>NC_066581.1:257515388-259915388 GCF_024323335.1 Lathyrus oleraceus | reverse complement strand
AACTAGCTTGCTGCTGCTTGGTTTTTAAACCACTTGAGGTAGGACTTCTATTCTTCATGTAGTCTGGAAGACCTGGCCTGTTACTTGGCCAGGCAACTGTCTGAAGTCCTCCTTAAGAGGCGATGTTTGTGGTTGTTTACATTTGTGCCCAAGCAGGTAAAGACCTCTATGAGGCAATTGGTGGATCAAAGGGATATGCAATCTATCCCCCACTATTCTGTGAGTCGTCCCTCTGCTCACACGGCTGTGTGTTGATGCATTGGGACACAAACCCAAGATCTTGTGCTGTTGCACAATCGAGTCAGAGTCTTTGAGCGTAGAAGGGTCCCTCCATTCTGGACCCACGCTCCTTTGTCTGAAGCTCTCCCTGCTCAGGGATAAGAGCTGTGAAGTCTAATCTTCACTCACCTCTCATCTGCTTCACCTTAGCCCCGTAATGGCAAGGTTAAGAGCGAATACTACCCATGTACAGATGACTTGCTTCGGCAGTCAAACCCATTGTTTGAGCCTCACTTGATTGGTTATAGTGTGTGCTTTGTGAATATTTGTTTGCTTGTATGCTTGTATGCTTGTTTTCCTGGATAGGATTAGCTTGCAGTTGTGCAAGTAGGTAGAAACCACAACGTACGGTAATGATGCATGATAACACTAGGCTCGAGTACAGCTCCCTGGTAGTGTGTCTTCCCCTTGGTTTCTGGCTAAATTTTCTTTCCCTTTCGGGGGAACTACATTGCCCTGATCCTCGTTCCAGACGAGGTATGTAGGCAGGAGGTCGTGCGAGACCTCTCCGGGCACTTTTTTTCTTTTTGTGTGTGTTTGTTTGTTATCTTCTTGTGTATGTTTGGTTCGGATGCCGACGTAAGTCCATTGATTGGCTGTCGGGCTCCACGTTTGCCGCTTTGGTGTGTGTTTTGGTTCGGATGCTGATGTAAGCCCAGTGATTGGCATTCAGGCTCCAAGTTTGCCTGTGTTTGTGTTTGCTTGTTTGGCGTGCGTAAGCCGAACTACAGTGGCTCTGATTCTCGTTCCAGACGAGATATGTAGGCATAGGACGCGATGTCCTATCGATCTCCCTTCTCTTAACCCCACATGCGTTCCCTGTGTGTGTGTGTGATGTTTTAGCAACCTTTTCTTTTCTTAGAACGTGGATCCCGTCGAGTACGACGGACGTGAGGGGTGCTAATACCTTCCCCTTGCGTAACCGACTCCCTTACCCTTTCTCTTTGGTCGCGAGACCATTTCCTTTCCAGGTTTCTCTGAGCGTTTCCTTTCCCTATCTTGGGATAAATAACGCGCAGTGGCGGCTCTGTGTTGTGTTTTTATTTGAGGCCCGCCGGTTGTTTTTCGCGGATGCGACAGTGTGTCACACAATTTGATATCATACTTGTGCATTTTCATTTCCATGTCAATTGAACTTTGATGATTCTAATTTTTGGCATGATGATTATATTTGACATGTTATGTGCACATAAAAATTTCCAGGATTGTTTGATTCATTTCTGTTTTAATATGGAATTTTCATTCTTGATGATCAATTGTGTGCTTTGAAATTGTCTTTGCCATAGCTTGCTCATTTGATGACTTTGCTGGATGCTTTTGACTTGGTACTTTTTAGGACATGTTCTTACTTGTTTAAATGAGCTTTATATTGAATATTGGTTGCTGTTTTGACTTTTTGCTTTGCCTTTGACCCTAGGCTTTGCCCTAGGGGTTTGTACTTACAATTTGAGCTTTGCCTTTCAGGTTCAAGCAATTAGTCCTAATGGATGATGTTGATCTCATGAATTGAGATACAATTTGCTTTGTTTTACTAATGTTGATTGTGTTGTAGGTCCTTGGGTGGCTAACTCACTTGAGTTGTTGACTTACTTTGTGTATATTGGTTGTCTCACTGTTGACTGTCTGTTTGGTTTGTCTGAATGTGAATATTGACTTGTTTGATTTTCTTACAGGTACTTTAGCTGCTTTAACTCATTATTTGAGTTGCTTTGCTTTGCTTGTGGTTGGCATATCACTTAGGTAATCTCTTTAACTCCATGTAGTTTGGAAGACATGCTATCTTTGGCAGGCACCTGTCTGAAGCCCTCCTTAAGAGGCCATGTTCTTGATTGTTTAATTTTGTGATAAAGACCTCAATGAGGCATGGTTACATATTAAGACCTCCTAAGTGAAGAGGCATTGGCAGATAGAAGGGATGTGCAATCCATCCCCTGCTATTCAGTTGAGTCTTTCATCTTGCTCGCACTACGTGCTGATGCATTTTGAATAAACACCCAAAATCTTGTATATAGAGTCAGTCATTATGGAATAGAGTTCCTCATTCTGGACTCCCACACCTTCTTTGATTCAAGCTCACCCAGGCCCGGGTTAAGAGCTATGAGGTCTAATCCTCATCTCCCATTTCATCTGCTCACCCTGACGGTCAATGTTAGTGGTTAAGAGCCTCAGCCACCCCTTCTAGTATTTGGCTTGTTTGTCAAGGTCGATATGACCCCTTGACTAAAGCCCAGCCTTGTATGAGCCTCTTAGTTGTGTATAGCGTGTGATAATTGATTGCTTGTTCGCTTATTTGTACATCATTCATATGTTTGTTTTGCATTTGTTATGTGTTTTCTTTTGAGGAGTCAGATGTAAGACCATTGATTGGCTATCTGTTTCCTGTTCCTTTTGGGGAGCTGGATATAAGACCATTTATTGGCACTCCATTTCCTATCTTGTTTTCTTTTGTGGAGTCGGGTATAAGACCATTGATTGGCCATCTGTTTCCTATCTTGTTTTCTTTTGTGGATTCAGGTATAAAGACCATTGATTGGCTATCTGTTTCCTATCTTGTTTTCTTTTGTGGAGTTGGACGTAAGACCATTTATTGGCATTCCATTTTCAGCTTTGTTGCTCCTTTGAACCTACTTATTTGCTCATTGCTTGTTGCCTATTCCAAAGGATGGTACTTACTTGGATCATCTACATATGATCTCAAGAGAGGAACTCCTAATGAAGCTGTACTCCTCATCCCCACCTTTTGTCTCCTTACAACCTCCACTTTCACTTGTAACCCAAACCAGAAAATTTTGTGCAAACATTTTCATCTGTTTTCAAACTAGAAACCTAGACCTTAAGCCTCTGATTTTTCAAACTTCATTTTCACAATACTTCTTCTGAATTGAATCTAATGTCAACTTTGACCATTTTTTGTGAATACTCATAATTGGTTAATTTCACTCACTCAATTGCTTTTTGTGGCCCTTGTCCACTTCTTAATCAAGTTTTCATGCATTAGCCATAGATCTGAATTACCATAGTGGTTGATGTAAATCTCACCTCATCCTTAGTGATCGAATCGTAAGTCTTCCATACTGAAAACATGGTTAACCCCTCTAGTATGTCGAAGCTATTCTCACATGGTGGATTGTTGGTTCAGGTTGAGTTTTCTCCCGTTGATAATGAAAGACCTTAAGGCTTTTGTTTAAAATCAATCCACTCATTTTTTGGAAATCTTTTAGCCGAACTACGGCGTTTTGATCCTTATCTTTCATGAAAAGGTACGTAGGCAATGGGTTCATCCATCCAAACACAAAAATAATAAAAATTGTATATTCTTTTCTCATCCCTTCAATCAATGTTTGCACAAAATAATTTCATAAACAAATAATTTTTACACTAAGTTGTGAAAAGAGGTTCCCTAGGAGTACCTAGAATGTTGTGGGTGCCTAACACCTTCCCACAACATAATTACCTCCTTACCCAGATCTCTGTACCCCTTTTATTAGTTTTCTTTGTAAAACTTCTTAGGCTTTTGTTCGCTTTCTAGCCATTCCTTTGGATAAATAGAAGTGCGGTGGCGACTCTATATTTGTATGCTTTGCTTTTGATTTAGTCAATAAATCATAAAGTGACGAATACACCGCTACACACGGAGGTAGAAGAAGAAGAACCTCAAGCACCTCAGGAGCAATTTGTACCACCACATCAGGAACCTACCCAACAGGAGGCAGGTTCATCTTTCTGGTCCACTGACCAATGGACCTGGGTACATACCGAAATAGGTGACTTGAGGACGAAACAACAACGGTAAGGCATTGAGTAAGCCCGTTAGGGGGCAATGCTGGATGAGATGAGCAGCATGATACGACAGTTGATGCCGCATTTCCCACAACTACCTCCTCAGTAGGGTATTGTGAGTGTCCTCATTCGCTCTTGTTCACAAACATTAAGGCCAATGTTGAGTTCAAGTGTGGGGGAGATTTTATGTCTTTTATTGTTATTTTTAGTATTTTGTTATTTTCTCTCAGTATTGTGTTATTTTACTTTTGTGCATTCTAGATTTGTTTTTTCTGTTTGAAGGTACATTATGCTGCGAGTGTTTCAAGTCTGTGGTGATATGTTGGAAATAGTAATGATCACGATTGGGAGTGGATGAAAAGATCACGCCATGTAGCATTGCTTATTGTGAAGGATCTCCCCACGAAGTTGACACTGCTGAAAGTAAGATCGGACGCAACGTATACAACTTAACTAACATAAGTGTCATGTACATTCCAAAGTAAGGAAGAAGTCGCACCAGGCTAAAGAGTATTGTGGATACTGTCAAAGCTTAACCAAACAGGGTGAGTCATAAAAAGCCAAACACATTGATCATCATGAGCGATATTCAGGTTTGTCTTTATCACTCTAAATTTGTGTAGATTCTCTAGGGCTGTCACTATATAATTACACACACTTAGATACTTTGTTTGAAATTAACCCCAAGCTTTTCTAGCCATCCTAAATAATTATATCCCTTGTTAACCCCATTTGAGCCTGTATCCATTTGTTTGTTTAAACCCCATAAATGTATCCCTTGGCCAAAACACTTCCTTACTCTGTTCAGCGTCGTGTTAATACATTTAAACTGTGTTGAAAAGCTAAGTTTAAGGTAAAAACCCCAAGAGCTCCCAAAGCCCAAGAAAGTGCAAAAACTAAATAAATAAAAAATAAAAATAGGAAATCATCGAGAGAAATGAAAAAAGAAAAAAAGTAATAACTTGAAGATTCAAAAGAAGCACGAAAAAGGGCACTCGAAAAAATAGAAAAAAGAGGAAACTGAGCAAAAAAAAAAAAAAAACAAACACAGTAGGTAACATCGAATCTGAACCAAAAATCCACTTGTTTCCCGTTTTTGTTTGAATATCCACACCCTAACCCAAGCCAAGTTACAACCCAAAAGACCTCAAACGTGTGTATGTGATATGAAAAGAGAGACTATTCAAACTTGCGAGTTGATATTGCATATTCTGAATTATGAGTGAAAACACTTAACCCCGAGAGAATTGTTGAGAATGTGATATAAGCTGACAGGTGAAACGGTGCTTTGAAGTGGAAGTGCGATTGAAAACTTACAAGGAAAAAACAGGACTTATGGAAGGAGAAGGGAAGACGTTAGCGAATGATCTCAGCAGTGTTAGGAAACATAAAGAATTCGGGGGAGTGACACACAGTGTTGTCTGAAACATTACTTGCAGACAAGCAATGAGCTAAGTTTGGGGTTGTGATCAGTCACCATTTGCATTAAGTTTTCGTTACTGATCTGACAAGAAACCGAGGCTTTTGAAACACTGTGCAAGCATTTTTGATACTTTTCGAGTCAATTTTACTTCCGGTATTATATTTAAGCATTTTCATTCATTGTTATATTTTAATTCTATTTTCGTGATTTTATGCGTGGGATAGCTGTATTTTTGTCCGACAGGTCCAGTTAGAAGAACTAGGGAACTCAGAACGAGACAATACGAGATTCCAACAAGTAAAGGAGCAGAAAACCCCGGTACAGGAGGCCTGACACGACCACCCGTGTCACCTGACATGGGCCGTGTTAGGCAAAGGAGGACGTGGTGCAGAAGACAGTAGCCTGACACAGCCACGTGTCAGGCATCATCCCCAACTGTGTCACCCATGTCAGTGGCGTGTCAGCTAGGACAGTAGGCTGACACGGGCCGTGTCAGCCCAAACCCAAAATTTCTGTTTTCTCGGGCTTTTGTTCGTCGGGCTTTTTCAGAGATATTTTTGGACATGTCCAACTGCTGCTTGGAATTTTCACTATAAAAGATTATCTTCTGCCTAAGTAAAAATCATCTTGTAATACGGCAAAATACAGTATTGTGAAGCAATCAAGTATTACAGAGAGCAAGGCATTCGAAGAGCTGAAGGTTTTCATGAGCGGGAGCGATTGAAGATCAAAGTCATCCAATTACTTGTAATGTGTAATTTTTATCTTGCATTTGTTTTAAATAATATGAGTAGCTAAACCCCTTAATGCTTGAGGGTGTCCCTTATTTAGAATTGTAACGAATTTGAGTTTACATTTGCATTTATAAGATTATTTTTACGGTAACCTTTTGATGTGTTTATTGCTTTCTCTTTTGGACCAATCGAGATTGATTTGTGGTTATCAATTAGGCTAGACCGCAATTGATAAGATTTTCATAAGGTTACTTTACAGTAGATATCACCTAGGACTAGGGATACCCTGTGTGAACCAGAGCATTCTTGATATTATAAAGCTTAACTTCACCCTAATTGCCTATGGACATAGAAATTAGGGTAGATTGATTAAAGGTTTTCTCACCAAGGACTTGGTAGAAAATACCCTTGAGAACTGGTAGTAATTGATATTTGTTGATGCAATAGTAACTCAAAGATGTTACAGGGATAAATCATACACCTTCCCTAACATTGTTCTTTTTTCTCTATAAACCCTTATTTTCATTCTTGTTTGCCTTTACCTTTATTCGTATATTTTTACACCTAAAAACCAAATTAATACTTTTTGTTTAATTGAATGATAATTTAAACTCGATATTGACTTGCAGTCCTTAAGATCGACATTCGGGGAATTTCCCCATTATTACTATAAAAGGAAACATAGTACACTTGCTATTTTCCCGATCAATAAGATCTTTGGACTTGTGTCTACGTACCAACATAAAAATGAGGGATCAAAACCTCGTAGTTCATGGTAAAAATTTCAAAGTTGGTGCATTGCTTTTAACAAAAGTTTAGTTAAAAAGGCACAAAGGGTCAAAATTTTGAATGAAGTTGTTAGTTCTTTTTGTCTTTTGAAAGTTTAAGTTAATATGATTAAGTTTATTTACAAATTTTATTTAAGAAAATGTTTGAAAATTCATTGGCATAAGACCAAAGTTTTTAACCATCAAAATAAAGTCTAAGTCTGAAATCACAGGTAAAGAAAGTTTTTGAAAAGGGGGAGAGATTTGAAATTTAAGAAGTGGAAGGAGATGAAGAGGCTATCCTAAGCATGAAATTAAAAGTTAAGATTTGAAAAGATCTGACCAATGGGATGCAATCTAACAGACAAGAATGTCATATAGAAAACCCATTTTTCCTTTGGACTTTAATTAAGCAATTATCAATAAGCAATGAACAATATCAAACATCATAAAGATCAAGACATCAAATAAAGATAGCCACATCCAAGAAAGAAACTCCAAAAGCTAGCAGTCTTCTTATGTATCAGATGAAATATTCCTTAATCAACTCAGAACAAAGTATCAGATACAAGATCAAAATAACAATTAGTACAAAGACAAAGTTGCAGATGAATTCAAACAAATCCCAAGACTTGCATCAGATGAAGGTTCAATTCATAATAGTTTGGTCTCAAAATGTTGGCATTGGCTAAGTCCTTTTTGCACATGGAATGTTGCCTAATCATAAGTCTAATAGTTTAGATCAATATCAATAGTCCACCAGATGTTTTTTAGGTTTTTTTGTAGTTATTAGGTATTTTAAGGTCCCAGGACCACAAACAAAACAAAATACATAAACAAATATATACAATCACAAGATATGACTCAAATGAGCAAAATGAAAATGACATAAACATAAACAAGTTAAATGAAAATGTAAATGGTAATGAAGGATAAATGATTGAAATTTAAATTGCATAAAGTAAATGACTTGAAAGTAAAGCAATATTAATAAGAATTAGTCAAATGTTAGTCAATGGTTAGTGGTGGTTTCTAATTGATTAATTCATTATTTGGAGAATACTCAACCATCCTTTCACAAGTATGAATCCTTAAACAAAGACATCTTCCATGATAAAGGCTCAAACTTGGATAATTCAACAAGGTCAAGTCTCCACACAATACCATGAAGAATGAGAGACTTACAATCTCACTAACTAGAATGTTATTGCCATTAGGGTCAAATTTAGCTCTACGTTAAGCAATTGTAATTGGACTTATGTAGAAGTCACAACTATCTGAGGCCGGGCAATAAAAATTTAGGTGTTAATACATGTTAGAGATTTGGTATGAAGAACCAAACTCCTAAAACATACCACACACTAAAAGAAAAGATCAAAAGGGAAGGACCTATCTCAATCATACTTGTCTTGGTTCATCTGACACAAGGCCATTGATGAACCAATTAGCCTTAAGACATTAGTGATTTCATTGGTCCAATGAGGGAATGGGAAAAAATAAGGATGAAGATGAAGAAAGAGGGGGAAGATAGAAACACAATTTGATCAAGGGAGGATTTTCATCAAATCAAAACTATATATTCATTTTGGGAGATGAAATGTACATTTCATCAATCCCCTAAATCTAATGGTTTTGATCCAACAAAAGTCAAATCAACCTTGATCAAGACCCAAACATAAATTCAAACATTACAAGACCATAAAAATGGCTCAACATAATTTTTAAACATTTAATCAATTAAAAATCCAATTAAAAGTGAATTAAAACACATTTTAATTTAGTCAAAACCTAAAATCCCTTCAAAATACCAAATAAATGGCCAAGTGATTTATCCTAGGTCAAACAAGGTCAAAGGACCTTAGACAAAAAATTTCATGATTTTTGAAAAGTCATAAGTATTTTTAAATAATTAACAAATATGCACAAAAATATTTAATTCATGAAAAATATCAAAATTAATCCAAAAAATAATTTTAATTCAGAATATGAAAGAGAAAAATATTTAAAGATTTTTGGTGAAAGTCCCATATTTTTTGGATTAAAAATGAAATTAACATAAATTAAACAAAATAAAAGGATTAAACATAAAATTAGAAATTAAAATAAAATAAGAAAAAACAAGGGCCATAAGATCTCCCTCATTAATTGAGGTGGCAGATATGATGGCCACACACACGCGTTCCATTGTGGTCATCAATCAACGTGTTGTACGCGTGGTAATTCAAACCAAAGGTCAAGATTAAAACATTTCAAATTGATCAGATGGCCAGGAGGTGTGCCAACACATCACGAGAGTTAGGGTTCCAGTCATCTTCTCCGGTGACCTCCACCAGACTGGTCCAACTTCATCTCAATGTAAAATAAAAAACAAGGACACTATTTCAAAGAGAAAATGCTTAGGATCACGAATCTGGCCCCAATTTTCCCCAATTCCAAGTATATAAAAAGATACATGGATTTGAATTTTGAGGATCATGAACTGAGTTGTTTCGATTTGACCTCAAAGCAACTCAATCTTGTTTCCTATATTGGTAGGACTTCAGCCAACCAAAAATCATAAATAATGGTGAAGAATTGAGAGAGAATCGAAGAGATGAAAATTCTAAAAAATCACCTTCGAGGGAGCTTGGAACTTGCTTGATCTTGCTTCCAATTGGCCTTGGCTTGACTTCAGAAGCTTGCAGAAGTTGAATTAGATCAAGGAAAGGCTTGGATTCTTGGAGTTTCAATCTCAAAACAGAAGGAGATTTGAAACTCGATTTTCAAATGAAAACCTTCAAGATTATCCTCTAATGGCGAGGGTTAGGATTGCAAGTTCAAAGCTTAGGTAAGGTGTCCTTAATTCTGAGCATGAAGGGTCTCATTTATAGGCAAGGCAATTGCTTTCTACATATTTCAAAAATTGGCCAAAAATAGAAATCTTCCTTACATGGATGCATGGGCATGTGATAGGCCCATGAAATGATGTAATCAGGTCCAAAATTCCCCAGGTGCAATGCTGAAAGTGTGTCATGTGATCATGCAATGGTAAATGGAATGTGATCATGAAATTCATCCAAATGAACCCTTGTGAAGAACCCATGCGCAAGTCCTCCAATTCTTGACCAATTTTTTGAAAGGTGAGATCAAGGGGAACAACTCTCATGTTTAATAATTTTCCATTTTAAGCTTGGATCATGATGAATTTTGAGGTGTAAGTTTAGAAAATCAAACATATTTGAAATGTTTCTAAGTACCAAGCCAAATGTTCACTTCTTCCCTCTTGAATAACTTTTTCTATGGGCTTCAAATGGAAAAAGTTCATTCATCAAAGCTGTATCTCTTTCAAAACTATTCAATTTGATCACAAATTTTACCTTATTTGGATTTAACATGAAGGAGTTATACATTTTAGAAGTTGAGGAGAATCACTTATTCAATGGTAATGGCCTTAAATGACCTATAACGTTTCCTCTTGGCACATGCATTTGCAAGTTGAATTTGAATTTCTTTCAAGAATAAAAGTTGGAGAGCATATATTGAATTAAATCATGAAACTTGAATTAATTTCATCTTATAAAATTGAGCAAGTTATGGTCCTTGGAAGTTGACCTCCTAATTAGGGTTCAGACAAAATAACCTATAATCTTTCACCATAAAAAATGACTTTACAAGCAAAAATAGCTCTTGACTTAAACATAAAAGTTGTTTGGAATGTCATAAATAGTAATGTTTCTCTTTGGATCATTTTCATATGACAAAAATTGTAGGAGATAGGGTCTAGGGAACCCTAGTTTTGACCAGTTGACTTTCTCTAGTCAACCACCATGAACCAACTTGCAAACTTGAAACTCTCTTGATATTTTGGACTCATGGAGGGTCATATCTGTATAATATGATGTAATATGAAGTATCTCTTGAAAATGTTGATTAAATGATGAAGAAACTTTCTGAAGAAGTCACACAAGATACCCAGATGAATTAGGGTTTCCAAGACAAACAAGCTTCAAACTCTTGATGAATTATTGATCAAAATGATATGTGAAGACCATGGGGATCCATGTATGATGTCTAGAGTCAATATGAACCATATCTTGATTAATCTCCTTGCACTAAGGGTCTCAAATCCTATATGTAAGCTTGATGAAGCATATGCGAACACACACATTACCTACAAAAGAAACAAAGTTATATATAGACATATTTTTGGTATTTTGGTTAGTAAATAATGAAGAACAAAGTATGATACAATTAAATGTGCTTGGTGACCTCTCCCAATACAAACCCAATGAATGAGGGGGTAAGGAGGATGCCAATGTGTGATCCCAAAGTCAATGTATATGATGAGATAACATGGGGGATCTTAGGGTCAAAATTGGGGTCTTACAGGTGATATCCTAGAAGTATAAGGAAGAGAATAATAAGGATGAACTATACTCTAATCCTACCTTCGACAACATGATTAAATCATAGATTCCCATGTCTTTCCAAGTTTGAGCTTTGGCTTTCTCTATTTTGTTTATCCAGTTTATATAATCAGTTGAATCTTTAAATGAAGGAGTTGCACGGAAAACCCTAAAACTAGTATTCATGAACCTAAGGTCTATAGGTTCATTTGTTGATGATTGAGGTTCCTTTGTGGTGTTAGCCCTGAGTTTTTTGGACTGTCCTATGGGTTTGCATTTGTGGTAAGAGGGGAAGAAATCCCTAAGTTTGCTAGGATCAATATTTAAATCAAGCAAAGGTCCAAGCAAAGCATTAGTTTTTCCAGAAACAGTAACAAGAATAAGTACCTGAGATTCATAAATTTTTCGTTGTTCTTCAGTCTTGAGTTCAGGAATATGTTGTTGATTACCTCTCATTACTGGACCAAGGAGTGTGGCGAAGGGGGGAAAATTGAGATCTTTTGTGAGACCTTCATGGATTTAGTAGAAAATTTAGCAACTTTGGTGGTATCTTTGGAAGCTTTGCTGGAAGTAGCTATTTTTGTTGAGAATTTGAAGAAAATCTGGGTTTTGTTTTGAGTTTTTGGAAGAAGATGAAAAGTTTAAGTGCTCAAGGGTTTTTCAGGAAGCGTAAAAAAGATAAATGAGTAAGAAGTGCGCGTTTTATAAGTTTTTGGAAGAGAAACGATTCAAATTAACATTAATAGTTGATAAGTGAGTGAGACACGTGTCTCTCTAGGATTACATAATGGAACAGTGGTAATTAATGCTTAATCCCATGATCTCATAGAGTATAGGAAACATGATGATTAAAAAGATTTGGGTATGGGATTAAAATACATGTTAGGAAAATAGTAATGATGGTGCTGATGTCACAAGCCAACTGGAAGAAACTGAAAGGTTTTTTGTGACATTGGGGCATTGGTAACATGCAACAATTGTTCAAGGCGTCGAATCATATTCTCAAAAAATATCGTTTTCTTCGAAATATTGAAAATGACATTTTTAGGAGGCAATTTGTTAGCTCTCAATTTCGATGCCCATATAAATTAAGAGAATAAAGTTTCCTATGAAGATGTTTCGACAAAATTGCGTGTTTGAAGTTCTAGTCGAAGATGCCTTGGTATAAGGGTAGAGATGTTGCGTGGACTTAGGAATATTTTTAAGTAGTTTAAGGTGTTTTTTTTACAAAGGCGTCACCTGTTGTGGTTCGATGAGAGATTCAAATTCAAATAAAGGAGGAAACTTTTGTTCTTATCTAAACAGTTGAAAATACACGTGAAGCATAATGGGTAGTTACATGCATGCAAAGCACCACTTATCTCGATTTGGTGGAAAGACCGCTAGAAGCGGTTACTTCGATTAGTATAGATTAAAGGTCTTAGTGTTAGGATCAATGTGTGTTCAAGTGTGTACAAAATCTGTCAACTTTACTCAAGTTTTCTTGTGCAGAGAAAGAGTAAATTGAGAAATGTACGTTTGATGTTACACCATTGTTTTACTTGAAGTAATTTAATTAGTTATTTATTTCCAGAATTGCACTTTTATCCAGAAGTTTATCTTTACTGCCATTTATTTTCGATTTACAACATTCTTTTTACCCTCTTTCACTTTATATTTTCATTAAAAATCTTTTAGCAAACCAGTGTTGGTATGAACACTGTCGAAGTGTTATGTTCATTAAAATTTACCTTTAAAAACGGTTAACACATGTCCTAAGATCAATCTGATCGATCATGTAAGTGACAAAATATAGTAATTTGGAAGATCAATGGTTGTTTACCGATTTTCACGGTAAACACAAACGCAAATGCAGTACAGTGGATCGACAATATCCCATTGGAGAAGTGGACTAGGGCATACAACAACATTCAATGTTGGGGCCACATGACAATAAATCTTGTGGAATCAATGAACTTTATCTTCAAAGGCATCTGAAACCTACCTATAACCACTTTGGTGCATGCAACATATTTCAGGCTAGGGGCGCCGTTTGAGACCAGACATTTCAAATGGAGTTCAGTGTTGCAATATGAGCAGTTGTTCAGTGATGCTTCAATGCAATTCATTAGACACGAAACTGCCAAAGCAAACACACACGTGGTCACGGTGTTTGACGATATTAAAGGTTGGTAAAATATTGTTAAGTCTATGGATCACAATGAAGGCATGCCGATGGGATAATACATAATGGAATTAGATAGAGGTTGGTGCGATTGCGGAAAGTTCCAAGCCTTTCGTACACCCTGCTCCCATGTCATTGCGGCATGTTCAAAGGTTCGAAGGGATCCATCTAATTACTATCTGACATTTACAAAGTCATAAGCCTATCAAATGTTTACAAAATTAGTTTTCAGTAGTGGCAAAAGAGGATTACTGGCCAGAATATCAACGGGGCATTGTATGACACAACGAAGTTATGCGAAGAAAGAAAAAAGATCGCCCAGACAACACCCGTACTCGAATCGAAATGAATACGTCGAATAAAATGGTTCAATTATGTAGTTCATGTCGTCAGGCAAGTCATAATCATACTAATTGTCCTAGTGTTGGAACAAACACAACAAGATAATTTTACATGTACCTCTTTTGCAATATATAAAAAATAAAATTTATTTTATATGATAACTTTGTGAGAAAATACCATCACAAACAAATACAACACATTCAACACACAAGTAACACATAAACAACAACACAAACAACTACAATTAAAATACCATTAACATAACTAAACGATTACAACCATCAAAACAATTTTGAACATATTATACACCATCCTACGAACGTCTCTGTCAGTCTTAATATCCACCCATTCACGCACTTCTCCATTTTGGTTGAACGTGAACTCAAGCCATTGAATCCTTCTCATCCTTTCACCATCTGCAATTTCTCCTTCTAACCAACGGTCCAATGTATGATTAAGACGTCCAAACAAATCTATATTCCAAAGTCGAATCTTTATCGGAGGTGCGACTGCTGAAAAAATTAAATCGACATTTCTCTTGTGAATGTATTTAGACATGGTTAAAGAACAAAAAATTGAAGGAGATTGAAGTAGAATGAAAGAAAATGAAGTTGGAGGATAAAAAGTTGTGTGAAAAAATATGGGAGATGCGTGAGATGTTTATAGATGAAACTTTCAATGCATGCGCCAAAGGGCTAGGCGCCACAAGCAGAAACACATGCATGCGCCAGAAGCATGGGCGCAAGACACATGCATGCGCCAACAACCTTGGCGCTTCCATGCAATGCTTTTAAAACACGCCTCAATGGTGTTAGCGTCTCCTCTTCATGTTAAATGGATGCGCTAGTTGATCTGACGCATCTGTTTGAAAAGATGATTATTTGGGTAATTTTTTGAAAAAAATAATTGCTTCATAATTTGGATGAAAAATGCGTTTATGTTAAATTTTTTTTTAGTATTTATCACCTTTTAAAAAAAATATTTCTTACACTTAAGTTATTTTATTTTATATTATAATTATAATAAATAGAAATAAAAAACAAGATAGTTCATTAGTTTATTTATGATATTGTTTTTGTTTGCACCTTTTGATACGAACCCTAGTGTATTTTTTGTCCTAAGATCACAACTTTATAATCAACCACAAATAAAAATAACACTCACACGATTTCATTGACTCTTCATCTCTCTCTCTCTCTCTCTCTCTCTCTGTGCCAATGGCGGATCCAATCTCCAAGCCTCTGATTGCGTTTCTGCTCATAGCTTCTCTGCTGCTGTGCTCACAAGCTTCCTCTGACGTTCCCTTCATCGTCGCTCACAAGAAGGCTTCTCTCAACAGGCTCAAGACTGGCGCTGAAAGAGTCTCTGTCACCATCGATATCTACAACCAAGGAACCTCGTATGCTTCGATCTACTACTCATGATTCTTTTTTCTTGTTGTTTTCTTATTTCAGATCCCAATTTCGCATTTGCATGCATGTTTTGATTATTTGTCTGATTTTGATGGATTGAGATTTTTGGGGATTTCGTTCAGTTTTGTAAAATTTTTATACGATGTTGGTAAAGATGAGGAAATCTTGCTGGATCTCGGTTGTTTTTATTTAATTTGAAAGTGATGTTGAAAATTAGGGGAAATGATGAATTGATAATAATCTTCAATTTTTGTTTGTTAGTAATTTTGTGAGATTCTGGTGATTGCTCATTTTGCTTGCTTGCTTGCATGCATTGATATGTGGAAGGAAATGATCTGGTTGCTTGTTCTTGCTTGTTTTAATTTGATCTGGTTTAGAGTTGAGAGTTCATATGTGATTTAGTTGCACACGGTTATGATTCTTGATTTTGATGTGGAAAATTGAACCTGTCTACGGCTCAATTGGAGTTTAAAGGGTTTATGCTAATGCTACCTCTGATTCAAAGTCTGAAGTGCATTGCTTGTTTTTCTGTTATCGTTCTGGTAAGAAATGATTGAAGGATAGTCCAAAATGAAAAATCTCTTTAGTCAAGCATTGGCATTAGTTACGGTAGGCTGCTAGTAGAGGGTGTAAATCAATAAGGTATGACTTTGTGTGCCGATGCTTCTGTTGAATTGTGATGCTTCTGTTGAATTGTGGTTTTGTTTCCAAATCATAAGATCTCTTGAGTTTCTCTCTATTGTCTCACAACATAAGAGCTGAACAAACCTTGCAGTTCCTTGTCTGAAATGTTAAGTTGTGTAATTTAATATTTAATGTTATTAGAAAAGAACTTCATTTGTTGTGTTTGCTACTGATTTTACTTACCAACTTTCTTCTTCTCTTTTAAAGGACGGCATATGATGTGAGTCTGGCAGATGAGAGCTGGCCAGCGGACCTTTTCAGTATAATCAGCGGTACCACTTCAAAGACATGGGAAAAGCTTGATGCGTGAGTTTCATATAATTTTTTTGGCACTCTTAAGTTGCCTAATATTCTGCTCTGCTGCACTTTGGTTTATTTCTTCTTACAAACAGGTCATATTTTTTTGCAGTGGTGGTGTCCTCTCTCACACATTTGAGCTGGAGGCAAAATCAAAGGGAGTATTTTCTGGTGAACCAGCTGTCATCAAGTTCCGTGTTCCCACAAATGCTGCTTTACAGGTTTAATTTGTTGCATTTGTTGTCTATTAGATGTTTTGTTTTCCAGTGAGTGAGCTTTTTTCCTCATAATGGTTTGTTGTTATTAGGAGGCACTTTCAACTCCCATATTGCCATTAGATGTTCTTGCTGACAGGCCCCCGGAGAAGAAGTTTGAATGGGTAGGTTTCTTGTATACATGATGATTACATTAATCAATCTAATTTATTTGCATTGACTAACATGTTACTTTTTTGTTTTCATGTATTAATATTTGGTTGGACTGGATTTCTCAGGCTAAGGTATGGACAAATATTTTATGTTTGTTATTGCAAATTTTGAAATTATTCTTTGAATGATATAATTGCCTATTTTAATTGAGAAATGGATGGTTTTGGGTGTACTGGTGCAACCAACAAGGGTTTATTTGGTTTCAGAAAACATTTTTTTTGTTCACTTTTAATTACAAAACAGTCACCTTATTTTCATTTTTTTATGTTTTCAAGGTGGTCCGCACAGGAAATGTGGCAACAAATAACTTGTTTTGATTGTAACCTGTACAAACCTTAAAATATAGAAACAAAATGAAAACAGAGTAGCAGATTTGAAGTTAAAGTTGCATCAGGAATTAAAATAGAAAATATTTTCTTACCATGTTTTTCTTATTAGTGCACTTTTGTCTCCTAGTATGTGTTCCACAAAGAAACAACACCAAAACTTACAAATCTTCTGCATGTGTTCTTTTAGACTACGTTATTGATTTATCATAGTCTAATGCCTTCACCTTAATATCAAAATGTTTTTGTCCACAGAGGTTGCTGGCTAAGTATGGATCTCTAATCTCGGTGATCAGCATTATCGTTATGTTTGTGTACCTGGTAGCCACTCCATCAAAATCAGGCGGTAAAGGAGGCAAGAAGAAGCGTTAATCTTCGACAATTTAGTACCTTTGCAATCAGACATCGGAGGCTAGAGCGTGATATTCTGTCTGCGGTCAGTTTTCACCTAGTTAGAACACATGTTTTTGAACTTTTTGAATGAATGGTTAAATGAGTTAGTGAGAGAACAATTGTAATTTCTTGACGGCATAATCTAGACAGTTGTTTTCAGTTCTCACATGAATGTTATGGATCTTAGCTAGCAAAATTATATCAATCGATCATGTGATCTCATAGCTATTTTTCTACCAATTGCCATTTATAATGTTTGAATGATCCTCAAGTCTGATGTCCAGGAATGCTAATTAGCTACTTTACTAAGTCAGTCATCTACAAGCTTGTACTTCGAAGTTTTTCCAGGGTAGATTACAAGCTTGTAGATTAAACGAGACAAGATGTGATGGGGACAAACTCCGGAGTTCAAGCTTGTACTGTTTTGCTTAAATTTTGGAGTTTGTCTTTCATTGCTACTCTTTTTGGTTAAAGAGTTGAACAGCTTTCTCGTTTAGATTTTGAGCTGTCTTGTTTTTGCTGGCTGGCCAGAGAAAAATCAGAGTCTTGATTTTCTAAAATTTGAAATAAAATTCGTTTGCCAGTACACAGCAATTATACTATACAGTAAAATACACCAAATAAGTAATAAGGTTAGGCCTGTTTTCTTCATCAAGCTTGAAGGTTTTTATTCTTATAACTTGTTCTATTTGTAACGTAGCTTGATAAGGTTTTTGCTCCAAATAGTCTAACTGGTAAAACTGAATACATTTTTTTTTTTAAATAAACAACATATTTTTGTGCAAAATAATTGGTGTTGAAAACACTACTATCAATTAAGATATAGTATATTAACCTGTTTTTTACTAAATAATTATAATCATATTTATTATACACTTCACGTCAAAGATCTACCCCACCATAAATGACAATTAGATTAGCAGCTACCTACTTTACCTTTTCAAACCAACCCCGGTTTCAAGTTCAACCTCCATTCATACGAATAGAAAAAAAGATTAGGATTGTTTTCAGAGAGATTTTCATGGGACGGGGTCCAGTGAAAATATCAATGTTCAATCAATTTCACCAGAGAAAAAAGGATTAGGATTGTTTTCAGTTTATTTTCAATCAATTATGTTGGGATTTCACCCGAGGAAAAGATAACATGAGAGAATATGTTCCCAAGGAAAAAGATACACATTCCATTTCTCTTTGGTCATACATTAGCTAGTCGCTTAACAAACACAGTTCGAGAAATCTTAAACTCTTTTCAATCTGTAAAAATATCCTTTCAAAAATGTTAAACTTTAAGACTTATTAAATGTATGGAAACAATGATATATGATTGGGGCATATCCATAGATGGTACACCTACTAATAGGAAAATATTAAAACTAACTTCGTTTATTTATTATTTACTTATAGGAAAAATATCAGAAATTTTGATCCAAATAACTCACTTTTTTTTTTCTTTTCAAAATAACAAAATTTTCAGATTATTTTTCAAACTACCCAACTTTAAAGAAGTGATGTCAGATGAATTGGCGTCTGCTCTCTAAGTTAAAGAGGTGACGCCAATTGAATTGGCTTATGTACCTAATGCTGTCAATCCAATTGGCGCATGTGTGTTAGGTTTTAAAGAAGACGACAATTGGTCAGACACTTATATGTGTTTCGTAATTTTTTTTGAAAAATAATGTATATTTTAGATAAAAGTCAAAATCAGATCAATTGATATTAATATTAATATGTGTTTACATACGATAATCAAAAAGACTAATGTCGTTCAGGATGACCTAACTGACCTCCGGTCTCACATCCCCTAACAATCCGAACGCGTGATCCTAATCCACGTTGATGATTCACCCCAGGTGTTTGAGTATTTGAGGGTCCAGGAACATCACCACCACCTGTAGGAGATTGCCTAAGATATTCAGACAAATCCGTGTAGTCCTGTGTATGCAATGAAGCGCTACCATCATAGCTGAGTTCGTGACCCATGTCAGAGTAGTTGGGTTGTGTTTGAGTTATTGGAGGGCGACCAGGACGATTGAATGACGACATTGGTATGAATGATGCGTCGAGGAAAGGTTGAAATGGTTGTTGTGGTGTTTGGTAGTCATATGATTGTTGCATGTTTTGGTTTTGTGATGTTTGAGCTTCTTGGCTATAGTAGGAGGAGAGACAGTTGATGTTAAATGACCGTTGAGTGTTTTGGCTAAGGTAACTATGGTAGGGTGATGTGTTGGATGCATAGCGATGTTGGGTGTCTTGATGATGATCTACTTGTTGGTGGTAGTACGGGGTATGCTCTTGGTATTGTGGTTGGGTGTTTGACATGTAAGGGTCGTAGGTTTGTGTGTTTATGGACCAGAAATTTTGATGGATAGAGAGTTATGAGTAACCCGTCTGACAATGTTGTTGGGGGTTAGATGTTGAACCTTATTGTATGTAAGTTACCCAGCGTGAGTCGTATATGTACATATCCTCGGCGAGGAACTCAAATTCAACCGATATGTACTAAGTCATATCATTACGAGTTGGTTTTTCTTCGGTTGACATCATAGCGTTAGTTAAGACATTTCGGTGCTTCCATTTTCGAACTCAGATCTAGCAAAGCTTTGCCAAGGGTTAAAGTTCCATTGGTCGTTAACTTTTCGTAGATGTCATTCTCCGAGGTTTGTCGGGGGATCTAGGATGTGTTGAAGCATACTGAACTGCAATTTAACATGATCACTATGATGCATCTCCACAATGGTGAATCTTATGTTCAGTGTGCATGCAGTCCAAACGACTGCGTCTTGTTCGTTGATTTCATGGTCATGATCCAAGTTTAGATATGGATGTCAAATGAACTGAAATGTGAACACATATTAGATTATAAATGGGTGATTTGGCAGAGGCTATCGATAGACAAGGACATTTGACAGAGGCTGTCGATGGGGCCACATGACAACAAATCTTGTGGAATGCATGAACGGTGTATTCAAAGGCATTAGAAATCTACCAATAACCGCATTGGTCATAACAACCTAGTTTAGGTTGACATCTACCTTCACAACCAGAGGTGAAAGATAGAGTTCAATGTTAATGTCAGACCAATTTTTCAGTGAATGTTGTATGAAAGTGATGAAAGAGGAAACTATCAAAGCTAGCAGACACGCCGTTGCAATCTTTGACCGTCATAGGCAAAATTTCAGTGTACAAGAAACAATGGATCATAATAAGGGGAGATCAAATTTATCCTATGCTGTCAAACTAAACAGAAGTTGGTGCGATTGTGGAAAGTTCAAGGCCTTCCATATGTCATTGTGGCATGCTCACATACTCGCCAGGACGCTTACAGCCATCTATCCAATGTTTACAAGGCCATTCCCGTCATGAATGTCTATAACGAAAGCTCTCAGTGCTAGCAATGGAGGAATATTGACCTCCATATCAAGGAGACATAGTTTGGCACAATGATGATATGCGAAGAAAGAAAAAAAGACGACCTAACAACACACATATTAGAACAAAAATGGATACGACTAATAAAATGATAAGATTATGTAGTATATGTCGTCAATCCGGACACAATAAGAAAAAATGTCCCAATGTAGGAGCAACCTCTGCATCATAATTTAGTATCTCCTTTCAATTTTTGTAACCTTTGATTTTGATATATTAATAACTTTTTGTTACGACAAGGTTAACAACAAACATCACTCCAACTTAAACACACTTAAAATCGAACAGGTCTGAATAAACAATACAAACAACAAATAACAAAACAAATGAAAATACTTAACCACAACATTTCTAACTGATTACAACAATCAAACTGATGTCATCTAGTCCAAACATCACTCCCCTAACATCCTTATCATTTTTTACTCGCACCCAACCATGTACGGCATCAAGTCTCTCAATACTTCTAATTTCCCCCCTTCAGGTATGTTTCCATCTAACCAACGAACCAACTCCCTTTTTAATTGCTCGAAACGGTAAATGTTCCAAAACATCATCTCAATCGGAGGCTTGTCTCGCAAATAAATCACTTTTCCATAGCGGCGACGAAGACGAAACATGTTTGCAATATAATGAAAAATGATGTGGAAAAATGAATCACCCAACACATCTGTTTATACAAAAAAATTATACAATACACGGAGGCGTCAGACCAATTGGCGTCTCCTCTCACTTTATACACATGGACGCCAATTGGATTGACAGTATCATATGTTGTAGCCAATTCAATTGACGCCCCTCTTAAAAATTAAGAGTAGGCGTCAATTGATCTAACACCTACTACGCTTTAATGTTTGTTTTTGTTGAAACTACGATAGTTTGAAAAATAATTTGAAAAATGAGTTATTTTGGGATTTTAAAAAAAAAAAGGGATATTTGAGTAAAATATTCAAAATACTAAAACTAACTTCGGTTAAATAACTAAAATCAAAGTCTTTTTGTTCAATTTAAACACTATTCCAAATTTTTATGAGCAAAAATATATTAAATTCAAAATGCAAGTGTATTCAATCCTAATACAAAAGGATTAAAGAAAATAATAACAAACAACCAGAAACATAGGCTACTCCATACAAATTAACGAATTTTAAAGCCAAATCGTTAGTCTTGAAACGAAGAGGACCTACAACTCTAGTCCTAAACCAATCTCTAAGATATTACTTTTCATAAGATTTTCGAACTCCTTTAAATGAACCAAAATCCCGACAAAGTTCCTCTCCCAACGACAATCCAATCATCAATGACTTGCCACACACATACTGCTTCTGGAGACACTAGAAATTTCAGCAGGCCCTAAACAAACAAAGGAGACAAACTAGGTTATGCATACCCCTAATAACCTCTCTTTTGCTAACTCATCTCTTGTTTGGAGCATATTCAACAATAATCTCCATGTAAATACTTGAACGTTGCCAGGGACATTTGATTTGCACACTAACTTGAGAGCATTAGACAATTCTTCTTCAAGGTGAGAGTCTCTTCTAGTGATAAAATCCAGCATATGTCCAACTAGGAATGTCAACGGGTAGAGAGTCTGTGGAGGATACTTCCCCGCTCTCTACTCGCCCTAAAATCTTTCTCTATCCCCATCCTCAATCTCCGTCACATGGAAATATTTTTCTCCATCTCTATCCCCATGGATCTCTACGATTTCTACGAAGATCCTCAAACATTGAATATTAAGAATTGTTTTTTATACTTTTCAATCAAAACTATGACGTTAATGTTTCATTATTTTTTCTTTTTAAAGAAACACATATTTTGTTTTTTTCTTTTTAAAAATAAACACATCTTGTATCAATAACAAAAAAAATACAAGAACACTTGCAGTTGGTAATATTTTTTTTTGTCAAAAAAATAAATGTCAAACATCTTAAACCTAAGACAATAAAAGTTATAAATCTCACACAACGAACTTCCAAAAATAACAAATGCACAAAAATAAAGCCACCCACAATAATGATCGTTGCTTCATTGACGATAACAAACAAAAGAGAGTGATTATTGTGATAATGATAAAACATGGGAGATAAGGAATAGATGAGACAAAGAGAGTTGAGGAAAGAAGAGGGATAAGATGGTGTGTACGTTGTATGTATTGCATGCACTTTTTTAGGGTTGAGTACTTGAGTAGTGAAACAATACAATGAAACAAAAAAATAAAATGATCATTATCAGGCGGTGGCCACTAACGACTCTTCATTTCCTAATATTAATTATATTAGAGGGTTAAATATGTTTGTTGTCGTCCTAAATATCTCAAATTTCATTTTTAGTCCCTCAAAATTTTTTCTTCAAAGAATGGTCCTTCTAAAAATTTTCATCCATACTTTTGGTCCATAATACTAAAAATATCGTTAATTCAATCGCTAAGTAATAAACCGTCGCTAAGACCGTCGTTAATTATATCGCTAAGTTATAAAAAATATCGCTAAGTTATAGGAGAGACCGAAAGTGTGAATGAAAATTTTTAGAAGGACAATTCTTTGAAGACAATATTTTGATGAACTACAAATTAAGGGACCTCATTTTATTTTAGAAAAAGCGAAATATATATTTAACAATCTATATATAACAAACATGAGTTTATTATTGGTCAAACGATAGGAGATTGATTTTTAAACATGGTGGTAAAGAGTGTGGTTTCAATCGTCCTTGTTATACTTTTTTAGGTGTGGTCATTGCAAGACTCATGATTATGATATTCTCTTGTCTAAAATTTATACCATAGCTAGCTTATAATCTTAATTTGGTAATTTTCACTTGTGAAAAAGTTTATATCAAGGTTGATCCTAATACTATTTATAATATTTATTTAGATTTATGAAAAAAGCTTTTGTTGTATTCGGGTTGGAGGAGGAAGTAGTTATTGCTAATGTCGACGCTGATGAATACACGGATTTGGTAAAAAAGTGAGTGCAGTAACATATTTTTATTTGACGAGTACAAAGTTATTCTTTTTTAAAAAATTGTATTTTTTATTAGGGGCCTATTTTTATTATTTGCCCAGGGCCTCTAAAAAGTTAGGACCGACCATATATATATATATATATATATATATATATATATATATATATATATATATATATATATATATATATATATATATATATAAAAGTTAAATAAAAAGGGTACTTCTCTGATCCCCACCTCGAAGGGTCATCACGAGAAATTTTCCCTCCATCCCCCTTGCAGCGGGGGGAAAATTCTCAACTTTGGATTCTCGAACAGATAATCCCACGGAGGTCCATGTTAACAAATGATAATTGATATCCCTACGCACATCTGCCTTGACTGAAAAGCCAACTCCATCATGCCACCAAACAAAATTGCCAACTAAAACTGTATTTGGACAGGCAAACATGAGAATATGTTGCAGGTCTGTCCATTCACTCTTTATTGATCCTTCAAGAAGATCTTAGTTAATCTTTACATTTCAGTGCCAGACCTTAGTAAGCCAATAACCTAAAGCATGTGCTTTTGTTCTAGCTTCCTGCACAAGCTCAAATATACCAGGATACAACAAATGCAAAAGGATTACACCCAACCAACTGTGTTTCCAAAAATCAATATCAAGTCCATTTCCTAATCTGCAAACTATACTGACCAATTTGTTTCATCCTTCCAAACTTCTATTGAGGTCCTAATATCTTTCCACCATAACGAGGGTTTTCTACTGTTGACAATCTAAGAAGGATCCATAATCATACCTTTAATGGCTCCATACATGATAGCTAAAAGGGAGTGCCAAATAAAATTATGATATGATAATATTTTCCAGGTCCATTTACTTAGAAGCGCCAAATTGAAGGTTTTGCAATGCCTGACCCTTAAACCACTTTCAACTCTCGATTTGCAATTAGTTGCCACGATACCCAATTATTTTTTCTCTTGCTCTAACCGCCACACCAAATGAATGCAAATTGAATATTAATGATTTCTTAAACAACAACTTTTGGGGCTTTATAAAAGGAAAAGAAAAAGAGATAAAATTGAGTTCAATACAAAGTTGAGTAATGCCACTCTACCTCCAAGCAAAATTAGTTTTCCTTTCCACGAAGCAAGCCTCTTGTGAAGCTTGAGCATAATTGGATTTCAAGTGTTACACCTATGAGGGTTAGCCTCAATTGGTATGTCTATAAAGATGAAAGGGAAGGGACTGATAACATCATAAAAGAAGTTTGATGCAGCTATCAGAAAATCTGAATCCACATTGAAGCCCAAGATTTTTCTTTTATGGAAGTTCACCCTTAATCCCGATGCCAATGTGACTCCATGCAAAACAACCTTAATTGACCATAAATTATACTAATATGCATGCCCTAATATGATCGTATCATCCGCAAATTGCAAAAGATTGAATTCGAGATTTTCAACCACTTTGAACGGATGAAACCTCTATAAAGCACACACATTTCTTAAAAGACCTTCTAATCCTCCAAGTGCAATTATGAACAAAAATGGAGATAAGGGGTCTCCCTGGCGCATGCCCATCTTGAATTTCAATTTCAATATAGGTCTTCCATTAATAAAGATAGAGAAGGAGTTGGAGCAGACACACTTTAGTCCACTTTATCCATTTACTTCCAAATTCATACACTTTAAAACATCAAACAGGTAATCTCATGACACATAGTCGAAATCTTTTTCAAAATCGACTTTGAAGATAAACAAATACTTCTTACTTCTTTTTACTAAGTCCGCCAATTTCTTAAGGACTACAACTCTATCTAGCATGTTATGATTTGGAACAAAAGTTGATTAACATTTCGAAATAATCTTACCAATTACTCTTTTCAATCTCCCCGCTAATAGTTTTGATATAAATCTGTAAACATATCATATCAAAAAGATCAGTCAATAGTCATTCATGTCTTGAGGATTTTGATTCTTTGATATTAGAGCTATGTGCAACTGAAATAGCCTCGGAAAGATGAGCACTATCGAAAAATTTGATAACACAATCAAACAGGTCAAATTTGATAACTTATTAAAAATTAGTTGACACAATCAAACGTTTGGGCCCAGGATTTTGTCATACTTAGAGCTCCAAATAACCTCTTTAACATCTTGAAGAGAAAATGGAACCTCCAGACTCTCTTTCTTCTAAAGATAGCTCATTAAAAGCCACCGTTCCAACTTTGATCTCCTAAGATTTTGCTCTTGGAATCTCTTTGAAATGATTGAATGCAATATTTTTAATATCGACCACGTCTTCAATCCTAGAGTCGCTTGATTTCAAGGCCACTATACCATTATGTTTGAAACTAAATTTCATGAAAGAATGGAATAATTTTGAGTTTCTGTCTCCTTCCCTAATCCATCTGCATCTAGATTTATGTCTTATCAAAGCTTCTCTATAATGGAGTTGTTACTAAACCAGATTCTGAGCCTCAATTCTTCTTTATTTCAATCCAGATCTGAGAGATACATCCTCATTTGCCACCAATTAGTCAAGAATATTCAGATCTTCAATTGCCTCATCCATCTATAAATCTACTTTCCCAAAGACTTCAAAATTCTAGCTTTCAATAGTTTCAGCTTCTCTTTGAACACATACATTTTCTTACCATGTATTTTCTCTTTGAACACATACATTTTCTTACCATGTATTTTTTTTACTGATTTCCACGTTTCTTCAACCATATCTAGAAACTCAGGATGTTCAAGCCAAACTAAAAAGTACTTAAATGGCTTAGACCCCCCAATCTATAAGGTTGACTCTGATTAGGGGTGTGCATAATATCCGATTGTGAGACCTAAATCCGTTTAAAATATTCAGATATATTTAAATGGTTTTTAATCAATTTAGTTATTAATGGTTGGTTATCCAATTTTATTTTTGGATCCGATTATAATCAAATTATTACTCCCTCTGTCTCATAAAAAGTGTCCAATTTGAACAATTTACGCTTCTTAAGAATTTAAAAATTTTGTTAACACAATCAAACCGGTCAAATTTGAACAATTTGAACTATTCACTCTTCTTAAAAAGTGTCCAATTTGAACAATTTGTAAAAAGATAATTATTTAGAGACAAAGAAAAAGTTCAAATGAGACACTTTTTTATGAGACGAAAAGAGTATCTAAAATCCAAATGTTTCAATTCAATTATAATTTTTTTAATTTTTTAATTTTTTAATTTTAAGAAAGAAATTTCCTGATGTTTTTTTTCATTTTAAAATGAAAAATTTATTTTTTTTGAAAAAAATAGTAAACTTTATTTCAAAATAATTAAATTTTTGTGAAAAGAATATTATAGTTTTTGTAAAAAAAATTCCAACCTTTTTTATTTTATTTTCTAAATTTAATAATTCTTTCCCATAAATTTGTGTTTTTAATATATATATATATATATATAAATTTCAGTTTTATTTTCTTAAAGAAAATTTCCAAAATTTGTTTTAGAAAAAATATTTTTCCGAATTAAATAAAAAAAATTGAAATAAATATTTTCCAATTTCTATTTTTTTGGAAAATAATTGATATATTTTTTTTTATTTTCCCAAATAAATTATTTTTTATTTTAATTTTCTAAAAAAAAATTCTTTAGAAAATTTAACAATAGTTTTGCAAATTTATAAAGAATATATATATTTTTGCAAACCAATTTTTTAAAATAAATAGTAATAACAAAATAACATAATCTTAAATAAAAAAATAATCTATTTTTTTCAAATTTATAAATAATTAATTTAAAAATCTCATTTTAAATTGGATTTTTAAAAGAAAACCGTATATATAACCAAATTTATACGATTTTATAACCCGTTTTGATTAAAATATAATTTTGATTTAAATGATTTAAAAATAATTATAGTTTGGTTCTAAAAATAACCAACCATGCCCATCCTAACTTTGATCATGCCATTGATCCGAAATATCCCTATTTCCCACAAATTGCCCTTTTACACTCCACTTTTCAATTAAACCTTAAAAGATCAGAAAACGATTAAGCCCAATTATTGAAACACCTGTTGTATTAAACCATGTAAATTTGCTCTCAAATGCTAGCAAGTCAAACAAATCCATCGCACTAATGAACTCATTAAATTTGATCAGTTCTGAATTCTTTGAATGATCACTGCACCCTTTTCTTTCACTGGCCCTCTTGATAGCTTTGAAATCCCCTCCCAAGCACCACTCACCCAGATCAAAGAGAGAATATGTTAACCACATAAATAAGCGAATCTTTCCACAACATCTAGATTCTAACGAAACCGTCTTGTGAAGCTGAATAGAGTTTTGAAGAGATCGAGTTTTCACATGAGCAATATACCTCATGACCTACCTATTGCTTGGTTAGCTATCCATAAGACGTGCATACTTCCCCACAAAGAGTGAACCATGTAATCCTCTACTACTTTCAACTTTGTTTCTTGTAGCAACATAATATCCACCTTTCCTGAGACGATTAACTTTTTTATTGACTTTTGTTTGGTTGAATTTCCACTCCCCCTTATGTTGTAAGAAATAAGCTTCATTTGACAAAATAAATGTTGGATTCCTTCACTCTAAATCTCTCTTGATCTCTTCTTTCTTGTCTTTTGATTTTCTCAACATACATACCATAATTATCCTCACCTTTGATGCCAAACTCCAAAGGTTTCTTCTATACTTTTGACGCTGTTACCTATTGTTCCTTTGCCCAAAATATCGAATTACCTTGGACAACATCAAAGTTGGAAGTGGATTCACAACAATGCGATGATCCCCCAGAAAATCTATCAAAAGATGGCGATGAAGAACGAGATTGCAATGGAAGAGATGAAATAGCTGATTTTCTGGATTTATGAGGGATTATAGATGCAAAATACGAAAGTTTAGTATAACTAAGGGATTTGGGTTTCAGGGGAATAGGTTTTGAAAACTCTGGAAATTTATTTGATGACTCTCCCAATTCCCCCAAATATTTGCACTTGCGTTTCATTTGGGCCACAAAAGAGGGAGAACTTAAGGGTCCAATCGAAATTTTTTACCCCATACCCCATCAATTCAATTATCCCTCTACTCCTACATTATATTTTTTGGGCCAAAATGCCCTCATATAAATAAGATATATTTATAAAATTTCCATTTTTGACTTCACTCTCGCTTCAAGTCTTTCAGAACAACATATTTCATCGTTGCAAACCGAAACTCATTTTGGAAGTCTTCCATTTCACATTTCACATACTAGAACACATTTAGTAAGTGTTTCGGTTTTCTCCACTTCACCAGAACTCTTCTTAAAAGACATATGATTTTCAAAATTTGAATCGAAACTCTTCTTAAATGACATTCAATTTTTCATTATTTTCACCAGAAGTCTTCTTAAAAGTGTTTCGGATGTGTGATTTGTTTTTCATACTGGAATTCTTTTTAAAATGTTCCAATTCGTTTTTTTATAGTGGCTCGAACACGAGGCAAAGACTGTAGGATTTCAGATCGTGGTTTAGGACGGGGCACTCCATCTACATTGGTTGGTGAGGAAGGGCATATTGGTGCATCTGCATCCATAACATAACCGATAAGCTTTTCAGAAGGGCCGTACGATAAATCTCTTTTGATAAAATACGAGCATCATATTGCTCGATATTTTTGGTTTAGTGAAGTAAGTAAACGACGTATATTTGATATTGAATAATATTTGAACTTCTTGATATTGGAAAAAATATTGGGACTAGGATGATCCAGCAAGGTTAAGTCACAAACTGGAAATTTCCTTAAAGATTTTGACTTTAAAAAGGCTGATTTTCCAACCTTCCACGCAAGATTAGGCAAATGGCCACTAGACTCAAAATGATTTGACAAAGCCTTTAACGGCTTTTCCACCTTTTCCTCGATTTCCTGCTTGATAGTTAACCTATAATCCAATTTTTTACCGTCTTGGGAACCACCTGCCGCCTCTGCCTCCACAACTAACCTCTCTCTTACTCCACTACTACTCCATCATCTTCCTATTCCTAAACATTTGGAAAATAAACCAATTCATCAATTGCGGAATCATCTAGATCATAACTTTTTTGTATTTGAATTTTCAATTGTCCTTGAGAATCCTCCACCAATTTAACGTTATATGGAAGACCATTGATATGCACCTTGACATCTTCAAATAAAATCGTTGTGTGCTTAGTTTTCACAAGAATGCGCACCACATCGATCTTTGAAACCATTCTTGTGTTGTCATATGCGGAAAGTAACTCCCCCATAAATGCTATTGGGGTTTCAAAAAACTCATGTTTCCAATCTTGACACATGATTCCATAACATGGCATCCTCGTGACTCTTTCATCATCCATGTCTGATGGTTTCCAAGGCCTCACCTTTTTGAACCATTGATTAAGCTACTCTCTTCTATCATTCGCAAGACCAAACCAATACAAGATTTTCTAAATCCGATTAGTTGTTGGGTTTATAACAGGCACTATGATATAACTGTATAGAAGACATGTGCATCAAGTGAGCATAATTACACTTTGATCAATATGAACACTATTCCATAATAAAACACCGCGAAAGAGACACTAAGACAATAAATAAATTACTGTTAAGTCTACAGGAACTAAATACAAAGGACGACGACCTCCAAGATAAATAGTACTATAATTCTATAAAAAAAAGGCAAAGTCTAAAAATATGGAACTAGGACCTCCAACATAAAGAGTGTAATCCTATCCAAACAAAGGCAACAAGTCAAATAGTAAGTTTTCCCATGTAAAAGATAAGTCAAAGATATGACATATTATTAATTAGTTGATGAGTTGTGATGCAATGATTCAAACACTTATTACATTAAAAATCTTGTAGATAAAGAGAACTAAGAAAAGACTATATATATATATATATATATATATATATATATATATATATATATATATATATATATATATATATATATATATATATATATATATATATATATATATATATATATATATATATATATAATATATATATATATATATATATATATATATTAGGTTTCCTTCCTTTCTTAACTTTTTGACTGAGACGAAGAAGGACGCTATAACTCATAAAATTAAGCCCTTTCACTTAATTTTTTTTGACTCTTGACTAAAAGAGCCTTGCCACTTTTTATTAAAAAAAAGACACCAGGACTCTAGCTGAGTTAAATTAACTTGTAGCTTTTAAAAATATCACTACTACAAATAATAAATTTTATGATGAAATTTTCACCTCACATAACAAAAAATCGAGGTGTAAATCGTAGACGCTGTCACATTTATTTATTCTTTTTATAAAAAATATCATATATTTTCTTGATTGAACTGAAAATCGAGGGGGTAAAATATTCGGAGGAAATACATTCGAATCCCAACAACTACATTTTAGCATCTTTTAATTATTATTTTTTTTTATGATATATTACCTCGGTTTTGCCAAAATCTCTCACTAATCAATTAAAATGTGAATGCCACATAACTATCCATATTTGATGCAAAGTGTTGAAACTTTAACTAAACATATTGAAAACAATGATAATGAAAGCAAGAGTATGAAAATATTTTAAGGTTGATTTCTTAATGTAATTTTTTCTCTAGTAATTTTTTGTTAAAAATGTTTAATGTTAGTTAGGAAAATATGAAAATAACTCATTAGTGTTAGTTGTAATTGTATCAAATAAAATGTTTAATATTATTGTTGTTGTTGTTGAAATTTAGTATTTAACAATTTTTTTGAGTTTGTTTATTTGTTGTTGAGATTTAATGTTTAAAGATTCCATGAGTTTTATTGTTGTTGTTATTATTGTTGTTCTTTTTGTTGTTGAAATTTAATGTTTAAAGATTCTATTGATTTTGTTTTTGTTGTTGTTATTGGTGTTGTTGCTGCTGATGATGAGGAAGATTTATAATTTGTCAACAAATTTAACGCTTTGTAGATTAAAACGAAAAAAGGTTAAAACTAAATTTTGTAAACAGGATTTTACCCTTGGTTGTTGTTAAAAATCTAGATAAAAAGTAGCGCAATTTTGAAAATCCAAAAAATGAAGTTGTTGGGGATCAAACCCATGATCAGTGTGACTTTTCCCATCGGTTAATAAAAAAACCGATGGCTAAAGTGACAGATTTTCATGTTTCCCTTCGTTACCTCGCCTATGTAACCGATGTTATATCCCTTTCGCATCTAAGGTGAAATGAAGTTATTTGTAGTAGTGTAGTGAGACTTAAATTTATCACTTTTTATTTTATTTTGTTTGTTATAAGGGGGTAACATGCAAACCATTTCTCAAGGCCCTTATGCAAAGATAATTGAGTCACATACTCCACCAAAATGGATTTATATCCATCCAAGTTAACCAATCAAAATACCTTGGTCAAATTAACTTCCCATCTTTTAATAAGTTTATATATGTATTGACTAACAATTTTTTTATCTGAAATTAATTCATATTTCTATTATGTAGGATAGAAATCCAGGTTCTCCTTCAAGCTCATACACATGATAGGGTGAGAGTCTAAATTCCCATCTTCAACAACTCGAAGCTCTAATAAGCTCATTGGATTGGTTGAGTGATAATTCCAAACCTCATTTTAAGAAAATCAAATTCCCCCTCAAATCTTCTACGATTGGTTGAGTGAGAATCCTAGCACTATCTGATACATCGACTTGTCGACTAGTCATTGGGTTGTCAGGTAATGGCTCAACATCCACCTCAATACAAAGATTTCTCCTCGGGGATGGAGACAAGAAAATTTGCATTTTATTCGTTGTATTGTTCTTAGAGACACTTAGATGTCAATAACACCATACACACAAAGATAAGAATAATGATTAAATTACAATCTTAAAAGGTCATGCATCATTTGCACTAACACATATGCAAAACACATTAAAATTAAAATGACTATGTTCATAAGTCAACTCCATCTTCGAACTTACTATCTATACAATAAACTCAATTGACTATAATCCCACTAAGGGATTTCTAATCAACAAATGTCAAATTCAAATCTTCACCCAGCTCCATCTACAATTTGCGACTCCGATGAAGCCTTAGATTCAACACATTACTCGAATTCGTCAACTAAAGGCTTAAGGGTTACTTCTCCAAACTGGACTTTTCCATATAATGTTTTTTACACAAGTGCTTCTCACTGACCACACTATTCTAACCTAAAGTTTATCACTTATGGTTTTCACTGACTTGAGTGTTGAAGAGTTTGCAAGTACTTTACTTCTCCTTCTTCTAACTGGACCTACGACATATCTAATCCTTCTTTTACCAGGATTTACAACATATTTGATCCTTCTTCCACATGACCTACAAATAAAATTGGTATTCTTACACCAAAACTAACAATGGGATTTGGTCCAACTTTTTATTAGGACCTATGACATGGAGACCTACCAAGAACCATCCTCCTCCTCCACCGATATGCCATTACCACCGTAAACGTTAATACTATATCAAAACAATATATTTAATTTCAACATAAGTGAATTAACTCAAACAAGACTTATTGTTTTTATATATATTATTTTTCATATTCAATTGTATTAAAAAAATTAGTTTTAAATTAATTTTATCTAAAGATACCGTTATTCACCAAAACTTCCAAATTCGAAAAACATATTCAAGTGTATTTGGAGTTTGAAATCTGAAATTGGTAGTTACGATTGTGTGTTGGCTCTGGCTTCAAGTTTTTTACGCCATAAAAAGAAAAGAATATCCCGACAGTGAGGGAGACGCCCATATACAACATATGGTCTCTAAGGGCCTAAGAAGGCTCCACGCGTCTCTGAGAAGGGGCGACATTAATGGACGCCAAGAAATATGCCTCAAAAGACGTAAAGGAAATCAAGACCCCTAACTCATGAATGACATGAAGATGCAAGTAAAATAAGGAGTATACAAACCATCCATGATGACTATATTGGCTCTTTCCGTTTCGGAAAAGCACTCTAGGATTAGGTTCACTTTGTGCTTTATATTGAAAAATTCAATACCCTGACGGAACCTCATGATCATGTCAGAACTTGAATATAGAGACACAATGTCTCAAACTTGAACATATATGACTTTCACCGATGTAGTAATAGGGAGTTTATTTCCCAGTATCGATCTCGAGGATTGCGTAGGAATTACTTATTTCAATTCGATTCTATTCAAACAAAAAGATAATGGTTGGTTTGTTTTGGAATTGCGAATAGTGACACGAAGATAGTAAAAATAACTGATTAAGATAAAAGATGCTAGGGTAAGTGGTTGAGTTAGCCCGTTATGAATTTATCCCGATTTCCTTAATGCCTATGATACATTCAATCACCTAACCTCAGAATGTTCTTACTTAAGTCCTTAAGTGAGAAACTATTAAACTACCAATTCTTACTCAAATGTCCATTCAATTAATCATTGGTTTTAATCATACAATATATCAAGGTTTACGGTAATTTATGAAAGTTACTAGTCCTAGATGATGCATTCATAAACCCAATTGTGTGAAAACCCTACCAATCACAGTCCTGTAATTGGAAGTCATAGATTAATTTGTATTTGTCCGATACAAAAGCATAATAACATCACACAATTAAATTGAAAGACATAACATAGTAATCAAGGAATCATTGGTTCACATTCATAACATACGATAACATCAGGACCACCCCATAGCATCAGGGGGTTTAGCCTCTCATAGTACTTAAAGAATTCATAAAGTAAAGATTAGACATTACAAAGAATTAGGAGAATTTGATCTTCAATGGTGGCTACCGTTGAATCTCGCCGTCTTCGAATCCGTTGTATTCGCTATCTTCTCCACTGTAATGCTTTCGTTCGTCTGTCAAGAAGTTCCTTTTCCTCTCTCTTCCAAGCCTTCTTATAGTTTCATATGCCTCCTCTCTAAGCAAAAGGTCCATACTGCCCTTAATGATCAGAATCGGTTCACAAGGAAAAATTAGGTTTTCCAAGCTGCGTGCAATCAACACGGCCGTGTGTGTACACACGGGCGCCCGTGTTTTTCTCCTGCATTAATTAATTTCAGCATTTGTTACAGTAGCAACAACACGGACCGTGTCCCTACACACGGGTGCCCGTGTTAATGCACTGTTTTAATCAACACGGCCGTGTGTGTACACACGGGTGCCCGTGTTGATCCCTGTTTTCTGCTTCATCTTTTTCTCTGCTTGACCAACAACACGGCCGTGTGGTGGCACACGGGTGGCCGTGTTGACCTGCTGTTCTGTCATATTTTCGTCCTTCAGAGTGTCCCGAACTTCACCATTCTTGCTTTTGAACCTGGAACAATGACACTACCCAAACGAAGCATAAACAAGGTCTTTTTGACTTAAACTCGTAATCGAATGTAATGTAATACCAAACCAACAAAACTTGATACTTGACTCAAATGCAACTAAAAACAAACATAAATCTTACCAGAGTGATGAAAATATGTCGGATTAACGGCGGGAATTCAATGGAAATGGTGACCGATCACAACCCCAAACTTGTCTCATTGCTTGTCCTCAAGTGATGTATTGAGTCCAAACAAAGGTCACCTCCGAATTCGTTTTCCACAATGCAACCTAGTCTTTCACCATTTGTGTTCTTCCTTTCCAATCGAGTTTCAGGTCTCTCCAATTCAGGCAGTTTACCATATTTCCACATCAGAAACATCTTCACCTGCAAGCTTTTCACTCACTCACAATATCTCTCGGGGTTAGGTGTGTACACTCACAGCATAGTATACAGTATCAGACTCTTAACTTTGAACACATTCTATTGTCATTACCACAGCAGATTTCACACACTTTTTGAGGTCTTTTTAGGTTGTAACGGGGCTTGGGTACGGTGGGATAAACAAAAAATTGGTAACAAAGGGTTTTGAACTCGGTAATCATATTGTGTACTTTTTCTTCTTTTCCTGTGCATCACATATATTTTTGGGGTAAAAACTCTTTTGACTCTTTTTCTACTCAACTTTCCGAGCATTTCATATCTCTCTAAGGTCTCGGCAAGTGCATTTTTTTCTTTTCTTTTTTTTTTTTTTTTTTTTCTTTCCGAGCCTTTCATATCTCTAAGGTCTCGGCAAGTGCATTTTTTTCTTTTAAAGGACATACATACTGTTTTTCTTTTTGTATGATCTCATCTTATGCACTTGCCTTCCCTTTCAAAATTTTCACCCCAAACTTATTTTCATTGCACATCTTGCAATTCACACAATCATACCGAGTTATGACACAAAAGGGAATGGATAATTAAAAGTTAACATGGATTTATGAGGAATAATGCTTGACGTTAGCATGGGGTTTACAATGAACAAATGGCTAAGGCTCAACGGGGTTTTACGAAGGGAAACATACATATAGGGATGGCTAGAAAGGCCCTGGCTAAACAAACAACTTGCCTCAGTGTGTGTTGTCATGCTGTGACGTGTCAACAGAACATACGCAAAATCAGAGTGATAAAGTTATACCTGGCTGAACTCTCATATTGATGTTTCGTGTTTGGCTTTTTGTGATCTCACCATGTTGGTTAGCTTGCCAGCTCTGAAGTCTCTTCGTGTTATGTGGTTCTTTCCTGACTTGGTCTTTCCATACCGCTCTCTTGGTCTAGTGTCACCAAATTGTGTCCGACTTTACCTTCTCATGGTTGCATCAACTTCCGGGGTGCCATATCAGAATAAGTATGAGGGGTGTCATTCATCCACTACCATTGATCCCGGATTCGTCCAACCATTTCTCATCACTCTGTACACACAAGTAAACAACGAAAACAAACAAAAACAAAAGCGATGGAAATAAAACATGAAAGGAAAACCCCCCCACACCTGAACTAAACATTGACCTCAATGTTTAAATCCAGATACTAAGGGGACTCACAGCGACTACTGTTGGTTTAATGCACTTGTGTAATTTCCTTCCACTTGGAGGTGTTTGTGACTTTGCCCTTTTAATTCTCCTCCTCCCCTACACAAAATTTTAGCACACACCACAAAAATAAAAACGAAATAAATGAGAAATCAAACGCGTGGGTTGCCTCCCACGAAGCGCTTCGTTTAACGTCGCATGGCTCGACGGTTCATTTCCCTTATCATGGGGGGTATTTCAGGTTCAAAACCTTGTTGCACCTCTTGTCCACAACACGGAAATTGTCTCTTTTATCAGTGTGGACTCCTTTGTACCACGATTCCTTTTTAACTATCCTTCCAGTGTTAGGAATCTTTCCATTTCGGGTGGCTACTGGCAGTGGTGAGCCTTTGATAGTATTCAATGTCTTGATTAAGCCTACTTGATACTGAGATTTTGTATTTTCTTCCATCTCCTGATTTTCAATAGCATTCAATGTTATTTCCTTGTTGTGAACTTTCAAGGTTAGCGTGCACTCATCCATGTCGAGCTTGCATCGACTCGTCTTCATGAAAGGTCGACCCAGAATAATGGTTGCCTCATTGTCTTCAGGTATGTCTAGGATTACAAAATCAACTGGGAAAGTCAAGTCCGCTATTGTTACCAGCACATCTGCAGCTATACCATATGCATCTTTCCTTGAGTGATCCGCAAACTTCAGATTGGTCTTTATATCACTAATATTTTTAATACCCAACCTGTGATAGACCGATAATGGCATCAGATTCACACTGGCTCCCGAATCTATTAGTACCTTTTTGAAGGTTCTTTCTTTGATTGTGCACGGTACTGTGACGGTTCCTGGATCCTTTTGTTTGTTAGGAATGTTCTGCTCCAGGGAGTTTGCATTATATTGTTCCTTACCAGATACCTGTTCTTCAGTGGTTGGTTTCTTTTCAGCCATTACCTCTTCCACGAATTTCTTGTACATGGGCATCCTTTCAAGTGCTTCAAACAAAGTCATATGACCCTCAATCCTTTTAAACATTTTTATGAATTTCTCGAAGTCTGACTCACTAGGTTCCTTCTTTGTCACTCTCTGAGGGTAGGGCAACTTAATCACCGGTTTAGTTCCTTTTGTAGTTTCTTCTTTAGTCGGCTCGCTCGGTGATATAATTTTTTTCTTCTTAGCAACCTCTTTCTCTGTCGTCGTGACAATGTTAACATTCTCCTGACCTCTTGGATTTTGAACTGTTTCACTAGGTAGGGAACCTGGTGTTCTAGAACTTGACAGTTGTTGTGCTATCTGCCCCAGCTGAACTTCGAGATTCCTTAGGGAGGCGGTGGTGTTTTTCTGATTGTTTCTAGTCTCTTCTTCAAATTGCATATTTTGAGCTGCCATCTTTTCAATTGCAATCTCCCAATCTGCCTTCTGAGGTACCTGTTGTTGCTGCTGCTGATATTGATTTTGATATTGACCTTGTGCCTGCTGTTGCACGTTCCCTCTTTGATCTTTCCATGCAAAGTTGGGATGATTTTTCCACCCCGGATTGTATGTGTTGGAGTAGGGATTATTCTGCTTTAAAAATTTTATTTCTTCAATCTGTTGCGGTGTTGCAAAACAATGAACAGTATTGTGTGGTCCACTACAAATTTCACAAATCATGGTCGGAACCGGCTGAACTTGAGCAACAGTCTGGGTACCTAAATTCATAGCTTTCAATCTCCTTTCAACCTCAGCAGCAATCTGGTCTTCCATTTTCACTACCTGATTTGCTAATTTCAAGTCAATTTTTCCCTCCGGCTGATTTACAGTACGGTCATACAATTCCAAATGCTCATTTGCTGCAATAGCTTCGATGATTTTTTTGATACCGGTTGCTGTAGAAAAATTAGACGAGCCACCAGCAGCTGTATCAATGAGTTGTTTAGTTTTCATCTTCAGCCCATTTACAAAATTCTGCATTTGTTCAGTTTCATCCAGATTATGTGTAGGACATGCAACTAAACATCTTTTGAATCTTTTGTAGGCATCTCCAAGTGTCTCTCCTTCTTTCTGTTTAAAATTCACAATGTCATACCTCTTACGGATATACACAGAAGCAGGAAAATACTCATTCAAGAATGCTGTTTCCATTTGTTGCCATGTAGTAATGCTTCCTGCAGGTAGGGCATAGAACCATTCCTCGGCGTCCTCAGATAACGTGAAGGGAAACATGACCAATCTCTTTGCTTCCTCAGAATGCCCATCAATTTTCAATGATGTAGTCATAGTCAGAAACCTCTGCAGATGCTTGTTTGCATCCTCATTGATCTTTCCCGCAAAAGGTTTGCTTTCTAACTGGCGGATAGTAGACGGGTGCAACTGGAAGTGAGCAACATTAACAGGTTGATTCACAATGGTCAACCGCACTGCTGGATTATTCTGTCTGCCATAGTCACCTAAAAGTCTTTCTGGTGGAGGTGGGTCTGCAGCCATATTAACAGTGTCTGGATGGGAATCTGTGTTTGACTCAGATTTTTCGGAGTGAACAGAAGCTGGTGTTCTCGGTGTGGCCGGTTCTTCGCTGTCAGAGTTTGCCAGTTTCTTTCTTCTAGCTTCTCTGAGCTTTGCCCGCAATGTTCTCTCTGGTTCTGCGTCAAAATGAAAATCAGCTGAGGACTTACCTCGCATAAACAAGTTAGACAAAGATTAAAATTGAATAACAAAATTGTCACAGATAAAATTTTGGTTGGCGAGCAACAAAATTTCGATAGAATGAAAATTAAAATATGTAGTTTGGCAATCCCCGGCAACGGCGCCAAAAACTTGATCGGAAAAAATAGCAAGTGTACTATTTTCACCGATGTAGTAATAGGGAGTTTATTTCCCAGTATCGATCTCGAGGATTGCGTAGGAATTACTTATTTCAATTCGATTCTATTCAAACAAAAAGATAATGGTTGGTTTGTTTTGGAATTGCGAATAGTGACACGAAGATAGTAAAAATAACTGATTAAGATAAAAGATGCTAGGGTAAGTGGTTGAGTTAGCCCGTTATGAATTTATCCCGATTTCCTTAATGCCTATGATACATTCAATCACCTAACCTCAGAATGTTCTTACTTAAGTCCTTAAGTGAGAAACTATTAAACTACCAATTCTTACTCAAATGTCCATTCAATTAATCATTGGTTTTAATCATACAATATATCAAGGTTTACGGTAATTTATGAAAGTTACTAGTCCTAGATGATGCATTCATAAACCCAATTGTGTGAAAACCCTACCAATCACAGTCCTGTAATTGGAAGTCATAGATTAATTTGTATTTGTCCGATACAAAAGCATAATAACATCACACAATTAAATTGAAAGACATAACATAGTAATCAAGGAATCATTGGTTCACATTCATAACATACGATAACATCAGGACCACCCCATAACATCAGGGGGTTTAGCCTCTCATAGTACTTAAAGAATTCATAAAGTAAAGATTAGACATTACAAAGAATTAGGAGAATTTGATCTTCAATGGTGGCTACCGTTGAATCTCGCCGTCTTCGAATCCGTTGTATTCGCTATCTTCTCCACTGTAATGCTTTCGTTCGTCTGTCAAGAAGTTCCTTTTCCTCTCTCTTCCAAGCCTTCTTATAGTTTCATATGCCTCCTCTCTAAGCAAAAGGTCCATACTGCCCTTAATGATCAGAATCGGTTCACAAGGAAAAATTAGGTTTTCCAAGCTGCGTGCAATCAACACGGCCGTGTGTGTACACACGGGCGCCCGTGTTTTTCTCCTGCATTAATTAATTTCAGCATTTGTTACAGTAGCAACAACACGGACCGTGTCCCTACACACGGGTGCCCGTGTTAATGCACTGTTTTAATCAACACGGTCGTGTGTGTACACACGGGTGCCCGTGTTGATCCCTGTTTTCTGCTTCATCTTTTTCTCTGCTTGACCAACAACACGGCCGTGTGGTGGCACACGGGTGGCCGTGTTGACCTGCTGTTCTGTCATATTTTCGTCCTTCAGAGTGTCCCGAACTTCACCATTCTTGCTTTTGAACCTGGAACAATGACACTACCCAAACGAAGCATAAACAAGGTCTTTTTGACTTAAACTCGTACTCGAATGTAATGTAATACCAAACCAACAAAACTTGATACTTGACTCAAATGCAACTAAAAACAAACATAAATCTTACCAGAGTGATGAAAATATGTCGGATTAACGGCGGGAATTCAATGGAAATGGTGACCGATCAAGACACAATGTCTCAAACTTGAACATATATGACTTTCTTCCTGCCACCAGTTGCTAACGAGAGAGAATAGGCTAAAAAACTGTAATGCTTGGATCCTTGAGAGAATGACAAACCCCGTAATCTTCTTATTTCCTATATACACTAAAAGAAGAACTCCCGCGTCTATAAATCATTTTCGATTAAATAAAATTGAAGTTCTAAAAGTGAAGGAAGAGGAAACATGTCTCCTACGAGAGGATGGATGAAGTGATTGGTCGGTAGGTGAAACTCGTCTCCTACGGGACGAAGAAGATGGAGAAACATGAGCCCTAGAAGTAGATGTCTCTGCATGGCCAAAGTGAACATGAGGATCTGAAATCTGACTCTTCTCCTGCTGCACTGATGCATGTTGTGAAATCCTCTAGTGCCTCAACTTATCGTGTCTATCAGCCATAATGTTTGTAAGTTAAAGTAAATCAGACAATTAGTGCAAGCAAACAACACTACAAACAAGAAAAGCAAAAAATAAAACAAACTGCTAATTTACGGAGATGCATCTCCGGTTACTGGGAAACTTTAACGTTGAAAATTTTCGGAGATGCATCTCTGAAGTTTTCTGCAACTCTTCAGTTTAGCAATGACAACAATGCAGAAATGCAAATCTCAAAATAAACGGTTTGATCGTGATTTTCAACAAACAAACATGTTTTTACAACATGTATAAACTTACATCCTTACATTTCGTATTCATTTGATACCTAAATCATCATTTCTACTCGTTTACGCAAAAACTCAAAAAACTTATCAAAATATTAAAAAAATTAAAAATTCACTTTGCTTCGGTGTTGGATGATTTTTCTGATGTTGATTGAAGATCCTTTAAGTTTGATTGTTTGATTTTGTACTTGGTGATGAAAAAAATTTGAGAATGTTCGGGAAGATTTTGAGTTTTTTCAGAGATAAGGAAGGAGAAGGATTGTGACGCGATTTAAGCTCCAATAACTTCCAACGATGCATCTCCAAAATAAATTTGAAGATACATCTCAAAAGTACTTTAACATTAACTCGGAATTGAATGTGTCCGGAGATGGATCTCAAAAATCTGATGGCATTTAAGTATTTTCATGTGATGTACTAGTAAGATATATAATGCATTGAATTTTTTTCTATAAAAAGCAGCATGAAAACGATTTCCTAAGACCCTTGTGCGAAGAAAAAATAGCTACATACTCCAGTAAGATAGATTTATATCCAACAAAATTAATCTATCAAAATTAATATATATATATATATATATATATATATATATATATATATATATATATATATATATATATATATATATATATATATATATATATATATATATATATATATATATATATATATATATATATATATATATATATATATATATATATATAGCAGGCCAAATCGATGGAGCCTCTCTTTTGTGGTTAGCCTATTATGACAAGTCAACCAAAACACAAAAAGGTCCCTACGCGGCACAAGGTTCATGTACAATAAATGTCTCCACTCCATTTTAGGACACTCTTCCTTGATGAAATTGTAAACCTTCTTGGTCTCAAACTTCCTTGTCATAGTATTCCACTCATTCATACTCTGAATTATCTCCCTTTGTTTCAAGATAGCTTTGGTGATCCAAGAAGCATTATTATTCACCTGCATACTCAACAAAGGTCCACTCTTTATGTAATAAGTATGCACCCATTTGATTCATAAACTACCGGCCTTGCCACTGATATTCCACAACAACTTTGCCATATTTTCTTTATTCCACTCCTCCAAAGACATTAAGTTTAAGCCACCTTAGTCTTTTGAGGTGCATACCTACTTCCACGCCACTTTCTAGAGATAGCACCCCCACCCCCAGTCCAGAGAAATGACCTGCAGATGACATCAATAATTTGGATCACCTTCTTGGAGAAAGTGAGGCACTGCATCCAATAGTTGGACATAGATATTGTTATGTTGTTGATTAGTTAAAGCATCCCAGTATAACTCAGAAGTTACGTGCTCCAATGCTTTATGCGCGCAATAATTCTATCAATTAAAACCATGTAGTGATGGATAAAAAGTTTCTTACTTGTGAGAGGTACACCAAGGTACCTGGAAGGGAGAGGCCCCTCAACAAAAAAGGTTATCTCTTTGATATCAGCTTTCACGTTGTCATCCATACCATCAAAATAGGCCTTACACTTTGTAGGATTTACAGACAACCATGTAGCTTTAGAGAACTCAGACATCTTCTCTATAATCAGCTCAATAGATTTCCTATCCCCTTTTGCAAACAATAGAAGGTTATCTGCAAAGCTGATATTAATGATATTGAGCTTCTCACATTTTGCATAAAAGCTAAAATCAAGAATTTTTCTCAACTTTTGTATGCTTATATGCAGGTATTCCATCACAACCACAAAGAGCAAAAGGGATATAGGGTCCCCTTGCTTAAGGCCCCTATTGGCTTTCATGATCTTGGTCTTCTCCCCTCAAATATTAAACTTGTAAGACATAATTGTAACGGCCACCACAATCCACCTAATAAATTATATATATATATATAATTGACTCATATTTTTTGTTATGCGGGATAATAGGTCAAACTCTTATCTAAACATGGTCGGATGACATCCTCAATCCTCATTTTCAACAATTGCAACAACTAAACCTCCCTACTAGTTTTTATGCGATCAATTTCAACAAGTTAACCCCCTCAAAACTCCTACGACCGACTTCTCGATTATGTCCACTTGATATGAAGATATATTTCTTCTTGGAGAATGGGACAAGAAAATATTACATTTTAGCCAATGACTTGTTTTTAGAGATGTTAATATGTCAATAACACCATACACAAACATTAAAATGATTATCAAAGTATAATCTTCAAAGGTCATGCATCATCTAGATGGACACATGTAAAAAAGGCATTAAAATCAAAATGACAATGTTCACAAGTCAATTTCATTTTTGAACCAATCTATACAACAAATTCAATCACAATAGTTCCACAATGCAGTCTGCCGTTCTGATGAAGTGCCAGATTCAACCCATTACCCATATGCAGGCTACTATTCCAAACACCCAAACCCAATACCACAACTTCAAAGACCAAAAATTGTTCCCATTAAACCTTCTCAATGCCACATTCTAAACCTAAAATTAATCACTTACGATTTTCACTTGAGTGTTAGAGAGCAGAAGAAATGATGCAGAGCATATATCACATATTAAACGTGGAGTAACTAAGTTTATTATATACCGATTCAATACACAAACTACAAAATAATTTTGTTAAACAAAGGTATTACATAATGATATACCAAACAAAAACAATCACAAACACTCTTTTAAGTCTCTATAATTTAACAGAAATGGTTAAAATTTCAGCCTCAAGAGCTAGTTGGTCGATGGCACTGCTAAACCCGGCACAACAAAATGCGAGACACCTTCTGATAAATTCTTCATTGCTTTGTCATAATTAACAAAACCCATGAACCAAAAATCATGCCCATCAACTGTCACAATCTGGATATACTTCTCCGATTGATTCTCTTTCATGATCACAGGATTAACCGTTCCAATCTTCCCCAAAGGCACCATCACCTTGTAGTAGCTCCAAGTTTCTTGACCAGAGGGAGCAGTGAAACTCAATGGACGATCACTGCAAAAGGCTAGATGAATATTAGACAAGTAAAGTGTTCCTGCAACAGGTCCTGTTGTCGTCGAAAGATAACAAGCAAATGTCTTTTTCAGCGTTTCATTTGGGTAGGTAGTGAATATTTGTTTGTAGAGTGATTCAAATCCACCCTCTGATATCGCTTTTACCGTCAGATTCATCTTCCCCATTGCAGCTGAAGAGACAGAAGACCCTGTTTTTACTGCAAATTAAATTAATGACAGTAACAAAACATCATGTAAAATAAATGGTAAGTAAGTATATTTGGAGTTTGAAATAGGGAAATGGTAGTTACGACTTACGGTTGTGCCAGATGTTGTTGGCGGTGGCTTCTGCTTTTTTGCTCCAAGAATCGAACATGTGGAGAATTGATTCCATGGGACTGTTGGCAGGTTTTTCGACAGGGGTGTGTTGAATATAAGGATGATGATCATGTTGGTAATACTGAACCTGAGGTTGTTGTTGTTGTTGTGGATCGGTTTGTAAAGCTGCTTTTTTGTTGTCTGGGTGACTACTTGGGACTGCTGGTGCTCCCATCATGTGAGTTCCCCAATTCTCAGATGTAGAAGGAGGTGATGACGGTGATGCAAATGGGTTTTCATCTTGGGATTGGGTTTTGTGATTGTTGTTGTTGTTCATGTTTTTGTATGGGTGAGAAAGAAAAAAAGGTTAGTGATGAGAGATTGAGAAAAAGGATGAAAAAGAAAATAGAAAATGGTTAGATTTTAAGGAGAGAGATACTGTTGTTGGAAGTTGGAACAGAGTTGAACCAATTTCACCGACTATGTACGTTTGCTTAGCCGCGTAATCTTCGTACACATGTATTTTTTCCATGACTCATCACAAACGTATTATTATTATTATTATTTTTATTTTTTTAAAATACACAGTTTTTCATTTAATGAGTCTAGTAGTTAAATGAATTTCAATTTAGATTGTAAATAATAAATCAAATGATTCAATAAAATCCATTAATTTCTATTTTAAAAATTCAATCAGTAAATTCTATAAAATATTAAAAATAATTCAATAAATTAAAGTAATTTTATAGTAAAACAAAACTAAAATATTTATAAAATATATATTGATTAATAATTAATAGTTGAGAATATTTATTTTTATTTTTTATGTTGCTTACTTTTCTGTCTCTTTTTAGGATATCAAAAAATTACACACATTTCTGCATAGGTGGTACACCCTCTTTGAAACTAGTCACTCAAAGGGAGTATATAGTGGAGTCCAAAGATGTATTATTAAGAGTCGGTTGTGTGCACGAGTATGAGTTATAGTGGGTGGTGTAAGGTGTTTATTATTGGGTGTTAAATGTTATTGGGTTAAATTATTGGTTTGTTGTTGTATGTTTTGGTAATGTTGACTTGTGGTATAAGTTGGTTGTGTTAAGTTGTAAGGTTATTGGGTGTTGGAGATAAGTTTATGGGTGTTCGTGGTGTAAGGTGATTGTGTTGGGATATAAATGTTTGTAGATGGTCTGGTATGTTGAAAGTTTGAAGATAAAGGTTGGTTAGAGGGTCAAATAGTAAATTATTCGATTATATATACAAATTTGATGGAACCTAGTTATATGGTAGGTATAAGGGGACTCTACTTATGGAAGTAACACAATATGGTAAAAATAATATATTTTTGATAACTTTTGCCCTAGTTGAAGGTGACTTGGTTGCTGGTTGGGGTTCTTTTTAAAGAAATTAAGAACGCATGTTGCTCCACAACTTGGACTATATTTGATTACAGACAACATGCATCAATTAAGAATGCGTACAATAATCCAGATAATGGTTAGAAAAATCTACCATCTGCGCATGTCTAATATATGGACACATTTCTCAGAACTTTATGAGAGAGTTCAAAGACAAAAGCCTCTATGAAAAAGTTGTTAACATTGGTAAGCATTTATATTTGTCAATAAAAGTTGTTAACATTATAGAATTATATTTGTAGACATACATTTACTATTTATATCATACTAGATATGCTTTAAACTAACCTACATACCAACACTTCCGAAAAGAAGTTAGGTTGGCTAATGCAGAAGCTTTAAGGTGAGTCAACAATATTCCAGTAGACAAGTGGATGAGGACATTTGACGAGGGTCGGTGTTAGGGGAAGATGGCAACAAACTTCACCAAGTCGATGAGTTCACTCTTTAAAGGCACTCATAATATGTCCATCACAATATTGGTGAGGACGACCTCTTATATAGGAGCATTATTTTCTGATAGGGGATCAAAATGGAGCGCAATGTTAAAATTTGGCCAGATAGTCAAAAAAAATTGCATGAACATCATGAAAGAGGAAACTGTTAAATCCAGCACACATTAGGTAACATGATTTGACTTCCAAAACTACAATTTTAGTGTCTAAAAGACGATGAACCACAATGAGGGGAGGCCTATGGACATTACAAGGTTGACCTGGAAACTGGTTCGTGTGATTGTGAAAAGTTTCAAGCTTTTGTGTTCCTTACTCACCTGTTATTGCAACATATTCTAGTGTGTGCCAAAACGCTTTTGTTCATTTGTCCAATGTTTACAAGGTCGTAACCCTATTTGGGATCTACAATAAAAGCTTTAAAATGCTACCAAACAAGGAATATTGGCCTGTTTATGGAGGGGATCAGATTTTTAATAATCCAAAATTGTGTAGGAATAATAAAGATCGTCCAAACAACACACATATTAGCTATGGAGGGGATCAGATTTTTAATAATCCAAAATTGTGTAGGAAAAATAAAGATCGCCCAAACAACACACATATTAGCACCAAAATGGACACCACTGATAAATTACGGAGGAAATGTAGATTGTGTCATCTTATCGGCCACACGTTAAAGCGATGTCCCAATGTGAGAACCAATTCTAATTAAATATTTATTTCATTGTTAAAAATCAATTTTAAATTACTTGTAAACTTTATATTATATAAATATCAAATTTAAATTACAACACCGTAAAGCAACAACACAACAAAGTCAAAACACAAATAATAAATTAAAAATCTAATAAGTCATCTATGCCACTTACAATGGTCTTTAACATAGATCTAACAATAAAAAGTCATTTTAAACTGGTCACCGATAATATTTGATATAGTCATTATCATCCAATATTGATATATATGAAACAAGTCTTTCTATTCTTTTAACCTTACTCTCACCTCCATTCAACTCTTTCTTTAAGCAATGGTTCAGATGAACCTCAAACTATTCAAAGTTCTGATAAACCATAAAATCGATCTTCATTGAAGGCTTGTTCCTCGAACAAATAGCATAAGAAATGAATAACAAATTTGAGAAGAAAAAAGGATGAGGAATACAAAAATGGTTAACAAAACATCTCTATTTATATTAGATTTGCCATGATGATTTGTCAAATTAATTGGCCCATTATAAGAAAATCAAGTTAACCTCCGATTACAATATCAAACATGTACTTAAATAATAATAAAATATAAATCAATTGCCAATTGAAGTATTTAACTGTACTTAATTAATAAAAAAATTGATTAAATATAAATTAAAAAATTAGTTAAATATAATTATTTAATTTTATTAGCATATTATTATTTAATTTAATTTATTTAATATTAAAATTCACCTAAAATAAATTAATATAAATAAAATATTTATCATTACTTTTAAATTTGTTTGAATTTGTTATTATGAAAAATAAATTATTTATTTGAAATTAAACTAATATAAATAAATTATTCTTATTCAAGTAAAACAAAATAATAAAAACGAATAAAATAATAAAAAAACAAAATATGCATCAGAAAGGTCTGACAATTGGATTGACTGATGCATGTGAATTTTTTACGAAAATAACCCTGTTTTAAAGAAAATTCCCAAAATAACTCTGGTTTCAAAAAAATTCTCAAAGTACCTCACTTTTAGTAGGAGGCGCCAATTCAATTGGCGACTCCTCTTAAAAATTGAATGGAGACGTCAATTGGATTGGCTAAGGCACATGCCCTAGCCAATCCAATTGGCGCCATGTGTATCAGTTGAAAGGAGGCGCCAATTGGATTGGCGCCTCAGTGTAAAATTCATTTTTTTTTGCTAAATGGTCTACGTGATAGATAATTTTGAAATAGGACCAATTATATTAATAAAATTTTCCGTTTACACAAAAAAGCCTAATGGTGATGACCGTGATCACCTAACCGACCTCCGGTCCCACATCTCCTAGCTACCCTAACCTGTGGCCCTAACCCACGTTGATGATTCACTACTGGTGTTTGAGCATCTGAGGAGCCAGGAGCGTCACTACCAACTACAAGAGGTGACCTGTTCAGATAGTCAGACAAATCAGCATAATCTTCAGTATGCTTCGAGGGTGTACCGTCGTAGCTGAGTTCATGACCCATGCCAGAGTAGTTGAGTTGTGTTTGACTCATTGGTGGGCGACCAGGACGGTTGAAGGGAGACATGGGTGTGAATGATGCGTCGAGGAAAGGTTGGAAAGATTGTTGGGGTGTTTGGTAGAGATAAGGTTGTTGAAGGTTTTGGTTTTGTGAGGTTTGAGCTTCTTGGCTATGGTAGGAGGATGAGCGGTTGGTGTTGAATGATCGTTGGGTGTTCTGGCTAAGGCGACTTTGGTAGGGTGATGTGTTGGGTGCGAAGCGATGTTGGGTCTCAGGTTGATGATCAATTTGTTGGTGATGGTATGGGGTATGCTCTTGGTATTGAGGTTGGGTGTATGGCATGTTTTGGTTGTATGTTTGTGTGTTGGTGGAACGGAAAGTTTGACGGACAGGAGGTTGTGTGTATCCGGTCTGACAATTTTGTTGGTGGTTAGATGTTGAGGTGTCTGATGTGTAAGTTTGTTGGCGTGGGTCATACAGGTACATATTCTCGGCGATGAACTGAAAACCAACCGATATGAACAAATCCATATAAGTACGACTTGGTTTTTCTTCATTCGGCATGACTGCGTCAGTTAAGACATGGTCATGGCGGTGCTTCCATTTGCGACACTCCGATCTTGCAAAACTTTGCCATGGATTGAAGTTCCATTGGTCGTTAACTTTGCGCAGATGCCATTCTCCTAGGCTTACTGGGGGATCTGGGATGTTTTTGGGCATACCGAACTGCAATTTCATACGATCACTGTTGTGCATCTCCATAGTTGTGAATCGTATTATAGGTGTGCATGTAGTCCATACGGCTGCGTCTTCAGCGTTGACCTCATGGTCATGATCCAAATTTAGGTATGAACGCCAAATGAACTAAAATATGAAAGAAAATTGGATTATAATCTTGGTAGAAGAAGATAACAAATTATAACGAAATAATGAGGTTATTATCCTTACGTCTGTCGGTCGAAGGTGATCCAACAGATTGCGATACTGAGTAATATAGTGTCTAGGACATCTGTTATAACTCATACCACGCGCATACCATTTGCACCAAAAAGGTAAAAATATTAGTTAGAGATAATAATCTTTAAAGAAGTAAGTAAATATATAGCAATTTAAACAACTTACTTTTGTGCATACGGGAATATGAAAGGGTTGTTGTTGTTGACGGGTGCTAGGGACGGTAGTCTTGACCAACCCCATGCTTGGAGCAAAACAGCACATCCAGAAAAGGTAGATGTGTCTTTGTGTGAGTTTTTAGACAAAGAGCTATAGAGATAAGCCAGACAAGCAGATCCCCAACTGTAACTTCCTATTCTATCTACATGTCTAAGTAAAGGTAAATACATAATATGCAAGCTAGAACCACTACCTTCGGGAAATAAAAAAGAACCAATTAAAAGCATAATGTAACACCTAGTTTTTATTATTCGAGCATCCTCGGTAGAATGCTCATCTAAGTATAAACTGTTATAGTATGACTTAAGGCGTGAAAGTAATATACCTTGACCTCTTGAGTTATCATCTAACAAATCAGTCTCCAAGAGGTCCATGCAAATTGAATTTGCATAGTTGGTTTTACCATTTACAACCTTACCTTCAATGGGCAGTCCCAAAAGCATGTAGACGTCTTCTAATGTCACGATACACTCACCGGTTGGGAACCTGAATGTGTGTGTCTCGGGACGCCATCTTTCGCATAAAGCAAGAATGAATTTGTTATCTACCGACCAAGACAAAATCTTGCTTATATGACCAAAACCGGCGAGTTCAATATAAGGTTGAATCATCAGGTCCATGTGGACATATTCGTGGACCCGAGTCCGAAACCTTGAAACATCCTATAAAAGAAAGAACAAAAAACTTTACTAAGTTGATATGTTATTAAAAGGGACTCTATTAAAACAAATAACAAAATAATAAAACGCTTACATAAGTTTCTATGTTTGCAACCGTTCCTCTGTGCGATTTGCCCATTGTGAGGATAGACATTTTGTCGGGGATGAAAGCGGTTGGTGCAGATGAAACTACAAGAAGTTGTTGCAGATGAAATTGTATAAGAAGTAGTGAGTGATGGTGTGGAAGAAGCGTTGATGGTGTGGATGAATTTATAGGCAAATGAATTAGAGCACGGAAAATTGTGTTTGCATGTGGTCTCCAATTGAATTGGCGCCCATGTGCAATTTATACATGGTGTCGCCATTCAAATTGGCGCCTCCATAGGGACATGCATGACACACCTAGGTTTGATTGCTTGGTTTCGAGGTCTGCATGCATGCAAGACAAGGTTTTGCCAAATGGATTGGCGCCCATGTGCAAAGAATGAAAGGGGGCGCCAATTCATTTGGAGTATGTCTTTGCATGTGTGACACGTGGCTGTCCTCTCTCTTGCATGCTGGACATGTCACTTCTGAGTAGCTTGCATGGTTGACACACCATTTTAGACTATCTTGCATGTGCGACACATCACTTCGAACTAGCTTGCATGTGAGACAAATCACTCACCTATTTAAGTGTCTTACTGTCAACATCCAAGACTCAACCCACATTCATCTGCAGCAAGAAAATAGTTTTCATCTGCACAATGTCATCTTCACCAAAATACAGTCTCAACGTTCACTACAACGGTGAAATATACGAGTCTGAGTTATACGGTTTTTGTTTTCGAAACATCGATACTATTCGACTTACGATCAAGAGAAAGGCAACCTTCTTGCATTTGAAAAAAAGAATACAATCCTGTATAGGATCAGGTATTGTGTCAAAGATCACGTGTCAAAATCCAATATTTTTTTAGAATAGTCAATGCAAGTTTTTCCCGCTTAAGGTATGGAATGATGAAGATGTTGAATACATGTTTGTTAGTCATGAACATTCAGGCTGCAATTGTATTGAGTTGTATATTACTCTTCAACCATGTATACCATCTCAACAGTCTCAAATAACCAGTCAGGATGAATCTGGTGAATTTGATCCACAATGGTCAGATGACGACAACCCAGAAGCAAAAACAGAAGTGAACGTCGTTGATGAAGAAGAAGAGGAGACCGAGATACAGGTTGATCACATGCTGAACAACGACATTGAAAATGATGATCAACCACCGCCAATACCTACTAGTTGAAGGAGAATAGCGATCCAAAACGTAGCAGAATTAAAAAAAATCTCCTTTAGTGATCCTTAAGAATGAGCATGATCAGTGATAGAATCGTTACCTCTTGTGGCGATTGAAACCTTTGATACAGATCTACAGAGCGATCACGAATGTTGAACGGTGACAACGCCTTTACTCAATCCACACGAACGGATTCCTTCAATCTCAGTGCTAGCTGCTATGAATGAAGGCTTTGAGTGAGAGAGAGAGAGAGAAACGAAATTACAACTGCACAAATGCTTCTGCACAAGGGTTCTATTTATAGAACCACTTGTGTGGGCTGCAAGCTAAAAAACCCACTTAAGTGTATGTGGCCCATATCTTATAATATGCTAAAATCACTTAAATGCGTGATACCTTACCATATTTCGTATTCTACTTAAGTACACCGTACCTTATGATGTTCTACAATTCACTGAAGTGCACCGTACCTTACGGTGTTCCTTAGTTACTCTATCTCTCATTAATCCATCCTTTTGTGTGTGACCCTATAGGTTTTCGCGGCATTGACAATTATATTAAATCACATATTTAACATAATAAACAGTGAGCGGTATCTAGCAACACATCACTGCTACCCAAGACACGAAAATGTCATGTGATATGACAAATTCTTTTGTGACAATACTTATGTGTACAAATACCCTTTTGCCCTTATGTCTATATTGAACACAAGGCATAGACCGTGTCATCCTTGTCCAGTTCAATATTGGGCCCGTAGACATTTATCCTGTTATGCAGGATGGGCAAATTCCATCTAGGTCACTCATGTCCCTAAGCATGCTTCGTGGAGTACCCATCAACTGTCTTTATGGTCATCCAGTTACGGACAACGTTTGATCAGCAATAAGGCACTCGACTCTACATCTAGGGTCCATAGTGGTTTCAGGTCGAAGGGTGGTATACACCATTATCACCATGAGAATAAATTATGACACTTTGCATAATATTCTATATAGTAGTCTCATAGCGGGTCAATCCAGTGTAAATATTACTCTTAATATTCATACTTATGTTTAAGACTTGATAACTCCTTATCCATGATCCATGAGATGTGATCATCACTCTATATACATAATAGTCTTAATGCTTTAATGTTATTCCATTTCACAATAAAGCTCGACTATAAATGCTTTAAGAATAGTGTCCTTATGTTTAATGGGATCTCATGATTAAGTCACGCTTGATACATTAAACAAACTATCTATTCTAGGGACTTTATTAAACAAACATAATAAAGAAAAAACCTTTTATTATTAATAAATAATTCAATACAAGTACCAAAAGTATTGGCCTCTAGGGCTTACACCAACAATCTCCCACTAACACTAGAGCCAATCGGGCATACTCCTAATGCCCATAGATCTAGTATGGCCATCATGCTTCTGCTGTGCAAGAGGCTTTGTCAGTGGGTCATTAATATTGTCAAGTGTAGGTACTCTGCATATTTTCACATCTCCTCTATCTTTTATATCTCGAATGAGGTGATAATGCCTAAGTATGTGTTTGGATCGTTGGTGAGATCTAGGATCCTTAGCTTGTGCGATAGCACAATTGTTATCACAATAGAGACCAATGGGATCCACAATGCTAGGAACTATGCCAAGTTCAGTAATGAACTTTTTGATCCAAACAGCTTCCTTTGCTACACTTGAGGCAGCAATATACTCGGCCTCGGTTGTAGAATCAACAACTGTATCTTGCTTTGAACTTTTCCAGCTCATAGTGCCACCGTTTAAGCAAAAACACATAACCAGATTGTGATCTAAAGTCATCCTTATCTGTCTGGAAGCCAACATCGGTGTATCCAATTACAGCAAGCTCTTCCTGACCTCCATATATCAATTATGAGTCCTTAGTCCTTCTCAAATACTTAAGGATATTCTTGACAGCTACCCAATGAGCATCACCAGGATCAGATTGGTACCTACTCGTTGCACTTAAAGCATACAAGACATCTGGTCAAATACATAACATGGCATACATGATAGATCCTATTACAGATGCATATGGAATCTTATCCATGCGATCCCTTTCTTCCTTAGTTGAAGGGGATTGTGTTTTTGATAGACACAAGCCATGTTGCATAGGTATGAATCCTTTCTCGGAATCATGCATATTAAAGTGTCTCAGCACTTTGTCTATGTATGTACTCTGACTTAGGCCAAGCAGTTTTTATGATCTATCTCTATAGATCCTGATTCAAAATATATAGGCTGCTTCACCTAGGTCCTTCATAGAAAAGCATTTCCCCAACCAAGACTTTACTTGTTGCAGGGTTGGGACATCGTTTCCAATGAGTAATATGTCATCTACATATAATACCAGGAAAACGATCATGCTCCCACTAACCTTCTTGTAGACACAAGACTCATCTTCGTTCTTGATGAATCCATATTGTTTTACTATTTCATCAAAACGAAGATTCCATCTTCTAGAAGCTTGCTTCAATCCATAGTTGATCTTTGTAACTTACATATCCTTTGGGCTTCTTCTGGTATGTCAAATCCTTTAGGTTGTGTCATGTACACATCCTCAAGAAGATTCCCATTAAGGAAAGCAGTTTTGACATCCATCTACCATATTTCATAATCATGATATGCAGCGATAACAAGTAAAATCTGAACAGATTTAAGCATTGCAACTGGTGAAAAGGTTTCATCATAGTCAACCCCATTAATTTGTTTATATCCTTTTGCAACCAGTCTTGTCTTATAGTTATGTACCCTACCATCCATGTCAGTCTTCTTTTTGAAGAGCCACTTGCATCCTATAGGGTTAACTCCTACAGGAGGCTCTACCAAGGTCCAAACTTGATTTGTGTACATGGAATCCATTTCAGATTTCATGGCTTCTAGCCACTTCTCAGACTCGGGACCAGTTATGGCCTCTTGGTAGGTCACAGGCTCATCTTGATCCATGAGTAATACATCACCTTGATCAGTTATGAGATATCCATATCTCTTAGGTAGGTGACGTATCCTGCTTGACCTACGTTGGTCTTGTTCTACTTGAGCATGTTGCTCTTCCACAACTACTTTTGTTTTCTACTCTAATTCCTCCATAGGTGTATCAATGCTTTGTGATTCTTGAATTTCTTCAAGCTCTACTTTCCTCCCACTGATTCCTTTGGAAATAAAATCCTTTTCTAGGAAAACTCCAGTTCGAGCGACAAACACTTTGCCCTTAGAAGGATTGTAGAAGTAATACCCTCTTGTTTCTTTAGGATACCCCACAAATAAGCATTTGTCAGATTTGGGCTCAAGCTTAGTTGAAATTTGTAGTTTCACATAAACTTCGCAACCCCAAATCTTCATGTAAGACATATGTGGTTTCTTACCACTCCATATCTCATATGGTGTCTTCTCAACCTTTTTGGATGGAACACGATTAAGTGTGTAAGTTGCTGTGAATAGTGCATGTCCCCAAAAGGAGTTTGGAAGATCGGCGTGAATCATCATGGATCGGACCATATCTAATAAGGTTTAATTTCTTCTCTCCGATACACCGTTCCATTGGGGTGTTCTAGGAGGAGTAAGTTGGGATAAGTTCCCACACTCTTTCAGATGGTCATCAAACTCTAGGATTAAATACTCACCACCTCGATCTGATCGAAGAGTTTTAATATTCTTACCTAGTTGGTTTTGTACTTCATTCTTGAATTCCTTGAACTTTTCAAAGGACTCTGATTTGTGTTTCATTAAATACACATAACCATATCTACTAAAATCATCAGTAAATGTGATGAAGTACTGAAAACCTCCTCTGGCTGGTATGTTCAGTGGTCCACATACATCAGTATGTATGAAGGCCAAAAGATCATTAGCTCTTTCACCTTTTCCTGTGAATAGAGACTTTGTCATCTTTACAATTAAACAAGATCTGCATGTCTTATATGATCCATAATCAAAAGAGTCCAAGAGTCCATCTTTATGGAGTTTGGAAATGTGTTTCTCATTTATGTGGCCTAATCGACAATGCCAAAGGTAAGTTGGATTTAACTCATTAGGTTTCATCCTTTTAGTATTAATGTTATAAATAGGCATTTCAAGATCAAAGACATATAGTCCATTGTTCATTTGTGTAGTAGCATAGAATATATCATTCAAATAAATGGAGCAACAATTGTTCTTTATTATAAATGAAAAACCAAACTTGTCTAAACAAGAAACATAAATAATATTCCTGCTAATTGCAGGTACATAATAACAGTTCTCTAACTGAATTACTAAACCACTAGGTAAAGTCAATACATAAGTTCCTACAGCTAAAGCAACAACCTTTGCTCCATTGCCAACTCGTAGGTCAACTTCACCTTTTGCCAAATCTCTACTCCTTTTTAGCCCCTGCACATTGGTACAAATGTGAGAACTGCATCCAGTATCTAATACCCATGATGCAGGAATAGATAAATTAATTTCAATAACAAAAACACCTGAAGTTGAAGTCTCTACTCCATTCTTCTTATCTTCTAGGTACTTTGGGCAGTTTCTCTTCCATTGTCCGGTCTTACCGCAATGGAAGCAGGTGCCTTCCTTTGTTATGCCTCCACTAGGCTTCAAAGTAGGAGCAGTGAGTTTGGGTTTGGAAACTTCCTTGCCTTTCCCTTTATCAGCCTGCTTGGTGGGTCTTTTGTTCTGTCTCTTTCCATTTCCGATCATCAGAATGGACTTCCCTTTTGACTTCAGATTCTGCTCAGCAGCTCTTAACATGGCTAGCAGTTCAGGAAGAGATTTGTCCATATCATTCATATTGAAATTAAGGATAAATTGACTGAATCTATCTGGCAACGATTGCAAGATCAAATCAGTCGCAAGTTCCTTTCCGAGGGGAAAACCCAACCTCTCAAGGTTCTGCATATACCTAATCATCTTGAGCACATGGGGACCTACAGGGGACCCCTCAGCTAACTTGCCTTGAAAAAGGGATTTTGAAACTTCAAACCTTTCATGCCTTGCTTGCTCTTGATAGAGCATCTTCAGGTGTTCGATCATATCGAACGCTGCCATGTTCTCATTTTGCTTTTACAATTCTGAGTTCATGGTAGCTAGCATGAGGCAAGCAATTTCATTGGCATCATCGACATGCTTCTTATAAGCATCTCTTTCTGCCTTAGGTGCATAGCTAAGAGGTTCCTCTTCAGGAATAGGTTTCTCCAAGACATACAACTTTCATCATGTTTGAGGACAATCCTCAGATTTCATTGCCAATCCAGAAAATTTGTCCCAAACAATTTTTCCTTATCAAGGATTGATCGCAGAATGTTGTTAGAGGTGTTTGTTGTCATGGTAATCTACATGAAAATAATGAAAATATAAGTATCAATAACATATTTAATTAGGCCTTTAATTAAATATGCTCCCACTATTTTACTCAAAACAAATGACCCTCACCATTTGATTCAGAAAATCCCGTTGGAAGATTTTCTAGTGGGTCGAGATCCACATTTCACTTTGTTTAAATCCGCGTATGCGGATTACACAAAACTAGGTTATTTAGGTAGGAACTCCTTCCAATTGTATATGATACAACTCTCGAATATTTTAGTTGGGTTAATAACTCCTTATTCCAATCCATCATATGGATCATTTCCAACTATTGCTTCTAAACATATATAATCTTATTATAATTTATTTAGTTAATTTTGACGCATTTTTTATAGCAATTGGATATTACAATTATCCCATCGCACCTTACTAATATAGAACATGCACCTCGCGTAGGCGAAACCTACATTATTCGATACTAGTCTTGATGAGTGCTAAAACTTGGAAAGCATAAACTTAATATTTAATTTGAGGGAATTTACAATAGTTATGATCTCACCAGCTTATTTATCATATAAATCATCTCTTACATGTATCAACATACATTCACATGCATCAACATACATAATGAAACCGTTGTGGCCCCTAGCGCAATTGTTCTCCCAAGCCAATGAGAGAACCTAAGCTAACCTAATAACGATCTAAGCTTCTCCAAGCAAGATCTTCAAGGTTGTCCTCCTTTGATATTGTATTCTTCTCTTTCTTCATAACATTACATTACATAAAAGAAACTCATTTTACATATGAGGGAGTGAGATGAGAAAAGAAGTTACATTAAGAGATTAAAAGAGAGGCACGACACGCAGGTCGTATTTTAAAATCCCAAAACAAAATAAAGGAAAACTAAGGCCATAACCGATCACCACAAGACAATAATAATAAACACATTATTATTATTAATTTAAATTCTGTTAATTAATTAAAACCAAATTAAATTTTGCATCAACACTTGATACATTAAAGCACAACTCTTGCGCAGTCACAACCCTAATTGCATAACTCTTTGACAACACAACCCTTGTGCCGTCATGAACCCTAATGCACCAATTTTAGACCGCCAAACATACCTCGATTTTTAATACAATATGATTGATCAACACGTCATTGCTTCACCATACTAATGTCAGATCAAGAAGCAAATGACCATTGATCGCTCAAAGGAAAACAACCATGAAGTGTTTGAATGGACGAAATAGAAACAATATATCATATATACCATATTTTGCATCAGGATTACTTATATCATATATATAACTTGATCGATCTCAATTGCGTAACCTATGGACGATCGATGTATCGCTGCTTCACCATACTAACATCGAATTCCGAAGCATAGTCAACATCAATCATCCAAATCATACACACATGATGCCAAATTTAATTACTTGTTTATTCTTTGATTGATTCTGTCTTTTAATCATATTAATACAGAAAATATAGAAAATAAACAGCTATCAGATGCATGGTTTCGTAAGTGGCTCTGATACCACTGAAGGAGAAAAGCGATCCAAAACGCAGCGGAATTAATTTTTTTTTCCTTTAGTGATTGATCCGCTGTCGCGCACGGGTTAAAATGAGTAATTAGAAAACTATAGTTTAGCGGAAGCGACAACTCGAGTATCGTATCGCAAGGATTCTTGTATTATTCTTAACCTAATTAAATCGATTTAGTGGTTGCTTTAGAAAACAAAGTAAAAAAAAGTGATTAAAATAAGCGATTATAAAATAAGTCAATCTACTGTTTTTGGTTTCCGGCTAATCACTGGTTTTTACCTACCAATTCCCTAAGAGGCTTCAATCTCTATTCGATTCAAATTCGATTGACAAGTGCAATAGATATATGATAGATTTATATTCTTATATTCCGAATTAAGCAAACAGATAAATACAATCGTGAATTAAGCAAACACGATTTACAAACGCAATTTAACGACAAAGCGACGAAAGCGACGATTAATAGTTAAAAATGCAATCATACGACTTTAATCAAAACCATTCCACAAAATATAGATTAAGCAAATGCAATTTCATAGAGTAGAATTGAAAAAGAATGAAATTAAATTGATAGAATAAAAACCTCAAAGCCTTGGAAATTCGGTTACAGCAGATTGACTCTAGGAGATTAGTTCCTCTTCATGATCGCACAAAAGCAAAAAAGTTATCATGAATAATGTGTAATTGTTATAGTACCGCAGCTGCCCTTTTAAACAGAATAAGGGTGAAATTCTAGTTATCAGACTTTAGATGTCACATGGGTTGTTATGACATCCAATTCTGCACAGACAAGAATTATGCAGAACTTAAAGGTAAGTGCAGTAAATAACACAAGTAATTGTTTACCCAGTTCAGTCCAACATGACCTACATCTAGGGGCTACCAAGCCAGGGAGGAAATCCATTATCAGTAGTATTAATTCAAAGCTAAACTCACCCGTTTACAACTTGTCACTTAATCCCTACCCAATGCAATTTCAATCTTACTCTAAGATCAGAGTTCCTACTCACTCCCCCTCAATCACCTCAGTGATTACTACCTTTAATCAATATTAAAGACAACTTTGAAGTCACACTTCAAACAACTCTTGATTGTGCTTAACAGCTTTATCAAGATACACAACACTCACGCTTAAAAGCTTTGAGCGACACAACACTTACAACTCAATGAACCCCCTATGCCAAAGCAATCATCAACGTGATAAAGGCTTGGCTTACAAGATATGTCTAATACAAGACTCACAAAAATACAGCAGTGAAGTATGATGGACACACTTAATCTTCACGCCTCAAAATCCCCAAAACTGAATGAAGGAACGACTTCCTTTTATATTGCAGTACCTGGGCTTTTGCACTTGTATTCTCCTGAATGACGAGTTCCCATAAATTCAATATCTAGGTTACTAACAAATAGGCTATTTGTTAGGTTCATTAAATGTAGCTTGGTTGTTGATTTCCTGGATTTTCTCTCAGCTGTTGAATCCCTGAAGAATAGCTTGAGAAAAAGCTGAAACAGAAAACTGAACAACCTACAATATAGCATATGCTGTCAGGAATGAATGTCACGACATTCAACTTGACATCAAGGATCATATGCTGAGTCTGTTTTTCCAGAAAACAGACTGTACAATTTTGCTGACCTGTACATGACCAAAAAGACCATACTACAGTAACAGCTTACATTAATAAATGTCAAAGTATCCAATTTGACATTTACACATTTGGCCTTAAGTTAGTTCTGTTATCCTCTTGGAGAACAAACTAAGAAACATACTGAAGTGTAGCAGAACACCACTCTGTCTATTATTCAGTATATACTGTCCATGATGAATGTCATAACATCCAGTTTGACATTCATACAGTAGGCCTTATGCCAGGTCTGGTTTTTCCTTGTTAACCAGACTGCAAATGAATACTGAGCTCTAACAGAACACCAACTGTTCTATTCCTCAGTATCTGCTGACAGGGATGAATGTCACAGTATCCAGTTTGACATTCAATAAATCCTGTATTAGCTAATCCTGCAGTAACTACTCAAGTGTGTCATGACATCAGTCAAGACATCAGAGTACATTTAGATATTCTAACCTACAATGCAGTCACACATACACACCATGTCATGACATCAGTCAAGACATTAGAATCCAGCCAGTGTTTTACCATATAATGCAGCCAATTAAACACCTACAAACTCCCCCTTTGGCAATTTTTTGGCTAAAACACTTTGATCCCCATAACAGAGTTCATAGCAGCGGAATCACACATCTAGCAGGAAATAAACCTAGCTAATACACTCAGAGTGGCAGCACACTCACATACATGGAAGTTAAGTGAAACTTCACATTACAGCACATATACAGAAGTTAAATAAACACTTCTAATTGCAGCACACATCCACAGCACACATACAGAGGTACAGAAGTTAAATACAAACTTCAACATACATCAGCTGCTGCAGGGGGGGGGGGAATCTTCGAATCTGTCATGAACGTCTGTTTTCACAGACCAATCTGTTGTCTGGGGTATCACCTGTTACTCCCCCTTTTTGTCACAAATGTTGCCAAAGCCAACAACATAACCAGAAAAAAATGACAGACTTACAAACTTGGTTTTACTTCACAGTTTCAACCAAGTTAGTACCCACTTGATCTTGCTTCACAGCTTTGATAAAGCAATCACCCACTTTTGCTTTACTGTAGGTATAACCATATCAGATGCCATGACTTTGTTTCTGACATCCAGAACCACTCCTACATGAACAACGTCCTTGAATTCCTGCAGGTGCATAGGTCTTCTCACGTTAGGGTGTCTCCTTACCCTCTTGTTGCAAGTGGTAAAGCTATGATCTGTTGACCAATCAGAACATAGTTCCAATAAATACATTCCAAACATCAGTGATTGCTATAAGGTCTCAGAGAGGCATATTCCCAGTTTGCCCCTTAAGTTTTCAAACTGAGTAGCATCCAGAGCCTTTGTAAATATGTCAGTCAGTTGAAGTTCAGTGGCTACATGTTCCAAAGTAATCACCTTGTCTTCCACCAGATCTCTGATGAAGTGGTGTCTAATGTCAATATGTTTGGTCCTGCTGTGTTGGATGGGATTCTTGGAGATATTGATGGCACTGAGATTATCACAGAATAATGTCATGACATTTTGAGTGACATTGTACTCAGTGAGCATCTGTTTCATCCAAACCAGTTGGGAACAGCTGCTTCCAGCAGCTATGTATTCAGCCTCTGCAGTGGACAGAGATACACAATTCTGCTTCTTGCTGAACCAAGATATGAGATTGTCTCCCAAGAAGAAACATCCTCCTGATGTGCTTTTTCTGTCATCAGCACTCCCAGCCTAGTCAGCATCACAGTACCCAGATAGGACAGGCTCAGACCCATGTGAGTACAGCATTCCATAGTCACAAGTCCCATTGATGTACTTGAGAATCCTTTTGACTTGATTCAAGTGGCTCATCTTAGGCTCTGCTTGGTATCTCGCACACACTCCAACTGCATAAGAGATGTCAGGTCTACTTGCAGTTAGATATAGTAGACTGCCTATCATGCTTCTATACAAGCATTGATCAACACTAGGCCCTCCATCATCTTTGGTTAACTTCAGATGAGTAGGAGCAGGAGTCCTTTTGTGCCTAGCATTATCCATACCAAACTTCTTAACGATGTTTTTGGCATACTTGCTTTGGGAGAGGAACATAGAGTCCTCCATTTGGTTGACTTGCATTCCAAGAAAGTAGGTTAGTTCCCCAACCAGACTCATTTCAAACTCAGATTGCATCTGTTGAACAAAATGTGATACCATTTGTTCTGACATACCATCAAAGACTATATCATCCACATAGATTTGAGCAATCATGATTTTGCCGTCTTCATCCTTCACGAACAAGGTTTTATCTATTCCACCTTTTCTGTATCCATTTGAGGTCAGAAATTCGGTCAACCTTTCATACCATGCTCTAGGTGCTTGTTTCAACCCATACAAGGCTTTCCTCAACTTGTATACATGCTTAGGTTGGTTAGGATCACAAAACCCTTTAGGTTGTTCCACATAGACTTCTTCATTCAAGTAGCCATTCAAGAATGCACTCTTCACATCCATTTGGAATAGTTTAAACTTCAGAATGCAAGCTACCCCTAACAACAATCTGATGGACTCAAGCCTAGCCACAGGAGCAAATGTCTCATCAAAATCAACCCCTTCAACTTGAGTGTATCCTTGAGCTACTAGTCTTGCTTTATTCCTAGTAATTACTCCTTTCTCATCAGATTTGTTTTTGTAGATCCACTTGGTACCAATGATGTTGGTCCCTTCAGGTCTTGGAACTAGCTCCCATACTTCATTCCTTTTGAACTGCTCAAGTTCCTCTTGCATGGCATTGATCCAGTACTCGTCAGTCAGGGCTTCTTTCACATTCTTTGGTTCAACCTTGGATACAAAGCAGGAATTTGAGCTTATTCCTCGTGACCTGGTAGTCACACCACTATTAGGATCCCCTATGATAAGATCCTTAGGGTGGTCTTTCTGAATTCTGATAGATGGCATTTTGGTGGTTGCATCTACTTCACATTCAGGAGGAGGTTCCTGTACTTCTTCAGACTTGACTGGAATGTCAGTTGAACTGTCAAGGAATGTTTCAACATCCTCTATGACATCGATCCCTTCCTCTTTATCATCCACAATAACATTTATGGATTCCATCAGGACATTGGTCCTGTAGTTGAACACTCTGTAGGCTCTGCTGTTAGTGGAGTATCCTAGAAATATACCTTCATCACTTTTGGGATCCAGCTTCCTTCTCTGTTCACGATCTGTGAGAATGTAGCATTTACTTCCAAAGATATGAAAGTACTTCACTGTGGGTTTTCTGCCTTTCCATATTTCATATAGAGTGGAGGAGCTTCCTTTTCTCAAGGTGACTCTGTTGTGAACATAGCACGCGGTATTCATTGCTTCAGCCCAAAAGTGCATGGGGAGCTTCTTTGCATGAATCATTGCTCTGGAAGATTCTTGAATAGTTCTATTTTTTCTTTCAACTATCCCATTCTGCTGGGGAGTTATAGGGGAGGAGAACTCATGACTTATTCCTTCAGACGAGCAAAACTCATCAAACTTGGAATTCTTGAACTCCGTACCATGATCACTCCTAATCCGGACCACACAACTGTCCTTTTCCCTTTGAAGTCTGATGCATAGGTCTTTGAAGACATCAAATGTATCTGACTTCTCTCTGATGAAGCTTATCCACGTGTATCTGGAATGGTCATCAACCACCACGTATGCATATCTCTTCCCACCAAGACTTTCAACCTGCATAGGTCCCATTAAGTCCATATGCAACAGTTCCAGAACTCTGGAAGTTGTAGGATATCCCAGCTTCGGATGTGACATCTTGGTTTGCTTGCCCACCTGGCATTCTCCACAGACTCTTCCTTCATCAATAAGCAGCTTTGGGATCCCTCTAACTGCTTCCTTGGATATAATCTTCTTCATTCCCCGTAAGTGGAGATGTCCAAGTCGTCTATGCCACAGCTTCACCTCCTGTTCTTCCTTGGCAGAGGAGCATATTGTGGAAAAGTTAGAGATTTTAGGTTCCCACAGATAACAGTTATCTTTGGACCTGGTTCCTCTCATAACTTCCTGATTGTCACCATTTGTCACAATACACAGCTCCTTAGTAAACTGAACATAGAATCCTTGATCACACAGCTGGCTTATGCTGATGAGATTTGCAGTTAGTCCTCTTACTAACAGTACATTATTCAGTTTTGGAACTCCAGAGCAGTCCGGCTTGCCCACACCTTTTATTTTTCCTTTGGCACCATCACCAAAGGTCACATAGCTGGTAGTGTGAGGTTGAATATCCACCAGTAGATTTTCCATACCAGTCATATGTCTTGAGCATCCACTGTCAAAGTACCAGTCTTCTCTGGTAGAAGCCCTTAGAGTTGTGTGTGCTAACCTAGCATACCATTGTTGCTTCTTGCTGGGGACATAACGCTTATATGTCTTATGCTTAGGCCTGACATGCGAGGCTTGGTTAGGGAAACCATGAATCCAGTAGCAGAAGGCTTTGATATGTCCAAGCCTACCACAGTTGTGACACCTCCACTCCTGGTATTTCCTCTTCTGATGATTATTCATCCTAGTTCCCCGATGTTGAGACATTGGCTTTGACTTCCGCTTGAACTTCTGAACTTTAGCCTTTGGGCGTTTGTGTTAAGCTGAGGATCTTTTCCCAAATCCTAGGCCAGATTTGGTTCCAGACTTCTGTCCCACCTTTAGAATTTCTTCCAAGGTGTCAGTTCCCTTGTTCATCATTCTGATGGATTTAGTCATCTGATTCAGCTTGGAGGTCAGCAAGGCTATCTCACCATTTAGACCCTCTATGGCTGTCAGATGCTTCTGTCTCTCATCTTCCAGTTCCTTGATGAGTTTCTTCTGCTTTTCTCCTTGTGCACGGACTTCTGCACTGGTGGTACACAGCTTCTTATAGGCTGCAGCAAGTTCATCAAAGGTCAGTTCATCTGCACTTGAGTCATCATCAGAGGCACAAACACTGGTTAGTGCAGTGACATGTTTGGCAGATTCTCCTTCAGATTCACTTTCAGAATCTCCTTCAGACCATGTGATAGTTAGCCCCTTCTTTTGCATCTTGAGATAGGTAGGACATTCAGCTCTGACGTGTCCATACCCTTCACAACCATGACACTGGATTCCCTTGCTTTGGTTGAACTTTTCTTCAGAAGTTGATCTTTTCCTGATGTCAGACTGGATGTTCTTGACATTAGGTCTCCCTCTTTGATCAATCTTCTTCACGAACTTGTTGAACTGTCTCCCAAGCATGGCTAAAGCTTCTGATATAATTTCATCACCTTCAGTATATCCTGCTTCTGACTCCTCTTCAGCATTAGATACAAAAGCTATGCTTTTGTTCTTCTTTTCAGCATTCTCACACAAGCCCATTTCAAAGGTTTGGAGAGAAACAATGAGCTCATCCACCTTCATATTGCAGATGTCCTGCGCCTCCTCTATGGCTGTGACCTTCATAGCAAATCTCTTAGGCAAGGACCTGAGAATCTTTCTTACAAGTTTCTCTTCAGCCATTTTCTCACCTAGTCCACCAGAGGTGTTTGCAATTTCAAGAATATTCATGTGAAAGTCATGAATAGTCTCATCCTCTTTCATCCTCAGATTCTCAAACTTGGTGGTCAGCATCTGAAGTTTGGACATCTTCACCTTGGAAGTGCCTTCATGAGTTACCTTGAGGGTATCCCAAACTTCCTTAGCTAGTTCACAGTGGTGCACCAGCCTGAAGATGTTCTTACTGATTCCATTGAACAATGCATTCAAGGCCTTGGAGTTTCCAAGAGCTAATGCCTCTTGCTCCTTGTCCCACTCTTCTTCAGGAATTTGCACACTGACTCCATCTTCACCTGTCTTCGTTGGATGTTCCCATCCTTTGTTGACCGCTCTCCAGACTTTGCTATCTAGAGACCTTAAGAAGGCTATCATACGAGGCTTCCAGTCATCATAATTAGAGCCATCCAACATGGGTGGTCTATTTGAGTGTCCTATATCCTTGTCCATGGTACTAGAAAGTAACTTCCCTAGATCTCACCCAGAAATTCACAGGCAGGGTGCCTGCTCTGATGCCAATTGAAATTCTAATTATCAGACTTTAGATGTCACACGGGTTGTTATGACATCCAATTCTGCACAGACAAGAATTATGCAGAACTTAAAGGTAAGTGCAGTAAATAACACAAGTAATTGTTTACCCAGTTCAGTCCAACATGACCTACATCTGGGGGCTACCAAGCCAGGGAGGAAATCCACTATCAGTAGTATTAATTCAAAGCTAAACTCACCCGTTTACAACTTGTCACTTAATCCCTACCCAATGCAATTTCAATCTTACTCTAAGATCAGAGTTCCTACTCACTCCCCCTCAATCACCTCAGTGATTACTACCTTTAATCAATATTAAAGACAACTTTGAAGTCACACTTCAAACAACTCTTGATTGTGCTTAACAACTTTAATCAAGATACACAGCACTCACGCTTAAAAGCTTTGAGCGACACAACACTTACAACTCAATGAACCCCCTATGCCAAAGCAATCATCAACGTGATAAAGGCTTGGCTTACAAGATATGTCTAATACAAGACTCACAAAAATACAGCAGTGAAGTATGATGGACACACTTAATCTTCACGCCTCAAAATCCCCAAAACTGAATGAAGGAACGACTTCCTTTTATATTGCAGTACCTGGGCTTTTGCACTTGTATTCTCCTGAATTTAAGGTCACACGAGTTCCCATAAATTCAATATCTAGGTTACTAACAAATAGGCTATTTGTTAGGTTCATTAAATGTAGCTTGGTTGTTGATTTCCTGGATTTTCTCTCAGCTGTTGAATCCCTGAAGAATAGCCTGAGAAAAAGCTGAAACAGAAAACTGAACAACCTACAATATAGCATATGCTGTCAGGAATGAATGTCACGACATTCAGCTTGACATCAAGGATCATATGCTGAGTCTGTTTTTCCAGAAAATAGACTGTACAATTTTGCTGACCTGTACATGACCAAAAAGACCATACTACGGTAACAGCTTACATTAATAAATATCAAAGTATCCAATTTGACATTTACACATTTGGCCTTAAGTTAGTTCTGTTATCCTCTTGGAGAACAAACTAAGAAACATACTGAAGTGTAGCAGAACACCACTCTGTCTATTATTCAGTATATACTGTCCATGATGAATGTCATAACATCCAGTTTGACATTCATACAGTAGGCCTTATGCCAGGTCTGGTTTTTCCTTGTTAACCAGACTGCAAATGAATACTGAGCTCTAACAGAACACCAACTGTTCTATTCCTCAGTATCTGCTGACAGGGATGAATGTCACAGTATCCAGTTTGACATTCAATAAATCCTGTATTAGCTAATCCTGCAGTAACTACTCAAGTGTGTCATGACATCAATCAAGACATCAGAGTACAGTTAGATATTCTAACCTACAATGCAGTCACACATACACACCATGTCATGACATCAGTCAAGACATTAGAATCCAGCCAGTGTTTTACCATATAATGCAACCAATTAAACACCTACAAAGGGTTTCACTAATAATTCAAACTGGGTCGAAAAACCTAAATTCGGCCCAACAAATGGCCTAAAAGAAAATATTTCCTAAAGTATGAAACTTCAACGAATTATTTGAGACATCTGCACTCTGAATCAGATTTTGGCTTCAACATAAAAGTTGTAGCTCTTTCTCTTAGATTTCCAACGCATGTTAGAACTTGCAAAACGAAATCCCGTAGCTCAAGTTATGATCCGAACAGTGGACAAATATCAAATAACCGCTAAAACTGAAAATAATAAACGAAAATAGATTAAAGGAAAACAAGAATTTAAATCTAAAAACACAATAAAATAGTAAATTAAGAAAAAAAAACTAGATAAATATACAAGTACAATTATAGAAGAATGTGCATAAAAATGCATTGATCAATGATCCTTACGAATATGCATGATCAGTGATAGAATCGTTACCTCTTGTGGCGGTTGAAACCTTTGATGCAGATCTACGGAGCGATCACGAACGTTGAAAGGTGACAGCGCCTCTACTCAGTCCACACGAATGGATTCCTTCAATCTCAATGCTAGCTGTCGCTACCGGGATTCCACGATAATGAAACCGGGACTAAATAGATGCCAAAGAGAGGCAAAGTCAGAAGAGTCGTCACCGAATTTTATTTAGTTTACCTCTATCGGAGAGGAAAGCAGAAATAGTCAATAAAACCCTCGGAAAAGAGACGCGCACGGGAAGCGCTAAAAGAGAATAAAGAATCGGTCTCGCAACCGAGATTTGGGTTCGGAAGTCGGTTACGTAAGGGGAAGGTATTAACACCCCTTACGTCCATGGTACTCCATGGGAATCATTTGGGTTGTTGTACATACATGAGATTTATCTATTATTGTTTTATTTTCAAAATAATATATGAAAAGAAAGGGGTGTTTTTGTTATTATAATGCTCGCCAAGGACTGGGGCCCTTGTGCCTACGTATCAGTCATTCGGGGATGAGGAATCAGAGCTCCATAGTTCGGAGTAGAAAATGTTTGTGTGTTGGTTGATTTTACCTTTGAAAAAAAGGGTTTTCGGGATGATGCCCTAAGGCACAAAAATGAGTTTGATGAGTTGTATTATTTTTACCTTGAATAAGGGTTTTATGAAATGAGTGTTTGTGATTATATTGTACTAAAGTCTATGGACGGAGATGACTATTCTAGACAACAAGCCAAGCGTCTTGCGTCCATAATAATCAGAGTAAGGATAGGAATGCTCCATTCTTACTCATTCTCCACCACTTAAGGCTCGTGACGCACAATAATAACCGTAATTATTAAGTATTTTTGAATTTGTCTAAGAAAATGCCACTTGACGTTGAATCAAGGGTTTATTTTATTTTGATTATGAAATTTGGCTTATGCAACATGAATGCAAAGTAACCAACAAGAAATTAAAGAGTCTCATTGTAAGGTAGCCCAAGAGAAAGCCTTTTGTGTGCAAAAAGTGACCTAAGCTAAACAAAGGATAATGGTCTTACAAACATGTCCCCCTAAGGTGGTGCCATGATGCCATTCTTACAACATGCATGTAAGTTACGGATGAAAATCCAAGTGTTTACAAAGTATCACAAAGAGTAAAGGAAGGCTTCCAAGCAAAGGTCCTAGGATGAAATCCTCTAAGTCCAAGTTGATTAAGAGTGGAGTGAATATTTTTGGTTTTACCATTTTATCATGTTTTTGTTATTTTTAGTGTATGATGACAATAAAATAGATAACAAGTAAATAAACATGCATGATGAGTTTGTACAATGATGATGATAATGAGTACTTGAATGTAAATTACAAGGTAATGACATAAAAGTAAATCACAAGATAAAGAATGACAATATAATAATAATGGTTAGTGAATGTAAATGACACAAAATAAACCACAAGTTAATGGTAACAAAATCGCAATAACAAAGGTTAATGATAAAAAAAGTTAGTGAAGTATAATTAGTGGTTAGTAATATGTACAAAATGAACAATCTTAAGGACTATTTTTCATAGGTCAAAAAGACTCAAAATATGACGCATTAAGGGATAGCTTATCATTGATGCAAAGTATTGAAGATGATTGAAAAATAAACTAACAATAGATTTGTAACAAAGAAAGTTATGCAACTCTAAATCCATCTATCAATATTATGATTTGTTCTCTTTATCTTTGGTTTTGCTCCTCTTTTATTTAGCAAGATAGTAAGAGAGTAAATAAATTAGCATAATGTAAATGATATGGTTAGATAACAATAAACATAAACATAAACATAAACATAAACATAAACATAAACATAAACATAAACATAAAATACTTGAAATAAAGTGAACAATAAAATAAATTGCAAGGAAGTAAAGTGAAATAATGTAAATGTTAGGAGTTAGTAGTTAGTGGTTAGTGGTTAGTAGAATAACAATAAGCAAATAGAATAACAAGTTAATGTAAAGAAAATAGTTTCATCTATGTATCAAATAACCCAAATATGGTTGAAATAGAGGCAACCTATCAATGCCTCAAAGTATTATGAAGGATATATAGATCAATCATTAATAAGTTTGAAACATTGAAGGTTTTATCAACTCTAAACAACCATGGCCATGATCTAATAGATCTCATCAACCAAATAAATGTGAAAACAAGTCAACAATAAATAGAAAATGAAACAAAAATACAAAGTTTGATTAAAGATGGTGGATAAAAGTAGCAAGAGCTAGAAATCCCCAAAAAAAAGTGTAAACCAAAGTTAATCATTTTTTACAAGTTTGAGTCTAAACCCTCTCAAAAGATCAACCAAGAACAAACAACCATTTTCAACGCAAAAACAGAACCAAAAAGTTAAAAAAGTTTAAGCTAAAATCATTACCCAAAAAATGTTGAAAAAAGGTAGGTTGAAATGGTGTTGAGCTTGGATATAAAGCAAGGGGTTTGGGATGAAAGTGTTTATGGTGGAAGTTTAGTGAAGGAGCTGAATTATGAGTGTTAGAGAGTGAGAAGCTTTGAAAAAAAAATATGAAAGAGGATAAAAAAAGTTGGTGGGGTGACTTTTTTGAGTGAGAAAGATTTTTGTTTTGACCTAGGTTTGGAGAGGAGAGTGAATGGTACTTGGATAGAAATTTTGGGGGCTCAGAAGCATGAAAAATGAGGGGAAATAATACATCTATTTATAGGGAAAGTAAGTGGAAAAAGGGGTGAACCAAAAGGCACTATGTGTAAAAAACAGAGCTACTGATGTTGTCCTCGCAGGTGTAATCGATTACCATGATTGGGGTAATCGATTACACCATCCATAATGGCCTGGAAATTAATTTCTTGTCTGTGTAATCGATTACCTTGATTAGGGTAATCGATTACACCATCCAAAATGGCCTGGAAATCAATTTTCTGTCTGTGTAATCGATTACCATGATTTGGGTAATCGATTGCACAGTCCAAAAATTGATTTTCCCTTTTTTTTAGAACTTTAACCGGATAACCCCAGTTTTTCCCAAGTGTAAACACCATGCCTTGAGTCCGTGTAATATGTATTTGGTTATGAAAGTTCAATGAAATTATGATAATGAAATAATGAAAGCATGCATGTGTAGTAAGGCCATAGATCAGATGAAAGTTGTATCTGGGTAGGGTGAATTTTGGGGTATGACAGCTGCCCCTATTTAATTTTCTCGGACCTGAATATATAGATAGTGACGACTTCCAATGTATTCAAGGTAAGAGAGGATTAAATACTAATGAGAGTAACCAGAAATTCGCCCTGTCGGAGGATGATAATGTGAATATTTGTTTAGGGATTATGCATGGTTATGATGATTATGCATGCAATGTGATGTATGCATCCTAAGTATCTTCTTAACGATGAAAGTTTGATGTCAAAAGGGCCCAAGAAAGTTGAGGGAAGAAAGCTTCACTAGGGAATGAGGAAAAGAAGGGTGATCACTCCTAGTAACGACTGGGGAAAAAAACAAGACAGTGTTCCTTAACAACAGTTGGAACACAAAACATCTATTGGGGGTCAAACAAAACAAAATCAGTGACGATTCTTAGCGAAGGCTAGAATACCTGACTCGATTGGAGATACAATTTTTTTTTGCGAAGGTACAATGACGATTCGTAGCGAAGGCTAGAATACCTGAAATCCTCCGGGAAGATCAAACAACTTAGTGATGATTCTTAGCAACGACTAAGAATACCTGACTCTACTGAGGAGAATACATATGTAAGTGACGGTTCCCAACAATGGCTGGAATACCTGACATCTACTGGAGAAAAATGAATTCAAGGATGATTCTCGTCTATGAATGTCTGACTTGGCTTGGGGAATGAATCCAAAATGCCTTTAGTCTAAAAAATGAGAATTCAGTGACAATTCTTAATAATGGCTAAGAATACCTGACTCTGCGGGGAAAAGGAAAAATGTGTTAACTTTCTAGGGATAGAAGAAGTACATTGATGTTTCTCAGCATTGACTCCTCTGGGGAAACTTGACAATGAAATGAAACAGCTTAGCGACGATTCCCAGCAACGGCTGGAATGCGTGGTTGTGCTTGGGAAATGTTTTGAGGATGAACATTGATTTTTATTGGGGAAAATTCCTAACAACGGTTGGAAAATTCCGAGTCTGACAAGTTAGTTTGAGTAAGTTAAGGAGATACTTATGATGTGATGTTATGTATGCCAATGCATGTTTGGGCTTTCATGGGGAATACATGGAATGCAGGGTTTGTAAGTTAGGCCAAGTATGTTTGGGCTTTGCGGAGGAGTGTATTTGGGGAATGCCAATGGTGATTGGGCTTAAAAAGGGTGATTAGGTGAACTGTACTGACTTTTCGATACTTGAGAAATTGGAGTTCGACGTCCAAGCAAGCGCTGAATGTAATGTTTGAGAATTCCTATTGGGAGGAGAAATGATCGGCCTAGTCCAAATAACTGTGTGGCACCCTTGGGTTGGAAATGTGTTTTGATTACCTTTAGCAAAATTCTAAAAGGAATATAATTCAATATTGTCTCCCTTATAGTTTTTTTTTTTGTTGAAAAAAAAGGTCTTTTAATCGAAAATTTCCCATGTAATTTTATTTAGAAAAAAGTCATATTTCGCAGACAAAGCAGGAAAAGTAAAAATATGGAACACATGTGAGGGAACTGGTTTTTATTGACAATTGTACAAAGGAAAGCTTCCTAAAAGAGGTGATTGCGAAAAGAAAATGATAATTGTAATGGAAATGAAACATCTCGAGTTTCCTCCAAATTCCAACTTTGCTATAGCCTTTATGCCTTTGGTCGCCCTTTGATCTTGCTTTTTTTTGAAGGAGGGTGATAGGATTGACTTGCTGGGGACCCACATAATTGACTCGCCAAGGAATGAAGAAGGATTCCTTGCGGGATGCAGCCTCTTGCTCTTATTAAATCCCTAATTCTTGCCTAGACCGCCCTTTCGGGTTTTCAGTCTACCGGGATACTCATTTTTGCATAAGTTGCCCTTTCGGGTTTTCAACATATCGGGATATATATATATATATATATATATATATATATATATATATATATATATATATATATTATATATATATATATATATATATATATATATATATATATATATATATATATATTAAGCATAGTTTTTTTTACTGCATCCGTATTCACCGGGGATGGAAGATCTTCACCATCCATAGTTGCAAGGATCAAGGCTCCTCCGGAGAAGACCTTTCTTACAACATAATTTGGCGTCCATTTTCCCCTTGGGTCAGTATGGATTGGAAGAATCTTCTTCAATACGAGGTCTCCGGCTTTTAGGCTGCGGAGGAAAACCTTTTTGTCATGTGCCCTCTTGATGCGCTTTTGATAAAGTTGGTCAATGCAGATGGCTGCTAAGCGCTTCTCATCAATGAGGTTTAGTTGGTCAAATCGAGCTTGTACCCACTCAGACTCATCAAGCTTAACATCTGTCAAAATCCTTAAGGAAGGAATCTCTACTTCGACTGGTAAGACTGCATCCGTGCCATACACAAGGGAGAAGGGAGTTGCCCCAGTGGAAGTGCGTACGGAAGTACGATAACCGTGTAATGCGAATGGGAGCATTTCGTGCCAACCTTTGTAGGTTTCCACCATCTTTTGCACGATCTTCTTGATGTTTTTGTTAGCTTCCTCAACAACGTCATTCATCTTAGGCCTATAAGGTGGTGAGTTATGGTGGTCGATCTTGAAATTTTGGCATAGCTCTTTCATCATTTTATTATTAAGGTTAGATCCATTATCAGTAATGATCTTGTTGGGGACCCCATAACTGCAGATGATTTCTTTCTTGAGGAATCGAGTCACCACCTGTCTGGTAACATTGACGTACGAGACTGTTTCTACCCATTTTGTGAAATAGTCAATGGCTACAAGGATGAAGCGATGTCCGTTCGAGGCAGTTGGCTCTATGCGTCCGATCACGTCAATGCCCCACATGGAGAAAGGCCAAGGTGATGTTAGGACATTGAGAGGCGTTGGTGACACGTGGATCTTATCGGCATATATCTGGCACTTGTGGAAGGTTTGGACGTGGCGATGACAATCAATCTCCATAGTCATCCAATAGTATCCGACCCTTAAAATTTTCTTCACCATAGTGCTCCCACTAGCATGTGTCCCAAAGGATCCTTCATGAATTTCCATTATAATCTTGTTCACACATATAAGAAAAACCGAATCATAATTTCTCTTGTATAATACCCCTCCACTTAAGAAGAATTTGGATGACAATTTTTGAAGATACTTCTTGTCGGTGATGGACGCGTCCGCAAGATACTCTTGGTTCTCTAAGAATTTCATGATGTCATGGAACCAAGGATGACCATTAGCTTCGTGTTCTGCTGCCAGACAGTAAGCAGGTTCGTCTAAGTAGTTCAGGTGAAAGGACGACGCTTCGTTCTTCCACTTAACTTTAAACATGGACGCCAAAGTTGCCAAAGCGTCAGCTAGCTGATTCTCCTCTCGAGGGATGTGGTGGAATGCAATTTCATCGAAGTAGGGGACTAGTTTCAAGACATGCTCTTTGTAAGGAATGAGCTTATGATCTCTAGTATCCCAATCTCCTTTAACTTGGCTGATTACCAAGGCTGAGTCCCCATAGACTTCCAGGATTTTGATTCTAAGATCGATAGCAACTTCAATACCAAAGATACAAGCCTCGTATTCGGCCATATTATTTGTACATTCAAAACATAATCGGGCGGTGAAGGGGAGGTGGAAATTAGTTGGATAAGTGATTACTGCCCCAACGACATTTCCATGAGCATTAGAAGCTCCATCAAAAACCATGGTCCATCGGGATCCAGGCTCGGGTCCTTCCTCGGGACCGGGGATGTTGCAATCCCTAACCAACATGATATCCTCGTAGGGGAATTCGAAACGCATAGACTGATAGTCCTCCAAGGGTTGTTGTGCAAGATAATCAGATAATACACTCCCTTTGATGGCCTTTTGAGTGACATGTTGGATATCGTACTCGGTTAAAGCCATTTGCCATCGGGCTATTCTACCGGTTAGAGCCGGCTTCTCAAAGATGTATTTGACAGGATCCATTTTAGAGATCAATAATGTCGTATGAGTGAGCATGTATTGTCTTAAACGTTTGGCAGCCCATGCTAGTGCGTAACAAGTTTTTTCAAGCATCGAATACTTACTCTCGCAATCAGTGAACTTCTTGCTCAAATAGTATATTGCATGCTCTTTTCTACCAGTCTCGTCATGTTGGCCGAGGACACAACCCATTGATCCTTCGAGAACGGTGGGATACATGATTAATAGTTTACCAGGTACAGGAGGCATCAACACAGGAGGTTCTTGCAAATATTCCTTTATTTTCTCAAATGCGTCTTGGCAGTCATCGTTCCAAATGATGGCTTGATCCTTTCGAAGAAGTTTGAAGATTGGATCACAAGTGGCAGTGAGGTGAGATATGAACCTAGCAATGTAGTTCAATCTACCTAGGAATCCCCGGACTTCCTTCTCGGTTTTGGGTGCAGGCATAACTTGTATGGCCTTTACTTTCTCGGGATCTACTTCGATGCCACGTTGGCTGACGATAAAACCTAACAATTTGCTGGATCTTACCCCAAATGTGAATTTGTTGGGATTAAGCCTCAATTTGAACTTCCTCAGCCTCTCAAACAACTTTTCTAGATTGACAAAGTGTTCTTCTTCGGTTTGAGACTTGACTATCATGTCGTCAACGTAGACCTCAATCTCTTTATGGATCATATCATGAAAGAGAGTGACCATGGCTCGTTGGTATGTGGCGCCGGTGTTCTTCAATCCAAAAAGCATCACCTTGTAGCAGAAGGTGCCCTATGGCGTTATGAAAGTGGTTTTCTCCATATCTTCTTAAGCCATGCGGATCTGGTTATAACCGGAGAAACCATCCATAAAAGAGAAAACAAAGAACTGAGCGGTATTATATACTAGCACGTGAATGTGTGGCAGTGGAAAGTCATCTTTGGGACTTGCTCTATTTAGATCTCTATAATCTATGCACATTTTTACTTTGCCATCCTTCTTAGGTACAAGCACAATGTTAGCTATCCATTGAGGATAATTGGAGACCGTTAGGAAGCCGGCGTTGAGCTGCTTTTGTACCTCCTCCTTGATTTTCATAGCCATGTCGGGATGGGTCCTTCGTAGCTTTTGCTTTACTGGAGGGCATTCTTCTTTAAGGGGTAGATGATGGACCACAATGTCATTATCGAGGCCGGGCATATCTTGGTATGACCATGCAAACACATCTTTGTATTCCTTCAAGAGCTCAATCAATTTTGTCTTCACCTCGTCTTATAGAGCGGAGCCGACTCAGACTTCTTTCGCTTCCTCATCTGTCCCAAGGTTAATCACTTCCACTGATTCTTCGTGCGGCTGGATGACTTTTTCCTCCTGCTTGAGCAGCCTTGCCAATTCTTCTGGGAGTTCGGCCTCTTTCTCACACTCTTCATCAGCTTGATTAATTGGGTTGTCAAAGTCGTATGAGACTGTAGCAGAATTGTCATTGGTGGTTGTCGAGGATGATCTGCATGATTTAAGGTCCACGCTTTTATTGGTATGAAATAAAGGATGATTTGAAAAGAATTTTTTTTTAAAAGAAAAATGCCATTTAAAAAAGGTGAAATAAATAAATGAAAGGCAAGGATCTCAAAATTGATTGCGAACATGAACCTTTTATCAACTCTAAACAACCATGGCCATGATCTAATAGATCTCATCAACCAAATAAATGTGAAAACAAGTCAACAATAAATAGAAAATGAAACAAAAATACAAAGTTTGATTAAAGATGGTGGATAAAAGTAGCAAGAGCTAGAAATCCCCAAAAAAAAGTGTAAACCAAAGTTAATCATTTTTTACAAGTTTGAGTCTAAACCCTCTCAAAAGATCAACCAAGAACAAACAACCATTTTCAACGCAAAAACAGAACCAAAAAGTTAAAAAAGTTTAAGCTAAAATCATTACCCAAAAATGTTGAAAAAAGGTAGGTTGAAATGGTGTTGAGCTTGGATATAAAGCAAGGGGTTTGGGATGAAAGTGTTTATGGTGGAAGTTTAGTGAAGGAGCTGAATTATGAGTGTTAGAGAGTGAGAAGCTTTGAAAAAAAAATATGAAAGAGGATAAAAAAAGTTGGTGGGGTGACTTTTTTGAGTGAGAAAGATTTTTGTTTTGACCTAGGTTTGGAGAGGAGAGTGAATGGTACTTGGATAGAAATTTGGGGGCTAAGAAGCATGAAAAATGAGGGGAAATAATACATCTATTTATAGGGAAAGTAAGTGGAAAAAGGGGTGAACCAAAAGGCACTATGTGTAAAAAACAGAGCTACTGATGTTGTCCTCGCAGGTGTAATCGATTACCATGATTGGGGTAATCGATTACACCATCCAAAATGGCCTGGAAATTAATTTCTTGTCTGTGTAATCGATTACCTTGATTAGGGTAATCGATTACACCATCCAAAATGGCCTGGAAATCAATTTTCTGTCTGTGTAATCGATTACCATGATTTGGGTAATCGATTGCACAGTCCAAAAATTGATTTTCCCTTTTTTTAGAACTTTAACCGGATAACCCCAGTTTTTCCCAAGTGTAAACACCATGCCTTGAGTCCGTGTAATATGTATTTGGTTATGAAAGTTCAATGAAATTATGATAATGAAATAATGAAAGCATGCATGTGTAGTAAGGCCATAGATCAGATGAAAGTTGTATCTGGGTAGGGTGAATTTTGGGGTATGACAGCTGCCCCTATTTAATTTTCTCGGACCTGAATATATAGATAGTGACGACTTCCAATGTATTCAAGGTAAGAAAGGATTAAATACTAATGAGAGTAACCAGAAATTCGCCCTGTCGGAGGATGATAATGTGAATATTTGTTTAGGGATTATGCATGGTTATGATGATTATGCATGCAATGTGATGTATGCATCCTAAGTATCTTCTTAACGATGAAAGTTTGATGTCAAAAGGGCCCAAGAAAGTTGAGGGAAGAAAGCTTCACTAGGGAATGAGGAAAAGAAGGGTGATCACTCCTAGTAACGACTGGGGAAAAAAACAAGACAGTGTTCCTTAACAACAGTTGGAACACAAAACATCTATTGGGGGTCAAACAAAACAAAATCAGTGACGATTCTTAGCGAAGGCTAGAATACCTGACTCGATTGGAGATACAATTTTTTTTTGCGAAGGTACAATGACGATTCGTAGCGAAGGCTAGAATACCTGAAATCCTCCGGGAAGATCAAACAACTTAGTGATGATTCTTAGCAACGACTAAGAATACCTGACTCTACTGAGGAGAATACATATGTAAGTGACGGTTCCCAGCAATGGCTGGAATACCTGACATCTACTGGAGAAAAATGAATTCAAGGATGATTCTCGTCTATGAATGTCTGACTTGGCTTGGGGAATGAATCCAAAATGCCTTTAGTCTAAAAAATGAGAATTCAGTGACAATTCTTAATAATGGCTAAGAATACCTGACTCTGCGGGGAAAAGGAAAAATGTGTTAACTTTCTAGGGATAGAAGAAGTACATTGATGTTTCTCAGCATTGACTCCTCTGGGGAAACTTGACAATGAAATGAAACAGCTTAGCGACGATTCCCAGCAACGGCTGGAATGCGTGGTTGTGCTTGGGAAATGTTTTGAGGATGAACATTGATTTTTATTGGGGAAAATTCCTAACAACGGTTGGAAAATTCCGACTCTGACAAGTTAGTTTGAGTAAGTTAAGGAGATACTTATGATGTGATGTTATGTATGCCAATGCATGTTTGGGCTTTCATGGGGAATACATGGAATGCAGGGTTTGTAAGTTAGGCCAAGTATGTTTGGGCTTTGCGGAGGAGTGTATTTGGGGAATGCCAATGGTGATTGGGCTTAAAAAGGGTGATTAGGTGAACTGTACTGACTTTTCGATACTTGAGAAATTGGAGTTCGACGTCCAAGCAAGCGCTGAATGTAATGTTTGAGAATTCCTATTGGGAGGAGAAATGATCGGCCTAGTCCAAATAACTGCGTGGCACCCTTGGGTTGGAAATGTGTTTTGATTACCTTTAGCAAAATTCTAAAAGGAATATAATTCAATATTGTCTCCCTTATAGTTTTTTTTTGTTGAAAAAAAAAGTCTTTTAATCGAAAATTTCCCATGTAATTTTATTTAGAAAAAAGTCATATTTCGCAGACAAAGCAGGAAAAGTAAAAATATGGAACACATGTGAGGGAACTGGTTTTTATTGACAATTGTACAAAGGAAAGCTTCCTAAAAGAGGTGATTGCGAAAAGAAAATGATAATTGTAATGGAAATGAAACATCTTTTCTAGATTGACAAAGTGTTCTTCTTCGGTTTGAGACTTGACTATCATGTCGTCAACGTAGACCTCAATCTCTTTATGGATCATATCGTGAAAGAGAGTGACCATGGCTCGTTGGTATGTGGCGCCGGTGTTCTTCAATCCAAAAAGCATCACCTTGTAGCAGAAGGTGCCCTATGGCGTTATGAAAGTGGTTTTCTCCATATCTTCTTAAGCCATGCGGATCTGGTTATAACCGGAGAAACCATCCATAAAAGAGAAAACAAAGAACTGAGCGGTATTATATACTAGCACGTGAATGTGTGGCAGTGGAAAGTCATCTTTGGGACTTGCTCTATTTAGATCTCTATAATCTATGCACATTTTTACTTTGCCATCCTTCTTAGGTACAAGCACAATGTTAGCTATCCATTGAGGATAATTGGAGACCGTTAGGAAGCCGGCGTTGAGCTGCTTTTGTACCTCCTCCTTGATTTTCATAGCCATGTCGGGATGGGTCCTTCGTAGCTTTTGCTTTACTGGAGGGCATTCTTCTTTAAGGGGTAGATGATGGACCACAATGTCATTATCGAGGCCGGGCATATCTTGGTATGACCATGCAAACACATCTTTGTATTCCTTCAAGAGCTCAATCAATTTTGTCTTCACCTCGTCTTATAGAGCGGAGCCGACTCAGACTTCTTTCGCTTCCTCATCTGTCCCAAGGTTAATCACTTCCACTGATTCTTCGTGCGGCTGGATGACTTTTTCCTCCTGCTTGAGCAGCCTTGCCAATTCTTCTGGGAGTTCGGCCTCTTTCTCACACTCTTCATCAGCTTGATTAATTGGGTTGTCAAAGTCGTATGAGACTGTAGCAGAATTGTCATTGGTGGTTGTCGAGGATGATCTGCATGATTTAAGGTCCACGCTTTTATTGGTATGAAATAAAGGATGATTTGAAAAGAATTTTTTTTTAAAAGAAAAATGCCATTTAAAAAAGGTGAAATAAATAAATGAAAGGCAAGGATCTCAAAATTGATTGCGAACATGAACCTTTTATCAACTCTAAACAACCATGGCCATGATCTAATAGATCTCATCAACCAAATAAATGTGAAAACAAGTCAACAATAAATAGAAAATGAAACAAAAATACAAAGTTTGATTAAAGATGGTGGATAAAAGTAGCAAGAGCTAGAAATCCCCAAAAAAAGTGTAAACCAAAGTTAATCATTTTTTACAAGTTTGAGTCTAAACCCTCTCAAAAGATCAACCAAGAACAAACAACCATTTTCAACGCAAAAACAGAACCAAAAAGTTAAAAAAGTTTAAGCTAAAATCATTACCCAAAAAATGTTGAAAAAAGGTAGGTTGAAATGGTGTTGAGCTTGGATATAAAGCAAGGGGTTTGGGATGAAAGTGTTTATGGTGGAAGTTTAGTGAAGGAGCTGAATTATGAGTGTTAGAGAGTGAGAAGCTTTGAAAAAAAAATATGAAAGAGGATAAAAAAAGTTGGTGGGGTGACTTTTTTGAGTGAGAAAGATTTTTGTTTTGACCTAGGTTTGGAGAGGAGAGTGAATGGTACTTGGATAGAAATTTTGGGGGCTAAGAAGCATGAAAAATGAGGGGAAATAATACATCTATTTATAGGGAAAGTAAGTGGAAAAAGGGGTGAACCAAAAGGCACTATGTGTAAAAAACAGAGCTACTGATGTTGTCCTCGCAGGTGTAATCGATTACCATGATTGGGGTAATCGATTACACCATCCAAAATGGCCTGGAAATTAATTTCTTGTCTGTGTAATCGATTACCTTGATTAGGGTAATCGATTACACCATCCAAAATGGCCTGGAAATCAATTTTCTGTCTGTGTAATCGATTACCATGATTTGGGTAATCGATTGCACAGTCCAAAAATTGATTTTCCCTTTTTTTAGAACTTTAACCGGATAACCCCAGTTTTTCCCAAGTGTAAACACCATGCCTTGAGTCCGTGTAATATGTATTTGGTTATGAAAGTTCAATGAAATTATGATAATGAAATAATGAAAGCATGCATGTGTAGTAAGGCCATAGATCAGATGAAAGTTGTATCTGGGTAGGGTGAATTTTGGGGTATGACAGCTGCCCCTATTTAATTTTCTCGGACCTGAATATATAGATAGTGACGACTTCCAATGTATTCAAGGTAAGAAAGGATTAAATACTAATGAGAGTAACCAGAAATTCGCCCTGTCGGAGGATGATAATGTGAATATTTGTTTAGGGATTATGCATGGTTATGATGATTATGCATGCAATGTGATGTATGCATCCTAAGTATCTTCTTAACGATGAAAGTTTGATGTCAAAAGGGCCCAAGAAAGTTGAGGGAAGAAAGCTTCACTAGGGAATGAGGAAAAGAAGGGTGATCACTCCTAGTAACGACTGGGGAAAAAAACAAGACAGTGTTCCTTAACAACAGTTGGAACACAAAACATCTATTGGGGGTCAAACAAAACAAAATCAGTGACGATTCTTAGCGAAGGCTAGAATACCTGACTCGATTGGAGATACAATTTTTTTTTGCGAAGGTACAATGACGATTCGTAGCGAAGGCTAGAATACCTGAAATCCTCCGGGAAGATCAAACAACTTAGTGATGATTCTTAGCAACGACTAAGAATACCTGACTCTACTGAGGAGAATACATATGTAAGTGACGGTTCCCAGCAATGGCTGGAATACCTGACATCTACTGGAGAAAAATGAATTCAAGGATGATTCTCGTCTATGAATGTCTGACTTGGCTTGGGGAATGAATCCAAAATGCCTTTAGTCTAAAAAATGAGAATTCAGTGACAATTCTTAATAATGGCTAAGAATACCTGACTCTGCGGGGAAAAGGAAAAATGTGTTAACTTTCTAGGGATAGAAGAAGTACATTGATGTTTCTCAGCATTGACTCCTCTGGGGAAACTTGACAATGAAATGAAACAGCTTAGCGACGATTCCCAGCAACGGCTGGAATGCGTGGTTGTGCTTGGGAAATGTTTTGAGGATGAACATTGATTTTTATTGGGGAAAATTCCTAACAACGGTTGGAAAATTCCGACTCTGACAAGTTAGTTTGAGTAAGTTAAGGAGATACTTATGATGTGATGTTATGTATGCCAATGCATGTTTGGGCTTTCATGGGGAATACATGGAATGCAGGGTTTGTAAGTTAGGCCAAGTATGTTTGGGCTTTGCGGAGGAGTGTATTTGGGGAATGCCAATGGTGATTGGGCTTAAAAAGGGTGATTAGGTGAACTGTACTGACTTTTCGATACTTGAGAAATTGGAGTTCGACGTCCAAGCAAGCGCTGAATGTAATGTTTGAGAATTCCTATTGGGAGGAGAAATGATCGGCCTAGTCCAAATAACTGCGTGGCACCCTTGGGTTGGAAATGTGTTTTGATTACCTTTAGCAAAATTCTAAAAGGAATATAATTCAATATTGTCTCCCTTATAGTTTTTTTTTGTTGAAAAAAAAAGTCTTTTAATCGAAAATTTCCCATGTAATTTTATTTAGAAAAAAGTCATATTTCGCAGACAAAGCAGGAAAAGTAAAAATATGGAACACATGTGAGGGAACTGGTTTTTATTGACAATTGTACAAAGGAAAGCTTCCTAAAAGAGGTGATTGCGAAAAGAAAATGATAATTGTAATGGAAATGAAACATCTTTTCTAGATTGACAAAGTGTTCTTCTTCGGTTTGAGACTTGACTATCATGTCGTCAACGTAGACCTCAATCTCTTTATGGATCATATCGTGAAAGAGAGTGACCATGGCTCGTTGGTATGTGGCGCCGGTGTTCTTCAATCCAAAAAGCATCACCTTGTAGCAGAAGGTGCCCTATGGCGTTATGAAAGTGGTTTTCTCCATATCTTCTTAAGCCATGCGGATCTGGTTATAACCGGAGAAACCATCCATAAAAGAGAAAACAAAGAACTGAGCGGTATTATATACTAGCACGTGAATGTGTGGCAGTGGAAAGTCATCTTTGGGACTTGCTCTATTTAGATCTCTATAATCTATGCACATTTTTACTTTGCCATCCTTCTTAGGTACAAGCACAATGTTAGCTATCCATTGAGGATAATTGGAGACCGTTAGGAAGCCGGCGTTGAGCTGCTTTTGTACCTCCTCCTTGATTTTCATAGCCATGTCGGGATGGGTCCTTCGTAGCTTTTGCTTTACTGGAGGGCATTCTTCTTTAAGGGGTAGATGATGGACCACAATGTCATTATCGAGGTCGGGCATATCTTGGTATGACCATGCAAACACATCTTTGTATTCCTTCAAGAGCTCAATCAATTTTGTCTTCACCTCGTCTTATAGAGCGGAGCCGACTCAGACTTCTTTCGCTTCCTCATCTGTCCCAAGGTTAATCACTTCCACTGATTCTTCGTGCGGCTGGATGACTTTTTCCTCCTGCTTGAGCAGCCTTGCCAATTCTTCTGGGAGTTCGGCCTCTTTCTCACACTCTTCATCAGCTTGATTAATTGGGTTGTCAAAGTCGTATGAGACTGTAGCAGAATTGTCATTGGTGGTTGTCGAGGATGATCTGCATGATTTAAGGTCCACGCTTTTATTGGTATGAAATAAAGGATGATTTGAAAAGAATTTTTTTTAAAAGAAAAATGCCATTTAAAAAAGGTGAAATAAATAAATGAAAGGCAAGGATCTCAAAATTGATTGCGAACATGAACCTTTTTCATTAATGATTAATAAGGAAATTTGATGAGGCCCTACAAATGATCCCCTCATGCCTTGGGATTGACATGGGTTCTTTTGATAAAAAGGAAGGAAAACATCATTGGGAATTACATTTCAATCAAGGTCACTTTAGGTATTTTAATCTCGGTCCATTTGGTGGCACCATTTCCATCAGTCTTTGTGAAGATCAACCCATCATCTCCTTCTTCTTCTTCTTCCACGGCACATATACGGTTGTCATCCAGGTAACCAACACTTGAGAAGTTTTCGGATAGCAGGAGCACTGATCCCCTTGTAGCTATCGGCGCGGGCTTCTTCAAATTCTGGGAGTTGTATCCTAAACCGGTGCGGTCCTTATTGGTAGGAAGTTCAAGCAATCTTCCCCATCCTTGGGGGTGTCCATCCTTTATGATTGTCAGGGCGTCTTTAAGAGATGCCATGGGAGATTCGGCATCTTTGGATTCATCTCTTACTGGGCAAACCATTTCAACATTGATAACTTCAAATGATTGGAATGGGATTTCCCTTATCTCCCCTTCTCCTTCAACGTATCAGAAAGATGCGAGGTGACTTACCACAATGTCCTTCTCACCCTCGACAACAACTAGTTTATCATCAGCTAAGAATTTCAATTTTTGGTGAAGCATTGAAGTGACTGCACCAGCTGAATGGATCCAAGGCCTCCCAAGCAGACAACTGTAGGCTGGATAGATATCCATTACGAAGAAAGTGATAAGGAAAATATGGGTACCAATCTTCATAGGCAAATTCAACTCAACGATTACAGTCCTTCTAGTCCCATCAAATGCTCTTACTATAAGCTCACTCGGCTTCATTATGAGTCCTTCAATAGTTAGTTTAGCAAAGGAGCTCTTAGGCATCACATTGAGGGAAGACCCAGTGTCTACCAAAACTCTTGATAGGACTGTGTCCACACACTCAATAGAAATATGGAGAGCCTTGTTATGATTCCTCCCCTCGGCGGGAAGCTCTTCATCACGGAAACCCAAGCTTAAGCTAGTAGCGATATTGTTAACTACTCCTTCAAACTGACAAACAAATATCTCTTGTGGTACGTGAGCTATCCTCCGAAATTTTACCAAAGCATCCCTATGGGCCTCCGAGCACATTAATAAAGATAACATCGAGATCTTCGAGGGTGTCTGGTTAAGCTGATCAACTACTCGATAATCGCTCTTCTTGATAATGCGTAAGAACTCGTCTACTTCATTGGAAGGTGCGGGGTCTTGTCTTTGCTGAGCGCCATCAATTTGTTTGCCTTTGTCTGAAGTTGAAGGATTGATAGTTCCAATTGGAGTGGGTGTCGACGCAAATATCCTTCCACTTCTCGTGATTCCGCTAGTGCCGGTAATATTGATCATTGGATCACTAGACTTTAACGGTTCTTCTTGAATCTTCTGACCATGAATGTAGACTGAGGTGTCATACATCCATGGGACTGCCTTTGTGTCAACATATGGGAATGGTGTGGGAACTGTTATTATGATTGGAGTAACAGGATTTGTCGACAGAGTTAACTGAGAGAAGTCATATGGAATTTGCAAAGGAGGGACTTCGTCGTATGGTATCTCGAGGGTAGACACATCTTCCTTTGTGGACGGGCAGTCTACCACCAAGATCGCTTGGTTCATTAATTGTTGTATGATAGAACTCAATGTCCTACATTGTTGCGGGTTAATCAGACAGTGTTCACAATCATTACTACAGATGGGAAAGGCATTATCCTTCATTAAAGCATTCTTGATCTCGATGAGTGGTGTTTTTAACTCGTCCACACATGACATCAATCTCCTTCTATTGTCAACTTCCATCATATTCACTGATGCATTATTATGAGGGGGCATCAGGTTATTATTTACATTCGGCCCCTTGGGGGTGAACGTGATTGCCTTAGAATCAATAAGATCTTGAACCTTGTACTTTAATGCTTTACAATTCTCGATCGAATATCCAGGAGCGCCAGAATGAAATTCACAACGGGCATTTGCATCATAACCGGGAGGAAGAACCGCTGGTGGGGGTCCTAACTCCCTTAGTTGTACAAGTGATCCCCTCAATAAATATGGTAGAATATGGCTATAAGGCATGGGAATTGTGTCAAATCTTCTCTCGGGCCTTCACATCCTTTGTTGTTGTTGTTGATATTATGGTTGCTAACGTTGCGGTTGTTGTTGATACCGTTGTTGTTGTTGAGTTTGAAAAGGAATTGCAAATGGTTGTTATTAACCTGGTTGGACGGGAGCTATGGCAGCTACTTGTGGATAAGTGGGATTTCTTGTTCGAATGATGGAGGCAGCATTGGTCTCGCCTTCTCGTTTTTTACCGTATGGAACAAAAGGTTTCTTCGATGCACTAGAAGTACTGACAGAGTTCTGGATCTTTCCCATTTTAATCATATTTTCTATCCTTTCACCGGCTAAGACCAGGTCGGAAAAGCCCGAAGAGGTGCTCCCTACCATTCTATCAAGGTATGGACCTTGCAGGTTTCCCATAAACATGTCTACCAGTTTTCTTTCTAGCAATGTGGATTGTACCTAGAAACTAATTCCCTCCACCGCTGGGCATACTCTTTGAAGGACTCCTCAAACCTCTAAGTCAGATTTTGCAACTGCGTGCGATTAGGTGCCATATCAGTGTTGTACTGATAGTGCTTAAGGAATGCCTCAGCCATTTCCCTCCAGGTGTGAATATGGTTGCCCTCAAGTTGCATGTACCAATCCAAAGATGCCCAACTGAGGGAATCCTGGAAAAAATGCATTAAAAGTTGATCATCGCTGGAGTAGGCAACCATCTTTTGGCAGTATGCCCTAATGTGTGTCCTAAGGTCGCTATTTCCCTTATATTTTTCAAAGTCCGGAACTTTGAACTTGGCCGAAATGATGACCCCAGGTACGAAGCACATTTCTGCCGCCTCAAGGCCCAAAGCATCAGTGCTCCCTATTGCCTTGAGCTTTTCCTCGATAGCCTTTACCTTCCTCTCCACCTCGTTGGTTGCTGAACCGAAGGCGTCATCCTGAGAAGCATCCCTTGGGCTGAAGAATGCATCGTATTGGTCGTCTGTCTCAAAAACATGAGGACGAGGATTGTCGTTTGGAACACCGCCGGGTGCATTAATGTTAATTGGAGGATCAACTTGAGGAACTGGAGTCGGAGTCTCGACCGCTGGAGGGGTAAGAGGATTGGTATTACTGGCACGTTGGTTCATTTCTTCTTGCATTTTCGCCATAACCTCTTGGCCTCTTGCGACTGCTTGAATAGTCTCCATCAACTGCCGCATTTGGGACCGTATTTGGGATACTTCTTCCTGAAGGACAACTTGGTTCTCTTGAAGTTGCTCCATGACAGCTTGTTGACTTCCTCGTGTATCGTACCGAAAAGTCAGCTTTGGAGAGTGGTTCTGGAAGGAAAAAGGGGTGGATGGATGATTTTTTTAATGTTCTTATGTTTCGAAAGATGCATATGATGCATGAATTTTTTGTGTTAAAGCATAGCTCTTTTTAGTTATTCATGTTTATTCATTGCAAAAACTACTTGACGATTCACGTTCACAATCATGAATAAAGGAAAACACAATAGAGAAAAATCCCAACTTTCATTCATCCTTTGAAGGGAAAATAGACAACAATACATAGAAGTTGCAAAATACAAGTAATGGAAGCAAATAAACCAACTAGATATCCATCCTAAAAGTGACCCCTTGAGACTTGCGGAGAGCCTCAATGTCGGTGATGAGTCCGACCATTGTTCTTTTGCAGAACTTGACGAAGTGGTAGACCTCTTTGGGGGTATTATCTGGGCACATGATCAGATCTGCCTCCTTCAACTTGTCGGGAAAGTCTTGAAGGGCATAGTTGGTTAATACCGTCATGTTGGTGTACTTGTCCCTCCATTCTTCGTAAAGGGATTGGAGATTATGGATGATTTCGTCCCTTTGAACAAAGACATCTTCGAATCCATGGCAAAGCTCCTCCCAATGTCTGCAGTTATTTTGCAATTCTACATAGGCTTGGTTATAGATTCCCCTCTTCAAGTTCTTGATTTACTCGCAAGCTCATCCAAGGTTGAACTGCTCACGCATGAAGCTTCAGTGAATCTTTTCTTTCTCTAGTTTCTCCTTGGCTAGAAAATCCTTATACTCTTTTAGAGTGGTCCTTAGTTCGAGAATCTGGGCCTTGTAATCTTCCCTCACTTCTTTCTTCATGGCATTAGACCTCTCGACAGTTTTTTCAAGGTCCTTGATGATTCGGGATGCTCGATCCAACTCATCGTTGCGGAAGTCTAGCTCAGAATTAGCTCCTTGTAAAGCTCCACCAACCCAAACTCTTTGCCCCTCGGCTAATCGGAGCCTTTTCTTGATATCTTCAAAATTTTCACAGACTTGTTTACCCTTATCCTCCAAGACGTGGTTACGTTCCTTGGCACGATTGAGTTGGACTCGTAGTTGAGTGTTTTCCAACTCGAGCTCTTTGATTTAGCTGGTAAGTTTGTCCATGTCCTCTTGTAGGATAGGCTCGGGCTCGGGCATCAACGAGAATGAAGAAGGATCAAATAGAAACGACATCTTAACCACCACAGCCCTCTCTTTTATCCACACATAGTAGGGTTCCTTGGCTAGGATATTTTTCTTACCCCATTCATGGTCAATACGGACTATGCTTGTCCAAGCTTTTCTTACTCTTTTCACGTTTGAATCAAGCGGATCCACGGTATTGATGACAAATGGAATGAAATCTCTTTCCTCAGGGGGGGGGGGCTTGTCATGGTGTACCCTAGTTGTCTCTTGAGTATAGCAGGGTTGTAGTTGATGCAACCTTGTGTTCCTATTAAGGGTATGTTAGATAACTCTCCACATCTTGCGATGACATCCTTTGTATCCCATTCCCTCTTGTACCATAGAACTGAGTTGGCAGAGAGAGATGCGAACCTTTGCGGCCATGTCAGTTTGTTTTCGGCGAAGGGTCCACTTTGAGGCATGCGGGCCCTCATCCAAAGATGTAGCATATAAGCGCAACAAAGGAAAATACCTCCCTTCTTCTCATGCCTTGTATGGAAGGTATGATAGAAATCGGCAAGTAAAAAAGGCATCAAATTCTTTGTTAAAAAGACTTCAACGGCTAATTGATCCACAAACTTGTCCAGATTTGGGAAGAGGACAATTCCATGAATCAAAAGTGCCAAGGTTGCACTACAAAAGTCGGGTCTTCCTTTTTTAATCATTTCCCAAGTATGGGCTTCTAGGAACTTTTGAGTTAAACCTTTGATGGATCCTTTAATGCCCCAATTATCCACTAGCTTGTTGGCGTTGATACCCAAGGTGAGTGAGAGCTCGGTCAAACAGAAGCCTTCTTCCAATTTCAGGAAAGGGTTGTATTCTTTGATTGGTCGATTAAGGAGTCTCTCAAGGTCTTCTAAGGTTGGAGAGATTTGGAAGTCGGGGAAAGTGAAACATCTTAAATGTACGTCATAGTATTGGGACATTGTAGTGATATCACTATAGTCAACCTTCTCGGTTAGAAGATCTACGATGTTCCCAAAATTGGCTCTAAACTTGTTGTCTTTGAGAGTTACGACCTTTGAACAGAGGACCTTTAATGAACTGATGTCGGGACTCTTGAAGCGGAAAATAGAAGTGCTTTTCCTTGTTGAAGTATCCATGATTGTGTCGGAAAATAGTCTTGTAATTCTGCGTCCGAACAAACGAAAATTTTAAGAGCTTTGCTTATTATTTTGATGATGAATGAATGTATGCATGAATGATTGGTTTATTATTTCCACAGGATTTTAGGCATGGGTTCATGGTTTTGGACCATCGTGACGAAGCATGGAGTTAATAATGACTGCTTAGTAAACCAAGGTTCTCGCTTTGTGTGATCTAAGGCTTTTGGAAAATTGGGTGTAAGACACTGCCCCTAAAGTCATGGACTTCCTTGACTGTCAACCGCTTATGTCAATTTACTTTCCTGGCGACTGCTCCATCAAAGTTATCTACTCTAAGTTAGATCTTCGTATCAACCCTTACGAGGAAGGCACCTCGGTGGCCTATACTACGCGACCATCGGTCTAGGCTAGCCATAGTTTTAAAGGTTCTAAAAGGGGTCTTAGGGTCATTGACTCTAGTAAAAGAAAAGATGCTTACGCCGAAAACGCGACAGTCATCAATCCCCTTAAGAGAATCTACCACTAAGTGAGGTTCTTGTACGACCCTAACGAGGAAGGCACCTCGCGGATCAATACTACTCAACCTCTCCTATCTCAAGCAAACTCTCAGACTCAGGTGGGGAGTCCTTCACACAAGGTTTTTTCCTTTGCAATCATTATTGTGGAAGAAATTCTTCGTCACAGAACCAAAGTTTCGGACCAACAGGCAAACAAAGAAAGTATGTATAGGTTAGCAATAAAAGCAGTATATAAAAAAATAGATAACATATAAATCTCCACGTACGTAAAAGAGGAACAACCCAAACTAGGATAGACTTGCTTAGGGGAAACTGTCTCCCCAGCAGATTCGCCAGCTATCGCTACCGGGATTCCACGATAACGAAACCGGGACTAAAGAGATGCCAAAGAGAGGCAAAGTCAGAAGAGTCGCCACCGAATTTTATTTAGTTTACCTCTATCGGAGAGAAAAGGGGAAATAGTCGATAAAACTCTCAGAAAAGAGACGCGCACGGGAAGCTCTAAAAGAGAATAAGGAATCGGTCTCGCAACTGAGATTTGGGTTCGGAAGTCGGTTACGTAAGGGGAAGGTATTAGCACCCCTTACGTCCATGGTACTCCATGGGAACCATTTGGGTTGTTTTACATACATGGGATTTATCTATTATTGTTTTATTTTCAAAAGAATGTGTGAAAAGAAGGGGGTGTTTTTGTTATTATAGTGCTCACCAAGGATTGGGGCCCTTGTGCCTACGTATCAGTCATTCGGGGATGAGGAATCAGAGCTCCGTAGTTCGGAGTAGAAAATGTTTGTGTGTTGGTTGATTTTACCTTTGAAAAAAGGGGTTTTCGGGATGATGCCCTAAGGCACAAAAATGAGTTTGATGAGTTGTATTATTTTTACCTTGAATAAGGGTTTTATGAAATGAATGTTTGTGATTATATTGTACTAAAGTCTATGGGCGGAAGTGATTATTCTAGACAACAAGGCAAGCGTCTTGCATCCAAAATAATCAGAGTAAGGGTAGGAATGCTCCATTCTTACTCATTCTCCATCACTAAAGGCTCGTGGCGCACAATAATAATCGTAATTATTAAGTATTTTTTAATTTGTCTAAGAAAATGCAACTTGACGTTGAATCAAGGGTTTATTTTATTTTGATTATAAAATTTGGCTTATGCAACATGAATGCAAAGTAACCAACAAGAAATTAAAGAGTCTCATTGGAAGGTAGCCCAAGAGAAATCCTTTTGTGTGCAAAAAATGACCTAAGCTAAACAAAGGATAATGGTCTTACAAACATGTCCCCCTAAGGTGGTGCCATGATGCCATTCTTACAACATGCATGTAAGTTACAGATGAAAATCCAAGTGTTTACAAAGTATCACAAAGAGTAAAGGAAGGCTTCCAAGCAAAGGTCCAAAGATGAAATCCTCTAAGTCCAAGTTGATTAAGAGTGGAGTGAATATTTTTGGTCTTACCATTTTATCATGTTTTTTTTATTTTGAATGTATGATGATAATAAAATAGATAACAAGTAAATAAATATGCATGATGAGTTTGTACAATGATGATGATAATGAGAACTTGAATGTAAATTACAAGGTAATGACATAAAAGTAAATCACAAGATAAAGAATGACAATATAATAATAATGGTTAGTGAATGTAAATGACACAAAATAAACCATAAGTTAGTGGTAACAAAATCGCAATAACAAAGGCTAATGATAAAAAAAGTTAGTGAAGTATAATTAGTGGTTAGTAATATGTACAAAATGAACAAGCTTGAGGACTATTTTTCATAGGTCAAAAAGACTCAAAATATGACGCATTAAGGGATAGCTTATCATTGACGCAAAATATTGAAGATGATTGACAAATCAACTAACAATAGATTTGAAACAAAGAAAGTTATGCAACCCTAAGTCCATCTATCAATATTATGATTTGTTCTCTTTATCTTTGTTTTTACTCCTCTTTTATTTAGCAAGATAGTAAGAGAGTAAATAAATTAGCATAATGTAAATGATATGGTTAGATAACAATAAACATAAACATAAACATAAACATAAAGTACTTGAAATAAAGTGAACAATAAAATAAATTGCAAGGAAGTAAAGTGAAATAATGTAAATGTTAGGAGTTAGTAGTTAGTGGTTAGTAGAATAACAATAAGCAAATAGAATAACAAGTTAATGTAAAGAAAATGGTTTTATCTATGTATCAAATGACCAAAATATGGTTGAAATAGAGGCAAGCTATAATGCCTCAAAGTATCATGAATGATCTATTGATCAATCATTAATAGGTTTGAAACATTGAAGGTTTTATCAACTCTAAACAACCATGGCCATGATCTAATAGATCTCATCAACCAAATAAATGTGAAAACAAGTCAACAATAAATAGCAAATGAAACAAAAATATAAAGTTTGATTAAAGATGGTGGATAAAAGTAGCAAGAGCAAGAAATCCCAAAAAAAAAAGTGTAAACCAAAGTTAATCATTTTTTACAAGTTTGACTCTAAACCCACTCAAAAGATCAACTAAGAACAAACAACGATTTTCAACGCAAAAACAGAACCAAAAAGTTAACAAAGTTTAAGCTAAAATCATTACCCAAAAAAATGTTGAACAAGGGTAGGTTGAAATGGTGTTGAGCTTGGATATAAAGCAAGGGGTTTGGGATGAAGGTGTTTATGGTGAAAGTTTAGTGAAGGAGCTGAGTTATGAGTGTTAGAGAGTGAGAAGCTTTGAAAAAAAATATGAAAGAGGACAAAAAAGTTGGTGGGGTGACTTTTTTGAGTGAGAAAGATTTTTGTTTTGACCTAGGTTTGGAGAGGAGAGTGAATGATACTTGGACAGAACTTTTGGGGGCTAAGAAGCATGAAAAATGAGGGGAAATAGTACCTCTATTTATAGGGAAAGTAAATGGAAAAAGGGGTGAACCAAAAGGTACTCTGTTTAAAAAACAAAGCTACTGCTGCTGTCCTCGCAGGTGTAATCGATTACCATGATTGGGGTAATCGATTACACCATCCAAAATGGCCTGGAAATCAATTTCTTGTCTGTGTAATCGATTACCATGATTAGGGTAATCGATTACACCATCCAAAATGGCCTGGAAATCAATTTTTTGTCTGTGTAATCGATTACCATGATTAGGGTAATCGATTACACAGTCTCAAAATTGATTTTCCCTTTTTTTTTGAGAACTTTAACCGGATAACCCCAGTTTTTCTCGGGTGTAAACACCATGCCTTGAGTCCATGTAATATGTATTTGGTTATGAAAGTTCAGTGAAATTATGATGATGAAATAATGAAAGCATGCATGTGCAGTAGGGCCATGGATCAGATGAAAGTTGTATCGGGATGCATTACCACAATCGTTTGTTATGTGAAAATTTTACCCCCCACAATCTATTGATGCATTACCACAATCGTTTGTTATGTGAAAATTTTGCATATTTTTGAACGGTGAAACTTGGAACAATTGATTGACGTACATGTTACTACAATCGATTGTCATATGCATCCTTTTGAAAGATCGGAAACATTGCAATACCTCTTCATTGCACATGTTCATGATACCTTTTCCAAATCATGAACATTTTCCATTAATGTCTGTTCATCAAAGATACATCTTGTGATGTATTTAACGAAGAACTTTTCAGATTTCAAATTACCTCTTTCATAACAATTTTCAAAATAATTCATTTGTTCATATTTAAAACTCTTAGAAACTTTTCCTACATAATTTTCAAATATCAAATAAAAAGTTTCTTCATATCTTGAGCACTTAGAGTTTATAATTTCTTGAATTGTTTTATTGAAAACAGAAGAAAAGGTTATAATTTTGGAAATCATCCAAAGTCATATGTACTCAAAATTATATGTATCATTGTTATGTAACTTGTTTTCCATGTTTGTGGGAACAAGAAAGATTAGGAGAAAGTATAGTCTTTCTCTGTGTGTTGTAAAATTAGAAAGTGATGTGCTTTCTTGATTGTGTTAGAGGATTGAAGAGGGTCTTCGTGTGAGGCTGCAACAATATCTAACATAGAGAAATCCTTCACGGGTTGTGGATGGATTGTACTATCCTTGTTTGGAAAGGGGAACCATGATATATATCTTGTCTAATTTTCTTTATTGGACTTTATTTTACTGCATCCTTTTTCTTAGTTCTTCACCATAATTCCGGTAAAATAAAAAGAAACATATCATCTACAAAATAACGAGAAAAAGTCTTAAAACCTAATTCACCCCCCCCCCCCTTTAGAATGCACTCTTAGGTTGCTCGAATACCAAATTGAAGTATATAGTGCAACCTAAGAGAGAGAGAGAGAGAGAGAGGGGGGGGGTGTGAATTAGGTTGTATGGATTTTCTCAATTTTTTGCAAATGTTTGTGTTCTTTTTTTTTTTTTTTTGGAATAAAGTGTATGGAATTGGAACAATAATGTAAAAAAATAAAAGTGCGGAAAAGTAGAAGAGACACAAGAAATTATACTACTTTCCTTTATCAACCAATGGTACATCTAGTCCTTTCTCACCCCATGAAGGATTACAAAAAAATGATAAGTGGTTTTTGTGCCGTTATTTCTAGTTATTTTCACTTATCATTTTATTGCATTTTGATCACTTTACTTCAGTTTACCATTTATCCTTTGGTTGTGTGTTCTTACTATTTTTAGGGCCTAATAAGCAGTCATGACAAAAAGGGATAAAAGAATAAGCAAAATAAGGAAAAAAGTCAAAAGTGTGATTTTCCCAATACAAAATCCAACGGGATGCTACGACCACTCGTAGCATCTTCTACGGGTCGTAGCAACAAGGGCGCCTAAGGTTCCCAAGTTTGCATCTCTAGTACATTAACCAGGGGCCTGCTACGGCTACCTGTAACAGCTGATACGAGCTGTAGCAAGGAGGTGAGGCTGGTTTCTTTTCTTTCCTTTATTAGCTTGATCCTGATGATTATGGCTCTTAGGCATGATTTGATTTGATCTAATTCTGATGTAACAACTGTGGCGGGTGCCATGAGTTCAGAACTTCGATTCTTTGCTTTGTTCCCCTTCTTTTTGGTGAGTCCCATGACTGCCTAGTCATGACCAGTATGGTGGGCGCCACCAGTGCATTCTTGTCATTTTTCTCTGTTTCACGTCATTTTCATCCGATTTCTTCGTGTAACAACTTCCACTTCTATAATACCTGAAACATGGACAAAGTACCAACGTAACACTACATACAAACATAAAATGGAACTAGAACGAATGAAAATGCATGCGAATCGAGCTAGAAAACACTATAGATTTTATGACTATGATTAACTAAGGAAGAAAGTGGTGTGGTTGAGATTCAATTATAAACGTTATATTTAATGTGTAATTGAATAAAAAATTCATTTTTTATACCACTTTGAATTGTCTTTCTCGTTCTTTTTTTTTCTTTTACTTTGAACTGCTTCTGCTTCTTAGGGATGTTGTAATCACACCCTTTCCTGTTGACAAGTTTGTTTGGTATCCTAGCGAGGATGGACTGATCTCGGTTAAAAGTTGTTATGACATTTTTAACGCTAATGAGGTTAGAGATTACAACGATGCTGGTACGTTAGAAGAAATTGCGAGGATTTAGAAAATTATTGTTCAGTCTAAAATCAAAGTTTTCGTGTGGAGGTTGATGTTTAACCGAATACCGATCCAAGATCAATTGGCAACAAGAGGAATTGTGATAAATTCTCATAATAAGGTGTGTGTCGTCTGTTTCGAAGATGATGAAAATTTAAGTCACCTGTTTTTCCAGTACAAATTTAGTGTGAAGGTGTGAGACAAGATTTTTGCTTTGTTGGATTTAAAGGTAATGTCGTTTGTTGATTGTTGTTATAGCTTCCTCCTCTTCTTTTAATTACGGGGTAAAATCTGGAAAACAAAAATTAGGGTGATGAAAAATATAGATGGCGACTCTTTGGTGGTTATGGCGGTTGAGAAATAATATTATGTTTAATAGTTCTATTAATTTTGTTGGGTGCTTATGGCGGATGAGAAATAATATTATGTTTAATAATTTAATTAATTATGTTCGGTGCCTATGGCATATGTGAAATAATATCATGTTTAATAACTCCATTAACTCTATTAATTTTTTGTTTGTGTAATTATTAAGATTAGAGAACCCCTTATACTCATTGCTATTTATCTTTATTTATCTTTACTAGTTCATTTAAATAAGTTTTGTATAGAAATAAATTATCACATATTTAGTCAATATAAGCTGTAAACCTTTGATTGATTTCTCCTACATTTATTTAGGACCAGCTGTATTTAAACGAATTGTATCAAAAGCCATTTTCATTCTATTGCGGAAATGATATGTAAATTATATAGAGTTGTGAAATGTAATAATAGAGTTTTCAACTAATGAGAAAAGGTAGGAATATTTTATTTAGTTAAGATGTTTATAATAAATACACCAATTTCACAAATGTGCATTTTTCTATTTAAGTTTTTTTGAGTCTCTTACTATTTGGAACAATTATGAAGCACATGGTGAAAGTGCAAAATAGGGAAAAAGATTCCCTTCATTAAGTTTTGCAGAGTCAATTTGATAAAAAATAAGTAAAAAAAAAAGAATTCAAATTGAAAACGTAAATACCAAAATTACCAAAAATTTAATAAATAATAAAAAAAAACAAGTTTTATGACGACAGCCAAAATTTGTATATAAATAGTTGCCGAATGCTACAAGAATTACTACAAGAAATCCTGTTTATTGTGAGTGAAGATGGGAATTATTAGATACTTAGGCTTTGCAATGTTTGTGTTTATTTCATGCTTTCTAGTGTTAGGGATCACTGCTGCTGCTGATCCAACATTAATGTTACCAAAATGCACAAAATACATCAAAAGGTTTGGACCAAAAATTCCACCCTCAAAACAATGTTGTGCCGCCATGAAAATGGTTGATATCTCTTGCTTCTGCCGCAATCCACCCATAAAATTTGAAACTATTTTTAGCATGAGTAGATTTGTGTATGCAGCTACTACCTGTGCATGCAAAACTCCTCCACCAGGAACCAAGTGTGGAAGTAAGTTCAATTTTATTTACTTTTTATTTAACTTTTATTCAATTAGTTTCTTTCTTTCTTTTTTAACTTTGGATAATGATTTGGTTAATACTATAAAGTGTGCAACTATTTCATTTCAGGTTATACTATTCCTGCTCCTCCTCAGCTTCTTATTCCTAATTCTCCTCATCCTCCTCCATCGCCTCCATCTCGCCGGTCTCCTCATCCTCGTCTTCCCACATACAACTTCATCAATTATCTCGGAATCATTTTCAATAGAATGAATAAATAAATTAATACTACATGTGATGTTGTGTGTGTTTTTAATTATTTACTATTGTTTTTTTTCTTTCTTAAACTGGTTTGTATAATCATGTGATTGGAGATCAATCATTAATATCTATTATTATTGGTTGAAAAAGTTATTACATGTTTCCGTTGATATTACTTTACTAGTTTTTTTAGTAAAAATTATATATTTATGACAGAAAACATAGGTCCTTGTTGAAAAGGCTAACAAACTTTAAATTTTGGGATATTTATGAATAAATTTAATAACAGTATTGTTTATTTAGTCCAGAGAATTTAATAACACATTCTCTAATAAAATAGGGCAAGTAAGAGACAAAATCATATTGAAAAAATGTTACTTTTTGAATAACTATACAAATAACAATTTTTTTACAATTTACAAAAAACTTGTAGTACCTATAGAAAATCACTACACCTAACTAAGTCTTTAACAACGCCATATTAATTATCCTTCATTAATCTTACATAAATTTGGTCTTTAACAACTATTGATAATTCAGTCACCACTGATGGCGAGGATAGTCTCTAGGGTTCACTCTTATGTTATGAATCAATAGAGATTCAGATGTCGCACAAGATAATAAAAGATTTTGGGTGAAAGTTGATAAGATCGTGACTAGCAAAGTGTGGAGCACAATTACATCTTAGGGCATGGCCAACTCTATGGCACGCCAGAGTAGAGGGTCTCACAAAACCTTTTAAAAAATTATATATATGATATTCTATTTATTTAGAAGTTTTATTTACACAATTATACATTTATTTAGGCTTTACTACTTACTCTTACAATTAGTTTCACTATAAATTTATAACTAGATATAAATAAGTTGGTTCATTTCTCGAAGCTCTGATATCATTTATTGGAGGAGTTTTTTACTAAGGAATATTGAATATTGTGAGATTTTTTTTTTTTGGAAAAATATATTTCTAAGAGACACACCACATATTTACTTAAATCTTAAGGTGATAGGTGAGTGAGTTCTCTCACTTATAAATGATCAAGTCTCTATGTGGGACTATTACCCACACTGCTCACATTTGATACATTCTCAACAATGCATTTAGTTTACATTAGTAATTAACGTGATTTGATAATAAAGATGAATTATTTGCTTACATAATTAATTCTTTTTTTTATTTGATCAGAATTTAGGGGGTTAAGATTTGAATTTTATTAAACTTAACTTAATTAAAAGTAGCGTTTTAAAAAACTCATGATTAAAAAACTCTAGATTAAGTCTTATTTATATATAATGTGTGTTTTCAAAATAATCATCTTATGTCAACAAAATTTGGATAACAAAATCATTGTCTTTCTTACAAATTTTATTTGAGTGATGTAGTTAATATATAGAAAATGTGAACCTCTTTTTATTTTTGCTTATGTTAAATTATTTTGAGCAACAAGTATATGCAAATACAAATTGATAAGTAAAAACGTGTGGTAAACAAGAGTATTATGATCTTACTCTTGATTTCATTAGTATTACATAAATTAAAAGCAATTTACAGTAAGGGTCCATTTGTTTTAGTTTTTTTCAAATGATTTTTATAGTGTATATAGAGTTTAATAGTTTTAATTTTAAAAAAATAAAGGATTTTTTTTTAAATGATTTTTATGAAAATGTTTTTCAAAATATTATAAGTCTTTTAAAATTCGTTTTTTATAAATTGAAAGATTAATTTTGACATCTTATAACAGAAGTCTAAATTATTGAAGATCAAAACATAGTAAAAATTATAATTTATTCAAAAATGATTTTTATGAACGACTATTTGAAATAGTTTTAAAATTACGTGATTTTTGAAATTTTGATATAAAAAAATCAATAAGATGATGAAATACCTAAGATAGCATTTTCAGAATAACTATTCAAACTAAATTTTGATTTGAAGCTTTTATTAAAGTTTCAAATGAAATTTTTTGTTAATAAAAGCTTAGTTGTTCTTAAAATATTATTTTAAGTATTTCATCATCTTCAAAAAATATCTACTTCTATTTATTAGTAGTCAAAGTTTTAAATTTGGCACAGGGCCGGATCAACCCTGTATTTGGGTGTTTCAAAGGTAGAAAGAGACGAGTCTACGAGGAGGAAATCAAGGGGATGGAATTTTGTGATCAAGAAGGGATGAAAGGAGGGAGGTGTCATCAAAAGATCATAAATGAATATAGTATCGTATAATATAAGGGGTGGATGGTATTCCTTAAAAAGAGAAAGGACCTAACAAAAATCTTTAGAAAGGGAATGTTGATTTGTGTTTTTTTCAAGAGACCAAGATTCAAGCAATAATGATGTCTTAGCTCCAACTTTTTGGGGTAACAAAGAAGTCAATTGATCAACTAAAGGTGCAAATGGAATTTCAAGTGGGTTGTTGATTATGTGGAAATAATATATCCCTTCACTTTAGTTTTTTAGGAGAATCCTTCATTGGCATTTGTGCTGAATGGAAGGGCCATGGGTGTTATTTTGTTAACATATATTTGTCTTGTTTTATTGGCAATAAGATGTTGTTGTGGGATAATCTCATATACTTAAAGGAAAATGGATTAATGGGAATGGTACTATTGCAATATGGATAATCTCATATAACAATGGTTAGAGATGTTCTATATATTTGAATGAGGATGATATGTTATTAGAAAGCGGTGATGTGGTTGACACTGATAAGGTGATGGAAACAAATAAAATATCTTTCAACACCTTTTGGAACAATTTGAAACTCAAAGAGCGCTTGTTAAAACAAAAATAAGGAAGAACTGGGTGAAAGAAGGTGATCTTAACTCTAAGTTGTTTCATGTTATGCTGAAATCAAGACTGAGGAAAAATGATTTATCTGATGTCAACACCATTAATAGTAAGGTGGAAAGTGTAGATAGTGTGAAGAGTAAGGTTAAAAGATTTTTTAAATACTTATTTGTGGAAGTTAGTTGGAAGAGACATGTGTTAAATGACATAGAGTTTAAGGAGTTATTTGTGATGGATAGGCCATCATTGGAAGAAGAGACCATATGTGAAGAGTTGAAAGAAGTTGTGTGGGAGAGTGATTGGGACAAATGTCCAGACCCAGATGGAGTCAACTTTTGTTTCATTAAGAAGTGTTGGAATATGTTGAAAAATGATATGTTCAAGTTTATCCTTAAATTTCATAAGAAAGCTAAACTTCCTAAGGTCATCATTGTATCTTTCTTGGCCTTAGTCCCAAAACATGATAACCCTAAAGATTCAGGGGATTATACGCCAATATGATTAATAGGCATCTTTTTCAAGATTTTAACAAAAATGTTGGCCACAATGTTAAAGAGGGTAATTTGCAAGATAATCTCAATTTGTCATACGTTTTGTTTGTGGAAGAAGATTTTAGACGAAGTTGTGGTGGTCAATGGGATTATTGACATGGCAAGGAGGGACAAGAAAGAATGCCTTATGTTAAAGGTATACTTTGAGAAAGCATACAACAATGTGAATTGGAACTTCCTCAAATTTATGTTAAGAAGAACAGGTTTTGGGGATAAATGGCTTCTTTGGATGAAACCTTATTTTTTCAATAATAGTTTCTCCGTGTTGGTGAATAGAATCCCAACCAAATATTTTAAGGTTGTAAAGGAATTAAGACATAGGAATTATATTTCCCCTTTTTTATTCTCAATTGTTGTTGAAGTTTTGTCAGACATGATGGGGAGGGAAGTTGGTTTAGGTGAGTTCTCTGGATTCTAAGTCAACAATAAAATGGAGTACAATATTTTTCAATTTGCAGATTATACCATTCTTATTGGTTATGGCTCTTGGCATAACCTGTGGAGCATCAAAGCTTTGTTGAGGAGTTTTGAGTTGGTGTCAAGATTGAGTGTGAATATTTTCAAAAGCAAGTTGTATGGCCTATACATCACTGAAGAGTTTATGCACTCTACTTCTCACTTCCTTTCATTTTACAAAGACTCAATTCCTTTAAAATTTATTGGCATCCCTTTACATTCCAATCACAAAAGAGTTACAACATGGAAGCCTTTTGTTGCTAACTTAAAAGCAAAACTATCTTCTTGTGTGAAAAAGATGTTATTCATTTATCTTGGCTTAGTTTTAGTGAAGACAAAAGTTTATCAATGAAGAAAGATCAAAGAAAAAAATATTGGAATCAAGTATCAAGATTGCATAAATTTTGGAGATCAAAGGATTAAATCATGAAGATTAAGGTGCAATGGTAATTCTTATGTATATCAGCTTTAGGTAATCAATCAACTCAATATCTTAAGAATTCTCAACCACAAAATTAGTCTTATAACTTCAACATAATCATACATAAGGAATAAAATAAGTGTTTAACCCAACCCGATGTTACATGATCAGAGCAAGGTACCACTAGTAAAAGCGAAAAAATAAAGAAGTAATCCAAGAGCTACCTTCCACTTACTTCAACAATACTACTCTTGAGTATCTGCACGATGCTCGTGTAAAGGAAACATTCAAACATAAGGGGTGAGAATTCATTTCAATAATAACGATATAGAATGAAGAATATAGTACAACATCTACACAATCATGCACAATAATATATCACATTCTTACATCCAAATCAAAATCAACATCATACACGACATCTACACAATCATGCACAATAATGCATGTGGTATCAAATATGAACACTCAAGTTCATCTCACTCCATGATCCCCATCATAGGATCGATTCCTTATTGGAACCAAAGCACACCAAAATCGCTACCATCGTCGTAGGTAACAATTCACTAATCCCCCATAATAGGAATTAGCTACTCGCACTCGATCCATCACAATGGGATCGAGACTCACCAAAACTCGTTACCATCGACATAGATAACGCTTCACTAATCCCTCATAATAAGAATTAGCTACTCGCACTCGATCCATCATCATAGAATCGAGGCTCACCAAAATTGGACTAAAGCCCGTACACCAAGATGCATGACTCTCAAATAACATGCATTAACACAACAAAGTTCACCTAAAGGATCCCCACACATATCATCATTTATACATCACATCATTCATCATGCAAAAACCAATTCGTGTTACCACATGAATAATATTAACAAACAACAGCAACTCGTCAACATCTTAATATTATCGACATAACAACATAATTATCACACAATGATATTACAACAATGCAACGATTCATCAACCAAATGTATAAACCAATACATTTATTAACATAGTAGGCATGGGAATATTATTAAAACATATCAATAATCACTACCATGTTATAGGTCTGAGCGTTAACTTTCTAACGCTTCAAACGCCATCAAAATCGTACTTACGAAATGAAAGTTATGACCAAAATCGTCGGGATATGTCAACAATTCATGAACCGAACGTATGAACAAAAACTTCACCAATACCGTAGGCATAGAAATAATACTTAAACAATTCACTTATCACCATCATGTTATATCTCTGAGAGTCAGTTTTCTAATACTTTAAGCCCCAACCTAAAATGATCCACGAGTTGAAAGTTATGATCAAAACCGTGCATGAAGGCATTACTAAAAAGTTATTGTTTTCTAAAATTTCCAACACAATTTTCATCTTCTTCAACCCAAAAAACGTCCATGAAATAATCACCAAAATTATTTTATCTCTGAAACAAAGTTATATCCCTCTATTTCAGATATCCAACGCTTTAAACGACACTCGATTTGGACTTACGGATTAAAATTTATGGCCAAGACGATTTTGACCGAAAAACATAAAAAAGGCTCCCGTGCTGAGCGCAGTCATGGCAAACAGAATGCAGAATTTTCTGCGTTTTTCCTCGTTTGAGACCTTCCGGACATCCGATTTCGATTCCATAAAAAACCAAACGCTCGGAAAATTACAACCCATGCAATACTCTAATTATCTAAAGTTAATTTACAGTTTTAACACAATTAAATCATTTAATCACAGTTTTAAGATTATGCCTAAAATCTTCGAAATTGAAACAATGATGGATATATGTAGGGGTGTACATGGGTTGGGCCAATCCACAAAACACGATTAAACCCACCCAAAAAAAATCCAAAAAAGTGGGTTGGATCGGGTAATTGGGTGGATATGGATTTAAAAACTAAAAAACCCATTAAAAAAATCGGATTTCGAGTAAAATCGGACTCAAACCCACTGATCCACTGATCAAACACTTATTATTATAATTTTAATTATTTTGATTAATATTAACTTAGTTGTTGCAATTTTAGTCTCTTAATATTTACTATTTTACTGAACCATGACCTTAACTAATTTTGAATGTTTCACTCTTTAGTTATTTTGATGTTAATTCATTTTTATGTCATGCAACTTAAGTTTGTTGCTAGTATTTTATGATAATTCTTATTAGTTGATAATATCATTTATTATTTTATGATGCTAAAAGATAGTAAATATAGATATTTATTTTTGAAGTAGATAAAAATGTTGAGTAATTTTTATGAAAAAAATATGATGACTTATCATTTAGTGGTTTAATATTAATTAAATAAAAAAATTATTTCGGCAACCCACAACCTAATCCAACCTAACCCAAAAATTAATGGGTTTGTCCAAACTGGCCTATTGATGTAACGGGTGGTTACTTTACCTCACCCAACCCGGAGTGTCCTATATGGATTGGGTATTGGGTTTGGCCAAACCCAACCCAAACCGGTCCATGTACACCCCTAGATATATGTTCAATCATAAAAAAAATAAAAAAAATACACGCACATAAGGACACAAAATTCATCATATAATCATCATATAACAACCATCATAACATCCAAATTCAAAATTATGAATAAAAAACACCTAACCCTAAGGAGGTTAAAGATTTCTCCATTCTACCCTTCTACCATATCCATTACTATTGGAGCATGTTCTCACCCTTATCTGAATTCCTTGCAAAAATTCTGAATTGAAATATTCACTCTCTTCCCTTGATCACCTTTCCTATTGTCTCTTTGCTCTTTTTTCTCAAATGTCACGTACTATGAAAATTTCCCTAAACCTAGGTTCCTCTTAACTTTTTATTTTTAAGGTAAACTTTTCCAAATCACCAACTTGGCCCAAACTTAATTATCTCATATTCCTTCCTCCCACTAACTTTCTCAACTTGTCATATTTGGCCAAATTATTCTATCTTCACTAATTAATATAATAAAATAAATAAAACATTATTTTTAATATCAAAACAATTCTAAATTATTCTACTTACGTCTATCATCCCTTTATACCCCTAACTCAAGGATACATACTCCGCCAATACTCATGCGTAAAATAAATCATCAAAATCTATAATTTAAACAACTAAAATATAATAAAATATCTAATAAAAAAACAGGGTGTTACACTAAACTCATAACCAACTATGAGTTTTATAGAAAAAACTAAAACTTGGATAAAACTTTGGTTCAATGATCATTACATCAGAATTAGATCAAATCAAATCATACCTAAGAGCCATAATCATGAGGATCAAGCTAATAAAGGAAAGAAAAGAAATCAGTCTCGCCTCCTTGATACGGCTCGTAGCAGTTGTTACAGGTAGTGTAGCAGGCCCCTGGTCAATGTACTAGAGATGCAAACTTGGGAACCCTAGGCGCCCTTGTTGCTACGACCCGTAGAAGCTGCTACGAGTGGTCGTAGCATCCCGTTGGATTTTGTATGGTGAAAATCAGACTTTTGATTTTTTTTCCTTATTTTGCTTATTCTTTTATCCCTTTTTGTCATGACTGCTTATTAGACCCTAAAAATAGTAAGAACACACAACCAAAGCATAAATCGTAAACTGAAGTAAAGTGATCAAAATGCAATAAAATGCTAAGTGAAAATAACTAGAAATAACGGCACAAAAACCACTTATCATTTTTTTGTAATCCTTCATGGGGTGGGAAAGGACTAGATGTACCATTGGTTGATAAAGGAAAGTAGTATAATTTTTTGTGTCTCTTCTACTTTTCCGCACTTTTATTTCTTTGCATTATTGTTCCAATTCCATACACTTTATTCCAAAAAAAAAAAAAGAACACGAACATTTGCAAAATTTTGAGAAAATCCATACAATGGAAAACAAGTTACATAACAATGATACATATAATTTTGAGTACATATGACTTTGGATGATTTCCAAAATTATAACATTTTCTTCTGTTTTCAATAAAACAATTCAAGAAATTATAAACTCTAAGTGCTCAAGATATGAAGAAACTTCTTCTTTGATATTTGAAAATTATGTAGTAAAAGTTTCTAAGAGTTTTGAATATGAACAAATGAATTGTTTTGAAAATTGTTATGAAAGAGGTAATTTGAAATCTGAAAAGTTCTTTAAATACATCACAAGATGAATCTTTTATGAATAGACATTAATGGAAAATGTTCATGATTAATTTTCATGATTTGGAAAAGGTATCATGAACATGTGCAATGAAGAGGTATTGCAATGTTTCCGATCTTTCAAAAGGATGCATATGACAATCGATTGTAGTAACATGTACGTCAATCAATTTTTCCAAGTTTCACCATTCAAAAATATGAAAAAATTTCACATAACAAACGATTGTTGTGATGCATCAATAGATTGTGGGGGGTAAAATTTGGGATCCCACAATCGATTGTCTTACAACATCAATTAATGATGCTTCAACAAAAATGAAATGTTAGAATCTAGGGTCTTCACAACAATCCATTGTGCCACTATGTCAATAAACTGTTCCCTTTAAAAACATGAAAATTTTCTAAGTAAAACATGTTATATGAATGGAATTCTTGTATGAATGTTAGGGTTATTTAAGAATGGTTTGGATGAAAAGACTTACATAATTGAATTGCTTATTGTACCTTAGTCCAATCTCTTGATATCCAACTTAAGCATGATCAATCCTTTGTCTTGATACTTCTTTACTTTTGAGATATCTTTTTCTTCTTTTCTTGTATTTATCTTCATCAAAACGTGATCTAATCAAAAGACCGTCTTCACAGTTTTCCCCCTTTTTTATGATGACAAATATGTTCTTTCATGATTGTGTTTTTCTAGAAAGCTCCCCCTAACGTGAATATCTCCCCCTCAAATCCCACAAATATCTCAAATGCAACAACCAAGGAAGTCTTATCCATAAGAAGAAACTACAATCTAGTTTATGAAGATGACTCAAAGTAAATTTGAAACTATGAGCAAGAATCATGAAGCATCCATAAAAATTTTGGAAATTCAAATTGATTAACTATCAAGACAATTGGCATCACAAACAAGTGAGGGTTTTAATAGAAATATTATAGATAATTTGAAAAATGAGATTTGTAAATCTATAGAATTGAGAATGACTTTAATTTTGATGATGAATGTTTAAATTATATTTCTATTACTATAGAAAAGTCGGTTACCGCTCTCGTAATTGTTGCTCATAATTGAGAACTTCCTTTTGATATTATGTGCGATGCAAGTGATTACACGTTGGAGCGGTTTTAGGCCAACGGTCTGAGAAATTTTTCCATGCAATATACTATGCTAGCAAAGTCTTGAAAAAAATTCAAGTGAATTACACAACAATAAAAAAGGAGTTGTTAGTTGCAGTATTTGCACTAGAAATTTTTTGACCTTATCTAATTCATTCCAAGGTTATAACTTTAACAAGTCATGCACCACTAAAGTATTTATTCACTAAGGGAGACTCAACATCTAATTTCCTAAGGTGGATATTGTTGCTATATGAGGTTCACATGTGAATTAACTTTCTAATTTTGCATAATTTAACTACGAACTAACCTAAGCAATTAGGGTGTTGCCATATAAATTATTAAGTTATACACCAAGGGATTGGGTATAATGGCCGTGCTAGCTTGTAGTTTTCATGCGAGATTAATTTAAAAGCAAATAAACACATTCATCATCAATGCGACTTAGGAAATTCGAATGAAAACTAATCGCTTTTGATTTGTTATTTTCTAAAACTTATTTAATTTATCCTGTTAAATCAACCAATTTGCGCACCTCCAAATTTTACCTTTTCAAACATGTTTCTATTGCTTTATTAAAATAGAGGAGTCCTTCTGGAGATGAATACATTTTTATTACTTGCAGAAAGTTTAGTACACATGCTAAAATATTCATCACATTCCACAATGGGCGCAAGGTGGGACAATTCAAAGAATCACTCGCGCGGAGGCCAACGACATCCTTGGTTGAAGTAGTTTTACGAGCGGAATGTTACATCAAGGACGAAGAAAGTGATACTAAAAAGAAGACTCGGGATGCAAAATAACACACTCATAACATAGACAGCACGCAAGGAACTAGTACATGTCACCCATAAGGGACAAAACAATGTTCAAACGAAGTGGGTAACCTACTGAAAGTTGCACTCCTCTGAATGCCCGTCAGAAGCATATATGGTGAGAGGCTCTACATATGCATAACATTCTCCAACCAGTTGCTACGACCCGTATTGCATGCACTACGACCTCTTGTGTCAAGACTCTGGCTCTTTGTATTAGGAGCTTATGGGGGATACTTGATTAGTGCATTTTGATGCAAATTCAATCACTATTATGCCACGATAATTCTAGAGTCTCTGGTGTTATTTTTATTATTTTTAGTGTGTTTCCTAAATTTAGTTTATTATGCTTTTATTTTAATTTTCTAAATAAATAGTAATTTGAAACATTCTCGTTGTGCAGGTTATTACTTGAACAACGGGGTTCCATTTGACTCGTTCTAATATGTGTTGGAAAGCTAAGAGAATAAGTTACAAGTTTTATTGTGAAGTCAGACACCAATTCGGAGTGCAGAAGAGTCAAAATATTGTGTTTTAGTGTCTGACTTTATAAATTAATTAGTTTTGGGCCGAATTTAATGTTTTTTGAGTCGGTTGCTATTAGGGCCCGATTTCCTTATATTATTTAAACAAAATTCGCAGTCTTAGGTTTATTATTCAGAGTTTACACAAAATAACATTAGACAACTACAATTCTTATGGAGGACTAATTTTGCAAAGGATTATCTTATGTATTCGGATTTCACAACTTTGAGGTTATTATAATTTCCATAGCAATTTCACTTTATTTTCAATTTCTGTCTATGAATCTCGTTTTCTTAATTTAATTTCTTATATAATAGAATTGATTTATTCTGATTGATGTATACTTAATTTGACAAATAGAAACCTAAATCATATAGTTTCAATTGCGCTTGTTTGTAATAAAAAAAGGAATAGATTTCTCTTAGGGCATTGGAATTATATTAATCGATGATAAGTCGGAAATCGAATCAGTAAATTAGCTCATTAATTTTATTCGAAATCAAATTCTGTTAATCATACTCTTAATCGAAAATCAAAACCCTCATCGTTTTAGTCGATTGGTTAAAATCCTCAAGAGTCCTTGCGATATGACTCAAGTGTCACTTCCGTTCATTACGTTTATTAAATTCATTTTTGATCCGTTTGCGATAGCGGATCATAGTTTATGCTACGGTCACCGGTAATAGGCTCTGAATTTTCGCACACCACATAAAATAAACAAATTAATGAGGGTGATAAATTCAGAGGCGGTTTAATCTCGTTGCTACCGTTATCTGTAAAGCATCCTTTAGTACTGCAAATGAGCCAAAACCAATTTACAGTGCCCAACTCCAGATTATTTGAATTTTGTTTATAAGATATTCCTAAATTGCAAAGAAACCTATGTGATTTTCATTTTATTAGCAAGTTTATGACCATCCATGTCCATTTCATAAATTGGCAGAAATGATGTATATATTTTTAGATTTGTGAATGATTTCTCATTGTATTAAACATACGGTTTTAGAATGGTTGGACAAATCCCGAGATATATTTATTTGCAGCTAAGAGCACAGTATTATATGGACTGCAAAATGCTAAAGGAACTTCATTGCTGTCATTATTATCAAGTACAATGTCATGAGAAAAACAATAGTAAATAGTTAAATAAACGCACAGCATATATTATTAAGCTATTTATTCATTATATAGAAACGGATCCCTGGATAATAGACGAAGTTGTGCGTCTTGAATATTGTGGTTCATGGCAAGGGAGGAGAACGACGACGAGGTGGAGAACGGCGAGGAGGGCGCGGAACCGGAGAACGAGGAGTAGGAGGCGGAGGGCGAATTGGTGCAGGAGAACGAGGAATAGGAGATGGTTGAACAGGTGTCGGTGTCGGAGGTGAAGAAGGAATAGTATAACCTGAAATAGTTGCAGAGTTTATAGTATTAGCATATGAAAAAAAGAAAGTAATTCGAATAGAAAATGAAAATGAACTTACTTCCACAGTTTTGTCCTGGTGGAGGAGTTTGAGCTCCACAAGTTGTAGCTGCATGCACAAATTTCTCCATGCTGACAATAGTTTCAAATTTAGGGGGTGGTTTTTGGCAGAGGCATTGGACGACATTACCAATTTTCATGACTGCGCAACAATCATTTGAAGGTTCAAATTGTGGCCCTGACTTTTTTATGTAGGTTAAACATTTCGCTAAAACGATTCCTGGATCAGTAAAGCGTGAGCAGTTTGATGAATCAGCAGCAGCAGTGATCCCTAACACTAGAAAGCATGAAATAAACACAAATGTTGCAAAGCCTAAGTATCTATTATCTCCCATCTTCACTCACAATAAACAGGATTTGTTGTAGTAATTGTTGTAGCATTGGACAACTATTTATATACACAAATTTTGGCTGTCGTGATAAAACTTGTTTTTCTTTTTATTATTATTTATTAAATTTTTGGTAATTTTGGTATTTACGTTTTCAATTTGAATTCATTTTTTTTTTACTTATTTTTTATTAAATTGACTCTGCAAAACTTAATGAAGGGAATCTTTTTCCCTATTTTGCACTTTCACCATGTGCTTCATAATTGTTCCAAATAGTAAGAGACTCAAAAAAAACTTAAATAGAAAAATGCATATTTGTGAAATTGGTGTATTTATTATAAACATCTTAACTAAATAAAATATTCCTACCTTTTCTCATTAGTTGAAAACTCTATTATTACATTTCACAAGTCCATATAATTTACATATCATTTCCGCAATAGAATGAAAATGACTTTTGATATAATTCGTTTAAATAAAGCTGGTCCTAAATAAATGTAGGAGAAATCAATCAAAGGTTTACAGCTTATATTGACTAAATATGTGATAATTTATTTCCATACAAAACTTATTTAAATGAACTAGTAAAGATAAATAAAGATAAATAGCAATGAGTATAAGGGGTTCTCTAATCTTAATAATTACACAGACAAAAAATTAATAGAGTTAATAGAGTTATTAAACATGATATTATTTCACATCTACCATAGGCACCGAACATAATTAATAAAATTATTAAATATAATATTATTTCTCATCCGCCATAAGCACCAAACAGTCGCCATTTATATTTTTCATCACCCTAATTTTTGTTTTCCAGATTTTACCCCGTAACTAAAAGAAGAGGAGGAAACTATAACAACAATCAACAAACGACATTACCTTTAAATCCAACCAAGCAAAAATCTTGTCTCACACCTTCACACTAAATCTGTACTGAAAAAACAGGTGACTTAAATTTTCATCATCTTCGAAACAGACGACACACACCTTATCATGAGAATTTATCACAATTCCTCTTGTTGCCAAACAAACTTGTCAACAGTAAAGGGTGTGATTACAACATCCCTAAGAAGCAGAAGCAGTTCAAAATACTTCTTGTGAAAGCGATGTCAAAGAAACAAAGTATGATTGATTTCTTTATCAGCAAGAAAACCATAAAGTAAAAGAAAGAAAAAAAAAACGAGAAAGACAATTCAAAGTGGTATAAAAAATGAATTTTTGATTCAATTACACATTAAATATAATGTTTATAATTGAATCTCAACCACACCACTTTCTTCCTTAGTTAATCATAGTCATAAAATCTATAGTGTTTTCCAGCTCGATTCGCATGCATTTTCATTCGTTCTAGTTTCATTCTACGTTTGTATGTAGTGTTACGTTGATACTTTGTCCATGTTTCAAGTATTATAGAAGTGGAAGTTGTTACACGAAGAAATCGGATGAAAATGACGTGAAACAGAGAAAAATGACAAGAATGCACTGGTGGCGACCTCCATGGCGCCCGCCATACTGGTCATGACTAGGCAGTCATGGGACCCACCAAAAAGAAGGGAAAAAAAGCGAAGAATCGAAGTTCTGAACTCATGGCACCCGCCACAGCCCTTTGGCGCCCGCCATGGCTTGTGAGTCAGCCACGTTGGTGAAAATTGCACGTGTGGCGACTGCCACAATGTATGACGCCCGCCACGAGTTTCAAAACCTAAAAAATTACAACGGAAACTAGCCCAGTCTTCTCCCACTTCTCCTGTATTTTCTCTCACGATCCCTACACGTTAGGACTACATCCTTAGCATATGCAACACTATTGTACTAGTTTTTACTAGTTTTTGGCAATTTTACTAGTTTTTGGCATCCAAATTTTTCTAATATGAAGTAAGCAGAAAAATCACTTATTATAAAAGTGTTTAATTGCTCACATTGAGTAATAAGCACACCATAGTTTTAAGTTACTACAAGTTTTATGCTTGTACTTGGATCAGCAGTTAACTAATCTTGTGGTCATTTCAAGTTTAATTCAATTTATTTCCAGCTTTAAGTCTCAGGTTCATTTAATCACTTTATTTTTCTGCGCTTGTCTACTTAGAGTCATAATAATATTGTTTATTTTGTTGGGTTTGTTGTTGTTTTTACTTCTAAGTTTTAAACGAATATCATTATCATCATCATGTTCATATATCTACTTTGTATGCATAATAATTATAATATGAATTTTGTGTCAATTATATCCGACTAAGTTATTTGAGTGTGGTATGTGATAACCGTTATTCCGACGGGACTCGGTAAATCATTTGATATCTATTTTTTAATTTTAATTTATCTCGATTCTAAATTTTTATTTTTAAACTAAAATGTTTTGCGCGATAACGAGAGCATTCAGATATCGGTCAATAGCACGACAGTGTGAGGTCGGTATCCGATTAAAAAAATTGAATTTTTAATTTTTAAAAACAACAACGTTTTATCGACTAATATGAAATTATCGATTTTTATTATTTATTAAATTTTTGGTAATTTTGGTATTTACGTTTTCAATTTGAATTCCATTTTTTTTACTTATTTTTTATCAAATTGACTCTACAAAATTTAATGAAGGGAATCTTTTTCCCTATTTTGCACTTTCACCATGTGCTTTGTAAGTGTTCCAAATAGTAAGAAACTAAAAAACACTTAAATAGAGAAATGCACATTTGTGAAATTGGTGTATTTATTATAAACATCTTAACTAAATAAAATATTCCTACCCTTTCTCATTAGTTGAAAACTCTATTATTAGATTTCACACGTCTATATAATTTACATATCATTTCCGCAATAGAATGAAAATGGCTTTTGATATAATTCGTTTAAATAAAGCTGGTCCTAAATAAATGTAGGAGAAATCAATCTTTTTGCCCAAATATTGAAACTTTTTAATGTAAAGTCGTCTTCTCATTATCTGAGGCTTCTGATTGAGATTTATGATTGAACTCCAATCACTTGATTATACAAAGTAAATTAAAACAAGAAGAAGAAAAAGTGTGCGAATAACAAAACACCGTGAAAGAGAGAGTGTTACGTTTATTTGGTTAATTCAGTTTGTTTTAAGGTTATATCGGTGCGGGAATATCAGTGTTAGTTAGATATGTTATTTTTAAGTTTTTTTATAGGTATATTGTTTTAAGAATATAGTTGTATGAGTATTATAATTTAGCTTTAGACAATCTGTTTTAAATTTGTTTTTGGTGGCTAGTGTGTCTATAAATATCACTATCCATTATGATTGAAACACAACTCAACATAACACAACATCCAATAAACTCGTTTCCCTCCATCACTCTCTAATTTTCTCTCAATTTATCATCATTTGTCAAGTAACTTGTGATACAGGTTACCCAATAAATTGGTATCAGAGTCTGGTTCGATCCTCAATCTCTAACCATGGCGAATGGAAGCATTACCTCCAACCAATTTCCAACCAATCTACTAGTTTTCAAGGAAGAAAACTTTGATAGATGGTGCGCACAGATGAAAGTCATATTCAAATTTCAAGATGTGCCTTAAATCGTGAATGATGGTTTCTCAGCATTATAGGCAAATGCTACTGAGATACAAAGAGCTTATAATTGTGAATTGAGCAAGAAAGATGGGAAAGTTTTGTTCTTGATCCATCAGTGTGTGTATTTGAATATCTTTAAGAATATTATCGAGTAAGAAACGGTCATTGAGGCTTGGGATACTCTCAAGAAGTTATATGGTGAAAATGAAAAGTTAATGAAAGTGAAGTTGTAACCTTTGAGGAAGTAATATAAAAACTTGCAAATGAAAGATGATGAAACCATTACTGAGTTCTTCTCAAAGATGAAGGCTTTGACAAATCAGATGAAGTCATGTGGTGAAAAGATCTCTGAGTTGCAGAAAGTGGGGAAGGTGTTAAGGGCTCTTCCAATCAAGTTTGATCACATTGTGGTGGCAATTGAAGAATCAAAAGACTTGTCATAAATGAAGCTTGAATAATTGGAAACATCTCTTGAGGCGCATGAGATGAGGTTGAAGCAAAGAGATTTAGAAAAGGTATCTGAACAGGCATTGCAAGCAAAGTTCTTCAAGAAGAGTAAAGAAAATTCCTCAAGCAATAACAAAGTTAAAGCAAAATGGAAGAAGAAGTTGAATGACAATGTGATGCTGATAAGGCTTCAAGAAGCCAAGGTAAAACTAGCAAGAAGGGTGCAAATCAAAATCAGAAAGTCAAGAAGAAGGTTAACATGAAGAAAGTCCAATGCTATTGTTGTCAGAAGTTTGGTCATTATGCTCTAGACTATTATTTTAACAAAGACAATGGTGATTACAATAGTATGGTTCAACTTGCACATGCTGGTGGCAATGGTGCTGAAGAGGTCATTTTGATGCCTATAATAATGTTTCGCTTTAGGAAAAGAAAATGTTTGGTACGTTGACATATGTTCTAGCAATCATACGACAGGAAACAAAAACTGGTTTTTCAAGTTGGATAAATCAATTAAAAGATCAATTCATTTTGCAAACAACAGTATAGTGACATCATAAGGAATGAGAAACACCAGGGTGAAAAGGAAGGATGGACACGAAGCTATCATTAATGATGTCTTGTATGTTCCTTTAATGGCAAGTAACTTGATCAATCTCGGTCAATTACTTGACAAGAATTACACAATAAAGTTGGAAGGAAGGGAACTCAAGTTGTTTAGTGAAATGTATAGGCTAATTCTGAAGGCACCTTTGTCAACCAACAGGATATTCAAGGCCATGATCAATATGATTGATCATTAATGTCTTGTATCAACCATAACTCAAGATAAAAATTGGGTTTAGCATCAAAGGTTTGGCTATCTCAATTTAAGGAGTCTTAACTTGATGCACAAGAAGAAGATGGTGTATGGACTTCCAAGGATTGAAGTTCCAAAGAAGCTATGTCAGGAAGGTTGTATAGCCAAGCAGGCCAAGAAGCCATTCAAACATGATTTTCCAATGAACTCACAAAAGAAGCTTGAAATTGTGCATTCAGATGTGTGTGGTCCCTTTGATGTGAAGTCACTAAGAGGTAATTGATATTCCTTAACCTTCATAGTGAATTCATTAGACATATGTGGATTTACTTGTTGGAAAATAAAAGTTAAGTTTTTAGCAATTTTAAGAAATTTAAATTGCTGGTTGAAAATCAAACGGGAAACACTATTAAGAGGTTGAAAACTGAGGGTGAGGGTGAGTATACCTTAGTTGTCTTTTCTCAGTCTTGTGAGAAGGAAGGAACTAAGCATGAAGTGATATCACCATACACATATCAACATAATGGCATTGATGAAAAGAAGAATAGAATCATCCTGAATATTACTAGAATCATGCTCAAAGTAAAGTAGATGCCTAAGCACTTATTATAATATCCTAAACCCCTAAACTTATAAATAAAGCATTAAACGACAATTCAAGGTGTCACCGCGACAATCCTTCAAAAACTCATCAAAGTCATTTGAACTACGCAGCAAAAAAACATGTTCAACACAACTTCATAAATAAGTTATAAACTTCAAAATTAAAAAAAAATAAAAAAATCAACAACAACTTCGAAAATCTAATAAATCTCGTCCCCAATGTTACACGATCAGAGCAGTAAACCACTAGTATTATGAACGATTAAAATTAAAAGTGAAGAGTAGCTCGAACAAGCCACCTTTCAACACACAATAATAAGGATCACTTCTGAGTATCTATAAGATGTCATGGTGGACAACATGAAGCAGAAGGGGTGAGAAACAACAAACCAATATAAACAGTGTAAGAAATTCTAAGGTAGAGAACATACAACAAGCACGCGTTCATTACACAATCAACAATTTCATGGTCTCGCACCCATTCAAAACAACATATACACAATCACAATTAGTCAACACTATTATAAAAAATCAACTGCGTATGCAATCATGTATGCAAATGTACTCCACAATTGACCCATTATACATGTCGTAACATTCATGAACACACAGATTCATCTCGCTCCTGATCCCCACCATAGGATCAGAGCACACCAAAATTTGTTACCATCACATAGGTAACGCTTCATCAGCTCCAATATGGAATGACTACTCGCTTCCGATCCCCACCATAGGATCAGAGCACACCAAAATTCGTTACCATCACCGTAGGTAACTCTTCACTAATTATTCATTAGAATTAGCTACTCGCTATTGATCCACACCACCGTACCAAAGCACACTAAAATTTGACCAAAGTCTGTATATCGTGATGCATGACTCTCAACAACATACATTATCACCAAAAGAATCACCATGCATATCTCACCATTTATGCACTACATCATTCATCATGTGCAACAATTGCTCAATGTTATGACATCAACAAACAACGGCAAATAACAGCAACTCAACAAGTGTATCTTCATAAGTATTTGATGACATTTCGTCATTGCATGTATGTAGTCGAAAAATCGGAGCAAAACAAGTGAAAGTCAAGCAAATATGAGAAGGAATGACCAACGAATGAAGGAAAAATAGCAAAGTGTGCAAATTGTGGACTTTGTGAAATTTTGAGTGAAAAAGGAGCAAAAAAAACTGAAGCTTTGGAAATAATCACATCCACCATCATGCAACATCGTGCACGCGATGGGGCATTAAAAGCTTCATCGTGTGTGATGCAGGTTATCATGCGCACGATGCTCACTTTTCTGGGTTTTTTTGACGCATTATGGTCCATTCTGACACCTTTAAAAGGGGAAATGTTGCACTTTCACAAGGGTTGCGAAATTTTGCATTGGGGGCACGATTTTACAACATCAAAGGGTGATTTTGAGAACATTGGAAGTCATTGGAGGTTCAATCCTTTAAGTGAATTTATATGATATTCTTCTTTATTATTCATTTGGTATTGTAATTTTAACTATGAGTAGTTAAGCTTCTCTAGGTTAGGTTGTGTGATGATGAACCCTATTCAATATTGTTGGCATTATATGTTAGATTGACTTTGTATGAATCCTTTGGATTATAATTTTATTCAATTGTTGCTTAATCTTAATGCTTTTTATTTGAGATACTCTGTTAATCTGATTTTTGACACATAGGGATTATTGATCCTTAGCCTATGTGTTGGACCTAGAGCAGATGTTCTATTTACGCTGGTTGAATAGGGATAAGAGACCTCAAGTAGTGGTATGGGGAATTAATGTTATGTACATCGCCTAACCCTGCTTACGTTGGCGGACTAGGGATAGAAAGATCCGAGTAGTGGTTAGTGAGTTATTTCGTGAGAGATCAGCTATAACGATTTTGTTAATTTATCGTGAGATTATAAGGATAAGACCATTCATACAAGGCCCCATACATCAACAAGAGAGGATAACGGGATTATAATACACAACCTAACCATCATAATTACTTCTGTTTCAAACTCGAAATTGTTTTCCGTCTAAAAATCTGAATCCCCCCCCCCCCCATTTACTATTTTTCCTTTACATTACACAATTGTTAGCTTGTTCGAACACAGTCCCTGTGCATTCGGTATTTTATTATTGCGACACTATTGGTACACTTTTTGAGAAGTCATCAAGTTTTTCCTTTACACTAGCAGTACATTATAATCTAACAAATGGTTAACATGAATTAGTAGTACATTGTAATCCAACAAAAGATTAACATAAACTAGCATGTTAACATAACAGTACATTGTAATCCAACAAAAATTTATCAACATACAAGGTTAAAATATGATCCAAAAAAGGTTAACTAGCAGTACATTATAATCCAAGAAAAATTAAATCAACAACATGTGAAACATAACAAGGTCTTAAATTTTCATGCTTAGTTGAATTCATGCAGTTCTCAAGGTCTTCATCGGATTCAAAATCACTTTCATCCAGATTCATTAGGTCCTTCACAATAACTTATACCTTCCTTATCTTTTCAAGGTTAAGATCTTAAAAAGAATATTCTTATAGCCTGTTCCACTAGACGGTTCAACAACACTAATGTGATCTTTAACAAATTCAGATTCCTTTGCTTTGTTCAACCCTAACTCTACCATATCAATAACCTCCTTTGAAGCCTCAATCTCGTGGACAAGTTTTCTCCCACTATTCATGTTGAGAGAAGAATCTAAAATTTGAACAAGAAGAGAAACCCTATTTCAAAATAACAGACAACAACATACAACAACAAAAACCATAAATTCTCGAGCAAGAAGAAAATCACGTAAAAATCATGTGAAACATAACAGCATACACGAAAGCGAGAGAATAAGAAAGAAGACACTACTACAAATAATACATTTTATGACGAAACTTTCACCTCACCCAACAAAAAACCAGGGTGTAAACCATAGACGCGTCACATTTTAGTTTATTTTAAAAAAATCATATATTCCCTCAGTTTAGCTAGAAACCGACGGGTAAAGTATTTAAAGGACACACATTCGAATCCCAGCAGCTACATTTTAGCATTTTTTAATAATATTTTATGACATATTAACTCGGTTTTGCTTAAAACTGAGGGATAAAATATTTAGAGGACACGTCTTCGAATCTCAACAACTATATTTTATCACATTTTATTTTTATTTAAATTATGACTTATTACCTCGGTTTTGCTAAAAACTGAGGGGTAGAGTATTTAGAGGACATGTCTTCAAATCCCAACAACTACATGTAATCACCTTTAAATTTTTTAAATTTTTTTTCATGACCTATTACCTCGGTTATGCTGAAAACCGAGGGGTAAAGTAGCATTTTTTAATGACCAATTTGATGAAAAGTTAAGTAGTGAATCTTTCATGTCCATTTATAAAGTAACAATGGTCAAGACATTGTCAAATCATCAATCCACATAAAACTTTAGTGATCTGCGTGAAACTCTCGCTAGCCAATCAAAATGTGAATGACACAACTATTTATCTTGGATGCAAAGTGCTGAAATTTAAACTTAACATATTAAAAACAATGATAATGAAAGCAAGAGCCGAAAAATATTTCATTGTTAGTTTCTTAACGTAAGATTTTCTGTAGTAATTCTTGTTAAAAATGTTTAATGTTAATTAGCAAAACATGAAAGTAACTTATTAATATTAGTTGTAGTTGTATCAAGTAAAATGTTTAATATTGATGTTGTTATTATAGTTGAAATTTAGTATTTAACGATTCTATTGATTTTGTTTATCTGTTGTTGTTATTGAGATTTAATGTTTAAAGATTTCATGGATTTTGTTGTTGTTGTTATTTTTGTTATTGAGATTTATTGCTTAAGGATTCTATTGATTTTGTTTTTGTTGGTGTTGTTATTGATGATGATGCAGAAGATTTAGAAATTGTCAACAAATTTGATACTTTGCAAATTAAAACAAAAAAAAACAGGTTAAAAATAAAATTTTGTAAACATGACTTTACCCCTCGCTTATTATTAAAAACTGAGGTAAAAAGTAGCGCAGTTTTGAAAATCCAAAAAATATAAATCGATGGCTAAAGTGACAGTTTTTGTGTCGCCATTCGTTACATCGCATATGTAACTGAGGTTATATCTCATTCACATGCGATGTGAAATTGGGTTATTTGTAGTAGTGAGGAGAATACATTTATGTAAGAAGAATAAGATTTGAGCTATATTATAGAATAGGAAAGCTAATGACAAAGAAGAATAGAGAAAATGTGTGGTAGGATTTTGTTGTGAGAGATACGGTGATAATGTCAATAAGCAATAGCTAATTCACTTATATATGGATAAAAAAGTTCCACCATAGTTACTTTCAAAAATTGTGATAAAATGTAATATTTTTCACAGCGGTCCACATTAACAATAACTTATTAATTATATATAAGGACAATACTTATTATAACAAAAAAGTAAAAAATTATTGGAATTGAGATTCGAATTCTGTTATTCCTGAATATATAATCACAATTAATTATTTTTACTATAATATAATGTTTTTTTCATAAATATAAAAAATAAAGTGCGTAAAAAAAGGAGGTATTATCATATTTAACTGGCATACCGTTGTAATTTAATATTATCAAAAATATATTTTTTACTAATGTAAATATTCCACCAAAGATATATTTTGCAATAGCATCTTTGAAAATGATGCATGAAGCGATTTTTTTTTTAAATAACCATTTTAAAAAAAACAAAAATAACAAATAATTCAAAATAATACCAAAATAACCACTTTTAAAAGAGGATGTGCCAGATGAATTGGCACATCCCCTAAGCATGAAGAGGATGCGCAAATAGCATTGGCACATGCATTGGGCTCCTCATGAGGATGCGCCAATGCTATTGGTGCATGCATTGACCCTCATGAGGTGGCGCCAATGCCCCTGGCGCCTTAGTGTTGTTTGTGGTGTGGGCGTCAATGCCTCTGACACCTGCGTGTCATGTCATGTGGGCGCCAACACTCTTAGCGCATGCATTTTATGTCCACTATGTATAAATGTCACGCCTTGGATGCAATATTTTTCACACAAAATCATCTCCTAATACAATATTTTCTCTAGTTCAACACCACTCACTTTCAAGTTTCTCTGTTTTAACAATGTCTGCATATATTCAGAAATGAAATACTGATGTAATATTTTCCGTCGTTGCGACTCCGGTACAGATTCGGCTTTGGAACACAGATACGTTTGAATGTATTAATCGGACGGTGTACAGTTGGTTAGAGGGAGAAATTGGAGAGGGTGAAAGGATTAGAAGAATACAATGGCTTGTGTCCACGTTCAACCAAAACGGAGAAGTGTGTGAATGGATGGATATTAAGACCAACCAAGACGCTCGTAGGATGATGCATTACATGTTCAAAATTGTTTTGATGGTTGTAATCGCATAGTTCTTGTATTCTAGTTGTTATAATTATTTGTGTTACTGTTTATGTAATGGTACTTTCATCACAGACGTCTAATATGAAATAAATTTAGTTTTTCATATATTGCAATAGAGGTACATGTGAATTTATATGGTTGTGCTCGTTCCAACACTAGGACAGTTATTACGATTGTGACCTGGTTGACGGCATGAACTACATAGTCTAACCATTTTGTTCGCCATATCCATTTCGGTTCGAATTCGAGTGTTGTTTGGGCGACCCTTTTCCTCCTTCGCATAACTTTGTTGTGTTAGACGATGTCCCTTTGATATTCTGGCCAATAACCCTCTTTTGCCACTACGGAAAAACTAATTTTATAAGCATTTGAAAGGCTGACGACTTTGTAAACTTCAGATAGCAAGTAGGATGGATCCCTTCGAACCTTTGATCATGCCACAATTACATGGGAGCATGGGGTATGAAAGGCTTGGAACTTTCCGCAGTCGCATCGACCTCTATCTAGTTCGACTCTATATTGTCCCATCGGCATGCCCTCATTATGATCCATGGACTCGGCAACACTATATCAACCTTTAGTGCGGTTAAAGACCGTAACCACGTGTGTGTTTGCTTTGGCAACTTCATGTCTAATCAATTTAATTAAAGCATCACTGAACAATTGTCCAAATTGCAACACTGAACTCCATTTTGAGTGTCTGGTTTCAAACAGCGCCCCTAGCCTGAAATATGTTTCCTGCACCAAAGTGGTTATAGGTAGCTTATAGATGCCTTTGAAGACAGAGTTTATTGATTCCACAAGATTTATTGTCATGTGGCCTCAACGTTGACCATTGTTGTATGCCCTAGTCCACTTCTCCAATGGAATACTATCGATCTATCGTACTGCATCTTCGATTGACAATTTTATTTCTTTGCGGTACTGTTTGAAAGAAGGTTCTGATAATGCGTAACCTGCATTGACAACCTTCTTTCGCAACGTCTTGTTCGCTGTGAATTTTGGCGAACAACCTCTGGTTTACCAAAACTTGTAGAATTGGGTCACTTGCAGGATCAACCACACAAATCCTAGGACATGTGCAAAATCTAGATGGTCTTGAAGATGTCTAAAATCACTTCCATATCTTTCATTTCTGTTCTCTAAGTGTTTTACGTCGAAATATGTTGATTACAATGTTAAGTGGATGTAAATTTAACAAGATAAAGTAAATGGCGGAAAATAACTGACGAAATGTAAAGTGTCGAAAAGGATAAAGTGCAGAAAGATAAATGACTGGAAAACATAAAAGAGATTTGTAAAGAACTTTGAACTTTATAAAATAAACTTTGAAGGAATTGGTGTTTGTTTACACATACATTTTCCAAATATGACTCTTTTCTCTCACACGGGTACTTTGAGTGTTTTCAGGAATTTTGTATAAGTAATTCTTCACACCCTTTTTTAGATAATAACTACCCTATATATACACAAATAACATAACTGTTATTAACGACTAAATCCTAAAACTATGACACATGGCTCTCCTCCTTTCGCCAGATGCTTCCACGCGTCTTCTGCCAAACGTCACAACCTTTTAAATTCAAATTTACTTTTAAGTCGAAATGACGTTTTCCTTCAGGATTTTTGTCGAATTATCAACATACTGCAATGTTCTCCCTACCTGTCAAAAGTGCTTTTCCTAGGTGCAAACATCTTTGTCGAAATGACGAAACTTCCATTTTGTCGAAGTGTCGAACCATACTTATTAATCAAATCGTTTCAACCCATGTCATCATTTGTCGAAAAAATCATTTCTTACACCAAATCTCATGGCGTCGAAAACGCACGTATACAAATTGCCCCCCAGCAAAGACGTTTCGACCGTTGTTCTGGAGAAACAGTCATTTGTTGTCAATCAGTGTTTTGATGCCATGTCATTTAATCTTCATTAAATGCAAGTCTGATAATCTCAATTCCCAATGCAGGTTCATCATTACACTTTCTCCACAATGTCACGTCTAGCCCACGTTCACAATCTACTTCCATCATTTCCTCACATCATGGTTTCTTTTCAACTTCCACCTCTTTATCATTTCCATCAGAAATGGCCACGTGTCCCACTAACACCATTACATCTAAAACGTTTCAACATCTTCTTCCTATAAATACCCATAAACCTTTTCTTTAAACCCTTTTACGTTTCAGATTTCCTTTTTTCATACCCATTTCTCAAGCTTTTCACATTTTCTGAGAAATCTTCTTCAGTTTTTTTCCAGCAATGGCGCCTCAAAAACCCTTAAGCAGTAAACACTCCAAGAAGAAACAAGACTCATCTTTTCCTCCTGTGCATGATTTAAAAGGGCCAATGACCATTGGAAATCAACAGTATGTTCCGGAACCTCCAAATGAAAAGGAAAAAGACTGCATCTATAAATCTCAGGTACTAATCCCTGTTCTTATTTCTGGAAATTATCACGCTATGTTAGGTCCCCTTCCAAATCCAGAGATTAAACCAGAGCGTTTAAGAGAATTTTTTCCATCTTACTTTCACACAAAACCCATAGGCGCTGGAAGAAAACCTCAGCCTAAAGAGAAAGTTGTAGAACAAAAAGATTCATCGAGTCCGACGGATATTGGAGAGTTGGACTTAACCTATTTGAATTTTCCCAGGATATTTAGAACCTGCCCATGGTCGAAAGATCCTTCTGACTACGTATCTTGGTTAGATAAAATCGAAAAAGTTAAAGGGCCTTTTTGGAAAGAAGTAGGCATTTTCGACCTTATCCAGTTGTCGAGAGTAGGACCCAATATCTGCCCAAACATGCTTTTGGCTTCTCTCTACTTTTGGGATAGTACTTACAACACCTTTCACCTTCCTTGTGGGATGGTTACGCCTACCCTTTTCGACGCAGCAGCCATTGTTGGTCTTCACCCCAATGGTATAGATTTCGACCCTACTGTCTTAAGTGAAGATACCATTGCTTTCGAGACTAGCCTTGCACCCTACTCCTTATTCATGTCCTATTACCATGATAAGAGTACCACTGAAGTTTTAGATGTCGAACATATAGCCTTTTTGACACTATGGCTGTCCAAATATGTGTTCTGTTCTCGCTCTCTTCAAGTTGCCAAGAGATTTATCACCATAGCCAATCAGCTTCATGCAGGCACGAAACTATGTTTGAGCGAAATGATTCTGGCGAATCTCTATGAATCTCTGAGCGAGAGCGTACATTTCTTAAAGAACACCAAATCCCAAGGGAAAATCAACTTATCAGGACCTTTTTGGCTCTTGCAACTATGGCTCAATGCCACCTTTGAAGCTAGTCTTCCTGTAGCACCAGAAATAGATGAAGAAGAAGTAAACAATAGGACTGTCGAATGGCCAAGATTAGTGCTACTAAGGCCAACTGATGAAGGAATCAGCCTTCGACAAGCTTTTAAAAGCTATGTTATGATGTTTGCTAAAAGTCATCAATTTACTTCGACCATGGCACCTTTTGCTGATAGAAAAATCGGACCTAAGTGGTTTACCCAACAACTGCCCTTGGAGATGCAGAAGGACGAAAACACATTTCTGAATGTTTGGGAATCGTTCTTGACCCCTAGGCTCCTTTTTTCTTATCGTAACACCACTAAAAACCAAATTGCTTTGATAGTTTATCAACCCAACCTTGTTTCTAGACAATTTGGTCTAATCCAAATCAAACCTCAACCTATATTCCCCAAAAAGGGGTCCATCATCTTTTATAACTCCCTTCACACTGAAGACGAAGGCAAAGAGCTGTCGAAGAAACTAGCTGATGCTTCTCTCGACATTCGACCAGTTATTTTTCGACCATCATTCTTATGCACTCCTGAGTTTGATGAATGGTGGAAGGATTATTATTCCAACAAATTTTTTGACGTAGCTGCTTTTGCTACACATTTGACAAATGCTTTCGCTTTTGTGCAGGATCGGACCAAAAAAGGTATTCCACGACATATTAAGGAAATACAGAAATTTCAAAAATATTTTGAAACTGCGTATAGACCTGATGATCTTAGTCGAACCATATGCGAAGCAGCGGCCGAATTAAAACGTAAATTGACAGAGAAGTTTAAAAAACTGTCATTGCCTTCCAATCTTTCACCAGAGGCGCGCTATGACCTGGCTTTCAATTGTCATCCACCAAAGTTTCCTCCTTTGCCAACTGCTGACTTTGGGGTGGCGTTTGGTTTTCCACTTCCAGACTGGTTCCTTTGTGGGGATTTTATGAAAATTCTTCGTCAAAAGTATCAAAAACCTGCTGAGCGTGTGGTTCCGACTAAGTATCATCTGGGCGAATATCCAGGACACCTTCATATTGGAATAGAACACGTTCGCGTGGAAGATACCATTCTTGAAGGTGTTCACAGAAAAATATGATTTTTCTTTCTGTTATTCTAACTGTCTTATCATGTATCTCTTATATTTGTTTCTGAATTTTCTTTCTTTCCTTAGCCGTGAAGATCCCTGCTAAGAAAGCTGTTGTCGAAGCGTCGCCCAGTACTGCTAAGAAGCCTTCGACAAAGGTACAACACTTTTTTTCTTATTATTTTCCTTCCATTATTCAAAACTAACTGGCTTTGGCCTGTATGACTAGGTAAGTCGAAAACCCTCAACAATCCAAAAGAAGAAGAGTGAAGAGGAGAGAAAAGAGGATAAAGTCCCTAGTGAAGAGTCTGGTGATGAATCTCCAGAGTTAATCCCTCCCCCTCAGAAGAAAAAGAAACTCACGAAGGTCTCTTCCCAAAGGTCCATTGTTAACCCAATCAGGAAGGATTCTGCCAGTACTTCTCCTGCCAAGCCTCAGTCGAGAGATATGGGGAGTGGGAAATCCGGTTTTAATACTGAAATTCGTGAGGTAAAATTTTATTTTTTTTTTTATTTCGACAGCATATGTTTACCTTTCCTACATCTTTTCTTCTAAATCTTAGAATTTATTTTTAGGAACAAGTGGCTGTCGAAAAAACGCCTGAGAAAATTTTAGAGGAAACAGCCCCAGAGGAAGATGTCCCCACAAGTGACCATGATATGCAAACCGTAGAAGAATTCGACACTACAGTGGGTGACGCCTCTGAAGATGAATCTCCTCCTCATCCAGGATTGCATGTTGCACCTCAGGGTGATGATATTGAAATGGAGGTTGTAGTCGAAGATGATCCTGAAGATGGAGCTGCCAGAGATGGGGACAACCAGTCGAAACGAACAGAGGTTGAGCGTATTTCGACGCGAAACGCTCCACCTGCTTCTGACCGGGCCCAAGGGAGTGGCAAATCAACTGGTTCGACCAGTTTCTCTCGCGAGGAGCTTGAAAATCTCAAAGTGCAAAGACCTTTGGAGTATCTGAAAGCCATGCTTAGCACCCGTTTTAATTTTCAGGATTCTTCGCAGAGTAGTTCGACCACTTCTGGGGCAACTTCTGAAGCACCATCACTTGGCAGCCTCCTGACCAAGATCAAAACGAAAATCCTTGATGTCGATTTGTTTAAAGTCTTGGAAGAGAATTCCCTTGCTCAAATTGGTCTTAAGAAAATCTTGAAGCAAGTGAATGTTTTGGAAACTTCTGCTGAGATTGGAAGTTTCGTGATGGAGTTGATGACTCTCATTGACTTGGCCACTGCAGATCTCCATCGTCAAAGGGATCTTACCGCTCAAATCTCCTCCAAGTCTGAAACTCAAACTGCTGAATGGGATGCCGTTTCGACTTCGACTGACAAAGTTTCAAAATTGCAAAAGCTCTCTGAAACGTATGTTGAAGAAGTTGCTGCTTGCAATGACAATATTCAAAAATGGAAAACACAGATAGCAGCACTTCAAGAAAAGATCTCTCAAGAGGAGAAACGTAAGGCATCCATTCAGCAACCCAAGCAGAGCGAGATTGACGAAGAATTGAGGGTGGGTATTCGACATGCAGAGAAAGCCCATCAACTTAGTCAGGAGATTGAGACTCTCTCTACTCACAAAAGTCTTTGTGATCATCGACTCCAACTCCAGAGGCAGAAGTTCGCCACTTTGAAGGAAACTTTTGCCAATTTTAATTTTTAGTCGAATTTATTTAGCAACTCTCAGCCCTTTGAGGCTTTCTTTGTAATAACTTTTGAATGCCATTTTTATTTGGCCCATCTTATCACAATTATGTTTTGCACTTATTCTGTTACTACTTTTACTTCCTGCAATATAGGCTTATATTTTTTCAAATACTTGCCATTTATTCTTAGGATTCTCTTATCCTTCTCTATTTCTTCTATTTCATACGCGCCGTTTGAAAATGTTCTTAAGACCTGGAAAGGTCCCTCCTATTTAGGAGACCACTTTCCCATTAATTTATCCTTTCGATCCATAGGAAGGATTACTTTCCACACAAGATCACCTATTAAGAAGGTCTTGAATCTTACTTTCTTGTTGTAAAATCTTTCGACTCTCTCCTTTTGTCTTCTTATTAGGTCTAGCGCGCGCAGCCTTTCTTCGTCTAAATCAACTAGTTCGTCCATCATCATACTCCAATATGTATCTGATGGGATTTCATGATGCCTTTGCACTCTGACTGACTGCAGATATATTTCGACTGGCAAAACTGCATCGTGTCCGTAAGTCAACTTGAATGGAGTCGAATTCATTGCCTCTTTGGGGGACGTTCGACAAGCCCACAAGGCTTGATCCAAAGTCTTATGCCAATTTCTAGGCTTTTTCCCCACATGCTTCTTAATCAAGTTTATCACTACCTTGTTGGCTGCTTCAACTTGCCCATTTGCTTGAGCGTAGTAAGGTGTCGAAGTAAGGAGCTTAAAACCTGTTTCTTGTGCAAACTTCTGCATGTTTTTACCGGTGAACACAGATCCTTGATCTGTTGTTATTGTCTCAGGTATCCCAAATCTGTAGATTATGTATTTTTGGATAAAGTCTATGACTGCTTCTTGATCCACATTCGTCAATGGTATGGCTTCGGTCCATTTTGTGAAATAGTCTATCCCAACCAAAATGTACCTTTGCCCTTTTGAGGAAGCTGGTCGAATCTCCCCGATCAAGTCCAACGCCCATCCTCTGAATGGCCAAGGTTTTATAATTGAGTGCAACTCACTTGCAGGGACATGAGGTATGCCTGCATGTACTTGACATTCCTGACAACCTTTTGCGAATTCGACACAATCTTTCAGCATTGTTGGCCAATACATTCCTTGTCGAAATAAAAGCCACTTCATTTTGTGACCTGCTTGGTGCGCGCCACACGCTCCACTGTGTACATTCGACAAGGCTATGTAGGCTTCGTCCTCACTCAGGCATTTCAACAAAACTCCTTCTGCAGTCTTTTTGAACAATTCATTTCCCAAAAGTACGTAACTCAAAGCTCTGTATTTTACCTTTCTTTCCGCTTTCTGATTTGGGTCTTGTAGATAATCCTTGACAGGCTTTCTCCAGTCTGTTATTCCTGAATCATCTATGTTGAATATCTCGAAGTTTTCTTCGTCACCGTATCCTAATCTTATTGACTCTAGATCTGATGGGGACAACTTGGTGGACACGACTCTTCCTCTGACTTCAATGGCTTCTTCTAACTTTTCCTTCGACACTTTGTATCCGGACGCTAGTTGAGCAAGATCATTCGCTTCTTGATTCTTCAACCTGGGAATGTGCCTGAAGACGACGTTGTCGAATGCTTTGAGAAGTCTATTGGCTATTACAAAGTACATGATTAAATTTTCTTTCACGCACTTATACTCTTTCGTCAACTGCTTTATTACCAGTTCGGAATCACCCATTATTTCGACTCTCGTTGCCCCCAATTTCAACAAGATTTCAAGTCCAGCGATCAAAGCTTCGTATTCTGCTTCATTATTTGAACACAGACTTTCAACTTTGTACTTGAATTTTGTTGGAATTTTTTCAGGAGAAATAATCAACATCCCAACGCCCGTTCCGTTTTTATGACTGGAACCGTCGAAGTACAGTTTCCAAGGCTCCAGTTCGACGTATTCCACGTCTTCGTTTATAGAGTGGTCCGCTATGAAATCAGCGACCACTTGTCCTTTCACTGCTTTTAAAGGCAGATATTTCAAGGAGTATTCTGTTAAAGCTAAAGCCCACTTTCCAATTCGACTATGTAAAATAGATTTAGATAACATATACTTTATTACGTCGAAATGGGAAGAAATATATACATCGACAGGTTTTATATAATGCTTTAGTTTGATACAAGAGAAATATACACACAGGCATAACTTTTCTATAATGCTATATCTAGTTTCGGCATCGTTCAGGACTCTACTGAGATAATAAATGGCCCTTTCGACGCCATTCTCATCTTCTTGACACAACATACTTCCTAATGTTTTGTCTGATGCCGAAATGTACAATCTCATATTTCTTTTTCTGCAAGGAGACATCAGGATTGGGGGATTAGCCAGGTACTCCTTGATTTTGTCGAAAGCCGCTTGCTGTTCTTGCCCCCATGCGAAGTCTTCTTTCTTTAGTCGAAGTAGAGGAGAGAAAGCTTGTGTCTTCCCACTGAGGTTGGAGATGAATCTTCTGAGAAAGTTGATTTTCCCTAGCAGAGACTGCAACCCCTTTTTGGTTGATGGCGCTTTCGCTTCCATTATGGCCTTGGCTTTATTTTCGTTTATTTCTATCCCCTTCTTATGGACCACAAAGCCTAAGAAATCACCCGCCTGCACACCAAAAGCACATTTAAGTGGGTTCATTTTCAAACCAAACTTCCTCATCCTTTCAAAGGATTGTCGAAGATGATCTATATGATTTTTTCCTGAAACAGACTTAATCACAATGTCGTCAATATACACTTGCATGAAAGTTTCGATGAAATCATGAAAGATGGAATTCATGGCACGTTGGTAAGTCGCTCCAGCGTTCTTTAAACCAAAAGGCATTACTACCCATTCGTACGTTCCTATGGCTCCAGGACAACGGAAAGCCGTTTTAGGAACGTCTTCTTCAGCGATAAAAATTTGGTTATAGCCAGAGTATCCGTCTAGCATACTTAAGTACTCATGGCCGGCTGCAGAATCTATGAGCATTTCTGCCACTGGCATAGGATATTCATCCTTTGGGGTAGCCGAGTTTAAGTCTCGAAAATCAATACATACCCTAAGTTTGCCATTTTTCTTAATTACTGGAACAATATTTGCAATCCATTCGACATACCTGGTTGTGCGGATGAACTTGCATCTTAGAAGTCTTTCGACCTCTTCTTTTATTTTCGACAGGATTTCTGGTGCGAAGCGTCTCGGAGTCTGCTTTACTGGCTTCTTCCCTTCCATTATTGGCAACTGCATTTCGACCAGACTTCTGTCAAGACCAGGCATTTCGTCATAATCCCATGCGAAGCAATCTTTGAATTCTTTCAGCAACTGGACTATTTCGACCTTGAACTGGGGGTCCATTTTTGCGCTTATGTACGTTGGTCTATGTTCTGCCCCCGCTCCTATGTTTATCTCTTCTAAAGGATCCTGCGCCACCATCTTCTCGTTAGTTGACACTGGATCTTTTTCGAACCCCAGAGGTTCGTCGTCGTAAATGGCGTCAAGCTTTTGGTGTTGCCATCCGCCCATTTGGTTGGTGACATGATCTTCCGCAACGTCTTCTTGAGGACATTGTTTGTTGGAGTTCTCTTGGTTGGCTTCGACAGCCATATTTTTTACCTCAGCCTCAAGGGCCTCTTTTAGTTTGTTTTCGGCCATGTAAGCCGTAATCTTTTCGATCGCTGATTGTTCACTCGTCATCGTCAAATTCACTACCCCATCCCGTCGGCGCTATATGAGTGGTTCCCCATATGTAAGTTTCGCCAATCACTTCTTTATCCCACTGGAAACCATGCGTTGGATGTAGGTACATGGAGCAATAGGCATTGTCTGTCGTCTTCAAGTCGAATTCTGCCGGGCTGCAGGGAGGTATATGAGCCAGGTTTTTGTCGAAGCTTTGGCTGTTGACAGTGTTTACCTCGGTCATGAAGTAGCTTTGGTCAGCCTCGATGTTTTCGACGATTCCATCTGGCCTCCATATGGCTATCCGCTGGTGCATTGAAGAGGGTACAGCTCCTACGCCGTGAATCCATTCCCTACCAAGCAGCAGGTTGTAGTTGGCTTTCGAAGCGATGACTATGAACATTGTAGGTCTTGTTATGGTTCCTACAGTTAAGTTCACTTGGATGACTCCCATAGTTGTCCCTATCTTCCCTTCGTAATTCGACAGCACCATGTTGTGAGGCTTCGCGTCCGAATCGTCTTTTCCAATCTTCTTCAGCATGTAGTGGGGCATCAAATTCACTGCCGCTCCCCCGTCCACCAGTATCTTATTCACGCCGACATTTTCCACCTTTCCTTTTATAAACAGAGGTTTCAAATGCGCTTTCATGGAGTCGTCTGGTCTTTCGAAAAAAGCGTTCTGCTCTTCGACGCATCCGTTGTTCATCACATAGTAGCAGACGGGCTTGTGTGCCATTGTTTCTTCCTCCATTTCGTCTCCTTCATCCTTAATTTCCATGACTCTATCATAGTCTCTAGGGAGAACAGAGACCACGTTGCAAATCACGTTGAAGGATGCCTCTGAGTCAGAGTTAAAACTGTCGGTTACTTCATCATCTTCCTGCATCTTCTCTTTCGACGCCACCGATTCGACAACTCTGCTAGGATTGATCTGGAGGGGAGTCTCTTTCCTGCTCCTTGTCTGACGATTGTTGCTAGATTCTGCTTCGTTTGGACCATTCATGTTCTTTTTCGCCATCTCTATTTCTGCCCTCTTCCGCCTTTGGAACCTCCTCCATTGGGACCTGGACATGGGATTTTTGCCTTTGTAATTCTCTGACGGGTATGGTCTTGGCTTGTGTTTTTCCATTTCCTTCTTGCCCTCCATCGACGCGCCTCTCTGAACCTCGAACTTTCCCCATTTCTTCTGCCCCTGGGCGTCCCTAATGGGTTGAACCCATTTGTCGTCCGTTGCTTTGTCAGATGGTTTATAGGTGTTCTGGCGTCTCTCTCCGTGCCTCCACTGGTGGTGATCACTTCTCCTTGGGTCATATCTCACTGTTCCCCAATTCTCTTTCCTTTTGGTCTTATCCACCGCTTCCAGGTTGGTTGTTGCCTTCCTGTCGAAGACTGCGCTGCAGCGTGGGCACAACATCACTTCGATTTTCATCCTTTGGCACCTCTTGATGAATTCCATTAAGTTTTCCTCCTCTCTAGGGTACGCCAGCCTTTGGTACTCTTTCTGACGACGCTCTTCGCCCTCTTCGACCTGGTCCTTCTGAGATATTTCTACCATATTTACCCCAACATTTTGTTCGTCGGCGATGCTTAATTCGTTCATCTTCATGATGAGCCTCTCTTCTTCGCCTTCGACGCCTTTTGGTGTCTGGTCGAACTCTTTCTTTGGGCAACAGCACCAAGATATGGTCCTGGGACCATGTTTGCAACAGCATTTGTTCCAATTCCTTCTGGGGTCTTCCATTGTCCTACGCAGAATCCCACTGATCATGGGCTTCGAAGGACCGTTAGCGGCTTCCGCTTTGATTTTTGTGACCTCTTCACTGAAAGGCCCCATGGTGTTGACGCAGTTGGCGATATCACCTTTCTTTGCTTTGTTAGAATCAAGGCCTTCAGCAGCCTTGTTTTCAATCGCTGGGTCTTCAGTAACCCTCCCCTTCGTATTAGGGGCATGCTCAATTGCGTCGACTGTCTCCTCATTGTTTTCTGAAGAGGCATCTCCCCAACCGCTTGGTTGGATTGTGTTGATGTCGATCTGAGAGCTTGCCGGCGCGTTGTACTTCACAAGAAAATCATATTTCCCACTTGGCTGTCCCAAGCGGTCCCAATTCTCCTCTTGTCGAAACTCCACATTCTCGACAGCATTGTCACCGTCCTTCTTGTCGAAACCTTCAGTAGTTTCTATTCTTTTCTGGCTTGCGAGATCATCAGTAATCTCGACCATGTTGACATTTGCGTCGAAGCTTCCAGGGGCTTTCACCATTTCCAAATTGCCATCAGGAGCAACTTCAGCCTCCACCATGTTTACGACGGATGGTTCAGCGTAGTGGGCTTCGACTGCTTGCATAGGATTCGAGTCGATCTTCATCTGTTGTTTTGGTTTGTCACCAAACTTCAGCCTTCCATCCCGGATAGCATTTTGAACGAGATCCCTGAAAAGGAAACAACGAGACGTCTTATGGCCCAGAAAATTATGGTATTTACAAAAACCTCTCTTTTTCTGTTGTTCCATAGGCGGTTCTTTAGCGCCTGGTGGTTTTATTAATTGACCATCTTTAACCAACAGATCGAAGATTTCGTCACATTTGGTAATGTCGAACGTATAAGTCCTTTTGGGGAACTTATCGTTGGTTTCGACTGGGTTTCCGTTCGACGGAGTTAGTACTTTGCACGAATAAGGTGGCCCTTGTTTTAGTTCTGCTAGGTCGATTTCTTGTTCGTCGGAGCTACTTGGTTCGTGTTCGTCGAACTCATCATCTTGGCGAACCCCTACGTAGGCTACCCTCTCTTTTTTTATTCTTATTTGCCCTGAATTTTTCGTCCCTTAACCTTTCGACCTGTCTCACTCTATCCGCTAATTGTGCCATATCCCTCAGATACTGGGTATCTAGTTTCTTCCTTATAGAATAGTCTAGTCCCCCTGCGGCCATTTCGACCAACTCATGTTCTGGCACTGGGGTGAAACATCTAGCCTTTAGCAATCTGAACCTATTTAAATAATCATCTATTGGTTCGGAGTGTTTTCTCTTGACACTGGCTAATTCTTTCAGACTTATTTTTGTTTGTCCCATGTAGAATTGTTCATGGAACAGCCTTTCTAATTGGGTCCACGTGTATACTGAGTTTGCAGGCAAAGATGTAAACCAAGTAAACGCGTTTTTTGTTAAGGAACTAGGGAAATATTTTATTTTCAAATTTTCGTTACGGGCTATCTCCCCTGCCTCGATCAGGTAACGTGCCACATGTTCTATAGTGGACTCACTAGTGTCCCCTGAGAACTTTGTGAACTTAGGGACTTTCCACCTTGGTGGCAATTCTTCTTGCAGAATATATTCTGATAGTGGGGATGCGTAACTAGGCCTTTGTAAACCCATGTTCATCCCATTTTGTGCCATTATCGTTTCGACCATGGCTGCCAAATTATTTTCGACAGGCGGATTATTATACCGCATCCGTTGTTGCAATACAACATCCGCGTCCTGGCCTCTCTGGATTACTATCCTTCTAGGCTCTTGTGGAATGGGGATTTCGACACGAGGCTGTTCGACTACATCCTCTCGGTTTCTGACGTTCGTTTGAGGATTGTCTAACGGTATCTGGTTTATCGTAGGTTCTTCTTGGACCGCTACCGCTGGGTTATGAACCACTTGTTCTCTGTGTCGAGTTTGAGGGACTCCAAAGAAATCAGCAATGCGCGTCATTTGCGCTGCCAACGCTTGGTTTGTTTGAGTGGTGTTCTGTATCAGTGGATTAAACACCGCTCCCATTTGTTGCGTCAACATTTGGACCATATCATGATTACTCTCGTCCATCTGTTGTCTAATCACTTGCGCCGAATTATTTGTTATCGGCGGCACGTAAAGTGGTTGTTGATTCAGTCTACTCACGTTTCCACCATATCCTGACCCTTGTAAGGGTGAAGACACGTTGGCCATCGAGTCTGAATATATTAACGGGGAGTTATGTAAATTTGCCATCACCGAAGTTGGCATTCCGAAGGGTTGTTCCCTACCAGGCGGAGGCATGGTGAAATTCGTTACAAAAGGCCTAGAAGTGTTTCCCACAGGGGGGGGGTGTCCCAATGGGCATTTGTTGTGCCCTGAAGGACGAACTAGGCGCGTTTTGTGACATCGAAACCGCTGGTATCGACCCCGCTGACGAAGGTACAGCCTCTGACACAGGGACCGATCCTATATTGCCTTCTGTTGAAGGGACAGGGTTAGATACTGGGATGGATTCGTTAGGATTATTTGGCTGGTTCGCCATTTTCCTTACTCTTGTTCTTTTAGGTATTTCTACTTCGGATACGGCTAATTTACCGCTTCTCAGTCTCATACAAATGAAGGACAGATTTTGACTAGCGATTATCTAACTTTCTAAATTTTTGCACAGTCCCACTGGGCGTGCCAATTTGTTCGCTGTGAATTTTGGCGAACAACCTCTGGTTTACCAAAACTTGTAGAATTGGGTCACTTGCAGGATCAACCACACAAATCCTAGGACATGTGCAAAATCTAGATGGTCTTGAAGATGTCTAAAATCACTTTCATATCTTTCATTTCTGTTCTCTAAGTGTTTTACGTCGAAATATGTTGATTACAATGTTAAGTGGATGTAAATTTAACAAGATAAAGTAAATGGCGGAAAATAACTGACGAAATGTAAAGTGTCGAAAAGGATAAAGTGCAGAAAGATAAATGACTGGAAAACATAAAAGAGATTTGTAAAGAACTTTGAACTTTATAAAATAAACTTTGAAGGAATTGGTGTTTGTTTACACATACATTTTCCAAATATGACTCTTTTCTCTCACACGGGTACTTTGAGTGTTTTCAGGAATTTTGTATAAGTAATTCTTCACACCCTTTTTTAGATAATAACTACCCTATATATACACAAATAACATAACTGTTATTAACGACTAAATCCTAAAACTATGACACATGGCTCTCCTCCTTTCGCCAGATGCTTCCACGCGTCTTCTGCCAAATGTCACAACCTTTTAAATTCAAATTTACTTTTAAGTCGAAATGACGTTTTCCTTCAGGATTTTTGTCGAATTATCAACATACTGCAATGTTCTCCCTACCTGTCAAAAGTGCTTTTCCTAGGTGCAAACATCTTTGTCGAAATGACGAAACTTCCATTTTGTCGAAGTGTCGAACCATACTTATTAATCAAATCGTTTCAACCCATGTCATCATTTGTCGAAAAAATCATTTCTTACACCAAGTCTCATGGCGTCGAAAACGCACGTATACACGTCTTATCTTTGATTTCCCGCATGAAATTCTAAGCAATATTTCTAATACATAACACATGCGTCGAAGGAGGATTTTGCCAACCATTATCAATGTTATTATATGCACTGATGATTGAAGGGTGTCTGTCGGAGATCAAACATAAGTTAGGATGAGGTGCAACGTGCAATCGAAGATTTCTTAGGAAAAAACTCCATCCCTCAGCAGTCTCCCCTTCAACTAGGGCAAAAGTGATTGGAAAAATGTTGTTGTTCCCATCTTGTTTCACTGCCATCAGTAGCGTTCCTTTGTATTTCTCGTACAACCATGTACCATCAATTTGTATAATTGGTTTACAGAAAGAAAAACCTATGATGCATGGTTGATACGCCCAGAAGAGACAGTAAAATATTCCATTTCCAACCGCACACGTCCCGTCTGGTGTATACGCGGGCAATGTTTCCAACTTGACAATAGTCCCGGGAGCATATTATTTTAGAGCCAACATGTATTTTGGAAGTTGTTTGTAAGACTCCTCCCAATTGCCATACACTTTTTCAACAGCCTTTGTCCTAGCTATCCATGCCTTCCTATATGATGGAGTGTACTCGTACTCTGCACTAATATGCAAGATTATTATACTCACCTTTAACGATGGATTGTCACCGATGACATACAATATTTCATCACATATTAGCTGAGAGCTTAACTTATGATGATCCTGCATTAGGTTTGTCAGCATGATCTGGACCCATTGATCCAATCTCCCAAGACTCGCTCCTCTTCCGGTACGAAGCTGAGTGTCGCATCCTGCGAAAAATCAACCGGCGAGCCTAAAAATAAAACACACAGAGCCGCCACTAAACGTTATTTATCCCAAGATAGGGAAAGGAAACGCTCAGAGAAACCTGGAAAGACATGGTCTCGCGACCAAGAGAATGGGTTCGGGAGTCGGTTACGCAAGGGGAAGGTATTAGCACCCCTCACGTCCGTCGTACTCGACGGGATCCACGTCCTAGAATAAAGAAAAGGTTGCTAAACATCACACACACACACGGGGAACGCAGGTGGGGTTAGGAGGAACGGGCTCGATAAGGCGTCGCACCTTATGCCTACATATCTTATCTGGAACAAGAATCAGAGCCTCTGTAGTTCGGCTTACGCACGCCAAACAACACAAAACAATCATACAAACACACAAGGGTGGCAAACATGGAGCCCGACAACCACTGGATGGAATTACGTCGGCATCCGAACCAAAACATACTCAAAAGGGCAAACGTGGAGCCCGACTGCCAATCACTGGGCTTACGTCGGCATCCGAACCCAAACATACAGTTAGATAACAAGTAAACGCACGCAAAAAGAAAAAGGTTGCCCGGAGTGGTCTCGCACGACCACCTGCCTACATACCTCGTCTGGCACGAGGATCAGGGCGATGTAGTTCCCCTGAAAGGGACTAAATTGCTAACCAGAAACCGGGGAAAGATACACAACTAGGGAGCTGAGACTCGAGCCTAATGTTGTCATGCATCGTTAACCCTAAGTTCGGTTTTCTATCCTACTTGCATAAGCAAACTAACCTAACCAGGAAAGAAGCTAGCACACAAGCATACAATCATATATCATCAAATGAGAACAGGTATCTCAAACAAGCATGTCAATCAGATATCCACATAACACGCACTATAGCCAAACAAAGGGCTCAATCAATCAGGTTTGACTGCCTAAGCAAGTCGTCTGTACCGGCTGTGTTTGCTCTTAACCTTGCCATTACGAGGCTAAGGTGAAGCAGATGATGGGATGAAGTGAGGATCAGACCTCACAGCTCTTATCCCTAACCAGGGAGAGCTGACAAATGAGCATGGGTCCAGAATAGGGGAACCCTTCTATACTCGATGACTCTGACACAACAGATCTTGGGCTTTTGATCTCAATGCTACAACCATGTAATGGGAGCAAGGAGAAGACTCACTGAATAGTGGGGGACAGGTTGCTTGTCCCTACCTTCCACCAATTGCCTTGCTTGAAGGACTTTTCCTGCTTGGGCTTAAAAATAAACATACACAAGCATTGCCTCTTAAGGAGGACTTCAGACAATTTGCCCGGCCCGGTAACAGCCGGGTCTCCAGACTACATGAAGTAAGAAGGTTATACCTCTATGCAAGTTGCTTAAGCAAAGCAAAGCAAAGCAATAGTTCACAAGGAACTGAGCAACTAAAGTACCTGGAAACAATCAACCTCAGTCAGTACTCAATCAGACAAACTGTAAAGCAAACAGTTAAACAGCTTAAACAATACAACACAAAACAAGCCCAAGGCTTAAGCCCAAGCTCCAACACCTACAAAACAATGTTATGTTAGTGTACAAACATCCACAACATCAATTAAAATCAACTTGTATCATTCTCCATGTACATTGCTTTTTTGATCCTGAAAAATCAAGCAAATATTAGCAACTAGACCACTAGGCCAAGCCTAGGGTCCAAAAGCAAGAAAAAACTTAAAACAGCAAGGTATCCACCATCCAACATCAAATTATCATCAAACACAAGCAAACATCATTGGTCTCATGTTTATATCATCCATCATGTTCAATTCATACACAAAACAATCCATATGAGGTCAAATGAACCACCAAGCATACAAACAGAAGTATTGCATTCAAATCCCTATCAAAATAAATCCAAAAATTCTCAAATTAAATACACCTAAACAGGGGTCAATCAAGGTCTACCATGTCAAATTTGAGCTCAATTGGGCAAATGAAACCATGTCAATGAAAATCAACAAAACAGACACAATTTCATGCTTCAATTCACACCATCAATGCATACATCCAATTCAAAAATTCATATCTCATTGAAAACAAAAAAGAAATGGATGAGACCAAAACAGGGAGGTCACACAACGTGTCTAGTTCATGCATATCAAATTTCATGGCCATACAATACAATATGAGGATTTCCCAATCAATCTACCAACATGCATCACATGAGCTTGCAATTTCAACAACCAGAAATGAAAAATCAAGATCAAATTGAAAATGCAGTGAAAAATTCTACAAGAATTCATACAACATCCTAACATATCAACAATTCACCATGCTAAATTTCATTCAATTCTAACATGCATAGGATATCCAATTAAATTCAACAAGTTGACATCAAGAGGTGTGACACAAATTGTCACACCTAAGTTCCAAAATTCATATCTCAATGATCAGGTATCAAAAACTCATGAAATTTACATATAAATGAACATCATCCAGTCAACAATCATCACAAAAATTGTCAAGAATTTATTTTACATTATGAGCATTTCACATTGGATTTGGCAAAACATGTACAAAATGACACATACAATCAAACCTTAGGCATTTTAATTTTCTACACATGCAAAAAAAATCCACAAAAATCATGATAAAATTCTACACATTTCCAGAAGAACAATGCAAAAAATCTCACCAAAATTGGATAAAAAACGAGTGAGTTATGAATTTCTAAAGATCAGGCATCAAAATGAAATGAAATTGTGAAAAAAAAATGAAATAAATGGTGCCAGTGGCAAACTTGTAAATACAGCGAAACATTTGAATCTGGCGCCTATATAAAACCGCGCGGTTTCGCTAAGCGAACCGGAAGCTTCGCTAGGCGAACACTCATCTTCTTCAAGCTTCGCTAGGCGAATGGATCACTCGCTAGGCGAATACGCGATTTCCTCGCGAAAAAAGACGACGGAACAGTGAACACAACACACACTTACGAACAAATTTTCACATAATCATGCAAGCAATATACCGATCGAAACGTCTCGTCCTGTAGAACATCGAAACAACAAGCATTCATCCTAAATCTACTCATGCTAACCGGATCGAGCAAAAGAAAGTTTATCATCAAAAGTTCAGATCTACATATCTCATTCAATTCTTAACGAAAACGCATGATTCAAGTTGCAGTGTGTTCTACGTTGCAAGATCTACCTAAACCACATGTCAATTTCAAGAATCGAAAGGTTTGAATTCTGACCTTATGAAGCAACAGTTGCGAAATCGAGCTCCTCAAGGCTCCAATGGTGAAAACAGATGGAGTTTGTTGATTAGGAAGGTGAATGGAGAAGCTAGCTTAGCTCGAAACAGCTCCAAGTGCAAGAATCATGAAGATGCCATTGTTGTGCAAGCCTTTGGACAGTTGGAATTCTTGAAGATTTGGCCACGAATTCTGCAAAACAGTTCACCACAACCACATGTAGAACCTGAATCAATCAAAAACGAAGCAAATTGATGAAGATTTTGTGAAGAAATGTGAAAAAAAAAGTGATGAAGTTTTGAGAGAATTTGAGAGGTTTTGGAGGGAAATTCAGTTTGGATCTTGAAGAATGAAATGTGGTTAACAAATTCTGTTATGATTAACAATATATACCATCTCCTTAATCCACTTCTTAATCCATAATTACCAAAATCATGTGGTTAGTGCTAATGAGCTTTTTAAGTGCAAGGGCAAAATGGTCCTCTCCAAATAATGCAATGTGACAGCAAATGACAGCTCAAACAAGTTCTATTTGGCACATGGAGTGTATTAGAATTGGCCTTGCATTCAAAAACCATGAATTTGCAAAATGTCCATTTTTAGCACTTCATTTTCCAAGCCCAAATCCAATTTACATTCCTTAGCCATGAAATGAATATTCAAACACCCTTAAAATGCCATTCCTGAGGTGTTGGAAAAAGTCCCATTCAAAAATTCCAATTATTTTGAAAGTTGGACAATTTTGCCCCTGGTCCAATTCAGCTGTCCAGTTGAAAAGTGACTTTTTGCCTTGGCCATTTTTGGACAAATCCAATGATGCACCCTTGAAGTACATGTCAAATGGAGTTTGTGCATATAAAGAACTTGCAATTTGGACAATCCATGTGGAAGTTATGACCTCCTGATTACGGGTCATTTTTGAAATTCACTGAGCCCCAATTTCCAAACCATACATTGGATTTTCAAGTTCTTGGACTTTTTGGAAAGGTGAGAACAAGATCTACAACTTTCATGTTGAACAAATTTTCATTTGAAGCTTCCTTGGACACGTGGCTTTGAGGTCCAAAACTTTCCATTTTTGGAAACTTCAGTTAAAGGTCACTTTCTATTTTTGGCAGTTTTTGTCCTGACTTGATTTCCTTCATTTTTAAGCTTTGAGATGTCATTCAACACTTGTTCCAACATGATTGAAGTGTCTTCAACTCATTTTCACCTCCAAATCCATCAGATCATGTACAGTTGACCACGGTTGACTTTTCATCTGACAGATGAATTTGGCAATGCATAGATCACATTAAGCCCCAATCTCCAACTGAAATGGCTCAAGGGTGAAACCCTAGCCTCAATAAGCACAATATAATCACAAAATGAACCCCACAACCATCAGAAACCTCATCTCCTGACTAAGCCCTGACTGGCCCAATGCAACTGATTAGGGTTGACCAGTGGTCAAAACCCTAATCTCAAGGAATCTTCTTCAATCTTCTGATGACATCCAACCATGATGATGATGATGTATCAATTCAATCAAGATGAAGATCAATATCCATTGAGAATCATAAAACCCTAATTTACAGCCCAATCCTCAGATGATCCATGACCAGTCAATAAACCCTAGGCTTGCATTTTACTTCCTCAACTTCTGATCAAGACTTGGGAAGATGGCTTGTACTATGTAACCACATGCTATGCAATACGAGATGCCTAATGCCCTAAAATGATATGCAAATATGTTAATGTTAGTCCCAAGAGAGGAGGGCAAATTTTGAGGTGTTACAGCTGCCCCTATTCAATCCACTGTGAACCTGTCGATACGAAATAGCCTCGGCTTTCGGATGATCAGGATGAAGAGTGATTAAATACCAAGAACAGACGAACAATTTGCACTCTGATGGGATAATAATTAACGACACCCGTCAGCATCGGCGAAGAAACAAACTCGAAACCGTCGACCTGGATACCAAAATAAATGGTAGCACAGGGATAACCATGGTCTGAGCACCACACATCCACTCAGGATTATCATTCTCTTTTTTTTCCTTTTTTCTCTTTTCTTGAACCCCGAAATTTCCTCTGCGCAAACGATCCTCAGATCTCTGCATTTGAACCCCGGAAAATGCCTCAGCACTCCTTCTTTGCCAAAATAATGAACCCCATCTCCAGTTTGAACCCCAGTCGCCTGACGATAACTCTCGATCGCCAGAATGAACCCCATTCTCCAGAAAATGTCGCAACATCTCCCTTTCTCCGCTTGAACCCCGTCTCCAGAAAATGTATCCACATTTCCTTTTCTCCATTTGAACCCCATCTCCAGAAAATGTATCCACATTTCCTTTTCTCCATTTGAACCCCAGAAAATGCCTCAGCATCTCCTTTTCTCCAATCTCTCGTGATAATTCCGCTGGCAACGTTGGAAATAACACTCAACCACTCTGAGGGCGACATGTCAGAGGGTAAACCTTCACAAAGGAAGGTAGCATGTGTATCTCTTCCTCAGAAGACACCTATAACAACCTCCATTGGCATCCGCCAAGGCCTAAGGTGACACATGAATAGAAGACACTCCTAAGGACCTCATCCCGGATACAATCTTCAACTCCAATCTCCATTTGAACCCCAGAAAATGCCGCAACACTTCCTTTTCTCCATTTGAACCCCGAAAATCGCGTTGATCGCGCAACGTCTTCTGATTTTATCTCCATCTCTGTCCGACGGAAACACTTTCTCCAATATCGCACTACTGGGGAACATTATTGATCTGACGTCGTGATGCTAAAACTCCTCAGAGTAACATCTTCACCATCCAGCGAAACCAAAACTCCAAGCGGTAACCACGGCTTGAATTGCGCTGATCGCATAACCTTTCCATCTCTGTTCGACGGAAAACAATTACTCCAGTATCACACCACTGGGGAAATACCCTTGATTCAATCACGATGCTGAACTCCTCGGAGTAACACCTCTTCACCTTTGGGCAAAACCACCTCTCAAACGGTAACCACGGCTTGAGACTAGCTTATGCTTGCCATGATGAATGATTGATTTTTTCAGCGTAATGCTCCACAATTATGGAAATGCTACGCGATCATTTATTTTTCTATGCAATATGCCATGTTTATTTTTTCATGATGAATGCATAAAGAAAGTATCCCCCTCAAGGGACTCTTCTGGGGAATACGAGACACTCTGCTGAGGGACTCGTCAACGCTCCGATTTCCACCATGCTGGGGAATCACTGCTGCTAGGGATAAGGCACCCTTGCTGGGGAATACCTCCTTTGCACCCAACCCTCTCGAGGACCTGCTGGGGAAGAAGAACCATCATCGCGCTCCGTGGGGATACAACAATCTTGACTTGCTGGGGATATCAATCCTGATTCCGCTTCGGGAAAACCCTCACAGATACCCGTGGACTTCGCTAGGGAAACACTCACAGAGACTCTGCTAGGGGAATAGCAACCTCCAGGCTCAACTGGGGAAGCACTAAATCATCACCTGCTGGAGATAACCATCTTGACCCTGCTAGGGAACCACATACTACTCCGCTGGGGATTACCCATGCAATCCATAGGTAGCATCAACTCAGCTGGGGATGCAGAAATTCGTCCGCTACAGGAACTTGTCCAATCCACTGGTAGGATGGACACTGTTGGAGATATATTTCATTGAAACCCGCTCCACTCGGGGAACTGCAACCTTCTGGCCTGGCTGCTGAGGAAACAACATTGTAACCTGTCCGGGATAACCATCCCGACTCGGCTGGAGAAGTTACAGACCTTGGATCTGCTGGGGAGCTAGTCCTATGACTCTGCTTGGGGACTTAGCTGGGAAATGAGAAAAGTTGGTATAAAAACACCCGTCAACTCGTCGAACCATGGTGTCTACCTCCAATACTCATATCGGCTTTCCACTTTTGAGAGTTCCCAGACTCGTCTGGACCTTTTCTGCTCCATCATCTTGTATTCCAAATCGCCCCGCGCTCGACGAGAAACGTACTCCTGGGATTTATACAGAAATTTCAATTTTCCGACTTTGAAGAGTCTTCTTGGTTAATTTCAAGGGTCGTCGGACGTCTCTCGTCGCCTCTTCGTCGCCCTCCTTTGTGCACTCGTCCCTGATCGAACTCTGCGGGGAATTACAAACTTTCAAGTCTTCCGACTTTGAAGAGTCTTCTTGATTACCATCAAGGATCGTCGTACGCCGCAACGTCTTCGTTATTCTTCATTCGTTTATCCCTGAGCAAACTCTCTGGGGATCTATTACAAAGCTTCCACATCACAACCTGCAAGTGAGTGAAGAATATCTAACAGTACCTGCAAAACAGATCGTCAAATAAAACCGTGCCCCAGGCGTGTCAAGATTTCAACACTTGGGTCACTCAACCTTCCAAATAAGATTTCCAGCATTCAATCTTATAAACATGCATTGGAAGGAACCTGTATGTCTTAAAATGCAAAGATTCTTTATCAAAATAATCGGATGTTTTTGCAATCAAAGCGGTAATGAAAAACAAAAACAAAATTATTTGACTGAATATGCATTTTATTGATTGGAAAAGTGTGGCTCAAATTGAGCAATACAAAGGAAGCAATTCCTGAAAAGAGGTAATTGCGCACAAAAGGAAAAATCTATCCTAATGGCAATGTGAAACCCGTGATCTCATCGAGTTCCAACTCGGTTACACCCCATATGTCCTCAGACTCTCCTTGCTTTCTGCCTTCTGAATAAGACAATTCTGATTGATCCCCACCGGGTATTATCCATGATGCTTTAACCAAAGTGCAAACGATCACGCCAGACGCAGTTGTTCGTTTCAATCCCTCTTTTGCCTGGACCGCCCTTACGGGTTTTCAGTCCACCGGGATACCCCTTTTTGCCCAAGTCGCCTTTTCGGGTTTTCGACTTGCCGGGTGTACATCTTTTCATTTATATCCCTAACTTTTGCCCGAACCTTTCTTCTGTTTTTGGTTCGCCGGGATGCCCATTTTTGCCTGGACTATTTTGTTCTTTTCGTCCAGCGGGTCAATTATACGAAGTATTTTTTAACTGCGTCCGCATTCACAGGGGACGGAAAATCTTCACCATCCATGGTCGTCAACAACAAGGCTCCACCTGAGAAGACCTTCTTGACCACGAATGGACCTTCATAATTCGGTGTCCATTTGCCCCTTCGATCGTTTTGAGGAGGAAGGATCCTTTTCAGCACCAAATCACCGACGTGATATACCCGAGGTCGCACCTTCTTGTCAAAAGCACGCTTCATCCTTTGCTGGTACAATTGCCCATGACAGATGGCTGCTAGCCTCTTTTCCTCTATCAGGCTCAATTCTTCGTACCGGGTCCTTACCCATTCAGCCTCTTGCAATTTCACGTCCATCAGGACTCTCAAAGAAGGAATCTGAACCTCCACAGGTAATACCGCCTCCATCCCATATGCCAATGAGAAAGGAGTTGCCCCAGTAGATGTGCGCACCGACGTTCGATACCCATGCAATGCAAACGGCAACATCTCATGCCAATCCTTGTAGGTCACCACCATTTTCTGCACAATCTTCTTTATATTCTTGTTGGCTACCTCAACCGCCCCATTCATCTTCGGACGATAGGGAGAAGAATTGTGATGCTCAATCTTGAATTCCCGGCACAGCTCTGCCATCATCTTATTGTTCAAATTAGAACCATTATCAGTAATGATCCTCTCGGGAACCCCATATCTACAAATGATGTCTCTCTTAAGAAATCTGGCTACAACCTGCTTCGTCACATTCGTATAAGAAGCTGCTTCTACCCACTTGGTGAAGTAATCAATAGCCACTAATATGAACCTGTGCCCATTCGAAGCTGTAGGCTCAATCTTCCCGATCATATCAATGCCCCACATAGCAAACGGCCACGGAGACGACATCAAGCTCAACGGATTTGGAGGCACGTGCACCTTATCAGCATAAATCTGGCATTTATGGCACTTCCGCACGAAATTAAAACATTGGGCCTCCATTGTCATCCAGTAATAACCTGCTCTCAGCAGCTTCTTCACCATCGCATTCCCACTGGCATGGGTACCGAACGATCCCTCATGAACCTCTTTCATCAATTGGCTTGCTTCTGCATCATCAACACATCTGAGCAAGACCCAATCAAAATTCCTCTTGTACAAAACCCCATCCTTATTCAGGTAGAATACCATGGCCAACCTCCGCAGAGTCTTTCTATCTTTCTTAGATGCTCCCTCAGGATACTCTTGCGTCTCAAGATAACGCTTGATATCGTAATACCACGGCTTCTCATCATCAGGCGCTGTATCAACAGCAAACACATAAGCCGGTCTATCCAGACGTCCCACTTCAACACTGGGGAACTGATTCCACCTCTGCACCTTGATCAAGGCAGCCAGAGTAGCCAAAGCATCTGCCAAAGGGTTCTCCTCTCTGGGCACGTGATGCATCTTCACCTTGGTGAAAAACGTCAACAATCTTCTCGTATAATCTCGGTACGGAACCAAATGAGATTGATGCGTATACCATTTTCCGTTAACCTGATTTATCACCAGAGCTGAATCTCCATATATGACAAGGTTCTTGATTCTCAAATCAATCGCCTCCTCGATACCCAATATGCAAGCTTCGTATTCAGCTACGTTGTTGGTGCACTCAAATGTTAGCCGGGCAGCAAAAGGAATATGAGATCCTTTCGGCGTAACCAAAACAGCACCAACACCGCTTCCATTCACGTTAACGGCCCCATCAAACATCAGAATCCATTCGGATTCAGGGTCAGGCCCCTCCTCCGGGATTGGTTCCTCGCAATCTTTCGATTTGAGAAACATGATGTCCTCATCAGGGAATTCAAACTTCATCGGTTGATAATCATCAATGGGTTGCTGGGCGAGGTAATCAGACAATACACTCCCCTTAATTGCTTTCTGAGAGGTGTACTGTATGTCATATTCTGTCAAAATCATTTGCCACCTCGCAACCCGTCCGGTCAATGCTGGCTTCTCAAAAATGTACTTGATCGGATCCATCTTGGAAATCAATAAAGTGGTATGAACCAACATGTACTGCCTCAGTCGGCGAGCAGCCCAGACCAAAGCACAGCAAGTTTTCTCGAGCAGTGAATATCTTGTTTCACAGTCGGTAAACTTTTTGCTAAGGTAGTATATGGCATGCTCTTTTCGACCAGACTCGTCATGCTGCCCCAATACACACCCCATAGACCCCTCGAGGACTGTCAGGTACAGAATTAATGGTCTTCCCTCCACAGGAGGCATCAGAATCGGAGGCTCCTGCAAATATTCTTTTATCTTTTCAAATGCCGCTTGGCAATCATCATTCCACCTGACCGTCTGGTCTTTTCTTAACAACTTGAAAATCGGTTCACACGTGGCTGTTAAGTGAGATATGAACCGCGAAATGTAGTTCAATCTACCTAAGAAACCACGAACCTCCTTCTCTGTCCTCGGTTCAGGCATTTCTTTTATTGCTTTTACTTTTGCAGGATCAACCTCGATTCCTTTCTCACTTACAATAAACCCCAGCAATTTACCGGACCGCACTCCGAATGTGCACTTGTTCGGATTCAACCTCAGTCTGAATTGTCTCAGCCGGTCGAACAACTTGGCCAGATCAACCAAATGCCTCTCTTCTGTCTGGGACTTCGCTATCATGTCATCAACATAGCATTCAATTTCATGATGAATCATATCATGAAACAAAGTCACCATGGCTCTCTGATAAGTAGCACCGGCATTCTTGAGACCAAATGGCATCACCTTGTAACAAAAGGTGCCCCACGGTGTAATGAACGTTGTTTTCTCCATATCATCTGGCGACATTTTGATTTGATTATAGCCAGAAAAGCCATCCATGAAGGAAAATACCGAGAATTGAGCTGTATTATCTACCAACACGTCAATGTGAGGTAGTGGAAAATCATCTTTCGGACTAGCTCTGTTCAGATCCCGGTAGTCCACACACATTCTCACTTTCCCATCTTTCTTCGGGACTGGCACGATGTTCGCGACCCATGGCGGATAATTAGTGACAGCAAGGAAACCAGCATCCCACTGCTTCTGCACTTCTTCCTTAATCTTCATTGCCATGTCAGGTCGAGTTCTGCGCAACTTCTGCTTCACTGGAGGACAATCTGTTCTCAATGGTAGCTTGTGCACAACAATATCGGTATCCAACCCTGGCATATCTTGATAAGACCAGGCAAAGATGTCGACATACTCTTTCAACAACACTACCAATCTGCTCTTGACACTTTCCTCCAAAGCAGCCCCGATTTTCACTTCTTTCTTAACCTCGTCGGTACCCAGGTTCACGACCTCAATCTGCTCTTCATGCGGCTGAATCACCTTCTCCTCTTGTTTTAACAACCTGGCTAATTCCCCTGGCAGTTCACAATCTTCTTCGTCTTCTTCTTCAGCAAGATAGATCGGATTGTCGAAGTCGTACAAGGGTGTAACAGGATTGTTATCAATGAGATCCGGAGAGGAATCGCATCTGCATGAATGTTGATTCATGCATTGCTTTAGAACCGGTGTGAGAAATTTAAAAAAAGGAAAAATGAAAACATTGCCATTTTTATTTGTTTTTATTTTTAAACTGCAAAAATAAGTGAAAAACAGGGAACACCGCTTTTAATTGAAAAACATCCTTTTATTAATGATGCAGAATTTTGCAAACTATGACATGAGGTGGCCCTTACAATGAACCATTACGTGTCGGGCAACACGTAAGGTTTGCATGCAAATAAGAAAGAAACAAGAAAAATATTACTCTTCGAGGAGAGTGACCCGGATGATTTCTTCGGCCTTCCAGTTGTGGATTTCCATCCCTGGTTCGCACGACGTTATCCATCGGTCCATGTCACAGTCGCTGTCAGTATCTTCACCCATCATGCAGATGTGGTCCGGATCCAGCATTCCGGCACTCGTGAAAGTAACTGACGTACGACCCCCTCTTCCTCGTCCCAAGCCTCGGCCCGGTTGATATCCAACCCCAAAACGGTCTTTTTTCTCAGGGACCTCCATTATTCTGCCCCAGCCTTGAGCCTCTCCGCTTTTGACTACCTCAGCAGCCTGCCTATATGAAGCGATGGATGGTTTCTCTTCTTCCTGCTTAGCGAACAGAGCATTCTCCACCTTGACGGTTTCAAATGCCTGGCTCGGCGTCTCCCAGATCTCTCCGTCCATCTCAACATACTTGAACGAAGACAGGTGGCTGACAAAGATGTCCTCCTCTCCGCAGACAGTAACAACTTGGCCTCCCCAGACATACTTCAGCTTCTGGTGTAAAGTCGATGTAACTGCTCCCGCAGCATGGATCCATGGGCGACCCAACAAGCAACTGTAAGCTGGTTGGATGTCCATAACATAAAAGGTCGACTTAAACACTTCCGGGCCAATCTTCACCGGCAATTCCACTTCCCCAAATACGGCCCGTTTTGACCCATCAAACGCCCGCACAATCAGATCAGTCGGGGTCAAAATCAGTCCGTCACAATTCAGCTTCGCCAGGGCCTTCTTGGGCAACACATTCAAAGAGGAGCCGGTATCAACCAGCACATGCGAAAGCACGGCTCCTTTACATTCCATTGCAATGTGTAAGGCTCGGTTATGATTTCTCCCATCCACGGTCAGGTCCATATCCGTGAAACCCAGCCCATGGCTGGCATGCACATTGGATACGACCGTCTCCAGTTGATTAATTGTGATCTCTTGAGGAACATAAGCTTTCTTCAGAATTTTCAACAAAGCTTCCCTATGCCCCTCTGAGCTCAGCAACAATGAAAGAATGGAGATCTTAGAAGGAGTCTGCTGCAAGTGATCAACCAACTTGTACTCTGACTTCTTGATGATCCTCAGAAATTCCTCAGCTTCATCATCAAATTTGTTATCCGACCCCGCAGGCGCCGGTGTCATCACAGGAGTATTACCACTATCTGCCACAGCCTTCCCCTTTGCCCTGGCTAAAGCCTCGGCCTTTTCTTTCTTCTCTTTTTCTTCCTCCCCCCTCCTCAAAGCGTCGGGAGCAAACAATCTTCCGCTGCGAGTGAAACCACTGGGACCGGCATTATCCACCTTTAGCACGGTGGTTTCACTAGCAGATGACTCTTCAACCTTCTCACCATTACAGTATACCTCTCCACCATAATGCCAAGGCACGGCATCATCTTTGTCATATGGAATTGGCCCAGGTACCGTGATGGTAACTGGAGCCTCCTCCACCAGGTTAGACAAATCCACCGGATCATAGTATATAGTTATGGTGGAGACCTCTTCATTCTTTCCTTCAGCCCTTTCAATCATAACGACCCCTGCGTCCATCAGACCCTGGACATGCTTCCGCAGAAGCTCACAACCATTTGCAGAAATAGCGCACTCAGCACACTCAAACCCACAGCCCGGGTAAACCCCATTCTTCAGCAACCGCCTCTTGACCTCAGCCAAAGGCGTCTTCAACTGATCGACCTCAGACAGCCCCACTCTATCTTCCCCAGAAATAGCATTTACTCCCCTCTGACCATGCGCAGGCATGGGATTTGCATTTACGTTGGGAGAAGGCGCAAAGTTGATTGCCTTGGAATCCACTAGGTCCTGGACTACGTGCTTAAAAGCTTTGCAGTCCTCAACATTATGCCCGGGCGCACCCGAGTGGAATTCGCACTTAGCATTTTCATTGTAACTGGGCGGCCTCTGATCAGGTCTCAAAGGCGCCAGCGTCCTCAGTTGCACCAGCCCGAGATCCAGAAGCTTCTTCAACAGAAACGAATAAGTCACCGGAGGCCTGTCGAATTGTCTATCATTTGCTCTGCCCCTGACCTGGTATCCAGCCCTCTGGGGCCTCTGTTGGAACGGTTGTCTTTGTTGCTGTTGTTGTTGTTGTTGCGGTTGTGCTGACTGAGACTCAGCAGGAATTGTTACTGCAGCATTGTGCTGGAAGTAACGGTCCCTACTGGGTCCGCGCTGTGTATAAACTGCACTGGTGTCTCCTTCCTTCTTTCTCTGACCGTTATTACCGAACGGTTTCTTCGTTCCTGAAGAAGACGCAGATGCACCACCCTGGATTTTACCCAGCTTCAACCAACTTTCGATTCTTTCTCCTGCCACCACAATGTCAGAGAAATTGGTGACAGGGCAACCCACCATTCTTTCTGCAAACGGCCCCTGCAGGGTCCCCATGAACAAATCGGACATCTCTCTGTCTACCAGAGGAGGTTGCACCCTTGCAGCCAGTTCTCTCCATCGCTGAGCATACTCCTTGAATCCTTCGTTATGCTTTTGAGACATACCCTGCAGCTGGGTACGACTCGGAGCCATATCTGCATTAAACTGGTACTGCTTGAAGAACGCATCCCCAAGATCTTGCCAGCTTTTGATATCAGAAGATCTCAACTTGGTGTACCATTCCAGGGAGCCCCCAGACAGGCTGTCCTGGAAAAAGTACATCCATAGTTTTTGATCTGCGGTGTATGCCGAGATTTTGCGGACGAATGCCTGGAGATGGGTTTCCGGGCAAGAACTGCCATTGTATTTGTCGAATGCGGGCGCCTTGAATTTCTGAGGGATTACAATCCCCTCCACCAGCCCCATGTTGGACATATTTACCACCCCAGGCGTGGCATAGCTCTCCAGCACTTTGATTTTCTCAGCCAGCAGCTGGATTTCCTTATTCTGAGGAGGAATGTCGTAAGGCACAAAAGGCTCATTTCGCATAGAGAACTGGTCAGCCTCTCTATCTTCCTCCTGATCTTCGTCAAAACCATAAAACGGAGGCACAAAGTTGTCTTTCATATTCTGACTAGGCCCAGGTTGACCAGCAGCACCAGCATTATTCACCAGACCAACTGTTGTCCTCTTTCCACCATCACGAGATCCCTGCCCCTGGTTGGAGACTCCATCCAGGTTGACCCCACTGTTCTGAGCAGAAACCCGCTCGAGTTTCTCAACCTTATCTGCGAGAGCCTTCTGACCAATGGCAAAACCTTGCATTATATTGATCAGTTCGGTCATTTTCTCCTTCAATTCCAGCATATCAGCACTGGGAAGCTCCATGAGTCTGGGAGTGTTTCTTCTTGTGTAATATCTGTGAGGGCGTGTTGAGTGCAAAGGTACTGTCCTTCGAGCGCGAGCAATGATTCCTGTCACAAGCAAGCACGTTAATAACAAACACCTGCAAAATAAAGCACAGTCATTATGATTAATGCATGTATGCAGTGTCTATCCATATGAAGGACACTTTGTCTCTCGACCCTGGCATCATCGAGACAAATAATAAGCCGGCATTAACATTCTGATATTCAGCGTTTGATTTTATCGTGCAGATCGGAGATATGTGATTTAGCATGATTCCCCCCAACCATGTGTGTGCTTGTGTAAGTGCATACGGTAAAGCAAATAAAGCTTGTCAACCAATCACTGAATAGAAACCATCATTACATAACCAAAAAGTGCACAAACAGTGCCATAGTCATACATCAACCCGATAAAATCAAATACAATCCTCCAGAATAGGAAAGAAATACAGACAAGTGAATTCCGTCAACAAGCCTGACGGTAATCCAACACAAATGAAAGATCTAACTGGATGAGAGTCCCACAGATGGCCCTATCTCATCTTCCATCCTCGCGAACTCTGCGGCGAACCTGAGCTCGGTATTCTCCTGCTGTAGTCTTCCAACTTCCTTCTGATGAATCTTCATCTGCCTGAAGTAGTGGTCTCTCTCAGCCATATAGTGATCTCTCTCTGCAATGATCTTTAGCTTCTCTGACTCCTTGACCTGCAGCTTCGCCTCCCACTCAGCAATGAGACCTCTGACTCTGTCATCTCTCTGATCCCGGACAATGATCTGCCTCCTCTTCTCATCTTCTATCACCTTTGATGCTCTGAACAGCTTCTCCTTAGTGATATCATGCTCCTTTGCTGAAGATGCCAAAGCCTGACTAACCTTCCCATAGTAGGCTGTATCCATCTCAAATCGCTTGGTCTCCAAAGCATGCCGCTTATCCTGATCTTCCATCTTTGCTTTGAGCTCCTGATTAGCTCTCTGAACCCGAGCGACACTCATCTCCAATTCCGTCTTCTCTGCAAGTAGCTGATCTCGTTCCCGCTTCACCTCTAAGAACTCATCCATGCTGACAGAAGAACTTGGACCCTCAATCCTAGGACACACTGAGTCACCTCCAGGGAACAGTAGAAATGTAGACTCAATCCTCTTCCGCAACCAATCCTCAAATAGTGGAAAATACCGGCAGTTGACTTTGCCATAAGGAACCTTACCCCTCCTCTGGATATCTCGCCATTCGTCCAATACCTGCCTCAACTTGGTCTGGTTACCATCAATCGGGAAATAGAAGGACTCCTGAATCTCTCGCCCGAGAGGAGGACCCTCTATAGCAAACCCCATCTGTCTCCGGAGAAGCATCGGGTTGTAATTAATGCAACCCTGAACTCCCACCAAAGGCACATTAGGTAAACTCCCACAACTGCATATGAAGTCCTGACCAGCTAAACCATTATGAGTCCAAGCAATGTCATCAGCCCGCAGACCCATCAATCGGAAGGACCACTTGACACTAGGGTCAATCTGAACAAAAGCACCTCGGGAAGGCAAATACCCCATGAACCATCTAAAGAGCAACTGAGAGCAGCATCTGACCAGACCCCCACGCCTCTTCTCATTCCTGTTATGCACTGAATAGTACACATCTCCAATCAGGGTAGGAATAGGGTTTCTCTGTATAAACAATCTGATAGCATTATGGTCCACAAAATTCTTCTGGTTAGGAAACAACACAATCCCATAAATGCTCACAGCAATCAGAGCACAGACCGTCTTCCAGTTACCCACAGCAGCATGTTCCTTGGCATTGGCCTCCAAGAAACTCAAATGAAACCCGGGTAGCTTTCCTTTTTCCTTCAAACCTTCCTTGACCATTTCCGGACTCAAATAAAGAGCACGTGAAATTCCAAGGACATCTGGCTCTGCTCTGGTGACATGAAAAGGAATCTGATCACGGATCTGAATACCCAGGATGCTGACATAATCCTCCATCAGAGGTCCCAACAGATAGTCTGGAAAAACGAAACACCTCAACCCAGGGTCATAGAACTGAAGAAGAGTGTGGATGGCGCTCCTGTCGCAGTCAGTGAGTCTGAAAACCATCTTCAGAATACCGCCGTATGACTCTCTAAACATTCCCACATGGTCAGGAGTAATCAATGCTATCATATCCTTGAGCACACCAATCTCTGGATCAAAGAAACTGTAAGCAATGTTGTTCTTCAAACCGGTCCTCATATTGGAGCAGAAAATCTCTCAACCAGAATCTCGATCAAAAGTGTCCCTGCATATGGGTAAACATGGGTTAGATGCAATTAATGCAAAATGTAATGATGCTGATGAATGAATGCAATGCGTTGCCATCCTCCAAGCCATCTGATCATTTGCACTGAATCTGGGCTCTGAACTGATCATAACCATCTGAGGAATGTACAATCCCAATTCTGACCCACGGGTTCCGAAATAAACGGAAGACAGATACATCATCATCACCATCATCACCAAACCATATCCGAGTAGACACATCACCCTTATCTGAATCGGCCCGGGGAACCCGAAATAAACGGATCCCCACTGATAAAATATCTCGGCCCGGGGAATCCGAAATAAACGGATCCTACTGATAAGTCACGGACAGCACTCCGGCGTCACGGCAATAAATGACCATAAATCCGACTTATAATTATGTCTCTGAATCACATATCAAAAAGTCACCATCTGAAGGCTATCTGAACAAACATCTGACAGAACAACCCTCCCCTCACAGGTAAGTTCTAATCAAGTCCTCCTAAGGCGGATAATGGTCTCGACAATCGGGCGGAGATACTCAATGGGTTTGCCCTTTTGGGTGTGCCATTGTAGCTCCCTTAAAATCGTCTAAACCAAAGATCCGGGAATGATCGGTCACCAGAGTCAACAACTCAAATGGAGTGACTCAAACAAAGTGGAATATCCACAGAGATGAGCACTATCAAGTGAGCCTCGTCCGGCTTGTGGCACATCACGCCGCCAGGCACATGTTGACTTAACATGAAAGAGGCAACGTGAGACCACACTAGTCCTAGGTGTATACTCGGGCCTGGGTTTTAGCCCCACTCAGAACACCCACCCCAAATAACAGAACCACCTGCAGAGGAAGATGGCAACATGATAGTATGATGCATGCAGGTATTTAATGCAAATATATAAACAAGGGTTAGAATAATAAATGCAATAAATAAACAACACACAATAAGCAACCCAAACCAATCCTAAAATGCTAGGAAGGACTCGCTTAGGGACGATGGACCAGCATAGGTCTACATCAGCAGGGTCCCCAGCAGAGTCGCCAGCTGTCGCATCCTGCGAAAAATCAACCGGCGAGCCTAAAAATAAAACACACAGAGCCGCCACTAAACGTTATTTATCCCAAGATAGGGAAAGGAAACGCTCAGAGAAACCTGGAAAGACATGGTCTCGCGACCAAGAGAATGGGTTCGGGAGTCGGTTACGCAAGGGGAAGGTATTAGCACCCCTCACGTCCGTCGTACTCGACGGGATCCACGTCCTAGAATAAAGAAAAGGTTGCTAAACATCACACACACACACACACGGGGAACGCAGGTGGGGTTAGGAGGAACGGGCTCGATAAGGCGTCGCACCTTATGCCTACATATCTTATCTGGAACAAGAATCAGAGCCTCTGTAGTTCGGCTTACGCACGCCAAACAACACAAAACAATCATACAAACACACAAGGGTGGCAAACATGGAGCCCGACAACCACTGGATGGAATTACGTCGGCATCCGAACCAAAACATACTCAAAAGGGCAAACATGGAGCCCGACTGCCAATCACTGGGCTTACGTCGGCATCCGAACCCAAACATACAGTTAGATAACAAGTAAACGCACGCAAAAAGAAAAAGGTTGCCCGGAGTGGTCTCGCACGACCACCTGCCTACATACCTCGTCTGGCACGAGGATCAGGGCGATGTAGTTCCCCTGAAAGGGACTAAATTGCTAACCAGAAACCGGGGAAAGATACACAACTAGGGAGCTGAGACTCGAGCCTAATGTTGTCATGCATCGTTAACCCTAAGTTCGGTTTTCTATCCTACTTGCATAAGCAAACTAACCTAACCAGGAAAGAAGCTAGCACACAAGCATACAATCATATATCATCAAATGAGAACAGGTATCTCAAACAAGCATGTCAATCAGATATCCACATAACACGCACTATAGCCAAACAAGGGGCTCAATCAATCAGGTTTGACTGCCTAAGCAAGTCGTCTGTACCGGCTGTGTTTGCTCTTAACCTTGCCATTACGAGGCTAAGGTGAAGCAGATGATGGGATGAAGTGAGGATCAGACCTCACAGCTCTTATCCCTAACCAGGGAGAGCTGACAAATGAGCATGGGTCCAGAATAGGGGAACCCTTCTATACTCGATGACTCTGACACAACAGATCTTGGGCTTTTGATCTCAATGCTACAACCATGTAATGGGAGCAAGGAGAAGACTCACTGAATAGTGGGGGACAGGTTGCTTGTCCCTACCTTCCACCAATTGCCTTGCTTGAAGGACTTTTCCTGCTTGGGCTTAAAAATAAACATACACAAGCATTGCCTCTTAAGGAGGACTTCAGACAATTTGCCCGGCCCGGTAACAGCCGGGTCTCCAGACTACATGAAGTAAGAAGGTTATACCTCTATGCAAGTTGCTTAAGCAAAGCAAAGCAAAGCAATAGTTCACAAGGAACTGAGCAACTAAAGTACCTGGAAACAATCAACCTCAGTCAGTACTCAATCAGACAAACTGTAAAGCAAACAGTTAAACAGCTTAAACAATACAACACAAAACAAGCCCAAGGCTTAAGCCCAAGCTCCAACACCTACAAAACAATGTTATGTTAGTGTACAAACATCCACAACATCAATTAAAATCAACTTGTATCATTCTCCATGTACATTGCTTTTTTGATCCTGAAAAATCAAGCAAATATTAGCAACTAGACCACTAGGCCAAGCCTAGGGTCCAAAAGCAAGAAAAAACTTAAAACAGCAAGGTATCCACCATCCAACATCAAATTATCATCAAACACAAGCAAACATCATTGGTCTCATGTTTATATCATCCATCATGTTCAATTCATACACAAAACAATCCATATGAGGTCAAATGAACCACCAAGCATACAAACAGAAGTATTGCATTCAAATCCCTATCAAAATAAATCCAAAAATTCTCAAATTAAATACACCTAAACAGGGGTCAATCAAGGTCTACCATGTCAAATTTGAGCTCAATTGGGCAAATGAAACCATGTCAATGAAAATCAACAAAACAGACACAATTTCATGCTTCAATTCACACCATCAATGCATACATCCAATTCAAAAATTCATATCTCATTGAAAACAAAAAAGAAATGGATGAGACCAAAACAGGGAGGTCACACAACGTGTCTAGTTCATGCATATCAAATTTCATGGCCATACAATACAATATGAGGATTTCCCAATCAATCTACCAACATGCATCACATGAGCTTGCAATTTCAACAACCAGAAATGAAAAATCAAGATCAAATTGAAAATGCAGTGAAAAATTCTACAAGAATTCATACAACATCCTAACATATCAACAATTCACCATGCTAAATTTCATTCAATTCTAACATGCATAGGATATCCAATTAAATTCAACAAGTTGACATCAAGAGGTGTGACACAAATTGTCACACCTAAGTTCCAAAATTCATATCTCAATGATCAGGTATCAAAAACTCATGAAATTTACATATAAATGAACATCATCCAGTCAACAATCATCACAAAAATTGTCAAGAATTTATTTTACATTATGAGCATTTCACATTGGATTTGGCAAAACATGTACAAAATGACACATACAATCAAACCTTAGGCATTTTAATTTTCTACACATGCAAAAAAAATCCACAAAAATCATGATAAAATTCTACACATTTCCAGAAGAACAATGCAAAAAATCTCACCAAAATTGGATAAAAAACGAGTGAGTTATGAATTTCTAAAGATCAGGCATCAAAATGAAATGAAATTGTGAAAAAAAAATGAAATAAATGGTGCCAGTGGCAAACTTGTAAATACAGCGAAACATTTGAATCTGGCGCCTATATAAAACCGCGCGGTTTCGCTAAGCGAACCGGAAGCTTCGCTAGGCGAACACTCATCTTCTTCAAGCTTCGCTAGGCGAATGGATCACTCGCTAGGCGAATACGCGATTTCCTCGCGAAAAAAGACGACGGAACAGTGAACACAACACACACTTACGAACAAATTTTCACATAATCATGCAAGCAATATACCGATCGAAACGTCTCGTCCTGTAGAACATCGAAACAACAAGCATTCATCCTAAATCTACTCATGCTAACCGGATCGAGCAAAAGAAAGTTTATCATCAAAAGTTCAGATCTACATATCTCATTCAATTCTTAACGAAAACGCATGATTCAAGTTGCAGTGTGTTCTACGTTGCAAGATCTACCTAAACCACATGTCAATTTCAAGAATCGAAAGGTTTGAATTCTGACCTTATGAAGCAACAGTTGCGAAATCGAGCTCCTCAAGGCTCCAATGGTGAAAACAGATGGAGTTTGTTGATTAGGAAGGTGAATGGAGAAGCTAGCTTAGCTCGAAACAGCTCCAAGTGCAAGAATCATGAAGATGCCATTGTTGTGCAAGCCTTTGGACAGTTGGAATTCTTGAAGATTTGGCCACGAATTCTGCAAAACAGTTCACCACAACCACATGTAGAACCTGAATCAATCAAAAACGAAGCAAATTGATGAAGATTTTGTGAAGAAATGTGAAAAAAAAAGTGATGAAGTTTTGAGAGAATTTGAGAGGTTTTGGAGGGAAATTCAGTTTGGATCTTGAAGAATGAAATGTGGTTAACAAATTCTGTTATGATTAACAATATATACCATCTCCTTAATCCACTTCTTAATCCATAATTACCAAAATCATGTGGTTAGTGCTAATGAGCTTTTTAAGTGCAAGGGCAAAATGGTCCTCTCCAAATAATGCAATGTGACAGCAAATGACAGCTCAAACAAGTTCTATTTGGCACATGGAGTGTATTAGAATTGGCCTTGCATTCAAAAACCATGAATTTGCAAAATGTCCATTTTTAGCACTTCATTTTCCAAGCCCAAATCCAATTTACATTCCTTAGCCATGAAATGAATATTCAAACACCCTTAAAATGCCATTCCTGAGGTGTTGGAAAAAGTCCCATTCAAAAATTCCAATTATTTTGAAAGTTGGACAATTTTGCCCCTGGTCCAATTCAGCTGTCCAGTTGAAAAGTGACTTTTTGCCTTGGCCATTTTTGGACAAATCCAATGATGCACCCTTGAAGTACATGTCAAATGGAGTTTGTGCATATAAAGAACTTGCAATTTGGACAATCCATGTGGAAGTTATGACCTCCTGATTACGGGTCATTTTTGAAATTCACTGAGCCCCAATTTCCAAACCATACATTGGATTTTCAAGTTCTTGGACTTTTTGGAAAGGTGAGAACAAGATCTACAACTTTCATGTTGAACAAATTTTCATTTGAAGCTTCCTTGGACACGTGGCTTTGAGGTCCAAAACTTTCCATTTTTGGAAACTTCAGTTAAAGGTCACTTTCTATTTTTGGCAGTTTTTGTCCTGACTTGATTTCCTTCATTTTTAAGCTTTGAGATGTCATTCAACACTTGTTCCAACATGATTGAAGTGTCTTCAACTCATTTTCACCTCCAAATCCATCAGATCATGTACAGTTGACCACGGTTGACTTTTCATCTGACAGATGAATTTGGCAATGCATAGATCACATTAAGCCCCAATCTCCAACTGAAATGGCTCAAGGGTGAAACCCTAGCCTCAATAAGCACAATATAATCACAAAATGAACCCCACAACCATCAGAAACCTCATCTCCTGACTAAGCCCTGACTGGCCCAATGCAACTGATTAGGGTTGACCAGTGGTCAAAACCCTAATCTCAAGGAATCTTCTTCAATCTTCTGATGACATCCAACCATGATGATGATGATGTATCAATTCAATCAAGATGAAGATCAATATCCATTGAGAATCATAAAACCCTAATTTACAGCCCAATCCTCAGATGATCCATGACCAGTCAATAAACCCTAGGCTTGCACTTTACTTCCTCAACTTCTGATCAAGACTTGGGAAGATGGCTTGTACTATGTAACCACATGCTATGCAATACGAGATGCCTAATGCCCTAAAATGATATGCAAATATGTTAATGTTAGTCCCAAGAGAGGAGGGCAAATTTTGAGGTGTTACACTGAGAACTTAAAAAGGCAGTGCTCATTCGGACAATAAATTTTATACCTCAATGCGTTAGTTCTGTCAACTCTGAAATCAGCTGATAGTTGCATGTGTAATTTCTTAAATGGCTTTTACACATTCCTCTTTTGTGCGAAATGTGTCTCCTTGTTTCAAAGATCCTTGCATTTGCACATAAGAATTATACCATATATCTGATGAAGGTTCATCAGACCCCAAATTCAACCTTGTCATGTCATCTGGAACATTCACCTCAGCTTGTTCGTCATCAGTCTCACAAAACACTTGTGACTGATCAATAAACTGAGACACTTGTTGTTGATGTGGTAATATATACAACTCTATATCGTTGTAACTAGATTGTTCATGCCTGACAAACATATGCTGAACATCGTCATTATCTCGAATCTTCTTCTGATAAAACTTCACCTGGTTTTCTGCAAACCAAACCGGATTTTTATAGATGGTTTGGCCCAAATTACTGCACTGTAATTTCTTTTCTATTCTTTGTTTTAGATGTGAAAAATTGGATCGTCAATTTATTGTAAACCGAGTTACCTCTGTGTTTCGAAAACAAAAATAGAATAACTGATGATCAAATATTTCACCTTCGATATGGGCACTGATCATGTAATGTTGTGTGGAAGACATTTTTTAAAAATCTAACTTTCTTTTCTTTATTGAAATTGAATGTATTACTAAGTTGTTCATCTGCACAGCCTAAATAGTGTAAACATTGAACGCATTGATTTCACATTCCATTGACTTACACCTAGGCGCCAAGAGGAATGATGCCTCTTCCTTGCATGTGACTAATCACATGCAGGCGCCAAGAGGAAGGGAGCCTCTTCCTTTCATGTGATTCTTCACATGCATGCGCCTAAGACAAAGGCTACTCTACCTAAGCTAGTCTAGTTGTCATTGCATGCAACCAATCCCATGCTTCGTAGGTTGCAAACCTACTATCTCATTCATCTATAAATAGCCTTTCATATCACAATATCAAACCATCTCCAACACTACTCATATATAATCTTTCTTTGTCACATTATTTCTCTATCACACTCAAGCTCTGCAACATCAAATTATGTCTTTGTTAATTATGGGTGATGAACACAGAGGAACACTCGAGAATATCTCGTCATTTGTATGTTATCACTCTCTTTTTACTTATTCTGATTTTAAGTCGTATATCTTTGTTATCTATGTTTGTATTATGTATTTCTTCTTCTTATTCCATTTCTTACTTATTTGTTATTAGGATCCGAAGCGTTTTAGATGTCGTGTACATGAATATGTACCCCAGACTCCTTTAATAGAACCATATATTAGAGGATATGGATTTGGAAATCTCCTCAACATTATTCCGTACTCGGTGGACTACAAGTTCATTCTTGCTTTGTTGGAGCGGTGGAGACCCGAGACCCACACATTTCACCTTCCGATTGGAGAGTGTACCGTCACACTTGAGGACGTGTACATGTTGTTGGGTCTCCGTATAGATGGAAAGGCCGTGAATGGTAGAGTTAACCAAGACAACTCTATCTGCAATGAATTATTGGGTGCCCCTTTGTTAGACGATGAAACTGAGGGAGAGTCATCCGGTCAAGCAAGGGGGCAAGGTATAAATTTAAAATACCTTAAACTATATTATGCCAGTATAGTATTGTCCGAAGATTCAACCGAGTACGAGAAAATAATTAAAGCTTGGTGTTATATTATGATTTTATTTGATAATTTTTTGTTTCTAGAAAATACAGGTAATTCAGTAAATATTATGTATTTATCTTTGTTACGCAACATTAATAAGGTAAGCACATATAGTTGGGGTTCAGCTGTGTTGGTTCATCTATATAGTGCAATGTGCAAAACTGTAAAAAAAAATACCTGTACTTTTTTTTCATATGCGTATATGCTATAAGCTTGGGGTTGGTCAAGAATGTCGTCACTCGCCCTGATAAACGAGAACCCATTAGTGTTCTCGTTTGCAACTAAGTAAGTCTAACACTTTACCATTTAGTTAATTATATTTTATATTATAATTAACAGTAAATAATAATTTTCACTTTTTTTATCTAAGGTGGTCAGTAAGGGGGATGAACTACAATAGGTGTCCCAAACACGCTATTGTAGTCTATCGCAATCTATTGGACCACATTGGACATGACGATGTAATATTCCTACACAACTATATTTTAATTTAAAAATACTTATCAAATTATTTTTCATCTAATCGTTTCGTATTGTTTTACAGTTTATCTGGAGGCCATATTTGGGTCTTGATCATGATGTGAACCATGACGATGTTGCAGTTTGGACAGCGAAGATACCGATTATCCGATTCACTACGGTGGAAATGCACCAGAGTGATTGGGTCAAACTGCAGTTCGGCATGCTACAACAAATTCCAGAACCTCCCACGTGTTTGAGGAATTAGCATCAAAAAAGGGTTGATGCACAATGGGATTATTCTGACTGGAGAGACTTTGCAAAAGAGATGTGTCGTCAATGGAGGAATCGGTGATAAGACATCTTAAATGAACCAGTCATCCATGGTGCAAGACCGACTCAACAATATATGACATGGTTTAGGTCGGTAACAACTCAACAATTTGTATTTAAGCCTTAGTATTTGATGGATCCACGCCAACTTGCTTCGTCATCGTACACCCCATAATAATTCCCCACCCAATACCAATGTCAACCCACCCAAACTCAACAACCAACCTCACAACATCAACCTACCACATACACACAACAACCAAACACTCAACCTCGCAACCCGTTCATGCCATCCACCCAACAACCAACCATCCAACGTCGCAATCCATTCATACCACCCACCCAAACACAAAACCAAGAATCAAACCCCGCAACCACAACCGTTTATAGCCAAGATGATTCATATGGGTCACTTCATCGTAGCCCCCCACCAATGACCACCCAAACATCTCATCACCATAACACTCAACCACTGTTTAACTATAGTACGTCCTAGGAACCATTGTTTCGTTTCCAAAACGATTCAATGGCCCAATTTTGGCAACTATACCGTCCCCGGTCCACCCAACCCCAACGACCTAACTACAATGACATGGGCACCGAACTCCATTACGGAAGCGCCGTTGGCTAGAGCCCCTCCGGATATTGGGAACAAATGATGACACATCTGTCAAATACTACTGGAACTTCCGTCGGACCTTCCCACCAGCCATCGTTTGATCAGGTCAACACGCAAAGACCTCAAACACCTCAAGAAAATCGTGGGAGACCTCGGAGACAAACTAACACACCTAAATGTGGAACATGGGGACGTTATGATCGGGTCGGTCATTAATTTATTGTCAGTCCAATGTAACCAATTATTACCACATGAATAAAAAAATTGTTACATTATTCTTTTTTATTTAATAAATAAACAAAATTAAAAATTAAAATAAATAAATAAAAATAATAATACAAGGGGTGTAGGCGCCAGAGGCATTGGCGCCCACACCACAAACAACACTAAGGCGTCAGGGGCATTGGCGCCTCCTCATGAGGGTCAATGCATGCGCCAATAGCATTGGCGCCTCCTCATGAGGAGCCCAATGCATGCGTCAATGTTATTGGTGTCTCCTCTTCATGCTTAGGGAATGCGACAATTCATCTGGCACATCCTCTTTTAAAAATGGTTATTTTGATTTTTTTTGAATTATTTATTATTTTAAAAAAATTAAAATAATAGTTATTTTAAAAAAAAAAATGCATGAAGCAGCTAACTAACAGCAACATTAAAAACACTACGTATTTAACTCCAATCATCTTTACTATCACAATTACTCACACGATTTCTTGTATTAACCATTGTAGCATTCGACAACCATTTATATACAAACTTAACTCTCTCTACCTTTGCATTTTCATTTTCCTATTTTACTTTATTATTAATTATATTTCCGTTTTCATTTTCAACTCTTTTTTCTTCTTCTTTACTTGTTTCTCATATTCACACTACAAAATTGAATTTAGAGAATCTTTTTTCTTTATTTGCACTTTCACCACGTGCTTGCTAATTCTTCCAAATACTAACAAACTTACAAATAATTGCAATCAATTTTCTTAAATAGATAAATGTCAACTTCTATAATTTATTTTGTTCAAAGATTCGACTTGCAATATTTCAAATTTGTTTAGTCAATAAAATTGATGTGAAAATGTTTTTTCATAGGAGATATTCATAAATCTAACAGTAATTTTTTTTTTTGAGTTTATGTAAGGATTCAATTAATAAATTAATCTAAGTTGCTGAGTTTTGTAAGGATTCAACTAATAAATTAATCTAAGTTGTTGTTGGTTGAGAATTTGTTTTATTCAAGTTTTTTGATCTTTGGTAATCGGGCAAGAGTATCTTAATAAATTTCCTTCTTAAAAAAATTATTAATTATAATTAATTTAAAATTTGTTAATTAGTTTTAGTATTTACGTTCTCATTTTGGACCTTTTTTGTTTTACTTATTCCACATATGCACGTTACAAAATTTAATGTGGAGAATCTTTTTCCTTATCTGTACTTTCACCATGTTGATGGTAATTGTTTTAGACTTTAATAGAATGTTTTATAGAAGCTTAGCGTGTGGTGGACTTAAGTGTGTGTCGAAATAGCATGCATCGAACAGAGTCTGTATTAATTGTATTTGACAGAAAGTCAAATACAGCTGCCGAAGCATGCAGTCGAATCATGTAGTTGTCGAAAGATTCAACATAGTCAAAATAGATTAACTTAGTTTAGTTTTAATTGAATTAGTTATTTTGTGATTACTTTGAGTGCAAGTAATCTCATCTATAAATAGAGAGGAAATCTATTTCACATGTAATCAGTTTTGTATTAGTATTGTGTAGTTTTTGAAATCACAATTGTGATTAACACACTTTGTAGCAGACACCTTGAGTGCAACTTGCACAGTAATACATTTTTCTTCTTCTTCTTCTTCCTCCTGAATTTCTTTTTTCTCTCACTTTCAATTGTCTTATTTTCTTCTTTTAATTTTGTGTGTAATGTAGAATCATCTTGCAACCAATTAGTGGTTATTTTACTTGAGTAAATGGTGAAAAACAAGAGGCGTGATCAATCAGAAAGATTGATTCAGTTAACTTCAAGATTGATGTTTTCCCAACATCTGATATCTAGAGCATTGGTTGTGTGATCTTTGGGACACACATTGAATCACGATGAAGCATCCGACTGGGCATTTTCGAGCGAATCTTCCAATCTTAAATAGTAAGAACTATGAAAATTGGTGTAAGCAAATGAAGGTTATTTTCTGTTATCAAAATCTTTGGGATCTTGTGAAGAACGGAGTAACACCAATTGGAGAGAATGTTATGGGAGAACAGAAGGTTGCACATAAAGATTTGAAGATGAAGGATTATAATGGTCTATTTTTAATCCATCAATGCATTTATCTTGACAGATTTGAGACAGTTCGTGATGTAGATTCAACAAAGGAAACATGGGACATCCTGAAAAAAATCATTTGGAGACGCTGAGAAAGCGAAGGAGACGGGGTTAGAAACTCACAAAAGAATGTATGAATTGCTTCAGATGGAAGACAATGAAAGAGTGACTATTTGTTTACCAGAGTAACAAAATTGGTGAATTAAATCAAGACGTGTGGAGAAGTGTTTACATCAAAATTTGTAGTGTCAAAGATTTTGAGGCCATTGGCTCCAAAGCTTGATCATGTGGTAGTAACCATAGAAGAATCGAAGGATTTTTCAAGTATGACAAAAGAAAAGTTTCAAGGGACACTTGAATCTCACGAACAAATAATGACTGAAAGAATTGCAAGCAAGTCGATAATTGATGTGGCTTTGCAGGCTCAGACAACTAAAGAAAAGAAAGACGGAGGAAGATGGAACTGTAACAAGGAAAGGGGAAGCTTCAACTATTTGACTGGAAGAGGAAACCATCAAGAAGGTATTTCATTCAATCAAAGACAATCTTCTAACCAAGGCAATCACATAGGTGATGGTGCAGGTTGAGGAAGAGGCGCTGGAAGAAAACCTGATAAAAGTCATATTCAATGCTACAATTGTCAAAAGTATGGCCATTATACAAGTCAATATCGAAGAGGTAATAAAGATCAAGAAACTGATGTAAAGCTTGTAGAAGAAGAAGTAATGATAATGGTCACAACAAAAGAAGAAGAAATATTCAAAGATCAATGGTATCTCGACTCAGGTTGTTTATCGCACATGAGTGGAAGAAATGTTTGGTTTATCAACATCAGTCTCTCATCGAAGAATAAGGTAAAATTTGCAAACGAAAATACCATATTTGCTGAAGGTATTTGTGATATTCTGGTCAGGAGAAAGGATGGTAAAGGATCAATAATTTCCAATGTGTTATACATACCTGGCATGAAGAGTAATCTGCTAAGTAGAGGTCAGTTGATTGAGAGGAATTACATAGTATTGATAGAAAATAGAATGATGAGACTGATCGACTCGAGAAACATGTTAATCTTGAAGGATCATATGTCTCATAATACAACCTTCAGGATTGAACTTGATGTGTTGGAACATAAGTGTTTGGTGACTGCAGCTAGCAGAGATGAATGGTTATGGAATTACAGACTTGGTCACTTAAATTTGAATAACATTAGTAATATGAAGAGGAAGAACATGGTTTTAGGCCTACCATAAGTCCATATTCCATAAGAAGTATGTGAAGAATGTGTTCAATTAAAGCAACACAAAAATTGCTTTAGCAAGGATGCAAGTAGAAATCCACTCTCAAGATAATCTAATCAGACATGTGTGGTACTCTCCAGGTAGATTCGCTTGGAGGGAACAAGTACTTTATTACATATATTGATGATTACAACAAAATCTATGGACCTACTTAATCAAGAAGAAAGGTGATGTGATCGATGTTTTCACCAAGTTCAAAGCAATGGTTGAAAGACAGAGTAGTCACAAAATTAAGGTTCTGAGGATAGATGGAGGTGAAGAGTGTGTATCGAAAGATTTCGATACATTATGTACAAGAGAAGGAATTTTGCATGAGGTGGTGTCACCATACACTCTTCAGCAAAATGGTACTGCTGAAAGAAAGAACATAACCATTATGAATATGGTAAGAAGTATGTTAAAAGGCAAGCATCTCCCAAATGAGCTATGGGGTGAGGTTGTGTTGACTGCAACATACATATTGAACAAATGTCCAACAAAGAGGCTTGAAGGTATCATACCATAAGAATGTTGGTTTGGTGTCAAACCTAGTTTAAGCCACTTAAAGGTGTTTAGATCCATAACACATAGGCATGTACCATATCAACTAAGAAGAAAGTTGGATGATAAATTCAGTCATGATTAGCATGGATGTGATCGTATATGAGCTTAAGGAGTGGGATTGGACTAAGAACATCAAGAATGATTCAGTGAGAATCCCGTGTAATGAACCAGCTAGTGAAACTGTTAGAGAAGTTCGACCAGAAGTTGTCGAAAGGTCAAGCTAGCACAAGCAAACCCTAGAGAATCAGAAACATGCTTGCAAGATTGCAGGAATGTGTAATCACATCAGATGATGTGATCGATGGTGAAGGTGAGTTAGTACATTATGCCTTCTATGCATATACTAGGCCAGTCGATGCAGCTAAAACATTGAAAGACTCAAGTTGGATGAAAGCTATGGTGGGTGAGATAAGATCCACATAAGACAATGATATCTAGTCACTAGTCGAATCTCCAAAAGGGAAAAAGGCAATTTATGTGAAGTGCGTGTACAAAGTCAAGCTTAATCCAAAAGGTGAAGTAATTCGACACAAGGCAAGACTAGTAGCAAAGGGGTTTCTTTATAAAGAAGGAATTGACTATAATGAAGTATTTGCATCAGTATATAGAATCAAAACAATCAGGTTGTTTGTTGATTTAGCCAATATACATAATTGGTCGATATGTCAGATGGGTGTGCAATGTGCATTCCTGAATGGCCCTCTAGACGAAGAGATGTATGTAAGACAACCAGTTGGTTTGCGAAACAGGACCAAGAAAGGAAAGTATATAGGTTGCATAAAGCCCTGTATGGACTGAAACAAGCTCTAAGAGTTAGGAATAAGAAAATAGATAGCTTTCTAAGAAATAAAGAGTTTGAGCAGTGCACGATAGAGTATGGTATGTATGTCAGGAGAAGCAGGAGTGAGATGATTATATTATGGCTCTATGTCGATGACCCGTTAATAACAGGCAGTTGCAAGAAGGAGATCGAAGACTTCAAATATGACATAAGTAAGAAGTTTGAAATTCCAGACTTGGAAAATCTCTCATACTTTCTTGGTATCAAATTCTACAAGAGTATTATAGGTTTGATGATGCACCAAAGAAGATATGTAGGTGAAATACTCAAGAGATTTGAGATGCAAGATTGCAACTCAACTTCGACTCTAGTTGAGCCCAGATTGCAACTGACGAAAGATTTGACTGAAGATGATGTCGACCCAACACATTACAGAAGACTCATTGGATCACTTAGACACATCTGTCACACAAAGCCAGATTTAGTCTATTGTGTAGGCATGGTCATCAGATTCATGCAGAAGTCAAAGGTATTCCATCTTGCAGCCACCAAGAGGATACTGAGGTATCTCAAAGGAACACTCGACTATGGTATTTTATTTCCTTCAGTCAATGAAGGAAAAGAATGCAAACTTGTGGGGTACACTGACTCTAGTTGGTCTGGTGATGTCGAAGATAGAAAATTGACAACAGGAAATATGTGTTCATGTTATGTGGTGCACCATTCGCATAGAGTTCAGGAAAGGAACTGGTGGTAGCTTTATGATCTGTGAGGTAGAATATATAGCAGCTTCGCTATGTGCATGTTAAGCAACAGGGATGATAAATCTAGTCGAAGAAATTATAGGGAAGAATCATGGAGCAATGACCATGAAGATCGACAATATGTCGGCTATCAACCTAGCAAAGAATCTGATAGCACATGAAAGAAGCAAACACATCTAAATGAGGTTCCATTACTTGAGAGAGCAGGTCGCAAATGAAAAGTTGAATCTAGAACATTGCAGGTCAGAGAATCAGATTGCAGATATAATGACGAAGGTCGTGTAGGTCGAATTGTTCAAGAGAATAAGAATAATGATTAACGTAGATAGTTTAGACACAATGAATTAAATGTTTTGTTAAATAAATAATTCTCTATGTCGAAGTCGAAATTAATGTATTTGTATTCGACTGGTGTCGAAAAATATTTTTGTGTGTATCAAAATAGCATGCGTCGAACAAAGTCTATATTAATTATATTAACTGTATTTATAACACTATTTTCTTTAACAATTAATTATGATTTATTTTAAATTTGATAATATTTGTACTTGCGTTTTCATTTTGGACTTTTTTTTTTCTTTACTTCTTTCTCATATTTACACTACAAAATTTAATGTATAGAGTCTTTTCCCCTATTTTCAGTTTCACCATGTGCTTGGTAATTGTTTCATACAAGTAAGAAACTTGGAAATTTTAAATAAAAAGTTAAATGCCAACTTGCAAAACTGGTGTAGGTACATAGATATAATGTGCTTAAAAATGCAAACTTGTAAAATAGATGTAGGTTTGTACAGAAAAATATTGTATTTATTATAAAATTGTACATAGATATAACGTGTTTTAAAAAGTATTGCCTAAATTTCTCTATACCTAAAAATTCAATTATTAGGTTTCACATGTTTCCATTTACAAAAGATATACTTGAAAAATGTAAAGCAAGTGAGTCATTTAATTTTAAATTTCTATTTTATTTAATCCAAATAAAAGTATTAAAAGATACAATATTTTCCTGTAAAATATTTTTTAATTAATATATAAAGTTATTTAAAATATTTTAATTTCTTAACTGTAAGTTTTATCACAACCAATCAATATTGATATTATTATATCAAATTAATATTATATTTTTTAATTTGAAATCTGAATTATCACAATTATGTGAGTTTATGATAATTGTTATCAGAGGTTATTTAAAAATTAATAAAAATCAGTCATTTTTATAAAAGTTATTTATGTATAACTCATTAAAAAATAAAATTTATTTTAAAAATTGATATAAATGTTTTATAAAATTTGATTTGTAGAATCTAAAATAAATAAATAAATAAATATATATATATATATATATATATATATATATATATATATTTTATTTATTTATTTATTTATTTTATATTTATTATTTATTTATTTATTTATATATATATATATATATATATATATATATATATATATATATATATATATATATATATATATATATATATATATATATATATATATATATATATATATATATATATATATATATATATATATATATATATATATATACACACTTAAAACTTCACAATACTATACTTTTTAAAATATGTCCTTAACAAAATATTACATGTAACACTTAATTTTCTTTTACATAGCAATGATAGCAGCCAATACAGATAATTATATATGTTTTTCCTGTAATTTTTTGGTAATTTGAAATATGTAAGACAAAAAGTTTTAATTATTAAATAATTTGAAATATGTAAGACAAAAAGTTTTAATTATTAAAATATTAAACTTTAAAGTTTTTTAAAAGTTTGAAGTAATAGGGTACTCTCTTCGGTTTCTTGAGTTCGACGAATCGAAAATTGGAGGAATAGTTATTTGATGTATTGGATCATACATGTTATTAAAACAGGTAGAAATCGAAGAGAGCCGGCCAAAATCGAAAGAAAAAAAACTAGTGAATTCAGAAGCTTTTTCAAACGAGGAGGATTAATGATAATAAAGGTGAGAAGAAACCAAGAATTAGATCAGGTTAGAATTCTTTTTTTTTTTTTTTTTTATAATCTCACAAGATTTTATATTGGTTTAACTCGTTAACATATTCTCTCATATCTGAGAGATTTTTACTACAATAACAATAAATTACATATAATCACTAAAACAATCTAGTCTTAATTTTCCTTGCCTCACACAAGAGGACTTCTTTATTTTATAAATTGTAGCGACTTTATTACCTTGAACCTTTAAGGAATTAGAAAATTACAAAGGTGTTTGTTTTCAACAACTCACACAAAGCGTAAATTTGATACATCTGAGTTACAAGTCATAACATTTCCTAAGAAATAATAAGAGAGCATTTATGTTTATGTTTTTATCCTTTTCAAATATTACAATGTTTTGCAAAGCTTATAAGTATTCAGAATATTTCAATGACGTAGAAATATTACAATGTCAATCGTGTTGAGTGTGCAACCTTTGACATTCGAAGTTTTCATTTATATAGGACTTGTAAATTCTGAATCTACAGTCAATTGTCCTTATCAATCATTTGTCGTTGAAAATGGAGTCATTGGAATTGTACTTTCGTAGTACCAGATTGCCTTCATGCATCTTTCTTAGAATTACCTTGGAGTTGTATCTCATTGTTGCTATCTGTTTAGTAGAGAATTCCCGGATGTGGGTGTTCGCTGTGAATTTTGGCGAACAACCTCTGGTTTACCAAAACTTGTAGAATTGGGTTACTTGCAGGATCAACCACACAAATCCTAGGACATGTGCAGATCTAGATGGTCTTGGAGATGCCTAGAACCACTTTCATATCTTTCATTTTTGTTCTCTAAGTGTTTTACGTCGAAATATGTTGATTAAAACGTTAAGTGGATGTAAATTTAACAAGATAAAGTAAATGGCGGAAAATAACTGACGAAATGTAAAGTGTCGAAAAAGAGAAAGTGCAGAAAGATAAATGACTGGAAAACATAAAAGAGATTTGTAAAGAACTTTAAACTTTATAAAATAAACTTTGAAGGAATTGGTGTTTGTTTACACATACATTTTCCAAATATGACTCTTTTCTCTCACACGGGTACTTTGAGTATTTTCAGGAATTTTGTATAAGTAATTGTTCACACCCTTTTTTTCGATAACAACTACCCTATTTATAAACAAATAACATAACTGTTACTAACGACCAAATCCTAAAACTGTGACACATGGCTTTCTTCCTTTCGCCAGATGCTTCCACGCGTCTTCTGCCAAACGTTACAACTTTTTAAATTCAAATTTACACTTTAAGTCGAAATGACGTCTCCCTTCAGGCTTTTTGTCGAATTATCAATACACTGCAATGTTTTCCATGTCTTGTCAAAGTACTTTTCTAGCTGCAAATATCATGTCGAAATATCAAAGCTTCCATTTTGTCGAAGTGTCGAGCCACACTTATCAACCAAATCGTTTTATCCCATGTCATCATTTGTCGAAAAAGTCATTCTGTACACCAAATCTCATGGCGTCGAAAACGCACGTATACAAATTGCCCCCCAGCAAAGACGTTTCGACTGTTGTTCTGGAGAAACAGTCATTTGTTGTCAACCAGTGTTTTGATGCCATGTCATTTAATCTTCATTAAACGCAAGTTTGATAATCTCAATTTCCAATGCAGGTTCATCATTACACTTTCTTCACAATGTCACGTCTAGCCCACGTTCACAGCCTACTTCCATCACTCCCTCACATCATGGTTTCTTTTCAACTTCCACCTCTTTATCATTCCCATCAGAAATGGCCACGTGTCCCACTAACATCATTACCATCCTAAAACGTTTCAACATCTTCTTCCTATAAATACCCATAAACCTTTTCTTTAAACCCTTTTCCGTTTCAGATTTTCTTTCCTCATACCCATTTCTTAAGCTTTTCACATTTTCTGAGAAATCTTCTTAAGTTTTTCTAACAATGGCGCCTCAAAAACCTTCAAGCAGCAAGCATTCCAAGAAGAAACAAGACTCAGCATTTCCTCCTGTGCACGATTTAAAAGGGCCAATGACCATTGGACATCAACAGTATGTTCCGGAACCTCCAAATGAGAAAGAAAAAGACTGCAACTATAAATCTCAGGTACTAATCCCTGTTCTTATTTCTGGAAATTGTCATGATATGTTAGGTCCCCTTCCAAATCCAGAGATTAAACCAGAGCGCTTAAGAGAATTTTTTCCCTCTTACTTTCACACAAAACCCATAGGCGCTGGAAGAAAACCTCAGCCTAAAGAGAAAGCTGTAGAACAAAAAGACGCATCGAGTTCGACGGATATTGGAGAGTTGGACTTAGCCTATTTGAACTATCCCAGGATATTTAGAACGTGCCCATGGTCGAAAGATCCTTCTGACTACGTATCTTGGTTAGATAAAATCGAAAAAGTTAAAGGGGCTTTTTGGAAAGAGGTAGGCATTTTCGACCTTATCCAGTTGTCGAGAGTAGGACCCAATATCTGCCCAAATATGCTTTTGGCTTCTCTCTACTTTTGGGATAGCACTTACAACACCTTTCACCTTCCTTGTGGGATGGTTACGCCTACCCTTTTCGACGCAGCAGCCATTGTTGGTCTTCATCCCAATGGTATAGATTTCGACCCTACTGTCTTAAATGAAGATACCATTGCTTTCGAGACTAGCCTTGCACCCTACTCCTTATTCATGTCCTATTACCACGATAAGAGTACTACTGAAGTTTTAGATGTCGAACATATAGCTTTTTTAACACTATGGCTATCCAAATATGTGTTTTGTTCTCGCTCTCTCCAAGTTGCTAAGAGATTCATTACCATAGCCAATCAGCTTCATGCAGGCACAAAACTATGCTTGAGCGAAATGATTCTGGCGAACCTTTATGAATCTCTATGTGAGAGCGTACATCTTTTAAAAAACACCAAAACCCAAGGGAAAATCAACTTATCAGGACCTTTCTGGCTCTTGCAATTATGGCTCAATGCCACCTTTGAAGCCAATCTTCCTGTAGCACCAGAAATAGATGAAGAAGAAGTAAAAAATAGGACTGTCGAATGGCCAAGATTAGTGCTAATAACGCCATCTGATGAAGGAATCAGCCTTCGACAAGCTTTTAAAAGCTATGTTATGATGTTTGCTAAGAGTTATCAATTTACTTCGACCATGGCACCTTTTGCTGATAGAAAAATTGGACCTAGGTGGTTTACCCAACAACTGCCTTTGGAGATGCAAAAGGATGAAAATATATTCCTGAATGTTTGGGAATCATTCTTAACCCCTAGGCTCCTTTTTTCTTACCGTAACACCACTAAAAACCAAATTGCTTTGATAGTTTATCAACCCAACCTTGTTTCTAGACAGTTTGGTCTAATCCAAATCAAACCTCACCCTATATTTCCCAAGAAAGGATCCATCATCTTTTATAACTCCCTTCACACTGAAGACGAAGGCAAAGAGCTGTCAAAGAAACTAGCTGATGATTCTCTCGACATTCGACCAGTTATTTTTCGACCATCATTCCTATGCACTCCTGAGTTTGATGAGTGGTGAAAGGATTATTATTCCAACAAATTTTTCGACGTAGCTGCTTTCGCTACACATTTGACAAATGCTTTCGCTTTTGTGCAGGATCGGACCAAAAAAGGTATTCATCGACACATTAAGGAAATACAGAAATTTCAAAAATATTTTGAAACTGCGTATAGACCTGATGATCTTAGTCGAACCATATGCGAAGCAGCGGCCGAATTAAAACGTAAATTGACGGAGAAGTTTGAAAAACTGTCATTGCCTTCCAATCTTTCACCAGAGGCGCGCTATGACCTGGCTTTCAGTTGTCATCCACCAAAGTTTCCTCCTTTGCCAACTGCTGACTTTGGGGTGGCGTTTAATTTTCCACTTCCAGACTGGTTCCTTTGTGGGGATTTTATGAAAATTCTTCGTCAAAAGTATCAAAAACCTGCTAAGCGTGTGGTTCCGACTAAGTATCATCTGGGCGAATATCCAGGACACCTTCATATTGGAATAGAACACGTTTGCATGGAAGATCCCATTCTTGAAGGTGTTCACAGAAAAACATGATTTTTCCTTATGTTATTCTAACTGTCTTATCATGTCTCTCTTATATTTGTTTCTGAATTTTCTTTCTTTCCTTAGCTGTGAAGATCCCTGCTAAGAAAGCTGTTGTCGAAGCGACGCCCAGTACTGCTAAGAAGCCTTCGACAAAGGTACAAAACTTTTCTCTTCTTATTATTCATCTTCCTTTTGTCAAAACTAACTGGCTTTGGTCTGCATGACTAGGTAAGTCGAAAACCCCCAACAATCCAAAAGAAAAGGAGTGAAGAGGAGAGAGGCGAGAATAAAGTCCCTAATGAAGAGTCTGGTGACGAATCTCCAGAGTTAATCCCTCCCCCTCAGAAGAAGAAGAAACTCACGAAGGTCTCTTCCCAAAGATCTATCGTTAACCCAATTAGGAAGGATCCTGCCAGTACTCCTCCTGCTAAGCCTCAGTCGAAAGACACAGGGAGTGGGAAATCCGGCTTTAATACTGAAATTCCTGAGGTAAATTTTTTTCTTTTATTTCGACAGCATATGTTCACCTTTCCTACATCTTTTCCTCTAAATCTTAGAATTTATTTTTTAGGAACAAGTGGCTGTCGAACGCACGCCTGAGAAAATTCTGGAGGAGACAGCCCCAGAGGAAGATATCCCCACAAGTGACCATGACATGCAAACCGTAGCAGAATTCGACACTACATTGGGTGAAGCTTCTGAAGATGAATCTCCTCCTCATCCGGGATTAAATGTTGCACCTCAGGGTGATGACATTGATATGGAGGTTGTGGTCGAAGATGATCCTGAAGATGGAGCTGCCAGAGATGGGGACAACCAGTCGAAACAAACAGAGGTTGAGCATGCTTCGACGCGAAACACTCCACCTGCTCCTGACCGGGCCCAAGGGAGTAGCAAATCAACTGGTTCGACCAGTTTCTCTCGCGAGGAACTTGAAAATCTCAAGGTGCAAAGACCTTTGGAGTATCTGAAAGCCATGCTTAGCACCCGTTTTAATTTCCAGGATTCTTCGCAGAGTAGTTCGACCACTTCTGGGGCAACTTCTGAAGCACCATCACTTGGCAACATCTTGACCAAAATCAAAACGAAAATCCTTGATGTCGATTTGTTTAAAGTCTTGGAAGAGAATTCCCTTGCTCAAATTGATCTTAAGAAAATTTTGAAGCAAGTGAATGTCCTGGAAGCTTCTTCTGAGATTGGAAGTTTTGTGATGGAGTTGATGACTCTCATTGACTTGGCCACTGCAGATCTCCATCGTCAAAGAGATCTCACCAATCAGATCTCCTCCAAGTCTGAAACTCAAACTGCTGAATGGGATGCTGTTTCGACTTCGACTGACAAAGTTTCGAAATTGCAAAAGCTCTCTGAAACTTATGTCAAAGAAGTTGCTGCTTGCGATGACAATATCCAAAAATGGAAAACACAGATAGCAGCACTTCAAGAAAAGATCTCTCAAGAGGAGAAACGTAAGGCATCCATACAGCAACCCAAGCAGAGCGAGATTGACGAAGAATTGAGGGTGGGTATTCGACATGCAGAAAAAGCCCAGCAACTTAGTCAGGAGATTGAGACTCTCTCTACTCACAAGAGTCTTTGTGATCATCGACTCCAGTTTCAGAGGCAGAAATTCGCCACTTTGAAGGATACTTTTGCCAATTTTAATTTGTAGTTGAATTTATTTAGCAACTCTCAGCCCTTTGAGGCTTTCTTTGTAATAACTTTTGAATTCCATTTTTATTTGGCCCATCTTATCACAATTATGTTTGCACTTATTTTGTTACTACTTTTACTTCCTGCAATATAGGTTTATACTTTTTCAAATACTTGCCATTTATTCTTAGGATTCTTTTATCCTTCTCCATTTCTTCTATTTCGTACGCGCCGTTTGAAAATGTTTTCAAAACCTGGAAAGGTCCCTCCCATTTAGGAGACCACTTTCCCATTAATTTATCCTTTCGATCCATAGGAAGGATTACTTTCCACACAAGGTCACCTATTAAGAAGGTCTTGGATCTTACTTTCTTATTGTAAAATCTTTCGACTCTCTCCTTTTGTCTTCTTATTAGGTCTAGCGCGCGCAACCTTTCTTCGTCTAAATCAACTAGTTCGTCCATCATCATACTCCAATATGTATCTGATGGGATTTCATGATGCCTTTGCACTCTAACCGACTGCAGATATATTTCGACTGGCAAAACTGCATCATGTCCGTAAGTCAACTTGAATGGAGTCGAATTCGTTGCCTCTTTGGGGGACGTTCGACAAGCCCACAAGGCTTGATCCAAAGTCTTATGCCAATTTCTAGGTTTTTTCCCCACATGCTTCTTAATCAAGTTTATCACTACTTTGTTGGCTGCTTCAACTTGCCCATTTGCTTGAGCGTAGTAAGGTGTCGAAGTAAGGAGCTTAAAACCTGTTTCTTGTGCAAATTTCTGCATGTTTTTACCGGTGAACACAGATCCTTGATCTGTTGTTATTGTCTCAGGTATCCCAAATCTGTAAATTATGTATTTTTGGATAAAGTCTATGACTGCTTCTTGATCCACATTCGCCAATGGTATAGCTTCGGTCCATTTTGTGAAATAGTCTATCCCAACCAAAATGTACCTTTGTCCTTTTGAGGAAGCTGGTCGAATCTCCCCGATCAAGTCCAACGCCCATCCTCTGAATGGCCAAGGTTTTATAATTGAGTGCAACTCACTTGCAGGGACATGGGGTATGCCTGCATGTACTTGACATTCCTAACAACCTTTTGCAAATTCGACACAGTCTTTCAGCATTGTTGGCCAATACATTCCTTGTTGAAATAATAGCCACCTCATTTTGTGACCTGCTTGGTGTGCGCCACACGCTCCACTGTGTATATTCGACAAGGCTATGTAGGCTTCGTCTTCACTCAGGCATTTCAACAAGACTCCTTCTGCAGTCTTTTTGAACAATTCATTTCCCAAAAGTACGTAACTCAAAGCTCTGTATTTTATCCTTCTTTCTGCTTTCTGATTTGGGTCTTGTAGATAATTCTTGATAGGCTTTCTCCAGTCTGTTATTCCAGAATCATCTATGTTGAATATCTCAAAGTTTTCTTCGTCACCGTATCCTAATCTTATTGACTCCAGATCTGATGGGGACAACTTGGTGGATACGACTCTTCCTCTGACTTCAATGGCTTCTTCTAACTTTTTCTTCGACACTTTGTATCCGGACGCTAGTTGAGCAAGACCATTCGCTTCTTGATTCTCCAACCTGGGAATGTGCCTGAAGACGACATTGTCGAACGCCTTGAGAAGTCTATTGGCTATTACAAAGTACATGATTAAATTTTCTTTCACGCACTTATACTCTTTCGTCAACTGCTTTATCACCAGTTCGGAATCACCCATTATTTCGACTCTCGTTGCCCCCAATTTCAACAATATTTCAAGTCCGGCGATCAAAGCTTCATATTCTGCTTCATTGTTTGAACACAGACTTTCAACTTTGTACTTGAATTTTGTTGGAATTCTGTCAGGAGAAATAATCAACATCCCCACGCCTGTACCTTTTTTATGACTGGACCCGTCGAAATACAATTTCCAAGGTTCTAATTCGACGTATTCCACATCTTCGTTTATAGAGTGGTCGGCTATGAAATCAGCGACCACTTGCCCTTTCATGGCCTTTAAAGGCAGATATTTCAAAGAGTATTCTGTTAAAGCTAAAGCCCATTTTCCAATTCGACTATGTAAAATAGATTTAGATAACATATACTTTATTACGTCGAAATGGGAGGAAATATATACATCAACAGGTTTTATATAATGCTTTAATTTGATACAAGAGAAATATACACACAGGCATAGCTTTTCTATAATGCTATATCTAGTTTCGGCATCGTTCAGGACTCTACTGAGATAATAAATGGCCCTTTCGACGCCATTCTCATCTTCTTGACACAACATACTTCCTAATGTTTTGTCTGATGCCGAAATGTACAATCTCATATCTCTTTTTCTGCAAGGAGACATCAGGATTGGGGGATTAGCCAGGTACTCCTTGATTTTGTCGAAAGCCGCTTGCTGTTCTTGCCCCCATGCGAAGTCTTCTTTCTTTAGTCGAAGTAGAGGAGAGAAAGCTTGTGTCTTCCCACTGAGGTTGGAGATGAATCTTCTGAGAAAGTTGATTTTCCCTAGCAGAGACTGCAACCCCTTTTTGGTTGATGGTGCTTTCGCTTCCATTATGGCCTTGGCTTTATTTTCGTTTATTTCGATCCCCTTCTTATGGACCACAAAGCCTAAGAAATCACCCGCCTGCACACCAAAAGCACATTTAAGTGGGTTCATTTTCAAACCAAACTTCCTCATCCTTTCAAAGGATTGTCGAAGATGATCTATATGACTTTTTTCTGAAACAGACTTAATCACAATGTCGTCAATATACACTTACATGAAAGTTTCGATAAAGTCATGAAAGATGGAATTCATGGCACGTTGGTAAGTCGCTCCAGCGTTCTTTAAACCAAAAGGCATTACTACTCATTCGTACGTTCCTATTGCTCCAGGACAACGGAAAGCCGTTTTAGGAACATCTTCTTCAACGATGAAAATTTGGTTATAGCCAGAGTATCCGTCTAACATACTTAAGTACTCATGGCCGGCTGCAGAATCTATGAGCATTTCTGCCACTGGCATAGGATATTCATCCTTTGGGGTAGCCGAGTTTAAGTCTCGAAAATCAATGCATATCCTAAGTTTGCCATTTTTCTTAATTACTGGAACAATATTTGCAATCCATTCGACATACCTGGTTGTGCGGATGAACTTGCATCTCAGAAGTCTTTCGACCTCTTCTTTTATTTTCGACAAGATTTCTGGTGCGAAGCGTCTCGGGGTCTGCTTTACTGGCTTCTTTCCTTCCATTATTGGCAACTGCATTTCGACCAGACTTCTGTCAAGACCAGGCATTTCGTCATAATCCCATGCGAAGCAGTCTTTGAACTCTTTTAGCAACTGGACTATTTCGACCTTGAACTGGGGGTCCATTTTCGCACTTATGTAGGTTGGTCTATTCTCTATCCCCACCCCAAGTTTATTTCTTGTAAAGGATCCTGCGCCACCATCTTCTCGTTAGTTGACACTGGATCTTTTTCGAACCCCAGAGGTTCGTCGTCGTAAATGGCGTCAAGCTTTTGGTGTTGCCATCCGCCCATTTGGTTGGTGACATGATCTTCCGCAACGTCTTCTTGGGGACATTGTTTGTTGGAGTTCTCTTGGTTGGCTTCGACAGCCATATTTTTTACTTCAGCCTCAAGGGCCTCTTTTAGTTTGTTTTCGGCTATGTAAGCCGTAATCTTTTCGATTGCTGATTGTTCACTCGTCATCGTCAAATTCACTACCCCATCCCGTCGGCGCTATATGAGTGGTTCCCCATATGTAAGTTTCGCCAATCACTTCTTTATCCCACTGGAAACCATGCGTTGGATGCAGGTACATGGAGCAATAGGCATTGTCTGTCGTCTTCAAGTCGAATTCTGCCGGGCTGCAGGGAGGTATATGAGCCAGGTTTTTGTCGAAGCTTTGGCTGTTGACAGTGTTCACCTCGGTCATGAAGTAGCTTTGGTCAGCCTCGATGTTTTCGACGATTCCATCTGGCCTCCATATGGCTATCCGCTGGTGCATTGAAGAGGGTACAGCTCCCACGCCGTGAATCCACTCCCTACCAAGCAGTAGGTTGTAGTTGGCTTTTGACGCGATGACTATGAACATTGTAGGCCTTGTTATGGTTCCTACGGTTAAGTTCACTTGGATGACTCCCATAGTTGTTCCTATCTTCCCTTCGTAATTCGACAGCACCATGTTGTGAGGCTTCGCGTCCGAATCGTCTTTTCCAATCTTCTTCAGTATGTAGTGGGGCATCAAATTCACTACCGCTCCCCCATCCACCAGTATCTTATTCACACCGACATTTTCCACCTTTCCTTTTATAAACAGAGGTTTCAAATGCGCTTTCATGGAGTCGTCTGGTCTTTCGAAGAAAGCGTTCTGCTCTTCGACGCATCCGTTGTTCATCACGTAGTAGCAGACGGGCTTGTGTGCCATTGTTTCTTCTTCCATTTCGTCTCCTTCATCCTCGATCTCCATGACTCTATCATAGTCTCTAGGGAGAACAGAGACCACGTTGCAAATCACGTTGAAAGACGCTTCTGAGTCAGAGTTAAAGCTGTCGGTTACTTCATCATCTTCCTGCATCTTCTCCTTCGACGCCACCGATTCGACAACTCTGCTAGGATTGATCTGGAGGGGAGTCTCTTTCCTGCTCCTTGTCTGACGATTGTTGCTAGATTCTGCTTCGTCTGGACCATTCATGTTCTTTTTCGCCATCTCTATTTCTTCCCTCTTCTGCCTCTGGAACCTCCTCCATTGGGATCTGGACATGGGATTCTTGCCTTTGTAATTCTCTGAAGGGTATGGTCTTGGCTTGTGTTTTTCCATTTCCTTCTTGCCCTCCATCGACGCGCCTCTCTGAACCTCAAACTTTCCCCATTTCTTCTGCCCCTGGGCGTCTCTAAAGGGTTGAACCCATTTGCCGTCCGTTGCTTTGTCAGATGGTTTATAGGTGTTCTGGCGTCTCTCTCCGTGCCTCCACTGGTGGTGATCACTTCTCCTTGGGTCATATCTCACTGTTCCCCAATTCTCTTTCCTCTTGGTCTTATCCACCGCTTCCAGGTTGGTTGCTGCCTTCCTGTCGAAGACTGCGCTGCAGCGTGGGCACAACATCACTTCGGTTTTCATCCTTTGGCACCTCTTGATGAATTCCATTAAGTTTTCCTCCTCTCTAGGATACGCCAGCCTTTGGTGTTCTTTCCGACGACGATCTTCGCCCTCTTCGACCTGGTCCTTCTGAGATATTTCCACCATATTTACCCCAACATTTCGTTCGTCGGCGATGCTTAATTCGTTCATCTTTCTAATGAGCCTCTCTTCTTCGCCTTCGACGCCTTTTGGTGTCTGGTCGAACTCTTTCTCTGGGCAGCAGCACCAAGATATGGTCCTGGGACCATGTTTGCAACAGCATTTGTTCCAATTTCTTCTGGGGTCTTCCATTGTTCTACGTAGAATCCCACTGATCACGGGCTTCGAAGGACCGTTAGCGGCTTCCGCTTTGATTTTTGTGACTTCTTTACTGAAAGGCCCCATAGTGTTGACGCAGGTGGCGATATCACCTTTCTTCTTTTTGTTAGAATCAAGGCCTTCAGCAGCCTTGTTTTCAATCACGAGGTCTTCAGTAACCCTCTCTTTCGTATTAGGGGAATGCTTAATTTCGTCGACTGTTTCTTCATCGTTGTCTGAAGAAGCATCTCCCCAACCGCTTGGTCGGATTGTGTTGATGTCGATCTGGGAGCTTGCCGGCGCGTCGTACTTCACAAGATAATCATATTTCCCACTTGGCTGTCCCAAGCGGTCCCAGTTCTCCTCTTGTCGAAACTCCACATTCTCGACAGCATCGTCACCGTCCTTCTTGTCGAAACCTTCAGTAGTTTCTATCCTTTTCTGGCTTGCGAGATCATCAGCAATCTCGACCATGTTGACATTTGCGTCGAAACTTCCAGGGGCTTCCACCATTTCCAAATTGCCATCAGGAGCAACTTCGGCCTCCACCATGTTCACGACGAATGGTTCAGCGTAGTGGGCTTCGACTGCTTGCATGGGATTCGAATCGATCTTCATCTGTTGTTTTGGTTTGTCACCAAACTTCAGCCTTCCGTCACGGATAGCATTTTGAACGAGATCCCTGAAAAGGAAACAACGAGACGTCTTATGGCCCAAAAAATTATGGTATTTACAAAAACCTCTCTTTTTCTGTTGTTCCATAGGCGGTTCTTTAGCGCCTGGTGGTTTTATTAATTGACCATCTTTAACCAACAGATCGAAGATTTCGTCACATTTGGTGATGTCGAACGTATAAGTCCTTTTGGGGAACTTATCGTTGGTTTCGACTGGGTTTCCGTTCGACGGAGTTAGTACTTTGCACGAATAAGGTGGCCCTTGCTTTAGTTCTGCTAGGTCAATCTCTTGTTCGTCGAAGCTACTTGGTTCGTTTTCGTCGAACTCATCATCTTGGCGAACCCCTACGTAGGCTACCCTCTCTTTTTTATTCTTATTTGCCCTGAATTTTTCGTCCCTTAACCTTTCGACCTGTCTCACTCTATCCGCTAATTGTGCCATATCCCTCAGATACTGGGTATCTAGTTTCTTCCTTATAGAATAATCTAGTCCCCCTGCGGCCATTTCGACCAACTCATGTTCTGGCACTGGGGTGAAACATCTAGCCTTTAGCAATCTGAACCTATTTAAATAATCATCTATTGGTTCGGAGTGTTTTCTCTTGACACTGGCCAATTCTTTCAGACTTATTTTTGTTTGTCCCATGTAGAATTGTTCATGGAACAGCCTTTCTAATTGGGTCCACGTGTATACTGAGTTTGCAGGCAAAGATGTAAACCAAGTAAACGCGTTTTTTGTTAGGGAACTAGGGAAGTATTTTATTTTCAAATTTTCATTACGGGCTATTTCCCCTGCCTCGATCAGATAACGTGCCACATGTTCTATAGTGGACTCACTAGTGTCCCCTGAGAACTTTGTGAACTTAGGGACTTTCCACCTTGGTGGCAATTCTTCTTGCAGAATATATTCCGATAGTGGGGATGCGTAACTAGGCCTTTGTAAACCCATGTTCATCCCATTTTGTGCCATTATCGATTCGACCATGGCTGCCAAATTGTTTTCGACAGGCGGATTATTATACCGTATCCGTTGTTGCAATACAGCATCCGCATCCTGGTCTCTCTGGATTACTATCCTTCTAGGCTCTTGTGGAATGGGGATTTCGACACGAGGTTGTTCGACTACATCCTCTTGGTTTCTGACGTTTGTTTGAGGATTATCCAACGGTATCTGGTTTATCGTAGGGTCTTCCTGGACCGCTACCACTGGGTTATGAATTACTTGTTCCCTGTGTCGAGTTTGAGGGACTCCAAAGAAATCAGCAATGCGCGTCATCTGCGCTGCCAACACTTGGTTTGTTTGAGTGGTGTTTTGTATTAGTGGGTTAAACACCGCTCCCATTTGTTGCGTCAACATTTGGACCATATCATGATTACTCTCGTCCATCTGTTGTCTAATTACTTGCGCCGAATTATTTGTTATCGGCGGCACGTAAAGTGGTTGTTGATTCAGTCTACTCATATTTCCACCATATCCTGACCCTTGTAAGGGTGAAGACACGTTGGCCATCGAATCTGAATATATTAACGGGGAGTTGTGTAAATTTGCCATCACCGAAGTTGGCATTCCATAGGGTTGTTCCCTACCAGGCGGAGGCAAGGTGAAATTTGTTACAAAAGGCCTAGGAGTGTTTCCCACAGGAGGGGGTGTCCCAACGGGCATTTGTTGTGCCCTGAAGGACGAACTAGGCGCGTTTTGCGACATCGAAACCGCTGGTATCGACCCTGTTGACGAAGGTACAGCCTCTGACACAGGGACCGAACCTATATTGCCTTCTGTCGAAGGGGAAGGGTTGGATACTGGGATGGATTCGTTTGGATTATTTGGCTGGTTCGCCATTTTCCTTACTCTTGTTCTTTTAGGTATTTCTACTTCGGATACGGCTAATTTACCGCTTCTCAGTCTCATACAATGAAGAACAAATTTTGATTAGTGATTATCTAAACTTCTAGATTTCTGCACTGTCCCACTGGGCGTGCCAATTTGTTCGCTGTGAATTTTGGCGAACAACCTCTGGTTTACCAAAACTTGTAGAATTGGGTTACTTGCAGGATCAACCACACAAATCCTAGGACATGTGCAGATCTAGATGGTCTTGGAGATGCCTAGAACCACTTTCATATCTTTCATTTTTGTTCTCTAAGTGTTTTACGTCGAAATATGTTGATTAAAACGTTAAGTGGATGTAAATTTAACAAGATAAAGTAAATGGCGGAAAATAACTGACGAAATGTAAAGTGTCGAAAAAGAGAAAGTGCAGAAAGATAAATGACTGGAAAACATAAAAGAGATTTGTAAAGAACTTTAAACTTTATAAAATAAACTTTGAAGGAATTGGTGTTTGTTTACACATACATTTTCCAAATATGACTCTTTTCTCTCACACGGGTACTTTGAGTATTTTCAGGAATTTTGTATAAGTAATTTTTCACACCCTTTTTTTCGATAACAACTACCCTATTTATAAACAAATAACATAACTGTTACTAACGACCAAATCCTAAAACTGTGACACATGGCTTTCTTCCTTTCGCCAGATGCTTCCACGCGTCTTCTGCCAAACGTTACAACTTTTTAAATTCAAATTTACACTTTAAGTCGAAATGACGTCTCCCTTCAGGCTTTTTGTCGAATTATCAATACACTGCAATGTTTTCCATGTCTTGTCAAAGTACTTTTCTAGCTGCAAATATCATGTCGAAATATCAAAGCTTCCATTTTGTCGAAGTGTCGAGCCACACTTATCAACCAAATCGTTTTATCCCATGTCATCATTTGTCGAAAAAGTCATTCTGTACACCAAATCTCATGGCGTCGAAAACGCACGTATACAGTGGGCAACATCCCTCGCTTCGTTTACTAGTTCAATGTTACAACTTATCCCTTCTTCATTTTCATCTTCATTGAAATAGGAGCGTCCTCGTGTTGGCATGTCGATTTTGACTGGTAACATTGTGTTCTCACAGTATACTAATGTAAAAGGAGTTTCTCCATTGATGGAATAAGGAGTTCTATGGTATAACCACAGTACTTTGTGCAATTGTTCATCCCACAAACCTTTGGCCTTATCTAGTCTTTTTTTACCCCTTTTATTATAACCTTGTTGGCTGACTTTGCTTGTCTGTTCTCATGTGGGTGAACGGCGGATACAAATTTATTTTGAACCCCCGTCTCTTTGTAGAAACGATTACAACGGCATAAGCAAATTTTGTTTTATTGTATGAGACAATGACTCCTGGTAAACCAAACCCGCACATGATCTTTTGCTAATAAAAGCAACGAACTCTTTATGTCGTTATCTTGTACACAACCTTTGATTTTATCCATTTCATGAACTAGTTAACTCCGACAATCAAGAATTTAGTTGGCGGGGAGCAAGGGGAAGTAGCCCTAGAATATACATGCCCCACTAGTAAAAAGGCCAAGGCGTTGATACATAATGGAGAAGCTCGAATGACGCAGGGTGTAGATTAACACGCCTTTGGCATTTTTCATACCTCTTGATGAAAGTTATGATGTCCTTCGTTAGAGAAGGCCAATAATAACATGTTCTTAACAACTTATGGGCCAAGGCTCGTCCACCAATATGGCTACCATAATTCCCTTGATGAACTTACGCCAAGACCATGCCGATCTCTTGTTCCACCTAACATCTTAGCATAGGAGTGACCCTTCCCATTTTATAGAGTTTTCCAATCATAAGGATGTGATATGTCACACGCTTGTGGATTTTTTAATTCCAAATCGTCTTATGGCAACTCATCTGATTGCACATAATGAATTGTGGATACCATCCAGCTGTTTACTGTGGAAATTGGTAAACAACTGCTGGTCCTCCCTGGTCTTAAAACGAAGGGTTACTTGCAGGATCGACCAGTTGATCCTAGGACATGTGCTAGTGCAAGTGAGACTTGTTCGAACTTTTGACGAAATGACTTTGTGAGGAAGGCTCCCAACAAAGTGTCGAACAAGTGTAGGGGTTTTCCACACGAACGGTTTTTAGGCAATGTTACCGCCTATAGGTGACTCGTGACCGACAGCGCTATAACATTCAAAATATGTATACTACGAACACGCTTTTGGTAAACTCTATGATCGTGATAGAGTCAGTGTCGACAGCGTAAACGACAACGTGAAATGATAATTCAAAAGCAAAAGAAATTAAGATAAAATGTTCAACGGGAACAATTGAAAAGTAGGGAAGTTGCATTGAAATAAATGTGGTGATTCACGTACATAACACTCTCAGAGAAACTCTTGCTTCCTCGCGCTGGGAATGGGAAGTTTTCTTACAAGTGAATTCGTAGTACAAAGTGAACACCTCGAACCCCTTGTGGGATACTCCTATTTATACTAAACTAGAGGAACTACTCCTAAAATAGCGTCCTAGAAGCTAGCAGATGTTATAACCCACGATTTGCATAACCGCTGCACCCATGTCTTGCTAACAACTCCACGTTGTGGCGCTCTTTTTCCTTTTGGAACTGCTATTTTATTTTAAATTTCAAATTTCTCCCGCTCAGATGCCAAGGTGAAGCTGTCTTCCGCGCATTTGATTAAAATTCTTTAAGTCCCAAAACCTCGTGTTGGTCGACAGAATGCCCTGTCGACGGAACCGTCGTTTCCTGTCGGCCTCCTCTTTTAGTTTTCTTTTCCTTCTTGATTGCGTTCGACATCTTTTACCTTTTAGTAGGGTATAATCCCCACTTTCATGGGCCTCTTTCGTTACTTGTGCTTTCAGCATGCCTTAGGTATATTTTGTGGTAACAAAATTCCCCCCCGAGATGCCATTTTCGACTATCGATGATGAGATGATGGCATCTCTGAAACTGTCGGCTTTCCCTTTAATGTTTCCGCTTCTACTTAGTGGGACCTCTGTGTATCCCACGTGGGTGACGTCAGACAATTATGACGATCGTTTCTACTTCTCCTCGAGACGCACAAAATCACGTCTACGTCACTTCACGTCTCCAAACTGGACGTGTTTTGTCTTTTCGTTTACCTTCTCTCCTCCACGTGTCCGTAGGCGTGGGAACGTGAGTGTACGTGTCGGCCATGGAAGTGTAATCGCTCCCTCTTCTTTGCTCAGGGTTTAAGGGCTATAAAACCCTCATTCTTCTTTCTTCCTCTCTTTTTTGGCATTCTTGATTCAGTATTCATTTGTCCTTATTTGTCTTCTGCTTTTTCTGTGAAATATCTTCTTCTCCATAACGAAGAACCTTCTTGTTATCTCCATGGCCACCTCCAACAAACCTTCGGCTGCTGAACTCTCACGCCCTATCAACATTGATGGCAGGGAATATGTTCCTGAGCCTCCATTGGTAGAAGAAAAGGAGAAAATCTGGCGTTCTCAGGTACTGATTCCTTTTTCTCTGGCTAATGAACCCTTAGCTTTTCTAGGTCCTCTCCCAGAAAACCGACACCCAGAGATCACCAAGAATGATTCTTCCCTTTTTCCCGCCAGTCACATTTCTGAACCTATGATATCTGCTCAACAACCCTTCTCCCTTCGATACGTCGATAGGAACTTCAGAACCGCTCCCCCTAGGAATTGTCCTAAGTTTTGTGCTTGGATGGACCGGTTGGAAACGGAGAAACTCGGCCACTGGAAAAGAATAAGCATTTATACCCTCTTGCATATTGTGCGTTGTGGCCCTCCTCAGTCTTGTGACATGTTATTATCCACCCTTCAATTTTGGGAGAGTTCGACTAACTCCTTCCATACTAGATGTGGCATGATCACGCCAACACTCCTAGACATCGCTGCCATCACTAGCTTGAGACCGTCGGGTGAGGTCTTCGACTGCGAAGTTGTGGCACCAGTTTCTTTGAAATTCGACGTTGGTGACTCTCGCAAACCAACATACAACAACTTCATTGACCATCATGCCACTTCTGCAGGTCCTGTGACCGACGAGGAACACGTGGCTTTCTTGACCCTTTGGCTGTCCCATTTTGTCTTCTGCTCACGGTCGATGCAGGTAGCCAAGCATTTTTCCCTCTTGGCGACTCAGTTGCACCAAGGACGTGATGTCGCTTTAGGCCAATTGATATTATCCTCTCTCTCTATGAGTCTCTATCCGAGGTTGTCTTCCAGATTCGACTCTTCGACCCTGAGAACTCTAGAAAGAAAAACGTATTGGTTCATGGTCCTTTCTAGTTCCTACAATTGTGGCTCAATGCCACTTTCTCCAAAGAGATAGCCCCATATGGGATGAGGAGGGTTGCGTGTCCCCCTAGAGGAACGCCATGTTATCTGGAAAAGGTTGATTCCCTCGACACCCATCGACAAGAACTTTCCAGACCTTCGGGTGTTTCGACTCATCTTCGAACTAATGTTGACTCATGTCGACTTCCTACCCTCTATGGCTCCTTTTTACCGTCGAACTGAGGGTCCTGAGTGGTTTACCAGACCTTTCCCTCCGACTAACGGAGAGCTAAGGACTAAATCCTTCCTCACTTGGAGGCGATTTTTGGTCCCTTGCTTCTTGTCGGCGGAGACTGCCAGCAGCAATCCAGGTATAGTAGCTTACCAGCCTAACCTTGTGGCCAGGCAATTTGGTCTTTGCCAATTTATCCCCAAACCCCTGTTTTCTTCTCAAGAGCTACTTGCCAACATCCTTTGCGGCCAACCTTGGAGCGAAGTTGAAGAGGAACTGGAAAACATTTGGAAAAACCGACCCCGTCTTCCTTCCTTTTCTTTTCGACCAGCCCACTACTGCACCAAAGAATTTTATGATTGGTGGCAATCCTATTTTTCACTTTATGTTGGCGATTCTGATGCCAAACTTGCTGAATTGACCGAGGCTTTTGTTTGTTTGCAGGCGAAGTCGACTAAATGTAAGGCTCTTCATGTTAAGCAAATTCGTGCCTTCCAGAATTACTTCCAAGTTGTGTATCGACCAGATAATCTTCGTGGGACCATCCGAGAGGCTTCTGTCGAACTGAAAGCGAAAATAATCATCAACTTCCAAAACTCAAAATCCCTGATCACGTGAAAGACAAATATTTTTATGCCCTTCATTTTGGAAAAATAAAATTCCCTCCTCTGCCATCTAGTCCTTTGGCTTTGGCCTTTGGTCATTTGGTTCTGGTGTGGTTCTACTGTCCTATTTCGTACGTACAAAACGCCTCCAAGAGAAAAAAGGCCGACAGAGTGGTCCCCACGAAGTATTATCTGCCTGACTACTCAAGGTCGCTCCATATCGATCCTCGATATGTTAGCGTGTTCGAAACCACGTAACTTGGTAACGCTTTCTTGGAAATTTGAACACTCCTTTCCACCTGGACTTCCTCACTCACTTGCGTTTCTTTCATTTATTTGCAGCGCTCCCTCTGAAACCTGCAGACTCTGCATCCGCTGACCAACCTACTCCTTCGACACAGAAGGCTCAGGTTTGACTCTGGCTGAAGTACTCTTTTTTCTGATCTTGACTTTATCCTTAAACATCTTTCTCTTCTTGCAGGTTGCTCCTGAGCAATCTTCTGACGATGATAGGCGCCCCATTTCCCAAGTCCTGAGAAAAACCAGTTCTTTTGTATACTCCTCTAAAACATTTCCATTTGCCTTTTCCTTCTAGAGGGGGAACGTTATGTGATTGCTAATATTTTGTTTATGTGCAGGGTCAACCCCGTTCGACAGAACCTACTGTCTCTCTCTCCTCCAAAAAAATCCAAAAAAACACAAGTGTTCTGCTCCGGCGGGCTCTGAGGTATTTCTTGTCGGCACGTCTGCTCTTTTGGCTAGACTATTTGCTTATAACCTCTCTTCGTGTCTTCAGCACACCTCGCAACATAAATCCAAAAGTCATCATGGCCATAAGAGGAAGCAACATGATTCTCCTTCCAAGAGTGGCGACCATAAAAGGAAGAGGCATCATGCAACGCCTCCCTCAGAGGTTCCTGTCCAAGATGTCGACACTCCCCTAGTTGACGCTTCAGCCCTTGGTGCGGCCCCTGCTCCAGTCGTGGGAGCTTCATCGTCGATCGGTCCTTCCCCTGCTACTGCCTTAGGGGACACGCATCAGGATGCAGTTTCTCATGCATCGACACAGGTATTATTTGTATTCCTATTTATTCCTTTGGATTCTTTGTTGCGCTTTGCTTACTCAATTCTTCCTTCTACAGGCTGATATTTCTACTGAACCGACTCAGCCTGCTGCTGATTATACTCCTGCCTCGCTGCTCTCTTCTCCAGATCGTCCCTTTCAATCCGTTGACACCGCTGGTGAGTCCATCGAATTTCCCCTCCAAATTAGTGACAGTGATTCTGACTCAGTCACTAGTCCTGCAACACATCTGGATTCTAGCTCGATTAGTTCTGACTCGAGTCTATCCTCAGCTTCCTTGCAGGATTTACGGGAGCCAGTCGGTGTCGACACCAACAAACAACAATCCCCCCAAGCTACTCCGTTGTCGACCACTTCTCCTCAGGTTACTTCTCCGCCAGCAACTTCTCCTTCGACCTTCCCTGGGTTGGCGATTAAGCCTTCTGCTCTAGAAGCAATTTCCAGGCTACGCAATCTGGTGAAATCTCGTGAGGTCTCCTCAGATTCTGACCAACTCTATTCTGGTAAAGTGGGCCCTGAGGCGACGAAGACTAAAGCTCTTATGGACAAGATCCGTGTGCACGCTTTGAACTCCGACCTTCCCTTCGTGCTCATGCATGAACCTGTTGTCAGTCCAGAAATCTTGAGCGCACTTACCCAGCTAAAGGATCTCCAAATTTCTGATTATGCCAGACGTGCGATGGTGGCTATAGAAGAAATCTTAGTGCCTATGTTGCGCCATATTGACAGCGTTCGGGACACTGAGCGCCAAATTGCTGATATTGATGCCTCTGTTAAGGAAAAATGGGAGTTGGTGATGCGTGCCGACACGGAGGTTACCAGCATGTTGAAGGCTATGGAGGAGCGACAAAAGGAATTGACTTTGAAGCAAACAAGAGCTGTTGAGCTACGTCAACAAATCGACGCCCTTCGGCGTCAAATTGCTGCTTTGGATAGTGAGTTGGACTCAATTGTTAAGGAGGAGTCCCGTTTTGTCGACGAAGTGTTGCAACCTGCTCAAGCTACCGTGGAACAGACTTCCAGTGATGCCTTGTTGGTCGCTGAGGAACTTATGGCCGTTGAAGGGAAACTTGAGAAGCTTAAAGCCTATGCCGACACCCTGGAGCATGCGTCTATGCACTACAATTTAGAACTCAAATCCTTCCAATCCAAGTTTGGCCAGCTTTGACTGCTTTTTTATCGATTGTACCAGTTCATTTTTTGTAATATTCACACAATGGCTTTTAGCCACATTAATGTTATCTGCCTTTAGCACTGTATATTTATCTTCTGTGCCTTTGTCGTTGGTATCTAACATAATTATCTCCAACTTTATTTTTCGACATCTTATTTTAATATGCCAAAATTTTGACCTCTTGAAGGAGAGGCCTATATTTTTTCAAGTATTTTCCATTCACTCTTAAAATTCGCCTGTCTGGTGCCAACTCTTCGACCTCGTAGGCATTATTAGAAAAAACTTGCACGACCTTAAACGGTCCTTCCCAATTTGGGGACCATTTACCTAACATTTTATCGTTCTTGTCCATAGGCAAGATCACCCTCCAAACCAAATCGTCGACAGAAAACATTTTCCCTTTCACCCTTTTGTTGTAGGCTCGAGCGACTTTCTCTTTCTGCCTTTGTAGAGAATCTAGTGCTAGCATTCTTTCGTCGTCTACGTCGACCAATTCGTCTGTCATCATGCTCTAGTAATCTTCAGAGGGTATTTCATATTGCCTTTGGGTTCTGACCGCCTAGACCTGAATTTCTACTGGCAGTACTGCGTCATGTCCATAAGTCAGTCGAAATGGGGTTGTTCCAGTTGCCTCCTTTGGTGATGTTCGACATGCCCACAGGGCCTGGTCTAACGTCTTGTGCCAATTCCTTGGCTTCTGTCTTATGTGTTTCTTTATTAGGCTAATGATTACCTTATTAGCAGCTTCTACCTGGCCATTTTCCTGTGCGTAATAGGGAGTAGATGTCAGTAGCCTAATTCCCATTTCTTTTGCAAATTCTTGCATTTTTCGACCAGTGAAGACTGACCCCTGGTCGGTTGTAATAGTTTCTGGGATGCCAAATCTGCAAATGATGTAACCCTGGACAAAATCTATCACATTTTCTTGGTTCACATTTTGTAATTCTATGGCTTCGACCCATTTTGTGAAACAGTTGATGCCGACTAAAGCATACCTTTGTTGTTTCGACGAGGTTGGCTTTATTTCTCCTATAACGTCCAAAGCCCATCCTCGAAATGGCCAAGGTTTCACAATGGTGTGTAGCTCACTTGCAGGCACATGTTGTATGCCCCCATGCAATTGGCATTCTTGACAACCCTTGGCAAATTCAATGCAATCTTTCAGCATTGAAGGCCAATAAACTCCTGAACGCATCAAAAGCCATTTCATCTTCAAACCTGCTTGATGCGCCCCACATGCCCCGCTGTGTGTGCTCGACACCGCCATGTACGCTTCACTTTCTCCCATGCATTTTAATAACACTCCATCGACTGTCTTCTTGAATAATTCATCATTTACCAAGACATAGCTAAGGGCCCTATATTTTATCTTTCGATCTGTCGACCCCACGGGATTACGTAAATAGTCGACTAACGGCCTACGCCAATCACTCCTTCCTTCGTCATCGACAGTGAGAATTTCAAAATGATTTTTATCTACTGCCCCCAGCTTCATGATCGCCAGATCCGATGGTGATAGTGTCGTCGCCTGTATTTTCTTTCTTACCTGAATCTCTTCGTCCTGATTTCTCGACGTCTTATACCCTGAAGCTTCCTGTGCCAAATCATTTGCTCTTTGGTTTTCCTGCCGCGGTATGTGTTGGAGATTTACTTGCTCAAATCTCTTTAGCAGTCTTATGGTAACCACGAAATACATGATCAGAATTTCTTTAACACACCTATATTCTTTTGATACTTGTTTAATGACTAACTCTGAATCTCCCATAATTTCGACATTCCTTGCCCCCAATTCCAGCAATAGTTCAAGTCCGGTCATCAATAACTCGTATTCTGCTTCATTATTTGTGCATAGCCCTTCGATTTTGTATTTGAAGTCTGCTGGAATCCTATTTGGAGAAATTATGACTCCTCTTATCCCAGCTCCATGTTTATGCCTTGATACATCGAAGTATAGCCTCCATGGTGCTAAATCCACGTAACTCTGTTAACGCTAAAGCCCATTTTCCAATTCGACTATGCAAAATTGGTTTAGATAGAATATGTTTAATAATATCAAAATGAGAAGATACGTAAACATCAACATGCTTAATATATTGCTTTAATTTTGTACAAGAGAAATACAGGCACAAACATAGTTTTTCAATGTCACTATACCTCGTTTCAGGATCATTCAACATTCGACTAAGGTAATATACAGGTCTTTCGACACAATTTTCATCCTCTTGGATTAACATACTTCCTATAGTCGATTGTGAGGCTGCAATATACAATCTCATTGGCCTATGCCTAACATGAAGGGCCAATACTGGAGGCTTAGTCAAGTACTCTTTGATTTTGTCGAAAGCCTCTTGGTGTGCATCCTGCCATTTGAACTATTTGCTCTTCAGTCGAAGTAGTGGGGAGAACGCTTTTGTTTTGCCACTTAGATTTGAAATGAATCTTCTAAGGAAATTGATTTTTCCCAAAAAGGATTGCAGCTCTTTTTTGGTCGACGGAGGCCTGACGTCCATAATGGCTTTTGTTTTGCTTTGATTCACTTCAATGCCCTTTTTGTGCACCACAAAACCAAGGAAGTCGCCTGCCTGCACACAAAAAACGCATTTTAATGGATTCATTTTCAATCCACATTTCCTCATCCTTAGGAAGGCTTTTCGTAGATGGTCGACATGAGTATGTTGTCCATTTGATTTTATCACGATGTCATCAATGTAGACTTGTATGAAATCTTCAATAAAGTCATGGAACATCGAGTTCATTACCCTCTGGTATGTTGCTCCGACATTTTTCAAGCCGAATGGCATAACTACCCACTCATATGTCCCTAAGGCTCCTGGACATCGAAACGCCATCTTCGGCACGTCTTCTTCTGCAATAAAAATTTGGTTATATCCAGCATAACCATCTAACATGCTTAAATATTCAAAACCAGTGGCCGAATCGACTAGTATTTCAGCCACGGGCATGGCATATTCATCTTTTGGGGTGGCAGCATTTAGATCTCTAAAATCAATGCATACTCTTAAAGACCCATTTTTCTTTATGACTGGCACAATATTGGCCAACCATTCGACATACCTTGCAGTTTGGATAAACTTGCTTTTCAAAAGCCTTTCCACCTCTGTTTTTATCTTTGCCATAATCTCTGGGGCTAAACGCCTGGGCGTTTGTTTCACTGGTATCATACCCCGATTTTGGTCCTGAAATTTATATCATATTTGAAGGTTACAAGGCAGAAGTTCTTTTCTGTTTACAGTCATGTGGTAAATACATTACCTCAGTGTATGCCTATGTACACCAAACTATGCTTCATTTGATTACCTATTCCTTCTTCTACTGTGGATAAGTGAAAGGCAAGTTGTGAAGAGACAAGAAAGCATCTCTGGTTTCCTATGAAATTGAAGGCTATATTTGTATTTTTCTCAATTTACCGCGTTGGTGTCTTTCTAGCTCAGAGATATGGTTTCCTGGGATCCTTGTTTTTTTTTATAAAAAAACTGCCTTTGGCTATGACTCAGAAGCTTTAACGTTACAAAACATTTGGGAACCCTCGGTTGGTTTGGAAAAGGTGTAATTGTATAGCTATGAAAAGAGGCAGAGCAAAAATTCTTGGTCTAGTAACTAGGATGCACCTGAAATAAGACTTTTTCCTTTTACCAAACGTCTGTTGGTATCTTGTTTGGTTTACTTGACTTCTTAAGATTACCAAAGCCTTTTTAGATCCTTGCGAAAGTTTTTCTAGATTAAGGGCTGCGGGAAGTGTGTGGGTATTTGGCTAGAGTTTCGTGATTTAAAGTAGTGGGATTCTATTAAATGAGGCTTTGGAACTTTGCTCAAATCCTCCACTACTGCTAAAGAAGCCAGCGATTCAGTCCTGCCTGAACTGGAAAGGGGCATTGGTTTAACAATAAAATTAATTGCTTCAAAGATAAAGACACCTCAAAACATGAGCATTCGGAAGCCCTGCATGTATTAAACATAATAAATCTGGTTGTTCCTAATCTTTCTTCAGAAGTTATTCCAGAAGTTCTCTCTCTGAAGTGCATAAATTATTTGAAGTTCAGATCTCATCACTTACAAGTTACACTTCAATACAGTGTTTTTCATTTGGTTGGAAAAGATGTAATTTGTTAACGAAATGAATATAGAGTTAAAATTATTGCACGGTCCACACAAGAGCATATGATCAAGAGAATTCCGAGTACTTTTGATCATTTTACAAAAAAGAATAACCAAAAAATAAGATCCATTCAAACACCGATGCGCAGCCGTCATTGTTCCCCGTTCCAAAAGCAGTTTGTTTAATTATCCAGCAGTTGCAAGCAAGAGCGTTCATGCCAGACTCTTTTCGTATGTGTGTGATCTACAAAGGACCAACCACAAATTATGTCATTCGCGAGAAATACATTAATCATACACAAAAGAGTTGGCAGTGTGAAATGTCACTTAGAGAAGACTCAAAGTGAGTTCTGATAGGAGACTTCAAAGTGAATTGAGGGTGTCGTTGTCGTGTGCGGTAAGCTAACTGTGCAGCCAATTACCTCTCAGCAAGGTCTCGTGGTAACCTCAAGAACTTATGAACTATACCGTAATTTGGTACTTGAGTATGTTCCTGAAACAGTTCATCGTGTCATTAAGCATTGCAACAAGTTGAACCAAAGGATGCCAATGATTTATGTGAAGCTCTATACATACCAGATCTTTAGGGCATTGTCTTATATTCATCGTTGTATTGGGGCTTGCCATTGAGATATCAAACCTCAAAATCTCCTCGAAATCTATTGGTCAATCCACACACCCACAAAAGTCATTTCAAAACAGTTAAATTTATGAACCGACTATGGTGCTTAGAGACCCCAGTAAAAACTCAATGTGGCGCAACATCATCCTGCAATAACAATTCATTTTCAGACCACCAAACACATTGAATCCTAGAATATGAGAAGGAAGAAAACAGCATGGCAATGGCAACAAAAGACAAGTCAAGCGAAACACGTTGTATCAAGCATTGGATAGTGAAATAGACTCACAACAGAAGGATTATGTGCAGCAAATGATGGATTCTTTACCTGGCCCCTCGTGTAAAATCAACCAAAAATTTCTCTTCTTGGAGTCCTCTATGGTAAGAAGTTCAAAGCAGCTTTTGTCTCTGTCACCAAAAGTGCCCAGACACTGCAAGGGCTACGCAAGATTTGTGGTGTCCAGATCACCAAATAACCGCTATGGATGTGCAACTACATTTGTAACACAATTTCTAGAATTCTTACAGGTGCTTGCAAAGCATCCAAATTCGAAGGAGCGACTTATTTCGGCTGGCATTTTGTCCGACTTATTTGAGAATAACATTCATCAAGGTTCTAAAGCTGCCTTCCAAGACCTGCATAACCCAAACCATAAAAGTCAGTACAGAGTCTCCTGATCAATGATATTCTCCACAATCTTCAATCCTCATGTTTTAGAAAAAACGGAAACTGAAGTTACCCTGCATATTTGAAGAAAATGAAAAAACCTGGATACCGTGTTCATGATTGAAAAGCTTTGCAATAATTGAAGTTTTAACTTCCTCCAATCTTCACTGCAGTAACAAAAAAAAACACACAAACTAATCTAAACAGCAAGAATCCAAAATTTCCCAATTTGGGATTAAGACAAAAACGATTAGAGAAAGCTAAGTTCAGAATACCGTTTCCGGATAATAGCATCAAATAGGACAAACTCGTTTTTGAGCAGAAAAAACACTTCTGGAATTTGCTTCTTTGAGCTTTTGAATACCCAAATCCGAAAACCCTAATGGAGGAGCATAAAAGGAAAGGAAGCGAATTAGTGAGAGGGAGGACGAAATCAAAAGGAGGCGACCATAAAGGATAGAAACCCTAAGCACCAAATCAAAGACAAACCTGTGAGCTTCATCTTTGCCGTGGTCACCGCCGAAGGTGAGTTCTTTGTTTCAGCCTTTGCTTTCTTACACGATTGAGGGAGATGAGGGCATTTGGGTGTGAGACGTAGCGAAGTGATTGAGGATGTGAGGGAGATGAGCGAAGTGGTTGAGGATGTGAGGGAGATGAGCGGAGCGTGAGAGCGATGGTGAGAGAGGAGGACGATTGGGGTTCTAGGACTCTCGTCTGCATCCTCACATTTTCCTTTTCCCTTTTTTTATTTATTTCTTTATTTGTTCCTTTTTTTTAGCAGACTTTTAAAACCCCATTAAGTGAACGTTTAGATTTTTTCAGTGGTCATTAACTGTTGTTCTATTGGTATTAGTTTCTATTAAGTGCTGTTTTGTGTTCCCAATCCCTACCTTTTGAACCCAACAGCCAGGCGGCTAGGGTCATCTTTTGGGATTTCTTTTATTTTTTTAATTAATTAATCGTCCATTAAATAAACCATCCTTTTTTTATTTTTTATTTTATTCCTACTTTAACCTATTTTGTTTTTTATATTTTAGTTGTTATTTAAATGATAAACAATCATAAATGGCCTGGTGGAGAGGGGGTAGTTCCATAGTCTTAAGTGGAGTGAGTTCAATACTCATATGTAGCACCTTTTTAGTATTTCTTTTTCTTTTAGTATTTCATTTTCTTTTCTTTCAGCATTTTATTTTTTAGTGTTTTATTGTCTTTTAGCATTTTGTTTCTTTTAATATTTTTTATGACCATGTTTTTTTATTAAATCCATCATGCATGCAAAACCATTTTAAAACTATAAAAATCATTTCTTTTCTCGATTTAATATCGAGCCCATTTTCCATACCCTTGTAAGTCGATTGCTTTTTCAAGCATCGCCGTCAACCTCACATAGCTTACTCTTGGGCTTTCTTACAATGAGCCTGTTCTCTCGCACTTACACTCATACTTTGCATTATTTGTTGTTTGGGCCTGATTTATTTGTTTCATGATTTTGAATCCCCATTTGATAAAATGTACCCCACTCCCCCGATGTGTAATAATTTTGTACTGTTTAGTTCTTTATTACTTGACTGTTTAGCTAGATACTAACACAAGATTAAAATCCACCATTTCTAGAAAATACAAAAAATATGACTCGATCCAACGTCGAGTATTTTCTCAATAAACAAATCAACTCATTTCTCCCTCCTATTCCATTCCATTTCTTTCAAACTTTCATCAAACGCTTGATTCAACGTCAAGCCATTTTTTCTAATAAAAACTCAAAAAATATTAATTTATAGTTACGACCTTTTCAATAAGATGGAAGTGGAACGTGGTGTATACCACGCACTCCTGAGACTAGGATTCGAGATGTATATCTCGCTAATCCTAGTTCTCGCCATCATCCAATTTATCCACTTTGTTTTCTCTCAAACACTTATCCAAATTTCTCTTAAACGTCCATCAATACTTGATCTAGGTCAAGTCATTTTCACAACAAAACCAAAATACTTAATTCTTACTTAACACTTTTCCAGTAAAGGTGGAAATGGAACATGGTGTATACCATGCACTCCTGAGGTTAAGATTCGAGACGTATGCCTCACCAATCTTAACTCTCGCCATCGTCTAAAATTGTCAACGCGGTTTCTTCAAACCCTTTTTCTCAATCAAATTCCAAAATACTTAATTCCTATTTTAACTTTTTTTAATAAAGATGGAAATGGAACATGGTGTATACCATGCACTCCTGAGGCTAGGATTCGAGATGTATATCTCGCTCATCCAAGTTCTCGCCATCACTCAAAACACATCCAACCAATCAAACTCTTTTCTCGCCGCCGTGCGATTAATCAAAAATCTTCTTTCATAAATGAAAGGTATATTGTCTTAAGATGATACAAAACAATGTTTCGGCCACGATTGTTGAGTAGAGATAAATGACGCTTTTCCGAATGTAGATTTATAAATCCGTTCGATGTGTGGTATGCGTTCACTCCTCATCTGTTTTGGGTAAAATAATGTTTTCATCGATTAATACAGTATGACTTTCGCTAAAATCGACCAACAAACAAACATTTTTCTACCCAGAACTACGTAAGCCTTGATTTCTCTTTTGAGATACGTAGGAGCAGGATTTTTAAATCTTGTCAGGCCCACTAATAAAAAACTTAGGTTTAGTCCTTCGTTAAAAAATCCAAAAACTTTATCCCCTCTTCTATTCTTTCTTTCCCACCTAATAAACTGAAAAGCCTAACATTTCAAACTAACATTAATGCACACAATTGACCTAATGGTTCCCGTTGAGTACAACGGACGTGAGGGGTGCTAATACCTTCCCCTTGCGTAATCGACTCCCGAACCCTGATATTGGTTGCGATGACCGTATCTTATCCTTTCTTTTGTCTTGGGTTTTATCGATATTTCCCCTTTCCTTTTTAGGAATAAATAAAGTTCGGTGGCGACTCTGTTCAGTCCATCATTGCGAGCGTGTGATCGCGCTTCGCTTTGAAGTCGTATCCCCATTTTTTTCGAGGTGCGACAACTGGCTTTCGTCCAGCTTTTATGGGCAGCTTTAACTCGACCAAATCTCTACTCAAACCAGGAATTTCATTATAATCCCATGCAAAACAATCTCTAAATTCTTTAAGTATGGATATTACCTCAGACTTTAGTTTGTTGTCGATGTTGGCGCTTATATATGTTGGTCTTTTCTCGCCATTCTCGCCAAGGTCGACTTCTTCCAAGGGATCTTTTGTTCGGATTCTCTCTGGTGCCTTTAGATCTTTTTCGAACCCTAAAGGTTCATTGTCGTAAATGAAATCCAGACGCTGCTTGTCGAAGTCCCCTTTATTCAACACATAGGCCTCAACAGCCATGTTTTCTTCAGCCTATATGGCCGACTTTATTTTGTTTTCGGCAACGTATGCCGAAATCATTTTCAAAGCTTCTAACTCAGACATCATCACTGGCATCCCCCCAGTCTGTCAGCCGGATACCTGTGTATGGTGGATCATCTAGGCGTTCCACATCCTAAATGAAACCATGGGTTTCATGTAGCGTTAGCGAGACAAAAGCTTCACTCAGATTAGTATAAACATCCTCAGCTGGGAAGCAAGGAGAGATGTTGGCCAGCTTTCTTTCAAACTCCTTCTTGCCAACATTATTAACATCGACCATAAAATATCCTTGGTCGGCCTCGATGTTTTCGGCCACCCCATCCTCTCTCCAAATCACCAGTCTTTGGTGTGCTGAAGAAGGTACAACTCTGACGCCATGTAGCCACTCCCTGCCAAGTAGCAAGTTGTAACTTGGCTTTGCATCGATCACCATGAATAGTGTCGGTCTGGTCACAGAACCTACTGTAAGATTCACCATAATTACTCCCATGGTGCTCTTCGTCTTCCCTCCATAGTCTGACAACACCACGTTATTAGACCTAATGTCAGTGTCGTACTTGCCAATCTTCCTCAGAATATGGTGTGGCATAATGTTGACCGTGGCACCACAAATCGACCAAAATTTTGTTGACGGTTACGCCTTCCACCTTTGCCCTGATCAGTAGTGGTTTCAGATGGTTTTTCATGTTCATCGTTGGTCTTTCGAACACTGCCTCTTGGCTTTCGGCAGACCCATCGTTCAACACAAAATAACATCTTGGTTGATGCAAAGCCATTTCTTCAGCCTCATCATTATCCACTGACCCTTCGACTTCAGTTACACATTTGTATTCTTGTGGTAAGATTGATACCACGTTGACCAGAATGTCGAGGCTTGCTTCAGATTCTGAATTGAAGTCATCAGTCACTTCATCAGAACATTTTTCTGCTGGTCAACGGACGTACTCTCTTATCTGTTCTTTCGCCGTTGTGTCGACTTTCACAACCATTTTCTTCCCATCATTTGCCTCACTGGTTATGCCCCTTGCAGCGTCTCTTTCAGCTTGTTTACGCCTCTGAAATCGTCTCCATTGAGTCCTCGTCATGGGATTTTTTCCCAAATAGTTTTCAGAGATATGCGTCCTCTTTTCAGACTTAAATTCACGCCGATAGTTTACTGCTAGACCTCCTCTAGCCTCAGCAGCGGCCCCTTGTGGGGTGTCTTGTCTTCCCTGAGGTTTGATCCAAGTACCTCGAGGAGTACTGGCCGACGACACGAAGCTCCTGGGCCTTGTTGGGTTGTTTTCCACAACCTTTTTTGAGACTCTTTCATTCTGATAGCTCTGGGTTGGCAGATTTCTCTTGCTCTTACCCAGCTGCAGCCTCTGGAAATTCTTTGCCGCTATTTTGTTGGTGACAGCTCCACACCTTGGGCATAGGCACACTTGTGACCCCTTGTTCTTGCAGCGATACAGAAAATCTACCAAGTCTTCATCAACCCTTGGGTAAACTTCAGCCATATCGACATCTGGGCTTTCCCTAGTTTGTTCCAGCATGTTGGCCTCATCATATTCGCTGATCTCGACCATGTTGATCTCGACTGGTTCCACGAACAGGGCTTCCTCTTGGTGAAGAGGGTCAGTGTCGATCTTCATCCTGCGGCCATCAAATTTCAGCCTGCCTTCTTGAATCGCTTTTTGAACCAAATCCCTGAAAAGGTAACAGTTAGAGGTGTTATGACCAAGATAGTTGTGATATTTACAAAAACCTTTTTTCTGTCTTTGTTCCAACGGTGGCATTTTAGTACCAGGCGGCACTACCATCTGTCCATCTTTGACTAATAAGTCAAAAATTTTCTCACACTTCGACACGTCGAAAGTGTAAGTTTTCAAAGGGAATTTTGGGTTATTTTCGACAGGATTCTTGCCTTGCGCAGGCATCAATGAACGACACTCATAAGTGGACCCTGGCTTTAGTTCAGCCACGTCGATTTCTAATTCGCTCGATGAAGCATAATCTGCCTCACATATTGGGTCTGTCGCGTTGTATTCGACAAACGCTACTTTTTCTTTCTTAGACTTATTGTGCCTAATGTCATACGGTGAACTGACTTCGAAGTGTTTTTGCTTTGGAAAGCAAATGTCGCGGTTAGCAAGAGTCGCCACCGACTTTTCTTTTATCCAATAAGGAAAGGTGGAAAAGAACAGGAAAGACCTTAGTTAGATTTTGGGTTCGGGAGGTACATTATACAAAGGGAAGGTGTTAGCACCCTTTGTATCCATGGTTATCCATGGGCTCTTAATTGCTGGATCACTTATGTTTGTCTGAAAAAAAGTGTTTGTGAATTGCTTAAAAACGTTTTGAAAAGAGAGTTTAACTTTGTAATGATTCTTGTACGAATGTATACAAAGTATTTATCTCATTTGATTTTGAAAGTTGTTTAGAAAAATATAACTTGGTAATGATACTAGTATGAATGTATACCAAGTGGTGATTTTCTAGTAGATATTTTGCAAAGTGTGAGGTATGAAAAGTATGTTGAGTTGTGATTCAGCATTTAAGAGTTATACCTACCCAAGGTCTTTATGGGCATTTCCTATCCTTATGAGGGTAAAACTGTCCTTACTATTAAGAAGTAAGTAGTTTTATCCTTTGGATGTAAAAGGGTCATCGTAGGGTCACCGATTGGTCATTGAAGGCAACATTTGTAAGGATACCTTAGCATTCGAAGGGACGATCATCATTTAACCGTAGGCTACAACGAAGGATCATTGAGGGACAAAATCATATATTCGAAGGCAACAGCCGAGGGACTATGATTTATTTTATAGGGACATGATGATTTAATCGAAGGGTCTTTGCTAAGTGTATCCCCACATTCGCGGGACATGGCCGTAATACCGTAGTCGTAGGGTAACAAAGAGAGGTCCAAGATCACATATTCAAAGGCAATATTTGCAATTAAGTATTTAAGATGAATTTCCATATTATGATCAATTAGGATGAATCTCCACATTAAAATTAATTAAGTAATTAGGATGAATCTCCACATTAAAATTAATTAGGCAATTAGGATGAATCTCCATATTAAGTAATTCAGAATCCATCTCCATAAGGGTATCCCACAAATAAAGTGGAATACCTAGTCGGCCGTTTCTTCGGGAATATGTAAGCCTTTACACAATTCAGCACACGGGTTAGAACGTCGAGGTAAAGTACAATTGAAAATTGCACCACAAAATAAACACAACAGTCATAAGGTCAGGCCAAATAATGCAGAATTATAATAAATCTTGATTAGATAAACATAAGGCAGAACAGAAAAGAAACAAAACAGCCACTGTCCCATTCGCTCCTGCTTCGCCTAGCGAAGGCTTAGCGAGTGCTCGCTACAGGCTCGCTTAGCGATGTGCTAGCGAGCGGCTACGGGTTTTGAGTTTGATAGCAGCATGATCTCCGGAACCCTGAACTTTATGGCATTTAATTATAGGAATAGCATGGACAAACATTCAGGATATTCAGGCATACTTAAATTCACATGTGAAATCAAATTACATATCCGAAAATTTAATCATGACGCCTTATGTATGTAGAGATTACCGATTAAAAGCACGAAACAGTAGTGATGCGCAAACCTGTTTACAACTGAGCTGCGATGTTGAAGGGACTGACCACTCTTGGTATCGGATGGAGTTGGGCGGCGGTAACTTCGGTGCGGATGAGCGGCCTTCAGGGTTTCTTTACTCGGAATTCTCTGAGTTAGTCTCTAGGGTTTCTATGCCAGGGTTTCTTTCCGTCTTCGTCTGTCCCTTTTCGTGACTGAAGTGCCGGTATTTATAGTGATTGTGGTGACCTAATGGGCTCAGAATGAAGCCCAAAAATTCTGATATATCGCAAGCTTCGCTAGGCGAGCGTTGTAGCGAAGGGTTCGCTAGGCGAAGGATTTGCTCGCCTAGCGAGCAGGCCATTTGTGACCTAATGGGCTCAGAATGAAGCCCAATAATTCTGGTATCCGCAAGCTTCGCTAGGCGAAGGAGTTGCTCACCTAGCGAGCAAGCTAGTTTGGGCCTTTTTCTGGATTGGGCCTGTTGTGAGCTGGGTCTTTGTTCCCTTAAGATCAATGTCTTGGAAAATAAGTTGGAGTGCTTCGAGAAATGTTTTGCAAGATTAATGGGTAAATTTTGGGGTATGACAGCTGCCCCTGTTCAATATTCTTGAACCGAGAGAGTTAGGATGGCAAGTATGCCATTCGTGGTCTGGAGGTGGAAGATTATTGAACACTAGAATGCCCCAAAAATTTGCACTTGTCAATTAGTCTTGATGGAGATGGGCTTAAAGATGCCATCCAGGAAGTTTGATGATGAGAGCTTCAGATTGTGTCGTACGTTAGACGATATCTGAAGACATGGGTGTCATACCGGGTCGTGCGTTAGACCGTATAGTGAGTCGCCCATTAGGCTGTCGACTTCGCTGGGGAGTCGGAGTGTGTTATATACTGCTGGGGATAAAGGATCAGGATGGATCATACGCTAGACCGCATCTGAATAGTAGAATGAGTTGTCCATTAGGCGGGTGACTTCACTGGGGATGAAAGATCAGAATGGATCGTACGCTAGATCGTATCTGAGTTGCAAGATGAGCCGTCCATTAGGTTGTATCTGAGGATGAAAGGGGGAGTCGTATGCTAGACCGTCTTTGAGCAGCAGAATGAGCCGTCCGTTAGGCTGTATCTGATGAAAGGGGTAGTCGTACGCTAGACTACACGTCAGAATGTACCGTACGCTAGGTAGAATCTGAGAAATGAAGGTCCAACTGGGTCGTACATTAGACCGTATTGGAGTGGCTGAAGGTCAGAAGGGATCGTACGTTAGATCGCATCTGAGTTGAAGGAGTCATATGTTGAGCTGAATCAGAATGAACCGTACGCTAGGCTATATCTGATAGTATTTGTATATGTTGTATTTGCAATAAATGTCTGGGATGGGCTTATAGATGCCATCGTTAGGAGGATGTCATAATGAATGTTGACATGGAGTATATCTGAAAGATGTAGTTGAATCCTGACTGTAATTGATAAAGATGTCCGTCTGAATGGACCTTTGTCTTGACTGTATCAGGAGGATAATTAACCTGAAAAATAAAGTTAGCTTCATGCCATGTCATGATGCATGAGATGTTTTATGCTTGCGAAAATAAATGTGAATGTTGTATGCACGCGTATGATGTGAAATGATGTAATGAATGAATTATGCATCTGACAAGTTTTTCCTGGCGACTCCACTGGGGAAAATAAATCCCCATCTTCCGGTTGGAGATACTTGTATTGATGACCCTTTCTCATCTAGGGATACTTGATTTCTGTCTGATGGCAGAAATATTTAACAGAAGCCTGGCTGGGGGTGGAAGAGATGACCAATTTGTCTAGTAATGCCAATTGCTTCTGGGGGATAACTGGCTTTGCTGGGGAATAGAATTAGCAACGGATTCATTGGAAAGCATGGTTAGACCTTCTCCTTGATCCTGAAGTCTTGTAGTAATTGCTATTTCTATTTTATGCATGCGTTTTTGGTACACATCGATCATATTCAAATGCACATATCAATTCAAATTAAATCAATGGACGTTTACGCAAACAAAACAGAAAAAGTAAAACAAAAGCATCTTTTTGGAAATAAAATTGTATTGATTTTGAAAGAGGGCCTATAGGCAATTTGTGTACAAAGAGACAGAAATCCTAGTAAGAGGAAATCGTCGAGAACATGAAGAAAAAGCTATGAAGGAAAAGTCCTATCGATTTTAATTCTGCTACTGTCATTATGTCTTCAAGCATCTCATCTCCTGCTGTCGGATAGAAGTGATTGGCTTGTTCAGTCCCTTGAACTTGGATGAAGCTGTCTGAGAACGGGACATAGTCATACGCTTTTAATCCCTAATTTTTGCCTGGACCGCCTTTTCAGGTTTTCAGTCCACCAGGATACCCCTTTTTGCCCAAGCCGCCTTTTCAGGTTTTCGACTTGCCGGGTGTACGTTTTCATATGTTTATCCCTAATTTTTGCCCGAACCCTTTTGGTTCGCCGGGATGCCCTTACTTTTGCCTAGGTACGTCGACCTAGCGGGTCTCTTTTATGCGTAGTATTTTTTGACTATGTCCGTGTTCACAGGATGCGGGAAGTCTTCGCCATCCATCGTAGCAAGTATCATGGCTCCACCAGAGAATACCTTCTTAACCACAAATGGCCCTTCGTATGTGGGAGTCCATTTTCCCCTGGGATCACCTTGTGGTAGAATGATACGCTTGATAACTAAGTCGCCGATTTGATACACCCGTCTCTTGACCTTTTTGTTGAATGCCTGGGTCATGCGCTTCTGATATATCTGCCCATGACAAACAGCCGCCAGTCTCTTTTCATCAATCAAATTTATCTGATCGAGTCGAGTCTGAATCCATTCATCCTCGTCTAAACCTGTCTCTTTCATGATTCTTAGAGAGGGAATCTGAACCTCTACCGGTAGGACGACTTCCATTCCATAGACTAAAGAGAAAGGAGTTGCCCCTGTCGAAGTGCGTACTGAAGTGCGATAACCATGAAGAGCAAATGGTAACATCTCATGCCAATCTTTGTACGTTACTGTCATCTTTTGTATGATCTTCTTGATATTCTTATTAGCAGCCTCCACGGCGCCGTTCATCTTTGGCCAGTATGGAGAAGAGTTATGGTGTTTTATCTTGAACTGCGTGCAGAGTTCCGTAATCATCTTGTTGTTCAAATTAGTGCCATTATCAGTGATAACTCTTTCGGGGACGCCATATCGACAAATAAGACTATTCTTGATGAACCGTGCCACCACATTCTTAGTGACAGAAGCAAATGAGGCTGCCTCTACCCACTTTGTAAAGTAATCAATAGCCACGAGGATGAAACGATGTCCATTAGAAGCAGTCGGCTTAATCTCCCCGATCATATCAATGCCCCACATTGCAAATGGCCAAGGTGCTGTCAACACGTTTAATGGAGCAGGAGACACATGTACTTTATCCGCATAGATCTGGCACTTATGACAAGTTCTGGAGTGATGGTGGCAATCAGCTTCCATGGTAGACCAATAATACCCTGATCTCAGAATCTTCTTGGCCATTGTATGTCCACTAGAGTGAGTCCCAAAAATACCGTCATGCATGTCTTCCATAATCTTTTCTGCTTCCTTTTTATCCATACAACGAAGCAAAGCCGAATCATAATTACGTTTGTATAATATTCCATTACTCAAAAAGAATTTAGCGGAGAACTTCCTCAGGAATTTTCTGTCATTGATGGACGCCCCTTCAGGGTATTCCTGAGCTTCTAAATATCTTTTTACTTCGTGGAACCAAGGTTTCTCTTCTACTTCAGCAGCGTTAAGTTCATAACAATATGCTGGTTCATCTAGTCGCTCAATGGTGATCCTGGGAGCTTCATTGTCCCATCTGACTCTGAACATAGATGACATGGTGGCCAAGGCGTCTGCCAACTGATTCTCTTCTCGTGGGATATGTTCGAATGTAATCTCTTCAAAGTATGGGATTAATGTCAACACCCGCTCTCGATAAGGGATGAGATTCGGATGTTTAGTGTCTCATTCTCCTTTGATCTGACTGATTACTAATGCTGAGTCTCCGTACACACTCAAAAACTTGATTCTCAGGTCTATAGCAGCTCTGAGTCCCAAAATACACGCTTCATACTCAGCCATATTATTGGTACAATCAAAACATAGTCTAGCAGTGAAAGGAGTATGGCAACCCTTGGGAGAAATAATTACAACACCAACACCATTACCCAACGCATTAGAAGATCCATCAAAAACCATAGTCCATCGGGATCCCGGTTCGGGTCCTTCATCCGGTCCAGGTTCTTCATAATCAGTAATAAGCATGACATCCTCATCTGGGAACTCAAAATTCATAGATTGGTAATCATCCACTGCTTGATGAGCCAAATGATCAGCTAGCACGCTTCCTTTGATTGCTTTCTGGGTAGTATACTGGATATCATACTCTGTTAACATCATCTGCCATCTCGCTATTCTTCCGGAGAGGGCAGGTTTCTCAAATATGTATTTGATGGGATCCATCTTAGAAATCAACAAATTGGTATGGTTCAACATATACTGTCTTAGTCGGCGAGCAGCCCAGGCCAAAGCACAACAAGTTCTCTCGAGCAGTGAGTATCTTGTTTCACAGTCGGTAAACTTTTTGCTAAGGTAGTATATGGCATGCTCTTTTCGACCAGACTCGTCATGTTGCCCCAACACACACCCCATTGAATTTTCTAACACGGTCAAATACATAATTAGAGGTCTTCCTTCAACTGGTGGCACCAGAATTGGAGGTTCTTGGAGATACTTCTTGATTTTATCAAAAGCTTCTTGACATTCGTCATTCCATATCATCTCTTGATTCTTCCTCAGTAGTTTGAAGATGGGTTTGCAGGTAGCAGTCAAATGGGAAATAAATCGGGCAATGTAATTCAAACGTCCCAAGAAACCTCTGACTTCTTTATCTGTACGGGGAACTGGCATTTCTTGAATAGCTCTCACCTTAGCCGGGTCAACCTCAATTCCTTTACCACTGACAATAAATCCCAAGAGTTTACCGAATCTTACTCCAAAGGTGTATTTGTTCGGGTTCAATCTCAGCTTGTATTTCTTCAACCTCTCAAACAATTTGTACAAATGATCGAGATGTTCTTCTTCAGTATGAGATCTGGCTATCATGTCATCCACATATACCTCTATTTCGTGATGGATCATGTCATGGAACAAAACCACCATAGCACGCTGGTACGTTGCCCCGACGTTCTTTAAACCGAATGGCCTTACTTTGTAACAGAAAGTGCCCCATTGCGTCACAAACGTAGTTTTCTCCATGTCCTCAGGTGCCATTTTAATCTGGTTATAACCCGAGAATCCATCCATGAAGGAGAATACTTTGTGTTGAGCGGTGTTATCTACCAGAACGTCGATGTGCGAGAGTGGAAAGTCATCTTTGGGACTTGCTTTATTCAAATCTCTGTAATCTACGCACATTCGCACCTTACCATCCTTCTTCGGCACTGGTACCACATTAGCAACCCATTGGGGATAAGAAGTAACAGCTAGAAAACCGGCATTGAACTGTTTCATAACTTCGGCTTTGATTTTCTCGGACATCTCAGGACGCATGCGGCGAACCTTTTGCTTAACAGGATGACAATCTTCCTTCGTTGGCAAACGATGCACTACTATATCAGTATCCAGTCCTGGCATGTCTTCATAAGACCAAGCAAAAATCTCCATATAGTCATGTAACATCTGAATCAATCTTTCCTTGACACTGCTTCCCAGGCCTGCTCCTATTTTGACTTCTTTCTTGTCCAATTCAGTACCCAGATTTACAATTTCGATTGACTCTTCATGCGGCTGTATAGTCTTTTCTTCTTGCAATACCAGTCTGGCAAGCTCTTCAGGTACTTCACAATCTTCCTCGCTTCCATCCTCGGTTTGGTAGATCGGATTTTCGAAGTCATAATTAACAGTAGTAGAACTATTATCAACAGGATCCAGATTGGGTGTGGATCTGCAATTCGTTACGTGAGTGTGTGTAAGAAACATAGCTTGTTTGAAAGATGACGATAAAGAGCGCAATATTTGAATGCAAAACGTCCATTGATTTATTGAATATGAATATGCTTATGAAAATGACAAAACCCTTAACAAATTAGCTATTGTGCCCCGGGCATAGACACAATGCTTTAAGAAGTTCAATTGTAAAAACTAAAAAATTTGCAACACTAAAATAGACAATAACAATTACTCCTGACTAAAGGAAATCGGGATAGTGTCTTCAGCTTTCCAATTATTGAGTCCGTCACCAATTGTTGGGAAAATCCAGCTATCCAGGTCGCAATCGCTATCAGCATCTTCTACAGCATTAATCTGATCTTTGACCATCCTTTCAGAGTTAAATCCTAGACCAGACTTGTCAGACTTGTATGGTACGTTGATCAGTTGACCCCAACCAGTACGACCACCATTTTCAACCACGGCTTGAGCGTCCTTCAGAGAGATCATGGCAGGAGGAGCACGGATAACCTTGGGCACACAGGAAGTCGGCTTAAGGACAGGATTAGTCGGAGGGACTACTTCAAATGACTGAGTGGGAGTCTCAAAGAATTCGCCATCCATCTCGACGTATCTGAAGGACTGCACACTACTGACAATATATTCTTCTTCTCCACACACCGTGACAATCTTACCCTCTATTGGATACTTCAGCTTTTGATGGAGAGATGAAGCTACGGCACTTGCCTCATGAATCCAAGGGCGTCCCAGCAAGCATGAATAGGCAGGACGGATGTTCATCACGTGAAAGGTAGTGTTGAAGACTTGAGGTCCTATCTTGATAGGGAGAACCACTTCACCATGGACAACACTTTTTGCATCGTCGTACACACGCACCACAGTATCACTAGGTTTCAATTCGATGCTCTTACAGTCAAGTTTATCGAGCACAGCTGTCGGCAGCACATTCAAAGAAGAGCCATTGTCGATCAATACATGAGATAAGGTGATCCCCTCACACTCAATGGAGATATGCAGAGCTCTATTGTGATTCTTTCCTGCTGGTGTCAGATCAGCATCGGAAAAGCCTAAGCCATTGTCAACAGTCAGGTTAGCAACATAGCTTTCGAACTGATCGACGGAGGTCTCCTGAGGTACATGAGCAGTCTTCAAGAATTTTATCAACGCTTTGGCATGAGATTCAGAAGATAATAACAAGGATAACATCGAGATCTTAGACGGAGTATGCCCCAGCTGTTCTACCACATCAAAATCACTCCTACGGATGATTTTCAGCATTTCCTCCACTTCCTGCTTGGCAACATCTTCAGTAGTAACTTCGACTGGTGTCTTCGACTGAGCAGGGTTGATCGCTGGTTCCTTTCCTCGAGTTTCAGGGGCGGGAGGTGAGATTTCTGGAGAGAAGATCCTTCCACTTCGAGTAACTTTACTAGTCCTAACAATGTCGTTAAGATTAGCAGGATTACCAACTTGCTTTATGCCATGGATGTAAACATCACCTCCATAATGCCACGGAATGGCTTTGCTGGAGGAATACGGTACTGGGCCAGGTGTAGTGATGATTAGGGGAGCTACCTTGGGCTCAGCAGTAATCTTCACAGGTGCTCTGGTAGCGGTAATCTTCACTGGAACTTTGGACCTAGCAATCGCAGATATTTCTTCAGTAGGATTTTCCACCTTAGGAACCTTTTCGAAGAGAATTGTGCGATCATCCATCAGCCGTTGAATACCATTCCTCAACTTCAAGCACTCGTTGGGTCGGAGTACACAGCGATCGCAATTTTCAGCACAACTTGGAAATAAACTAGCTTGTAATAAATTCTTCTTGATGATCAGGAGAGGAGATGTTAAATCAGCTACATTAGAAATGTGAGAATTGTCATCCACAGCGTTAACAGTCTTGTCATGGTTAGGCATAGGTGCAGTGATGACATTAGGAGTCCCTGGAGGATCAAATTCAATTTCACCAGCGTCGATCATATCCTGAATCTTATTCTTCAACGACCAACAATCGTTTGTATCATGCCCGGGGCTATCAGAGTGATATGCACACCTGGCATTGGGATTATAACGAGAAGAAGTAGTGTTGGGATTCGTAGGAGGATCTCTGAGGGTAATCAAATTTGCTTTTAGCATGCCCTGCAGTGCCTGTGCTAAAGTCATATTGATCTTGGTAAACTGCCTCCTGGGCCTGTCTTGTCTGTGCTGGAAGTTTTGAGATGGCGGTGCTGCAATCGTAACTGCTCCAATGGTATGGTCACGATTTTTCTTGTTACGACCCTTTTGACCGTACACAGCATTTGATTCGTTCCTCCCCTGGTAGGACCTTTTGGTGCTTGCAGAGGTAGTCGCCTGTATCTTTCCACTTTGAATGCCGCTTTCAACACGTTCACCTGTCAATATAAGCTCAGTGAAACCCGATGAAGAACTTCCTAGTAGATGGCTGTAGAATGGACCAGTCAGTGTGCCCATGAACATGTCCACTAATTCTCGATCAGTCATAGGGGGTTTGACTCTGCCAGCCAAATCTCTCCATTTTTGAGCATATTCTTTGAAGCTTTCTTTAGATCCCATAGTCATATTCTGCAACTGTAGCCGAGTAGGCGCCAATTCAGAATTGTACTGGTAGTGCTTATAGAAAGCTGTCGCTAAATCAGTTCAGGTGCGGATGTTAGAGCTCTCAAGCTGATAATACCATTCCAACTGTGTGCCAGATAGACTCTCTTGGAAGAAATGGATCCATAGCTTCCTATCAGTGGTATACGGCTGAGTCTTTCTCACATAAGCTCTCAAATGCATCTGAGGACAAGACGCACCATCATACTTAGTGAAAGTGGGGATCTTGAATTTGCGAGGAATGACCACATCAGAGACCAGTCCCAAGCTTTCGAAATCCAGACCGGGCGCCTTTTGACCCTCCATAACTAGCATACGTTCTTCCAGCAACTTATACTTATCCTCTTTTGGAGAGTACTGTTCATCTTCATAATCTTCATCGTCGTCCTCCTGGTTGAGGGGATCAGCATTCTCATCTTCCGAATCATTTTCTGTCTCCTCCTCTTGATCCTTCGGAAGTCTAATCTTGATTCCCGCAGCCTGTCCTTTACGCCTTCTTCCCGGGTTAATGTAACTCACAGGTTTCTGGTCTTTCTTCTTCTCGAGCAAGAGAGCCTTCAGTTCTTCCTGCCCCTTGGATAAGCTCAGCATCATCTCCTGGAATTGAGCATTCTGAGCCTGGAGATTTTTGACAGTTTGTTCGAGAGCCATTTTTCTATTTGCAGGAAAACCGTGAGAACATTGATCCCTTTAGAGTACCTGTTATGCAATGTTATGTTATGCTATGCAATGTATGAAATGTTTTCAATGTTTAAAGTCCTTGAAATGGTTAGTACAATGCCACGACGTCATGATGTTATGATGTTATGTAAGTAACAAACACAAGCAAGTCACACAACAATCATTCCTAGGTTTTAAGGCTTGCATGAGTTCCATAGGTAAGTACCCTCCCCACTGAAGTTTGGTTGGTTCAACCTATCCTAGAATAGTAACCGGGTTCTAGAAGGATCTCATATCATTGACCTTCCTTTAAGTCCACTTCAGTGCAACACCAAGTGGTTGACCGAAGCTTCCCTAAAGTCCAATCTCAAAGAGTGTAGTATCGAGTCTCAACCAACCTCAGTCGGAACCGAAGTCAGTTATCTCACTACTTTCTAATGGCTAGGATGAGTCAATTAGGGTTCTAAAAGTCTGGTTAATGCTTTGATGACACCACGCGGAAGCCAAATTTTTCCTCAAGTAAACATGAGGAACATCAGGACATCCAAAGTGTCACATTAACCGTAACCATCATTTTGACCATTCCAGTATACGCCGGATAGTCGCGACGATCTTTTGCTACTTACCTAAGGTACACTAGATCCGGGTGTAGGATCTTTCACTCAAGCATAAAATACCCAAGCAATCCCTTAAAAGTAAATCAGACAATTTGAATAAGTGATCTTGTTTTTTAAGGTAACCTCTCTTTTCAAGTATCCCCAGCAGAGTCGCCAGTTCTGTCATACGGTGAACTGACTTCGAAGTGTTTTTGCTTTGGAAAGCAAATGTCGCGGTTAGCAAGAGTCGCCACCGACTTTTCTTTTATCCAATAAGGAAAGGTGGAAAAGAACAGGAAAGACCTTAGTTAGATTTTGGGTTCGGGAGGTACATTATACAAAGGGAAGGTGTTAGCACCCTTTGTATCCATGGTTATCCATGGGCTCTTAATTGCTGGATCGCTTATGTTTGTCTGAAAAAAAGTGTTTGTGAATTGCTTAAAAACGTTTTGAAAAGAGAGTTTAACTTTGTAATGATTCTTGTACGAATGTATACAAAGTATTTATCTCGTTTGATTTTGAAAGTTGTTTAGAAAAATATAACTTGGTAATGATACTAGTATGAATGTATACCAAGTGGTGATTTTCTAGTAGATATTTTGCAAAGTGTGAGGTATGAAAAGTATGTTGAGTTGTGATTCAGCATTTAAGAGTTATACCTACCCAAGGTCTTTATGGGCATTTCCTATCCTTATGAGGGTAAAACTGTCCTTACTATTAAGAAGTAAGTAGTTTTATCCTTTGGATGTAAAAGGGTCATCGTAGGGTCACCGATTGGTCATTGAAGGCAACATTTGTAAGGATACCTTAGCATTCGAAGGGACGATCATCATTTAACCGTAGGCTACAACGAAGGATCATTGAGGGACAAAATCATATATTCGAAGGCAACAGCCGAGGGACTATGATTTATTTTATAGGGACATGATGATTTAATCGAAGGGTCTTTGCTAAGTGTATCCCCACATTCGCGGGACATGGCCGTAATACCGTAGTCGTAGGGTAACAAAGAGAGGTCCAAGATCACATATTCAAAGGCAATATTTGCAATTAAGTATTTAAGATGAATTTCCACATTATGATCAATTAGGATGAATCTCCACATTAAAATTAATTAAGTAATTAGGATGAATCTCCACATTAAAATTAATTAGGCAATTAGGATGAATCTCCACATTAAGTAATTCAGAATCCACCTCCATAAGGGTATCCCACAAATAAAGTGGAATACCTAGTCGGCCGTTTCTTCGGGAATATGTAAGCCTTTACACAATTCAGCACACGGGTTAGAACGTCGAGGTAAAGTACAATTGAAAATTGCACCACAAAATAAACACAACAGTCATAAGGTCAGGCCAAATAATGCAGAATTATAATAAATCTTAATTAGATAAACATAAGGCAGAACAGAAAAGAAACAAAACAGCCACTGTCCCATTCGCTCCTGCTTCGCCTAGCGAAGGCTTAGCGAGTGCTCGCTACAGGCTCGCTTAGCGATGTGCTAGCGAGCGGCTACGGGTTTTGAGTTTGATAGCAGCATGATCTCCGGAATCCTGAACTTTATGGCATTTAATTATAGGAATAGCATGGACAAACATTCAAGATATTCAGGCATACTTAAATTCACATGTGAAATCAAATTACATATCCGAAAATTTAATCATGATGCCTTATGTATGTAGAGATTACCGATTAAAAGCACGAAACAGTAGTGATGCGCAAACCTGTTTACAACTGAGCTGCGATGTTGAAGGGACTGACCACTCTTGGTATCGGATGGAGTTGGGCGGCGGTAACTTCGGTGCGGATGAGCGGCCTTCAGGGTTTCATTACTCGGAATTTTCTGAGTTAGTCTCCAGGGTTTCTATGCCAGGGTTTCTTTCCGTCTTCGTCTGTCCCTTTTCGTGACTGAAGTGTCGGTATTTATAGTGATTGTGGTGACCTAATGGGCTTAGAATGAAGCCCAAAAATTCTGATATATCGCAAGCTTCGCTAGGCGAGCGTTGTAGCGAAGGGTTCGCTAGGCGAAGGATTTGCTCGCCTAGCGAGCAGGCCATTTGTGACCTAATGGGCTCAGAATGAAGCCCAATAATTCTGGTATCCGCAAGCTTCGCTAGGCGAAGGAGTTGCTCGCCTAGCGAGCAAGCTAGTTTGGGCCTTTTTCTGGATTGGGCCTGTTGTGAGTTGGGTCTTTGTTCCCTTAAGATCAATGTCTTGGAAAATAAGTTGGAGTGCTTCGAGAAATGTTTTGCAAGATTAATGGGCAAATTTTGGGGTATGACACCTAACTTTCTCTAGCCTTAAACGTTCTAGGTGTCGGACTCTGTCAGCCAGTTGTGACAAGCTTTTCACAAAAGTTGGATCTATTTTCTTCCTAATGGAGTAATCTAATCCTCCTGCGGCCATTTGAACTAGTTCATGTTCTGGCACTTGTGTGAAACACCTAGCTTTTAAAGACCTAAAACGATTCAGATAATCATCTACGCTTTCAGCGAACCTTCTCTTAATACTAGACAATTCTGCCAAACTAATCTTGGAGTGTCCTTCGTAAAATTGTTCATGGAACTTCTTTTCTAGTTTGGCCCACGAGTCGATGGAACTTGGGGCCAACGAAGTGAACCATGTGAAGGTTGCCTTGGTTAGAGAGGAGGGGAAGTTTTTTACTCTTAAGCTTTCATTATGAGCTAGATCCCCTTATTCTGTCAGGTATTTGGCGACATAATCTATAGTCGATTCACCAGATTCTCCCCCAAATTTTGTGTATTTTGGCACATTCATCCCCCTAGGCGCCTCAGCTTGGAGAATAAATTTGGCTAACGGGGACACGTATAATGGCCTTTGTAATGTGGCACTCATGCCATTTCTAGCCATAATCCTTTCGACAATAGTTGTCAAATTATTTTCTACCGCCAAGTCTTCTTGTAGGTGTTGATCGACGATTTGATCAGCATCCTGCTGTCGGTTGACCATTACCACCTGGTTACGTCCCATAACTCCTGATTCAACACCTTGATGTTGGAGGGTCTAATGATTTGTCCTTCGTGGATTGTCTCCTCCTCTGTTGCCCCTATCTCTATCTGTACAGGAACAGTCGGTCTAATCGTTGGCGTTATCTGTCGGGCCGGTGCCCCCAGAAAATTGCATAGACGCGTCAATTGGTTTGCCACCTGCCTGTTTGTTTTAGAAGATTCTTGGATTAGTGGATTGAGGATTGTGCCCATCTGGTTAGTTAACATGTTAACCAATTCATGATTACTATCGTCCATTTACTGTCTCAACACCGCTACCGAAGTGTTCGACAGCGGCATGGTTCTGTTTTGAGTAATGTTCCTTATGTTGCCCCCTTGCATTGATCCTTGCAAGGGAGGGTTTATTTCTGAAAACAGCGCTGCACTGGATGTCGACTGATATCCGGGCATTAAGGAATACAACATTCCATAAAGCGGATCTGTGGTGCTAAAGCGAGGCACATAAGGTTTGAACGTCGTTATCGTTGATCCTGAACCCCCCGGTGGAGGTTAAGGCATTGATGTTCCAACCGCACCCGTAGTCGACATGGTTATGGCTGCATTTGTCATCGGCGGCAAAGTGACAGCCTGTGAAACTACTGTTTCCGTATTGGATAAAGTCCCTCGTGGAACTTCATCAGTGTTAGTTTCTGACATATTCATACTACTTCGTGGCTTATTATATAACTTGCCACTTCTAAGTTTCATGCAATTTCGCAACTGCTCTAGCACCGTCCCACTGGGCGTGCCATTTTGTTTACTGTGGAAATTGGTAAACAACCGCTGGTCCTCCCTGGTCTTAAAATGAAGGGTTACTTGCAGGATCGACAAGTTGATCCTAGGACATGTGCTAGTGCAAGTGAGACTTGTTCGAACTTTCGACGAAATGACTTTGTGAGGAACGGCTCCCAACAAAGTGTCGAACAAGTGTAGGGGTTTTCCACACGAACGGTTTTTAGGCAATGTTACCGCCTGTAGGTGACTCGTGACCGACAACGCTATAACATTCAAAAGATGTATACTACGAACACGCTTTTGGTAAACTCTATGATCGTGATAGAGTCAGTGTCGACAGCGTAAATGACAACGTAAAATGATAATTCAAAAGCAAAAGAAATTAAGATAAAATGTTCAACGGGAACAATTGAAAAGTAGGGAAGTTGCATTGAAATAAATGTGGTGATTCACGTACATAACACTCTCAGAGAAACTCTTACTTCCTCGCGCTGGGAATGAGAAGTTTTCTTACAAGTGAATTCGTAGTACAAAGTGAACACCTCGAACCCCTTGTGGGATGCTCCTATTTATACTAAACTAGAGGAACTACTCCTAAAATAGATTCCTAGAAGCTAGCAGATGTTATAACCCACGATTTGCATAACCGCTGCACCCATGTCTTGCTAACTACTCCACGTTGTGGCGCTCTTTTTCCTTTTGGAACTGCTATTTTATTTTAAATTTCAAATTTCTCCCGCCCAGATGCCAAGGTGAAGCTGTCTTCCGCGCATTTGATTAAAATTCTTTAAGTCCCAAAACCTCGTGTTAGTCGACAGAATGCCCTGTCGACGGAACCGTCGTTTCCTGTCGGCCTCCTCTTTTAGTTTGCTTTTCCTTCTTGATTGCGTTTGACATCTTTTACCTTTTGGTAGGGTATAATCCCCACATTTATGGGCCTCTTTCATTACTTGTGCTTTCAGCATGCCTTAGGTATATTTCGTGGTAACACCAGCCGAAACTTATGGTGACGTTGGAAGAATTCGCCTCTTCTTCCTCTATGATAAGGATGTCGAGTATTTCCTATATTACAGTGCGATTGAATCCTAATTTCTTCGAGCTAGCCGACATAGACAACAAGTCTACCTGGAAGTTATGTTCATTGGGAACATGCGCTACTTCAAAGGTTTTAAAGCGTTCAGACAAGTCATATACCTTCTTTAAGTATATAATAGTTGGTATGCCTTTGCTTGATAATCGCCTGAAACTTGTCTCGCCACCAGTTGGGAGTCGCTTTTGACTTGCAGGGTCAATGTGCCTACTTCTAAGGCGAGTGTCATGCCGAGAATGAGGGCTTCATATTCGGCTTGATTGTTACTAGCATTAAATTTAAACGTCAAAGACTATTAAGTTAGTAAGTCCTTCAGTCCTTCTACCACAATCCAATCGATGTTTCCTTTTTGTTATAGGTTTTATCCACTAAGAGAATCCAGGTGAAGGAGATCCCTTCGTCGATGGTCATCCTGAACTCATTCAGAAAGCCCACCAAAACATGTGATTTGATGTTGCCTCTGTTGGTGTAAGCCCTAGAGGCCAATACTTTTGGTACTTGTATTGAAATATTTATTAATAATAAAAGGCTTTTTCTTTATTATGTTTGTTTAATAAAGTCCATAGAATAGCTAGTCTGTTTAATGTATCAAGTGTGACTTAATCATGAGATCCCATTAAACACAAGGACTCTATTCTTAAAGTATCCGTAGCCGAGCTTTATTGTAAAATGTGATAATATTAAAGCATTAAGACTATTATGTATATAGACTGATGATCACATCTCATGGATCATGGATAAGGAGTTATCAAGTCTTAAACATAGGTATGAATATTAAGAGTAATATTTATACTGGATTGACCCGCTATGAGAATACTATATAGAATGTTATGCAAAGTGTCATAAGTTATTCTCATGGTGATAGTGGTATATACCACCCTTCGACCCGAAACCACTATGGACCCTAGATGTAGAGTCGAGTGCCTTATTGTTGATCAAACGTTGTCCGTAACTGGATGACCATAAAGATAGTTGATGGGTACTCCACGAAGCATGTTGAGGGACATGAGTGACCTAGATGGAATTTGCCCATCCTGCGTAACAGGATAAATGTCTAAGGGCCCAATATTTAACTAGACAAGGATGACACGGTCTATGCCTTGTGTTCAATATAGACATAAGGGCAAAAGGATAATTATACACATAGGTATTATCACAAAAGAATTTGTCAGATCACATGACATTTTTGTGTCTTGGGTAGCAGGGATGTGTTGCTAGATACCGCTCACTGTTTATTATGTTAAATACGTGATTTAATATAATTGCTAATGTCGCGAAAACCTACAGGGTCACACACAAAAGGACGGATTGATGAGAGATAGAGTAACTAAGGAACACCGTAAGGTACGATGCACTTAAGTGAATTATAGAATATCGTAAGGTACGGTGTACTTAAGTAGAATATGAAATATGGTAAGGTATCATGCACTTAAGTAATTTTGGCATATCATAAGATATGAGCCACATACACTTAAGTGGGCTTTTTAGCTTGCAGCCCACATAAGTGATTCTATAAATAGAACCCTTGTGCAGAAGCATTTGTGTAGTTGAAATTTTGTTTCTCTCTCTCTCTCTCTCTCTCACTCACTCACTCACTCACTCAAAGCCTTCATTCGTAGCAGCTAGCACTGAGATTGAAGGAATCCGTTCGTGTGGACTGAGTAGAGGCATTGCCACCATTCAACGTTCGTGGTCACTCCTTAGATCTGCATCAAAGGTTTCAAACGTCACAAGAGGTAATGATTCTATCACTGATCATGTTCATTCGTAAGGATCACTAAAGGAGAAATTTTTTAGTTTCTAATGCATTTTGGATTGCTATTCTCCTTCAGCCTCTAGGAATATATTGAATGTTGTATTCAAATGGTTTGATTGCCTAAGATGTCATTCTTCTGGCCAGGTCTGGCTTCTTAGGGGCTTAGCGTATGGGATAGTCTGTCTTTATCGATATCTGGTGTCCTTGAAAATAAGGCCTAAGCTTTATTGCGGCCATCGCCACCATTAATGTGAGCCTTTATATCTTCTTATAACGGATATCCACGCCCTTGAACACTTTGCTTACAAAATAGACAAGTTGATCTACCTTATACGTTTCCTGAACAAGTACTGAGCTTAATGTTTGGTCAGTGATAGATAAGTAGAGATATAATGGAGAATCCTCTACTGGCATGGAAAAATGGGCGATGATGCTAGGAAATCCTTCACCATAGAAAATTTCTACTCACATTCGTCAGTTCACTCAAACCTCTCCTTCTTCTTCGGCATGGCGAAGAAGTGGAAAATATTTTCAGCTACATAGGAAAGAAAACGATAAATTGCGGTTAAGCACTTAGTTAGTTGTTAAGACTCCTTGACATTGGAGGGGCTTCTCATGTCTATGATAGCTTGTCATTTATCTGGATTCACCTCTATGCCCCGCCTAGTGAGTGTAGTACCCCAATTTCGTTCGAGCATTTTAAGTTTTTCTTTTTTAAAAAATATACATGAATATTATGTTTAATTTTATGTGCATTTTTATTCATTTAAAAATTTCTTGAAATTTTTTTAATCTTTTAATTTAATTTTCATTTTTAATTACCATTGTTTAGTTTAATCACAAAAATACAAAAAATCTTGCATTCTATAAGATTAAAAAAAGTGAATAAAAAAAGTTTTTTTCTTTTTCTATATTTTACTTTATTGGTACTCTTCTTTTAAAAGTTTAATAAAAAAATCCAAAAATACTTGTATGATTAATTATTCATTTTTGAAAAATAAGTAATATTAATTTTATTATTACATTTATCATCATTTGAATAAAGAATTTAAATATTATCTTTACACTCAACCTTACTATCCCACTTTTACACCAACATAATTAAATATAAATTAATATAGTTGTAGTTGTAGAAATTAACATTTGAATAGATTTTTAAAAATTACAATTTCACATTTCTCTATATTTTATAACATTAACTTGATAATGTATTTTAATGGCTCCCACTTAAAATCTAACTTTGATTGTAAATAGAACAAGACAAAAAATGATCTCTCTCTCTCTCTCTCTTTCTCTCATTCATACGTACACCTTTTTTACACTACCACCATTATACACACTATAATACCTCATACTTATATGTTTAGAATAATAAGTATATGATATTATATTTGGTATTGAATACACGACATAAGTGTTTAGATGATACCAGAATCAGGTACAATACAAACATAATACAGTACATAAAATACAACTATTATCCAATCATTACTACAAGAGATCAAAATACAGCGAAGAAAATGGAAGTAACTAAAATAACATCACGTCTTCCTAATGTCATCTTACTTTTTCCTTTTCTCTGCTTCAAAGAACCTAAAACAACTACATGAGTAGAATGAGATTATTAAATCTTAGTGAGTTCTAGACTACACCATTGAGTCTGCTCGGCTCTATAGGGTGTACTAGATCATTGAACAAGAACTACCTACATTGCATACCACATGGTCATACAAGCAAGCGCACGAGATCCAATGATCTCATCATAAGTGTATATGTCGTTGAACGGTCTTATAGTATGCTTTGGTAACCTCGGGAAATCGTGTAGGAATGTGAACGACTTTCCCCGTCTACTTGCTCATCTCTCAGACAGGATCCAGGTCACGATCTTTCACTTCTTTTAATAGATTATCTTTTCTAGACTAATGACTCCACGTTCGAGTCAGATCCAGGTCATGAATGATCTAATAAGACTTTCAGAACGACCTTCCCATGGTAGTTCCTCACTAGTAGGACTTTCAGAACGACCTTCTCATGGTGGTTCCTCACCAATAGAACTTTCAGAACGACCTTCTCATGGTGGTTCCTCGCCAACTAACCGGTTGCAATTGTGAGGGGATTTCTTAAATGATACAACACCCCTGCCTCATATTCGTTGAAAGTGAGTATGAGTCTCATTCTAGAAAACAAGCATTCATGTAGTGGCAACTAGCATCTGTCAAAATAGTTGCACAATATTTTGCTAGGTTATATGTGAGAAACCAAGTAATCAAAATACTGACACGCATCTTGGTAGGAATTCTCCATCTGATGCGCCTCATTAAAGACATAAATCTTCCCTAAAGCATCATTTTCCACTCAGAGGTATTGATGTTCATCAGCAAGAAGCTTGAAGTTTCATTGTCCCCTTTAAACCTTCATCTCTTAATTGTCAACAAGCAAAAAAAATCACGACTGTGAGATTTTAAATGTGTTGGAGATTCAATATACCATCTAACCTCATCATCACTAGGTACCCAACTACTCGAACACCATAAAGCTTTAGTGAAATGGTCGCCCCTCAAATCATTATGATATCCCCTTACCGTACTTGGATTTACCATGGGTATTTTAGGGAAAACAAAGCCATGAGTGACCTCCGTATATCAAGCCTAAATGAGTTTGCTCCCTCATCTTCCTCTATATGAACCTCAAGGTTGTCCTTATCCTATGGACCCCCAAACCCATCAGTTCCACCTTTAAAGCTTTTCCTAGAATCAAAACTTACACTAATCTTTATAAAATTTATGGGAGGAGGTCTCACCGCTATAGGGACAACATTCAGTATCTCAAGATCAACCACCCCAGTGTGCGAAAAAACTCCACTTATATCTCCCCCACTAAATAAGTCAACAAATGCTATATTTAGGTTTCTAATGTTGGCCATGACTGATCAATATATGGGAACAATAGAAAGGACAAAAGGAGAAAATTATTACCTCAAGAAAAATGACAAAGTCGAAAATGATGAAGAAGAAGAAGAATCACCTAAAAACCAGAAACACTACTTAAATATGAGAACGAAAGGCAAAGAAAAACTCATAAAAGATCACTAGAAGTGTCACCTAAGGTAACAAATTATGATAAAAGAAGCAAAAGAACAAATTATGGTAAAAGGCCTATTTATATATGCTAATGAAAAAGGAAGACCTACAGTTGAAAATAGAAAGAATACTAGGAGGCAAAAAGGGCAGATCTACGACTGAAAAAATAGAGAAAGTGCCAAAAGGTGAAAAAGACAGATCTACATCTTAAAATAAATAGATTATCAAGAGGCAAAATCAATGGCTAAGGACTAATATCGAGACCATAACGACATATAAGTACATTAAAGTGCTTTAAGCGACGACGCCACTCCTTATCTTAGAGACCTAGGGCCATGTGAAGAACTTAAGTGTGTGTTAAATGCACTTAATTCATGTGTTCCCAATGTCATCTGCTCTCACTCAACGACCTTTTGATTCCACTCTCCAAAGTGTAGACATGATTGGATAATCCATGGAGTTAAAGAAGAATGATCTTGAGTCTGGTCTCAAAGCTTCCAACATAATCCTATCTTCACATACATAACAAAGACTTGGGGGGAACTGATATGAGTCGACCAAATGATCCAACAAGAGCGACCAACTCCAAAGGCCCAACTCAAAGTACCCTCACAATAGGACGATGAACATATGTCTCTTTGCTAAAAGGCCATTCATTTGATATGAGTTATTGGCCCAACAACAATCACCAAATTTAATAAGACGGTCTTCAGCAACTCATTTCAGATCAAGCATGATTAGTTTTAACTATCTACCATATATAAATCCTGTCACGCACCAATGACAAGAAATCATTCACTTCACTCTTGCAAAGTTACATCTATGTTGGAACACCAATCTTGTATGTACACTCTTTCTCCATCACATCGGAAACTTGTATTAGCGTACTGAAAGAGCTCATTCCTTTCTTGATCTCATGTTCCACACTAAAACAATTTTAGTATACTTGATGTATTAACTAATTGTTGTATTATGTTTATTACTTAGCATTATACCTCAAACCAAACTTTGAATATTATGGGGGACATTTATGTTATTATTTAATTTTCAATTTGTAAGTTATTTTAAGAGATTAATTACTATGCACTGTCATTGTAAAAAGATTTACACTATCGATACATCACTATCATCCGTTTGCATTACTTTATAGATTTTTAAAATAAAAATCAAATTCATATTAATATCCAACGTATAGGTAAAAATTTTATAAATGATGAGAACAAACTAATCTTTTTTATAAATGAGAAATTATGACTAAATAGTTTTGCTTTTAAGGTAAAATTTTAAAATATATTAAATACAGTTGAAACTAAAATCGACTACGGAGTAAAAAAAAAAAAAAAAACCGTCCCTCCTCCAACGCATATACGTTTTCATTTTCTCATAATACCCGTCTGCCAACACAGAGACAGAAAGGCAAGAGGAGGAGAGACTACTCGCATTTCTTCCCTTCCCTTGCCTGAAACCCTTCTCCCCATTCTTATTTCCACAAAATGAGTAACAATTACCAGAGAGCCCCACAAGACCCTCCTTATCCTCCACCGGGATACGGATCTCTTTACCCACCACCACAGGGTTACCCGGTAACACAACTTCCACCGGGTTACCCATCAGCACCACCGCCACCTGGTTACGAAAGCTACCCTCCTCCACCGCCACCTGGTTACGAAGGCTACTCTCCGCCACCGCCACCTGGTTACGAAGGCTACTCTCCGCCGCCGCCACCTGGTTATGCAACAACCTACCCGCCGCCTCATCCTCAATACCAAACCTACCAAGGCTATTTCAATAATGGATATCCTCCTCCTAATTACAATTGTCACCATGTTCAGCATCATTGCCACGAAGATAATAACAATTCCTGTTTCTCTTCTTTCTTCCAAGGCTGGTATGTTTTTTTTCATCATTCAATTATAGCGTCTGATTATTTTTGTATTTGGATTTTGTTTGATGTTTGATAGCGTGTGCTTAGGGTTTTTGACTTTTTGTTTAATTGTCGTGTAATATTAATTAACATTTCGTAGAAATTGGAAATGTGATGAAACCTTTGCTAGGTGTAAGAATTTTGATCAAATTGATTCTTAGGATATAATGTATGAGTTTATGGCATTGCCTACCGAAATTGAGGTGAGTTGCTTACGAATTTGTTTGTGTAAACTCGAGTTGAATCAGATGGTCTGGTATTGACTTGCATTGTATATAATCGTGAGTTTGAGGGTGATTGAATGAATCCAATAAAACATAATGGTTATTAACTTATTATTATCCCCCCAAACATGCACTCCGAAGACGATATTGTTTCTGTTTGTATTCTAAAACACCTAAAATGTTGTAGATGAATGATGAGGCTTCTTAGTTTACAAAACATTAACCTTGGTTGTAGAATTCAACCTCACATATGCATCTAATATCCTAGCATGAACCTATTTGCAAAAGAGGTGAATGAATGATGCTATATTGAGTGATGAGTCTTAACCACGTAGCTCTTACGTAGCATATAAGAAGTCACAGATCAGAGAATAGGGACAGACTATGATGAGTTGAAAACTAGCTATGTTGAACTGAATCTAGCTCCAAGGGAAACCATGGAGGAAATGAAAAGCTAGAGCTAATAAGAAAAGACAAGGAACTATATAATGCTTGTTGGCCAAGGAAAAGAGTAAAGAAAATTCAAGTGAAGTAATTTCACAATTATTGAAAATTTTAGAGCCAACACAAATTCTGAAACCCTAAGTAATGAATAAGAAAGTGAACTTCAAGTTTGGAAAAGTTGCACCTTTTTATGAGGTTTAAGATTTTTAAATTGGGTAAGATGCTTCCAACACCATATTAATCTACCCTAGATACATTTGAAGTAAAAAAATTATGCTATGGAACCACGGAACAATGGCATGTAACTAGTAGAAGGTAGCAACAGTGTAGTCAATAGTGCTCTATAGCGGAGAAGCAGCCCCTCGTCACAAGGGGAGGATAGACAGTAGCATAGCAGTATTATGTAGAAGCTGTAGCAGCCACTGTTTTGGCTATTGTGGCGAGATAGTGTCATGCATAAGAATGAAATTGAAAACTTCAAATGAACCGTAAGTTTTAGATGGCAGGGATTCTCCTATCTCATTCTGACTCACTTTTTTGTTGTCGTTTTTCACTTTCCTCATCGGTCTGTTACTGCTAGTTGCTGAGTTTTTATGTACATAGTATCAGTATTATCAAATAGCTGCGCTATGGTGGTTTTTGGGCTCGCCGCAATGGTAATTATCAGCCGATATTGTGGGTTTTTCCGCTATAACGGCGCCGCAAAGCGGCCGGTATGGCGAGATTGGCTCTCCGTCATCAGCCATCGACAACAGTGCATAATACAAACATAAATTGAATTTAAATTAAAAAAAAAAAAACATAATAGCAGGATGACCACTGTCCTACTATGGCATTTTGGGAGCGGCCCCTATCCAGAATTGTTAACATTTTGTAGCAAGGCAACTAAGTTTAAATGCTTACAAGAAGAGAAGGAAATTATTTTTGTTTTTTGGTTAAGGGAAAGTGAAGAAGAATGAAGCATAGATGCCATGAATTGAAGGCTTTTTGGGCTAACACAGTTTTCTCTAACTCAGTTTGCCAAAACTGTGCTTTGTATTAGGTTTTTAGAAGTTAAAGAGATAAGACAACTCAAAAACAAAAACAAATCCATAAGACCGTAACCATACCCAAAACAAAGAGGCCCAAAAAATGGACGGAGGAGATTTTTGGGAAGATCAACAACTGGTTAATGATCAACACTGATGTGAAAGTGAGTAGCTGGTCAACACTCGTGTGGGATTCATGTATCAATAGCGAATGTAGTAGGATTCCCCATAGCTTGTATTTCTGTTTCCCTTAACAAAGAATATTGGCATCATTAGTATTATTATGTTGGGGGTGGAGATTATCTTAGCAAAATTAGCGAAACAAAGACAACTTTCTAGACCAGTTTAGGTAGTTTCCATTTCTGTAACAATGATCATGGCTCGATCTAATTGTATAGGAAACAAAGCAACTTGTAGCCTTGTTGAAACTTGAATGTCATAAAAGTAGAAGTTTCACGGACTAGATCAATGTCAGCTGTTCTGAACTACTTGAGATGCTCTGGGAAACTACAAAAAAAGTTGATAACATATAAGTAAACCATAAGTACCATTACTTTAGACTCTACCATATGCCGCATGTTAAGAGTCCCACATCGGGAATATATGACATGAATATGTGTTTATAAGTGGGGACAATCCCCACTCTACCAACCGATTTTGTAGGGTTGAGTTAGGCCAAACCACACTTCTTAACCTGGTATCAGAGTCTGGTTTAAGATCCAGTGGGCCACCTATTATGGTTTCCTCTATCGGACCACCCACCATTTATTTCCACGCTCCAGATGTCCAGTCCTGGGCGTGAGGGGGGTGTTAAGAGTCCCACATCGGGAATATATGGCCTGAATATGTGTTTATAAGTGTGGGCAATCCTCACTCTACCAATCGGTTTTGTAGGGTTGAGTTAGGTCCAACCACACTTCTTAACACGCCTTTTTGGCTATATCTCATGTTGCACAGTTTTTTTTTGTGTTATCAAACCTACAACTTCGAGGAATTCATCAAGCAAATTTTATCCACCAAACATGCATTCCGAAGACGATATTGTTTCTGTTTTTATTCTAAAACACCTAAAATGTTGTAGGTGAATGACGAGGCGTCTTAGTATACAAAACATTAACCTTGGTTGTAGCATTCAACCTCACATATGCATCTAATATCCTAGTATATACATATGCATCTAATATCCTAGTATATACCTATTTGCAAAAAGGTGAATGAATGATGTTGTATTAAGTGATTTGAGTCTTAACCCCGTAGCTCTTAGGTAGCATAAAAGAAGTCACAGATTGGAGAATAGGGACAAACTATGATGAGTTGAAAACTAGCTATGTTGAACTGAATCTAGCTCCAAGGGAAACCATGGAGGAAACGAAAAGCTAGAGCTAATAAGAAAATACAAGGAATTATGTAATGCTTGTTGGCCAAGGAAAAGAGTAAAGGAAAATCAAGTGAAGTAATTTCACAGATATTGAAAGCTTTAGAGCTAGCACAATTTTATGAAACCCTAAGTAATGAATAAGAAAGTGAACTTCAAGTTTGGAGAAATTGCACCTTTTTATGAGGTTTAAAAATTTTAAATTGGGTAAGTTGGTTCTAACTCCATTGATGGTGATAATGGTAGTGATAATCTACCCAAGATACATTTGAAGTAAAAAATTATGCTATGGAACCACGCAACAATAGCATGTAACTAGAAGGTAGCAACAGTGTAGTTAATAGTGCTCAATAGCGGAGAAGCGGCTCCTCTTCACAAGAGGATAGATAGTAGCATAGCAGTATGATGTAGAATCTGTAGCAGACACTATTTTGGCTATTGTGGCGAGATACTGTCGTGCATAAGAAGTAAATTGAAAATTTCAAAAGAACCGTAAGATTTAGATGTCGAGGCTTCTCCGATCTCATTCTGACTCACTTCTGTTGTCGTTTTTCACTTTCCTCATTGGTCAGTTACGGCCAGTTGCTGAGATTTTATGTACATAGTATAAACATAAATTGAATTCTAATTTAAAAATAAAAAAACATAATAGCAGGATGACCGATGTCCTACTATGGCATTTTGGGATCGGCCGCTATCTAGAATGGATAACATTTTGTAGCAAGGCAACTAAGTTTCAAAGCTTACAAGAAGAGAAAAGGAAATTATATTTGTTTTTTGGTTAAGGGAAAGTGAAGAAGAATGAATCAAAGATACCAGGAATTGAAGGCTTTTGGGCTAACACAGTTTTCTCTAACTCAGTTTGCTAAAACTGTGCTTTGTATGAAGGTTTTAGAAGTTAAAGAGATAATAAGACAACCCAAAAACAAAAATAAAGTCATAAGACCATAACCATACCCAGAACCAAGAGGCCCAAAAAATGGATGGAAGAGATTTTAGGGAAGATCAACAACTGGTTAATGATCAACACTGATGTGAGAGTAAGTAGCTGGTGAACACTCTTGTGGGAATCATCTATCAATAGCTAATGTAGTAGGATTCTCACAGCTTGTGTTCTTGTTTCCCTTAACAAAAAATGTTGGCATCATTAGTATTATGTTGGGGATGGAGATTATTTTCTTAGCAAAATTAGCGAAACAAAGACAACTTTCTAGGCCAGTTTAGCATTTATGTTAACATTGATCATGGCTTAATCTAATTGTACAGGAAACAGAGCAACTTGTAGCCTTGTTGAAACTTGAATGTCATAAAAATAGAAGTTTCACTGGCTAGATCAATGTCAGCTGTTCTGTACTACTTGAGATGTTCTGGAAAACTACAACAAAATTTGATAATGTATAAGTAAAACCATAAGAATATATATTTGAGTTATTTGTTCAAATTTGTTATTCTTATCCCAAGATTTCATTCTGCAACTTTGATTAACAATTGGTTTAATAAACTATCTATCAAAATGTAGGGAGAAATATTGTGTCACTCTACAAACTTTCCTTAATGTACATAAATATTCAGTTTTTTTTCTCTAAGTAAAAATTAAACTAGAATGTTTTGTGGAATTGTTTCATTTCAGCTTGAGACATCAACAATTATTAGTAAGTAAAATAAAAAAGTCACATGAAATATTTTGAGTTTCTGCTTATATTATTTGTCCTCTTTTTAAGCCCTTTATGAGTTTAATTTGAGGGTATGGTTTCATTGTATGTTTACATGTGCAGCTTTGCAGCACTCTGTTGCTGTTGTTTTCTAGAGGAGTGCTGTTTTTGATGATCACAATGAAAGTTGTGTCTTCAGTTTGGTGCACTTGGCTGGTTATATAGCTCTCTGGATAAATGTTGCTCAAATGTTATGTCTTGCTTGATTTGTGGGGGATCTAGTGTTAGTCATTCCTGTAACTCATGGTCTTTACCCTTGCCTTTTTTAGGGTTGTTCATAGTTTTTGTGCTCTGGTCTTTGTGAATCTGTGTATGGATGCTTATTATGTATTGGAAACAGTAAACAGCAGTTGCTGTGTGGAATTACAACCTAAATTATTAATACACCTTGATATATTCTGTAAACACCATTTTTTTTTCTGACTTAGATCATTAGTATAACCTCCGAATTCTCTCTCTCTCTCTCTCTCTTCAATTGTCTCATATAACCTACTATAGAAAACAAATGCGAATACGTGGGATTAGTCAGAAGGCTTGGAGGTCATGTGTTCAAGTTCTTGCAATGGTGTAAATATATATATTAACAAGGAATTACTAATAATTTCTTATTAAAAAAACTCATTCATGTGTTATTAAATAATATTGATTATTTTATACATCAATGTTATTACTAATAGTTTATAATGTAGAATAGAAATTAGAGAAACTTGTGAAGTTGATATTGCAAAATCTAGATAATTATGTTTTATCACTATTCAAGTACAATTTACCATTATATGATCTTTTCCTAAATGGTATGACTTGTAAATTTTTCTCTCATGAGATCATGCCTTCATTGTGCACCACATTGAGCGGTTTTTGGCCACTTTTTTTTTTCTTCTTTAAAGAAGGCTACTGTTATTGATGTGAACCTAGGAACTTTCTATGATTGATTTCAAATTTTTAAAGGAGTTCTAGACGAAAACCACTGCCTCTATGCACAATAAAGTCCATTAGAATAGAAGATGAACATGAAGCCGCGTGGTCACCAATTCCATAAGAAATATAACATAAAAAAGTAGGAATTTCTCCACCCCACTCAAATATAGAAACTAGTTTACTTCAAATTATTACTATCCAAAATTTAGTTAGAAATATGTGCAGCCTTCTTGTTTACAGGCACAAGGCTTTAGGAACGGATCTTGCATAAGATTGGAGGATAGCAAGATTCTAAAGTATAAAATAATTGTATTATTTAAAATTCTAAAATATAAAATAATTGTATTATTTAAAACAAAGATGTTTATTTTCTTTAAACTGCAAATCTAAAACTTCATTTCAAAAGACATGTTGTCACTGCTGTCAAAATTGTAATTTATTGTATCTCTGCATCTTATCATTTGCATTTTTATTTATTTCTTCTCGGCTTGTGATGGTGATAGCCAAAAAAAGCAATTGATTTTGCCTCATCCTCAACAATTTCACTATCTTTTTACAATTTGGTTAAGATTTTGCAACAATTTTGCTACAATATACAATTCTACATATTGATAATGAGTGAGATTGCAAAAGCTTAAGATTTTAAGTTCTTTATTGAAATCTTGACAACCTTAGTATAATGTTGATACGTATGCAAACCTAAGGTTATTCACACCCCTGTAGCAAAATAGAATTCTACATATTACTAAGATGGATATCGGCTATGCGCCCACTTACAAAAAGAGACTTCTAAAATATTTAAATTGTCACAATTGCAAAAAGTACAACCAACCATATAAATGCTGTTTCATTTTTTACACATCCAGGACTACTTTAGAGACAAATATCCAAAACTATTAGAAGTAACACAGAAAACACAAAGAATCTCAGCATGAAATCAAAGCTGGTTAAGCAAAGGAGTGTGTCACACTACCTCAGTGCCTCGTCTGTGACTGCACAACAAACAAGATGAAGAAAGAAGAAAGAATAGCATTGCATCATCATAGAATAGAAGTATAGATAAAAACAAAACTCAACATATTAATGAAGTGCCATCTAATATTTATGTATAAAAAACAAAACTAGCAAAGTGCAAGGATAAACAAACCAGTACATATCCGGAGAGACTAAAATTTTGCATTAATCAGTCAGAGCCTAAAACAAAGTACAAACAGCTTAATACTAGAAAAAAATAAACTGAACCTAAAATGCACCTACAGAGTCCATACATATTCTGGTGCATCTTCCCTTTTACCAGCCACAGAACGATACAAATACATCTTCTCCACTCTTTGCCCATCTTCCACATAACAATCTGCTTGTTCACTTTCATTGAAGATCTCCACATTCAAACTAGGCATCTTCTTCGCCAATGTCTTGCATGCTCCTACAGTCACCTCACACGACGACATCCAAAGGGATCGCATTGTTTCATACTTCCCTACGTCTGTCAGAAGTGCTGTGTCGCCGAAAGGGCAGTCTCTTATCTCGAGCTTGCGAAGCTTTTTGCAACCGTTCAATACATAGAGCATTCCCTTGTCACTCTCGCCAGCAAAAGCAATAGATAACATTTCAAGCTGCTCCGCGTACATTCCAATGTAAAGGAAGACCTGGTCGGTCAACTGACCGGAGAGTGATAGCCGCCTCAGTCGTTTGCATGACTGTACGATTGCCCCAAAACCTTCATCCAGTGGCTGCATTGTGTCGGAGTCAGGTTTTGTTGCATCGAGGATGCATAACCTAAATCGGATAAAATTTGGACAGTTCTTGGCTACTGTTATGAGAGCAGCATTTGTCATCTGGTGGCAGAAGTAGAGTAACGAGTGGAGCTTTGGGCATCCCTTTGATATCGCAACAAGTCCTACTTCGGTAACAGCTGCTTGATTTCCAAATGGTGCGGATGGAAATACCCTCAATTCTTGCAACTCTTTACATATAGTAGCTACAGCAACTAGTCCTTTGTCTCCAATGCAATCCATTATCTGCACCATCGGTTATTTTTTGTCAGCAATATCCTTAACAGTATTTAAGGCACAGAGTAATAAGTAGATTAAGATGATAAATTGCGATAAGAATTATAAAATTATTAGTTTTGAAGACTGAAATAGTTTACCCATAAGCGCTGTAGTTTGCCGCAATGGCGAATAAGTTTAATAAGCTCAGCGCCCTGAATGCTTGCTGCATAGCTCAAGTTCAAGGATGTTAAGTTCCGGCAAATTGGATACACAGCAGCAAGGCTAAAAGGAGCCACTTCCAAAAATCCGGACAAACTCGTTATTGACCGGCATCTAAGAATGGTATTCTTAAGCTTTATGTAGGCCTCTGAATTGAGATCATGGATAAATGATCCAATACCCAAATCTGCTATTTGAGGCGCTCGCATTAGTATCCTTTGAAGTGCATCAGCCGGCACGGAACGGTTTAACCTTAGACTCTTGAGGTTAGGTGATCTTGCCACAAGTCTCTCAAGTGCTCCCACGTTAATCTCTCCTTTAAGGCAAGCAAAATTAAGAGCAACGAGTGATGTACAGTTTTCCGGAAAACAACTTAGCCACTGTCCTTTGTGATCTTCAACTTCATTCTCTTGCAAATCTAGCTCCCTAAGAGACCTACATTTCAACAAAAACACAAGCCATACCGTGTCAAGAACATATTCTAAACACGCTGCGTGAAAACCAATGAGAACAACATATTTCTTAACACAATTTTCTCCGACCCCACACATATATATCATATACAAAACACAAACAAGATAATCCGGAAGAACACATGTTAAGTTCAAAGTCATTCAACCAATTTGCTGAACTATATGTACTCTTATTCTCTGATAAAGACACATAGAACACAAGGTATAAATAAACTAGAAATTGAAATTTTGATAGTACAAAAGATAAAGACAACATTAATCAGGACTTAACTGTAACATAGCTTCAAAAGTACCGCTATCAAAATAAAACCATCAAATCAAAATTGTACATAGCAAAATCCAAAAACCATTAAAACCCAAAAACATATTCCCCAACAAGATCACAACAGTTATAATTATAAAACACTAACAAGTTAATAACACAAGATTCACTCTTACTCACCTGCAATTTGCAGCTACAGCAGCAAGTCCATCAGTGGTGAACCCTTCACAGCTAACAAGAACTAAAGACTTAAAATTCATGAAAGAACGAGACAGTAGCTCCAGGCTCTCATCTGACACAACCATCCTCTTCAACCTAAGCTCCTCCAACCCAACTCTACTCTTAGCAAGAGCTTCAATCCATGGATAAACAAAACCACCCCAACCATGAGGAACCAAACTGAAGTCAGCAAAATGAGGTTTTCCCTTTAGAGTTAAAGATTTGAAATCAGGAAACCTCTCTACCAACCTCTCAGGACTAATAGAGTAACAGTTTCCTATGAACACCCTTTTCCTTGTAAATCCCTCTATTCTATACCAACTTTTGCATACCAAAGACAAACTGTTTCTGTCGCTATGTGACACCACATAGTCAAACACATGTTCTATTACCTCGTCTGGAAAATAATTCATTTCTCTCTCTCTCAGTCAAGAGATCCAAATTCTACAACTTTCATGGAAAACTTTCATACTCTAAAACAAGGAAAAAAAAACAAGATCTAAAACACATAGAAACCCTTTTGAAAAACTTTGAGTGGAAAAAACAGATCTTTACTTAAACTAGAGTTAGATAATAACAAAATCTTCAAAACTAGGACATGGTGAGAGATCTAGAAGGTGAAAAAAATAATTTTTAAGGACAAACGTACTAAAAAAATTGAAAAATTAACATCTTTTGAGTTTGGATCTGCATCATAGTGACCAAAAAGAAGACAAATTTAATCGGATAAATACAGTTAGAAAAGATAAATTTTAGACAAATTATGATGTTAGAAACCAAAGGGCTAAGAAGAAAAGCTACAAAGAAGATTGAAGTTGGATAGATCTAAGAAAATCTAAGGCTTAACAGAAAAGTAGTTACATTATAGGGCACAAAACCACTTCATGTTCTTTGAGTCACATGTATGTATGAAAACCAGAGAGAGAGAGAGAAGTGAAAAATGGAGAAAGGTTATTTATTAAAGCATGGTTGTTATAGGTGGAATGTGTTATGGATGAATCGAACGGTGATGGTTGAATAAAAGGATAGGAGATAGAGAGAATCTTGACCGTTGAGTGGGAGAACATGCATGTGTCGTGGTCACTGGTTTCGAAGTGAGCCACACCTCTGACAAAAGCATTGCACTCTGTTACAAAAAGAGAGTTTTGAGGAGAGAGACTAGGAAATAAAACATTAACGACAAATAGAAAACGATGGTTGGATTGGATCACAAAAAATTTGTATCTTGTATTTTTAATTTTTATTACATATAAATTGCCTTTTCAATCTAATAATTAAACTCAATATTTTTTTTTATTTTTTTTATAAATAAGAATAGTTGGTCATAATGGAGCAACGATTTAATATCAATTTTTAAAAAACTGAACATTGAATGACAATAAATAATAATAAATTAAATTTAAGAGAAACAAAAAACATAATATTAAATTTTAAAATTTATGTTACTTATTTACTACTATCATAGAGTCATTATTACAATATTAAAACAATTTATTACTCTTTATGAATTTGTTGTCTTTTTTTTTAATATCATTAAACTTATAGTTACATTTATTTATTTCTATTTAACAAAATAATTAAGAGTGTCATTTCTAGAATAATAACTATTGTTGCATTAAAGTATAAACATTTAAAACGACACAATATATATTATAATTGCAATTATAAAAAATATAATTAATTAATAATATTATTTTTTAAAACTTAAGATAAAATATTAATATTATTTTTTACTACGTTTATGGTATATTCATTGTAACTTCATTACAATTTTTATGTAATTTTGATGCAAATACAAAGAAAAAAAGAAAATGAACTATTGTTTCAAAAAAAAAAATGTTGGTCATTCTTTAGTTATATGCTCTTCTTCAATTTTTTTGGCACATCCTCAAATTTTGATTATTAGATATTTTAGTATTGTTTTTTGAAACAAGATCTTTATAAACAGTACTATTAATTATTTTTATTTTGTGTCTTTTATGCCATAAAATTAATTAAAAGAGTATCTCACATAAAAAGCATTAAGAACAAGGTGCAGTTGAATAAAATTATAGATTAAATTACTCATGCAATATCAAATCAAATATATGTCCCAACAGTATCAAAGTAGGTTCAATAAAACACAACCTAACCTAAAGAGAATCAACTATTCACGATTCAGATTACAATAAAAAAATAAATAATAAGAGGTTTGCATAAGAATTCCCTTAAATATTTAGCCTCAATTGACTTCAAATGTTATCCAACTATGCCTTTTAGTGTTGTAAATCGTCACTTTTTGTGTAGAAATTTGTAAACCTCGAAAAATTACCAACATTCCCCTTAAAAAGCCTTAAGAATGGATCAGAACGTGTCAGAAAATCCCAAAAAATGGGATCATTGCATGCGTGATGACCTGCATCGTGCACGGTGCATTTTACTTCCCTATCGCACGTGCGATATTGTGCGTGATTATTCCAATAGTTGCATGATTTTGCTCTTTTTTTCACCTAATTTTCACTAAGTCCCTATATCTTCACTCTTAGCTATTTTTTACTCTTTCTTTGGCATTTGTTCTTCATTTTTTTCTCCTCTTTAATTTGTTTTGATTCGTTCCTTCGACAGAATTCATGTAATGACAAAATTCCATCAAAATGCTTGTAGCTTAGTAGGATATTCTGATTTTGATTTCGCGGGGTACAAGTCAGACAAAAAGAGTACTAATGGTACTTGCCACTTATTTGAAAGATGCTTAGTTTCTTTGCATAGTAAGAAACAACATAGCTTTGTTATTTCTACCGCTGAAGCTGAATATATAGCCGCCGGTAGTTATTGTGCACAAGTCTTATGGCTTAAGCAAAAACTAGTGTACTACGATTTAAAACTTGGTTCCGTTCCAATTAAGTGCGATAACACTAGTGTTATAAATCTTACTAAGAATCCAGTACTACACTCATGAAGTAAACACATTGAGGTCCAACACCAATGGATCATGTGGAGAAAAAAGATGTTATTTTTTAGTAAGCTGATACCAAAAGTCAGGTTGTTGACATTTTTACAAAATCGTTGTCTTCGGAGACCTTCCACAAAATATGTAGGGAATTGGGAGTCTTAGACTCATCTTGCCTTAAGTAGAAGGTTTTTGTTTTTAGTTTCATTTGCTATATATTTTGATTGAACTAACACTTTCTTATAGCAAATTGTAACTTCTACCAACCTACAATGGTATGTTTCTAACCATTGTATCATTCAATGTGTTTTGTGCTAGAGTTATATATTGGTTTGCTTATTTCCTCCATATCTCACTAATTCATCTCTAGTTTATGTCTTTGATTGTTCTTACATGCATTTAAGTCTTTTAAATGCATATTGATAATTATGTGCATTAGAACTTTTGACTACTTGTTAATGCATTATTTATGAATGTTAATGCAATCCTTGATTTACAAGTTTGAACACTTAATTATTAGATGTTGAACATTTGTATTACATGTCTATTTGAATTATGTTGCTCATGACATGTTTATCTTTGTTGAATATGTGATCATGATTGTTATGTATACTTCTTAGATGTTTAGCTCATAAGTTCTTTGGACCTATATGTTTGTGGTTGTTTATCCTTGGTTTTAGACACATTTCGAACTACCTCTTTTTGATGTTGTCAAAAGGAAGAAGTTTTAACGAGTCTAGAATTTTTATATGTGTTTTTTATGCATTGAGTTGTCTGTGTGCAACGTTTTAGGGGGGTTACATATGTACTAAAAGGCCAACTCAATATTTTAGGGGGGTCACAAATCATGTTTGATTTTTTTTTGATTTGATTCGAATCAAACTTTCAACAATATTCAAATCGAATTATTTTACCTAAAAATCCTGTTAGTTTTGGGCCATTTGATTCAAATCACTTTTTGTTCTTGATTCTAATTAGAAGGCTTCTGATTCGAATCACGTATTTTATGATCTGAATCAACTGGCATATTTTTCAAATTTTGGGTATTTCTTTCATTTCACTTCATTTTTGCACATTTGATTCAAATCGTATTTTTCTTGATTCAAATCTAACTACCCTTTTTCAACCATTTTGCGTGCTTCATCTCAAGCACATATAAATCGTTTTCTGTCATCATTCAAACATAACATACATCATTCCGTTAAGATTTTTCAGTGTGATTTTGTGTGAAAATCAATTTCCTCTATTTTGAGTGTTCAAAGTCTTGCTACGAATTTCTCACATCTTCAACTTCAATTAAGTTCAGATCTTGTCAATTTGAGTTATGAGATTGATTGAAGGAGGTGAATACTTGAAACTAACCGTTCTTGGAGATATTGTTGAGTTTTCAGGTTATTAATAAGAAAAAGGGATTGTCAATGGTGGTGACAGATCAATTAGAAAGAAGTAGGTTCTTCTCTCTAGCATTGCCTTAGTAGTAATTGTGTGGAAGGCTACAAATAGGGCAAAGTTATTCTCAATATCACCGCTCAAGGAACTTGTAGGATTAATGGGTTGATATCTACACATGAAAGCTTGGAGCAGAATTATTGTTATTGGAAGGTTCAAGAAACGTATTCAAGTAAAGATTATGTAGACGAGTTTGGCAAGTTTGATAGATACAAGTCAAGATCCAAATTAGGAGATTTATTTTCTCAGCTATAAACTGTGGATTGTGATTGTATTAACTCTTGAAAATATTTGTCAAATAACAAGGAACTATGCAGGTTACAATGGGAAACCATTGAAGAGAACATGTAGGTCAAGCGAGGACGAACACTGAAGCACTATAATTCTCGGTGTCATCTATCTAACTATACTATTGCATTTATATTACATAGTGATTGCATGTTAGGTTTTTCAATTCCGTCATATTATATAATTTTGTTCTTGATAGTGATTAATTACGTAAATTAGGTTTTGTTGGAACTGGACAACTAGTCAAGCTAGTATTATGATTGATAAATATGAAAACCAATTGAACTTAGTAATCCACATAAAATCAATTGTGTACAATTTTTGTGACTACACAACTTAAGTCAACTCATACCAAATGTTTCATTGTTTATAATCTTAGATATTTATGAAATGAACTGTGTGTTTGCTAGATCATAATAGATTGTATAATTTTCATTCTCGCTTCAAACCTCCCGCTCGCAACTTATTTTTGAAAACACTATGATTTTAGAAAATGGCAGTTGCATTTTTTAATTTGCGTTTATTCACCCCCTAGACCATTTTTTTGTTTCCATATTCACACCCAACAATTGACATAAATAATTGATCTTTTGATTGTGTCTAATAGACATCCAAAAGTTTGTGAATATGTTGGAAGATAACAATCCTAAGGCAACGTATAATAGAGCACCAATTTTCAAAGGCGGAAATTATAAAAATTGGAAATCGATCATGTATGTACACTTGTTATCGGTTGAAAAAAATATGTGGTATGCCATCATTAAGGGACCATATATTCCCAAGGGAGATAATGATGTTGTTAAACTCCCTAAAGATTGGACTGATGATGAAACCAAAAAGGATTCATATGATTTGAAAGTGAAGAACATAGTCATTTCGGCACTAAGTGATAAAGTGTTCTATTCGATTTCACATCATATGAATGGTAAAGGTATGTAGGATGCTCTCCAAACTCTCTACGAGGGAATGAAGAACGTCAGGGATTCTAAAATCAATATGTTTATAGAGGAGTTTGAACTATTTCGTATGGAACCCGTGTAATCCATGGATTCCATGCAAACTAGATTCTTCCAATGCAAGGATTCTAAAATCAATCTGGTGAATTATTTGATGAAGAATAAAAACACGAAAATATAGCCTTAATAACCTTAATGTATCATGGAATTCGACGATGCAACTAGGCATGACAATGGGGCGGGGCGGGGACATTTTTTACCCCCCCCCCCCCCCCCCCCAAACCCAAACCTGAATCCCCAAACAATCTCCGTTCCCTCCCCAAACCCAAACGGGGATGGAGAATTAAAACTCAAACCCGTCCCAAACGGGTTCGGGTATCCCCGCCCCGCCACCATCCATTTAGTGAAATTAATTTTTTTAATAGAAATATTTATTTATTTTAAATCAAATTACAATACAAATAATAAAATAAAACAATCTAAAAAAATTACTTACATACAATTCGAATATTTTAAATAATTAATACAAATCAAAATATTAAAACATTGACCACTTACTTAATATTCTAAATCATCATAAATAAATAATAATGTACATAATAAAATAAACGGGGCAGATTTGGGGTGGGTACTAATGTCCCCATTACCCGACCCGTCCCCATATTTTATAATCGGGGAAAATCCAAACCCTAACCCAGTCAAAACGAGTTCTCCCCGTCAACTTCGGGGAGGGTTCGGATGGGTACCCGCGGGTACGGACTATGTTGCCATGGCTAGATGAAACTGATGGTGATGATGAAGACGAGGTATTCTCTAACTTATCTCAAATGAACTAATTTATATCTTGAGTGAACTACTTAATAAAATTCATAGAATGATTGCCAAGCGTCAAGATATCAAAAAGGTTTATGACCAACCATTAGCAATCATGAAACTCTTAAACAAGATATTGATATTTTAAATAATGAAAATAAATCCTCAAAAATACAGTCAACTAAAACTCCAAAACAAGTGTATGAAAATCTCAAAAGTATGAAAACACTTTTAAATAATTGATGGCTAAAATTAATGATAGAAGTAAGATGGTTTCTCTAATTTATGGTGTAGGAAGAAGTAGTAAGAAAGGATTTGGATACATTGACGAGCCTTTAGTTAAAACTCGTCATTCTAAAGTTCTTTTTTATTATTGTTTGAAAGAAGGTCACAACAAGAAAACTTGTCCTATGTTGAAAACATGGAAAGACAAGAAACTTCTAAGAACTAACAAAAAAGACCCATAAAGATCTATGTACTAAAAAGAAAATTGTCTTTACTGCAAATCTCCTTATGATCCAGGTTAAAATACTAGTCTTGGTACTTGTATAATGAATGCTTACGACACATGACATATAAAGGCATATGTTTTTAAAGCCTCAAACTGAAGGAATGATGCATCATGTGATTTGGAGGAAACTAGAAGGGTAAAATCATAGGAATTGGCTTAATATGTAATACCTCTCTTCCCTTTATCAATAACTTGATTTTAGTTGAAGGAGTGATGTATAACCAAGTGATCATAAATCAACTAAGAAATAATGGTTATAACAATGTCTCCAATAAAAGTATTGAAATGGTATTAGTAAAAAAAATGAATATGTCATATTTAGCAAAACAAGGAGAAAGAACATTTATAAAATCAAGTTGTATGACATTGAAAAACAAGAGGTGATATGTCTTATGTCAGTGTGAAGAATAATGGTTGTGGCACATACAATTAAGACATGATAACTTGAGCTTATTCATAAAGCTCAACAGGCTTGAGCTTGTTGGAGGCTAACATAATATAAAGTATCAACCATATGCTCTTTGTGAGACATGTCAAAAATGGAAACTTGTGAAAACTTATTTTTATTCTAAAAACATTATTTCCTATTCCAAACCACTAGCATTCTTATACATTGATCTTTTATGATAGTGAAAGTTGCATCAATAAATAGTAAAATGTATGGACTAGTCGTAGTTGATGGACTATACACAATACGTAATATCTCTCTTCCCTCTATCAATATTGTGCTTTTAATTGAAGGACTAATCCATAACCTACTGATCATAAGTATATTAAATTATAATGGTTATAATGTAGTCTCCAATGAAATGACATGTAATGTTATTAGTAAAAAAATGGATATGTCATCTTTAGTGGAACAAGGATGGTGGATAAAATTTAGTCGGATGATCTTAGCTACATTCATAGTTTGTAATATTCTTATGCTTAGGCATTCCATGCATCTCTTTTATCCATTGATGTATCTTAGATAACTGGTTTGCAAACTTATCCACTATTTGAGTTAACAATTTTATGCCAAAATCGAGTCATTGGTGTTCAACTCTTTGATGCCACTCTTATTTTATGCTGGGCTTCTTTTGTATTTTCCTTGATTGTCACTTAGTGTCATTCTTTTGATGATTTAAATTGCGTCTTCAATACTTTTGGACATGAGAAAACCATCAGTATTAGCATCTAATAGTAACTTTGGTTGTTGTTGACATACATTTTCGAATATGTGTATCTGTGTGAGGTCGTCAAAACCATGGTTGTGACATCTTCGTAGCATAGACTTGTATCTCTTGTAGGCTTCACATAAATTTATTATATGGGAAAACGCGACGATGGTAATCTTTGTTTCCATGGATTTATTATGTCGGAAAAACTGATTAAGAATCTTTTCCTCCATTGTATTCTTATTGCCAATCACCTGGGTTGGCTAGTCCAAATAACATTATTTTGATTTATCAATCAATGAATGGGGGAATAATCTCATGAACATTGCTTCTTCTTCTTTTTTGGTTGCATCAAAAGTTTCAAACAACTCATAAAAGTTAGTCAGATGTGTATAAGGATCTTCATGGTTTAACCCTGCGAAAGGATTAACATATAAATTTTGCAGCAATCCAATTTTCGTCTCAGCTTGTTATGCATTCCACTGAGGTCTAACTATATGTGTTAGTTGCCTCGAACTGTTGTAGCAGGGTAAGTTTCCACCATTTTTATTGTTCTAGTTTCCTATGTTTCCAACATTGTTATTTACATTTGGATCATTGGTATTGTTGTTGTTATTGTTTCCAAGATCTGCTATTTCTTTTGGTTTGACTGAAAATTTTGAAACAAAAGTTGTTGCTTGATTTTTTGTCTTGGCTAGTTGTTTCTATTTTCTGGTTTGTTGTTGCTTATGTGCGCAGTTCTTTTAATCAATAGTTGATCTTCAGGAATCTTACCTTGCTTAAATAATCTGTAACAAAACTTGCCAACAACTTTTAGTAGGTTAGTAGAAAAATAAAATATGCACAAATTTGAATAATTATGAACAAAAATATTTAAAACAATAAAAACTATCACACTCCTTTTATAAAAATCTAAACGCCAGTCCCTGGTAATGGCATCATTTTGATGTTCGTAGTATAGTAGCAACAAAAGATAAGTAAGTATTTAAAGTATCGTCTCCATAAGGTCTGGTGTAATTTCGAAAGTCGTTTAATAGTTATTATGATTTAAAAAAAGGGTTATAAGAGTTTGTTTGTGTTAAGAACTTAATGTTGAAATGATAGTAAATATGATTGGAGTTTTGACTGATGAGAAATCATGTTGGGATTAGATTTCATCATTCTATATTCATGTGTTATCGTGATCAGTAATATGCATTTCAAATTGGAAATTAATATTACCACCTATCATTATGCGTTCGTTGTTTATCTCTAAATCAACATCATGAAATCAATGGTATTACCTAATAAACGGTCTCTCATTCTATTGACCAATATGATAACATTAAAATTCGATAGTATCTATGAATGCTAAACCTAAATATATCACTCTACTTTAGCATCTAACTGATGAATATCTTGGATCAAATGGTGAAAAGTATTTCTCAATATCATTTCAAAATCATGAAAACATGTTCTAGTTAGCTACACTAAAACAAGCATTAAGCATGAAGATGGTCATCAATATAAAATGCTTTGCCAAAAGTCTCTTCTCAATTCTAGTTTCAATTTCTATTCATAGAGGTTTGTAGCAGCAGTTTACTTATTTAAATGTTTAGCTTGCATAACGAGCTTGTCCTTTTGCTCCACAAGTTGTTTCCCAACTCATCAAAGTTGGCCTTTCCACCTTATTTTGCTAAGTGAAGCCCTATTTTTGCCTAGCAATACAATCTTTCATTCTCTCGAAGTTACTTAGCCTATAAAAAGTATTATAAACTACCCTGCTTCGCTAGGAGAAATTGTTATCTACGTCTGGCGAGATTCCCTTTACTTCACTATGAAGTAATTGGTTTTGAATAAATATTTGAATTCTTGTGTCCTACCTTAGGTCGCCTAGAAAACTAACAACTTTGCCTAACAAGGACATCCCTTCATGTGCCCACATCTGGCTGAGCAAGATCTTGGTTGGCTTGACGGTGCATCTACCTATGTTTCGTTAGGTGTGCCCTTGTTTTTCCTAGCGAGCTAGCGAGCTTCCTGGCCCTTTGCTTGTTACTTTGGGATTTCTTTGACTATTTTCATATGTGCTTATGAATAATATAGTTAAAATTTCACACAAGTATTTTATGATTTTTTCATGAGAAATTTGGGTTGTTTCATGTGATTACTTGCAATTTAAGTTGATAAATGTATATGTAAAACAAGTAAATTTCTAACGCATCAACTCTGTCCAACTTATCTTTTTGTTTATCCACAAACAAAATCAATTTATTTATCCACAAACAAAATCGATGTGATTTGACAAATAGTTGTCAACATACATATGTCATGCAAGGTTTGATGACTTAATCATAAACTTGAAAAAAAAATATTGTAACTTTACATGATTCCTTTATATGTAATTTCAAAATTAATTTCATAATTAACCATATATCATAGGATGAAGTAAGGAAGCCCGACCTAAGGGGAAGGCGAGCTAGGCAGTTGCTCAAAGTTTTCAAAATTTTCCTACTTATTTAATAATATTTACAGTAAAAAAATATTTAATACCATTTAATTATTATAATCATCAATACTATTATGTTCTTTTTTAATAAATTAACAATAAATGAGATTAAAAATGTGTAGAATATTAAAATATGAAACTATCCGTATTTAGATTTATCATTTTATATGAGAGATGAGAGAGTATATGAGACTAAAATATCTGCTACTTAACAGTTTTATTAATTGTTACTGTTGTGTTAAACTGTGTGTTATCTCAAGTATAATAAAATGACTAATAAATGTTTTATACTATATACTGTACCTTTCTTTCATATAGTTTTAATTTTGAATATTTATATTTGTTTAATTTTTTATTTTAAAATTAGTTTTTTTCTTATTTGTATTTATCCAACAATATAATTGGAATTTTAAAACATTGTATATTGAATAATATTATTACCTTTATTGTATTAAAATTAGTTAATAAAGTTTAATTTAAGATTAATAATGCCTCAATAAAAATTAAATATGTTGACTTTATCATTGAATAAAAATAAATATTAAACAAAATTTATTATCAAATTTTGACAAATAATTTTGCATCTTGAAAACTTGATGTTTTATTTTATTTTAAATATTACTAGCGTAATTTTTTATTTTTAATAACAAAATATTTTGATATAAATTTCCTTTAGCCCTCCGTATCGGTTGGGCCGGTCCAGGCATGAAGATGAAAATATTGTTTTAACATTCTTTGATTAAACCTTTTTCTTTGATTAAAGAATGTCAAGTTTTCATACGCAGGGTTGTAACTTATAATCTTCATGCTTTCAACCTTTTTCTTTAATTAACATTGTTTTAGCATTTTAATTTTGGCTCAAAAAGGATGTTCAAAGGATCACCCCATCACAAACTTCACAAAGTTAAGCTTTATTTGTTCAAGTAGTTTTTTTTTTCTGAATCAAGAAACAATAGGTTGATTATATCCATGAATTTATACATACCAAAAAATAGCAAAAATTATGAAAGATTAACTAAGTTAAATGCATGCCTACACTTAAAATATCTATGTAAAACATGAGGGGTTCATACATCTCAATTAGTTAGGCTTGTATTATTCTAGTTTCAACCAACATGCTTTCACAAAACAAGAGATGGAATTTAACTTTAAACGAGCAATGATTTCATATTTATGCTATCATTCATAAATAATCAGAAATTGACTTTGAATAAAACATTTAAAAGAAAATCTTTAATCATGCCATTTGTTCTTATTTTTTTCAGAAACGTGTCTGTTGCACATGTCTCGCCTAGAGAGAACAAAAGCTCGCCTAGTGAGAATGTATGCATCATCGCACTTCTTTGCATTTTCCTTTTTTTTTTTCCATTGAACCATTTGCATCATGAGTTATATCAGACACACAATCTCATGTAGAATCACAAATTAAAAAAAACATTTTTTTCTAGAAACATCCATGCATTTGGAAACTTGAACATGTTCATGTACTTTGACCAAATGAACAACATGTTCAAGTTTAAGGGTGTACACAGGTTGAGTTGAATTGAGTTTGACCTAATTAGTTACCCAAACCGTTCAACTGCAATGGGTTGGGATCATTGTCTAACCCACAATTTTACGATAAAAATGACTCAAACCGACTCGTTCACTTATGGGTTAGGTTGGTTTGGATTCGCAAGTTGTGTTTCAAATAAAAAAATATATTTTTTATAATTGTTTTCAATTATAAAAAAATGTAACACACACTACAACGAAAACACATACAATCATAGTTGGCAAAGATATATAATCATTGAGGACTACTCGTTGTTAAGTAACCTATATTTTTGTGAATCGTATCAGACCAGAAACACCAACACGCATTTGTGAATCGTATCATACAAAAAATTGTATTACATCAAATTCAAAAATTGTATATTATATGAAAACCAAAATGGCACAAAACAACCTACAATTTACACATCATTATATCAAATAATCGTATCTTGGTATTTTGGTTTCTTTGTCTCTTGGTGTCTTGACTTTAAATACCTATAATTTCAAATAATCATACTTGTTAGTAAATAAACTTAGAAATTATAACCTACAATAAATTATGAATAAAGAATAATATGTTTACTTGTTAGTTTTTCCATATACCTTCTTTATGATAGTTAGAAATAGCATGTACATCATCTCTATCAACTTCATCATATGATGTAGGAACTTATTTTGTGTAAGAAGGAGTGGGGGGAATGTTAAAACTTTCATGACTACGAGGAATGCATTTTCCTTAGAGAATGATTCACCATCACCCTAATATGTCTGAAGGGTTATTCACATAGAAAACTTGGTTTGCTTTAGAAGCCATTATGAATGGTTAAGTCATATAAGTTGTCTTACCAAAGTCAACCAGGGTGAATCCTAAGTCATCAGTTTTTACACCATTATTATTAGAAACCCAATTGCATTTAAATAAATGTACTTTGAAAATAACATAATCAATCTCCCAAAACTCTTCAATGACACTATAGAATGCTCTATATGTCAATATAGAATTCTTATCTTTCGAACTAGAGAAATACATGGATTCGGCCTCAACCACAACCCCACTATTTTGCGTTGTAATACAATCATCTTTTGATTTTGTATAAAAGGAAAAATGACCAATGTCGTATGCAATCCAAGTTATCATATTAAATTTTGTCATGTACGACAACCATTTAATTATCTCGGATTCACTATCATCATTATATATTTCTTTATTAAACCAATCTATGAATTTCTTGTTATGCTATGTCAACAACAACTTATCACTCATTCGAGGATTTGTTTTCTTCACAAGTGTTTTGTGAGTAGCTATGTAAGGTTGAACTTCATCAAGATTATTCAATATATAGAAATGTGCTTGAAGAACTACATCCCGAGCCATTGACTTAAAATTTAAACCTTGGGTACCTCTACCTTCATAGTTGTCAGCATGACGAGACTTTCGAATTCCTATAGACTCTACTTCTGACAAATACTTTGTACAAAACTTAACAACTTCTTCTGTGATGTACGTTTTAATAATTGAAGCTTCCGGTTGATGATGCTTCTTCATATATCTTTTAAAGATCTTCATGTATCACTCTATTGAATACATCCACCTCAAATAAATCTATGTTGTTTCTAGGTTGTCGTGGTCCATAAATCATCATACTTCACAACATATACTTGCGCTTCATGTACAACCAAGGAGATAGGTTGTAAATAGTGAGAAGAACAAGCCACAAAGAATGGTTAGTACTCAGATTACTAAAAGGTTTACTCCATCAATGGCAAGCCCAAACCTAAGGTTTCTTGGCTCAATATCAAAATTCAGAAACAACGAATCAATTTTCTTCCATTGCAAAGAATCAACTACATGACGAATGTTTCCATCACATTTCCTTTCACCTGCATGCCATCTAATAATCTTTGTGGGATTAATATTATAAAAAAGTATCTTTAATATTGAAATTATTGGCAAGTACCATAACACTTTAGCAGGAGGACACTTCATACTAACATTGTCATCATCATTGTTGTCCTTCAACTTGTACGCGACACACCATATTTCGGACAATGATCCAAATTTTCATACTCTTTCATGTATAATATGCAATCATTAGGGCATGCATGTATTTTGATATACTTCAAACCCATTGGACACAATATCTTCTTGGAATCATAACAATGGTCTGGCAAATTGTTATCTTCTAGTAGCACCTGTTTCAGAAAATCAAGCAATTCCGTGAAACTTTTATCCGACCACCCATTTTTGCCTTCATAATAAATAATTTTTACACCGCAGACAATCGTGTAAAATTTCTGCACCCCTTATATAAATGGGTGTCCTTATCATTGCATAAACTATCATAAATATGGGCTTTTCTAAAAGAATATTCTATAATATCACATAACATATCTTTTAGTCGGTCATCCCTATCTTCATCTTCTTCAACTTCATAAATTTGTGAGCCCTATTTCGCTTTTCATCCACTTAACCATGCCACGTCCATATAGTATAATTTTGACATATACCATCACAACATAAGTGGTGGAATATTTCTTCCTTTGTACCTTTATTGACATTCCCACAAATAACACAAGGACAACAAAATATACCATCATTTTTTAGAAGATTTTGTTCAACGTATTCAAGGAATTCAAGAAATTCAAGGAATTCAAGAACTCTTTTCTCATATACCGGACCCAATCTATCAAAATTCATCCAACTATGATCCATAATAAATTCTAAAATTTATGTCAAAAGAATAATATGAATGGCACACCAAAACCTAAACCTAAAGCATGTCCAAACCTAAAGCATATTCATAACAATAATATAACACTAAACATAAAGTATATGCATATCCATCACAAAAATATAATATTTAACAACAAAAAACAAACCATGAACCGTGAACAATATGAAAACAAGGTTTAAAAAATGTAATGAAATCAACAAAAATCAGCCATGAAAAGTAATAATAAAATCAACAAAAAAAGCATAAAAGCAATGAACATCAGCCATGAAAAGTAACGTACCATACTTCATAAAGGAGGAAGAGACCAAATGAATGAAGATGGTGAACAAAAAATGAAGATGGTGAAGATTTTCGTTCCAAATGAATGAAGATGGTGAAATTTTTTGTTCCAAATGAATAAAGATGGTGAACACAAAATAAAGATGGTGAAGATGAAGAGTTCACTATCATTGTCGTCTGGTTCACTTAGGGCATGTTTTGAAGGAAATAAAGATTTTGTTTTATTTTAATTGACAATAAAGCTTTTCACCATAGTTGATAAGAACAACCATAGGGAAATATAAAACATGTTACCACGATGGATAAATAGAACCATAGTTAAAGATTTTTCAATTTTTGTTTAACTTATGAATTTAAGGTACACACACTTTTTTTAAAGGAAAAATGGAAAAATGTTGCTGCTAGGATTCAACGCTTGTAACACTTAATTTCTCACCACATTTGTTTCATACAACCGTAATGAAATGTCTTATGATAAAATAAAAATTCAGGCCCTTCCAATTTGAGATGTTACAATGGTGGACTGAATGACCATAGTAAAATAATGTTACCAAAGGTATATTTTATAGTAGTGACAATTCAATGCAAATGCCTTCATTTCTAACACTAAAATTAAATGAAACACGTCATATAACTTCTAATAAAATCCATTCATATGACAAAACAATTGATAATAATAGAAAACTCCACAAGACACATTATTTCCATAAAATACGTGAATTGGAAATGATACGAAATAAATTAATAAACAACAATTAACGTTATAATTACCTAAACTCTTTCGTCTAATAGTTGTTGTGAGAATTTGGAAAAAAAACTCTACAAACATCAAGGAAACAAACTAGCTTTCTTCATGCAACTTTATCAACTGCATACAGTGGGAAAACTTGCAGCTTGGCAATATCTTAGGGATCATATCAACAACATTGTCATCAGTCAAAACCTTTAATACTTGGCCTTTTCCATGCTCGAATATCTCTCTGACGAAATGCGGAATCACATTGACGTGCTTGGTTCGCTCATGATAGGCTGAATTCTACAATAGGTGTATTAGATTTTGACTATTACATTTAACAGTGATAAATTGACCTTGAAGTTTCAGTTCCTTAACAAAACCTTCAACCCACAATGCTTCTTTCACAACTTTAGTAAGGGCAATATATCCCACTTCAGTGGTTGATAAGGCAACAACCTTTTGAAGTGTCGCTTTCTAACTAATTGTTGTGCCAAACATAGTCAACACATATCCATAAACATATTTTTTAGATTTCATATAACCTGCATAATCAGAGTTGAAAAATCCTTTGATTTCAACTTTGCTATCATCAAAAAGGCTCCACCATTAATAAGTACTCTATTCAGAGACCCATATATGTAGCTGAGAATCTAATTTAATACTTGCCAGTGCGCCTTCCAAATATTGGCCATATACCGGCTTATAAGGCTCACTCCGTACACTATGTATGGCCTCGTACAGACCATAGCATACATCAAAGAACTTATTATACTAGCATACGAAATGATATTCATATATGCTCTTTCGACTTCAATACTAGAACTTTGAGTCGAACTCAGCTTGAACTGAGGATTAATCGGTGTTACAACATGCTTTAAATTCGACATACCAAACTTGTCGAGAATCTTCTTCAGGTATGTCTCTTGAGATAAGCATAATCTCGACTGGTTTCTATCTATCAGAATATTAATCCCAAGAATCCTGGAGGCAACTCCCAGATCCTTCACGTCGAACTCCTTATCGAGTTCAACCTTCACCTTCATAACATCTCTGACATTGTTTCTTGGTATGAGGATGTCATCCATATGAAGCGACAAAATAACAAGTGAATTTCCAGGTCAAAATCTGAATTAAATACAATGGTCAAACCGGCTCCTAGTGAAACCTATGTGTGTCATGAACTTTTCGAATCTCCTATTCCATTTTTGAGGAGATTGTTCAGGTCATATAACGACCTATTCAGCTTGCACATATAATCTTCCTTTCTCTTTTTTGCATACCCTTCAGGTTGTTTCATCTAGATCACCATACAAGAAAGTTGTCTTCACATCCATCTGTTCAAGTTCTAGATCAAACTTTGCCACCATGGCTAACAACATTCTAATGGATCTATGCAGGGACGGAGGTAGGTATATAGAAGTGTGGGCAAGTGCCTTCACTAAAAATTTAACCTTGTCCACTAGACATGATTTTTAAATAATGTAGTGTCTTTCCTTAAATTAAATCAAGATATATTAATTAATTTTCACCTTAACATCATATGTCAATATATATAATATATTATTTTATAATATAATGAATTATTAATGAAGAATTGCTTTATAAAAAGTTTCATAATATTTTTTTATTATAAATTATTATCATTTTTTAATATGTATAAAAAGTTTAAAAAACTTATATTAAAAATAAAAGGGAATATAGTATATAATTAAAATATAATAGATTGTTTATATCGGTAAGAGTATAATTGGTTAGTATGGTGTAAAAGTATTATAAAATATATGTAAAATAGTATAATGTTTAAATATAATTTCAATTATACGTAAAATCATTGGGAAACCGCAAATTTCACATTGGATAAAGATAAAAACCATAAATAATTTATATAAAGTGACACCCTTCACTTTACAATTCAGTTTAAAGTCGGTTTCAGAGGAATGAGTTAGGATAAAATTATAACTCTATAAAAAAATTATAAAATGACAATATGTATTAATTAATTAATTTTTAATATTATTTACATTGCCCCCACCGTAAAATATTTCTCACTCTGTCCCTGGATCTATGCTTTATAATACGTTAGAACACATCAATGAATTCGACACCTTCTTTCTGAGTTAACCCCATAGCAACCAACCTTACCTTAAATCGCTTCGATATCACTCCTCTGATTCCTTCCTTAACCTTGAAGATCCACTTACAACTGACTGACCTGGCCCCAGTAGGTTTCTTGACAAGCTCCCAAGTGCTATTATCATGAAGATATTTCATCTCATCATCCATGGCTTTCAGCCATTCAGTCTTGTTTCGACTCACAACTTCCTTGTAATCTCTAGGTTCTTCGTCAAGGACCTAACTTGTAGAGATTAAAGCAAATGCTATGAGATTTTCATAACCAAGTCTCTGAGATGGCTTGATGACTCTTCTTGGTCTGTCTCTTGCCAATAGGTAGTCATTATCAGTCTCCTAAGCTTCGACGATAAATTATACTTCTTCTTCGACTCCATCTGGGTTATGAAATTCAACATTAACATGCTCCACCTCACCATGAATCTCTTCCTCTTCTAACTCTTCTTTAGGGATCTTAGTACTTCGACCAACGTCATCAGTTTTCTTAAAATCCATTTCTGCTTCATTGAAAACTACATCTCGACTTGTGATACAACTCCCGTGACCTAGCTCTAGGCACCATAAATTATAAGCTTTGACTCCTTCAAGGTATCCAAGAAACACACATCTCAGAGCTCTAGGTTTGACTTTATCTTGCCTAACGTGAGCATAAGCTAAGCAACCAAATAATCTAAGTTTGTTGAGATTGGGTGGATGTTTCAACCAGACTTCTTCTGGTGTCTTCACCCTTAAGGCAGTCGAAGGACACCTATTTATCAGGTATGCTGCAACTGCAACAGCCTCGTCCCAGAACACCTTCTTCAATCCAGAACTAACCAATATGCATCTAACCTTTTCCAGAATTGTTCGATTAAACATTTCAGCCAAACCATTTTATTGGGAAGTACCTGCAGTAGTTATGTGCCTTGCAATACCATACGCAACACAATAGTCGTCGAATGCTTCATTGCAAAATTCAAGACCATTATCGGTTTTCAACCTCTTGACCTTCCTTCCAGTTTAGTTTTTTACTAAAGTCTTCCAACTTTTAAAATTTTCAAAGTTTTATCCTTAGTCTTATAGATGAATACCCATAACTTTCTGGAGTGATCATCAACTATGGATAGAAAATACTTTACAATTGAGTGTGAAGGATTCCTTGCACCCCCTAAAGATCAGCATGAATGTAATCAAGGGATCCATGTGTTATTTGTTTACCTTTGTTAAACTTCACCCTACAAGATTTACCAAATATACAAGGTTCACAAAACTCCAGTTTTTCGACCTTGTCTCCGCACAACATATTTTATTTCAACAATTCGACAAGGCCTCTTTCATTGACATGGCTAAGTCATTGTTTCTTCATGCCTATAAAGACTTCCTTCAACCCCTTCATTACCCTTAGGCTACTTTCCTCTCCTTTGAACACATATCCTTTCTTGTCGAATTCACCAAGAGAAATCAAATTCCTCTTAAGACCAGTTATATACCTGACAGTAGTAAATAGATTTATTGACTCATCATAGAGCTTGAATTTCATGTATCTAATACCTGCAATTTTGTATGCTTTGTTGTTTCCCAGTAGCACTAGTCCACCATCTTGGTCACATAATTCCTCAAACATTTCTTTGTTTGGAGTCATGTGTCAAGTATACCCTGAATTCGTAATCCACTTCTTGCTAAAGTCACTGCTTGAAACCACCAGGACATCAGATGATTCATAACCATCTTGTATAATGGTTGCATTACCATTTTCCTTTCCACCATAATTGTTCAGTCGATTAGGGCACATCTTTCTTGTATGACCCTTCGTATTACAATGATAACACCTAATAGCAAGGCATTACCGTTATAAGAATTATTTAGAACTTTACCATTCTTCTTTTCAAACCTACCATCTTTCTTCAAGAATTTCCCCTTAAAGGACAAACCTTCACCAACTATCGACGACTTGTGCTCCTTTCATTTGTTCAAGTCCTTATGGTACAAGGCAAATTAAATATCTTCAAAGTTCAACAAATTTCTTCCATACAAGAGAGTTTATTTGAAATGAGCACGAGACTCAAGTAAAGCACCCAATAATAACAACACTTGATCTTCATCATCAACATTGACATTGATATTATCCAGATCAAGAATCAACTTGTTGAATGTATCCAGCTGCTCAACCAAGAATTTGTCTTCACTCATCTTGAATGAATACAAAGCTTGGTTTAGGTAGAGATAATTGACCAATAATTTCTTCATGTGAAAACCTTCGAGTTTTCACCACACACCACTTGCAATTTTCTCCTTCAAAACCTGTTAGAGAACCTTATAACCAAGGCTTAATATAATGGAATTATGGGCTTTATCGATCACGATAGGGCAAGATTCATCTTCTCCAATCCTTTCAACACTTCTAACAAACCCCACTGAACAAGTAAGGCTTGCACCTTCAAGCGCCACAAACTGAAATGATTGACACTAATGAATTTCTCAATATCATACTTTGTTGAGGATATCTTCTTAGCCACGATCATCGCACCAGTCTTTTGTGAATTAATGTTGTCAAGAGAAAATCAAAATATGAGAAAGATTGAAATAACAAAGAAACCAAAGCAAAAGAAAGTGAAATAAAAAACAGAAACTTAGGAGGAGTTATGAGAATTTAGATCAAACTCTAGTCTCGACAGGGATAACTTGATATTTCGATAGGAGTTGTGCATGCTATAATTGAAGTATGTTCAAGTATGTAGGAGTCGAAGATATACGTGTTGTAATCCATGTTGTCGAAATATGTTAACTTGTAGTCTAAGTTATTGTGTCGAATTGGGCTTGTCTGTTAGCCCAATTGTTTAAGTTAGCTTGTTGCTTAAATTAGCTTAGTAGTCTATAATTAGAGTAGTTCTCTCAGGTTGCTGAGAAAGGTTATTTATTGTTATTCACTTGTAATCTTTGAACCCTTATTGAGTAAGTGAATAGTAAAGGAGTTTTAACCAATTTTTATTCTTCTTCTCTCTCTTTCGTAAAACCTAATAAGATTTCTTGTGTTTGTTTAAGAAACTCAATCTTTATCTCATATTTTGGCTTGTTCTTGACGTCATCAACTCACAACAGTTGTATTGACGTTGAATAATTATTTTTGGAAAAATTATGGTTAGTAGTGAGATATTACTTTTATATTTTAATTTAAAATAATAATAAACATAAGAAATCACTAATGTCACATCAACGGGTCTGCAAGTTGAAAAAATCAAACCTGATACCCGAAGCAAAACTATACGGGTTGTTGCGGGTTAGGTTGGGTATACTTGTAAATGAACATGTTCGTGTAATTTATGGGTTGGTTCGGTTTGGGTAAGCGGGTCGACCCACATCTATGAATAACCCTATTCAATTTCCTCTTGTTTTTTCATAGCAGCACACATTAAATCAAGTTGTTAAAAATATATAATTAAATTATAAAGTAAAATAAGCATCTTAAAATCACAAAATTTTGTAGTGATAACCGCAACTTTAGTCTTCACTTTCTCCACCCCCTTTTCACTGTTGTCCCCATATTCAGATTCCTCTTCCCCACCCCTTCATTTTTCTCCATATTTCGACTTTCATTTTCACCTCCATTTTGACCTCTCTTCTCTAGGTAAAATGGCTTGCCCTCAAGCCACCGAATATACCTGATGAAATCATCCTAACTAGGCACATGATCACATGGAGATTGTGGGTTGTGGATTCTTAACTAAAATATGTCCATAGAGTCATTTATAAAAATCATAGTCATATGTTATGCATCACTAATATTCCAAATATGAATGCAATAGGCTCGAAGAGTATGATCCACGACATCAAAATTTTATGTTGTTCATTGATGCTTTATGGATGTGGCATTTGGTGGATCTGATGGAGGTGGATGAGGTGTTCTTTTGGTGCTTCCTATAAAGTACCATAGGACAAATGCCTCGTCAATATCATAACTAAAATGGATATGGAAATGGTTTAGGATATCCGCTTGGTAGGTTTTACAAAACCTTGTGATTAGTCTAAAAAAATAAAGACAAGGTTGTAGATTTGAGTGTATTATATCCCAAATCTTATCTGAGATGATCCTGGATATAATTATTTCTTGGTCAAGATATACTAAATAAGTTGGGTGGTATGAAGGGTTGTATAAGAGGGTGGATCTTAGGTGTGACATTATGTAGGATGTAAGTCATTCACACTTGGGCTACAATAATGAAATTGCCTAATAGGCCTACCATCTCTACCTACTCATAGGTTTTGTCTGTATGGTAGATGTCAACTGCTATTCTGGAATTTCCCATGATTTTTTTTGTGTCATAGAGGTTCATAAAAAAATGAAGTTGTAGAATGAAAAATAGATCTCTTTAAGAGATAACCAAAACCATGACCAATGAAAAAGTATTTTTAAAACACTTTTGTACAAAAGTTATAAATATAACATGTTCTGTTTAAAATATTATCTATATTAAAAAAGTTTCCCTCAAAAGTGTTTAAGACTTAGAAGTGTAAAATTGATCAATAGTAAAATGAAAATAAGGGATATAACATGTGATGCCATTAGAAATTGTTCAAGAAGAGTTTACCCGATGTAATATTCGCTTTAAATGAATTCCATAATTATTGCTTTGTGGCATTTTTTCTTTTTTTTACTTACCATTGTTTTTATTTATTATGGTGTTGCTTTAGTTCCTCGAGTTCTTTTCTCTAGGAATTTGCCGATGTTCTTGGTTTTTCCAAGAAATTTTGTTGACATCTCTGGGGACCGTGTCCGGCCAAAGGCCGGTAGCCCTTCCCTACCCCTAGTTTGAATTTGGTTCTAGGTCAATGTAGTAAGGACTCACCTCTACCTTTGAAGTGGCTAGTTATTAAGATGGGAGTGAGCCTAGATTATTCGACATGCCTTACTTTGAGTTATCCGATACATCTGTCATATTGGAACCATTCATATTATACTTTCTAGGATCCCTGGTCCTCTCTTTTGAAGGTTTGATTACTAATCCTTCTAGCTGCCTCGTGATATATGCCATATTTATTTCCATTATTTTCTCTTTGTATTTTTGCTTTTGGTCGAGTTGCTAGGCTTTACGTATCCTTCGTGCTCTGGACAGCTCGACACAAAATATTATCGGCTCGTTGTGAATATTGTGATACTTCAATTTGAGGCGGATTAAAGAGGCTACCACATCCAACATTACCGTTAATGGTCTGCTTGGGATGCAGTTGTAGAATCTCCTATAGAGAATCACTGAGAATTATAGATTCACCACCATGACGTCTCTCTCTTCTTCCAATGTGACCATCAACTAAATATACCCCCAGAGGCAAGTTACAATATCATTGAAGGCTTGTAGGCCGAATCCCTCGTATGGCCACAACTTATCTTCTTATTTAAGGCATATCCAAGAGTTCCACATACATGATGTCACAAGAGTACCCCCAATCAATGAGGATTCTAGATACATAAAAAATGGACACAGTTGCCGTTATCACTAAGGGGAAAATCTCATTCAGGATCTGCCTACATTTTCGTTATCTTGGAACCAGAGGATTGGCCTTCCCAACTTCATGCAAGGATTGTTCCTTCTTTCTTGTTGATTGCCATTAACTCGAAAATACTTCTCTTCATTGTCCCTTTATATGGATTTTTTTCTTTGGGAGGACCCCTATTGATGGATGCGGTATATTTCCCCCCTTTCAATCTCTTTTTCTTCACTGCTATTGTCTTTATTCCCCTTGGATCCTCTTATAGCCTCGATAATTTTCTTAGGGGAAGCGTTCTTGTATTAAGAGGACCATTTCTTCTTTGGGGGTCTAATTTCGTCCTCTATGACCTTTCTTCTAGCCTCGATCATGTTTTTGGCCTCCATCTCAGTATACCTAGTGAGCTACCCCCTTTTAATCAACTATTTAATTACTCATGTAGGCGGATGCATTCATTAATATTGTAGTCGTGCCTTTTGTGAAAATGGAAATATTTTGACTTATGTGTCATGCATGATTCTTAACCGAATCCGAGGTAAAGATATACCTATTTTGTGCAACTTATATTTAACACTTGATATTTAACTTTTTTTATATCTTGCAAACAACACACGTGGAAAACCAAAGTCCCATGCCCTCTCCACTTCACTACTACTACTAATAATAATAATAATAATAATAATAATAATAATAATAATAATAATAATAATAAAAGAGGAAATATGGGCACGTGATGTCATTATTCATTATATTCAGCATAAAAATCACAATAATGTCACAAAGATATCTTTTTATAAATTAAATGCTTAAATGCAGTTTTAGTCCCCATTCTTTATTTTATTTTTAATTTTTTAGTCCCCTTTTAAAAATACTAGGTTTTAGGTCTCTTGATTTGAATATTCTTGGATTTTTTTGGGTTCCCTGTTCAGATTTGGTTATGTGGCATGTGCATTGATGATGTGGCAAAGGATATGTCGACCAAATTTGAAAAAACTTTGGCCACGTCATTTAATGCCATATTAATCTGAATTTGTATTAAACTATTATAAAAATAATTTAAATTAAACATTAATAAAAATTTAATTCATTTTAGTTATAAAACCATTCCAACCCCTTCTGAAGAACCCTAGCAACGTCTTTCATCCCCTTTTAGATTCTGAACCCAAAATCGCCTACTACCCCTTAATTCTCTAAACCCTAAATCGCGCCCAAACCCAAAAATAGCTTCAATAATCGTTCATTGTCACCACTATTCATCAAGATTCAAGAAACGTTATTGACAAGATTCCTCTAGCAACAGGGAAAAGCAATGAAGAGGTGAATTTTTGTCTCACGTATGTAAATGGTATGTTGATTACATGTCTATTGAATTGTTGGAATTGATTAAAAAAGAGGGATATATAGAGACATTAAATGTATGAGGTATTGGAACCCTAGATTTAGCTTTACCAGTGGCCTTAGAACACTTAAATTGTGATAATGATGTGTTGCAACTTATTAAAGATGTTGATGGTTGTAAGTTAATAGATTTGTATGTTGAGCATAACATTAGTAAACCTGACATTGTAGATGAGGCAAAAATAGGACCTGACATGAAATCAACTGGACTAATAGCTTTGTGTTCTGATAGATGGGGTGTTAAACTATCATCTAATCAGACTTATAGATCTAAGAAAAGAGCAATGGAGATTATTCAAGGTACGGGAAGGGACCAATTCACACATCTAAGAACATATGCTAATGGGTTACTCAAGTCAAACCTTAATAGTATCATTATGTTGCAGTAGTCTAACTCTAGTGATTGACCTGTGTTTGAGAGAATATACATTTGTTTAGAGGCATGCAATAATGGTTTTGAATGTTATTGTAGACCAATTATAGGTCTTGGTGCATGTTTTTTGAAAGGAGACTATGATGGATAGTTGATGTCAGTTGTAGGAAGGGATGGAAATAACCAGATATTTCCAATTGCATATGTTGTTGTATAGGCATAAACAAAAGACTCTTGAAAGTGGTTCTTAAATCTCTTACTTGATGACTTTCAAGGCATAAATCAAAGGGAACATGCTTTCATTTCAGATCAGCAAAAGGTAGACCATTAATGTATTATAGGTTTCTTACTTATGCTTTTATTTCTTGTATAAACATGACTTTATTTGTGTTACTTATATTTTACAGGGTGTTGTCCCAAATCTTAAAGATTTGAGTGAGCATATGGAACAACGTCTATGTGTGAAGCACTTGTATGGCATATGGAAAAAGAAATACCCTGGAATGGAATTAAAAGAAAGTTTGTGGAGTGTTGCTAGGGCACAATTATTCAAGGATAGGAGAGGGAAATGTTAAGGATTAAAGGTTTGAATGAAGTTGCTTGGAAGGAAATGAAGGAAGTGCTATCATAATATTAGAGGATGCCACACTTTAAGACCCATGCTAAGTGTGACCTTCAAGTAAACAATATGTGTGAAGCATTTAATAAGGCAATCCTAGAATATTGGGACAAACCAATTATTACCCTTTTAGAAGGGATTAAACATTACTTGACTAAAAGAATTACTAATCAGAAAGAACTTATGGTTAAATATGTTGGTAATGTGTGCCTTATAATCCAATTAGTACTTGAGAAGAATACAAAATTTGCATAAAGTTAGACTCTAGCTTGGCATGGTGATGATGACATTGAAATATTTAGTGTAACAAATGGTATTTAAACTTATTGTGTCAATATTAAAGAAGAAACTTGTGCTTGTAGGAAATGATACTTATATGGGATCCCTTGTAGCCACGCCATAACATGTATATGGCATAACAAGAAACAATCTAAAGAATATATTTCTTAGTATTACAAGTTTGTATGAACTAAGTATCATATTATATCATGTTATTGTGTGCCTGATATGACTCTGATATTAATTATTGGTATTTTCTGCATATGGTCATCAACCATGGCATGTAGATGGTGAATTAATGGTCAATCCATCAGTGATGAAAAGGGCAATTGGACATCCCAAGAAGATGAGGAATAAAACCAATGATGAACCCCAAAACCCGCATGTTCTGCCAAGGAATCTTACAATTGTTGCATGTCACGAATTGGATCCATGATACATAACATGAGAACATGTAAAGAAAAGAGGGAAGCAGATAGGGTCATGCCAAAGGGTGGAAATAATACCAAGAAGTCAAAAACTACAAAGGGAAAGCGAAAGAACCAGAAGTCAAAGAGTGCAACACAACCTATCTAAGAAGTTGGATCTTAATTACAAGAACCATAAGCTACTCAAGAATAAGATTTATGTTTTGTTTTTGTATTTTGGTATTTTGGTGTCACGATCAAAGTTTGTAAATGTCATGAACAAAGTTGTAATATTTTGGTATTTTGGTTTGTCGTGAACAAGTATTTTGGTATTTTTGTGTCATGAACAAAGTTGTAATATTTTGGTATTTTGGGTTGTCATGAACAAAGTTGTAGTATTTTGGTACTTTGGTTTGTCATTAACAAGTTTATGAAATTTCAATTGTATTTTGTGTTCTGAATTTCATTGTTAAACATTATAGGTCTATCATACAAATTGTATTACATTGTTACAAACAGGTCTACTAAACTTGTAAACATTAAATGTTTGTTACATTACAAGTCTATCATAAACATTACAAACTAATGATACATGTTTGTTAAACTTGTGAAAAATATGTGTACAAATTTACTATCAATATGTGTTCAAATTTCATGTTAAACTAATGCATTTAGTGTCAGTAACAACAGTTGTGTTCAACCGTGTTAAATTGTATTCAATAACACAATTGTGTTAAATTGTAGTATTCAACAAAAACAATTGTGTTAAATTGTCATATTGAAGACTTGTTATTTTGTTCATTTGAACATCAACAACAACTGAACATCACATTGCACATAACCTTAACTGAACATTTCATTCAACTTAACATAATAAATTACATTACATTGCACATAACCTTAATTGAACATTACATTGAATTGCACATACCCTTAACTGAACATTACATTGCACAAACAAACTTAGTTTAATCAATCTAATCAACTTAACCTAATCAACTAATTGACTACATTTGATACATCCAATTTAATTAACAATGCTAATGTCATTCTCATGGTAAACTTGTTCATCATCTTCAAGAACTTGATCTTCAACTTCAGTTGATCCTCTCTTTTTATGGCTTCATTCAGCTTGACATTTTCTGAGTTTAATTTTTGGTGCATTTAAGGTATTACTTCCTTGGCTCATTAAGACATCTCTTTATCATACCAGATGAAGTGACTACACCTCTTATATTCTTGATTCTAGAATTATAGAAGAACAATAAGGGATTTTCTGGAAATCACAAAGTAAAATTGTTCATGGATATTAAAAATTAAACTAATACCTTATACATACCACAACCAAAAAAATGCCGACATGGGTTCAAATTTGTCCAAGCCATCATCAATGGAGATGATGTGAGTGCAACTTCCAGTTAGATGTGTTTTGTATGATGTAAAAACTATAATACTTTAGCGTTTATGTATATTGGACGGTATCCTCTGAGTCTTAATATGCATCTTGGCATTAGGAATCATAAAAGAATTTGGGATATGGTTTAGAAAATGTTTCATGCATTAAAAACATATTTTTAGGTGAAAAATAGCTTTATGTATCGACACATACGTGTTATGAGTCGACACATGTGAACCATTTCTAAAGGTTGTAGCTTCTGTTTGATGTGTCGACACATAGAATAAAAATTCTTCTATGAGTCGGCACATACGTGTTATGAGTCGACACATGTGGACCATTTTTAAAGCCCGTAGCTTATGTTTGATGTGTCGCGTGTATGTGTCGACACATGACCTATACAATTCGACACATGCAACACATTTTTCCAAAATTTCATGATTTTTTCAAATCTTTTGCATTCGTTTTTGCCTCCAACTTTCATACATATAAATACTTCATACATGCATCATTTCTAGTAAGGTTCTAGAGAAAACCTATACAAAACCAGGATTATCAAAGAGTTATCTTCATCTACAACCTAAGTTCTATGAATACACACAAACAAACTACACATAATCATTTTTTGTTTGGGTGCCATCTAGAATCAGTGTTGATAACGTCCAATTTAGGTTGTTGAATTGTAGATTGGGTTGAAATCTTTGGTGGGTTTCAAATAAGAAAACCAAGTTAGGGTTTTCCCTCAAGATCAATTAGGGATTTGAAGTTTTTGGACAAGATTACTCCATTTGGATCTGATTGAGTGAAAGCTTTGAAGAAAGGGTGTTTCTTGCAAAGGAGTAGCGTGAGATGATGGATCATCTTGGTAAATATTAGGTTACAACAATTCGTAATTTGGATCCGATCAAGTGAAAGCTTTGATGAATGGGGGTTTCTTGCAAAGGAGTAACGTGAGATGATGGACCAAATTGGTATTGTTGGGTGACTTGATTAAGCTCAGGTCAAGGGAAGAGAAAATGTTAGAATCAACATCAAATATAAGGTTTGTAGGGTTGGATTGCTACATTTCTCTTGTAAATGACTTTTATAAAGTAAGGTTAATTTTCATTATCTCAATTCGAGTTCAAATTGAGGGCAAACATACCCATAGCGAGGCCGATTGGGGAACTGCTTAAACAAATCCTTGTGTACTCTCTCTCTCTCTCTCTCTCTCTCTCTCTTACTTTTAATTTGCAAATTATTGAATTCATCAATTGTGCAATCAATACGTTTGGTGAAACCTTTTTAAGGAGGTTTTGTTGAGTTGATCACCATCTATTATATTGTGGTTGGATTTGAAAATCAACAAAAGTATACAAAATTCTAAACGAAATCGATTGCAGGCAAGATGTTCGATAATTTATATCAATTGCATTTTTGTGTATTTTGTCATTGGGAATAGACTTTACTATTAGATTAGAATTCAAGTGATTATGATTAAAAGTATTTTGATCAAATTTGTTCTCATTATCATAACTCGATTCTATATACGCATATCCGAGCTTTTTGATAGCGGTCTGACTTAGACGATTCGATCCGGGTCACTTCCACCAGCCGTTTAATTTTTCAAAACATCTTATATAGTTTCATATTGTCTAACAAGTGGTATCATGAGCTGCAGTTAATTCCGTGCTTAAATATTCTCTTATTAGAAAATGGCTACCGAACCTAAAGGGACGTACAATAGAGCACCCTTCCTTACCAGTGAAAATTATGGCTAATGGAGAGCTTGTATGCCTATACATATCAACTCAGTTGATAAGGGTGTCTGGGAGGTCATTACCAATGGTCCTAATCAAATTATAATGACCAATGGTGAAGATGTTGTTGTCGCATCTCGAAAAATACGATTCCTCACGATGGTTGCAGAAAAATGATTCGAACAGAGTCGCCACCGAACTTTATTTATTTCAACTAAGCAATAGGAAAATATCGAAAAAACCTTTGAAAACAAAATAATGGTCGTCGCAACCATATTCGGGTTCGGGAGTCAATTACGCAAGGGGAAGGTATTAGCACCCCTCACGTCCGTTGTACTCAACGGGAACCTTTTAGTCTAATTTGCGATTGAATGTTAGCTAACTGTTATTTGGTTTCTTCGACTGAATAAAAGATTGAAAGGAGAAGTGAACGGGAACCTCAGAAAGGGGGGAAATGGAGGTTTTTTTATTAGTGTGCTCACCAAAATATCGCAATCTCGTGTCTACGTATCCTTATAGTGCAATAAGGAAATTAGAGCATTCGTAGTTCGGGGAACTACGGTTTGTTGGTGTCTTTTAATGACCAACTATTTAGATCATATTCTAAAGGCTAAACATTGACTTGTCTAGTCTCGACGGAGGTTTAAGCATTGATTTATTATGCGCGTTAGAAGGGATTGAACAATGTTCTTTCTGAAAATAGTTAGGTTGTTGGTTGCACAGGGGCGAGGAATTTAGTTTAGGTATTTTGAAGGAACGACAAAAAATTGAGCAATATGACACACACCAACCATTCAATTATTTGAGGAATAATAAGGCGAACGCCTCTTATTCACTTTTCGTTCAAATTATTATTGAAAGTTGTTTGTGAAAATCGAATATGTGTGGTAGCGAGGCGAGCACCTCCCACTTTATAATTCGAGGATAATGAGGTGTGAGCCACCTATTCCTTTATCCAAGTTTATTTAAAGTGTTTTAATCGGAAGATAAAAAATCGAGCAATATGGTGAGCGTCAATCGTTCAATCATCCGAGGGATAGTGAGGTGAACGCCTTCCATTCCCCTTTTCATCTGAAGTTTAATTAACAAAAAGATTTAATCACTTCAAGTAAGCGAAAAAGAAACTCGATGTTAATCGAGGGTTTACCGCATTAGTGAAAATGATTTGAAATGATATGAGGTGCTTATTAAAGAAAAAAACTTAGTGGGGTTTTGAAAAATGTATTTGATGTTGATCAAATACCTTTTATCTTAGTATTTTTGAAAGATTAATTTTAATGATCATTTTGTCTTTTTGGATTAACAATTATGCATCAATTAAAAATACAACAAAATAAACTAAAAAATAAAGCAATAAAAAAGGTAAAAGAAATAATAAAAGGGAGGGGGCACACTATCAATGCAAGAGGTAAAAAAAATTAAAGGAAATATAAGAAAGAACAAAAATAAATAAATAAAGCAATAATAAGAAAATAAAAAATGCAATACTTTAAACTCTTTATTTTGAAATCAATTGAGTTTCCATACAAAATGGTGATTATTAATGTACTAAATAAATAAAACAAGAGTAAAAATGCAATAGGATTAAATAAATAACAAGCATAAGAGTTATTTAAACAACAACAAATCATTTTTGCTTATGGAGGTTTAAGAACACTTTTCAACTCAATCAATTGAGCTTCCATATAAAATGGTGATGATTAAGGTACTAAATAAATATAGTAAGAGTAAAAATGCAATAGAATTAAATAAAGAACAAACATAAGAGTCTATCTATTCAATAAAAAGAAAGAAATAACTTGAAAGAAAATGAAGAGAAAAATGAAGAGAGTTTTGACTTAGTTTTTGTGAATGATTGGTGGTGTCATTTGTGAACGAAATAAGGTTTATTTATAGTTTAGGAATTATGCAAAAAGTGTGTGTGTCTTCTAAAAACTTATTTAATTAAATAGTGAATAATGATGCAATATATGCATGGAATAATAATGTAATATATGCATGGGATAGTGATGTAATAAATGAGAGATATTTTGGACCTTCTAGAAACATTGATTTTTATTTTATGATGCATGAAAATGATTAATAAAATTTAAATGGATATTTTGATGATAAATCAAATGATCATGAATATTTTTTTTTTCCAATATGCATAATGAAAAAATGCAATTTTAGTTAATTTCTTCAACATGTAAAATGTTGACTTTTTTATTATAATGCATATATGCATGATTATGGTGACTGTATTTGATGATAAAAATGCATATAGTTAAAAAATATATAACTTGACAAATGGACATGTATCAGATAAATTAGAAATACTCGAACAAAATTGGGGTATGACAGTTGTCGTACCAAAATCGGAAGCACAATTAAATGATATCCACACTGGGTGTTGATGAATATTATCGTGTTTTCTATTGTGAAACTGCCAAAGCTATGTGGGATACATTAGAAGTTGCCCATGAGGGAACTAATTAAGTCAAACAAGCTAGGATCAATACCTTAAATAAATAGTTTGAGTTATTTCGCATGAAGCATGGTGAAACCATTGTCGATGATAACGAGAAATCGTATCATATTTTTAGGCTTATTTCACATGTTATATGTCTATGTTTTTATGCATTTTATCGCCTTTTACTTTTGTTTTATTTGTTTCATAGTTGTTAGCCGGTTTTATTGGAGTTTTGGAAGCCTCGTGGCAAAGAAGCGAAAAAGGAGCCAAAGTGGAGCAAAAGAGCTAGTTTTAACCAATCTGAGCAAATGGCGTTCGCCACCTGCTAGATGGAGTTCTCCATCTCCACTGCCCGTCACGTCATTTAATAAGCAAGACAATGGTGTACGCCACTCCCCTAATGGCGTTCGCCATTCCCTTAATGGCGTTCTCCATCTTCATGCAGAAACAGAACTGCGCTAGTGGGGCAGTTTCTTAGTAGTTTTCAACCACTTCTCCCTCCACTAAGCCAACACGTTCAAGGCAGTTACCAAGCATTTGAACTCTCTATATAGAGCCATTTTTGGAGTGTTGGAAATGCAATTAAACCCACGCAAAAGCTCTGTCAAAATTCCGTCTTAGTTTTAGGATGATAATTACCTGTAAAAGTGACAATAACTGAGATCGAGGGATTGTTACACCTTTTTATTTCTGTATCATTTGTATTTTGGATCAAGAACAAGCTTTCCGTTATTTTCAAGTTCAAGTTAATTCAAGTTTTATTTTATGCAATTTCAGATTTTTTACCGCTTTTAATATTTGTATGCTTTACTGTCTTTTATTACTTGCATGCAAAGCTATTTTCAGTTATAAACACTTTAATCATGTTACTTTCAAATAATATCATGCCTTGCTAAATTATTCTGAGTCTGGCGTATGAGGACCATCATTACCAATTGGACTCGGTAGAAATGATAGGCGTGAATATATGATTTAACTATGTTTTGGCTTTAGTTTCCAAATGTATGTTTTACTATTTTGGCACGAGAGTGTGGGGAAAACCAAGGTTCAGTCCGATAGCACGAGAGTGTGAGGAAGGAACCGAATAGTGGAAACTAGGCAACGATCCTAAAAACAGCGAGAGCACTTTAGGCATCATTTAGGATCTCATTTACTTTCAAAATATGCTTTCTAATCAGAACCGACGAGCGAGAGCAAAATCCACTGGTTAGGAGTTGTGGTCTTTGTCGATATCACGAGAGTGTGAGACGGGACCTTTAAGTCGACATTTTCTACATAACACAATAGAATCGTATTTAGTGCCCGAATTCTATCTAAGCCCTTAGGAACATGAAAACCATATTTCAGACTCGTTTTTATCATAACTTTTAAACCGTTAGAAATTAATATTTTCATTCCCATTTATAACCTTATAACCTTTAGCCTTAGCTTTGCACTGCAACAATAGATAACATTAGCTTGACCATTAGTCTCTGTGGGTTCGATAATCTTTTAAAACTACACGATAGACTGTGCACTTGCAGTCATCATCCGACAGACACGTCAGTCAACGATCTAGTTTTTGGCGCCGCTGCCGGGAACTAATTTAGTCAATATTACGATTCCTTTGTTGCGCAATATAGACTAAGGCAACAAATTTTCTTTTTCTCTGTCGATTGTATGCCAAACACTCGCTCTCAGAGCAAGGAGTTAGAGCAACCAATTGACGATATCGAGTGTTATCTTAATCTAAAATGCCAAATTAACAATTTTCGTATTAAATACGATCTTCTAGATCCTATTATCCCAATTTCAGAACCAGAACCAATTATGGCCGAAAGACCACAAAACTGTTCGTTAAAGTATTATGTTGTTCCATCGTAAGCAGAACCACGTAACAACATTGCTGCCCCTGCCATCAATCGAAATGATTTCAAGTTGAAACCTTCACTATTATCAGCCGTTCAACAAAATCAATTTTCAGGTAGTCCTTCACACGGTCCTAACTTACATTTGTCAGTGTTTGTACAGTACGCAGACATAGTGAAAGCAAATGGTGTCAGTCAAGAAGCGATTAGACTACGTCTTTTCCCTTTTTCCTTAAGAGATATAGCTAGAGCTTGGCTCCAGTCTCTACCTTCAAACTCAGTAACCACATGGGACGAGTTGAAGAAAGTCTTCTTAGCCCGATATTTTCCACCAAGAAAAATAGCTATGCTAAGAGCTCAAATCAACAGATTTAAGCAAAAAGACAATGAATCTTTTTTTGACGCTTGAGAAACATACAAGGACATGATGCGAATTTGTCCATATCATGGACTTGAAGAGTGGCTGATTATTCATACTTTTTATAATGGTATGTTATATAACACTAAGATGAATTTAAGTGCTATCGCTGGCAATGCTCTAATGGACAAACCATATGACGAAGCTTATGAACTCATAGAGAACATGGCTCAAAATCATTTCCAATGAGGAGGAGAACGTGTTGCTGTAGAAAAACAAACTCCGAAAGGAGGAATGTACGAAGTTAATGGCATAGACTGCGTCAACGCTAAAGTGGATGCGCTTACTCAAAATATTGAAAGCTTGGCCATAACACCGGTAGCTACCGTAGCTGCTATAACACCAAATTGTGAATTATGTGGAACCCCTGGGCATACTAATGTTGATTGTTAGTTATTTGCTGGTGTCCCCACCGACCAAATAAACTATGCTAAAGGAAACCCATATTCAAACACTTACAATCCTGGCTGGAGAAACCATCTAATTTTTCCTATAAAAGTAAAAATGCTTTGTTTCCACCAAACCCAACACCTGCTATTCCACCTGGCTATTAGAAAGGAGCCCCTGCTGCTCCACAAGCACCTAGAAAGTCAAATCTGGAGATCATGATGGAAAACTTTATAAATGCCCAAGCCTAACAAAATAAAGAATTTGCAAATCAAAATGCTCATACGAGTGAACTGATGAAACAATTGTCAAATAAGCTTGATGCTATGGCTACCCATAAAAAAATGTTAAAAACCCAGATCTCCCAAGTATCCCAACAACAAGCCGCAATAGCAGCCTCAGCTGGAGCATTTCCTAGTCAGCCACAACCAAACCTAAAAGGCCATGCTAACGCTATCACACTTCGGAGTGGAACAAAACTAGATGAACCAGTTGACCCAAGAATCCAAAATTTGGCCATGTATCAAAACTTTGGTAAAGGAACTAAAAAGGTAAGCAAACCAACCAATGATGGAAAAAAGACGATAGCAGAGAGGCAAAAGATAAAGAACCACCTTATGTGCCTCCGCCACCATACAAACCACCTATCCCTTATCCCCAAGGATTTGTTAAATTAAAAAATTAAGGGCAATTCAAGAAATTTGTAGAACTTCTGAAGCAACTTAACATCACTATACCATTCACATAAGCCATTAAGCAAATGCCTTCATATGCTAAATTCCTTAAAGAGATTCTATCCAACAAGAAAAAGATTGAGGATGACGAAACTGTTATCCTTACTGCCGAGTGTAGCACTATTATTCAAAACAACATGCCTCATAAACTAAAAGACCCTGGTAGCTTTTCCATATCATGTGTAATCGGAAAATTTATCATACACAAAGATCTATGCAATTTAGGAGCTAGTGTTAGTCTAATGCCCTTATCCACATGCGAAAAACTCAATCTAGGAGAATTAAGACCAACAAAGTTGTCTATACAACTAGCTGACCGTTCCGTTAAATTTCCCGTAGGTATGCTAGAGAACGTTCTCGTTCCCGTTCGTATAGTATAATTCTATATTCCAACCGACTTTGTAATAATGGATATAAAGAAGGATTCCCACATCCCTATTGTCATACGGTGAACTGACTTTTTGTGTTTTGCTTTGGAAAGCAAATGTCGCGGTTAGCAAGAGTCGCCACCGACTTTTCTTTTATCCAATAAGGAAAGGTGGAAAAGAACAGGAAAGACCTTAATTGAGATTTTGGGTTCGGGAGGTACATTATACAAAGGGAAGGTGTTAGCACCCTTTGTATCCATGGTTATCCATGGGCTCTTAATTGCTTGATCACTTATATTATTTTTCTTGTCTGAAAAAGTGTTCGTGAATTATTTAGAAGATGTTTTGAAAAAAGAGAATTTAACTTTGTAATGATTCTCGTATGAATGTATACAAAGTGGTTATCTCGTTTAGTTTTGAAAATGGTTTAGAAAAATATAACTCAGTAATGATTCTAGTATGAATGTATACCAAGTGGTGATTTTCTAGTATTTGTGAAGTGTGAAAGGTATTTTTAAATTGTGAGTAAGCAATTAAGAGTCATACCTACCCAAGGTCTTGATGGGCATTTCCTATCCTTGTGAGGGTAAAACTGTCCTTACTATTGAGAAGTAAGTAGTCTTGTCCTTTTGGATTTAAGGGTCATCGTAGGGTCATCGATTGGTCATTGAAGGCAACGGTTGTAAGGATACCTTAGCATTCAGAGGGACTATCATCATTTAACCGTAGGCTACACCGAAGGGTCATCGAGGGACAAAATCATATATTCGAAGGCAACATCCGAGGGACTATGATTTATTTTAGAGGGACATGATGATTTAATCGAAGGGTCTTGGCTAAGGGTATCCCCACATTCGCGGGACATGACCGTAATACCGTAGTCGTAGGGTAACAAAGAGAGGTCCAAGATCACCGAAGGGTCATCGAGGGACAAAATCATATATTCGAAGGCAACATCCGAGGGACTATGATTTATTTTAGAGGGACATGATGATTTAATCGAAGGGTCTTGGCTAAGGGTATCCCCATATTCGCGGGACATGACCGTAATACCGTAGTCGTAGGGTAACAAAGAGAGGTCCAAGATCACTTATTTAAAGGCGAAGTTTTACAATTAATTAGGTAGTTAGGATGAATCCCCACAATGAAATCAATACATTAAAATCAGCTAGGTAATTTAGGATGGGTCTCCACATTAAAATTAATACATTGAAATCAGTTAAGTGATTTAGGGTGAATCTCCACAAGGGTATCTCACAAATAAAGTGGAATACCTACCAAGCTATCTTTTCCGGGGATATGTGAACCTTTACAAAACTCAGCAAACATGTCAGAATACCAAATCAGGGTGCAACCGAGAATTGCACCACAAAAGAAATCACAACAGTAATAGGATCAGATCAACAATGCATGGCTATGATAAAACATGTCAGATGGGCAAGAAAAAAAATCAGAAACAGAAAAGTCAGCTACTGTCACGTTCGCTCCTGCTTCGCCTAGCGAAGGCTTAGCGAATACTCGCTGCGTGCTCGCTTAGCGATGTGCTAGCGAGCGGCTGCGGATTCCGGTTTTGATAACAGTACAATTTCAGCCAATTTTATGCCTTATGGCTTTCATTACAGCAATTACATGGTTAATCATTTAATGTATTCAGATACATACTAAAATTCACATGCCAAACTTAAGATATTTTCATAAATTTAACCATAATGCTATATGCAAATTAAGAACATAAGGCGGTAATAGCGATGCAAACCTGTTTGCAAATTGAATTGCGACCTTGGATTGGCAAATCGGATTGAATTGGGCAGAGGTAACCTTGAGGCCGCTGAGTTCCTTCAGGGTTTCTTTACTCGGAATTCTCTGAGTTAGTCTCCAGGGTTTCTATGCCAGGGTTTCTGTCCGTCTTCGTCTGTCGTTCCCCCCTTTTTTCTGACTGAAGCTTGGCTATTTATAATGCTCTTGTTGTGACCTAATGGGCTCAGAATGAAGCCCAGAAATTCTGATATTCGCAAGCTTCGCTAGGCGAAGGATTTGCTCGCCTAGCGAGCAGGCTATTTGTGACCTAATGGGCTCAGAATGAAGCCCAATAATTCTGGTATTCGCAAGCTTCGCTAGGCGAAGGAGTTGCTCGCCTAGCGAGCAAGCTAGTTTGGGCCTTTTTCTGGATTGGGCCTGTTGTGAGCTGGGCTTTTGTTCCTTTAAGGTCAGTGCCTTGCGGAATAAGTTGGAGTGCTTCGAGAAATGTTTTGCAAGATTAATGGGCAAAGTTTGGGGTATGACAGCTGCCCCTGTTCAATATTCTTGAACCGAGAGAGTTAGGATGGCATGTATGCCATTCGTGGTCTGGAGGTGGAAGATTATTGAACACTAGAATGCCCCAAAAATTTGCACTTGTCAATTAGTCTTGATGGAGATGGGCTTAAAGATGCCATCCAGGAAGTTTGATGATGAGAGCTTCATATTGCGTCGTACGTTAGACCAATTTGAAGACATGGGTGCCACACTGGGTCGTACGTTAGACCGTATAGTGAGTCATCCATTAGGTTGTCGACTTCGGTGGGGAGTCAGAGTGTGTCATATGCTGCTGGGGATAAAGGATCAGAATGGACCATATGCTAAATCGTATATGAATAGCAAAGTGAGTTACCCCTTAGGCGGGTGACTTCGCTGGGGATGAAAGATCAGAATGGATCGTACGCTAGATCGTATCTGAGGATTTGAAGGTCCAAATGGGTCGTACGCTAGACCGTATTGGAGTGGCAGAATGAGCCGTACGTTAGGCTGTATCTGAAGAAGAAAGTAGTCGTACGCTAGACTACACCCCAGAATGTACCGTACGCTAGGCAGTATCTGAGGATTTGAAGATCCAAATGGGTCGTACGTTAGACCGTATTGGAGTTGCAGAATGAGCCGTACGTTAGGCTGTATATGAAAAGGGGTCAGAATGGATCGTATGTTAGATCGTATCTGAGTTGAAGATCCAAATGGGTCGTACGTTAGACCGTATTGGAATTGCAGAATGAGCCGTACGTTAGGCTGTATCTGAAAAGGGGTCAGAATGGATCGTATGTTAGATCGTATCTGAGTTGAAGATCCAAATTGGTCGTACGTTAGACCGTATTGGAGTTGCAGAATGAGCTGTACGTTAGGCTGTATCTGAAAAGGGGTCAGAATGGATCGTATGTTAGATCGCATCTGAGTTGCGGGAGTCATATGTTGTATTTGCAATGTATCAGGAGGATAATTAACCTGAAAAATAAAGTTAGCTTCATGCCATGTCATGATGCATGAGATGTTTTATGCTTATGAAAGTGAATGCGAACAATGTATGCATGCGTATGTTGTGAAATGATGTAATGAATGAATTATGTATCTGAAAAGTTTTTCCTGGCGACTCCCTGGGGAAAATAAATCCCCATCTTCTGGTTGGAGATACTTGTAGCGATGACCTTTTCTTAGCTGGGGGTACTTGATTTCTGTTTGATGGTGGAAACACTCAACAGAGCCCGGCTGGGGATGGAAGAGATGACCAGTCTGTCTGGTGATGCCAACCTCTTCTGGGGAGTATCTGGTTTATGCTGGGGAATGGAATTAGCAACCGGATTCATTGGAACGCATGGTTAGACCTTCTCCTCGATCCTGAAGTCTCTTGTAATTGCTATTTCCGTTTTATGCTTGTATTTTGATAAACATCGATCATATTCAAATGCATATATCAGTTCAAATTAAATCAATGGACGTTTACGCAAACAAAACAGAAAAAGTAAAACAAAAGCATCTTTTTGGAAATAAAATTGTATTGAGTTTGAAAGAGGGCCTATAAACAGGCAATTTGTGTACACGGAGACAGAAATCCTAGTAAGAGGAAATTGTCGAGGACATAAAGAAAAGCTATGAAGGAAAAGCCCTGTTGATTTTAATTCTACTACTGTCATTATGTCTTCAAGCATCTCATCTCCTGCTGTCGGATAGAATTGATTGGCTTGTTCAGTCCCTTGAACTTGGATGAAGCTGTCTGAGAACGGGACATAGTCATACGCTTTTATCCCTAATTTTTGCCTGGACCGCTTTTTCAGGTTTTCAGTCCACCAGGATACCCTTTTTTGCCTAAGCCGCCTTTTCAGGTTTTCGACTTGCCGGGTGTACATTTTTATATGTTTATCCCTAATTTTGCCCGAACCCTTTTGGTTCGCCGGGATGCCCTTACTTTTGCTTAGGTACGTCGACCTAGCGGGTCTCTTTTATGCGTAGTATTTTTTGACTATGTCTGCGTTCACGGGATGCGGGAAGTCTTCGCCATCCATCGTAGCAAGTATCATGGCTCCACCAGAGAATACCTTCTTAACTACAAATGGCCCTTCGTATGTGGGGGTCCATTTGCCTCTGGGATCACCTTGTGGTAGAATGATACGCTTGATCACCAAGTCGCCGACTTGATACACCTGTCTTTTGACCTTTTTGTTAAATGCTTGGGTCATGCGCTTCTGATATACCTGCCCATGGCAAATAGCCGCAAGTCTCTTTTCATCAATCAAATTTATCTGATCGAGCCGATTTTGAATCCATTCATCCTCGTCTAAACCTGCCTCTTTCATGATTCTTAGAGAGGGAATCTGAACTTCCACCGGTAAGACGGCTTCCATTCCGTAGACTAAAGAGAAAGGAGTTGCCCCTGTCGAAGTGCGTACTGAAGTGCGATAACCATGAAGAGCAAATGGTAACATCTCATGCCAGTCTTTGTACGTTACTGTCATCTTTTGTATGATCTTCTTGATATTCTTATTAGCAGCCTCCACGGCGCCGTTCATCTTTGGCCGGTACGGAGAAGAGTTATGGTGTTTTATCTTGAATTGCGTGCAGAGTTCAGTAATCATCTTGTTGTTCAAATTAGTGCCATTATCAGTGATAACTCTTTCAGGGACGCCATATCGGCAAATAAGACTGTTCTTGATGAACCGTGCCACCACATTCTTGGTAACAGAAGCAAATGAGGCTGCCTCTACCCACTTTGTAAAGTAATCAATCGCAACAAGAATGAAGCGATGTCCGTTAGACGCAGTAGGTTTAATCTCCCCAATCATATCAATGCCCCACATTGCAAAGGGCCACGGGGCTGTCAACACGTTCAATGGAGCAGGAGGCACATGTACTTTATCCGCATAGATCTGGCACTTGTGACAAGTTCTGGAGTGATGGTGGCAATCAGCTTCCATGGTAGACCAATAATACCCTGATCTCAGAATCTTCTTGGCTGTTGTATGTCCACTAGAGTGAGTCCCAAAGATACCGTCATGCATGTCTTCCATAATCTTTTCTGCTTCCTTTTTATCCACACAGCGAAGCAAAGTCGAATCATGATTACGTTTGTATAATACCCCGTTACTCAAAAAGAATTTAGCGGAGAACTTCCTCAGAAATTTTCTGTCGTTGATGGATGCCCCTTCAGGGTATTCCTGAGTTTCTAAATATCTTTTTACTTCGTGGAACCAAGGTTTCTCTTCTACTTCATTAGCATTAAGTTCATAACAGTATGCTGGTTCATCTAATCGTTCAATGGTGATCATGGGAGCTTCATTGTCCCATCTGACTCTGAACATAGATGACATGGTAGCCAATGCGTCTGCCAACTGATTCTCCTCTCGTGGAATATGTTCGAATGTAATCTCTTCAAAATATGGGATTAATGTCAACACCCGTTCTCGATAAGGGATGAGATTCGGATGTTTAGTGTCCCATGCTCCTTTGATCTGACTGATTACCAAAGCTGAGTCTCCATACACACTCAAAAACTTGATTCTCAGGTCTATAGCGGCTCTGAGTCCCAAAATACATGCTTCGTACTCGGCCATATTATTGGTACAATCAAAACATAGTCTAGCGGTGAAGGGCGTATGACAACCCTTGGGGGAGATAATTACAACGCCCACACCGTTGCCCAATGCATTAGAAGATCCGTCAAAAACCATAGTCCATCGGGATTCCCTTTCGGGTCCTTCATTCGGCCCAGGTTCTTCATAATCAGCAACAAGCATGACATCCTCATCTGGGAACTCAAAATTCATAGATTGGTAGTCATCCACTGCTTGATGAGCCAAATGATCAGCTAGCACGCTTCCTTTGATTGCTTTCTGGGTAGTATACTGGACATCATACTCTGTTAAAATCATCTGCCATCTCGCTATTCTTCCGGAGAGGGCAGGTTTCTCAAATATGTATTTGATGGGATCCATCTTAGAAATCAGCAAAGTGGTATGATTCAACATATACTATCTTAGTCGGCGAACAGCCCAGGCCAAAGCACAGCAAGTTCTCTCGAGCAGCGAGTATCTTGTCTCACAGTCGGTAAACTTTTTGCTAAGGTAGTATATGGCATGCTCTTTTCGACCAGACTCGTCATGTTGCCCCAACACACACCCCATTGAATTTTCTAACACGGTCAAATACATGATTAGAGGTCTTCCTTCAACTGGTGGCATCAGGATCGGAGGTTCCTGGAGATACTTCTTGATTTTGTCAAAAGCTTTTTGACATTCATCATTCCATATCATCTCTTGATTCTTCCTCAGTAGTTTGAAGATGGGTTTGCAGGTAGCAGTTAAATGGGAGATAAACCGGGCGATGTAATTCAAACGTCCCAAGAAACCTCTGACTTCCTTATCTGTACGGGGCATTGGCATTTCTTGGATAGCTCTCACCTTAGCCGGGTCAACCTCAATTCCTTTACCACTGACAATAAATCCCAAGAGTTTACCGGATCTTACTCCAAAGGTGCATTTGTTCGGGTTCAATCTCAGCTTATATTTCTTCAACCTCTCAAATGATCGAGATGTTCTTCTTCGGTATGAGATCTGGCTATCATGTCATCCACATATACTTCTATTTCATGATGAATCATATCATGGAACAAAACCACCATAGCACGCTGGTACGTTGCCCCGGCGTTCTTTAAATCGAATGGCATTACTTTGTAACAGAAAGTTCCCCATTGCGTAGTTTTCTCCATGTCCTCAGGTGCCATCTTAATCTGGTTATAACCCGAGAATCCATCCATGAAGGAGAATACTTTGTGTTGAGCGGTATTGTCTACCAGAACATCAATGTGCGGGAGTGGAAAGTCATCTTTGGGACTCGCTTTATTCAGATCTCTGTAATCGACGCACATTCGCACCTTACCATCCTTCTTCGGTACCGGTACCACATTAGCAACCCATTGAGGATAAGAAGTAACGGCTAGGAAACCAGCGTTAAATTGTTTCATAACTTCGGCTTTGATTTTCTCGGACATTTCAGGACGCATGCGACGAACCTTTTGCTTAACAGGACGAAAATCTTCCTTCATTGGCAAACGATGCACTACTATATCAGTATCCAGCCCTGGCATGTCTTCGTACGACCAAGCAAAAATCTCCATATAGTCATGTAACATCTGAATCAATCTTTCCATGACACTGTCTCCCAAGCCTGCTCCTATTTTGACTTCTTTCTTGTCCACTTCAGTACCCAGGTTTACAATTTCGATTGACTCTTCATGCGGCTGTATAGTCTTCTCTTCTTGCAGTACCAGTCTGGCAAGTTCTCCAGGTACTTCACAATCTTCCTCACTTCCATCCTCGGCTTGGTAGATCGGATTTTCAAAGTCATAATGAACAGTAGTAGAACTATTATCAACAGGATCCAGAGTGGGTATGGATCTGCAATTCGTTACGTGAGTGTGTGTAAGAAAACATAGCTTTTTTGGAGGATGACATGAAAGATAAAGAGCAAAAAGTCCATTGATTTATTGAATATGAATATGCTTATGAAAATGACAAAACCCTTAACAAATTAGCTATTGTGCCCCGGGCCTAGACACAATGCTTTAAGAAGTTTGATTGTAAAAACTAAGAAATTTGCAACACTAGAATAGACAATAACAATTACTCCAGACTAAAGGAAATCGGGATAGTGTCTTCAGCCTTCCAATTATTGAGTCCGTCACCAATTGTTGGGAAAATCCAGCTATCCAGATCGCAATCGCTATCAGCATCTTCTACAGCATTAATTTGATCCTTGACCATCTTTTCAGAGTTAAATCCCAGACCAGACTTGTCAGACTTGTATGGTACGTTGATCAGTTGACCCCAACCAGTACGACCACCGTTTTCAACCACGGCTTGAGCATCTTTCAGAGAAATCATGGCAGGAGGAGCACGAATAACCTTGGGCCCAAGGGGAGTTGGCTTAAGGACAGGGCTAGTCGGAGGAACTACTTCAAATGACTGAGAAGGAGTCTCAAAGAATTCACCATCCATCTCGACGTATCTGAAGGCCTGCACACTACTGACAATATATTCTTCTTCTCCACACACAGTGACAATCTTACCCTCTATTGGATACCTCAGCTTTTGATGGAGAGATGAAGCTACCGCACTTGCCCCATGAATCCAAGGGCGTCCCAGCAATCAGGAATAGGCAGGACGAATGTTCATTACGTGAAAAATAGTGTTGAAGACTTGAGGTCCTATCTTGATAGGGAGAACTACTTCACCATGGACGACACTCTTCGCACCATCATAAGCACGCACCACAATGTCACTAGGCTTCAGTTCAATGCTTTTACAGTCAAGTTTATCGAGCACGGCTTTCGGTAGTACATTCAAAGAAGAGCCATTATCGATCAACACATGAGACAAAGTGATCCCCTTACACTCAATGGAGATATGCAGAGCTTTATTGTGATTCTTTCCTGCTGGTGTCAGGTCGGCATCAGAAAAGCCTAGGCCATTGTCAACAGCCAGGTGAGCAACATAGTTTTCGAACTGATCGACAGATGTCTCCTGAGGTACATGAGCAGTCTTCAGGAATTTTATCAATGCATTGGCATGAGCTTCAGAAGATAATAACAAGGATAACATCGAGATCTTAGACGGAGTATGCCCCAGCTGTTCTACCACATCAAAATCACTCTTGCGGATGATTTTCAGCATTTCTTCCATTTCTTGTTTGGCAACATCTTCAGTAGTAACTTCGACGGGTGTCCCTGACTGAGAAGGGTTAACTGGTTCCTTTCCTCGGGTTTCAGGGGCGGGAGGTGAGATTTCTGGAGAGAAGATCCTTCCACTTCGAGTAACTTTACTAGTCCCAACAATGTCATTAGGATTAGCAGCATTACCAACTTGCTTTACGCCATGGATGTAAACATCACCTTCATAATTCCACGGAATGGCTTTGCTGGAGGAATACGGTACTGGGCCAGGCGCAGTAATGATTAGGGGAGCTACCTTGGGCTCAGCAGTAATCTTCACAGGTGCTCTGGTAGCGGTAATCTTCACTGGAACTTTGGACCTAGCAATCACAGATATTTCTTCAGTAGGGTTTTCTACCTTAGGAACCTTTTCGAAGAGAATTGTGTGATCATCCATCAGCCGTTGAATACCATCTCTCAACTTCAGGCAATCACCGGGTTGAAGTACACAAAGGTCGCAACTTTCAGTACAACCTGGAAATAAACCAGCTTGCAATAAATTCTTCTTGATGATCAGGAGAGGAGATGTTAAGTCCGCCACATTAGCAATGTGAGAATTGTCATCCATAGAATTAACAGTCTTGTCATGGTTAGGCATAGGAGCAGTGATGACATTAGGAGTCTCCGGAGGATCAAATTCAATTTCTCCCGCGTCGATCATATCCTGAATTTTATTCTTCAACAACCAACAATCGTTTGTATCATGCCCGGGGCTATCGGAGTGATATGCACACCTGGCATTGGGATTATAACGAGGAGAAGTGGTGTTGACATTCGCAGGAGGGCCTCTGAGGGTAATTAAATTCGCCTTCAGCATACCCTGCAGTGCTTGTGCTAAAGTCATATTGATCTTGGTAAACTGCCTTCTTGGCCTGTCTTGTCTGTGCTGGAAGTTTTGAGCTGGCGGGGCTGCAATTGTGACTGCTCCGATGGTATGGTCACGGCTTTTCTTGTTATGACCCCTTTCACCATTCACAACATTTGACTCATTCTTTCCCTGATGGGTCTTTCTGGTGCTTGCGGAGGTAGCTGCCTGTATCTTTCCACTTCGAATACCACTTTCAACACGTTCGCCCGTCAATATAAGGTCAGTGAAACCTGATGAAGAACTTCCCAGTAGATGGCTGTAGAATGGACCAGTCAATGTACCCATGAACATGTCTACTAATTCTCGATCAGTCATAGGGGGTTTGACTCTGCCAGCCAAATCTCTCCATTTTTGAGCATATTCTTTGAAGCTTTCTTTAGATCCCATAGTCATATTCTGCAACTGTAGCCGAGTAGGCGCCAATTCAGAATTGTACTGGTAGTGCTTGTAGAAAGCCGTCGCTAAGTCAGTCCAGGTGCGGATGTTAGAGCTCTCGAGCTGATAATACCACTCCAACTGTGTGCCAGATAGACTCTCTTGGAAGAAATGGATCCATAGCTTCCTATCAGTGGTATACGGCTGAATCTTTCTCACATAAGCTCTCAGATGCATCTGAGGACAAGACGCACCATCGTACTTAGTGAAAGTGGGGATCTTGAATTTGCGAGGAATGACCACATCAGAGACCAGTCCCAAGCTCTCGAAATCCAGACCGGGCGCCTTCTGACCCTCCATAGCTAGCATACGTTCTTCCAGCAACTTGTACTTATCCTCTTTTGGAGAGTACTGTTCATCTTCATAATCTTCATCGTCGTCCTCCTGGTTGAGGGGATCAACATTCTCATCTTCCGAATCATTTTCTGTCTCCTCCTCTTGATCCTTCGGAAGTCTAATCTTGATTCCCGCAGCCTGTCCTTTACGCCTTCTTCCCGGGTTAATGTAACTCACAGGTTTCTGGTCTTTCTTCTTCTCGAGCAAGAGAGCCTTCAGTTCCTCCTGCCCCTTGGATAAGCTCAGCATCATCTCCTGGAATTGAGCATTCTGAGCCTGGAGATCTTTGACAGTTTGTTCGAGAGCCATTTTTCTGTTTGCAAATAGGACGACCGTGAGAATATGGTCAGTTAGAGTACCTGTTATGCAATGTTATGTCATGCTATGCAATGTATGAAATGTTTTCAAGGACTTTTGGAATTTAACTTTGCGTAAACCACCAAAAGGAGGGAAACTTTTAATAATTTCTTTTAATCAATATTCATTACAATTACAAAAGGAAATAATAAAAATACAATGAAAGCTCAAATCTCCCAGGGACGGCTTCTTTTCGGACGAAGATATGTATTGAGTCTTCGTTCCTCATTAAGCTGGCTGGTGAGCTCTAATACTTTCTTCCTTTATGCAACGAACTGGGTCTCAAAAGTATCCCTTTCCTCTCTCAACTGGATCCAGGATCTCTTTAATTCTTCAACCTCGGTAGGCATATCTGGGTAAGGAATGATCTGAGGAGTACCTCCTTCAACCTCTGGTTCAACAATCAGAGGTCCGACTGCAAGGTATGGCATGACAAGTTCACGAGCTCTGGCGCGTACCCATCTGAGATAAGGTTCCATAGGAATATTTTTCTGTCCTAAAGTGCTTCTTTTCACCATGCCCCAGGCTCGTACAAAGCTCTGACGGAGACCTTGGGAGTCGGTGTCATAGTCAAACACAGTGCCTTGAATAATTCTTTCATGTGGACCATCTCTTCGAGCATACCCAAACTGACGTAGGGCTAAAGCTGGGTTATAAGTAATACCTCCTCTTATCCCCAGGAGTGGTACGTTAGAGAATTCTCCACAACGGTCAATGATGATAATATTTTCTTTGAGATGAGGACACCAACGGATGTCTGAATGGGAAAGCGACATTATCCTTTGAGACCATTTCAGATTTTGCTCATTCTTCAAGACTGATTGAGGAAGGTGTGAAATAAACCACCTAGACAATAAAGGTATGCAACACATGAGAGTCCCTTGCCTTTTCATAGTACGGGTGTGAAGGGAATGCAGAATGTCTCCAAGCAAGGTAGGCACAGGGTTATGAGTGAGAAATATCTTAATAGCATTCATATCTACGAATTGGTCTGAATTAGGAAATAATACCAACCCATAGATTAGTAATGCTAGAACGTCTTCGAAAGCATGGACATTCATAACCTTTAAGAATTCTCGGGCCTTATTTATCAGAAACTTGGCAAGTAAACCCTTAACTCCACTTCTTGTTACCCAGTTGGTTTCAATATCGGACTTTGTCATGTGTAAAGCCGCGACAACTTCTTCAGACTTCGGAATCTTTTCTAAACCACTGAAAGGTGTTTGATCAAGGATAGGCATCCCAAGCATCCTGGAGAATTCTTCTAATGTGGGTACCAACTGATAATCTGGGAAGGTGAAGCAATGATGTTTAGGATCGAAGAACTGGAATAGAACCCTCATCATATCTTCTTTGAAACCAGTGGTAACCAAATTGAGAAGAGAACCATGTCTCTTGACGAACTGAGTCTGATCAGGAAGTTCTGACACTAAATCCTTGAGTTGAGGAGAGATTGCTACAAAATTGATCCGGATGGTCTTCCTGGAAGCCATAACCTGTTTAACGGAGCAAAGCTAAATCCGTAAGTCCTTGAAAGGGTTAGTACAATGCCATGATGTTATGATGTTATGATGTTATGATGTTAAATAAATAACAAGCACAAACAAGTCACACAATAATCATTCTTAGGTTTTAAGGCTTGCATGAGTTCTATAGGTAAGTACCCTCCCCACTGAAGTTTGGTTGGTTCAACCTGTCCTAGAATAGTAACCGGGTTCTAGAAGGATCTCAAATCATCGACCTTCCTTTAAGTCCACCTCAGTGCAACACCAAGTGGTTGACCGAAGCTTCCCTAAAGTCCAATCTCAAAGAGTGTAGTATCGAGTCTCAACCAACCCCAGTCGGAACCGAAGTCAGTTATCTCACTACTTTCTAATGGCTAGGATGAGTCAATTAGGGTTCTAAAGGTCTGGTTAATGCTTTGATGACACCATGCGGAAGCCAAATTTTTCCTCAAGTAAACATGAGGAACATCAGGACATCCAAAGTGTCACATTAACCGTAGCCATCATTTTGACCATTCCAGTATACGCCGGATAGTCGCGATGATCTATTGCTACTTACCTAAGGTACACTAGATCCGGGTGTAGGATCTTTCACTCAAGCATAAAATACCCAAGCAATCCCTTAAAAGTAAATCAGACAATTTGAATAAGTGATCTTGTTTTTTAAGGTAACCTCTCTTTTTAAGTCCCTAGCAGAGTCGCCAGTTCTGTCATACGGTGAACTGACTTTTTGTGTTTTGCTTTGGAAAGCAAATGTCGCGGTTAGCAAGAGTCGCCACCGACTTTTCTTTTATCCAATAAGGAAAGATGGAAAAGAACAGGAAAGACCTTAATTGAGATTTTGGGTTCGGGAGGTACATTATACAAAGGGAAGGTGTTAGCACCCTTTGTATCCATGGTTATCCATGAGCTCTTAATTGCTTGATCACTTATATTATTTTTCTTGTCTGAAAAAGTGTTCGTGAATTATTTAGAAGATGTTTTGAAAAAAGAGAATTTAACTTTGTAATGATTCTCGTATGAATGTATACAAAGTGGTTATCTCGTTTAGTTTTGAAAATGGTTTAGAAAAATATAACTCAGTAATGATTCTAGTATGAATGTATACCAAGTGGTGATTTTCTAGTATTTGTGAAGTGTGAAAGGTATTTTTAAATTGTGAGTAAGCAATTAAGAGTCATACCTACCCAAGGTCTTGATGGGCATTTCCTATCCTTGTGAGGGTAAAACTGTCCTTACTATTGACAAGTAAGTAGTCTTGTCCTTTTGGATTTAAGGGTCATCGTAGGGTCATCGATTGGTCATTGAAGGCAACGGTTGTAAGGATACCTTAGCATTCGGAGGGACTATCATCATTTAACCGTAGGCTACACCGAAGGGTCATCGAGGGACAAAATCATATATTCGAAGGCAACATCCGAGGGACTATGATTTATTTTAGAGGGACATGATGATTTAATCGAAGGGTCTTGGCTAAGGGTATCCCCACATTCGCGGGACATGACCGTAATACCGTAGTCGTAGGGTAACAAAGAGAGGTCCAAGATCACTTATTTAAAGGCGAAGTTTTACAATTAATTAGGTAGTTAGGATGAATCCCCACAATGAAATCAATACATTAAAATCAGCTAGGTAATTTAGGATGGGTCTCCACATTAAAATTAATACATTGAAATCAGTTAAGTGATTTAGGGTGAATCTCCACAAGGGTATCTCACAAATAAAGTGGAATACCTACCAAGCTATCTTTTCCAGGGATATGTGAACCTTTACAAAACTCAGCAAACATGTCAGAATACCAAATCAGGGTGCAATCGAGAATTGCACCACAAAAGAAATCACAACAGTAATAGGATCAGATCAACAATGCATGGCTATGATAAAACATGTCAGATGGGCAAGAAAAATAATCAGAAACAGAAAAGTCAGCTACTGTCACGTTCGCTCCTGCTTCGCCTAGCGAAGGCTTAGCGAATACTCGCTGCGTGCTCGCTTAGCGATGTGCTAGCGAGCGGCTGCGGATTCCGGTTTTGATAACAGTACAATTTCAGCCAATTTTATGCCTTATGGCTTTCATTACAACAATTACATGGTTAATCATTTAATGTATTCAGATACATACTAAAATTCACATGCCAAACTTAAGATATTTTCATAAATTTAACCATAATGCTATATGCAAATTAAGAACATAAGGCGGTAATAGCGATGCAAACCTGTTTGCAAATTGAATTGCGACCTTGGATTGGCAAATCGGATTGAATTGGGCAGAGGTAACCTTGAGGCCGCTGAGTTCCTTCAGGGTTTCTTTACTCGGAATTCTCTGAGTTAGTCTCCAGGGTTTCTATGCCAGGGTTTCTGTCCGTCTTCGTCTGTCGTTCCCCCCTTTTTTCTGACTGAAGCTTGGCTATTTATAATGCTCTTGTTGTGACCTAATGGGCTCAGAATGAAGCCCAGAAATTCTGATATTCGCAAGCTTCGCTAGGCGAAGGATTTGCTCGCCTAGCGAGCAGGCTATTTGTGACCTAATGGGCTCAGAATGAAGCCCAATAATTCTGGTATTCGCAAGCTTCGCTAGGCGAAGGAGTTGCTCGCCTAGCGAGCAAGCTAGTTTGGGCCTTTTTCTGGATTGGGCCTGTTGTGAGCTGGGCTTTTGTTCCTTTAAGGTCAGTGCCTTGCGGAATAAGTTGGAGTGCTTCGAGAAATGTTTTGCAAGATTAATGGGTAAATTTTGGGGTATGACACCTATTATTTTAGGAGGACTCTTTTTAGCCACGGCTGGAGCCATCATAGATCTGAAGAAAGGAAGGCTAACATTCGAAGTCAGAGAAGAAAAAGTTAAATTTCTCTTAGCTAAATTCCTACAAGCACCAACTTTAGACGACTCATGTTGTTTCTTAGACGTCATAGACGAATGTGTGAAAGAAATGGAGAAGGAACCATTTAAGTATACTGAAGTACTGAAGATTCCAACACCTCCTATATTCTAAGACGATAATTGGCATGAGTCGCGCGTAGATGATAGTCTGAGAGAATGTCTAGCACTAACACCAAATCCAATCCCATGCCCCAAGAAACCTTCAATAGAACTCAAAACACTACCCAAAGATTTAAGGTATGAATTCCTAGATACCGAGCTTGAAAGACTAGTTGTAATCAATGCTGACTTAGGACAGATAGAGACCGAAAAGTTAATCCACGTCTTAAGAAAATATACGACAACTTTAGGCTATAACATATCCGACTTAAAAGGAATAAGTCCCTCTATATGTATGCATCACATTATGCTAGAGGAGGAATGTAAAACCTTTAGAGAGCATCAGAGAAGAGTAAATCCTATCTTGAGTGATGTAGTAAAAAAAAGGTACAAAAGCTATTAGAAGCAGGAACCATATACCCGATATCCGACAGTAATTGGGTCAACCCGATACATGTCGTTCCAAAGAAGTGAGGTGTTACCGTTGTTAGTAATGAGAAGGGTAAATCCGTAACAAGAAGAACTCAAACTAGATGGAGAATGTGCATAGACTATAGAAAACTAAACAAATCCACTCGTAAGGATCACTTTCTATTACCTTTCATTGATCAAATGCTTGAGCGACTGGCTAAACATTCTCACTTTTGCTATTTAGACGGATACTCAGGATTCTTTCAAGTTCCTATCCATCCTGATGACCAAGAAAAAACTACTTTCACATGTCCTTATGGTACATTTGCTTATCGACGAATGCTGTTTGGACTGTGTAATGCCCTTATAATATTTCAGAGATGCATGATGTCAATCTTCGTTGATTTTATAGACAACATAATGGAAGTATTCATGGATGACTTCTCTATTTGTGGGAAAAGCTCTGAAGGATGTCTTTTGAACCTAGAAATGGTACTTGAGAGATGCGTTAAGGTAAATCTCGTATTAAATTGGGAAAAATGCCATTTCATGGTCCGACAAGGAATTGTACTTGGCCATGTCGTATCTGATCGAGGGATTGAGGTGGATAAAGAAAAAATCGAAATTATAGAACATCTTCAACCTCCAAAAATAGTTAGAGAAATTGTAGTTTCCTAGGACACGCCGGTTTCTACCGACGATTATTTCTCTAAGATAAAAAAACCACTAACTGGCTTATTAATGAAAGACGTTGAATTCATATTCGACGAAGATTGCTTAAAAGCATTTGAACATATAAAAAATGCTCTTATTACTGCACCCATTATGAAACCACCTGATTGGAGTAAGCCATTTGAGATAATGTGTGACGCTAGTGATTATATCGTTGGCGCTGTCTTAGGACATAGAGAAGATAAAAAGCTTCGTGCTATTTATTATGCAAGTAGAACCCTAGATGACGTGCAGATGAACTACGCCACCATAGAAAAAGAACTCCTAGCTGTTGTGTTTGCTTTAGATAAATTTTGTTCCTACTTAGTAGGAGCAAAAATAATTGTCTATACCGACCATGCCGCAATTAGGTACCTTTTAAGTAAGAAGGATGTTAAGCCGAGACTTTTAAGATGGATTCTACTCTTATAGAAATTCGATCTAGAAATCAAAGATAAGAAAGGTATCGAGAACGTGGTAGCAAATCATCTCTCTAGGATTAAGGATCTAAAACCCGAACGAGTACCCATCAATGACGATTTTCCTTACGATCGACTTGTAGCCCAATTAGAAAACGAAAGCGAGACGACCAAATGCTATTTAATGTATAATGACACAGAAACTAATGAAGTTGTGGAATCTATTTGCACCAAGACCGTCCTGCCATGGTATGCTGACTTTGTCAACTACTTAGCCACTAAAGTGCTTCCACCAGAATTAACATACCAACAGAAGAAGAATTTTTTCCACGATCTTAAACATTATTATTGGGATGAACCACTATTTTTCAAGAGAGGTGTCGATGGCATTTCCATCGATGTGTCCCCGAATCGGAAGTACATGATATCATATCCCACTGCCACTTCGCATCCTATGAAGGGCACACAAGCACCTCGAAGACTTGTGCGAAGATCTTACAATTTGGCCTCTTTTGGCCTAATCTATGAAAAGATGTCCACATCGCGATTAAAAATTGCAACCAGTGCCAATGCACTGGCAATATCTCTAGGCGAAATGAGATGCCACTGAAAGGTATCTTAGAATTAGAAGTCTTTGATGTCTTGGGTATAGATTCCATGGGTGCTTCCCCATCTTCTTTGGGTAACAAATACATACTCGTTTCAGTTGATTATGTATTAAAATGGATCGAGGCAGTAGCCTCTCCCACTAACGATGCACGAGTGGTAATTAAACTTTTCAAGAATCAAATCTTCCCTAAATTCGGTGTACCAAGACTCGTAATTAGAGACAGAGGATCTCACTTCATTTCCAAAATCTTCAAAAGATTGTTACTTAAATATGAAGTTTGACACCGTTTAGCAATGACCTATCACCCTCAAACAAGTGGGAAATTGAAGTTTCCAATATAGAAATCAAACAAATTTTAGAGAAAACCGTTGCAACTTCTAGGAAAGATTGGTCTGCAAAACTTCATGAAGCTCTGTGGGCTTATATGACAGCTTACAAAACCCTGATAGGAATAACACCATTCAAACTAGTTTATGGTAAATCATGTCACCTACCTGTGGAACTCGAGCATAAAGCTTAGTGGGCCATCAAAACCCTTAACATGGATTACACAGCTGCAAGCGAGAAAAGAATTTTGGATATCCATGAACTAGAAGAACATAGATTAAATGCCTATGAGAATGCCCGTATTTATAAGGAAAGAACCAAACAGTGGCATGACAAACGAATTATAAGGAGAGAATTCAATGAGGGTGACATAGTCCTTCTCTTTAATTCTCGACTCAAATTATTTCCAGGCAAACTTCATTATAGATGGTCTGGCCCTTTTGAGGTCACGAGAGTTTTCCGAAATGGAGTTGTGGAAATAAGAGGTAAAACCAATGAACCATTCATTGTAAATGGGCAGCGACTTAAGCACTACCACAATGTAGAGAATAAGGATTTTTGCACGAGCTACAAATTGGAAGAGCTTCCCACTCTTTCAAAAGATTAACACTGTTCCAAATTAATGTCGAGCTCTCGACATTAAACGAAGCGCTACGTGGAAGGCAACCCATGATCTTTAGTCTTTATCATTTCTTTTTAGTTATTTTCATTTTTTGTTTTTATTCTATGTTTGTTGTTGTTGTTATTATTATTATTATTATTATTATTATTATTATTATTATTATTATTATTATTACTAACTATTCTAACACTTCCATGCGATACCTTTTACTAATAGTATAACCTTTGTTTACTTTCAGGCTAACATAGCTTATGATAACTTATCACTAACTTAGGAGTATGGGGCCTGTTGACAATATGGAGGTTATATTTAGGAGCGAAAATCAGAGGCTCCGTTTTGACATGCTAGCTTAGAGGGAAATGACACTTTCTATTTATCCTGATGGATTGACCCTGACTACCTTAGGATTAAGAGACATTATTATGCATATTCTCAACCAAGTAGGTTGGGATAGTTTTGCTATGAGAAAGAGGTATAACCCTTACCGTAGGCTTACCCTTGAATTCTTGAGTTCCCTTTATTATGACCCTAACATAGGAATACGATTTGGTAGATGCCTGGCTACATTTGGGCTCTTTGGAACCAAGTACCATTTCACCCACCGTGAGATGGATGAGTTACTAGGATTTCCTAGTGGCCCTGATGCACACACAATTTCCCCTGTTGATGCCTTACAGACCCTGACCTTGACTTTTTCTAGGGAACCGTACCTGAAAATTATCATCATGAACCTCACACCATGTTTTCCGCAAACATACACAACCCTGTCATCCACAACTTTCATAAGATTCTGGCTCATACCCTGTTCGGTAAGGAAGAGAACATCGCCGTTATTTCTAGGGACGAACTTTTTATCCTCTACTATGCCTCCCAAGGGAGCCCAGTGAATGTTGTTGCCTTTATGTTAGCAAACCTAAACAAGATTACCCGAGAAACCCACAATATTATTATTATTGGTTGGTTAGTAAGCATGATTGCTGATGCTTTAGGCCTGAGATACTCGATTAACCGTTTACATTCTTTTGGAGGTATCCGTCCCATGCACCTAAACTTCTGTTTCAACTGAGGAATCATTTCCAATTTAGGATCGACATCTGTTAATTTATAACGAAGTAGCCCAGAATTTTACGCTTCCAAACCATGAGAAAACTAATGTCCACAACCGTGATAACTGGCTTTACAACTTAGGGGACCAAGATGAATCTCCCACACCTCCTGATAGTCCTCAACCCTATGAGAACCAAAAAGCCATTTACCCTGATGTTAATTCGCACGCCTCTGATGCACATCATATCGTTCCTCCTGTTGATTTCGGCGCTGCTATACAAGCTCTGTAATCTAAAATTGATTTCATCATAGGAGAAGTCAATTCTCTTAGAATGGATCTCCTCAAATTTACGGATGTTGTTAATGAGCATTTCAATCAAGTTTTCTAGCAAGTTCATTCCTTGCAACGCTCTTTTGGACCGAAGTGATGACTAATGTTGATTGATTGTACTAGAGTTTTCCCTGTTTTCTAGTTTAGTATTTTAATTGTCATCAGTTATTTCCCTTTGTCAATTTTCAGTTTGTGTTTACTTTACAGTCGATATATCGACGTGAACATGTGTTACTCCTATCTTTACCTAATGTAATTTCCATTTTAATCAATTATTTTATTTCGTCGCGTATTATTTTATTTCTTGCAAATTTTATGCTTCTTAATTATGCCATTAGTTTTATTTATGTCATTTACTGTTATATGGCCTTAAGAGCTTTTGCCTGCAGTGATTTTAAGAAGAAGCTGATAAATTCCACATTTTAGGTTAATGGCGTCTACCATTATGCTGATGGCGTTCGCCATTAGCTTCAAAATTAAAGGCCCAGTAATTTAGGCAGATGGCGTTCTCCATATGCCTAATGGCGATTGCCATATCAGGAAAACAAACCGTTTTCCTCTATTTTCTTTTCCCTCCTACGCGTTTTTCCAATACCCTACATTTAAATCTCTTAAACTCCCTACTCAAAACATCTATAACTCAAACCTTTCAACTCCCAACCATTCCACTTCTTCCAAATCATTATAAAATCCACAAACATCCACTTCCCAACTCCACAAGTCCTCTCCTCTTACTTTTCTATCTTCATAACACCCATGAACTCTTCTTCAAATTTCTCTTTCCCTTTGTTCAATATGCCCCCAAGAGCAATTAGACCAAGAAGAGATATTAACTATTTGGGTATCGAGTTCACCAAAGGAATTGATGGAGAAAATCAAAGGAGCATATACCACAAACTTTTCAAGAGGGACGTCTTAGCGACGAGGTACTCCGATGATGCTTCCCTTCGTGCTTTGGGTTTATTCTATAGTGTATGTTGGATGCTTAACAACCTAGATATGTCTCACTTTTTCTCTTTTACTAGTCCATCATACATTCGACTCACCTACGAGTTCTTAAGCTCTTTTCGACACACCACCCCTATAGGAGGATCCCGTACCACCGATACTGCACATTTTAGGATGTTTAATAGAAATTATAGTATTAACCAAGACCAATTGGCTGATTTACGTTCCTTCCCTCATGGAGACGAGTTTGCATGCCAACACCCTTTAGAGAGCGAATGAGAATCCAACACTCTCGACTTTTGGCAGCAACTAACGGGAAAAACCACCACTGACTGGGAAGGCCTTAAAGCCACCGCTATTCAAAACCCAGCCATTCGGTATTTCCACCACATTTTAGCCAGCACTATTTTTGGTCGAGAGAACACCGGAAACATAAATTATAGGGATCTTTTACTTGTTTTTTGTGCCTTATCTGAAACTAAAGTTAACCTAACACCATTCTTACTAGCACACTTCCAGTCCACTAATGTTAGGACAAGAGGGCCTATTTGTGTTAGGGGGCTTATTACATCTATAGCCCTTGCTTTGAACTTAGGCACGGAGTTGGCTACGCTTGTGCCATTAGAGACTCCTTTTTCCGACCTTGACTATTGTCGTAGCATGCGCCTTATCAAGAATAAATCTTAGGACAAATATTTTCTGATGATTAGTAACCGAGAGGTGGGGGGAGTTACTTTATCTTGCGCCGCATGCATCGACGTACGAATGAACGCTAATTGGATTTTTGATCTTAACGCCCCCGAGCCCGATCATATGGAGCAAGATGCTCCCCACACTGGCACCCATGCATACACTGCACCTGCTTTTCCCGACTCTTTTGCAGGTACCACATCCGAATATCAACCCCGCGAGGAGTATGACTACACCACGATGATGACAACTCTTGATGACGTCCTAAGTGAGCTTAGGCATCAAAATGATGCTGATGCAGACCGTGATGTGCTACTTAGGCATATTCAGAGGCAACAGAAGGAGATAAGGGTCACCATTGATCAGATCAGAGAGACTCAGCTTGACTTTGTTGAGCGGACCGAGCTCAACATGGGTGACCTCATCGAGCAGATAACCGGAGTGCACTTGGAGGTGGCAGGTATAAGGGAGTACATGCAACACGTGCCTAATCCTGCATTCAGTAGAGGAGGGTTTGTGCGACACAAAGGCCACAATCGATATCACTGAGCCCCCTATCAGGTTTCACTGCTCCTTTCTCCGCCTTGCATTAAAACATTGAGGACAATGTTTGGTTCAAGTATGAGGGATGAGCTTTACCACTTTACTTTTCTATTTACTGTTTTATTTTTCATTTTCATTATTTTCCTAGTTAGTTCTTTTTAGATTTTGGTCGAGTCATACATGTGTTGTCGAGTCCTATTGCGTGATATTTTTCTTTTGTTTGAAAATTCCCTTAGATTTGACCCCCAATGACAAAAAAAATTGTTCTGATCCAATAGCATGACGCACCTATAGTATAGTCTGTTTCTCTTTTTTAGGATTTGTTAGGTAGAGTTGGGAAAGTGTCGATAATATCGGTGTCGTCCTAACACTCTAAACTCCCTAAATATGCGACATTGATTTGAATAACCATTATGCCAAGACCTTAATTCTAAGTTCCTTTAAGTAACCCCTTTAGTAGTTTATACTAGCAGTTAACACCATCCTAAAACACACATGAGTGAGGAAGTCGATGCAAATAAGTGTATGATCTCAGCAAAAGAAAAAGAAAAAAAAACAAAAAAAAACAAATATATATATATATATATATATATATATATATATATATATATATATAATGAATAAAATCTGTGATAAGACTTGTCCCTTCTAAGTTAGGTGATCCTCACCCGATCATTTAGCCCAACTGTACGAACTCTTAAAAATTCAGTTGAAACTTAAGCAAAATTTGCTAAGTAAGTGCGAAAAAGTTGAAAACAAGATCATAGTCACTAACAGGTTCACCTGCCTTGAATGTGTATGGATAACGAGCTTAATATGATTACGCTAGAATGAAAAAGAGGTTGAAAAAGAACAAAGAATATAGGTTGAGTTATAATGGCATGATTTGAATTGGTTTTGCATAAGGGGAGTTTTTGTCCATGAAATGCGGATGTGTGTCACTGTGATATCCTTGTTATCGTTATCTAGTATCTATTTTTCTAGAATTAGCCTAGCAGTCTCGTACTACTTAGAGTGTCGTCGTGCCTATGTTTCAGACATTGTGTTTAATCGTTTATCATGTGTGTTGGGTGGTTGTTTGAGGACAAACAACGATCTAAGTATGAGGGAATTTGATAACGAGAAATCGTATCGTGTTTTTAGGCTTATTTCACATGTTATACGTCTATGTTTTTATGCATTTTATCGCCTTTTACTTTTGTTTTATTTGTTTTACAGTTGTTAGCCGATTTCATTGGAGTTTTGGAAGCCTCGCGAATAAGAAGCAAAAAAGGAGCCAAAGTGAAGCAAAAAAAGCTAGTTTTAACCAATCTGAGCAAATGGCATTCCCCACCTGCTAGATGGTGTTCTCCATCTCCACTTTCCGCCACGTCATTTAATGACAATGACATTCACCATTGCCCTAATAGCATTTGCCATCTTCATGCAGAAACAAAACTGAGCTAGTAGAGCAGTTTCTTAGCAGTTTTCAACCACTTCTCCCTCCACTAAGCCATCACGTCCAAGGCAGTTACCAAATATTTGAACTCTCTATATATAGTCATTTTTGGAGTGTTAGAAATCCAATTAAACTTGTACAGAAGCTCTGTCAAAATTCCGTCTTAGTTTTAGGTAGAAATTTACCTATAAAAGTGGCAATAACTGACATCGAGGGATTGTCACACCTTTTTATTTCCGTACCGTTTGTATTTTGGATCAAGTACGGTCTTGCCGTTATTTTCAAGTTCAAGTTAATTCAAGTTTTATTTTACGCAATTCAGGTATTTTTACCGTTTTTAATATTTGTATGCTTTAATGTCTTTTATTACTTGCATGCCATGCTATTCTCAGTTATAAACACTTTAATCATGTTGCTTTCAAATAATATCGTGCCTTACTAAATTATTATGAGTCTGGCGTATGAGGACCATCGTTATCGATGAGACTCGGTAGAAATAATAGGCGCGAATATATGGTTTAACTATGTTTTGGCTTTAGTTTCCAAATGTACGTTTTATTATTTTGGCACGAGAGTGTGAGACAAACCAAGGTTCAGTCCGATAGCGCGAGAGTGTGAGGAAGAAATCAGATAGGGGGAACTAGGAAACGATCCTAAAAATAGCGAGAGTGCTTTAGGCATTGTTTAGGATCTCATTTACTTTCAAAATACGCTTTCTAATTAGAACGGGTGAGCGAGAGCAAAATCCTATGGTTAGGGGGTGTGGTCTTTATCGATAGCGTGAGAGTGTGAGACGAGACCTTTAAGTCAATATTTTCTACATAACGCAATAGAATCGTATTTAGTGCCTGAATTCTACCTAACCCCTTAGGAACACGAAATCCATATTTCGGACTCATTTTTATCATAACTTTTAAACCATTAGAAATTAGTATTTTCGTTCCTGTTTATAACCTTATAACCTTTAGCCTTATCTTTGCACTGTAATAATAGATAACATTAGCTTGACCATTAGTCTATGTGGGTTCAATAATCTTCTAAAACTACACGATAGACTGTGCACTTGCAGTCATCATCCGACAGACACGTCAGTCAATGATCAATCGCCATGCAAAAAAGGTTCACACATCTTATAAATCGTATGAATGCTCTAGGTAAGCCTATTTCTAATGATATTTCTACTAATAAAGTTTTGAGTTCTCTTAATAGGGAATGGCAACCTAAGGTCACTACAATCAAAGACGTGAATGATCTTAAAACACTTGACCTCACAAATTTATTTGGCAAGCTAGAAGAACATGAGAAAGAAATCACTTGCTTGGAAAAACATGAAAAATAGCATGAAAAGAATATAAAGAAAGAGAAAGGTAAACACAAGGAGGTAGAAAATAAGTATATTTCCCTAAAGGCTTCAAGTTCAAAGTCCTCAACCAATGAGCAAAGTGATTGTGAAACAAGAGATGACGAGAATTCCGATGATGAAGAGATGTGGTTGTTTGTCAAAAGATACCATAGGTACATAAGGAAAAATGGGGTCAAACACTCCAACAAGAACCTAATAAACTTTAAAATAATATCGAACTCCTCAAAGGAAGATGATAATAAGAAGGGTAAACTTAGAAGTTCATGCTACAATTGTGAAAAAGTTGGTCATTATAGGTCAGATTGTTCGTTGATCAAGAAAGACAAAGAGAAAGGCCATCATAAGAAATATAACAAGTCTAGAAGAGCCTATATTGCTTGGGAGAGTGAAAAGGATTATTCAAGTGATGAAAGCTCAAGTTTAAGCGTTGAATTGGCCAAGCTTTGCTTCATGACCAACAAAAATAAGAAGAAGAATATAAGTCATTCTAAACTTGAATATATAATGAATTGTCTTATTCCCAATTATAAAAGGCTTTTGAAAATCTACATTGAGAAGTCGTAAACGCTTTTAAAAAGTTATCTTCAAACAAAAGAATCTTTCACACTTAGAAACTAAAGTTTTAGAAACCTAAAAGAATATGGAAGCTCTTAAGCAATATATGGTAGATATTCAAAAGGACGATAGTTAGGATGAAGAACCATCATGGTTCGGTTGTGGAACTTGTCGCATTTGGAAAAAAGAGGTAAATACTCTTAAATCTAAATTTATCAAGGCATTATAACCAAAGTTTACATTTGTTATTGATCCATCAAAGTTTAAACGATCTTTGAACCCTTCATATAAAAAGTAAAAATTTGTCAAAAAGGATTCAAATAGAAAAAGTACATCTCATCACAACTTATCTTATCATTATCATTGCAAGAAAGGCCACACTATTGAAAAATTCAAATTTATGAGACTATTTGTTCCTAAAGGCGTTTTTTAATGGTTTCCCAAATGCAACGTTGATTTCACTCACCCTCAAGGATCCAATGAAGATTGGGTACCTAGCATCTGTTGTCGATCTTACAGGATACATGTCTTGGATTTATGAAGAGATTATATGATCTCGTTTGTGGATGCTCAAGACATATGACATGTGACATCTACCTATTTCATTGACTTTGTGGCAATGAAGAAGGGTTGTGTGACCAAGGAAAATAACAACTAGTTTTCATTAAATGATAAAAGCCATGTAGATTAGTTTTTATGTTTCCTATCCGAGAAATGTCATAAAAGATATTTCGTTTCATGATATAGGTGTATCTTCTAAAGACATACTCAAGAACATCAAATAAGGGATTGATCAACCTAATACGTTGAAACCTAAGGAGGAGCAAGACAACTATCATGAAAAGGACAAGAATGAAAGTCCAACTAAAAAGGATGATCATCAAATCAATAACTTTCTTGGATACATTACAAATAACACTATCAGGTACTTTGACAAAGAGAAAGGTGGTAAAAACATTGATGTCAAAAGGTTTTGTGACACGTTTTTCATTTATTCCAACTTTCGTTTGAGAGTTCCTTGTGGAATGCATGTGCATCCTCCGTCATTCATACGGTGAGGTAATATCGTTTCAATTTTCACTTTGTAAGTAAGTCCTTTATTTTACATGTTTATTCTTCAAAGGTATATTATATACTTGGTGTATGATACATGTTATGAGTGTTCATTTCCAAAAAATTCAACTAATAGCCATGTGTGTTTCAATTTACATGTTTCTAATGACCTCATTTTAATATCTTCACATGTATTATATATTGTCAATATTTTATGCTTGCTTTAAAGATTTCAAGTTATTTAAAATGGACATGAATAGTTCTTTCTTTAATGGATATATTAATGAGTAAGTGTATGTTTCACAACCACCTGATTTTGAAAATCATGAGTAACATAATCATACTTAGTAAAACGAGCTTTGTATGGTCTCAAACAAGCCCCTAGGGATTGGTATAAGTGACTTAGTAAGTTCTTAATCGATAAAGGATACTCTAGAGGGAAGTTAGATACTACACATTTCACTAAATTTCAAGGAAAACATACTCTTCTAGTTCAAGTTTATGTTGATGATATCATCTGTGGTTCGACTAACATGCAATTAGTCGATGAGTTTTATAAGCTAATGCAGGGGGAGTTTGATATGAGTCTCATAGGGGAGTTAAACTACTTTCTCGGTCTTCAAATCAAGCAACTCAATGAAGGGACATTTAAGTGTCAAACAAAATATTACAACGAAATTCTAAAGAAATTTGGTATGGAAGATGCAAAATCAATTGACACTTTAATGTCCACAAATGGAAACTTGGAAAAAGATGAAAATGGTAAGGATGTTGATATGAAGAAGTATAGAGGTATGATTGGATCTCTTTTATATCTTACTGTATCTAGACCGAACATTATGTTTAGCGTGTGTATATGCGTTGGTTATCAATCAACTCCTAAGGAATTGCACTTAAAATCCGTAAAACGCATCCCTAGATACCTTCATGGTACATCTAAGTATGAGCTTTAGTATTCCAAGGTAAGCAATTGAAATTTGCTTGGTTATACTGATTCCGATTTTATCGATTGCAAATTAGATAGGAAAAGTACTAGTGGAACTTGCCACATGTTTTCAAACTTCTTAGTAAGTTGGCATAGAAAGAAACAAGTTTTGGTTGCTTTGTCAACCGCCGAGGCGAAATACATCGCAGCCGGTAGTTGTTATGCTCAAATATTATGGCTCAAACAACAACTACTTGATTTTGATATTAAACTACAACATACTCTTATCATGTGTGACAACACTAGTGCTATTAATCTAACCAAAAATCCGGTGTTACACTCTCACACTAAACATATTGAGATACATCACCACTTCCTACGTGACCATGTTGAAAAAGGAAATGTCGTATTTGAGCATGTTGATAGCAAAAATCAACTTGCGGATATCTTTACAAAACCTCTTGCGACTGAACCGTTTTTCAACATTCGAAGGGAATTGGGCATACTTGATATCTCAAATCTTGCCTAAATATGATTTTTTGCATACACTTTATATACTTTTGATCTAAATTTCCTTGGAAGTTCAATCACATATGAATGCATGCTTCATCAATTCATACGCAAGGTAATATTGTTCCATTTTTCCTATTTGAAAGTAAGCCTTTTACTTTTGCATGTTGTCTATGTTCTAAATGCTTAATATGCTTCATGTATGAAATAATTCATGAATGTTCACTTCCAAAAATTTCAATTGATGTATTTAAATTTACATGCTTATAGTGACTTCATGTTATTCTTTTTCCATACTTGAGATATGTTCTTTGTATATAAGCATGTTATATATTATTAGTTCTTGCATGATATATGTGTGAGATTGTTGTTTATTTATTTCGGCATGAAATATGTTTGAACATGTTATAATGCTAACAAAATTCTTGTAGTGTGTCATGGTTATGATAACATTTCTGTTTTTGGTTTGAATGGTGATAAATCTAAATAATCGCCTTGCCAGAGCACATGCGTGTGCAGTATTCGGGAGTAACAAAAGTATATATCACATAATTGTGTCGATTTTGAAGCAATTCAAGAGTTTTTATTGCATTATATCCTTCATTTTTCATGTTTATTATATATGTTATTTGGCATTATTTGTGGCAACCATGTTATATTGTCGCTTTAAGTGCTTTTATTTATATTTAGGCATTTTCAATATTTACATCATTCTATGTGAGTGTTGTTTTATTGATGATCTTATCTTTGCAAACACCTATATGTGTTATATTAGTATATGTGTGATATAAGATACTTATCATGGATTACTTTGTCTCTTTTTGATGTTTCCAAAGGGGGAGAAGCATTTGCAAGATGAAGTTGGGATGCATACATTCAGGGGGAGCCTTCATGAAGATACAAAACACATCGTCTCAAGTTTTATCATCATAAAAAAGGGGGAGTATGTGAGTTCAACTTACAATTAGATGTGTTTTGTATGATGTCAAAACTAGGATACTTTAGCGTTTATGTATATTAGATGATATTCTCTAAGTCTTAATGTGCATATTAGCATTACGATGCATAAAAGCATTTTGGACATGGTTTAGAAAAGGTTTCACGCATTAAAAACATGTTTTTATGTGAAAAACAAGTCTATGTGTCGACACATACGTGCTATGAGTCGACACATGTGGACCATTTTTAAAGGTCGTAGCTTCTATTTGATGTGTCGACACATAAAACATTTCAGGTCGACACATAGAAGGAAAATTCTTCTATGAGTCGACACATATGTGTTATGAGTCAACACATATGGTCCGTTTTGAAAGCCTCTAGCTTCTGTTTGATGTGCCGCCTGTATGTGTCGACACATGACCTATACAGTTCGACACATGACCTATACATGTCGACACATACATCGAATATGTCAACATATGACTTACATAGGTCGACACATGCAATGCATTTTCCCAAAATTTCATGGTTTTTTTAAATCTTTTGCATTCCTTTTTGCCTCCAACTTTCATACTTATAAATACTTCATACATGCATCATTTTTAGTAAGGTTCTAGATAAAACCTATACGAAACCAGGATCATCAAAATGTTCTCTTCATCTTCAACCTAAGTTTTATGCATACGACAAACAAACTACACATAATCATTTTTTGTTTGAGTGCCATATAGAATTAGTGTTGATAACGTCCAATTTAGATTGTTGAATTGTAGATTGGGTTGAGATCTTTAGTGAGCTTCAAATAAGAAAACCAAACTGGGGGTTTCCTTCAAGATAAATTAGGAATTTGAATGTTTTGGTCAAGATTAGGCAATTTGGAACCCATCGAGTGAAAGCTTTGAAGAACATGAGTTTCTTGCAAAGGATTAGCGTGAGACGGTGGATCATCTTGGTAAATCTTGGGTTACAACAATTCACAATTTGGATCCAATTGAGTGAAAGCTTTGAAGAACGAGGATTTCTTGCAAAGGAGTAGCGTGAAACGATGGACCAAATTGGTATTGTTGGGTGACTTAATCAAGTGCAGATCAAGGGAAGAGAAAGTGTTAGAATCAACATCAAACATAAGGTTCGTAGGATTGGATTGCTACATTTTTTTGTCAATGACTTTTGCAAAGTAAGGTTAATTTTCATTATCTCAATTAGAGTTTGAATTGAGGGTATACGTCCACATAGCGAGGCCTATTGGGTAACTTCCTAAGCAAATCCTTGTGTACTCTCTCTCTCTCTCTCTCTCTCTCTCTCTCTTACTTTTCATTTGTAAATTATTAAATTCATCAATCATGCAATCAATACGTTTGGTGAAACCTTTTGATAACTTTTTGAAAGAGGTTTTTTTGAGTTGGTCACAACCTATTAGACCGTGGTTGGATTTGAAAACCAACAAAATCATACAAAATTCTAAACGAAATCGAATGCACACAAGGTGATCGACAATTTGTCTTAATTTCATTTTTGTGTATTTTGTCATTGGAAATATAATTTACTATTAGAGTAGCATTCAGGTGATTGTGATTAAAAGTATTTTGATCAAATTTGTTCTCATTATCATAACTCGGTTCTATATACGCATATCTGAACCTTTTGATAGCGATTCAGTTTAGACAATTCGATCCGGGTCACTTTCGCTAACCCTTTAATTTTTCAAAATAATTTTTGTAAAGTTTTTTAACCTGTAATCTATTCACCCCATATAGATCGTTGTCTATCGTCTAATAGATGGAAGGCCACATTTGCATTCGATATGATTTGAGCGAGCACTACAAAAAAACATTTATTAGCGACGTGATTTTCACGCCACAAAGGTGAAAACCACGTCACTAAGCAAAATTACCGTCGTAGTTATTCACAAGGCAGGAGCAGTTGTGACAACTTTTTTGCTACCTGAAAATCACGCCACAATTTCACGTCACAAATTTGCCACGTGATTTTCACGTCACAAATTTGCCACGTGATTTTCACGTCACAAATTTGCCACGTGATTTTCACGTGTGTGTGTGTGTGTATATATATATATATATATATATATATATATATATATATATATATAATATATATATATATAAATGTTTTTTGTTTCAAAAATATATATATATATATATATATATATATATATATATATATATATATATATATATATATATATATATATATATATATATATATATATATATATATATATATATATAATTATATGTGTAATACTTTGTTTTAATAAATATTAGGTTTCTATTATATAGTTTATTTTATGTGTAATACTGTTTTTTGTTTTAAAATAATAATAATAATGTTTTTTGTTTAAAAAAAATACTCTTTTTAAAAATAAATAAATATATAATACTCTATTTTTAAACAACTCAACAACTCAACTCAAATATATATATATATATATATATATATATATATATATATATATATATATATATATATATATATATATATATATATATATATATATATATATATATATATATATATATATATATATATATAATACTCTATTTTTATTAAACAACTAAAAACTAACAACCAATACTTATTGTTGAAAATAACAACTAATACATATCTTAAATGAGTCTTAATTTCTTAAGCAATTTTTTAAGCCTAGATCTACTTCTTGAGCCTTATCTGTTGAGAATGTATGAAGTGTGAGTAGTGTGGATTATAGTCTCACATTAGTTGGTAATGTGGAGACTTGAATATTTATAAATGAGAGAACCCACTCACCTATCACCTTAAGATTTTGAGTGAATATGTGGTGTGTCTCTCACAAAGGTGTTGCTCTAAAAAGGAAGTCCTACAATGTTCAATGCTCCATAGTGAAAAACTCCCCAACAAATGGTATCACGAGTCTTTGGTTTCAGAAAGGGACCAACTTACTTGTATCAAAAGTCAACGACGCCAATGTGGTGATTAAGAAACGTTCCGTTGAAGAGTGTCAACGGCGCCAGTGTGGTGAATAAGAAATGTTCTGTGCGGTATAAGAGTTTGTGAAAGTAAGAAGAGCTTTCACTTGAGGGGGAACATTGTGGACTCACACTTGAGGGGGAGTGTTGAGAATGTATCAAATGTGAGTAGTGTGAATAATAGTCTCACATTGATTGGTAATGTGGAGACTTGAACATTTATAAATGAGAGAGCCCACTCACCTATCACCTTAAGATTTTGGGTGAATATATGGTGTGTCTCTCACAAAGGTGTTGCTCTAAAAAAGGAAGTCCCACAATATTCAATGCTCCCTTGTGAAAAACTCTCCAACATTGTCCTTGATTAACAAAAGAAAAATGAAATAAGATAAAAATCAAATATTATAGAAAAATTAAATTAAAGAAAATTAATACATACCTTTAAAAAATGAGAAGGAAAAGAGTTTGTGTGGTTTGAAATTTTGAAAGTAGTAAGAGAAATGGTGAAAGATAGCATGAATTAAGAGAAACGAGGGAGAGATAAAATGGATAAAATAAGAGAATAAAATTGACTGAAATGAGAACGATGCATATCTGATAATATAACCTTTTTACCGTTATGTTATTCACGATGCAAAATACTATCGTGATAAACATGTCGCAACAAATAAATCCATTGGTCATTGCAAAGTGATTATCATGACACAAATAAAGTGTGTTAGTCACATTTACTTTCCCTAAAAACTTCTTTCAAACTAATTTTTAAAATTTTAAAATTTTAATAGCAACATGATAATCACGACACTACTGATTTTTTAAAAATTTCAAATTTCCCCTACGTGAAGCTGAAACATAAACCTGGATTTTTTTTATATATTTATTTTAATTTTATGGTAGCGACGTGATTTTCACATCACTAATAAGTTTTCCAAAATTTATCCATTCCCCCTACGTGAAAAGCCGAACACAATTTTATTATTATTTTAAAATATTTGTGATGTGATATTCACGTGACAACTTCCTTTTATAACGACGTGAAATTCACGAAGCTGAAACATTGTTTTCTTATAGTGGAGGAACAATACGATTACTTGATGTTGAATATTGAGACATGATGTTGAACGTTAAATCGTAAAGATCGCTACAATTTCTAGGGTTTTATGGGGAATGAGAAGAAGATCACGATTTCTAGGATTTTCTGGATAGAAACGAGAATGAACACGACTGCAGGGGATGAACAAATTTCTAGTGTTTTATAATCAGATGAATTAATTTAAAATATTTAATTTAAAATTGGTTTTAACTGAGGTGACCTAAGTTTTTTCAAATTTGGTCAATATATCTTCTGCCACATCATAAATGAATCTATCACATGACCAAATTTAAGAGGGGACAAAAAAAATAAGACTAATACCTATTCTTTTTAAAGAGGGTAAAAAAAATATAATAAAGAAGGAGGACTAAAACTAACCAACTGAATAGCCACTGGCTTATGAAAGTTTCAAAGAACAAATTAACTAATTATTTGATATTCAATAACCATAATTGTAGGCAAATTTACCGAGATAACCCACTTTTTCGAAGAAATTCCCAAAATAACCCAGTTTTCAAAAAATTTCCCAATCTACCCCACTTTTAGGAGGAGGCGCCAATTGGATTGGCGACCCCTCTTAAAAATTACAAGGAGGCGCCAATCCAATTGGCGACTCCCTTAAAAAAGCCTCAAATGAAAAAACCTTCAACATGAAAGTTGTAGATCTTTTCAAGACAATGAATTTGGATATAAATTTTGCATCATTTGGAGTTTTTATGAGAAAGTTATGGGCAGTTGAAGTTGGACTTCTGAGTTTTTCAACTGTAATCTGACCTATAATGTCTTGCATTATTTCATGTGTTTCTTTTAGAGTTATGAAATTTTGTCCAACATAACATTTGAAGTAGACATATTAAATTTTCCAATGCACTTGGTCCCACCTCAAAATAATTAAAAATGAGTGGGTTAGGTTCCTGCGAAGTTGACCTAAAATTAGGGTTTCAACTGTAATCTGACCTATAATGTTTTGCATTATTTGATGTGTTTCTTTTAGAGTTATGAAATTTTGTCCAACATAACATTTGAAGTAGACATCTTAAATTTTCTAATTCACTTGGTCCCACCTCAAAATAATTAAAAATGAGTGAGTTAGGTCCCTGCGAAGTTGACCTAAAATTAGGGTTTCTGTCAAAATGATCTATAATGTTTTGAAATGAATGATGAGCTTCCAAGTTTCAAATGAATTTTTGATGAACATGAAAGTTGTTCATATGGCGACTGTTGTTAAAACTTGAATGGAGGCGCCAATTGGATTGGCTAGGGCAGGTGCCCTAGGCTAGGGTAGGTGCCCTAGCCAATCCAATTGGCGCCTATGTGTATGTTTTAAAAGGAGGCGCCAACTCAATTGGCGAGTCCCTCATAAAATGCCTTTTTTGTCTTATAAATAGATGCGTTGTGTGACCTATTGTTCCACAACTCATATAATCATTTGGCTATCATGTTTGGTGTTCATCGCCGATACGGTAAGGTGATTTATGCGAGAGACAAACCTCAATTGCTGATGCTGTTTTGGAACATCACCACGTTAGATCAACTGAAGAGGGAGCTGGTTCGATGGTTAGACGGGAAAATACCAGAAGGGGAAAAAATCAGAAGTATTGAGAGACTTGACAGTATCTTTGGTTGGGTGCGAATGAAGACTGATAAGGATGCTAGGGAAATGATGTTTGGTCGAGACGACATTAATTTGATTGTTGTAATCAGTTAGAATTATTTATGTTTTCAGATGTTTTGTACTGATGTTGGTTATGAAACTCGTTGTAACAAGAACTTAATGATATATATTGATTGATTGTTACAGAAATACAATGTTACAAAAAGCATAAGATCAAGACAAAATGTTACAAAAAGGTTAAGGTCTAGATAAAATGTTACAAAAATCTTAAGATCTAGATGATGCTCCTTGATTGGGACAGTTATTTTTGTTGTGTCCTGGTTGACGACAGATACTACATAATCTTATCATTTTATCTATGGAATCCATCTCTGTTCTGATACGTGTGCTGTTTGGCCTTCCTTTCTTCTTTCTACGCATCTCTTCATTGTGCCAAACAATATCTCCTTCATATGGAGGCCAGTAATCCTCCATTGGTAGTACTGAAAAGCTTTGACTATATACATTCATGATGGTGTTTGCCTTGTACACATCAGATAAATGGGTGTAAGCGTCTTGACGAGTATAAGCGCATGCTGCAATGACATGGGAGCAAGGTATGCGGAAGGCCTGAAATTTTCCACAATCGCACCAACTTCTGTGTAGTTTAACCGCGTAGGCTAAGTTTGGTCTCCCGTCGCTGTTGCCCATTGTTTCCTGGACGCTGAAATTTTGTCTTTGACGGTCAAACACTGTTACAGCGTGTGTCGTAGCTTTGATGCTCTCCTCTTTCATGACCTTCATGCAACACTCACTGAATACTTGTCCAGACATTAACACTGCACTCCATCTTTCACCTCTGGTTGCGAACATAGAAGCCAACCTATAATAGGTTGATCTTACCAAGGCGGTTATCGGCAGGTTTCGAATTCCTTTGAAAACCCCGTTCATGCATTCCACAATGTTTGTTGTCATGTGGCCCCATCGACGACCACCGTCAAATGCTCTTGTCCACTGCTCAACTGGGATGTTATTTATCCATCTCCCCGTGTCTTCATTAGACAGACGAATCTCATCACGATAATATTGAAAAGACGGTTGAGTTAAAGCATACCCAGCATTCACCACCTTCTTGCGAAGATTCTTATCTTTTATAGCACGCATGAAGTTTTGTGCAATGTGTCTGATACAGTAGACATGTGTAGAAGGAGGATCATGCCATCCGTTGTCATGGTTGTTGTAGGCACTTTCGATGGCAGCATGTCTATCAGAAATCAAACATAGATTGGCTTGTGGAGCGACATGCGTTCTGAGATGTCGAAGAAAGAAACCCCATCCACCAGCCGTTTCACCTTCAACAAGAGCAAAGGCAATGGGAAATACATTATTGTTACCGTCTTGTGCAACTGCCATGAGCAACGTACCCTTGTATTTTTCGTATAACCAAGTGCCATCAATTTGTAGGAGAGGTTTGCAGAAAGCGAAACCTCTGATGCACGGGTCAAATGCCCAAAAGAGACGGTGAAATATTCTATTACCTGTAGCACATGTTCCGTCTGGCATCATTGCAAACACAATTTTCCATGCAGTCCTCCATTTGCCTATAAATTGATCCACTCCTTCAACAATTCTTCCACACCAACATTCTCACTATCTCATCTACATTTCTCACTACTTCATCTACATTACTTCTTTTACAATTTCATCTTCAACAAAATCTTCCATTTTCATCTACACCAACTCCCCAACAATATGTCTTTACTCACAATGGGCGAAGCACACAGAGGAACAGTTGCAAACATCGCGACATACGTAAGTTTTTTCTTATACTTCTTTTTTATGTTTCATCTCCACCAACCCCATTTTATTTTGAAATACCGACTTAGTCAAGTGTTACATTATTTCTATTATAGGATGTCTCAAGGTTTCGCACTCGAGTCCACGAATTTGTCCCAATGGACCCGATGATTCAACCTTATGTTGAACTCGCCGGTTTTGGTCACCTTAGCAAAATTATGTCTTGGTCTATAGATAACAAGTTCATTTTAGCCTTATGCGAAAGATGGAGGCCAGAGACACACACATTTTGGTTTCCAACCGGTGAGTGTACCGTGACGTTAGAAGACGTCTACATGCTTTTAGGACTACGAATTGAAGGCAAAGCTGTTAATGGTAAGACCAACTTTCCAAATTCAATTTGCATGGAGCTTTTAAACACTGATTTGTTAGATGATAATGCTAGGGGACAAGGTATACTACTTTCACGCCTAAAGTCATATTATAATAGTATTTATTTAGATGAGCATTCCACCGAAGATGCTCGAATCATCAAAACTAGGTGTTACATTATGTTGTTAATAGGATCCTTTTTATTTCCCGAAGGTAGTGGTTCTAGCATGCATATTATGTACTTACCTTTACTTAGACATATAGATAGAATAGGTAGTTATAGTTGGGGATCCGCATGTCTAGCCTATCTCTATAGTTCTTTATGCAAAAACTCCCACAAAGATACTTCTACATTTTCTGGATGTGCTGTTTTGCTACAAGCATGGGGATGGTCAAGACTACCGTCTCTAGCACCGGTCAATAACAACCCCTTCACTTTTCCATATGCAAAAAAGTAAGTTGTTTAAATTGCTATATCTTTACTTCCTTCCTTACAGTTTATTACCCATAACTAATTTATTTTAACTTTTTGGTGTAGATGGTCGGCACGCGGTATGAATTACAAAAGATGTCCGAGACACTGTATTACTCAATATCGCAACCTGTTGGATCACCTTCGACCGGCAGACGTAAGCAAAATAATTACATTATTTCTTCATATTATGTTGACTTTTTCTACATTCATTTAAATCCTATTGTCTTTAACATTTCAGTTCATTTGGCGTCCATACCTTAATATGGATCATGAGCATCAGATCAACCCTGAAGACGCAGCCGTATGGACAACATGCACACCGATAATACGGTTCACAACAGTGGAGCTGCACAACACCGATGGTGTGAAGCTGCAGTTTGGTATGGTCCAGAACATCCCAGATCCCCCAGCTAGCCTAGGAGAATGGCATATGCGTAAAGTGAACGACCAATGGAACTACAACCCTTGGCAAACCTTCGCAAGATCAGAGTGTCGCAAGTGGAAGCACCGTCATGACCATGTCTTAACTGACGCAGTCATGCCAAATGAGGTAAAACCAAGTCGTACTTATATGGCTTGGTATAGATCAGTTGGATTTCAATTCATCGCCGATGATATGTACCTCTACGACCCACGCCAGACAAGTTACACACAAGAAGGCTCAACATCTAACCCCCAACAACATTCTCAGCCCGGTTACTCACAACCACCTATCCGACAAACTTTCCGTTCCACAAACACACAAACATACAACCAAAACATGCCATTCACCCAACCCCAAAACCAAGAACATCCCCCATACCACCACCAACAAATGGACCATCAACCTTCGACCGAACATCGCTTCGCACCCACACCATCACCCTACCAAAGTCGCCTTACCCAAAACACTAACCGCCCCATCACCTACCGTAGCCAAGAACCCCAAACATCACAATACCAAAACATCCCACAACCATATCTCTTCCAAACACCCCAACAACCTTTCCAACCTTTCCTAGACCCATCATTGTCACCCATGTCCCCCTTCAACCGTCCTGGTCGCCCATCCATGAGTCAACCACACCCCAACTTCTCTGGCATGGGTCATGAGCTCAGCTACGCCGGTACACCATCATTGAATACTGAAGACTATGCTGAGTTGGCTGAATACCTCAACGGATCTTCTCCTGTAGGAGGTAATGACGCTCCTGGACCATCAGATGAACAACCACCGGTACAGAATCGTCAACGTGGGTTAGGGCCAAGGGTTAGGGTAGCTAGGGGATGTGGGACCGGAGGTCGGTTAGGTGATCCCGGTCATCACCATTAGGATTCATTGTGTAAAATCCAAATTTTATTAATATCAATTCGTATTATGTCTAATTTATCTTTGTGTAAACTCCAAACATTAGGTTTCTTTCGTAATTCTAAAATAAACACATATCATAATACAAAAATTTATAGGTCAGAAACCCTAATTCAAGGACTTGTTATTGTTATGTTGAAGGGCTTGAAGTTGGTCCCTTTTGGCGAAATTCACATACACTTGTTTTGACAGAAACCCTAATTTTGGGTCAAGTTCGCAGGGACATAACTCACTCATTTTTAATTATTTTGAGGTGGGACCAAGTGCAATGGAAAATTTAAGATGTCTACTTCACTTGTTATGTTGGACAAAAATTCATAACTCTAACACAAACACATGCAATAATACAAAACATTATAGGTCAGATAACAAATAAAATGTCAAAGAGTCCAAGTTCAGGTGCCCATACCTTTCTCATAAAAATTGCAAACGATGCAAAACTTTAGTCCAAATTCATTATCTTGAAAAGATCTACAACTTTTATGTTGAAGGTTTTGTCATTTGAGGCTTTTATCATTCAAACTAAAGGGCTTGAAGTTGGTCCCTTTTGGCAAAATTCACATACACTTGTTTTGACAGAAACCCTAATTTTGGGTCAAGTTCGCAGGGACCTAACTCAGTCATTTTTAATTATTTTGAGGTGGGACCAAGTGCAATGGAAAATTTAAGATGTCTACTTCAAATGTTATGTTGGACAAAAATTCATATTCCTAAAATAAACACATGCAATAATACAAAACATTATGACTCAGATAACAGTTAAAAAACTCAGAAGTCCAACTTCAACTGCCCATAACTTTCTCATAAAAAATCCAAATGATGCAAAATTTATATCCAAATTCATTGTCTTGAAAATATCTACAACTTTTATGTTGGAAGTTTTTTCATTTGAGGCTTTTTTAAGGGAGGCGCCAATTGGATTGGCACCCCCTCTTAAAAATTACACATAGGCGCCAATTGGATTGGCTAGGGCAGGTGCCCTAGCCAATCCAATTGGCGCCTCCTTGCAATTTTTAAGAGGGGGCGCCAATCCAATTGGCGCCTCCCTCTAAAAGTGGGGTATATTGGGAATTTTTTTGAAAACTAGGTTATTTTGGGAATTTATTTGAAAAAGTGGGGTATATTGGTAAAAAATCCATAATTGTAAGCATTATTGTAATTTTGATATATTTAATTATTATTTTTCTTTAATACTATTCAGAATGTTTGTACTCTCTTTTAAAACGAGTTCCTATAAAAAAAAGTATTTAGGGAAAAAAATTAGCTTAGTGATACACTTTGAAATAATTAAATAGTGTTAACTATATATTAATAATTATATAGTTTTCCCTTTTGAAATAATTACATAAATAACAATGTTAAATCGGTATAACTTTTAGATAATATTCCCGTACTTTTAGTTTAATTGAATACCGATACTCTCAACGAATAACTACTATCATATCATTTTTCTATTTTCTTTCATTTTTAAATAAATATAATTTTAAAATAATTTATACAAAAAAGATATGGGTACTCAAGTTAAGTTCATAGCCAGGAATGGAGCTACGACTAATAATAAGTGGGATGTGTCCCACTTAAAATTTTCAAATGATAGTTATAGTCTATTATAGTTCTAACTATCCTTTTTTTTAACATGCAATCTTTTTACAAATTTACAATGCGAGTAACATTTAATAATTGATCACTTAGAACATTATATTTATTTTAAATTATAGTAATTTAACATATTAATATCAATTTTTTTAAAATAAAAATTATTTCCTAAAATCATTAACTAAAACTTCCTCCTTTGAAAGTATTTCAAAAAATCCCACAAAATAATATTTAAATTTAAAATTAATTAACTATCAACAAAATTTAAAAAATAACATGAACCATATCTAATCCTTTTTGTAAGACTCTCAAACATATATTACATATATCAAGAAAAAAAAAAGTACCATATATATATATATGTTTTGTGAATAACCATGTTTAAGTTACCATTTGTTTATTGATGTATTTACTTTGATCTTTTATTTTATAAATTAAATTCACAATTCTAATAAAATATTTAGTTGTCAAAATAATAAATGTATTTAAAAATTTGTAAAAAAAATTATATTAAAAAATAAAAATAATTGCACCAGAGCTTTATAATTAAAAATGAAGAGAACAATATTTTTAATATTACAAATTTATATAAAATATTGTTCCTACAACTCAAACTTTCTGACTCCGTCAGTATTAAAAAAAAATCGATAAAATATTCAAAAAAATAATTTAGAATTCATTTGAAAACCTTTTAAATATGTTCTTCAAATGATTACGAAATTGATATAAAAAAATTAACAAGACATATTTATTTTAAATAACAAAAAAAAGAGCCATATTTACCAAAAATATATATAAAAAATGTAGTACATGCATGATGTAGTTGACGTTGACATTGACAAAATATATAAATTTGCTTTTTGGTTGATTTTTGCATGAATTCCAAGTAGTAAATGACAATATTGATTGCGAGTTACAGGTCCATAAACATGTTAAACACTGCGCAAGTAACGTACACATGATTTCTTGTTTCTATGTTTTTGCCTATTGAGTCGAAAAATACAATGTTTTTGTCTATAGGTTTCTTTTATTATTTGGTGTGTTATGGTGCACCGTACCCATTGTAAGAGGTTCACGTAATTGGTTACATCACTGTTTGATTACTCAGTCAAATACCATGATATCTGATAGAGATCAGATGATGCATGATGATATGAGAGAGAGAGAGAGATATGTGTATTTGTTTGTTTTTGATTGGTTATCTATAAAAGAAAGAATTGTTTTGGAATAATACATCAATGATGATAGTAGGAAAATAAAGAGGGTGATGCCAAAAACCTAGAATGCTTGAAGAATAGGGTTATGTAGTGTTTGCTTACTTTATTTATTGTGTTGTTAACTCAATTTGAAGAGACTGTCTGACCACTCTAATATTTTTATAAGTTTTAGAGCAATTAGTTTGTGTCCATGAGTTGTTTACATTTGTTTATTTTCTGGTTGTTTCTTGGGTAAAGGTATCCATTACATATTTTTTTTCTACATTTGTTTTTAATATAATATGAAACTAGAATTATTGAGGTGGTAAAAAAAGTCGAAGTAGGATAATCACTTGAATAAGCTCATGCGAATTAAGCTTTGTTAAGATTGAGTTTGATCAAAATAACTTAAAATTTAAGTTTGATTGGTAGTCTATTATAAATTTATTTTTATGATTTAATATGATTTTTTCAAATGCCTAATTAATCTACTAACCTACTTAAAAACATATTTCATTTGAATATTGTAAATAAGAAATTCAATTAGTGTTAAATAGACTAAAAAATAATAAGAAATTCCTCACCACCAACAACTAATTAGATTAACAAACCAAAGGATTCGAACACATATCTCTGGATAGTTAATGTTGGAATACAAAATATTTTCAATCACCAACAATTTTCAAATAATTTTTTTTACAAACCAAACTATGTTATTCCAGATACACTTTATTTCGTTATAAACAATATCATTCATAGATATTCAAATCCCCCAACCCACCCACCGCCAACCAAATAATGTCGATGTTACCCCTTTTGAAAAGCCTTTAAAAAAAACTCTCCATCCTAAGAAAAATTCCAAGATGGTCCCTCTAAAAAAATATTATGGCCAATCTAAGAGTCAACTTGATCTCAAACCTTTCTCGACACCGGACAATCAAAGAATAAGTGATTTATGTCCTCATCCTCCCCGAGGCAAAACAAAAACTGAACGTCATTAAGAGAGAATAAAATACCTTGCTTGAGCAATTGATCTTTGAAGCTAGCGGACAAGGTAGGTCGGGCTCTTGAGGAATAAAATACCTTGCTTGAACTTTATTTATTCCCGAAGGAAAGGGAAAACATCGATAAAACCCGGGGGAAATAGATATGTTGGGTAAGGAAGTCGGTTATGCAGAGGGAAGGTATTAGCACCAAACATCCATGGTACTCCATGGGAACAATTTTGATTGTTCTTGCTCGAATAGGTGTTATGTCTAAAGATTACTCGCGAAAGAATAAAGGAAAAGAAAGAAATAGATAAAGTGCTTGGTGAGGATTGGGGCCTTCATGCCTACGTATCCTCATAGTGCAATTAGGAATTCAGAGCTTCGTAGTTCAAAGAACTAGTGGCGGGAGGTGAAAAGAATTGTGATCAAGATATGGTCTAAACCAAAGGATTATGATTTGAGCTCCAAAAGGGGTGAAAATATGAACCCAAGAGTAAAACTGACGTTAACCGATATGTGGACTAGTCGGGTTGTCACTATATGGTATAGCCGAAAACAAGGTAAATTAAGTGTTTGGGGACGATCCAAACATGTTGGGGTTTCCCAAGCGACAAGGTAGGTCAGGCTCTTGAGGAATCAGTGACAGGTTGCATTTGCATTTGTAATCGTGATTTTATTATTGGATTAAGTCCTCGGCTAAGGCAAATCACTTGGATTTGTGGACTGGAGGTATCCTAGTTAATGGTGAACTAGGATAAAATGCTTGTGTCTTTTATCATTGTTCTTATTATTATTGTTTCTATTATTGAGTTTGTTTTGGGAAGCAAAAAGATATCAAACTGGAAACCCAATTCGCCCCCCTTTTCGTGTGTTTCATGCACCTTCAGTCGGTACCAGAGCACTGGTTATGTTATTGACTAGATTATGTCAAACACTTAACCCTGTCAGAAAACGATTCACTTTTTATTGAAACACATTAAGGCAACGTAAGTTGCAATGGTAATAGATCTTTTATCCGCCACAATCACATATCCTGTAGATACCGATGATGCTGAAATGTGAAACAAAATGAAGATCAACAAAGAAATTAGAAAGTAAAGAAATCCACAAAGCTGGCCTGGATTCAAGTTTGAGGTTATCGAAATATTATTGGTGAAATTCTTTGAGGACATGATGCTCAAAATTTTAAACTTTTTTCTTAGTTTGAAATTCTTAGATAAAGGTCACTTCAAATGACCAAATAAAGAATTCATCTGTAGTTAAGCAATAAAGAAAAGGGCTATGATGATTACTCTCAGTTTGTTCATAATCTTTGAGTTGATGAGTCGACTAATTCTTTGGGCAGTCAAAAGATCAAGCATGAAGGAGATGAACCCTATAAGATGTCTGTGGTCCTAAAGAAGCATCAACCAACGTTGGAAGTAGAGTCAAATCAACTCTAGAAGTCAAAGATGAACATGTGGAGCCAAAGATGAACAAATGGACTTGTAAAGTCAACTTCTGTGCATAAAAGTGTATGAATCTGTCAAGAAGGTCATCTACCTTTTCACAAGGAGCCATGTCAATTCATATGGAAGTGTTATTTTTCAACAAAGAAAAGCCATAGAAGGAACTCATCAAGAACAAGAAGAAAGCTTTGATGGATACAGAGGGAAACTCTAAAGAAGATTTTGTAAAAATAATAAGCCAACATGAAGCTGAGCACCAAAGTATCTAACTTCTCAGATTAAGAAGAATAAAATCACTGAAGCCTTGAAATCAAACTCAGATGCTCAAAAGGTACTCTCACTTAACTTTTTATTCTTCTTCAGTTGAAATTCTTGAAAAGAATCGGAAACTTCTGAAAAGTCTATTGAAATTGAAATAAATTCATATAGCTTTTTCTGAAGAACATTGGTGTCATACCCCCAAATTTGCCCTACCTTTTCATTTCATCTGGCCCATGGCTCATTTTATTTGCATGTTCATATGCCTTAATCATCCATCATAAGATATACATTTACAATTGCATGCACATCATTGATTCAAAAGTTCTTGCTATTTATAACACAAAGATTGGATTATTGTCAAATTATCTTGGCAACTCTCATGAGATAGGGTTTATTTCCATGGCATATATGGGGATCAAACTTTGGGATTATATTACATTGACTTGGGTTGATTATCTCTTGAAACCTTAATCCTTGGTACAATATTTAGTTATGATTGGATTGAATCATGGAATGATTGGTTTTGAAATTCATTTATAATTTTGACTTTTGGTGATCATGTTAATATAAAGTCTTACTTAGTGATTGTTATTGATTATTGTTTGATTCATTCATTGAAGGAGAAGGTCCATATTTATTCGAGCATTCAAGTATAATTTCAAATATTCATTTTTCTAATTCAAATCTTGGAGGGAAATTCATTTTCTCTTAAGAATTAAACTATACACACACCATTCTAGATCCAATTTTCATTACAAAGCCATCAAATATTCTATTACAAGAAATTCAAAACCAAAATTTATACAAAATTACAGTTTTGACCTATAGTTGACTTTTTGGTCAAACTATTGACCAAAGTCAACTACCTAGTTCTATTCTTAAACCTTAATCTTATTCTTTCCTTCAATTGCAAGCCGTTCAAGTTTTCTTCATGTGCCTTAAGTTTCCTCGTGTCATGCCTAGCCATGTCTCTTCCCATCTTATGTGTACCAGTCCTGCAAAAACAACACACATGATTAGCATACCATTTACCTACATACACTCATTGCACTCATATCCATTAACAATCCACACGTACACCTACACAATCAAACAAATAAATTCAAATCATTATGCTAAATACAACTTGTTCAAAATCTCACAACTTTGTTTCACAATTCACATTCCAAACACTTTACTTCAAGATAATTTTTAGCCAATTACAAGAACAGGTCAAACAGGAGACAAGCACATATCATATTTCACCAACTAACTTCATCATGGGTCAACTAATAATCATATAGTAGAATAAAACAACCCCATTAATCTACTATCATCAGTTAAGCAACTGTCATTAACAGTCCACTAACTAATCTTCAATCAACTAACTATAACTAATGTTCAAACCAATTGGCAGCATGCATCATAATATAATAACCATCACAATTTAGCATAATAATAACAACATGACATCTTAATGGAATTTCAAATTCATAACAATTCAAACCAAGTAAACATTGCATTCAACAACTCAATGAGTATCAAAATCCTAATAACTAGCTTTTTTTGATCCAAATTTCATAACAGTGCACTAATCATAACAATTTCACTAACAAAAACATCTTAACAAGTTCATTGTTCCAACACTAAGCATCACAAGTAGATGACATTTCAATCCTTCTTACTACAATATAACAAGTTTCATCAATCACATCACTAATTCTATTTGTGTTACTTTCTTTTAACAACAACACTAACACATTGATTCCATGCTACATATTTTGAGAAAATCAACCTCACTTCGAAATTAGCAAATATCCAATATAATTCAAATCCGTTCACATGACAGTAGTTAAATGAATTCAACAACCAACATATTACCATCACTACACTGACCTGTGATCGATGAATTCACAAGTGCACGAATCGCATCAAAGTAATATAAAAGAATATCGATCCCACAAAGACCAAATCGTCAATCTATCGATTACTATCGTTACGATGTTTATCTAAGGCGGTATAAAAGAGATATTGATGTTGCAAAATAACGGTAAATAATAAATGTAGTGTAGATAAAGACATGTTTGAATGTATATCACGTCAGTTAAGTGATGTTTCGATTGTCTAAATAGAACTACTTATGAGGCAATATTTTCTACTCTTGAAAAGAATCCATTTAACAGGAACTGTCGCTTTCGCGTATTCAGAACCGAGTTTACCCTTAAATTAAGGCCTTTTATTGTCACTTATAAAATGTGCGCAGAACGCTAAAGTAGTAAACTTATTTTTAAGAAATAAGACTCGTAAACTTAGTTGAAAAGTGATTTTGATTTGGAAAGTTTTACCCAAGGAGTTTCCTGATTTTAAATCTATCAACGCATCCGAAAACAGTTTCAAAAATCATTTTTCCTTAAAGTGATAAAAACTCCTAGTTAACTAAGCCAGGGTGCTTTCGCACTTCTTGAATAGTTAAAACTAACCAAGTTTGTTTCAGAAAACTCAAGTTAAAAATCAAAACAGCCTTTAAAGTATTTCTACAAATTCAATATGTGAAACATCTCTTTAACCGCGATCCTTACATTCTAACCTTTAAAAGATTTAGCCAGACATGGTAATACCAACAAACACAACGATATTGATCATGATGAAAAGTTATTTTAGAATGTGAGGCATAAAGAACGAGTAAAGCGTGTAAAATAAATAAAATAAAGCGTAGACAAAATTTAAATAAAGTAAAGCGTAGACAGAAATTAAATAAAGTAAAGCGTAGACAGAAATTAAATAAAGTAAAGCGTAGACAGAAATTAAATAAAGTAAAGCGAGAGATAAATTAAATAAAATAAAGCGAGACAGAAATTAATTAAAAGCGATAAAATAAGAACCTGCTCCAAATAGAGGCTTTAAATCTGGTACAAGGAAAATAAACCTCCGACTCTGAAGATAAAGACGACAACAACTCGAAGTGACCCAACTCAATCTCACTAAGGTGCGATAACCCCCCGATGTGACAGATTACCGCTTTTACAAATGAAGAATATAGTCTTAGTGTTGTAAACTAAGTTGGATGATTTGAAAATGAAATCGAACGAACTATTTATAGAGGATTTCAGCAGCTTGCAAAGACCATGGTGCCCCTCAACTTCTCCTTAGTGGGAACGTGGAATACAAAGGTGGCGCTCACCACCCCTTCATGGCACCCGCCATGTGTGGAAATGGGTAAGATCATGGGAACGTGGCGGTTACCTCCTGGTTGAGGGCTGATGAGTCATGACTTCTCCTATGACGGCCGCCATGTGCAACGCCATGTGTACAATATTTGCCGAAAAACCCTAATTTTGGGTATTTTTGCTTTGTTTCTTCTAAAAGGGTCCCGAAAGAGCTAAATATCTGAAAACAACATAAAAGAGAGCATAATACAAACAAAATGATAATAAAGTCCTAATAAACATGTGAAATCCGAGTCAAAAACACGGTGTGATTCAGTGTGATCAAATTCTCCCACACTTAAACCCTTGCTTGTCCTCGAGCAAAACTCTTTATAGTTTGTGCAAGAAAAACAATATCAACTAGAGTTAATTCAAGGCAAGAAGGCTTATAATTTCATTTAAGGAATGTATTGATAGGTACTAACGAATCTAACTAAGGATATTGTAGTGACACTTCCCGCAACTGCGGTCATAAGCTTCGTTCCTATACAAATCAATCCACATTACCCCACCATACCTAGGCATTCTTTTCGTTTTCTTAAAGTCCTTTTCATTCAGGTGCAATCACATTAAGCCCGTTATCCGTACAAACTCATAGTAAAGTGACTGGTTAGTGATTATGATCTTAAGCATGGGGCTCTGGTATATAAGTTGGTGTAACCCCTTTATTTAACCCAATTTGCAGTTGTGGGGGATTGGATCGTAATCCACCCTACCAAGTTCAGCACCAGATACCTCTGAACCAACCAACAAATAGGCTTATTTTATTTTTATTTTTCTAAGCATGGGGATCTGGTACATAAGTTGGTGTAACCCCTTTATTTAACCCAATTTGCAGTTGTGGGGGATTGGATCGTAATCCACCATACCAAGTTCAGCACCAGATACCTCTGAACCAACCAACTGTTGGTTTTAGGTGTTGGCAACAATTTTGGTAAAACCTAGAGTGTTCACAAGTTATCACAAGGGTTGTCTTGATATAAGATAACATGTTCCTACAGGGTGTTTAAAATGTGATTGTGCAGGATTTTACTGAGATGTCAGACCCGATGTTATGACATCTGTATACAGAACATTCAGTCTAAATGTTATGTATTGTATGATTGCGTTTTTTATGCTAATCTATGTGTGATTGATGTAATGATTGAACGCGCCTTCAATCAGTAATTAAAACCAGATTGACTTATTTCCCAACAAGATATAATCAGCTGTCATGAGAAGATATGAATGGAAAATAGTTATAGGGTTTTGTGATGTCCAAGCCCAGCCAAACACTTCTATAAAAAGGGCATGGAATACCTGGTTTTAACACACAAGAAATAATGAACGAAATATTGAGAGAGAATAAGGGTTTGAGTCTTGTGTTGTTGTGTGTATTGTGAGCCATTCATTCATCCATAGATGATTGAATTAGACTGACTTTTGAGTTGTAATTTGTCCACTCTAAGCTTTGAAGCATGAGTGTGTGTTTACTTGATTGAAGCTTTTAAGCAAGATCAAGTATGTGTTCTTGAAGAGTGTCTTCTTTTCATTGTAATACTTGTTTTACATCACTGATGTGATTGAGGGGGAGTGAGTAGGGTCTCATATCTAAGAGTTCTTAGATAGAAGTCACACGGGTAGAGATTAGGTGAAAAGACTGTAACTTGAAGTTGTTTACTGAGAGTCTTTGAACTAATTCTGTTTAGTCGATTTCCTTTCTGGCTTGGTATCCCCCAGACGTAGGTGAGTTTGCACCGAACTGGGTTAACAATTACTTGTGTCACTTGTTTTACTGTTCTTTATTTTTTAATTTGTTTATATTGTTCAAATATTAGTGTCGTGACATTACCTTCGACATCTCATATCTGATACCAGAATTTCAATTGGTATCAGAGCAGGAATCCTGCTTTGGTTCTGGGTGAGATCTAGGGACATTACTTTCTGGTACTATGGATAGAGACGAAGGATCTGTTCATAGACCACCTATTCTGGATGGATCCAACTATGACTACTGGAAACCTCGAATGGTATCCTTCCTGAAATCTCTGGACAATAAGGCTTGGAAGGCTGTTTTAACAGGCTGGGAACATCCAGTTATTACTAAGGAAGGAGAAGCTACAACTGATAAGAAGGTTGAGGAACAGTGGACAAAGGAAGAGGATGATCTAGCCCTTGGAAACTCTAAAGCATTGAATGCTATATTCAATGGGGTTGATAAGAACATCTTCAGATTGGTGAACAACTGTGAGGTGGCTAAAGATGCTTGGAATATTCTTAAAACCACTCATGAAGGCACCTCTAAAGTGAAGATGTCTAGACTGCAGCTGCTCACTACCAAGTTTGAAAATTTGAGGATGAAAGAAGATGAAAATATTCATGAATTTCATATGAATATCCTTGAAATTTCTAATTCCTCAGGAGCCCTGGGTGAGAAGATGTCAGATGAAAAACTAGTGAGGAAAATACTCAGGTCACTTCCTAAGAGATTTGCCATGAAAGTGATAACCATAGAAGAGTCTCAAGACATTTGCAATATGAGAGTGGATGAGCTAATTGGATCCCTCCAAACATTTGAGTTGGGAATGTGTGATGGATCTGAAAAGAAAGTCAAAAGCATAGCCTTCATGTCAAACACTGAAGAGAAAGAGGAAGAAAGTGGTCAAGATACTGATGAAGATCTGGAAAATGATGTAGCATTACAGGGAAGACAGTTCAACAAACTTCTGAAAAAGATGGATGTAAGGTCTAAGTCTAATGTCAAGAACATCTCATTTGACATCAGTAGGTCCAATAATGCTGGAAGAAGAACAAGATCTGATGAAAAATCCAAAGAAGGAAAAGGAGTTCAGTGCCATGAATGTGATGGGTATGGACACATTAGAGCTGAATATGAGACCTATCTCAAGAAACAGAAGAAGAGTCTTGTTGCTACTTGGTCTGATGAAAGTGAAACAGAAGGAGAGTCTGCAAATCTTGTGACTGCCTTGACTGGAAGATGGGGTTCTGATGAAGACTCAAGTGATGATGAAGTAACCTTTGATGAGTTAACCACTACCTACAAAAAGATGTGTCACAGAAGTGAAGAAGTGTGTCAACAAGTGGAAAGTCAGAAGAAAGTAATAACACAACTGGAGAATGAGAAGACAGAACACTTGGAAACCATCTCTAAGTTGAAGACTGAAGCGGTGTTCTTGAACTCTAAACTGGATGAGATGACAAAGTATGTCAGAATGCTAAACAATGGATCTGACACCCTAGACAAAATTCTTCAGACTGGAAAAATGGCAGGAGACAAGTCTGGACTTGGGTTCAATGAATCCAAACCTGAGTGTAGTCACACTGGTAGCAAACCAAAGATGTCACATCATGTGTCACAACATCATAAGGGAGGACAACATAAAGGATAACACCAAAGATGGAGATGTCATTAGTGTGGAAAATTTGGCCACATAAAACCATTCTGCTATAAGTTGTATGGCTATCCTAGTCCTTCTCACCATCAACCTAGACCCAAACATCACATCCTTGTCAATAGAAAACAATGGGTTCCTAGGATTGGTGTTACTAACCTGATAGCTCATAATTCCTTCAGAGTTTCAGCCAAAGAAGACTGGTATTTTGACAGTGGATGCTCCAAACACATGATTGGAAGCAAAAACCTGCTAATTGATCTTCATCCTCATGCCACCAGCTATGCAACCTTTGGTGATGGAGCAAAGGGTGAAATCAAGGGGATTGGAAAACTAAACTGCCATGGAGTCCCTAACCTTGACAATGTCCTACTTGTTAAAGGACTGACTGCAAACCTAATCAGCATCAGTCAACTATGTGACCAAGGTCTAAATGTAAACTTCACAAAAACTGAATGTCTGATTACTAATAAATAAAATGAAGTAATCATGAGAGGAGTCAGGTCTAAGGACAACTGCTATATGTGGAGCTCTCAAGAAACTGGTTACTCATCAATGTGTAGTCTAGCCAAAGAAGAAGAAGTGAAGATATGGCATCAAAAATTGGGCCATCTGCACCTTAAAGGAATGAAGAGGATTATATTTGTTGAAGCTGTCAGAGGAATCCCAAATTTAAAGATTGATGAAGGAAGAGTTTGTGGGGAGTGTCAGATTGGAAAACAGACAAAGATGTCACATCAGAAGCTCAGACATGACACCACTTCCAGAGTGCTGGAACTTCTCCACATGGACTTGATGGGACCTATGCAGGTGGAAAGTCTTGGTGGGAAAAAGTATGCTTATGTAGTGGTGGATGATTTCTCCAGATACACCTGAGTCAATTTTATAAGGGAAAAATCTGATGTATTCGAGGTATTCAAAGATCTTTGCCTAAGACTTCAAAGAGAAAAAGAAAGCCAGGTTATAAGAATCAGAAGTGATCATGGGAAAGAATTTGAGAACAACAAATTTGCTGGATTCTGTGCATCTGAAGGAATTAGTCATGAGTTCTCACCTCCCATTATCCCTCATCAAAATGGTGTGGTAGAAAGGAAAAACAGATCTCTCCAAGAATCTGCCAGAGCTATGATTCATGCTAAGAAATTGCCCTACAATTTCTGAGATGAAGCTATGAACACAGCCTGCTATGTTCACAATAGAGTAACCTTGAAGAAAGGGACTCCTACTACTTTATATGAAGTCTGGAAAGGAAGAAGACCTACTGTCAAATACTTCCATGTGTTTGGTAGAAAATGTTATATCTTGACTGATCGTGAACAAAGAAGGATGATGGATCCCAAGAGTGATAAAGGAATATTTCTGGGCTACTCAACAAACAGCAGAGCATTTAGAGTCTTCAATTCCAGAACAAAAGTAATGATGGAATTTATCAATGTTGTGGTTGATGATCAACAAACTGAAGTCACAAACGATGTTGAGGCATCTCAAAATGATGCCCCAGCTGATTTCCCAAACAAAAGTAATGAGAGTGAACTCACTCGAGCTGAACCTGAAGCTTACAAAATTAATAAGGGAACCTCTATCAGAATTCAGAAGGATCATCCTAAAGATCTCATTATAGGAGACCCAAATAAAGGGGTCACAACTAGATCAAAGGAAGTAATTTCACATGGCTGTTTTGTATCCAAGATTGAGCCTAGGAATGTCAAGGAAGCCTTGACTGATGAATTCTAGATCAATGCCATGCAGGAAGTGTTAGGCCAATTCAAGAGAAATGAAGTATGGGAACTGGTTCCAAGACCTGAAGGAATAAATGTTATTGGAACAAAATGGGTTTACAAGAATAAATCTGATGAACAAGGGGTGGTTACAAAAAATAAAGCAAGATTAGTAGCACAAGGATACACTCAAGTTGAAGGAGTTGACTTTGATGAAACATTTGCTCATGTAGCTCGCCTTGAGTCCATTAGACTATTGCTTGGAGTAGCATGTATTCTGAAGTTTAAATTGTTCCAAATGGATGTAAAAAGTGCCTTCTTGAATGGTTACTTAAATGTGGATGATATTGTGTTTGGTGGGATGTCAGATCAGATGGTCGAACATTTTGTCAAACAAATGCAGTCTGAATTTGAAATGAGCCTTGTTGGAGAGCTCACCTATTTTCTTGGGCTACAAGTCAAGAAGATGGAAGATTCTATCTTTCCATCTCAAAGCAAATATGCCAAAAACATTGTCAAGAAGTTTGGCATGGAGAATGCAAGTCATAAAAGGACACCTGCTCCTACATATCTGAAAGTATCCAAAGATAAAAATGGTGTTAGTGTAGATCAAAGTCTATACTGAAGCATGATAGGGAGTCTGCTATATCTCACAGCAAGCAGACCTGACATTGCTTTTGCTGTAGGTGTTTGGCTAGATATCAAGCTGAACCAAAAGTCAGTCACATAAACCAAGTGAAAAGGATACTGAAATATGTCAATGGCACCAGTGGCTATGGGTGTTGTACACTCATGGATCTGGATTTATGATGACTGGATACTATGATGCTGACAAGACTGGAAGTGCTGATGATAAGAAGAGCACATCAAGAGGATGTTTCTTATTGGGGAACAACTTAATATCATGGTTTAGTAAGAAACAAAATTGTGTGTCTCTGTCCACTGCTGAAGCTGAATACATAGCAGCTGGAAGTAGTTGTTCTCAACTGGTTTGGATGAAACAAATGCTGACTGAATATAATGTCACGCAAGATGTCATGACATTATACTGTGACAACCTGAGTGCTATAAATATTTCTAAGAATCCTATTCAGCACAGCAGGACAAAACACATTGATATTCGTCATCATTTTATTAGAGAACTAGTGGAAGTGAAAATCATAGCCCTGGAGCATGTTGCTACTGAAATGCAGTTAGCTGATATATTTACAAAGGCTTTGGATGCTAATCAATTTGAATGTTTAAGAGGGAAATTAGGGATTTGTATCTATGAGAATTTATAGCAATTAATTTGGAGTGGAAAAGGTAATAAAAATATTGTCTGCCCACTTAAAAGAAAGTGCCCCATTTTTGGTAAATCATCACCTAGTATTGGAACTTCCATCTATAGCCTTTTCACACGCAACCTCTACTCAAACATTTTCACCTTCCTTCAACTTCATCAACCTTCTCTGCTAGGGAAACAAAAACTTTTCCACAAGAACAACAAGATGTCATAACATCCTTCAACATCTGGTTCTAAAACTCCCAAACCCGCGCACAAAGCTAGAACGCCCTCTATGGACTTTCTTAATGAAGACATTTTGGACGTGATTCCCCTGTCTCTCATTCCAGGCGACGCTCCTGGTTCATCCTCAACTGCATGCCATACTTAAGGTAATAGTTCCAATATCCCCTCCAACTCTACTTATACTCCTAGTTCTAAGGACGACATGCATCACACTGAGCGTGTCATAAGGAACCTTGTCACGAGAATCCTCAATGAAGGACACTCTGTAAAGGGAGTTTCTACTCTTCTATCTAGAAGGGACCCCTCTCCCGAGGTTGGACCTCATAATGAGAATGAGGATGATTCCTCTAGGTCTTAAAAAGACATAGCTGCTGCAGGATTATGCTTTTTAGGGAAAACTTTGTCTAGTAAGAAATCTGTGGCATCACCTACTGCCAATGCTTCACAGTCTAAGAAGCATGATTCTACAAATAAGGTGATTGACCTATAAAAGTTGTTGCTGTACACTTGGATAATATTTCCTTCCATCTTGAAGATGGAGCAACAAAATGGAAGTTTGTAATCCAAAGAAGGGTGGCTGTTGAGAGAGAACTGGGAAAGTATGTTGTGGAGGTTAAAGAGGTCATGGACCTGATTAAATCTACTGGATTAATGAAAATTGTTATTGGGTTATCTCAGTGTTTTAAAGGTCTGGTTAAAGAATTTGTGGTGAACATCTCTGAGGACATTGCTGATAAAAACAACAAAGAGTTTTGTAAGGTGTTTGTAAGAGGAAAGTGTGTAAATTTTTCTCCAACTGTGATTAATAAGTTTCTAGGAAGAGGAACAAAAGGTGCATGTGAACTAGAGGCCACAGACAATAAGGTCTGTAGAGAAATAACTGCTAGACATGTTAAGGAGTGGCCTAGCAAGAAGCATCTCCCTACTGGAAAGCTAACTATGAAATATGCTATCTTGCACAAGATAGGGTCAGCAAACTGGGTACCAACCAATCACATCTCTACAATCTCAAATGCTCTTGGAAGGTTCATATTTGCTGTTGGAACCAAGCTGAATTTTGATTATGGTAGATTCATGTTTGAACAAATTGTCAAACATGCTTCTACAAATGCAGTAAAGCTGCCCATAGCTTTTCCCTCAATGATTTGTGGGATCATCCTGAGCCAACAACCTGGAATTCTGAGCACAAATGATCTTCCTAGTAGAAGGAAACCTCCTCTGTCAGTTCATTACAAATTATTTGAAGGCAGTCATGTCAATGACATTATCATGACATTTGATGTTAAGAAGCCAGCCTCTCAGGATGGTCTTATTTCTAAGCTGAAAGAAACTTGTAAGGAATTGGAGACTGGGATAAGGGTAGCTAAAGCCAGGAAAGAAGCTTTGGAGGCTTTGATTGAAAGTTTAGAGCTAGGTGATAGAGATAATGTTGGACAGGCCAAGAAAATAGAAGCCCACACCTCTAGTGAGAGGTCTGAATCTCAAGATGAATCAAGTGGCAGTTCTGGGTCTGAAGCTGATGAAGATGCAAGCTCCTCTGACTAAGTTTTGTTAAAGTTGTCCCGCACTGTTCTAATGGTTTACAGATCCAAATCTTCCAAAGCATGTGTATAAGTTGAGGAAAGCCCTCTATGGGTTGAAACAAGCTCCTAGGGCTTGGTATGATAGTCTCACAATGTTTCTCATTAACAATGGATATAGGAAGGGAGGCATTGACAAGACCTTATTTGTTAAGAATGAAGGAGGAAAACTCATGGTGGTTCTTTTGGCAGTCATGTTTTGACGCCTTGATGTTTTTTTGGGTTCTTTTTTATTTCTCTGGATTTTTATCTCATCTTGTTAAGCTGTGTATGTTTGTTGTTCTGTAACACCTAACAATATGTTTTAACATTCTATGTGACATTCTGTTTGACTAATAGACATTTATTTTGTCTCATTGGTCTCTTTGGTCTCTTTTGGCTAAAAAGGGGGAGAAGTAGCTAAAGGAGCTATAGCTAGCTATGCTATAAACAGGTGATGTTGAAGAGGATGTATGTTGGAGATAATCTGTGTAGTACAAGTGATGTTGAAGGTGATGTCAGATGGGGAGGTGTATGTTACAAGTGATGTTGAAGGAGATGTCTGTGTTGAGCAGACTGAGGGGGAGAAGGAGCACAAGCGTATGTGTGTTTAATATATGTTTACTAGTTGCTAGTAATGTGTGTTTTAATACTTTTGTTGATAAACTGCTGATGTGATTATTCTCTTGTGAACAAATGGTCTGATGTATGTTTTAGCCAAAATTTTCCAAAGGGGGAGTTTGTTGGTTCTAGGTGTTGGCAGCAATTTCGGTAAAACCTAGAGTGTTCATAAGTTGTCACAAGGGTTGTCTTGACATAAGATAACATGTTCCTGCAGGGTGTTTAAAATGCGATTGTGCAGGATTTTACTGAGATGTCAGACCCAATGTCATGACATCTGTATATAGAACATTCAGTCTAAATGTTATGTATTATGTGATTGTGTTTTTTATGCTAATCTATGTGTGATTGATGTAATGATTGAACGCGCCTTCAATCAGTAATTAAAACCAGATTGACTTATTTTCCAACAAGATATAATCAACTATCATTAGAAGATATGAATTGAAAATAGTTTTAGGGTTTTGTGATGTCCAAGCCCAGCCAAACACTTCTATAAAAAGGGCATGTAATACCTGGTTTTAACACACAAGAAATAATGAACGAAATATTGAGAGAGAATAAGGGTTTGAGTCTTATGTGGTTATGTGTATTGTGAGCCATTCATTCATCCATAGATGATTGAATTAGACTGACTTTTGAGTTGTAATTTGTCCACTCTAAGCTTTGAAGCATGAGTGTGTGTTTACTTGACTGAAGCTTTTAAGCAAGAATAAGTATGTGTTCTTGAAGAGTGTCTTCTTTTCATTGTAATACTTGTTTTACATCACTGCTGTGATTGAGGGGGAGTGAGTAGGGTCTCATATCTAAGAGTTCTTAGATAGAAGTCACACGGGTAGAGATTAGGTGAAAAGACTGTAACTTGAAGTTGTTTACTGAGAGTCTTTGAACTAATTCTGTTTAGTGGATTTCATTCCTGGCTTGGTAGCCCCCAGATGTAGGTGAGTTTGCACCGAACTGGGTTAACAATTGCTTGTGTCACTTGTTTTATTGTTCTTTATCTTTTATCCTATTTATATTGTTCAAATATTAGTGTCGTGACATTACCTTCGACATCTCATATCTGATACCAAAATTTCACCAACAATACGCGTATTTATATATATATATATATATATATATATATATATATATATATATATATATATTATTTTTCTTCTCCATGTTTCACACATGTCTTTATTTTGCTGGGTTAAATGACCGTGTGAGAGTCACCTAGCCCGGATTTTCATATGACTTGAGAACAAAACAAGAATTTTTGTGATCATTCACTTATTTTCATCGGTCCCCTATGTAGAGCATGCTTAAGCCGGAGCTGACTGCAAGGATAAACTACTTAAGGACTTATTTGGAACAAATATTAGGGCCACAACATATGGGGTATCGGGATCGACTCTTATAATCATGAAGCCTACGGTGTTAAGACAATACCGATTTTTAGAAAAAAAATTCCCAAGTCTTTTACATCCCGTCATAAACCTGTCTTATAGTCTGAATATTCAAGATCTACTATTTTCTTTGCTCATAATTTTTTTGGTAAGGTTAAAGAAATGGGAGAAATACAGATACACTACACAGATGACTCGTCAAACACATGTTATTTTATTTGAAAGAAAAAGCGAACAACTAAAACGCACAAAACATACTAAAAATATAGGAAAGCGATAAAAAGCGATAAAAATAAAGGAAAGCGATAAAAAATGATAAAAATCTCCTCCCACACTTAAACCGAACATTATCCTCAATGTTTCGATATGAGATAGGGTAGGAGGAACCTGGAAGAGAGAGAGAGAGGACTATGGGTGATCACTGGTACCGTCACTGTCACCGTCCTAGTCAGGATGCCTGGGTCGACGACGTCTGCTACGAGTACTAAGTCCTTCCTGCAGCTACTGAGAGCGACCTAAGAGAGACCCTTGGGTGGCCTCGATAAGTGCGAAGTGACACTCGTTAGCCTGTCGTTGGCGATGCTGCTCATTAGTGATCGCAAGTAAGGACTCAGTGATAGTCCGATGTGCTTTCTCACTACGCTGCTGGGAAGCTACCATAAAACTCATATTATCTGTTAGTTGTTGGTTTATGGTATTCAGAAGGGTGTCACGCATTTCCTCACGAGCCAGGTGCTCGCGCCATATCTCCTCGGTGATGTAAAAACTGGGAGTGGTGCCTGCAAAATGGTCAGAGGAAGAAGGTGCAGTGTGTGCAGGTTATGTAGTAGGAATATCATGAGGAGGTGACTGGTCGCGCCGGTCATACTCATCATCGGTCCCTTGCTCATCATCTATAGGAACGTTAGGTGGTAAAGGACCAGTAAAAGGTGGAGCATCAAGATCATACGTCCAGTTCCTTGCATGTCACACATATGTACGCTAAGAGCAAGGTAAAACAACACTGGGTATAGCTACACCATGGATCATGAGGTGAAAACCACCTGCTCGCCGCACCTTGCATAATTTCATATCTTTCAAAAAATTTAAGTTAATGGTGTGGTGAGGGAGTGGTTCCAAGGTGGCTAACTCAGCGTTGAGATTTAACGCTCTAGCAACGGAAGTAGTCAAACCACCGAAAGAGATGGTTCCTCCCTTTTTAAGAATGGAAGACATATGGGCCAACATAAAAGGAACATGATTGATCCTGTGATTAGTGAGGCAACCCTGTAAAAATAGCAACTCACGAGCATTTACTTTGTTAGAATTCTCCCGACCAAATATAGTACATGCCAAAAGGTATCGAAAAATACGTATGGTCGGGTTATGAATATTATAAGCTAAAATTCCTTCAAAGGAAGTGACAATCACATTTGATAATCTATTCCAAAAAGTAAATGCTTCGAGTGCTCATTCAACATCTAAGGGTGTCTCACAGATAGCACCCTCACCGTAAGGCATTCCTAGCAAACCCGCTAAGGCAATGGTAGTGTACTCGTATTCCACATTAAACATTCTAAACCAAATGGTACCTACCGTGCTAGCAGCGCCAGGATAAATAGTGTAAATTAGGGAACTCAAAAATTCCCTAGTTAGCCTTTCATAGGTGGGTGCTTTATTAGCACAAATATCGTGTAATCCTAAAGTATCAAGCATATGGAAAACACTATGGTATGTCTCTATAGTGTACAAGCAATCTTCGTCTACATACCTGGTAGCGAGGATTTCCCGAGATTGTAATTTTTGTAAAATCTTGTTTTGTCGCTCTCCGGGTTTTCCTCCACGAAGAATGATGTTGTTGAACTCCATTCCGGCCATTAATGGTGATTGAAGAGAAAAATGAGTATTTATGGAAAGGAAATGAAAAATGGAGTTTTAGTGGGTTTTTGGTGGAGAGATGAATGAGTGAAGTTTGGAAATAGTAATGACTTGGAGTTAATATGAGAAAGTTGGGATCTTTTTCGTGAACTTTGGTGGAGTTGGGAGGAGGAGAAAATGGGTTTGGAGAGGTTGAAGAAGGTGAAATTGGTGAATTTAGGGGTTCTGTCCCGTTAAAGCTTCAGACATCATGGCGCCCGCCATGGCTTCGGAATTGGTTGGGCCAGATTTGCTTCTTGGGCCTCAACTTTTTGTCTTCATTTTTGTAAGAAGGGGGTGCACATAAGTTTCTATGGTATGCTGTTTTTTTGGTTTAAGCTTGACAAAACAAAATAAAATAAAACAAAATAAAATAGTAAAATAAAATAAAATAAAATAAAATAAAATGGACATAAAAACATAATATATATATATATATATATATATATATATATATATATATATATATATATATATATATATATATATATATATATATATGTGAAGAGTTAATAATAAGTCACGGGTCCAGAGATCTTAGGAAAGATAAAGCAAGCATAATGTCAAAGGAAACAATAAAAGTAAACATAAATAATAAATAACGGGAAAGAGGAAAATCAAACGGCATTTCTCAGTTGGTGATGGCATCAATGCTCAGGGTATAATGGAGTCTCCTCGACTTTGTATCCTCGAAGCTCTGCGATCTGGCGTCAAAGGTCGGCGATCTCATCATTCAGTATATCGGTTTCAGTGTCATGTGAGGCGACTGAAACTTCGACCTGCAAAGTAGGGCTATCTCCATACGAAGCTTAACCAGTTCAGACTGCATGCTTGGACTCTGGAGATTTGGATTATTTGTGCGGACTTTGATTCTGATAGGTGCGATTTTCGGCTCGTCTACTGTCTCTCCCTGCCCTTTTATGGCGTAGGCCCAGTTGGCCGGATCAATAACACAAGTTACCTGAGGGTCCGGTAAAATGAAGTAGTGTATAGTCTCACCCTCGATTAAGAGCCTGTATTGATCCGGTTGGAAAGAAGATCTCCTCATGAGGCCACGGTCAAGACATAAGTCAATATCCATCAAGGTGTAGCTGCAGTAAGACGTCAGGTGAGATAGTCTTCTATCAAGTCCCACGGCTGAGGCTACATAAGTCATCATGCTTCCAACGTGTATAGGGCTCACATCGGAGCGAGCATTATGATATAGACTCTCGATCAGGAAAGCTCCGCAATCTACTGGGCGTGACTGAGTGGTACAGTACATGAAGAAGATCTCTTCAGCACTCACATGCGTATCAGGGTCACTCTTCCCCAGGAAGGTGTGGGCAATGATCATCTGAAAGTATATGAAAGCAGGGTTGTGAATCTTGTTTGAGATTTGGGTGGAAGGGTCAGGGCTACCTCCACAAGTAATTTCACTCCAAAATTTCTAAACGTCTCGGCTCAGGAAATAGCTCATGGGGAGCTCAAATGAAGCATCATAAGCAGTCTGAAATCCAAGTAAGTCACTGATCGGAAAAATAGCAAGTGTACTATTTTTACCGATGTAGTAATAAGGAGTTTTATCTCCAAGTATCGATCTCAAGGATTGCGTAGGAAATACTTATTTTACTTTGATTCTATCAGAACAAAAAGATAATGGTTTGGTTGTTTTGGAATTCTAACAATAAACACAACAGACAGTAAAATATAATTGATTAATATAAAATATGCTAGGGGAAGTGGTTGATTTAACCAGTTATGAATTCAGTCAAGATTTCCTTAATACATATGAAACATTCAATTACCTAACCTCAGAATGTTCTTCCTTAAGTCCTTAAGGAAGAAACTATTAAACTACCAATTCTTACTCAAATGTCAATTCAATTAATCATTGGTTTTAATCATAAATAATATCAAGGTTTCCGGTGGTTTACAAAAGTTACTAGTCCTAGATGATGCAATCACAAACCTAATTGTGTGAAAACCCTAACAATCCCAATCTTGTTATTGATAGTCATAGATCAATTTGTATTTGTCCGATACAAAAGCATAATAACATCACACAATTGAATTGAAATAAGTAACATAGCAATAAGGAAATCATTTGTTCAAATTCATAACATACGATCAAATCAGGACCACCCCCTAACATAGGGGGTTTAGCCTCTCATAGTATTCAAAGAAAGCATAGTATTGAGATTAAACATTACAAAGAACTAGGAGATTTTGATCTTCAATGGTCGAAGCCCTTGAATCTCGTCGTCTTCAAATCCTCCGGAATAGCTATCTCTCTTGTGCAATGTTTTCTTTCGTACGGCCAAAAGTGTTTTCTCCTTTCCCTTCCAAGCCTTCTAATAGCTTCAGATGAATCTCCTCCAAGCAAAAGGTCCAAACTACCCTTAATGAGAAAAATAGGTTCACAAAGCAAAAGTTTAGGTTTCCAAGCCGCGCCCAACAACACGGGCCGTGTATGTACACACGGGTGCCCGTGTGTGCTCTCCAAAATGATTATGTTCAGATTAAGTTACAGGGGCATCAACATGGGTCGTGTTCCTACACACGGGTGCCCGTGTTAACTCTCTGTTTTTCTGCCTGTCCAATAACACGGGCAGTGTTGTGGCACACGGGTGCCCGTGTTGAACTGCTGTCCAACAACGCGGGCAGTGTTGTGGCACACGGGTGCCCGTGTTAATGCACTGTTTTAAACAACACGGTCGTGTGTCACCACACGGGTGCCCGTGTTGATCTCTGTTTTTCTTCTCCCATTTTGCTCTGCCTGATCAACAACACGGGCAGTGTTGTGGCACACGGGTGCCCGTGTTGACCTGCTGTTTCTTCATATTTTTGCCTTTCTGGGTATCCATAACTTCACCATTATTGCTTTTAAACCTGTGCAATGGCCTGTAACAATGACACTACCAAACGAAGCATAAACGAGATCTTTTTGACATAAACTTGTAATCGAATGCAATGCGATACCAAACCAACAAAACATGATAAATGACTCCGAAGCAACTAAAAACAACCATAAATCTTACCAAAGTGATGAAAATATGTCGGATTAACGGTGGGAATTCAATGGAAATGGTGACCGATCACAACCCCAAACTTGTCTCATTGCTTGTCCACAAGTGATGTATTGAGTCCAAACAAAGGTCACCCCCGAATTCATTTTCCACAATGCAACCTAGTCTTTCACCATTTGTGTTCTTCCTTTCCAATCGAGTTTTAGGTCTCTCCGATTCAGGCAGTTTACCATATTTCCACATCAGAAACCTCGTCACCTGCAAGCTTTTCACACACTCACATCATCTCTCAGAGTTAGGTGTGTACACTCACAGCACAGTATGCAATACCAAACTCTTAAATTTGAATACATTCTAATGTCACGACAACAGCAGATTCCACACACTTTACGAGGTCTTTTTGGGTTGTAACGGGGCTTGGGTACGATGGGATAAACAAAAAAATGGATAACAAAGGGTTTTGAACTCGGCAGTCATGTTGTGTGATTTTTCTTTCTCTTTTTCTCGTGCATCACGTATACTCTGGGGGTTAATTTCACTCTTTTGACTCTTTTTCTACTCAAATTTTTCGAGCATTTTATAGGTGTTAGAGTCTTAAGTCTCGGCAAATGCATTTTTCTCTTTTGTTTTTCTTTTCTCTTTTTTTTTTCTTTTTTTTTCTTTTAAAGAACATACATACTATTTTTCTTTTTGTCTGCTCTCTTATTATGCACTTGCCTTCTCTTTCAAGATTTCCACCCCAAACTTAGTTTTATTGCACATCTTGCAATTCACACAATCATACCGAGTTATGGAAAAAAATGAATGATTAAAAGTTAACAGGGGGTTTATGATGAATAATGCTTAATAGTTAACAGGGGGTTTGTGATGAATAAAATGGCTAAGGCTCAACGGGGTTCACGAAGGGAAACATACAAATAGGGATGGTTAGAAAGGCCCTGGCTAAACAAACAACTTGCCTCAGTGTGTGTTGTCATGTTGTGACGTGTCAACAGAACATACGCAAAATCAGAGTGATAAAGTCATACCTGGCTGAACTCTCATGCTGATATTTAGTGTTTGGCTTTTTGTGATCTCACCATGTTGGTTAGCTTGCAAGCTCTGAAGCCTCCTCGTGTTATGTGGTTCTTTTTTGACTTGGTTTTTCCCTACCGCTCTCTTGGTCCGGTATCCCCAAATTGTGTCTGACTTATTTTCTCATGGTTGCATCAACTTCCGGGGTGCCTTATCAGAATAAGTATGAGGGGTGTCTTTCATCCACTACCATTGATCCCGGATTCGTCCAACCATTTCTCATCACTCTGTACACACAAGTAAACAACGAAAACAAACAAAAACAATAGGACGACAACAAAACAAAAGCGATGGAAATAAAACATGAAAGGAACCCCCCCCCCCCCCCCCCCCCACACCTGAACTAAACATTGACCTCAATGTTTAAATCCAGATACAAAGGGGACTCACAACGACTACTGTTGGTTTACTGCACTTGTGTGGTTTCCTTCCATTTGGAGGTGTTTGTGACTTTGCCCTTTTAATTCTCCTCCTCCCCTACACAAAATTTTAGCACACACAAAAGAAAAATAAAAACGCAATAAATTAGAAATCAAACGCGTGGGTTGCCTCCCACGAAGCGCTTCGTTTAACGTCGCATGACTCGACGGTTCATTTCCCTTATCATGGGGGGTATTTCAGGTTCAAAACCTTGTTGCACCTCTTGTCTACAACACGGACGTTGTCTCTTTTATCAGTGTGGACTCCTTTGTGCCACGATTCCTTTTTAACTATCCTTTCAGTGTTCGGAATATTTCCATTTCGGGTGGCTACTGGCAGTGGTGAGCCTTTGATAGTATTCAATGTCCTGATTAAGCTTACTTGATACTAAGATTTTGTATCTTCCTCCATCTCCTGGTTTTCAATAGCATTCAATGTTATTTCCTTGTTGTGAACTTTCAAGGTTAACGTGCACTCATCCATGTCGAGCTTGCATCGACTCGTCTTCATGAAAGGTCGACCCAGAATGATGGGTGCCTCATTGTCTTCAGGTATGTCTAGGATTACAAAATCGACTGGGAAAGTCAAGTCCGCTATTGTTACCAGCACATCTTCAGCTATACCATATGCATCTTTTCTTGAGTGATCCGTAAACTTCAGATTGGTCTTTATATCACTGATGTTTTTAATACCCAGCCTGTGATAGACCGATAATGGCATCAGATTCACACTAGCTCCCGAATCTATTAGTACCTTTTTGAAGGTTCTTTCTTTGATTGTGCATGGTACTGTGACGGTTCCTAGATCCTTCTGTTTGTTAGGAATGTTCTGCTCCAGGGAGTTTGCATTATATTGTTCCTTACCAGATACCTGTTCTTTAGTGGTTGGTTTCTTTTCAGCCATTACCTCTTCCACGAATTTCTTGTACATGGGCATCCTTTCAAGTGCTTCAAACAAAGCCATATGACCCCCAATCCTTTTAAACATTGTCATGAATTTCTCAAAGTCCGACTCACTAGGTTCCTTCTTTGTCATTCTCTGAGGATAGGGCAACTTAATCACCGGTTTAGTTTCTTTTGTAGTTTCTTCTTTAGTCGGCTCGCTCGGTGATATCATTTTTTTCTTTTTAGCAACCTTTTTCTCTGTCGTCGTGACAGTATTAATATTCTCCTGACCTCTTGGATTTTGAATTGTTTCACTTGGTAGGGAACCTGGTGTTCGAGAACTTGCCAGTTGTTGTGCTATCTGTCCCAGCTGAACTTCGAGATTCCTTAGGGAGGCGGTGGTATTCTTCTGATTGTTTCTAGTCTCTTCTTCAAATTGCATATTTTGAGCTGCCATCTTTTCAATTGCAATCTCCCAATCTGCCTTCTTTGGGACTTGTTGTTGCTGTTGCAGATATTGGTTTTAATATTGGCCTTGTACCTGCTGTTGCACATTCCCCTTCTGATCTTTCCAAGCAAAGTTGGGGTGATTCTTCCACCCCGGATTGTAGGTGTTGGAGTAGGGATTGTTTTGCTTTAAAAACTTGATATCTTCTATCTGCTGTGGTGTTGTAAAGCAATGAACAATATTGTGTGGTCCATTACAAATGCCACACACATCGTTTGGTACCTGTTGTACTTGAGCCACTTTCTGAGCACCTATGTTTAGTGCCTTCAACCTTTTCTCCACCTTCGCAGCAACTGCTTCTTCAATTTTTACCTGTTTGTTTGTTTCAAGCTTCAAATCAATTACCGTAGATTTGCTTGACACCCTATCATACAACTCCAGATGCTCATTTGAGGCAATTGCTTCAATTATCTTCTTCATACCGGTGGCTGTTGCAAAGTTAGCTGAGCCACCAGCTGTTGAGTCAAGGATTTGTCTCGTTTGAATTCGAAGACCATTAACAAACATTTGCATCTGCTCAGTTTCATCCATGTTGTGAGTAGGACAAGCCACTAGGATTCTCTTGAATCTTTTATAGGCATCTCCTAGTGACTCACCCTCCTTCTGCTTGAAGTTAAGGATCTCGTATCTTTTTCTCAGTGACACAGATGCGGGAAAATATTCCTGCAAGAATGCTGTTTCCATCTGCTCCCATGTAGTGATACTACCAGCAGGTAAGGAATAGAACCACTCTTCAGCCTCATCTGCTAAAGTGAATGGGAACATACGAAGTCGGACTGCTTCTTCACTATGTCCAGGCATCTTCAGGGTTGTGCTCATGGTTAAAAATCTTTGCAAATGCTTGTTGGCATCTTCATTCACTCTTCTAGAGAAGGACCGTCTTTCGAGTTGATTAATGGTGCTCGGATGCAGCTGGAATTGTTCCACAGTAACCGGTTGGTTGACAATTGTCATACGACCCCCCGGGGTGTTGGTTCCGCCATAGTCACCGAGGAGTCTCTCCGGTGGTGGTGATGGTGGTGGATTAGCCGCCATAATTCTAGGAACTGTTTCCGTGTCTGAATCTGAACTCTCTGAGTGCACTGAAACAACTTCTTCCTCCGCTTTCTCTGCTAATTCCAGTTTCTTTCTCCTAGCTTGTCTGAGTCTAGCGCGAAGAGTTCTTTCTGGATCTGCGTCAAAAGGAAAATCCGCTGAGGCCTTACCTCGCATAAACAAGTTAGACAAAGATTAGAATTGAATCACAAAATTGTCACAGATAAAATTTTAGTTGGCGAGCAACAAAATTTCGATAGAATAGAAATTAAAATCTGTAGTTTGGCAATCCCCGGCAACGGCGCCAAAAACTTGATCGGAAAAATAGCAAGTGTACTATTTTTACCGATGTAGTAATAAGGAGTTTTATCTCCAAGTATCGATCTCAAGGATTGCGTAGGAAATACTTATTTTACTTTGATTCTATCAGAACAAAAAGATAATAGTTTGGTTGTTTTGGAATTCTAACAATAAACACAACAGACAGTAAAATATAATTGATTAATATAAAATATGCTAGGGGAAGTGGTTGATTTAACCAGTTATGAATTCAGTCAAGATTTCCTTAATACATATGAAACATTCAATTACCTAACCTCAGAATGTTCTTCCTTAAGTCCTTAAGGAAGAAACTATTAAACTACCAATTCTTACTCAAATGTTCATTCAATTAATCATTGGTTTTAATCATAAATAATATCAAGGTTTCCGGTGGTTTACAAAAGTTACTAGTCCTAGATGATGCAATCATAAACCTAATTGTGTGAAAACCCTAATAATCACAATCCTGTTATTGATAGTCATAGATCAATTTATATTTGTCCGATACAAAAGCATAATAACATCACACAATTGAATTGAAATAAGTAACATAGCAATAAGGAAATCATTTGTTCAAATTCATAACATACGATCAAATCAGGACCACCCCCTAACATAGGGGGTTTAGCCTCTCATAGTATTCAAAGAAAGCATAGTATTGAGATTAAACATTACAAAGAACTAGGAGATTTTGATCTTCAATGGTCGAAGCCCTTGAATCTCGCCGTCTTCGAATCCTCCGGAATAGCTATCTCTCTTGTGCAGTGTTTTCTTTCGTACGGCCAAAAGTTTTTTCTCCTTTCCCTTCCAAGCCTTCTAATAGCTTAAGATGAATCTCTTCCAAGCAAAAGGTCCAAACTACCCTTAATGAGCAGAATAGGTTCACAAAGCAAAAGTTTAGGTTTCCAAGCCGCGCCCAACAACACGGGCCGTGTGTGTACACACGGGTGCCCGTGTGTGCTCTCCAAAATGATTATTTTCAGATTAAGTTACAGGGGCATCAACACGGGTCGTGTTCCTACACACGGGTGCCCATGTTAACTCTCTGTTTTTCTGCCTGTCCAACAACACTGAAATTCTGGTGTAGTCAGAATTCAGATGTTCTACTCCAAGTCATGACATCTGATCCAACATTGTAACTACTACAGCAAGACAGTTATACCAAATAAAACCCTGTACTCTAGCACGCTTTCACAGTAGTCACGACATCTGCTACTGTATTACCTTAGAATGGAAGAACACCTAGTTCTGTCCTTCTTGTACAAAGACACAGCAGAGATCAAACACCATACTTACTTCTTTTGTGTTTGGACAGTTATCAGCATGATATATCAATATTGATTTGCACATCATCTGTTACTGTATTTCAATTTGCTGGCTTAGTACTCGTGTTTCCTAAACTAAAAGTCAAGCAGTTAACCTAACTTCCACATATTAGGGAGCTAACCAATAGGCTATTAGTTAGGTTCATTAATTGTAGGTTAGTTGTTATTTTCCTGGATTTTAGCTTAGCTGTTGTATTCCTAAAAATTGGCCTGAGAAAAATGCTGAAATAGAAAAACTAATTATCCTACAATTTAGCACAAGCTGTCAGGTATGAATGTCACAACATTCAGATTGACATCCAGAACATATCCCTCATGCTGATTCTGTTATGTTCCTGAAAACAGACTGTGCTAACTTTGTTGTACTGTAAAAGACTAACCAATCTCAACATCAGTATCAGCCTACACGAACAACTGTCAAGACATCCAGTTTGACAGTTTCACAATGATCCTTTGGCCAGGTCTGTTATCCTCTTGAAGACCAGACTTAACTACATACTGAACTGAGATCATCATGCCTATTATACAGTATATGCTGTTAATGATGAATGTCAAAACATTCTGATTGACATTCCAACAGAAGGCTATGTATCAGGTTTGTTATTAACTTGATAAGCAGACTGAGATACAAGCTGAGTTATGGCAGACAGGATTATAACATGCAGTAGGCAAACAAACACAGGAAATTGTTAACCCAGTTCAGTCCAACATGACCTACGTCTGGGGGCATACCAAGCCAGGAAGAAGATCCACTATCAGCAGTATTAATTCAGAGTTAAACTCCCCCGTTTACAACTCTTCACTTAATCCCTACCCAATGCAATCTATACCTAGGAACTCCTAGATAGAAACCTCCAATTTCCATTCCTATCACTACAAATACAATGTAATGTAAAACCACCTTGAATTTGCTTCACAGCTTCATTCAAGATCATAATCACTCTTGCCTACAGGCTTTGAGTTACAAATACTCTCAGCTTTGACCACTGAGAAACACATGGTAACCTTCCCACAGATTGGGAGGTTTACCTCACACACACCCCTAAATTTTCATTCTAAGAGGCTTACAACAACTAGGTTACAATAAGCTATTTATAACCTAATCACCCAACTGGATTTGGGCCTTCAGAAATCGCAGCAAACTTGTCCTTTGCTATTACAAATACAGCAGAAAATTTCTGCTACAAACAAGGTCTTCAATCCTAAAATCTCTCCATATATATCTCCTTATTTTGAGCCTATATATCTTCTGATTGAGTCTTTAAGACCTCCACATGGGAGTTAGGATATTCACCAAATATCCTCACTAATCCCAGAATATATACTGAATTAATTCATTCAGTTTTCTACACATGTACGATGTCACAGGCATGATGTCGTGACATCGTACATGACATGTTGGTCCAGATGTTGAACTTCTTCAACCCAACATATTAAAACAACAGAGATGATTACATTATTTGTTTTACAAAATTAATGCTAATCCTAAGGTATTAACAATCTCCCCCTTTGGCAAATTTTAGCTAAAACAAATAAACATTACACTGGACAAAACATCCCAATATGGGTATGCTCTTCATCTCTGTCATTGACTCCACCACCACAAACACCAAAGTTGGTGTACATGAGGAAGTAGAGGTACAGGAATCAGTTGTACCAGAACCCTTCCCCTCAATAGGAGAGCTTTCAGAAGAATATGTAATGCTGAGTACATAAATAATGTAACTCAGATCACAAGACACAACTGTCCTCTTAACTCAGATCACAAGACACAAGTGATATGCCCAGTTAGTGACTTCTGTGCCTGACGCCAACTTCTGCTTGCTACCACATTTTACTTGCTTCTGGTACATTCTCAACCTCAGGACTATATTTCTCTCCCCCTTTTTAGCTAAACATTTGTAAAGGAACCCCTCACAAAACCAGATCCAGGCGCAGTTTGCCCAAACCTTAACATACCCCATGATTCAGAGGGAATGAAGTGTTTCTCTTGTGAGAAGAAGAGGGCTATTACATCCTTTAAATAGTCCAGCCCGTGCTTAGGAATTAACGGTAGGAATAAATGCTTGGTCAAGATTCATTAATATTTGCTGAGAAACAGTCAGAGAATCACCAACAAAATCTCAGACTATCTTTGAATACCTTTTATAGCTCTTGACTGTTTCTTTTTCGAAACAGCAGTTCCAGTGCATGGAGACTATTCCATATATGCAGTCAGACACGTTGCACGCGATGTCTTAACATTCCACGCGGCTTTTCCCTGCATTCTGCCAGTATTCAACATTTCCTAAGACCACTTTCATACCTCCAATAGAGACTTGACATCTGGCACTGCTAAAGCCAAAATCACAAACACCAGTAGATGGTTACTCCCCCTGTACCACACGACTGTGACCATCAGGCTTATTCTAATTTATCAGAATTAGACACGTCACATCCATAATTCCTAATGACTTTAAGATTCAGAAGGAAATAACAGCATTGTCTAGGGCAATGTCATGACATCCGGTCAGACATTCTTCTGCTCACTCAGCCTTGACATACATCACAGCATCCTGATAACTAACAAGGTGCCATACCCAGTTATCTGAGAGCACATAGACCACAAGCTTGATGATTACTTGCAGCACAAGGACAAACTCCCCCTGTCATGGACAACCTACTCTCTTGGAGGTCACACATGATCATATCCAACACCCCAAAGTTGGACCTTCACATACTTCCTGATTCAAAGAGATTCCAGACCACTTGATGAATGGAAAACATAAGACGCATCTTCATGTCTTCAAGAGCACCCCCTCTGTTCAACCCTCTTGGCTGACCACATCCACACTCTGTGTCAATCTCTCTTCTAACCAGAACAGAAGACCACTTCACAAGATGTTCTAACATCAGCTGGGACATCCTTCACAACATACCAAAGACCACCATTTGATAATCTTCAGATATCACTGAGTCACCAACTTGATCCAGAAGAACCCAGACATAAATTGGGACATATACACCCTCATCCCATTACCAGAGATAATCTTCCATAGATAGCTCAGAACTCCTAACACAAGTTCCACGAGATGAATAGAAAACACCTCCTTTTGTCTTCCACTTACTACTTTTCTGCTCAAAAGTAATTTGTCTCAGACTTTCCTCAAGAATAATCAGCTGCCATCTGTTGATTATCTTGATTCTTCGAACTCACTTCTGAGATGGACCAACTGCCACTGGTTGATTACCTCCTTCATGAATCCTCGTATGAAAAAGTCAAATGCCACTTATTGACCTCTCCACGTTTATCAGACTTCTCACAAAGATATTCTGACCTTCCAAATGAGACTTGAACTTCAAGCTACATGTTGAACAAAGCTTAGATTTTCTAAGACATGAACAAGTAGCATCCTCTCCATCCAGCAACTCCCAAGAGCTGCAACGAGGACGATCTTTTTGAAGTATCCAATCTACAACTCTGTAGACCCTTCTATCTCAAGTTGATGTGCCACTTCACCAACTAAGACTCTGATGTTGAACCAAATGTCACAACATTGTTTTTGACATCTAGCTGTTGAATTCAGCTCCTTCTTCTGCCACTTGAAAGAATTTCCTCCCTTCACAGAACAGGAGTTCAATGTTCTCATAGACTTGATTGTGGAACCAAGTTTGAGTAAACAACCTCCATCCTGCAGGTTCGCAGTTAAGTCATCCAAGATCACCCCTTGATGAATCCCTGCTTCTTCTCCAAAGACATCAGACACTCTGATGTATGAGTCTTTAGAAGGACCAGTTAGAAACTAACCCTGCAGCTATCCCAAGGATTCCACTTCCTAAAGCAAGGCTGTTTCCATGATGTTAAGAATGCTGCCACTTGTTCTTAACTTCATAGTGTGCATTAGCCAATGCACTTCCTTACTTAGATCGGAGATAAACTGATCCAAGTAACCACCATCAAGACTATGATGTCTTCTTCTTCTTGTACTTGCCAGGAACCTTTTCAGAGATCATATGCTTTTGCTGCCACCAAAGAGATAGATCATAAACCAATGTACTATCCTTCCTGTGATTCTGCACAGGGTCTTGAAGAAGAGACGTTCCAACATCTTTAAGAACATCAGTTATCTTGAGCTGCAAGGATAATCAATTAACTACTTGTACTTGGCACAAGTTGACATTGATCTTAAATCCTTTCCCAATATTCCTTTCAGATACTTCCACCATAAGACTACTTTGAAAATACTCTTCTAGTGTCAACATCTTCTGCTTGCAAGCACTTCAACAGTTTTGAAAATCTTCTCAGATTAAATTCACCCTTAGGAATGAGAGAGATGAATTCTTCCTTGCAAAGTTGTCACACAACCACCAGAACTCATGTGACACAGGTCAACAGCCAACCAGACCCTAGGCTGACCAAATGTGAGGAGGTCAACCAAAACTCCCCCTCAAATTAACAATCATGGAAACTTCACACCAATATCCATGCATTGTACAGACATGTCTCAACATGACATACACCATCCCTACCAGTGGCACCTAACTCTATGAGTTATACCTATACATACTCCAATCACACCAATCAGACTTCAGCTGACCATAAGTACTAGTGAAAGACAACACCAGTCAATAGTAGATATGCATTGCCAGAGCATACTACCTCAACCAACCTCTGAATCTTCATATTCTCACTGCCACTTCTGAGCGAGGTGTTTGAATAACAAGATTCATGGTCCCAATCCTCTTAAATGGAATAGCAGTCAGGTTACCCCATTATTGACTTCTATCATCCAGGGACTTGTCTTCCAGCACAACATAGTACTTTAGTGAACAACTATCCAACCCTGATTCAAGTTATATGAATAAGACAAATAGCAGGCAATTGCACAATGTCACATCTCAACCAGCTCCACTTCTAGAGAACAGATTTCTTAAAGTGACCTTCTTGAGCACACACACAGTTGACCCTACCCTTGTCAACTTAGCACACACAGATGTCTCCTCTTCCAGGTCAGGAGTAGGTTCCAAATAAAAGTATCCCTTTGTTTGACACCTAAAAACATCTGTTCTTCAACCAGCAGCTGCATACTTGTTGAACAACATGTTCTAACATCACCTAGAGCATTGGTTCCACCTCCTTGGAACAAAGCCTCCTTGAAAGTCTTCAAGGTCTTCATATACACTACTCAAGAGTGTAAAAGAATCAGTGATCAGGTGATTCTTACCATCCTGAAGAGAGAACGTCATGATGGGTGGACTTGAGGAGACTCAGGTATCTTTGACATCTTCAGTAGGTTATGATGGATACTTGAATACAACAGCCTTTCATCCACAAGAGGAGAAACTACATCAGAGTTTGAGCTTTGCCAGGTATTATGCAGCGGAAATCATAATACAACTCAACTTATGTACACACACTTCACCAGATCAGCCTCCACGAACATACCAGGCTTGAGTATGATTCACTACTAGCACATCTGTCCCACACATAGGCCAATTGCCAACCACTAGAGACCGGTACACATAGTTCCTGTCATGAATAGTCCATCCACCTACTTCAAGGGACCATTCAGGGAACTCACAGAACCTTCCACGGGTTCCAACATCAGTACTAATATAACTCCTTGCAAGATACCAGAAAGTATCACCCATGGATCTCATCCAGAAACAGAACAGGATGCCTGCTCTGATACCATTTGAAATTCTGGTGTAGTCAGAATTCAGATGTTCTACTCCAAGTCATGACATCTGATCCAACATTGTAACTACTACAGCAAGACAATTATACCAAATAAAACCCTGTACTCTAGCACGCTTTCACAGTAGTCACGACATCTGCTACTGTATTACCTTAGAATGGAAGAACACCTAGTTCTGTCCTTCTTGTACAAAGACACAGCAGAGATCAAACACCATACTTACTTCTTTTGTGTTTGGACAGTTATCAGCATGATATATCAATATTGATTTGCACATCATCTGTTACTGTATTTCAATTTGCTGGCTTAGTACTCGTGTTTCCTAAACTAAAAGTCAAGCAGTTAACCTAATTTCCACATATTAGAGAGCTAACCAATAGGCTATTAGTTAAGTTCATTAATTGTAGGTTAGTTGTTATTTTCCTGGATTTTAGCTCAGCTGTTGTATTCCTAAAAATTGGCCTGAGAAAAATGCTGAAACAGAAAAACTAATTATCCTACAATTTAGCACAAGCTGTCAGGTGTGAATGTCACAACATTCAGATTGACATCCAGAACATATCCCTCATGCTGATTCTGTTATGTTCCTGAAAATAGACTGTGCTAACTTTGCTGTACTGTAAAAGACTAACCAGTCTCAACATCAGTATCAGCCTACACGAACAACTGTCAAGACATCCAGTTTGACAGTTTCACAATGATCCTTTGGCCAGGTCTGTTATCCTCTTGAAGACCAGACTTAACTACATACTGAACTGAGATCATCATGCCTATTATACAGTATATGCTGTTAATGATGAATGTCAAAACATTCTGATTGACATTCCAACAGAAGGCTATGTATCAGGTTTGTTATTAACTTGATAAGCAGACTGAGATACAAGCTGAGTTATGGCAGACAGGATTATAACATGCAGTAGGCAAACAAACACAGGAAATTGTTAACCCAGTTCAGTCCAACATGACCTACGTCTAGGGGCATACCAAGCCAGGAAGAAGATCCACTATCAGCAATATTAATTCAGAGTTAAACTCCCCCGTTTACAACTCTTCACTTAATCCCTACCCAATGCAATCTATACCTAGGAACTCCTAAATAAAAACCTCCAGTTTCCATTCCTATCACTACAAATACAATGTAATGTAAAACCACCTTGAATTTTCTTCACAGCTTCATTCAAGATCATAATCACTCTTGCCTACAGGCTTTGAGTTACAAATACTCTCAGCTTTGACCACTGAGAAACACATGGTAACCTTCCCACAGATTGGGAGGTTTACTTCACACACACCCCTAAATTTTCATTCTAAGAGGCTTACAACAACTAGGTTACAATAAGCTATTTATAACCTAATCACCCAACTGGATTTGGGCCTTCAGAAATCGCAGCAAACTTGTTCTTTGCTGTTACAAATACAGCAGAAAATTTCTGCTACAAACAAGGTCTTCAATCCTAAAATCTCTCCATATATATCTCCTTATTTTGAGCCTATATATCTTCTGATTGAGTCTTTAAGACCTCCACATGGGAGTTAGGATATTCACCAAATATCCTCACTAATCCCAGAATATATACTGAATTAATTCATTCAGTTTTCTACACATGTACGATGTCACAGGCATGATGTCGTGACATCGTACATGACATGTTGGTCCAGATGTTGAACTTCTTCAACCCAACATATTAAAATAACAGAGATGATTACATTATTTGTTTTACAAATTTAATGCCAATCCTAAGGTATTAACAAACATGGGCAGTGTTGTGGCACACGGGTTGCCCGTGTTGAACTGCTGTCCAACAACACAGGCAGTGTTGTGGCACACGGGTGCCCGTGTTAATGCACTGTTTTAAACAACACGACCGTGTGTCACCACACGGGTGCCCGTGTTGATCTCTGTTTTTCTTCTCCCATTTTGCTCTGCCTGATCAACAACACGGGCAGTGTTGTGGCACACGGGTGCCCGTGTTGACCTGCTGTTTCTTCATATTTTTGCCTTTCTGGGTATCCATAATATCACCATTATTGCTTTTAAACCTGTGCAATGGCCTGTAACAATGACACTACCAAACGAAGCATAAACGAGATCTTTTTGACATAAACTTGTAATCGAATGCAATGTGATACCAAACCAACAAAACATGATAAATGACTCCGAAGCAACTAAAAACAACCATAAATCTTACCAAAGTGATGAAAATATGTCGGATTAACGGTGGGAATTCAATGGAAATGGTGACCGATCAGTCACCAAAATGCTTATGGTTGAAGGTGTATTCTTCCCTAAACAACCTGAAATTAATGTATCCACCATCACTAGCGTGACCAACATAGGGCCCGTAGGTCAGCGAGCTCAAGAACTCCAAAGTCAGGTTCCTATAAGTCACATGCATCGCATCAGTATATTCATCCCATTGCAACTGATTGCATAAATGCCTGACACTAGGCTCAATACCTAATGCCTCCATGTAGCTCGAGTCAGGATATCTGGTGGGCAGCATTGGACGCTGGGGAAGCATGGGGTAGCGCTGCATTTGAACTGGGTCACGAAAGATTACTGGCATAGTGTCGCAATTTTCCATCCTGAAAAGTTAGATTAGAAATAGAGGACACCTGAAATCGCAAATATTATAACTGTTAGTCTCCACACACACACACACACACACACACATATATATATATATATATATATATATATATATATATATATATATATATATATATATATATATATATATATATAACAAATAAAAATATAAATTGAAATAGTAAAAGTAAAGCAAAGGAAAAGAAATCATGCGTTGCCTCCCATGCAACGCTTGCTTAACGTCGTTAGCTTGACGATTCAAACTTTATATGTTAGAGGTAGGAACTGTATGATTTATCATGTACTGGCGTAAGCGCTTAGCAGCCCAAGCCAAAGCACAGCACGTCTTCTCAAGCATAGAGTATCGAGACTCACAATCAGTAAACTTCTTACTGAGGTAGTAGATAGCAGATTCCTTCTTCCCTGATTCGTCTTGCTGACCGAGTACACAAGCCATTGAGTCTTCAAGAACAGTTAGATACATGATCAGAGGTCTTTCTTCTACAGGCGGAGACAAGATCGGAGGTTCAGACAGATACTCTTTGATACTGTCGAAAGCTTTATGGCAATCCTCGGTCCAATCATGGGACTGATCTTTCCGGAGGAGCTTGAATATCGGCGCACATGTGGCAGTCATGTGGGATATAAATCTGGAAATATAATTCAAGCGGCCAAGAAAACCTCGGACTTGCTTTTCAGTTTTGGGCGCAGGCATCTCTTGTATTGCTTTGACCTTTGCAGGATCAACCTCAATACCTCTCTCGCTGACAACAAAACCCAACAACTTGCCGGAACGGACTCCAAATGTACATTTGTTCGGATTCAGACGAAGCCTAAACTTCCTCAAACGCTGAAAAAGCTTCAACAAATGTTCAACATGTTCAACTTCCGTTCGGGACTTAGCAATCATATCATCAACATAGACCTCTATCTCCTTGTGCATCATATCATGAAACAAGGTAGTCATAGCTCGTTGATACGTGGCTCCGACGTTCTTCAAACCGAAGGGCATCACTCGATAACAGAATGTTCCCCAAGGTGTGATGAATGTTGTCTTCTCCATATCCTCGGGTGCCATCTTGATTTGATTATAACCGGAAAATCCGTCCATAAAGGAAAAGACTTTGAATTTAGCTGTATTGTCTACCAACATATCAATGTGTGGTAGAGGAAAATCATCTTTCGGACTAGCCTTATTCAAATCTCTGTAATCAACACACATACGGACTTTTTCGTCCTTCTTAGGCACGGGCACAATATTGGCCACCCATAGAGGATATGTAGAAGTCACCAGAAACCCCACATCAATTTGCTTCTGAACCTCCTCTTTGATCTTCACTGCCATATCTGGATGAGTTCTTCTGAGCTTCTGCTTCACAGGCACGCACTCAGGCTTCAAAGGCAGGAAATTTTGCAAAATATCTGTATCTAGACCTGGCATGTCTTCATACGACCAAGCAAAGATATAGGAATATTCTCGTAGCAAACTGATCAACCCCTTCTTGACAGACTCTTCAAGAAGTGCCCCAATCTTCACCATACGAACACAAGCTTCAGACCCCAAGTTAACTGTTTCCAGATCTTCGAGATGCGGCTGAATGATCTTCTTCTCGTGCTCAAGGAGACGGGTAATCTCGTCAGGAATCCCTTCAACATCATCTTCCTCTGCCTCGAATACAGGGAATTCAAAATTGGGAGATGGCGTTGGATCATTATGTTCAATGGGTTTTAGAATCAACCTGCATAATGATTTTGGATAATAATAAAAAACTTTAGAATTTAAACAAGCAAATCATTATGCAGATGAAAAAGGTTGCTTTTATTCTTGTTTTTAGGGTTTTTTGTGATCACCGATTCCATGCAAAAGCAAAAAGTGAAAAGAAATGGGAAAACAAATGTTTAAACATGCATTAATTTAATGAAATATCATTGTATATATGACGCCAAAAATGTCATCACTTCTCCTTTTGGCATGGGAGAAGGGTTTTGAAACAAAGTGAACATATTACGCTGACTTATGAATGACCGTAGGAACATCCACAACGACCCAATTATGGCAGATCCTGCCAGGGATAACAAAGTTGCTCAAATCCTCTACATCCTCCTCCAGAATAGCAGTAGTTTCTTCAGCTTGATCAGCATGGATGAAACCTCCACTCTTGAACAGTCCTTTCTCATTGAATGCCCCAGAAGAATAGCCAATGCCAGCCCGGGATTTATTGTCTTCAAGCTCAATCATCTTCCCTAAACCAGCAACTGCACCATATTCAATGGCCAGTTTCGCATCACGATAGGAAGCAAATGAAGGAGACTTCTTCTCAATTGGCTCAGCAATAGACAAAGCTTGGAAAGGTGTTCCAACTTCATCCTTAGCATCAATATATGAGAAAGAAGACAGGTGGCTAACCAGGAGAGCCTTTTCTCCCCCTACCACAACCTGTTTCTTGTTCTTGACGAATTTCAGCTTCTGGTGTAGGGTGGATGTCACGGCGCCAGCCTCGTGAATCCATGGTCTACCAAGGAGACAGCTATAAGATGGGTGGATATCCATAACCTGGAAGGTAACTTGGAAATCACTTGGTCCAATCTTGATTGGGAGATCAACTTCCCCAATCACGGTCTTACGCGACCGATCGAAAGCTTTCACAACAACACCACTCTGCCTCATGGGAGGCCCTTGATATGACAATCTCGAAAGAGTGGTCTTCGGCAATACATTCAAAGATGACCCAGTGTCCACCAGCACGTTGGACATGGCGTCGTTCTTGCAATTCATAGAAATATGTAAAGCCATGTTGTCGTCTCTTCCCTCCTCAAGGAGATCAGCGTCACAGAAACTCAAAGTGTTGCAAGCAGTAATGTTTGCAACTATACTATCAAACTGTTCTATTGTGACATCGTGATCGACATAAGCCAAGTCCAGAACTTTCTGCAGAGCCTCCCTATGGGGTTTTGAATTAAGAAGCAAAGATAGCACGGAGATCTTGGACGGCGTTTGTAGAAGCTGGTCTACAACGTTGTACTCACTCTTCTTAATGAGCCTCAACATCTCATCACAGTCTTCATTCACAATGCCACTCGGGCCAACAGAAGAAGTAGGAGTCTTTTGTACAGAGGAGGTTTTGGCAACAGGTGCCGGATTCGGAACATTCACTGCAGTCCCAACCGAACGCTCAGCAGAATCAGAAACAACATGAGGCTTCGGGGGTGCAGAAAACACACGACCACTACGGGTCAACCCGCTCACATCAGCAATATTTACCACAGATGTTGAAGGCAAAGGCGCTTCTTTCCCATCTTCCACAGCAACTGGATTATAGCGGAAAGGAATTGCTCTATCTGAAGCATAAGGCACAGGGCCTGCAGGCTTGATCACCAAAGAAGGAGAGACCTTCAGCTTACTACCATCATAACGGATGACAACATGCTCAGGAATTTTGAACACAGGGGAAATCACATTTACTTCTGGTTCATCTTCATCAACATTTCTGTTTTGAAGAATCTCAATAGTCCCCTCATCCAACAGCTCTTGAAGCTCTCTGCGTACTTGTCGGCAACCCAATCTATTGACAGAGCAGATACGAAATTTGTCATGGTCGTGCTTCATTTGACTGTAATCACACAGCAGACGATGTAACTCAACCAATGACTGTCGAATATGGCTTACATATTTGACCTTGTATTTGCCAGGGCAACCCTGGACCATGTTAACCGACTTCCCATGCTCGGGCAATGGGTTCTTCGTAACATTAGGGCCTGAGTCCTCAAAGCTCAGAATGCCGCATCTTGTAACACCCCGATAATGATATAATAATTATTTAAATTAAGTTAATAATATGTTTATTAATTTAATTAGATGATTGAATTATTATTATTATTATTTTGGAATAATAATTATTGGGATAATTATTTATTGGAATAAAATAAGTTGGAATAATAAAAAGTCCCATTTTTTGGTAAAAAAGGGTTTTTTGCACGTGAAAAGGAAAACACAGAGAAGCGGTTGAAAGTGGAAAAAGGGCAAAAAGGCAGAGCAAGAGAAGAGGAAAAGCTTGGAGCTCAGAGATTGCTGGATTAACTCAGGTAAGGGGGGGTTTATCATCGGTTAAAGGGCATTATGTGATAATATGTACTGGGTAGTGATAACCATTGTTTGACCTTTGATTAGATTGATGCATGATGAAATTGTGAACTTTTTGGATAAACGAAATTGGGGTATAATTGAGAAAGAATTCGTAGAAATTAAATGTAAAAGTGTCAGATTTTGTGTAATCGAATAAGACATGAATTGTGTTGAAAATATGAACGATTTCTGTGTAGAAATTGGACTGTGGAAGGTTGGATTGGGTAGATCTCGTAGCAGAGAAAGCCATTGCAGATCTGGAAATCTGGTTTCTGGTCATACGCGTATGGCACTAGGCAATACGCGTATGAGATGGCTGGTACGCGTATGGAGGAAGCCTTACGCGTATGGGTGAAAAAGATGATATTTTGAACGTAAATTGGTCTCTGTTGGTACGCGTAATGGGGGATTGTTACGCGTAGCATACGCGTATGAGACAGGTGATACGCGTATGGGTTGGGCGAGGAAATGCGCAATACGCGTATGGGCGTGGGCATTACGCGTATGGATTTGGTCAGGCGTGGGCAATACGCGTATGGGCATAGGCAATACGCGTATGGGCAGAATTGTGATTTTTCTGTGCTGTTGCTGTGCAGTTTTTGGTTGTTTAGGCTGAGTGATGTACTTAGCTGATGTATGATGTAGCAGGGATCATTTCCCGTTGTTTTGAGTGGTATAGGTATTAGTAGAGTGTGCTAATACTGTATTTGATTATGTGGCATGATGTGATATGCTTTTGTGATAAAATGTATTAATGATGTATGATGATAAGCATGATGCTGTGAATGTATCAGTTATGTATGCATTTGTGAATAGACTGTTTTATGGCTTAGAGTGTGAGCTTATGTCTATTCTTGAATTGTTGCTGTTGTTGTTGCATTGCTAGGTGATTAGCATGCTTATTCTAGCCTTTGGGGCTGTAGCTAATTCCCATGGTGAGGAATTAGTGAGTGAACCATGGTGGGTTTGTTGTTGATGTTTGCATGCTAGATGATTAGTGTGCATAGTCTAGCCTTCGGGGCTGTAGCCAATTCCCATGGTGAGGAATTGGTGAGTGAGTCATTAGATCTCAAATGAGTGGGACTAGTGAGCTTAGTAGCCGTATCTGGATTTGATCGGTGAGCTTGAACTATATGTTCGAGAATAGTCGGTACCGCATGTGTGGAGTCTCATTTCATAATGAATGTATGGCATATAATATGAATGGATGTATTCCAGTATTATATGTGTGTTGTGTGTTGTGTTGTTGATGTTGAGTATGGTTGAGATTATACATATGCTATATGTTACTGTTGAATATGATGTTTGAACGGATATTGCCGTTGCTGAGTGCGTAGTCTGATTAGGGTGAATTGATGTGTTATTTACTTAGCATTACATGTTGTTCTATAATGCTTATTATATTGATTGAGGAACTCACCCTTACATCTATTTTTCAGGTAACGAGCAGTGAGTTGAGTAGAAGCTAGTGCTATGGAGTCTAGTGTCGTCCTTAGTGGGTCATGCTCTGGTAGATGTAACATCGGGAGGGGAGGTTGACTATGTTTTAATTTAGTTGTTGATCAACTTTACATGTGATGTAGTACATGATTTGAATGTCGATATTTTGTGTCCGCTGCGAATTATGCAAAAGAGTCTTATTTTGATTAAATAAATGAGCATGACAGGATATTTTGATGATTGTTGTGAAATGATTGTGTGACACCCTTCGGGGCATAATTACTCTGATTTGATATGTTATATATTTAATTAAATATTTTGGGGTATTTAGAAGGGTGTTACACATCTCACAAGGTCTTGAACCTTAGTCTTCAACGGATAGCAGTTTTCTATATTGTGACCCGGAGCACCGGAGTGATAAACACAATGTTGGTCGGGCTTGTACCACCACTGCGGGTTAGCAGGTACAACCGGAGGATCCCTCGGGGTAATCAGTTTCCGCACTATTAAAGAAGGATATAGCTCAGCGTATGACATAGGAATAGGATCGAAAGCGATCTTCTTCCTCTCATAATTCAAATTAGCCTGACTACTGTTGCCACGAGGCTGGTAAGCCTGTTGCTGTGGGCGATGTTGCTGTTGATACTGAGGTTGTTGTTGATTATGTTGATTGTTGTCTCTGAAGACAGGTGCTATATGAGCCACCTGATGCTGATTGCTGGCATGACGCACAGGCTTCCTCTTGGCAGAGGGTCTTCTGGGTTTAGCATGGGATTACACAGCATGTGCCTCCCCATCTTTCTTCTTAAACGCCCCATATCGTTTAGAAGAGCCTTCATCCTTAGTCAAACGTCCTTTTCGGACTCCTTCCTCCAATCGCATCCCCATATTCACCATCTCGGTGAAAACAGAGGGAGCACTAGCGACCATCCGCTCATAATAAAATGAACTAAGAATCTTCAGAAAGATCTTAGTCATCTCCTTCTCTTCCAGCGGAGGAGTAATCTGAGCTGCCAGCTCTCGCCACCTCTGGGCGTATTCCTTGAATGTCTCTTTGTCCTTCTGGGACATAGCTCTGAGTTGATCACGGTCAGGAGCCATATCCACGTTATATTTGTATTGCTTGACGAAGGCTTCGCCAAGATCGTTGAAGGAACGAATGTTTGCGCTATCAAGGCTCATATACCAACGAAGAGCTGCACCAGACAAACTATCCTGAAAATAATGAATCAACAGTTGATCATTATCAGTCTGAGTAGACATTTTCCTGGCATACATAACCAGGTGGCTGAGAGGGCAGGTGTTCCCCTTATACTTCTCAAAGTCAGGGACTTTGAATTTGACAGGAATCTTAACACCGGGAACCAAGCATAATTCAGCAGCAGACTTGCCGAACAAATCTTTCCCTCTAAGGGTCTTCAATTCCTTGCGGAGTTCAAGGAATTGGTCATTCATCGCATCCATCTTTTCATTGACATCTGGGCCCTCAGACGACTCAGAATGATAGATGGTGTCGTCTACCCTGGGAGTGGTATGCACGACAGGAGGAGGCATTGCAAGGACCGGGCTAGATGTCGGCATGGAGGCAAATGTAGGAGCTGGAATATCAGGCATAAAACCAGGAGGCATACCCCACGGAAACCCGTCTGGCATGGCTGGCACGAAGTGGGCACTGGCAGCTGGCACTGTTGATGCAACTACTTCAGATATAACAGTCCTATGGGGAGGAGTTGCAGGAGTCGGAGATGGTTGATTCTGTGCAGCTAAGAATTACTCCATCAGAGCACTCAGTCTGACGACCTCTTCCTTCAGCTCACGGTTCTCTTGTTCAAGTTGATCCATTACTCTTACAGAATTAGCTCGGGTGTAGTACCGATGAGGCAGCTTGTCTTTAAAATAAATGAAGAGCACAAAGTTAGGCCACAAACAAGAAGACCAGAACAACACCTGCTTATGCGAGATGATGAATGCAATGCTCGTGCATATGCTTTGTTTTTATTTCAAGGAACTTTTAGGGTATCATTTGCAAATTTGAAATTTAAAACATTTAATCGCATATGGAAAACATCTCATCAAATATATATTCGAGACAAAGAAGTACATCATTGTCAATTATATTACAAGGGAAAAGGAAAATGAACATCTTATGGATCCCTAGAAGCTCAAGATGCTGGAAGACGAGAAACACAAAGCCTCTTGATCTCTCTCTCATATGCTGCTTCCATATCCGCTTTCTCCTTAGCAAGTCGATCATACTTCCTCTTCCAGAATTTGGAAGACTGAGGAAGCAGAGAAGTCCAGGCATCATTCGGATCATCTATCACCTGATGCTCGAGGAATTCGATCAGAGCGTCCTTCTCCTTAAGCTGTTGAAGCAACTCTTCTCTTTCACGGATCCAGGCACGTGAAAGGTCTTCTTCTCTCAACTCCTCTACGCCTTGGTTAGGGAGGGTTGAAGGCCCAGCCACATCAAAAGGTGTAGGTCTCGGATAATCATAAGGCATAAGATACTCTGATGCTCTCTGCCTAACCCAAGTCGTATACGGCTCCAAAGCAATGCAGTTCTTCGGACCCAACTCATTTCTACCCTTCTTGTGAATCTTGCGCCAAGCGCGGACTATTCTGGCTTTCAGGACTTGGGGATCTTTACCCTCCTGAAAGAACACACCTTCTAACAGAATGTAATGAGGTTTATCCTTTAGGGGGAACCCAAGCTGACGACGTGCTAAGATAGGGTTGTAGCTGATCCCACCACATGTACCAAGAAGAGGCACATTAGGGAATTCACCACAATAATCAATGATCTGAACTGTATCATACACACGATCATACCAAGAGATATCGTCATTAGTGAGAGACATAAGTCTCGTAGACCACCGTAGACATCCCTTGTTCTCCTTGAAAGCGACCGTTTGCGGTAAGTGAGAAATAAACCACTTATACAACAGAGGCAAACAGCACACAATAGCTCCTCCACCCTTTGCATTCCTCAAATGCAAAGAGAAATAGGTATCGCCCAACAGAGTAGGAACGGGATTAAGAACATAAAAGATCCTAATGGCGTTCACATCCACAAATTTGTCGATGTTGGGGAACAATACCAATCCATAGATGAGCAGCACGAATATGGCCTCAAAGGCGTCCTCACTCATGGCCTTCCCATAAACGGTAGCTTGAGCATTGAGGAACTCAGAAGGAAGACCCTGAATTCCACCTTTGGTGGTCATATGCGCTTTAATCAGGGATTCATCTATGTGCAACAAGTCTGCGATCTCTCGAGAAGTCGGAATACTCTCCAAGCCACTGAACGACACCTGATCCAGAATAGGAATACCCACAAGATGAGCATACTCCTCGAGCGTAGGCAACAGCTGAAAGTCTGGAAAAGAGAAGCAATGATACAGAGGATCATAAAACTGCGCCAGAGTACTCATCAACCTGAGTAGTCAACAGAGGCAGAAGCTTCCCATAACGAGCTTTGAAACCCAAGGGATCTAATACATAAGATGTCAGATTCCTTAACTCTTTCACATCGGGCTGTCGAAAGCTGTACTTCTTTGTATGCCTTTTTTGTCTTTCCATGTCTGAAAATTTTGCAAATAAACCCTTTAAGTTCCTTGAAAATTTTCCTCATTTTTTCTGATGACATGAATGCAGATGAATGCATGAATGTATGAATGCAGCAATCACACTCAAGGATCAAGCAAATCACACCATACAAAGGTCATGGGAAAGCTCATAGTATCCTTAATATCAATCATCCATTTTGGTGGATTATGGTTTTCACCTTATCAACACCCAAGTTCCATTGATATTAACGATACATGAACCGGCTCAATCATCCTTAATATCAATCATCCATTTTGGTGGATTATGGTTTTCACCTTATCGACACCCAAGTTCCATTGATATTAAGGATGTCTGAACGACTCAACCATGAATCACGGGTTTGTTGAGAGTCACGAGCATGGAGTCTCGGTTAAGAACCACCCAAAGGGAGTGTACTAGGGTTTAAACCTGCCGAACATGTTCTACCAGAGGTTCCCATAGTCATCATCCCATCTTTAGAATATTATAGGAGGAACGAATACTCGTATTCCAAAAATATTCTCAAGAGAGACTCTTATGAGTGTAGTATCGCGTAACAATCGCATCAGATCTTACATCTGAACGACTTCCGCACTACGTCCTAAAAATAGGCCAAGATGGGCTTGGTAAACTAAGGTCCTTAGCTTCTAAGGCACATGATTGAAAGAATAATGCCTAACCCCAAATGACTTGTGTGACATTATTAATCCAACATGACCTCCACCAAGTGAATGGACTCGCAAGTCAACTTGCTAAGGAATACTCCACACAAGTCGACGAGACTATGCCATTCTCCTATCCTAAGGTGCACTCGAGTTCGGGTATAGAACTCATCTCACAGAGATCACCAAGCAAACAACAATTGTATATCAAGCAATTCAATCATTACAATCAATACAGTAATCCCAAATTGTACAAAAATATGTCATATAACAAATAAACAATATCATACAACAAGGGTGAAAAGTAGGCAAAACCACCAAGGACACCTCCCCAGCAGAGTCGCCATTTTTCTGTAGCGGTGTATTCGTCACTTTATGATTTATTGATTAAATCAAAAGCAAAGCATACAAAGAATCGAGTCGCCACCGCACTTTTATTTATCCAAAGGAATGGCTAAAAAGCGAACAAAAGCCTAAGAAGTTTTACACATAGAAAACTAATGAAAAGATCAGAGATCGGGGTAAGGGGTTAATTACGCAATGGGAAGGTGTTAGGCACCCAAAACGTCCTAGGTACTCCTAGGGAGCCCTTTTCACAACTTGTTGTACGAAATGTTATTTGTTTATGAAATATTTATGGTGCAAACATGATTGAAGGGATGGGAAAAGAACGTACAAGTTATTATTTTTGTGTTTGAACGGATGAACCCGTTGCCTACGTACCTTTCCATGGAAGGTAAGGATCAAAACGCCGTAGTTCGGCTAAAAGATTTCCAAAAGTAAGTGAATTGATTTTAAAACAAAAGCCCTAAGGTCTTTCATTATCCACGGGAGAAAACTCAACCTATACAACCACAAGTCCACAATGTGAGAAAAGCTTCAACTTGCTAGTTAGGGGTTAACCGTATAATAAGCAAGGAAGTCTTACAATTCAATCACTAAGGACAAAAGATGAGATTAACATCAACCAACTAGGATAGATCAAACCTATGGCTAATGTATGAAAACTTATCAAGAAAGTGGACTTGAGCCACAAAACAATTGAATGAGTGGGATTAATCAATTAGAATTTATTCATAAAAGATGGTCAAAGTGTGATTAGAATTCAATTCAAAAGAAGTATCATGAAAATGAAGTTTGAAAATCAAAGGCCTAAAGCCTAGGTTTCTAGTTTGAAAACAAATGAAAATGTTTGCACAATATTTTTCAAGTTTTGGGTTAACATGCAAATGGAGGTTTAAAGAAACAAAAAGGTGGAGGGTTAAGGGATGTAAAACTTCTTAGATGTTCACCTCTTGAGATCATATGTAGATGATTCAAGTGATTCCTTTGGAATAGGCAACAAAGCAATAAGCAAATAACAGATGAACAAAGTAAATGGATACTGGATGCCAATCAATGGACTTATTCCAATCTCACAAAACAAAATGGATACCAGATGCCAATCAATGGACTTACACCAATCTCCTAAAATAAAAAGAAACATGGATACCAGAGGCCAATCAATGGACTTATACTAGTCTCACAAAACAAAGAAACAAGGATACCAGATGCCAATCTATGGACTTATACTAGTCTCCTAAAACAAAATGAAACATGGACACCAGATGCCAATTAATGGACTTATACTAGTCTCCTCAAACAAAAAGAAACATGGATACCAGATGCCAATCAATGGACTTATACTAGTCTCCAAGGAATGATCATAGGAAACAACTGCCAATAGCTGGACTTACAATTGACTGCTCACAAGAAACAAACAACAAATGCAATAAGCAAGAGGGAACAAGTTGCCAATAAATGGTCTTACACTCGACTCCAAGGAAAGGAATGCCAATGAATGGTCTTAGTTCCAAATCCTACCAGATCATAGGAAACAACTGCCAATAGCTGGACTTACAATTGACTCCTCAATGGACAAAACAAAATGTCACAAAGAAATGAACAATGATTATGAAATGATATACAAGTAGTGATGATAAATGCACAAGGCACACATAAGCAAATATGCACAGATGAATCAAATAAGCAAACAAACAAGTCAATTAGCACACACTATACACAATCAATTAGGCTCAAGCAAGGTTAGGCTTTACAGCCAACTAGAATGGGGTATTTTGTGCTCTTAACCCTAACATTGAGAGTTAGGGTGAAGCAGATGAAATGGAGATGAGGGGTGTGCCTCATAGCTCTTATCCCTGGCCTGGGAGAGCTTGAAACAATGGAAAGTGTGGGAGTTCAGAAAGTAGGAACTCTTCTCCACAAATAATTGACTCTATAAGATCTTGGGTTATTATTCACCATGCATCAACACATGGTGTGAGCAAGGTGAATGACACACTGAGTAGCAGGAGATGGATTACACATCTCTTTTATCTGCCAATTGCCTCTTAAGAGGATTTTACCTGCTTGGCATAAAATTAAACAAGCACAAACATTGCCTCTTAAGGAGGGCTTCAGACAGGTGCCTACCAATAACAGTAGGTCTTCCAGACTACATGAAGATTAGGGATTATACCTAAGTGGTTAAGCAACCAAGCAAAGCAAAGTTCAAAATGAACTTAAAGCAACTTAAGTACCTGTGGAAACAACTAAACAAATCAGTACAATACTCAGACAATCAGACAACAGTCAATAAGCAACAGACAATTCCCAATGTACAAAAATGTGTAAGCCAAAAGGCAAACTCAAATGAGTTAGCATCAACCTACAAAACACACAAGTGTTAGTAATCAAAAGCAAACATCAATATTCACATGATGAAGTATCATCAACTACGGAACTTGGATGCTCAACCTGAAATCAAAGCTCACATGTAAGCAACAAACCACTAGGTTAAAGCCTAGGGTCAAAGATGGAGAAAAAATTTAAAACAGGAGCTGAAATTTAACACAAAGCAACTTCAAACACATATTGACATATTCCAAAAAGTCTTACATCAAAATCAATCACCTAAAGCATTTCATGATCAAGTGAAGTCAAAGGAAATTTCAAAGCTCATATGTGATCATCAAGAATGAAAAATTCAAATCAAAACAGAAATGATTCAAATAAATCTGGAAAAAATCATGCATATTCAAGACATCTAACATGATCAACATACAAAAAAAATCAGGCACATTGGAGATCATCTAGCATGGAAATCACATTGTACAAGTTGAACATCCAAAAGGTGTGACACAAATTGTCACGCCAAGTTAGCACATGCATAAAACAGAAATGGTAATTGAGAAAAATGTCAAACCAAAACCAAAATATCCAGCAATGTGTCAAGATTCATCATGCAAAATTTCACATTCATTGGATTAAAGACAAGCATTTCAATATGAGATAAGCAAGGCAAGGTCACAATTAGACATATGATCAATCATCCTAGCACAAAATAAAATCCAGCCATGCACAATTTTGGAAATCATGATGATAAAATAATAGACATTCTAAGGATCACTATGCAAAAAAGCAGGTATTTTTTGGATCAATTTTCAAATTGTTATGCATTTTTCAAATTGAGAAAAAAATTAAAAAAACATATGAAGCACATAGCATGGTTCATGGAGGGAAAATGAGAAAACATGATAACATTTGAAATTAATTCCATCGCCAGGAATCGAACCCGGTGAGGATTCAAAAGTGGCGCGCGTTTCATCATGAAACGCAGCCGTTTCATTAAACGACGTGGCTAGTCAGCGCTCGCGTGGCAATGTCAAAGCATTGTGAACCAATGGAAGCGCAATGTAAGCGCATGCGTGGACCAGTAAAGGACAAACCCTAAACTAGCGTGGCAATAACCAGGAAAGCGTGGCCGAATCATGAAACCGTGGCCTAAGGCATGATCTTCATCTTCTTCCTCGCGAAGAAGATGAACAGTGAAAACCTTCATGCACGTTCAGAAAATCAAAACTCATACATCAATACGTAGATCTTTCAAAGGAGATCATGGATCGAGCAAGAACTAAGCATGAATCAACGTACACAAACAGAATCGAGCACATGAAAGTTCATACATGAAACTTGAATCAACCCTAACACAGTCAATAGTGCATCAAATTACACGATTCAAAGCTCAGATTCATCAGGACACCAAGATCTACAACAACATAGCAATGGATTTTAAAATTAAGAGATGCGAATTATGACCTCTTGAAGTGCAGAGCCTTTGAATTCACACAATCCACAGCTTGTACTGCTTCAATTCCACTCTACAATGCTGGAAATGAAGTTTGATGAAGTGATTGAAGCTTGAATGGCTCTAGATCTAGCTCAAAATAGAAACTCCATTTGCCTCTTCATGAACATGAACTGCACTATTCTTGCACGAATTCAGCAAAACAACTCTTGATCTACACTAAATCCAAGCTCAGGAACAAGAATATGAAGTCAAAATGCAATGCTATTTGGAAGAAAATGGAATTATGAATGAGAGAAAAATTTGAAGTGAGAGATAATTTTAGATCTAGAAATGTGAAAAATGATTAATCCCCCTCAATTCTGTTAGGGTTTAGGTATTTATATGCTCTAGTAATCAACTTGTTAATCCCTAATTAACTTGGTTAAGTGAAATGAGGTGTTTTTTTGCAAAAATCAAAATTTGCATGGTGCATGTAGCAATTGCACGTGAACAATACCAATTGCTTCATCATTTTCACTTAAAATCATTTTTTAAAACCAATGGCAATGGTAGAAAGTCCATACAATGCACCATTTTTGAATTTTGTAATTTCCCTCCAAAAAAACCATGGATTAACAAATGATCATGTGATGACAATTCATGTAATGTGATGCATGATTTGTAAATTAGAGGTAAAGAGGAGAATATTGCAAAAAGAACCACTCATTTTGGAGCTTTGGTTGAAAAGTTATGCTCATTTGAAGTCTCATGCACACTTTGCCATGATTGGATCATATATCCTCAACCACACATCATATGCTCATGATCTTGGACATTTTGGAAATGGGAGAGAAAGATATACAACTTTCATGTTCAACAAAATTTCATTTGAAGCTCTCTTGATGATGTAATATTGAGTTGAAGTTGGTCCAAAACCTTTCCATTTTGGGAAAGTTCAAATTATGGGTCACTTTCTATTTTGGGAAATTTCTGACTGGACCTCAAATTCTTCAATGTGAGTGTTTGAAATGTCAAATGAGACTTGTTTGAACATGAATGAAGTATTTCTAATCACTTCCACCTCCAAATCCACAGTTGACTTTGCAGTTGACTTTCTAGGTCTTCAGATGACCTGAAAATGTTCTGATGAGATTCAAGCCTCTACCACTTGGGATTTTGCTTCAAAATGACATCATAACTCATATGAACTCTTGTGAATGATTGTGGGGTCCAAATCTCAAGAATGACCACCATCTATTGCTCAATGAATGCCTTCAATTGCCTTGACCTGTTATTGTTTCATCTGCAAGACAAAGGGTTAACGATATATTTTTGTACTTTTTGGTTAGTGATTAAAAGAAAAACAATGATATACAAATGCAAACATGCTTGGTGATCAAGAACCACTCTCAAGGAGATAACCCACCCACAGGGAAGGAAGCAAGGTGTCCAATGATCCTTGAGGCAATGCAATGTTATGATATGATGCCATGAGGGATCTTAGGGCCAAAATTGGGGTCTTACAGATGCCCCTATTTAAGGTCATTCTAGCCGGAGAAGTGAAGGTTAAAATCTTCATCTCGACGCGGTAGAATGGGCTTAAATAACAATGATGAGACAAATTTTGGTCCCTAAGAGACCTCATGATGCAAATGTATGCATGCAAAAGAAACAACCTCTGTGGGGAATACTGGTCCACAAAGAAAAGACGATCCATCGGAGTAATACACTCACCAGGAACAGAGACTCTAACAGGACTCTCATGGGGATAAGAAAAATAAAAAGAATGCGTGAGCAGGACACGACTCTGAATTAGGGGAAATTGACGCGGCGTGAGCAGGACACGACTGAACTAGAGACCTCACTGGGGAGTAGAGGACTCAAACTAGGGAAAAGAGTTCCAAACGAAGACACATCCATTGGAAAGACTCAAGCTGATTCAAACTATCCACAAAGGATACTTCGGATGAAAATCCGGACTCGGACTGGGGAAAGATTCACACAGAACCTCCTTGCCGGGGAAAACTGCACATATTGGGGAAAACGCCAATACAGCAAAAGGGCAAAATCACAACGGGAACTCCACTGGGGAATGTCTAACAAAGAGACTCTCCTGGAGAAATATCTGCAAGATGAGGTGTTACCGGCTACTGGGTAACAAACTCAAAGAGACATGTGATCTAAACACCGGTTACTGGGTGAAAGAACAACAAGCTCAGGAAGAATGAATATCTAAGACCGGTATAAGGGTGAGAGATATCAATCAACCAAACATCTGAGGGAGACCTGAAAAAGGTACATCAACTCAGGAAAATCTGACTCCACAGGGGACCAAGGTCATAATAGGGACCAGGAAGGAAGGAACATCAGGGATACCGGTTACTGGGTATATAATAGGTGACCGACCGAAGCGTGAATTGGTATATATGCCAAAACACTCATCATCCGAAAGGAGGGCTTGAAAAAGCAAATCGACTTACAAGATGGATATTCGACTCCGCAACGGGAAAACGAATCTTACTCAGCTGGGGAAAAAACCCAAAGAGCGCATGAAATATAATATCCATTACCGTCAGAACGTGGATAGTATACTCGCATGAGATATATTATCTATTACCGTCAGAACGTAGATAGTATACTCGCATGGAAGGAACACCAGGGATACCGGTTACTGGGTATATAATAGGTGACCGACCGAAAAAAGAGAGACAATCGTTACCAACAACAACAGGGTAGACGAAAGATAACTCACAAAGGATAAATTGCAAGCATCCGGCAATCATCCAAGAGACATATCACCGGTTACTGGGAGATACGCTCAAAAAGGAGAACAAAGAATATTCGATTCCACAAAGGAATACAAATCTTACTCGACTGGGGAAACACAACAGGCTTCGACTGAAGAGTGCATGAGATATATTATCCATTACCGTCAGAACATGGATAACATACTCACATGGAAGATTATCCACAACCGGTTACTGGGTTAATAAAGGATAAATCAACCGAAAAGAAAGGCATCGGGATACCAAAACTAGGTATATAAAGATGACCGATCAAAGGGAGCAACAATCATTACCGACAAAAGGGTAAATGAAAGAGAACTCATCGTGGATGCATTGATAAACATCAATGATCCAGGGAACAAATCACTGGCAAACGGTGAAAGGACCCGTTGAGGATAAAATTGCTAGCATCCGGCAATTATCCACAAGGAAAGATCCGCTGGGGATACAATTGCTAGCATACGGAAATTACCCAGAAGAGAGAGGGAACATCAACATCGAATACTGGATGAAGATAACCACAAAGAGTAACCATCATCGGTTAGGATGAACAACAAGGTTAACTCCGCAAAGGGGAGAAATTAGGATTTACAACTACCGAATACGGGGTAGAAGACCAGAACTCTGGCTGAGGATAGGGTGAAAATATTGCTGAATACTGAGCAATTATCCAACTATTCCACAAGCAAGCACAGACTCCGCTAGGGAGACAACAACAACCTAGGATTTACAACTACCGGAAACTGGGTAGAAGACCACAAAATCCACCATCAACCAGAATGAACCACAAAGGTTACCTCTGTTAGGGGATAAAAGTAGGATTTAAAACTACCAAATACATGGTAGGAAACCAACAACTCTACTGAGGAATAAAAGGTATATAACCACAAATTCCGCCAAGAGGGAAAGGGAACATAGGACTTACAACTACCAGAAACTGGGTAGAGGCCCAAACTCCGCTGGGGATAAAAAGAACTATTGCCGGTTACTGGGAAATTCATTCATTTATTCCACAGGGAAGTACAAGAGACAGTTGAAAAAATGCCAATTCAGGATCAAACCAAAAAGGAAAACTGAATCAAGACTCGTCCTAATGAGGATATAACTCAATAGGAAGATCCATCCCAATATATGTGTTGGGAGGAAATGGAAAAAACCGTCATCCACGAGGATATATCTCAGTGGGGAATTGCAAAAGGAAAGACAGACACTTTCTGCTTAAGGGGCTGACTCTATATTGAGAAATTAAACACCCGACATCTGCTTGGGGAGATCTACTGGGGAGATCTATATCACCAATTAGCAGGAGACAACAAACAAAGATATATGGCAAAAAATGCAATATGAATATCTAAATGTTGAAAGTATGCATGAATATGCGTGATTTATGTTTGATGAATGCTGACAAAACAAACATTTCTAACACAAACAGGTCCAGGAATCAAACACCCAGTACTACACTTCCAGAGGAAAAATCCAAAGAAATCCAACTAGAAAGCCAATTTGCTGGAGATCTACATGCTAAAAAGCAAAGATCTGTTGGAAAGCAAATGATCAGAGATATCAAAGAAATCACAAAATCTCTGAGTGATGGATCAACAATCAACCCAACTGGGGAACAAAAGTTCACGACAGGCAGCAACTGCCACAAAGACAAATCTGTTTGGGAAATGGAGAAATCCCGAGGTTTCTGCAGGGAATCCTCAGTATCAACTGGGAAACAAGAGTTCACTGTACAAGCAAGAACTGCTGAAGAGAATAGAACACACAAGTAGAATCTAGCCGCACAAGCAACTCTACTGGGGATACTGTCAGCCACTCCATTGGGGATAAACCCACTAAGGGGAAATAGATCACACAAGTAGATTCTGCCACAAGCCACTCTACTGGGGATCAAAAGCATCAGGAAATCAACCAAATCTATGAATGATAGATCACGAACCAAACCCAACTAGGGAATAGAAGTTCACAACAGGCAGAAACTGCCACAAAAGCAACTCTGTTGAGAAAACCAACTCTGTTGGAGATACTGCAGGGAAATCACGAAACTTCTGCAGGGAAACATCACAGACACAATCCACCATACCACAAATCTACTGGGGATTTATCTGAGGAAGAGAAGGAGAACTGGTGATCAACCACCAAATGCTGAACCTTCTAAGAAGAAAGCAACAACTACTGAGGAGGAAAATAATCACTGCTCTGCTGAAGGGATAAAAGGTGAAAACCTCAACAAGCACTCTGATGGGGGGGAGATAGCATAGATAAAGTATATCATGCCAACAACTCCGCTGGCGACTATACTGAGGAGAGTGACGAAGTACCGGGATATCAACCCACCAACTACCGAATCTTTCAAAAGGAAAGCACCCATGCTGGGGAGAGAATATTGTTGGAGAGGATTGTGAAGTTCTTAACAAACACTCTGCTTAGGGAACAAAATCTCAACCTAAGCTCTACTTAGAGAACAACCCCAACAACAATCTGGATAAAGAGGATACAACCATGCCAGGAATATGAACAAATGTCCTACCCTGTTGGAAATCATGCCACCCTTGGGAGAGCACTGAGAAATTCTTGAGTATCCTTTCATCATTGTGAATGTTCACTTTGTTTAAAACAACAATTTGAATTTTTTTATTTGTTTAAACAATGACATTTTATCAATCAAAACATGCAAAACATTTGTTATATTGAAACAAATAAGAGTGCAAATAATTGGATAAAAGCTCAAATTGATTTGATGGAATGGTAGCCTGCAAATGGCAAGACTCCATAGATCTGTACAAAATTTGAAATCGGTGATATATATTGGAAGAGGGCTACATTGAACATAATGACCATTTCTCTACCAATTTGAATTTCGATGTATTCGAAGCTTCAGTTGACGACGAATCAAGAATTTCTGACGAAAAGACAGCTGTGGAACAGAAAGTCTTGTCAGGATGCAGTTACTTGCCAAATCCCTAATTTTTGCCTAGATTGCCCCAGGGTGAGGTACTCAATCTAGCGGGATGCAAATATACCCTTTTTATTATGTCTCTAACTTTTGCCTGGATCGCCCTTTTAGGTTTTCCACCGAGACGCTCATTTTTTGCCTAAGCCGCCCTTTCGGGTTTTCAACTTAGCGAGCTATTCTGTTTTTTCTTTATATACTCTTTTTTTTTAGGCAAAGTATTTCTTGACTGCATCTGAATTCACAGGACGAGTGAAATCCTCCCCATCCATTGTTGTGAGCATCAAAGCACCGCCTGAAAAGGCTCTCTTAACAACATATGGACCTTCATAGTTTGGAGTCCACTTGCCCCTGGAATCGGGCGCGAAAGACAAGACTTTCTTGAGCACGAGGTCACCTTCTCGGAACACACGAGGCTTGACCTTCTTATCGAATGCTTTCTTCATTCTCTGTTAATATAACTGACCATGGCACATGGCAGTCAATCGCTTCTCTTCAATCAAATTCAACTGGTCGTAACGACTCTGAATCCATTCAGCATCAGTCAACTTGGCTTCCATCAAGACTCTCATTGATGAGATCTCCACCTCTACTGGGAGAACAACCTCCATGCCGTAAACAAGAGAGAAAGGGGTTGCCCCTGTTGAAGTGCGGACAGATGTACGATATCCATGCAAAGCAAATGGCAGCATCTCATGCCAATCTTTGTACGTAATAACCATCTTCTGGATAATCTTCTTGATATTCTTGTTAGTAGCTTCAACAACCCCATTCATCTTGGGTCTGTAGGGAGAGGAATTATGGTGTGTAATCTTGAACTCAGCGCACAACTTTTCCATCATCTTATTATTCAGATTAGATCCATTATCAGTAATGATCTTATCTGGCACACCATAACGGCAAATAAGCTGATTCTTGATAAACTTCACGACCACCTGCCTGGTCACATTCGCATACGATGCGACTTCAACCCATTTGGTGAAGTAATCAATTGCTACGAGAATAAACCTGTGTCCGTTGGACGCTTTCGGTTCAATCATGCCGATCATGTCAATTCCCCACATAGAGAAAGGCCATGGTGATGAAATCACATTCAGAAGTGTCGGAGGAATATGAATCTTATCCGCATAAATCTGACACTTGTGGCATTTCTTCACATATTTGCAGCAGTCAGACTCCATTGTCAGCCAATAGTAGCCTGCTCTCAACATCTTTCTTGCCATGGCATGTCCATTAGAATGGGTACCAAATGAACCCTCATGGACCTCAGTCATCAACAGGTTTGCTTCGTGTCTATCCACGCATCTGAGCAGAACCATGTCATAATTTCTCTTGTACAACACTTCACCGCTGAGGTAGAAACTACCTGACAACCTTCTCAAAGTTTTCCTATCTTTCACAGATGCTCCAGGCGGGTAGACCTGGTTCTGGAGGAAATTCTTGATATCAAAATACCAAGGCTTGTCATCATTCACTTCTTCAACCACAAACACGTGAGTTGGTCTATCCAAGCGCATCACGGTGATATTGGGAACTTCATTCCAATACCTCACCACGATCATGGAAGCAAGCGTAGCAAGCACATCTGCCATCCGATTATCCTCTCGAGGAATATGATGAAAGTCAACTTTAGTAAAGAAAGTTGAAATCCTCCTCGCATAATCTCTGTACGGGATGAGACCCGGCTGATTCGTCTCCCATTCTCCCTTGATCTGATTGACAACCAGGGCCGAATCACCATACACATCTAGATGCTTGATTCTCAAATCAATACATTCTTCTAATCCCATAATACAGGCTTCGTACTCAGCCATATTATTCGTGCATTTGAAAGTTAGCCTTGCTGTAAACGGAATATGTGTGCCATGAGGAGTAATGATTACCGCCCCAATTCCATTTCCATACTGATTTACAACGCCATCAAACACCATCATCCATCTGGAACCAGGTTCCGGACCTTCATCAAGTGTAGGCTCATCACAATCTTTCATTTTCAAATACAGAATCTCCTCATCTGGGAAGTCGTACTAAACAGACTGATGATCTTCAATAGGCTGGTGCGCTAAATGGTCAGCCAAGATACTACCTTTGATAGCTTTCTGAGCTCGATACTCGATATCATACTCAGATAACAACATCTGCCAACGGGCAATCCTCCCAGTTAAAGCAGGCTTCTCGAAAATATACTTGATTGGATCCATTCTGGATATCAACCAAGTTGTATGATTTATCATGTACTGGCGTAAGCGCTTAGCAGCCCAAGCCAAAGCACAACACGTCTTCTCAAGCATAGAGTATCGAGACTCACAATCAATAAACTTCTTACTGAGGTAGTAGATAGCAGATTCCTTCTTCCCTGATTCGGCTTGCTGACCGAGTACACAATCCATTGAGTCTTCAAGAACAGTTAGATACATGATCAGAGGTCTTCCTTCTACAGGCGGAGACAAGATCAGAGGTTCAGACAGATACTCTTTGATACTGTCGAAAGCTTTCTAGCAATCCTCGGTCCAATCATGGGACTGATCTTTCCGGAGGAGCTTGAATATCGGCGCACATGTGGCAGTCATGTGGGATATAAATATGGAAATATAATTCAAGCGACCAAGAAAACCTCGGACTTGCTTTTCAGTTCTGGGCGCAGGCATCTCTTGTATTGCTTTGACCTTTACAGGATCAACCTCAATACCTCTCTCGCTGACAACAAAACCCAACAACTTGCCGGAACGGACTCCAAATGTACATTTGTTCGGATTCAGACGAAGCCTAAACTTCCTCAAACGCTGAAAAAGCTTCAACAAATGTTCAACATGTTCAACTTCCGTTCGGGACTTAGCAATCATATCATCAACATAGACCTCTATCTCCTTGTGCATCATATCATGAAACAAGGTAGTCATAGCTCGTTGATACGTGGCTTCGGCGTTCTTCAAACCAAAGGGCATCACTCGATAACAGAATGTTCCCCAAGGTGTGATGAATGTTGTCTTCTCCATATCCTCGGGTGCCATCTTGATTTGATTATAACCGGAAAATCCGTCCATAAAGGAAAAGACTTTGAATTTAGCTGTATTGTCTACCAACATATCAATGTGTGGTAGAGGAAAATCATCTTTCGGACTAGCCTTATTCAAATCTCTGTAATCAACACACATACGGACTTTTTCGTCCTTCTTAGGCACGGGCACAATATTGGCCACCCATAGAGGATATGTAGAAGTCACCAGAAACCCCACATCAATTTGCTTCTGAACCTCCTCTTTGATCTTCACTACCATATCTGGATGAGTTCTTCTGAGCTTCTGCTTCACAGGCACGCACTCAGGCTTCAAAGGCAGGAAATTTTGCAAAATATCTGTATCTAGACCTGGCATGTCTTCATACGACCAAGCAAAGATATCGGAATATTCTCGTAGCAAACTGATCAACCCCTTCTTGACAGACTCTTCAAGAAGTGCCCCAATCTTCACCATACGAACACAAGCTTCAGACCCCAAGTTAACTGTTTCCAGATCTTCGAGATGCGGCTGAATGATCTTCTTCTCGTGCTCAAGGAGACGGGTAATCTCGTCAGGAATCCCTTCAACATCATCTTCCTCTGCCTCGAATACAGGGAATTCAAAATTGGGAGATGGTGTTGGATCATTATGTTCAATGGGTTTTAGAATCAACCTGCATAATGATTTTGGATAATAATAAAAAACTTTAGAATTTAAATAAGCAAATCATTATGCAGATGAAAAAGGTTGCTTTTATTCTTGTTTTTAGGGTTTTTTGTGATCACCGATTCCATGCAAAAGCAAAAAGTGAAAAGAAATGGGAAAGCAAATGTTTAAACATGCATTAATTGAATGAAATATCATTGTATATATGACGCCAAAAATGTCATCACTTCTCCTTTTGGCATGGGAGAAGGGTTTTGAAACAAAGTGAACATATTACGCTGACTTATGAATGACCGTAGGAACATCCACAGCGAACCAATTATGGCAGATCCCGCCAGGGATAACAAAGTTGCTCAAATCCTCTGCATCCTCCTCCAGAATAGCAGCAGTTTCTTCAGCTTGATCAGCATGGATGAAACCTCCACTCTTGAACAATCCTTTCTCATTGAATGCCCCAGAAGAATAGTCAATGCCAGCCCGGGATTTATTGTCTTCAAGCTCAATCATCTTCCCTAAACCAGCAACTGCACCACATTCAATGGCCAATTTCGCATCACGATAGGAAGCAAATGAAGGAGACTTCTTCTCAATTGGCTCAGCAATAGACAAAGCTTGGAAAGGCGTTCCAACTTCATCCTTAGCATCAATATATGAGAAAGAAGACATGTGGCTAACCAGGAGAGCCTTTTCTCCCCCTACCACAACCAGTTTCTTGTTCTTGACGAATTTCAGCTTCTGGTGTAGGGTGGATGTCACGGCGCCAGCCTCGTGAATGCATGGTCTACCAAGGAGACAACTATAAGATGGGTGGATATCCATAACCTGGAAGTTAACTTGGAAATCACTTGGTCCAATCTTGATTGGGAGATCAACTTCCCCAATCACGGTCTTACGCGACCCATCGAAAGCTTTCACAACAACACCACTCTGCCTCATAGGAGGCCCTTGATATGACAATCTCGAAAGAGTGGTCTTCGGCAATACATTCAAAGATGACCCAGTGTCCACCAGCACGTTGTACATGGCGTCGTTCTTGCAATTCATAGAAATATGTAAAGCCATGTTGTGGTCTCTTCCCTCCTCAAGGAGATCAGCGTCACAGAAACTCAAAGTGTTGCAAGCAGTAATGTTTGCAACTATACTATCAAACTGTTCTATTGTGACATCGTGATCGACATAAGCCAAGTCCAGAACTTTCTGCAGAGCCTCCCTATGGGGTTCTGAATTCAGAAGCAAAGATAGCACGGAGATCATGGACGGCGTTTGTAGAAGCTGGTCTACAACGTTGTACTCACTCTTCTTGATGAGCCTCAGCATCTCATCATAGTCTTCATTCACAATGCCACTCGGGCCAACAGAAGAAGTAGGAGTCTTTTGTACAGAGGAGGTTTTGGCAACAGGTGCCGGATTCGGAACATTCACTGCAGTCCCAACCGGACGCTCAGCAGAATCAGAAACAACATGAGGCTTCGGGGGTGCAGAAAACACACGACCACTACGGGTCAACCCGCTCACATCAGCAATATTTACCACAAATGTTGAAGGCAAAGGCGCTTCTTTCCCATCTTCCACAGCAACTGGATTATAGCGGAAGGGAATTGCTCTATCTGAAGCATAAGGCACAGGGCCTGCAGGCTTGATCACCAAAGAAGGAGAGACCTTCGGCTTACTACCATCATAACGGATGACAACAGGCTCAGGAATTTTGAACACAGGGGAAATCACATTTACTTCTGGTTCATCTTCATCAACATTTCTGTTTTGAAGAATCTCAATAGTCCCCTCATCCAACAGCTCTTGAAGCTCTCTGCGTACTTGTCGGCAACCCAATCTATTGACGGAGCAGATACGGAATTTGTCATGGTCGTGCTCCATATGACTGTAATCACACAGCAGACGATGCAACTCAACCAATGACTGTCGAATATGGCTTACATATTTGACCTTGTATTTGCCAGGGAAACCCTGGACCATGTTAACCGACTTCCCATGCTCGGGCAATGGGTTCTTCGTAACATTAGGGCCTGAGTCCTCAAAGCTCAGAATGCCGCATCTCACAAGGTCTTAAACCTTAGTCTTCAACGGATAGCAGTTTTCTATATTGTGACCCGGAGCACCGGAGTGATAAACACAATGATGGTCGGGCTTGTACCACCACTGCGGGTTAGCAGGTACAACCAGAGGATCCCTCGGGGTAATCAGTTTTCGCTCTATTAAAGAGGGATATAGCTCAGCGTATGACATAGGAATAGGATCGAAAGCGATCTTCTTCCTCTCATAATTCAAATTAGCCTGACTACTGTTGCCACGAGGCTGGTAAGCCTATTGCTGTTGATACTGAGGTTGTTGTTGATTATGTTAATTGTTGTCTCTGAAGACAGGTGCTATATGAGCCACCTGATGCTGATTGCTGGCATGACGCACAGGCTTCCTCTTGGCAGAGGGTCTTCTGGGTTTAGCATGGGATTGCACAGCATGTGCCTCCCCATCTTTCTTCTTAAACGCCCCATATCGTTTAGAAGAACCTTCATCCTTAGTCAAACGTCCTTCCCGGACTCCTTCCTCCAATCGCATCCCCATATTCACCATCTCGGTGAAATCAGAGGGAGCACTAGTGACCATCCGCTCATAATAAAATGAACTAAGAGTCTTAAGAAAGATCTTAGTCATCTCCTTCTCTTCCAGCGGAGGAGTAATCTGAGCTGCCAGCTCTCGCCACCTCTGGGCGTATTCCTTGAATGTCTCTTTGTCCTTCTGGGACATAGCTCTAAGTTGATCACGGTCAGGAGCCATATCCACGTTATATTTGTATTGCTTGACGAAGGCTTCGCCAAGATCGTTGAAGGAACGGATGTTTGCGCTATCAAGGCTCATATACCAACGAAGAGCTGCACTAGACAAACTATCCTGAAAATAATGAATCAGCAGTTGATCATTATCAGTCTGAGTAGACATTTTCCTGGCATACATAACCAGGTGGCTGAGAGGGCAGGTGTTCCCCTTATACTTCTCAAAGTCAGGGACTTGGAATTTGACAGGAATCTTAACACCGGGAACCAAGCATAATTCAGCAGCAGACTTGCCGAACAAATCTTTCCCTCTAAGGGTCTTCAATTCCTTGCGGAGTTCAAGGAATTGGTCATTCATCGCATCCATCTTTTCATTGACATCTGGGCCCTCAGACGACTCAGAATGATAGATGGTGTCGTCTACCCTGGGAGTGGTATGTACGACAGGAGGAGGCATTGCAAGGACCAGGCTAGATTCCGGCATGGAGGCAAATGTAGGAGCTGGAATATCAGGCATAAAACCAGGAGGCATACCCCACGGAAACCTGGCTGGCATGGCTGGCACGAAGTGGGCATTGGCAGCTGGCACTGTTGATGCAACTACTTCAGATATAACAGTCCTCTGGGGAGGAGTTGCAGGAGTCGGAGATGGTTGATTCTGTGCAGCTAAGAATTGCTCCATCAGAGCACTCAGTCTGACGATCTCTTCCTTCAGCTCATGGTTCTCTTGTTCAAGTTGATCCATTAGTCTTGCAGAATTAGCTCGGGTGTAGTACCGATGAGTCAGCTTGTCTTCAAAATAAATGAAGAGCACAGAGTTAGGCCACAGACAAGAAGACCAGAACAACACCTGCTTATGCGAGATGATGAATGAAATGCTCGCGCATATGCTTTGTTTTTATTTCAAGGAACTTTTAGGGTATCATTTGCAAATTTGAAATTTAAAACATTTAATCGCATATGGAAAACATCTCATCAAATATTTATTCGAGACAAAGAAGTACATCATTGTCAATTATATTACAAGGGAAAAGGAAAATGAACATCCTATGGATCCCTAGAAGCTCAAGATGCTGGAAGACGAGAAATACAAAGCCTCTTGATCTCTCTCTCATATGCTGCTTCCATATACGCTTTCTCCTTAGCAAGTCGATCATACTTCCTCTTCCAGAATTTGGAAGACTGAGGAAGCAGAGAAGTCCAGGCATCATTCGGACCATCTATCACCTGATGCTCGAGGAATTCGATCAGAGCGTCCTTCTCCTTAAGCTGTTGAAGCAACTCTTCTCTTTCACGGATCCAGGCACGTGAAAGGTCTTCTTCTCTCAACTCCTCTACGCCTTGGTTAGGGAGGGTTGAAGGCCCAGCCACATCCAAAGGTGTAGGTCTCGGATAATCATAAGGCATAAGATACTCTGATGCTCTCTGCCTGACCCAAGTCGTATACGGCTCCAAAGCAATGCAGTTCTTCGGACCCAACTCACTTCTACCCTTCTTGTGAATCTTGCGCCAAGCGCGGACTATTCTGGCTTTCAGGCCTTGGGGATCTTTACCCTCCTGAAAGAACACACCTTCTAACAGAATGTTATGAGGTTTATCCTTTAGGGGGAACCCAAGCTGACGACGTGCTAAGATAGGGTTGTAGCTGATCCCACCACATGTACCAAGAAGAGGCACATTAGGGAATTCACCACAATAATCAATGATCTGAACTGTATCATACACGCGATCATACCAAGAGATATCGTCATTAGTGAGAGACATAAGTCTCGTAGACCACCGTAGACATCCCTTGTTCTCCTTGAAAGCGACCGTCTGCAGTAAGTGAGAAATAAACCACTTATGCAACAGAGGCAAACAGCACACAATAGCTCCTCCACCCTTTGCATTCCTTAAATGCAAAGAGAAATAGGTATCGCCCAATAGAGTAGGAACGGGATTAAGAACAGAAAAGATCCTAATGGCGTTCACATCCACAAATTTGTCGATGTTGGGGAACAATACCAATCCATAGATGAGCAGCACGAATATGGCCTCAAAGGCGTCCTCACTCATGGCCTTCCCATAAACGGTAGCTTGAGCAATGAGGAACTCAGAAGGAAGACCCTGAATTCCACCTTTGGTGGTCATATGCGCTTTAATCAGGGATTCATCTATGTGCAACAAGTCTGCGATCTCTCGAGAAGTCGGAATACTCTCCAAGCCACTGAACGGCACCTGATCCAGAATAGGAATACCCACAAGATGAGCATACTCCTCGAGCGTAGGCAACAGCTGAAAGTCTGGAAAAGAGAAGCAATGATACAGAGGATCATAAAACTGCGCCAGAGTACTCATTAACCCTTCATCAACCTGAGTAGTCAACAGAGGCAGAAGCTTCCCATAACGAGCTTTGAAACCCAAGGGATCTAATACATAAGATGTCAGATTCCTTAACTCTTTCACATCGGGCTGTCGAAAGCTGTACTTCTTTGCATGCCTTTTTTGTCTTTCCATGTCTGAAAATTTTGCAAATAAACCCTTTAAGTTCCTTGAAAATTTTCCTCATTTTTTCTGATGACATGAATGCAGATGAATGCATGAATGTATGAATGCAACAATCACACTCAAGGATCAAGCAAATCACACCATACAAAGGTCATGGGAAAGCTCATAGTATCCTTAATATCAATCATCCATTTTGGTGGATTATGGTTTTCACCTTATCAACACCCAAGTTCAATTGATATTAACGATACATGAACCGGCTCAATCATCCTTAATATCAATCATCCATTTTGGTGGATTATGGTTTTCACCTTATCGACACCCAAGTTCCATTGATATTAAGGATGTCTGAACGACTCAACCATGAATCACGGGTTTGTTGAGAGTCACGAGCATGGAGTCTCGGTTAAGAACCACCCAAAGGGAGTGTACTAGGGTTTAAACCTGCCAAACATGTTCTACCAGAGGTTCCCATAGTCATCATCCCATCTTTAGAATATTATAGGAGGAACGAATACTCGTATTCCAAAAATATTCTCAAGAGAGACTCTTATGAGTGTAGTATCGCGTAACAATCGCATCAGATCTTACATCTGAACGACTTCTGCACTACGTCCTAAAAATAGGCCAAGATGGGCTTGGTAAACTAAGGTCCTTGGCTTCTAAGGCACATGATTGAAAGAATAATGCCTAACCCCAAATGACTTGTGTGACATTATTAATCCAACATGACCTCCACCAAGTGAATGGACTCGCAAGTCAACTTGCTAAGGAATACTCCACACAAGTCGACGAGACTATGCCATTCTCCTATCCTAAGGTGCACTCGAGTTCGGGTATAGAACTCATCTCACAGAGATCACCAAGCAAACAGCAATTGTATATCAAGCAATTCAATCATTACAATCAATACAGTAATCCCAAATTGTACAAAAATATGTCATATAACAAATAAACAATATCATACAACAAGGGTGAAAAGTAGGTAAAACCACCAAGGACACCTCCCCAGCAGAGTCGCCATTTTTCTGTAGCGGTGTATTCGTCACTTTATGATTTATTGATTAAATCAAAAGCAAAGCATACAAAGAATCGAGTCGCCACCGCACTTTTATTTATCCAAAGGAATGGCTAAAAAGCGAACAAAAGCCTAAGAAGTTTTACACATAGAAAACTAATGAAAAGATCAGAGATCGGGGTAAGGGGTTAATTACGCAATGGGAAGGTGTTAGGCACCCAAAACGTCCTAGGTACTCCTAGGGAGCCCTTTTCACAACTTGTTGTATGAAATGTTATTTGTTTATGAAATATTTATGGTGCAAACATGATTGAAGGGAAGGGAAAAGAACGTACAAGTTATTATTTTTGTGTTTGAACGGATGAACCCGTTGCCTACGTACCTTTCCATGGAAGGTAAGGATCAAAACGCCGTAGTTCAGCTAAAAGATTTCCAAAAGTAAGTGAATTGATTTTAAAACAAAAGCCCTAAGGTCTTTCATTATCCACGGGAGAAAACTCAACCTATACAACCACAAGTCCACCATGTGAGAAAAGCTTCAACTTGCTAGTGAGGGGTTAACCCTATAATAAGCAAGGAAGTCTTACAATTCAATCACTAAGGACAAAAGATGAGATTAACATCAACCAACTAGGATAGATCAAACCTATGGCTAATGTATGAAAACTTATCAAGAAAGTGAACTTGAGCCACAAAACAATTGAATGAGTGGGATTAATCAATTAGAATTTATTCACAAAAGATGGTCAAAGTGTGATTAGAATTCAATTCAAAAGAAGTATCATGAAAATGAAGTTTGAAAATCAAAGACCTAAAGCCTAGGGTTCTAGTTTGAAAACAAATGAAAATGTTTCCACAATATTTTTCAAGTTTTGGGTTAACATGCAAATGGAGGTTTAAAGGAACAAAAAGGTGGAGGGTTAAGGGATGTAAAACTTCTTAGATGTTCACCTCTTGAGATCATATGTAGATGATTCAAGTGATTCCTTTGGAATAGGCAACAAAGCAACAAGCAAATAACAGATGAACAAAGTAAATGGATACTGGATGCCAATCAATGGACTTATTCCAATCTCACAAAACAAAATAGATACCAGATGCCAATCAATGGACTTACACCAATCTCGTAAAACAAAAAGAAACATGGATACCAGAGGCTAATCAATGGACTTATACTAGTCTCACAAAACAAAGAAACAAGGATACCAGATGCCAATCTATGGACTTATACTAGTCTCCTAAAACAAAATGAAATATGGATACCAGATGCCAATTAATGGACTTATACCAGTCTCCTAAAACAAAAAGAAACATGGATACCAGATGCCAATATATGGACTTATACTAGTCTCCAAGGAATGATCATAGGAAACAACTGCCAATAGTTGGACTTACAATTGACTCCTCACAAGAAACAAACAACAAATGCAATAAGCAAGAGGGAACAAGTTGCCAATAAATGGTCTTACACTCGACTCCAAGGAAAGGAATGCCAATGAATGGTCTTAGTTCCAAATCCTACCAGATCATAGGAAACAACTGCCAATAGCTGGACTTACAATTGACTCCTCAATGGACAAAACAAAATGTCACAAAGAAATGAACAATGATTATGAAATGATATACAAGTAGTGATGATAAATGCACAAGGCACACATAAGCAAATATGCAAAGATGAATCAAATAAGCAAACAAACAAGTCAATTAACACACACTATACACAATCAATTAGGCTCAAGCAAGGTTAGGCTTTACAGCCAACTGGAATGGGGTATTTTGTGCTCTTAACCCTAACATTGAGAGTTAGGGTGAAGCAGATGAAATGGAGATGATGGGTGTGCCTCATAGCTCTTATCCCTGGCCTGGGAGAGCTTTAAACAATGGAAAGTGTGGGAGTTCAGAAAGTAGGAACTCTTCTCCACAAATAATTGACTCTATAAGATCTTGGGTTATTATTCACCATGCATCAACACATGGTGTGAGCAAGGTGAATGACACACTGAGTAGCAGGAGATGGATTACACATCTCTTTTATCTGCCAATTGCCTCTTAAGAGGATTTTACCTGCTTGGCATAAAATTAAACAAGCACAAACATTGCCTCTTAAGGAGGGCTTCAGACAAGTGCCTACCAATAACAGTAGGTCTTCCAGACTACATGAAGATTAGGGATTATACCTAAGTGGTTAAGAAACCAAGCAAAGCAAAGTTCAAAATGAACTTAAAGCAACTTAAGTACCTGTGGAAACAACTAAACATATTAGTACAATACTCAGACAATCAGACAACAGTCAATAAGCAACAGACAATTCCCAATGTACAAAAATGTGTAAGCCAAAAGGCAAACTCAAATGAGTTAGCATCAACCTACAAAACACACAAGTGTTAGTAATCAAAAGCAAACATCAATATTCACATGATGAAGTATCATCAACTATGGAACTTGGATGCTCAACCTGAAATCAAAGCTCACATGTAAGCAACAAACCACTAGGTCAAAGCCTAGGGTCAAAGATGGAGAAAAAATTTAAAACAGGAGCTGAAATTTAACACAAAGCAACTTCAAACACATATTGACATATTCCAAAAAGTCTCACATCAAAATCAATCACCTAAAGCATTTCATGATCAAGTGAAGTCAAAGGCAATTTCAAAGCTCATATGTGATCATCAAGAATGAAAAATTCAAATCAAAACAGAAATGATTCAAATAAATCTGGAAAAAATCATGCACATTCAAGAGATCTAACATGATCAATATACAAAAAAAATCAGGCACATTGGAGATCATCTAGCATGGAAATCACATTGTACAAGTTGAACATCCAAAAGGTGTGACACAAATTGTCACACCAAGTTAGCACATGCATAAAATAGAAATGGTAATTGAGAAAAATGTCAAACCAAAACCAAAATGTCCAGCAATGTGTCAAGATTCATCATGCAAAATTTCACATTCATTGGATTAAAGACAAGCATTTCACAATGAGATAAGCAAGGCAAGGTCACAATTAGACATATGATCAATCATCCTAGCACAAAATAAAATCCAGCCATGCACAATTTTGGAAATCATGATGATAAAATAATAGACATTCTAAGGATCACTATGCAAAAAAGCAGGTATTTTTTGGATCAATTTTCAAATTGTTATGCATTTTTCAAATTGAGAAAAAAATTAAAAAAACATATGAAGCACATAGCATGGTTCATGGAGGGAAAATGAGAAAACATGATAACATTTGAAATTAATTCCATCGCCAGGAATCGAACCCGGTGAGGATTCAAAAGTGGCGCGCGTTTCATTAAACGACATGGCTAGTCAGCGCTCGCGTGGCAATGTCAAAGCGTTGTGAACCAATGGAAGCGCAATGTAAGCGCATGCGTGGACCAGTAAAGGACAAACCCTAAGCTAGCGTTGCAATAACCAGGAAAGCATGGCCGAATCATGAAACCGTGGCCTAAGGCATGATCTTCATCTTCTTCCTCGCGAAGAAGATGAACAGTGAAAACCTTCATGCACGTCCAGAAAAATTTATCCAGAAAATCAAAACTCATACATCAATACGTAGATCTTTCAAAGGAGATCATGGATCGAGCAAGAACTAAGCATGAATCAACATACACAAACAGAATCGAGCACATGAAAGTTCATACATGAAACTTGAATCAACCCTAACTCAGTCAATAGTGCATCAGATTACACGATTCAAAGCTCAGATTCATCAGGACACCAAGATCTACAACAACATAGCAATGGATTTTAAAATTAAGAGATGCGAATTATGACCTCTTGAAGTGCAGAGCCTTTGAATTCACACAATCCACAGCTTGTACTGCTTCAATTCCACTCTACAATGCTGGAAATGAAGTTTGATGAAGTGATTGAAGCTTGAATGGCTCTAGATCTAGCTCAAAACAGAAACTCCATTTGCCTCTTCATGAACATGAACTGCACTATTCTTGCACGAATTCAGCAAAACAGCTCTTGATCTACACTAAATCCAAGCTCAGGAACAAGAATATGAAGTCAAAATGCAATGCTATTTGGAAGAAAATGGAATTATGAATGGGAGAAAAATTTGAAGTGAGAGAGAATTTTAGATCTAGAAATGTGAAAAATGATTAATCCCCCTCAATTCTATTAGGGTTTAGGTATTTATATGCTCTACTAATCAACTTGTTAATCCCTAATTAACTTGGTTAAGTGAAATGAGGTGTTTTTTGCAAAAATCAAAAGTTGCATGGTGCATGTAGCAATTGCACGTGAACAGTACCAATTGCTTCATCATTTTCACTTAAAATCATTTTTTAAAACTAATGGCAATGGTAGAAAGTCCATACAATGCACCATTTTTTAATTTTGTAATTTCCCTCCAAAAAAACCATGGATTAACAAATGATCATGTGATGACAATTCATGTAATGTGATGTATGATTTGGAAATTAGAGGTCAAGAGGAGAATATTGCAAAAAGAACCACTCATTTTGGAGCTTTGGTTGAAAAGTTATGCTCATTTGAAGTCCCATGCACACTTTGCCATGATTGGATCATATCTCCTCAACCACACATCATATGCTCATGATCTTGGACATTTTGGAAATGGGAGATAAAGATCTACAACTTTCATGTTCAACAAAATTTCATTTGAAGCTCTCTTGATGATGTAATATTGAGTTGAAGTTGGTCAAAAACCTTTCCATTTTGGGAAAGTTCAAATTATGGGTCACTTTCTATTTTGGGAAATTTCTGACTGGACCTCAAATTCTTCAATGTGAGTGTTTGAAATGTCAAATGAGACTTGTTTGAACATGAATGAAGTATTTCTAATCACTTCCACCTCCAAATCCACAGTTGACTTTGCAGTTGACTTTCTAGGTCTTCAGATGACCTGAAAACGTTCTGATGAGATTCAAGCCTCTACCACTTGGGATTTTGCTTCAAAATGACATCATAACTCATATGAACTCTTGTGAATGATTGTGGGGTCCAAATCTCAAGAATGACCACCATCTATTGCTCAATGAATGCCTTCAATTGCCTTGACCTGTTATTGTTTCATCTGCAAGACAAAGGGTTAACGACATATTTTTGTACTTTTTGGTTAGTGATTAAAAGAAAAACAATGATATACAAATGCAAACATGCTTGGTGATCAAGAACCACTCTCAAGGAGATAACCCATCCACAGGGAAGGAAGCAAGGTGTCCAATGATCCTTGAGGCAATGCAATGTTATGATATGATGCCATGAGGGATCTTAGGGCCAAAATTGGGGTCTTACAGCGGCTATAACTTCTATCCATTTGGACACATAGTCAACGGCTACCAAAATGTACTTGTTTCCCATTGAAGATGGAAAAGGTCCCATGAAATCAATACCCCAAACGTCAAATAGTTCTACTTCTTGGATGTTCTTCAAAGGCATTTCGTCACGTCTTGAGATGTTCCCAACGCGCTGGCACCGGTCACATTGGACAATATAAGTATGGATATCACGCCATAATGTTGGCCAATAAAGACCAGCTTGAAGGATCTTAGCGTATGTCTTGGATGTGCTTGAATGTCCACCATAGGGTGAAGCGTGACAATGCTCTATGATATTTCTGACTTCTTCTTCCGGGACGCAACGTCGAAATATGTTATTTGTTCCTCTTTTGAAAAGGAGTGGTTCGTCCTAATAGAAATGTCTTATATCTTTAAAGAAATTCTCCTTCTGTTGATAATTGAGGTCAGGTGGTATGATATCAGCGGCTAGATAGTTCCCAAAATCAATGTACCATGGTACTCTGCTAATTTCTGAAACTGTCCCAAGGTTGTCTCTGTCAGGTTCAAGGGGAACGGTATCTAACTTAACTATCAATCTATCATAGGTGAAGTCACCATTTATAGGTAAATGGTCTGGCTTCAAATGCTCTAATCTGGAAAGATGGTCAGCAACTACGTTTTCTATTCCTTTTTTGTCTCTAATATCTAAGTCGAATTCTTGTAGCAAATGGATTCACTTGAGTAATCTAGGTTTTGCATCCTTTTTGCTTAGAAGGTAACAGATAGTTGCATGGTTTGTATAAACTATAATCTTATATCCTTCCAGATAAGACCTAAATTTATCGATTGCGAAAACTACAGCTAGGAGTTCCTTCTCTGTTGTTGTATAATTTAATTGAGCGGCATCTAGGGTTCTACTAGCGTAATATATTACATTTAGTTTCTTATCTCTTCTTTGCCCTAAAACAGCTCCTATAGAGAATTCGCTAGCATCACACATTATTTCAAAGGGTTTAGTCCAATCCGGAGGTTGTAAAATGGGTGCTGAAATTAGCACTTGTTTTAACTGATTAAAGGCTTGGATGCATTTTTCATTGAAAATGAATTCAATGTCTTTCATCAGAAGGCCGGTCAGGGGTTTTGTTATTTTAGAGAAATCTTTGATGAAGCGTCGGTAGAAACCGGTGTGTCCACGGAAACCACGGACTTGTCTAACTGTCTTAGGAGGGTTAGGGTTTTCTATAACTTCTATCTTTGCTTTGTCGACCTCAATGCCTCATTCAGATATTATATGCCCTAACACTATGCCTTCCTTAACCATAAAGTGACACTTCTCCCAGTTTAACACAAGGTTAACTTCTACGCATCTCTCCAGGATTTTCTCAAGGTTAATGAGGCAATTCTCAAAGTCGAACCCGCATACCGAGAAATCATCCATGAACACTTCCATAATTCCGTCGAGATAATCTGCGAAGATTGATATCATACAATGTTGGAAAGTAGTTGCGCATTACAGAGCCCAAACGATATTCGTCTGTAAGCAAACGTTCCGTAAGGACAGGTAAAGGTTATTTTCTCTTGATCCTCGGGGTGTATGGGTATTTGGAAAAATCCAGAATATCCATCAAGATAACAAAAGTAAGAGTGTCTGGCAAGACGCTCCAGCATTTGATCTATGAATGGAAGAGGGAAATGGTCTTTCCTAGTTGCCTTATTGAGCTTCTTATAATCTATGCACATACGCCATCTGCCTTCTATACGTTTAACTACATGCTCGCCCTTCTCATTCTGCACGACTGTGATGCCTCCCTTTTTGGGTACCACATGTACAAGACTTACCCATTTGCTATCAGAGATTTGATAGATTATACCAGCCTCTAGCAGTTTAAGGACTTCCTTCTTTACCACCTCACTCATCACATGGTTGATTCTTCTCTAATGTTCCCTGGAAGGTTTTGAATCCTCCTCTAGCGAGATCCTGTGCATACACACGGATGGGCTTATACCTTTCAAATCAAAGATGTTGTACCCTAAGGCAGAGGGGTATCTTCTTAAAACATTCAAGAGTCGATTCGTCTCGTCTTGGTTTAAGGTGGCACTAACTATTACTGGGCGGTTCATTTCTTTATCCAAAAACTCATATCTTAGGTTCTTGGGTAGTTCCTTAATTTCTTGAGCTGATTTTTGAGAATTTGGTGAAAGGTCTGGAGTAAGATCCAAACATTCGTTGTTGGTTCTATGTGTTGGCAGCAATTTTGGTAAAACCTAGAGTGTTCACAAGTTGTCACAAGTGTTATCTTGACATAAGATAACATGTACCTGCAGGATGTTTAAAATGTAAATATGCAGGATTTTACTGAGATGTCACACCCGATGTCATGACATCTGTATACAGAACATTCAGTCTGAATGTTATGTATTATGTGATTGCGTTTTTTATGCTAATCTACGTGTGATTGATTTAATGATTGAACGCGCTCTCAATCAGTAATTACAACCAGATTGAGGTATTTTCCAACAAGATATAATCAGCTGTCATGAGAAGATATGAATGGAAAATAGTTTTAGGGTTTTATGATGTCTAAGCCCAGACAAACAGTTCTATAAATAGGGCATGTAATATCTAGTTTTAGACACAAGAAATAACGAATGAAATATTGAGAGAGAATAAGGGTTTGAGTCATGTGTGATCGTGTGTATTGTAAGCCATTCATTCATCCATAGATGATTGAATTGGAGTGATTTTTGAGTTGTAGTTTGACCACTCTAAGCTTTGAAGCATGAGTGTGTGTTTACTTGATTGAAGCTTTTAAGCATGATCAAGTATGTGTCTTTGAAGAGTGTCTTCTTTTAATTGTAATTCTTGTTTTATATCACTGCTGTGATTGAGGGGGAGTGAGTAGGATCTCATAACTAAGAGTTCTTAGGTAGAAGTCACACGGGTAGAGATTAGGTGAAAAGACTGTAACTTGAAGTTGTTTACTGAGAGTCTTTGAACTAATTCTGTTTAGTGGATTTCCTTCCTGGCTTGGTAGCCCCCAGACGTAGGTGAGTTTGCACCGAACTGGGTTAACAATTGCTTGCGTCTCTTGCATTACTGTTCTTTATCTTTTATCCTGTTATTATTGTTCAGATATTAGTGTCATGACATTACCTTCGAAATCTCATATCTGATACCAGAATTTAAATTGGTATCAGAGCAGGCATCCTGCTCTGGTTCTGGGTGAGATCTAGGGACGTTACTTTCTGGTACTATGGATAGAGACGGAGGATCTATTCACAGACCACCTATTGTGGATGGATCCAACTATGACTACTAGAAACCTCAAATGGTAGCCTTCCTAAAATCTTTGGATAGTAAGGCTTGGAAGGTTGTTTTAACAGGCTGGGAACATCCAGTTGTTACTAAGGAAGGAGAAGCTACAACTGATAAGAAGGCTAAGGAACAATGGACCAAGGAGGAGGATGATCTAGCCCTTGGGAACTCTAAAGCATTGAATGCTATATTCAATGGGGTTGATAAGAACATCTTAAGATTGGTAAACAACTATGAGGTGGCTAAACATGCTTGGGATATTCTCAAAACCACTCATGAAGGCACCTCTAGAGTAAAGATGTCTAGACTGCAGCTGCTCACTACCAAGTTTGAAAATTTAAGGATGAAAGAAGATGAAAATATCCATGAATTTCATATGAATATCCTTGAAATTGCTAATGCCTTAAGTGACCTGGGTGAGAAGATGTTAGATGAAAAACTAGTGAGGAAAATACTCAGATCACTTCCTAAGCGATTTGCCATGAAAATGACAGCCATAGAAGAGTCTCAAGACATTTCCAATATGAGAGTGGATGAGATGATTGGATCCCTCCAAACATTTTAGTTGGGAATGTGTGATGGATCTGAAAAGAAAGTCAAAAGCATAGCCTTCATGTCAAACACTGAAGAGAAAGAGGAAGAAAGTGGTCAAGATATTGATGAAGATCTGGCAAATGATGTAGCGTTACTGGGAAGACAGTTCAACAAACTTCTGAAAAAGATGGATGCAAGGTCTAAGTCTAATGTCAAGAACATCTCATCTGACATCAGTAGGTCTAATACTGCTGGAAGAAGAACAAGATTTGATGAAAAGTCCAAAGAAGGAAAAGGAGTTCAGTGCCATGAATGTGATGGGTATGGACACATTAGAGCTGAATGTGGGACCTACCTTAAGAAACAGAAGAAGAGTCATGCTGCTACTTGGTTTGATGAAAGTGAAACAGAAGAATCTGCAAATCTTGTGACTGCCTTAACTGGAAGATGGGGTTCTGATGAAGACTCAAGTGATGATGAAGTAACCTTTGATGAGTTAGCCACTACCTACATAAAGTTGTGTCACAGAAGTGAAGAAGTGTGTCAACAAGTGGAAAGTCAGAAGAAAGTGATAACACAACTGGAGAATGAGAAGGCAGAACACTTGGAAACCATCTCTAAGTTGAAGACTGAAGCAGGGGTCTTGAACTCCAAACTGGATGAGATGACAAAGTATGTCAGAATACTGAACAATGGATCTTACACCTTAGACAAAATTCTTCAGACTGGAAAAATGGCAGGAGACAAGTCTCTCCTTGGGTTCAATGAATCCAAACCTAAGTGTAGTCACACTGGTAGGAAACCAAAGATGTCACATCAGGTGTCACAACATCATAAGGAAAGACATCATAAAGGAAAATACCAAAGATGGAGATGTCATTACTGTGGAAAATTTGGCCACATAAAACCATTCTGCTATAAACTGTATGGCCATCCTAGTCCTTCTCATCATTAACATAGACCCAAACATCACATCTCTGTCAACAGAAATCAATGGGTTCCTAGGGCTGGTGTTACTAACCTGATAGCTCACACTTCCTTCAGAGTTTCAGCCAAAGAAGACTTGTATTTTGATAGTGGATGCTCCAGACACATGACCGGAAACAAAAACCTGCTAACTGACCTTCATCTCATGCCACCAGCTATGTAACCTTTGGTGATGGAGCAAAGGGTGAAATCAAGGGGATTGGAAAGCTAAACTACCCTGGAGTCCCTAACCTTGACAATGTCCTACTTGTTAAAGGACTAACTGCAAACCTAATAAGCATCAGTCAACTATGTGACCAGGGTCTAACTGTAAACTTCACAAAAACTGAATGTCTGATTACTAATAAAGAAAATGAAGTGATCATGAAAGGTGTCAGGTCTAAGGACAACTTCTATATGTGGAGTTCTCAAGAAACAGGTTATTCATCAATGTGTACTCTAGCCAAAGAAGAAGAAGTGAAGATATGGCATCAAAAATTGGGCCATTTGCATCTTAAAGGAATGAAGAGGATTATATCTATTGAAGCTGTCAGAGGAATTCCAAACTTGAAGATTGATGAAGGAAGAGTTTGTGGGGAATGTCAGATTAGAAAACAGACAAAGATGTCACATTAGAAGCTCAGACATGACACCACTTCCAGAGTGCTGGAACTTCTCCACATGGACTTGATGGGACCCATGCAGGTGGAAAGTCTTGATGGGAAAAAGTATGCCTATGTGGTGGTGGATGACTTCTCCAGATACACCTGGGTTAATTTTATAAGGGAAAATTCTGATGTATTTGAGGTATTCAAAGATCTTTGCCTAAGACTTCAAAGAGAAAAAGAAAGTCAGGTTATAAGAATCAGAAGTGATCATGGGAAAGAATTTGAGAACAACAAATTTGCTGGATTCTGTGCATCTGAAGGAATTAGCCATGAGTTCTCATCTCCCATTACCCCTCAGCAAAATGGTGTGGTAGAAAGGAAAAACATAAATCTCCAAGAATCTGCCAGAGTTATGATTCATGCTAAGAAATTACCCTACCACTTTTGGGCTGAAGCTATGAACACGGCCTGCTATGTTCACAACATAGTAACCTTGAAGAAAGGGACTCCTACTACTTTATATGAAGTCTGGAAAGGAAGAAGACCTACTATCAAATACTTCTATGTGTTTGGTAGAAAATGTTATATCTTGACGGATCGTGAACAAAGAAGGAAGATGGATCCCAAGAGTGATGAAGGAATATTTCTGGGCTACTCAACAAACAGTAGAGCATTTAGAGTCTTCAATTCCAGAACAAAAGTAATGATGGAATCTATCAATGTGATGGTTGATGATCAACAGACTGATGTCACAGACGATGTTGAGACATCCCTAAATGATCCCCCAGCTGACTTCCCAGACAAAAGTAATGAGAGTGAACTCACTCAAGCTGAACCTGAAGCTGACAAAATTAATAAGGGACCCTCTATCAGAATTCAGAAGGATCATCCTAAAGATCTCATTATAGGAAACCCAAATAAAGGGGTCACAACTAGATCAAGGGAAGTGATCTCACATGGTTGTTTTGTGTCCAAGATTGAGCTTAGAAATGTGAAGGAAGCCTTGACTGATGAATTCTGGATCAACGCCATGCAGGAAGAGTTAGGCCAATTCAAGAGAAATGAAGTATGGGAACTGGTTCCAAGACCTGAAGGAATAAATGTCATTGGAACAAAGTGTGTTTATAAGAATAAATCTGATGAACAAGGGGTGGTTACTAAAAATAAAGCAAGATTAGTAGCACAAGGATACAATCAAGTTGAAGGAGTTGACTTTGATGAAACATTTTCCCCTGAAGCTCGCCTTGAGTCCATTAGACTATTGCTTGGAGTGGCATGTATTCTGAAGTTTAAACTGTTCCAAATGGATGTAAAAAGTGCCTTCTTGAATGGCTACTTAAATGAGGAAGTGTGTTGAACAACCTAAAGGGTTTACAGATCCAAATCTTCCAAAACATGTGTATAAGCTAAGGAAAGCCCTCTATGGTTTGAAACAAGCTCCTAGAGATTGGTATGATACACTCACAGTGTTCCTCATTAACAATGGATACAGGAAGGGAGGCATTGACAAGACCCTATTTGTTAAGAATGAAGGAGGAAAACTCATGGTGGCTCAAATATATGTGGATGATATTGTGTTTGGTGGGATGTCAGATCAGATGGTCGAACATTTTGTTAAACAAATGCAGTCTGAATTTGAAATGAGCCTTGTTGGAGAGCTGACCTATTTTATTGGGCTACAAGTCAAGCAAATGGAAGATTCTATCTTTCTATCTCAAAGAAAATATGCCAAAAACATTGTTAAGAAGTTTGGCATGGAAAATGCAAGTCATAAAAGGACACCTGCTCCTACACATCTGAAAGTCTTCAAAGATGAAAATGGTGTTAGTGTAAATCAAAGTCTTTACAAAAGCATGATAGGAAGTCTGCTATATCTCACAACAAGTAAACCTGACATTGCTTTTGCTGTAGGTGTTTGTGCTAGATATCAAGCTGAACCAAAAGTCAGTCACATAAACCAAGTGAAAAGGATACTGAAACATGTCAATGGCACCAGTGGCTATGGGATGTTGTATACTCATGGATCTGGATCTATGCTGACTGGAAATGCTGATGATAGGAAAAGCACATCAGGAGGATTTTTTTTCCTTGGGAACAACTTAATATCATGGTTTAGTAAGAAAACAAATTGTGTGTCCCTGTCCACTGCCGAAGCTGAATATATAACAACTGGAAGTAGGTGTTTTCAACTGGTTTGGATGAAACAGATGCTGACTGAATACAATGTCTCGCAAGATGTCATGACATTGCATTGTGACAACCTAAGTGCTATAAATATTTCTAAGAATCCTATTCAGCATAGCAGGACAAAATTGATATTTGTCATCATTTTATTAGAGAACTAGTGGAAGAGAAAATCATAGCCCTGGAGCATGTTACTACTGAAATGCAATTAGCTGACATATTTACAAAGGCGTTGAATGCTAATTAATTTGAATGTCTAAGAGGGAAATTAGGGATTTGTATCTTTGAGAATTTATAGCAATTAATTTGGAGTGGAAAAGGTAATAAAAACATTGTCTGCCCACTTAAAAGAAAGTGCCCCATTTATGGTAAATCATTACCTAGTATTAGAACTTCCATCTATAGCATTTTCACACGCAACCTCAGCTTAAACATTTCCACCTTCTTCCAACTTCATCAACCTTCTCTGCTAGGGCAACAAAAATCCTTCCACAAGCTCAACAAGATGTCACAACATCCTTCATCATCTGGTTCCAAAAACACAAAACCTGCGCACAAAGCTAGAACGCCCTCTATGGACTTTCTTAATGAAGACATTTTAGAAGTGATTCCCTTGTCAGTCATCCCAGGCGACGCTCCTGGTTCATCCTCCACTGCAAGCCATACTCAAGGTAACAGTTCTAATAAGCCTAGCTCTAAGGATGACATGCATCATATTGATCGTGTCATTAGAAATCTTGTCACGAGGATCCTTAATGAAGGACACTCTGTAAAGGGAGTTTCTACTCCTCTATCTAGAAGGGACCCCTCTCCTGAGGTTTGACCTCACAACGAGAAAGATGATGATGATTCATCTAGGTCTGAAAAAGATATAGTTGCTAAAGGATTGTGCTCTTTAGGGAAAACCTTGCCTAGTAAGAAATTTGTAGATGCTTCTCAGTCTAAGAAGCATGACTCTGCTAAGAAGGTGATTGACTTGGAAGATGAGAGCTCGGATGGTGAAGATGATAGCTTGCTTCATCACTTGAAGCCAAGTGTTGCTAAGAGGATGAAGACCAGAAAGGGTAGGTATGTGGCTGAGTTGGTGACAACCAAAACTGCTAAGAAGGGTACTGCTTTAGGCCCCTCAAAGTCTTGGAGTAAAGTGGAGGTAAAGAAGAGAAAAGTAAGAGAAAATTCTGATTCAGATGAAGATGTTGAAGACGATGTCCCTGACATCTCTCCTATGAAAAGGTCAACTGGTAGAAAATCCCCTGCTAAAGTTGTTGTTGTACACTTGGATAATATTTCCTTCCATCTTGAAGATGGAGCAGCAAAATGGATATTTGTAATCCAAATGAGAGTGGTTGTGGAAAGAGAATTGGGAAAGGATGCTGTTGAGGTTAAAGAGGTCATGGACCTGATTAAGTCTGTTGGATTAGTGAAAACGGTTAGTGGGTTATCTTAGTGTTTTGAAGGTCTTGTTAAAGAATTTATGGTGAACATCCCTGAGGACATTGCTGATAAGAACAACAAAGAGTTTTGTAAGGTGTTTGCTAGAGGAAAGTGTGTGAAGTTTTTCCAACTGTGATTAATAAGTTCCTAGGAAGAGGAACAGAAGGTGCTGGTGAACTAAATGCCACAGACAATGAGGTCTGTAGGGAAATAACTGTTGGACAGGTTAAGGAGTGGCCTAACAAGAAGCATCTCTCTGCTGGAAAACTAACTGTGAAATATGCTATCTTGCACAAGATAGGGTCAGCAAACTGGGTACCAACAAATCACATATCTACAATCTCAAATGCTCTTGGAAGGCTCATATTTGCTATTGGAACCAAGCTTAATTTTGATTATGGTAGATTCATGTTTGAACAAATTGTCAAACATGCTTCTACAAATGCAGTGAAGTTGCCCATAGCTTTTCCCTCAATGATTTGTGGGATAATCCTGAGCCAGCAACCTGGAATTCTGAGCACAAGTGATATCCCTAGTAGAAGAAAACCTTCCCTATCAGTTCGTTACAAATTATTTGAAGGCAGTCATGTCAATGACATTGTCATGACATCTGCTGTGAAGAAGCCAGCCCCTCCAGGTGGTCTGATTGCTGAACTGAAAGAGACCTGTAAGAAATTGGAGACTGGGATAAGGGTAGCTAAAGCCAAGAAAGAAGATTTGGAGGTTCTGATTAATATCTTGGAGCAAGGTGAAAGAGAAAATATTGGTCAAGCCAAGGAAATAGAAGCCCACACCTCTAGTGAGAGGTCTGAATCTCAAGATGAATCAAGTGGCAGTTCTGGGTCTGAAGTTGATGAAGATGCAAACTCCTCTGACTGAGTTTTGGTGAAGATTGTTCCCCTTTTATGATGATGTGCTGTTCTAGATGCCTTGATGTTTGATGGTTTTTTTTGGCAGTCTTGTTTTGATGCCTTGATGTAACTTTTGGGTTCTCTTTGATCTCTCTGGATTTTATCTCAGCTTATACAGTTGTGTTTGCTTGTGGTTCTGTAACACCTGATAATATGTTTTAACATTCTATGTCACATTCTCGTTGACTAATAGACATTTATTTTGTCTCATTGGTCTCTTTGGTCTATTTTGACTAAAAAGGGGGAGAAGTTGCTAAAAGAGAGCTGCAGTTAATATAAGTAGCTAAAGGAAAGTTGCAGTTAATATGTGCTATGAAGTAGCTATGCTATAAACAGATGACAGATGATGTTGAAAAAGATGTTTTGTGTAGTACAAGTGATGTTGAAGGTGATGTCAAAAGGGGTGATGTATGTTACAGGTGTTGTTGAAGGAGATGTATGTGTTGAACAGACTGAGGGGGAGAAGAAGCACATATGGGTTTAATATGTGTTTACTAGTTGCTATTATAGCTAGTAAATGTGTGGTTTATTACTTCTGCTGCAAAACTGCTGATGTGTTTTTATTATACTCTTGTGAACAAATGGACTGATATATATTTTAGCCAAAATTTGCCAAAGGGGGAGTTTGTTGGTTCTATGTGTTGGCAACAATTTTAGTAAAACCTAGAGTGTTCACAAGTTATCACAAGTGTTGTCTTGACATAAGATAACATGTACCTGCAGGATGTTTAAAATGTAAATATGCAGGATTTTACTGATATGTCAGACCCGATGTCATGACATCTGTATACAGAACATTCAGTCTGAATGTTATGTATTATGTGATTGCGTTTTTTAGGCTAATCTATGTGTGATTGATTTAATGATTGAACGCGCTCTCAATCAGTAATTACAACCAGATTGACGTATTTTCCAAAAGATATAATCAGCTGTCATGAGAAGATATGAATGGAAAATAGTTTTAGGGGTTTATGATGTCCAAGCCCAGCCAAACAGTTCTATAAATAGGGCATGGAATATCTAGTTTTAGACACAAGAAATAACGAACGAAATATTGAGAGAGAATAAGGGTTTGTGTCTTGTGTGGTCGTGTGTATTGTAAGCCATTCATTCATCCATATATGATTGAATTGGACTGATTTTTGAGTTGTAATTTGTCCATTCTAAGCTTTGAAGCATGAGTGTGTGTTTACTTGATTGAAGCTTTTAAGCAAGATCAAGTACGTGTCTTTGAAGAGTGTCTTATTTTAATTGTAATTCTTGTTTTATATCACTGCTGTGATTGAGGTGGAGTGAGTAGGATCTCATAACTAAGAGTTCTTAGGTAGAAGTCACACGGGTAGAGATTAGGTGAAAAGACTGTAACTTGATGTTGTTTACTGAGAGTCTTTGAACTAATTCTGTTTAGTGGATTTCCTTCTTGGCTTGGTAGCCCCCACACATAGGTGAGTTTGCACCAAACTGGGTTAACAATTGCTTGTGTCTCTTGCATTATTGTTCTTTATCTTTTATCCTGTTATTATTGTTCAGATATTAGTGTCGTGACATTACCTTTGACATCTCATATCTGATACTAGAATTTCATTCGTTAGTACGATGTTTCATTTCCTCTAGCTCGTCATCCTTTTCATTCAGGTTTGAAAATGGTTCGATCATGGGTTCTTCTCGATCAAATTCCCTTATGCACTCATCTATGATATTGATCGCATAACATGCGTCTCCTAGAATTGGTGCCATCGGGAATTTTGAAAGAATGAACTCGATATTTTCATCCCCTACTTCGAAGGTTAATTTTCCTCTTTTAACATCTATTATAGCTCCGACTGTTGATAAGAATGGTCTACCTAAAAGGATAGGGATATCGTCATCTTCCTTGATATCCATGACCATAAAGTCTGTTGGGATATAAAGTTGACCGATCCTAACTGAGATGTCTTCTAAAATTCCTACAAGATACTTAACAGACCTATCGCCTAATTGGAGGGACATCTTAGTTGGCTGTAATTGTCCTAAGTTTAACCTTTTACACACAGCTAAGGGCATTAAACTCACACTAGCGCCTAAGTCTAGGAAAGTTTTATCGATCACGTGTCTCCCTAAAATGCAAGGTATAGAAAAACTACCGAGGTCTTTCTCATTCTTAGCGAGTTTATCCTCGGAAATAAAATTGCATTCCAAGGGTTTGGGATCGTCAAGCCTACACTTGTTGGTTAAGATGTCTTTGAGAAATTTGGCGTAAGACAGAATTTGGGTGATAGCTTCGGTGAAAGGAATATCTACATGACTCTATTACTTTTATAAATTTTTGGTATTGGTTATTGATTTTGGTTTGTTTAAGTCTTTGCGGATATGGGATCGGTGGTTTGTACGGGGGTGGTGGTTTGTAAGTTTTATCCTTGGCTTCTCCTTCTCGGTCGGTTTGTTTTTTGGGTTCTACCGGTTCCTCTTCTTTGTTGGTAGGTATATTTTCTTTAGAAGTTTTGGACTCGCTCATCGCCAGGTTATGAGGCCCTTCGTAGGAGGTCCTACTTCGTAAAGAGATAGAGTTAGCTTGCCCTCGAGGGTTTGGTTGAGGTTGTCCAGGGAATTGGCCTCCAGGTGTAGCCTGTGGGGCTTGGTTTTGTGCTACCTGTGAGATTTGGGTCTCAAGCATCTTGTTGTGAGTGATTATCGGATCAACCTTGGTTCCTAATTGTGTTATCAGTTCGTTTACGTGAATGTTCTGGTTTAGGAATTCTTTATTTTGCTGAGTTTGCCCCGATATAAAGCTCTCCATGATCTTCTCAAGGTTAGACTTCTGAGGCACAACATGTATAGGTTGATTTGGTTTTTGGGCTTGATAACCTTGTGGTCTTTGAGGTGCATAATTTTGGATAGGGTTCTGGTTTTTATAGGAGAAATTCGGATGATTCTTCCATCCAGGGTTGTAAGTGTTTGAAAATGGGTTACCCTGGGCGTAATTCACTTGGTCGGTGTTCAGGTCGTTCAAAAGGTTACACTCCGTCGATTCGTGTCCTTTAGATCCATAAAGTTCGTATTCTGTGTGGACTACTGTTGTGGTGTTAGTGTTTGTAGACATATGTTCTATCTTAAGGGCTAAAGCGTCCATTTTCGCCTGCATCATGTCTAGAGAGCTTATCTCATGTATTCCACCTTGGGTCTCCTTTTTCTCTATTGATGCTCGTTCAGTTCCCTATTGGTGATGGTTTTCGGCTATATCCTCAATTAGGTCACAAGCTTCAGGGTAAGGTTTGTTCATCATCGCGCCACCTGCGGCAGCGTCGACGCTCATCTTTGTGTTATAATGGAGTCCATTGTAGAAGGTATGAACGATCATCCATTGTTCTAGGCCATGTTGTGGACAAACTCTTAATAGCTCTTTATATCTCTCCCAAGCTTCAAAAAGAGATTCTCCTTGGTTTTGAGTAAATATACTTATTTGGTTTTGAAGAACAATAGTCTTACTAGGGGGAAAATATCTAGCAAGGAATACTCTCCTAAGGTCTTCCCAGGTAGTTATTGAATTAGCTGGAAGTGAATCTAACCATGAACGTGCTCTATCCCTAAGGGAGAAAGGAAATAATCTCAAACGGATCGCATCAGGTGAAGCGCCGTTGGATTTAAAAGTGTCGGCCAATTGGATAAAAACTTTTAAAAGTTGATTTGGGTTCTCAGTAGCGAGACCCGTGAATTGGTTTTGTTGCACTAGTTGCAACAAATAAAATTTTAGTTCGAAATTGTTGGCAGGAATAAGGGGGTTTACTATACTCGAACTAGGTTCCTCGTCAGAGGGTTGGGCGAATTCCTTAAGAGGTCTCCGGTCGCGATTCTCGGCCATAGTTTTCTTAATTCGGTTGAGTAAGAGGCGTGTACGAGTGTAACGTTCGGGTTCCGCTAAAGGATCTACTAAATTTCCGGTACTACGGGTTCTTCGCATTTACCGGCTAACAATGCCTTAGTCTAGACGGTGTAACAACAGGGTACAAAATTTTGACGAAGTTGGTCCCCGACAACGGCGCCAAAAACTTGACCGGTGAATTCGCAAGTGCACGAATCACGTCAGAGTAATATAAAAGAATATGGATCCCACAGAGACCAAATCGTCAATCTATCGATTACTATCGTTATGATGTTTATCTAAGGTGGTATAAAAGAGATATTGATGTTGCAAAATAACGGTAAATAATAAATGTAGTGCAGATAAAGACAAGTTTGAATGTATATCACGTCAGTTAAGTGATGTTTCGATTGTCTAAATAGAACTACTTATGAGGTAATATTTTCTACTCTTGAAAAGAATCCATTTAACAAGAACTGTCGCTTTCGCGTATTCAGAACCGAGTTTACCCTTAAATTAAGGCCTTTTATTGTCACTTATAAAAGGTGCGCAGAACGCTAAAGTAGTAAACTTATTTTAAGAAATAAGACTCGTAAACTTAGTTGAAAAGTGATTTTGATTTGGAAAGTTTTACCCAAGGAGTTTCCTGATTTTAAATCTATCAACGTGTCCGAAAACAGTTTCAAAAATCATTTTTCCTTAAAGTGATAAAAATTCCTAATTAACTAAGTCAGGGTGCTTTCGCACTCCTTGAATAGTTAAAACTAACCAAGTTTGTTTCAGAAAACTCAAGTTAAAAATCAAAACAGCCTTTAAAGTATTTCTACAGATTCAATATGTGAAACATCTCTTTAACCGTGATCCTTAAATTCTAACCTTTAAAAGATTTAGCCAGACATGGTAATACCAACAAACACAACGATATTGATCATGATAAAAAGTTGTTTTAGAATGTGAGGCGTAAAGGACGAGTAAAGCGTGTAAAATAAATAAAATAAAGCGTAGATAGAATTTAAATAAAGTAAAGCGTAGGCATAAATTAAATAAAGTAAAGCGTAGACAGAAATTAAATAAAGTAAAGCGTAGATAGAAATTAAATAAAGTAAAGCGAGACAGAAATTAAATAAAATAAAGCGAGACAAAAATTAAATAAAAGCGATAAAATAAGAACCTGCTCCAAACAGAGGCTTTAAATCTGGTACAAGGAAAATAAACCTCCGACTCTGAAGATAAAGACGACATCAACTCGAAGTGACCCAACTCAATCTCACTAAGGTGCGATAACCCCCTGATGTGACGGATTACCTCTTTTACAGATGAAGAATATAGTTTTAGTGTTGTAAACTAAGTTGGATGATTTGAAAATGAAATGGAACGAACTATTTATAGAGGATTTCGGCAGCTTGCAAAGACCATGGTGCCCCTCAACTTCTCCTTAGTGGGAACGTGGAATACAAAGGTGGCGCCCGCCACCCCTTCATGGCGCCCGCCATGTGTGGAAATGGGTAAGATCATGGGAACGTGGCGGTTACCTCCTGGTTGAGGGCTGATGAGTCATGGCTTCTCCTATGGTGGCCGCCATGTGCAACGCCATGTGTACAATATTTGCCAAATAACCCCAATTTTAGGTCTTTTTGCTTCATTTCTTCGAAAAGGGTCCCGAAAGAGCTAAATATATGAAAACAACATAAAAGAGAGAATAATACAAACAAAATGATAATGAAGTCCTAATAAACATGTGAAATCCGAGTAAAAAACACAGTGTGGTTCAGTGTGATCAACCTGTCAAGATAGTTTAACATGAGTCACTTCACTAGCATTTTTCTAATTAACCGTAACTAATTGTTTTTACTAATAGTTGTAGTTCAACTCACTCCATCCAATTAGCACACAACTAACCTAACTCAGTCACTACTAACTTTTAATTAATTCACAAATCACACTAACATAATTAACAGTTTTAATCACTAACTAAACCTGCATAATCAATCTAACTAACACCAACTATAACTAACAATTTAACTTCAATTCACTAACGGATTCAACTCATAACAACTAACTATAACAAAATTTAACAGTGTCAATTAACTACTAACTAAATTTCATCTAAATTTCACTAACAACTAGCCCTGCCCTAATAGCCTTGCCCTAACTGGCCAATTCAGTTGGCTTCAATCACCTATATAAACTGCATCCATCTGCAATAATAGAGGGACACAATCACACTCTACATAATCACTATGCATAATTCATCACTCACAAACCTCTCTCACTCTCTACAAGCTCGTTCAACGGTCCCTCACCATTCATTCACTCTCAAGCAGATAGAGAAACAACACAACACACATACGGATTAAAGAAAGGATGAAGAAAAAGGAATAATTTGAGTAGAAAAAAGTTACAATTTTGAGTTATTACCAGAATATCCTTGATCTTCCTCCATTTTCATCTTCGTCTTCTTCAATTCCTACAATGCCAAGTCCATTCTCCGCCTCGTAGGTGAGCTCCTTTTCTTCTTTATCAATTCATGTTAATCTCGTCATCACCATGTAGTATTAAGTATGAGGAATCAAAGAGTTATTGTGTTAGGCTTTGATTCCTCCTCCATGCCATCTAATTCACTAATACACCCCTTACTAGACTTATCAAATGAATAGTTCAGTAACATTGGGCCTTCTGATTCATGGCCCCATCATTTTTGCTTAAACATACTCCATCTATTACACAATGCACCTCCCCACTGTTTTTATTATTTTTTGTTTTAATTGCTTCTTATTGTTTTTCTTTTATGTCTTTAATTTCTTTTCTTTACACAATTTTAGCACATGAAAATACACTTTATTTTGATAAAAATTACATTGAAAATTAAATAAAAATAATAATTCATTTTGGTTTTCATTAGGATTTAAGTTTGATTAGTTTTAGGATAATTTTTAATTAGATTTTTAGAAACTAGTACGCATGTTATATTAGATTTTTGTTTAGAATTTTAGTTTCATTTTAGAAATTTATAGGTGTTAGAATTTTAATTCCTTCATGATTTTAGTCCTTTAATAAAAATCCATGTGCTTTCATATCTTGATCATGCCCCTGAATGTTTGATTGACCAAAGTCTATTTTGATTAATTAATCACTTCATATTTTATCTGATTCCCCTATCCAGTCAAGTGATCATAAGTCCCTTGATCACTTGATAGGATTAGATCTCTATACTTGCATCATATTGGGTCTCAAGTCAAACACAGGCTCTAGACATCATCATGCAAGACTCTGAAGATCATGGACATTCAAGCATAACAAAAGAGATTCATCTTCAACACTTATCAATCATGATGTGAATGGTGCGCAAAGATCCGTAAGCAACAGAGTAGAATCAGAGGGATTATTCCTATCCATGTTATGAGTATCTTGGGTACGGGGCGTATGCCTCAGTTATTCAAAGTATTCTCCTCCATTCATAGACTTTAATGTAATTCAAATCAAATGACTGTCAAGTCTTCTTCTCCATAAATAACATCTCAATATCACAACAATTTTCATCAACAATATACTTCCCTTTGTACCAAATACATACACTATCTTTGACATCCATACACTTTTTGGGCTAATCACCTCATGGTTAAACACCCATATCTGAACCAATATCTCATGCATTTCCCTGTGGGGCCTCATGCTATGGAAAACCTTCATGCATTTCCTTGTGGAGCCTCATGCTCTGGAAAACCCTTTTATTTTATTTTTCCCTATAGAGCCTCATGCTCTAGTAACTCTCATGCATTTTCCTGTGGAGCCTCATGCTCTACACACCATCATGCATTGCCCTGTAGAGCTTCATGCTATAGGAACCCTCTTTTGTAGGTCTTGATCCTTGGATCTAAGCAAAATCCTACAACCTTGCATTGGTCACACCATCTATTGGTTAATGCCACACTCTTTGGTTCTGACACACCTACCCTATGGATTCAAACAACACACAACCATTGGTTCAAACAATACTTCCACAACATCAAAGTAACACTTTCCTCATTTCACAACTCTTTTACACTTCAAGCAACTCCTTTAAGAAAATACTTTTTTCTATACAATCAACTCTATATTTTCTTTTTATCACACAAACCTTTTTCAAAACAATTTTCTTTCTTTTCATAAAATAACTGTTATAATCGGTTCCTTAGCAGTCAGACTAAAATCTTAAAGCATCTGAACAAGGATCAGAATCAGATAATGTCTAAATAGTTCTAGGATACGATTATAAATGTTCCCTAATAACAACCAACAAATCCATATTTTCTACCATGAACTACGAAGCTCTAATTTTCTCATTGCACTATGAGAATATGTAGGCACGAGGGTTCGAATCCTTGGCGAGCACACTAATTAAAAACTTAATTTTCCTTTTTGCAAGTAACCTTTATATATAACACCCATTCACGCAAAGAACAGGAAAAATGGTTCCCGTTGAGTACAACGGATGTAAGGGATGCTAATACCTTTCCCTTGCATAACCGACTTCCTTACCTGTTTCTCTTCCCATGGGTTTTATCGATATTTTCCCTTTCCTTTTGGAATAAATAGAGTTCAATGGTGACTCTCTCTTGTATCGAGTGCGCGATGCACTCAGGTATTTTTTACGGTGCGACAGCTAGTGACTCTGCTAGGGACTCAATAAGCAAGTTGAGCCTAATTTTGTTTTTTTTTTCTTGTTTGTTTAGGTGTTTATCTTTACTGTTTTACTTGTCTTGTCATTATTTCATTCTTTATTGAGTTAAATATTCATTATATGATAGTATTTGTTATATTACTTGTTGTTGGGTTGAGATGGTGTTACATGAGAGAAAAGTTGTATACCCGAGCTTGAGTATACACACGGGATAATATGTGGCAATAGTAAAGTTAACCTACTTGGTGTTATTCCTCAATCAAGGTCAACATGAGATGTCACACATAGAGTAGATCCTTTTGGGAGCATCATTACCCGACGAGTCATTTGTCCCAAGAAGTGGTATCTAAAAATGGGTCTATGACTCTAGGGACCTTTACAGGAACCTCCTTATTTGAAGACTAGTACCTACCAGTGAGGGGATATTGGGTTTTTGCAGGAAACCAATACCCTACATACCTTGATCATCATGTATACGTCGAACCTTTGAACCTACTTCGAGCAGTATATACAGATTATCCAAAATATGTTGAATCTTTGAATCAATACGTGTTACATACATGCCTGCATTTTATTCACATAAAATTTATTTTAGCATGAGTATATTTTCAGGGAATCCACAATCAGTCATTTAGTAGATCATTTAATTATGGAGAAATCTGACAGGATAAATACTTACCAATACAAACTCAGGGAGTCTAAGTTTGATGAGTTGAATACGCTTGGAGCTCTTTTGATTGATGATCACATGGATGCCTTCAAGAAGACTTATGGCAACTTGTTGGCTATTCTACTGACCAAGGAAGATACGAGGTTGGTTCTCACTTTTGCTCAGTTCTATGATCCTATTATGCATTGCTTTACTTTCCAAGATATCTTATTGGCTCCCACTTTGGAAGAGTTTGCCTACATCTTGTGTATTCATGTCAAATACCAAGTTCCTTATATGAGCGCAAATGGCTTTCCAGAGCCTGTAGTGATTGCACAAACTTTTTATCTCAAGAGGGAAGTAGTTAACTCCAACATTCATACCAAAGGTAACACCAGAGGGTTTCCTTCAAAGTTTCTCATTAAAAATACCACTCTATTTACTGATAGTGGAAGCTGGGATGCTTTTTATGCAAACTTCTCTCTTCTCATCTATGGATTGGTACTTTTCCCAATCATTGAAGGTTTCATTGATAAAGTTGCTATCAACATCTTCCTGACCAAGAATCAGGTTCCCACGCTTCTAGCCGATGTTTATTTCTCTTTCCATTGGAGAAACAAGAAGAATGATGAAATGATTAGTTTATGTGTTCCTTTGCTTTACAAGTGGTTCTTGACTCACTCGCAAAGGAAATGACCCTTTTTGATAATGTGGGAGCATTGAAATGGTCCCAAAGGTTGAGTCTCTGAATGCTGAAGACATAGTATGGTATAGTCGTGACTATGATAGGGTTGAACCCATATTTAGTTATGGTGATTTCCATAATGTTCCTCTTATTGGTGCTAAGGGTGGATTGATCAATTACAATCCTGTTTTTTCACTCTATCAACTTGGTTATCCGTTTAAAGATAAGCCTGAAGTCAAAAAGTTGGAAAAATTTCTGATAGCTGAAGGGGTTGATGATTCTGAGTTGCTGAAGAGAGTACGCCATGCATGGGGAAAAATCCATCATATCGGGAAAAAGAAACTTGGAAAACAAAATTTCATTATTTTGGAACCGTATACAAATTGGGTTAAAGCTAGAGTCCAGACTATCAAGCTGCCATATCCTTGGGAACCTTTTATGAGTGTAAAGCCTCCTAGGCCTTATACTGTTTCTATTTCTGAAGTTGATAAGATTAAAGATACTATCAAGCTATTGGAAAAGGAGAATGATGATCTTCGATTTTACCTTGGTAAGCTTACACAAGATAAGGAAGACTTGAAGATTAACCTCGACCAGGAGAAAGAGCACATGCTCAAAGCGGTTGAAGTTGTTCAAGTGGAACAGAACAAACAAAGGAATATTAACGATGCTCTGAAGGGGAATTATGTTAGTCTATCCACCAAGAAAATCAACTTGCTGAAACTCAACATCAAGCTTACAAGATGGTTACTATTTGAAACCAGACTCTAACATCATCCAAGGAGATGAAGGAGAGCTATACGACTCAACTCGAAGAACCTCAAGACTAATTGAAGGATTGCAAGGATCAATTGAAGAAAGAAAAAAGTTGTTCTAAAAATCTTGAAGTTTCTCTCTCTAAATGTCAGTGTGATATTGGTTAAGCTTTTGAAGAAATCAGAGGGTTGAAAAGTCAAGCGCATCAGAGTTAAGAGGTTGTTAATCATCTTAACCAAAAGGTATCTCATTGGGAATGAAACAACCGTCATCTCAAAGTCCTCCTTGATAATAAGGAAGTGTTTCTGCAAAGTCTTCTGCATGGGCCTAACCACACCTTATTGCGCAATGTCCTCAAGGATGTGCAATATTGGAATGATAGACATGCACTCCTGGCCAAATTTTCTGACCACGCCATTGAAGATCTCCTAGGATTGCCGAAGGAAGCTTATGCTGTTATGTTTCCACATAACACTCCATGGACTGTTTTTCACTTTGTATATGTTTGTAGAGTTGTATTCAAGAGAGTTAAGGCTGATCTTCTTGTAGCTCATCGAGCAAACCTCTGAGTTATAATAATTGTACTCTTTATTCTATCTTAATGAATAAAACGAGTATGTTACATCACCGGGTTTATCTTCTATCTTATTTTCTTCAATTTTATGTCTACTTATATGAAATTGATAATTCCAAGATTCCTTGGAACTTTTCAAACTATATTTTTGGCATGCATTCATTCATTCGTCCATGCATTCATGCATTTTATTTAAAATAAAAATACAAAAGTGCTCATACCATCTTCCTTCAACCATCCAGAAAAGACGACGACTCTCCGTCACAAATATCTCACCAAAGCTAATAGTCACAAAACTATAGCCGACATGGAACAAGAAATAGTCACTTACAAGTATACCTTAGGACAGTTCCAAGGACGCATGGATCGATTTCAGGGGGAAATGGACACCATTTTAGAGTACCTTTGTACTCAGAAAGACTCTACTATAATTGTTGTCGTTGAGATTCCAATTAAGACTGTTGCTTAACCTGTTTCCAATCAATTAAGCTATATTTTAAGGTCTAGTGGTCATGCTGCTGCTTATCCCTGGGGGAATCCTTAGAATTTCAATCCACAGGTTGTAAACGGTGGTGCCTTTCTTCCATACCAACCCATGGAAATACCTATTGTTAATGGGAATTATGCTGCTTATCCACAGGGAATGCCTCCTCATCTCTCTCCTCAGGTAATGGATGTTGATAATCAAGAGGTGCCTTAAGTCCAACCTTATCAAAACTATGTGCCGGTAACTACTAAAGCACCTGATAAAGTTGAGCATGAGTATAGGGTCCTCCCATTCATGTCCATATTCCTCCACCTGCTACACAATATCCCTATCAAGGTGTCCAGTCTGCTTATCCTAAAGTGCATACTGTCTATCTTGGGGCATATGCTGCCAATGTTTTTCCACAACTGTTTGCCAATGTTGCATTCCAACATGCTCATCCTAGAGCACCATATACTCGTTATGTTCATCTTGGGGTCCGATATCCTCCAATTACTGATCCATGCACATAAATGGTTAATAATGGTATAATGTATCCTCCACAAAATTTTCCTCAATTTGCTGCTACTCGGATTCCTCAGTATGGTATTCTTCAAGTGCCTGCTCAGATTACTCTATAAGCTCCTCAGTTCTCGAGTTCCCAAGCTTATCCTCAAGGTCAATATGCTAATTAAAATATTCCAAACAAGCATGTTTATTACCAATTACTAGATGAACACATCAGAGCTATTAAAGGGTTTTCTGCACACGGCATGGATGCATAAGAGTTATGCCTTGTGCCAAATATGGTTTTACCTCAAAAGTTTAAAGTACCAGATCTACAAAAGTATAAAGGGGTCAGTTGTCCAAGGAGTCATATCACAATTTATTGTGGGAAGATGGCTTCCTATATTGATAATGATGCCTTACTCATTCATTGCTTTCAAGATAGCATGTGTCGCACCTCGAAAAAATGGGGATACGACTTTAAAGCGAAGCGCAATCGCACGCTCGCAATGATGGACTGAACAGAGTCGCCACCGAACTTTATTTATTCCTAAAAAGGAAAGGGGAAATATCGATAAAACCTCTAAAAGAAAGGATAAGATATGGTCATCGCAACCAATATTAGGATTCGGGAGTCGATTACGCAAGGGGAAGGTATTAGCACCCCTCACGTCCGTTGTACCCAACGGGAACCATTAGGTTAGTTGTGTGCGTTAGTGTTAGTTGAAATGTTAGGCTTTTCGAATTATTAGGTGGGAAAGAAAGAAAGGATGAGAAGAGAATGTTTTTGGATTTTTGTCGAAGGACTAAACCTAAGTTTTTTATTAGTGGGCCTGACAAGATTTACGAATCCTGCTCCTACGTATCTCAAAAGAGAAATCAAGGCTTACGTAGTTCTGGGTAGAAAAATGTTTGTTTGTTGGTCGATTTTAGCGAAAGCTATATTGTATTAACCGACAAAAACATCGTTTTACCCAAAACAGATGAGGAGTGGACGCATACCACACATCGAACGGATTTATAAATCTACATTCGGAAAAGCGTCATTTATCTCTACTCAACAATCGTGGCCGAAACATTGTTTTGTATCACTTAAGACAATATATCTTCCATTAAAAAAAGGTTTTTGATTAATCGCACGGCGACGAGAAAAGAGTTTAATCGGTTGGATGTATTTTGAGTGATGGCGAGAACTTGGATGAGCGAGATATACATCTCGAATCCTAGTCTCAGGAGTGCATGGTATACACCATGTTCCATTTCCAACTTATTTGCAAAAAATGTTTAATAAGAATTAAGTGTTTTGAATTTGATTGAGAAAGGGTTTGAAGAAAACCGCATTGACAATTTTAGACGATGGCGAGAGCCAAGATGGGCGAGGCATACGTCTCGAATCTTAATCTCAGGAGTGCACGATATACACCATATTCCATTTCCACCTTTATTGAAAAAGTGTTAAATAAGAATTAGGTATTTTGAGTTTTGTTGTGAAAAATGACTTGACACTAGATCAAGTATTGATGGACGTTTAAGAGAAATTTGAATGAGTGTTTGAGAGAAAACAAAGTGGATAAATTTGGATGATGGCGAGAGCTAAGATAGGCGAGGCATACGTCTCGAATCTTAATCTCAGGAGTGCGTGGTATACACCACGTTCCACTTCCATCTTATTGAAAAGGTCTTAACTATGAATTAATATTTTTTTGAGTTTTTATTAAGAAAACTGGCTTGACGTTGAATCAAGCGTTTGATGAAAGTTTGAAAGAAATGGAATAGAATAGGAGGGAGAAATGAATTGATTTGTTTATTGAGAAAATACTCGACATTGGATCGAGTCATTATTTTTGGTCTTTTGGAAATGGTTGATTTTATTCTTGTGTTAGTGTCTAACTAAACAGTCAAACAAATAAAGAAATAAAATAGTACAAAATTATTACACATCGGAGGAGTGGGGTACATTTCGTCAAATGGGGATTCAAAACCATGAAATAATTAAATCGGGCCCAAACAACAAATAATGCAATGTATGAGTGTAAGTGCAAGAGAACTGGCTCATTGTAAGAAATCCCAAGAGTAAGCTATGTGAGGTTGATGGCGATGCTTAAAAAGCAATCGACTTACAAGGGTATGGAAATGGGCTCGATATTGAATCGAGAAAAGTGTGATTCTAATAGTTTAAAGCGGTTTTGAATGGATGATGAAATTAAAAGAAACCAAATTTGTGTTATTAAATAATAATGAAACTATGAGTATGGGAGAAATTATAATAAGACATAAACATGAAAAAAATGAATGCTAAAAGAAATAAAATGCTATATATGGGTATCGAACCCACTCCACTAAAGACCATGAAACTACCCTCTCTCCACTAGGCCATTTATGATTAGTTATTATTTATAATAACAACTTGGGTATATAAACAGAACAGATTAAAATTAAAATTAAAAAAAATAAAATAAAAACTAAAACAAAATAGTCTGTTGGACTACCAAATGGGAGAAACCAAGAAAAGATACCATAGCCGCCTGGCTGTTGGGTTTCCAAAAAGATTGTGGATTGGGAACACTAAACAGCATTAACACACACTAATATACACTATAAAAAAAACAAGGGAATACTAAACATATTAATTAATTTTTATGGTTTTTTAATAGCTTAAATGTTTGTTTTTGCTTAAAATAAATAAAAGAAAAACAAAAAAGGGAGCAACAGTAACAAACATCGTCACTCCCTCTCACAACATCTTCTGTTTCACTCAAACGCTCTCTCAATCTCGCTCTCAACAAATCTCTCTCTCGCTCTCAACCTCACGTTTCTCTCACCCTCAATCATTCATCCTCAACCTTCGCTCACTCAATCGCGTCCTCAACCTCAACCCTCTCTCTCACCCTCAATCATTCATCCCCTCTCAGGTTCTCTCTCACAATCGCTCATCCTCTTTCCAAGAAATGCACAAATTTATGGTTTTCAAAGAGACTCAAGTAAAAGCTCACCTTCGGCGACGACGACGGCTCAGGTAATGATTGAATCTTCTCCCTTCGCCTATTCAAATACCGGTTTCTTTTTGATTTGGGGATTAGGGTTCTTGGTGGAGTTTTTGTCCGCCTCCAATTTTTCGTCCTTAGGGTTTCGTTTTGAAGTTTTTCCTCTCCTTTCTCTTCTGATTCTCTTCTCCTTTTATGTCCTGCAGATTTAGGGTTTGGGATTGGCTTATGCATCAAAACAGGTGTCTCTGCAAACTCCTTTTGATGTGCTCAGTTGGGATTGCTCTATTTGATGCTAGATTCGAAAATGGTAATGTGAACAGTGTACTTTCTTCCTCTAATTTGTCTCAACTCCATTTCAGGTATTTTCGAATCTTTACTGCCTTGGCTAATTGTATGTTTTTACTGCAGTGAAATTGGTTACAAGTGGACACATTGAAGAAGCTGAGAATTTGATGAAGGAACTGTTTACAGGATTGTGCTAGTAGAGCGTTTTTGCTTAGAAGTCGAAATTCATTTGTCTATACATTCAAAACCGCCTGTTCTTCCTTCTTTGGATTTGGTCTGTGGTTCCGATAGGTTTGAGTACTTCAATATTTAGGCAGCTTATTTTCAACCTTTAAACTATCATGACTGTGAGCTTCGTGCTTCTGAGTTTAAGCGCTTGGCTTTAGATTTTGCATTCTCAGAATGAAATCACTGTTGCAACTCATGATGTTGCTATTGATGCTTTTTGTTGGCATCCGTACTGTGATAGTCTTAATGGACTTCAATTCTTCTGTTTTATTCTGTTATGGTGTTGATTGTTTTACGTATTTTTGCAGGGCTATGCTTTAGCTTGCAACAAAAGACAGGTTTTGGTTTGCAACAGACTTGGAACTTCTCATATTTGGCAAGGCAGCTTTTGTGTGTACTTGATGTAAGTTCTGGATGAATATGAACTCTTTTGGATGCTCACAACTATCTCCGCCATGAAATAAGCACAACTTATACTCAAATTGCATTCCGACCTTACATGATTTGGTGCTTTTAAATGATCTAAGCTCAAAACAACCATGCTTCCTCGAATTTTTGCTCATTTATTAATCTTGATAGTTCTTTGTAGGATCCTCGGTAATCTCATGCAAGCCGTTGTTGACTTGTGTTACAAAAGGATTAGCAGCCACTTTGGAGTTAGTTGCCATGCCGTTGTTGACTTGTGTTACAAAAGGATCAGCAGCCACTTTGGAGTTAGCTGCCATTGCCGTAGCAGACACCAAGAAATGCAACTGCAGGATAAAGGCTTCCGTTTACCGCAAATGCGAACAAAAAATATACCAATATCATGATGGTCTGTGTGCATGTCAACCAGAATGTGCTTGGGAGCAACTTGGTACGGACAAAATGCTCTGAAACAAAATCCTCCACCAAGCCGACCAACGAAATTGCAAAAGCTGAAAATTGACAGTAAAGTTGTAGTATCCACAACATTTCCTCACTATGTGTTTTTTTATTGACAAAGACAGTTGTTGTTTTAGTTCTTGCGACTTAGTTCCATATTGTTCTTTGATAAATGCAATTCTCAACGACTCCCGCATGGCGGCCGGTGATCCTTCATTTCCTTCATCTATGTAATCCATTGCAAGTAGGCGGTTCTGACCGGCATTTCGAGGGTCAGGATCAATCTTGAGACATTGTTCATAAGCACTAATTGCTAGAGCAATATCACCAGCATCTCTGTAAAGAACTCCTAGGTTATTGTATGCCTCTGTGTACGTCGGATTTGCAATGATAGCTTTCTCAATCATACTTGCAGCGGCGTCCATCTTACTCTGGACGGTGTAGACAACACCAAGGTTATAATGACTGTGAAAAGTTGGGCTTGATTGACAAAGCAACCTGGTAGCATTTTATAGCTTTATCAAGGTTGTCACGACCTTTATATATAACACCTAGATTGTTACAAGCTTCCGCATAATGTGGATTGAAATGGAAGGCGATCTCATAGAACACAATAGCCATATCAAACTTAAGCATCTCACCAGAAGCAACCCCAAGATTATACATAGCATCAGCATAATGCCAGTTATAAAAATAAAGCTTTCTTATAAAAATCCACACCCCGGTTGATGTCACCCTCCAATTTAACCTTTGTTCCCAAATCTTGATTTTTATAAATCACACCCATATTGCAATATGATTTTGAATGTATGGTATTAATGAATGAATGAGAATTTGGTTGAACCTTGATTTGATTTGAATTTGGTTAAAGGGTTGGTAAAAATGTAATAAGAATGGTTGTAACTTGGTTTATGGAAATGGATATTTGGTTTAAAAAAATGGATATGGATTTTAGAAATAATCCGAGACTAATCAAAATGTCAATTTAAAATCAAAAAAACAAATAAAAACCAATTAAAATCAAATTAATCTATAATTTGTTAAAATTACTTTGATATCAACTCTAACATTTATTTGGAAATTAAAATCAATTAGAGTTTGAATCATTAGTAAAAACACAATTAAGATTAACTTGAAATTTGGAATTAGATTTACTTTGAAATTAAAATCAAATTGAAAATTAAAAAGTCAAATAGTTAGAATCCATTTTATAATCAAAAAACACCATGATCAAAAAACCAGATAATGACCAATGTTTATCAAAAAAATATGGATTTAGGAATGGATGGTTGCCTTTGGTCATGAATGTATGCAAATGAACTTTAGGCCAAGTGCCAAATAAAAATGAAAAAATGGAAAAAATTCAGGACCAAAATCGGGGTATGACAGCATGTATGGGGATTCACTTGACTGGTATATGGGACTAGAGCGTAGTAAGATTCGATCCTGGAAGGATATTTCTGACACTTTCTTAAAACTGTATAAATATAATTTGGACATGGCTCCTACCAGATTACAGTTGCAGAATCAGACTCTAAGGACAAATGAGACTTTTAAAGAATATGCTCAAATGTGGCGAGAAATGGTTGCACGTGTTCAACCTCCATTCTCTGACACTGAACTGGTTGATATCTTTAGGGAAGATTTATGTCGCAACTAATCAGTAGTCAGTGGCTAAAAAACCTCAGAGCAACTTCACCAAAAATAAGGAATGGAAACAAGCGTTGTTATGGCGAATGTTCACCCTCAATTTCAAGCTCCTATGGCTCATATGCCATGCTACCTGTATCCATATGTTGATGCGGCCCAATACCAACATCCACCGTTTTAGTATCAAGCACCGCCTCAACATCAACAACCTCCACAATCTCAGATTCCTCAAAATCAATGTCCTATGTAGAACAACAGAAACCAAGGGAATGGGGAAAATAGACAATGGAATAATAATCAAGATGGAAGGCATCCTCAATATGATAAGATTCTGGTGCCTTACGCCTAGTTGCTACCATACTTTATCCATGTGGGTGCAATTGCGCCAAAAGAGATTCCACCTTTCACTTTCCCATACCATTCTAGGCATAATCCTAATGTGTCGTATGCATTCGATGTTGGATACATAGGACACTCTATAGAGGATTGCCTAGTTTTCAAAGACAAAGTGAAATAGCTTATTGATCAGAAGATTTTGTCCTTCTCTGAAGAATAACCCAACATGAAAAATAGCCTTTTACATGTCCATAATGAGCTGGTAGTTAATGCAATTATTGAGGAGGAATGTATTGAAGTGGTTAAGGAGGTGGATGAAGTTGAAACACCAATGATAGTTGTTGTGATGAAGTTTCAAGAACATGGTTTCTTAGAAGATCTTCATAATGATTGTTCGATTTGTGAAGTGGGGCTCGATGATTATGATAAATTGAAAAGTTATGTACAAGAGCTGATGAATCAAGGGGTGATTCAATTCACCAAGTCAAAAAATGTTGAAAAGATATATGTTATTAAGCCTATTACCATCATCTACAGAAAGAAGAAAATTTAAGTTACCATGAAGAAAATCCAACCAATTACATTTGTGTTCCTGGGACGATTCCGTATCAGAGTACTAAGGTTATGCCTTAGAGGTAAGACACCACTGCATATTTGATAGGTAAACCAATACAGTTCTCTGAAGCAGAAATAGTCAATATAGTTGGGACTGGAGGCATGACTTATAATGGTCGTGTCTTTGCTCCAAAGTTCAAACCAAAGATAACATCACCAACAATTACTACTCTTAAAGAGAATATTATGATAACAACTCCTTCCCAATAGAAGGAAGCACCAACATCTATCTCATCAATATCTATCCCTGCCACCATGATTGCAACTACTACCTCACATATGGGGAAAAATGTTACAAGCGGATCAACAGAAACTACAAAAGGTAAAGAAATCGTGTATGCATAAGCTCAGTCTGAAGGCCATAAGAAAAACGTCTCTTCAAAGGAAAGTAAATAATTCCTCAAGATAATTAAGAAGAGTGACTTTAAGATAGTGGATTAGCTGGGGCAGACACCGTCCAAGATTTAAATTTTATCCTTGATGTTAAGTTCTAAAGTTAGCAGAACTGCCTTAATGAAAGTCCTAAATGCGGCACAAGTAATGCCTGATATCACCGTCGATCAATTTGACGAGGCCGTCACCAACATTACAACCAACCGGTATTTAGGATTCAATCATGTTGAATTGCTTATTGAGGGGACTGCTCACAATAAAGCCTTACACATTTCTGTCACATGTATAGATACATTATTATCTTGAGTATTGATGGATATTGGTTCCTCCCTTAATGTGTTTCCTAAAAACACATCAAGTTAGTTGCTTGTAGAAGGGGATAAGATGAGAGTCAGTGCCTTGGTTGTAAGGGATTTTGAAGGATCCAGAAGACATGTAACTGGAGAAGTCGATCTACCTAATAGAGTGGGACCATATTTGTTCACCATCACTTTTCAAGTGATGTATACTAATTCAGATTACAGTTTCCTGCTAGGCAGACCATGGATCCACGCCACTGGGGCACTGACATCTACACTGCACCAAAAGCTTAAATTCATGTTTGAGGATAAACTGGTTATTATTTATAGAGATGAGGATTTGCTTGTCAATGAACTACCATTGTGTCAGAATATTGAAACCAGAGAAGGCATAATTGAGGTTCCTTTCCATTGCTTGGAATTCAAAGATGTCAATTCTGCTGCATCCAATCAAGACAATGTAGAAGAAGTGGTTTTATCATATGTGAAGAGCGCCAGGGAAACTTTTGAGAAGGGTACTCCTCCGGGTTGGGGTTAAATAGTAGATGTTGCTGAGAAGCATAATCGCCTCGATATCGATTATTATCCATTGTCGCACCCACCAAATCAATAGAATGAGAAGAAGTTTTGCCCTGTTAAGTTCAACAATGTTGGGTTTCAATGTGATAATGTCATGGCAGTTATTGAAGGTGCAAGCATAAGAAAAGTCTCCAGCTTTGTACGTTGATGCCCACCTGGCTTCAGGCTAAACAACTGGACGACTCTGTGGTTCCCACTGTCTTTTTTTGTTGCAACATAATGCATTTTTCTCAATCTCTTATCCTCGCCCGAGACAAGGGGATAGCTTGTAAGGGATTCATTGTTTTCAAAGTATTATGTGATCAATAAATAAAAACATTTTTTGCATTCAAAATCATGTTCCTTTCCTTTCTTTTATTTTACTTTTCACAAAAATAAATGGAAAAAGTTTCTTTTTATTTTACACTTTTCATAAAGCCCATTCTAAAATAAAGTTCATAAACACACATAGAAAATGAATCCATTAACTAAGCCGAAGACGACTAAGAAGAAGATTGTGAATTGTCGGTTGAACTAGCAAGGCTCCTTGAGCACAAGAAAAAAGAGATCCAGCCACATCAAGAGCCAATAAAAGTTATCAATCTGGGTTTCGAGGAAGCCATAAAAGAAGTGAAAATATGGGGCATCTGTCATACCTTAAAATTTGTCGTCCTTTTTTCTTTTTTGCATAGTTCATTTGCATACATCAAATCATATCGTGCATGACCATTGTATTTTGTCATGGAATCACAAGCATGGTCACACTGTGTATTGTATCTTAACATTAAGGTTCCACTTTGTTTTACTTGTCAAATAACCCTAAACTCATGGAGAGATGGTACTTGTTTGCTTCTTTTCTCATGTAGGTAATCATGTTTCAAATCAAGGCAAGATAAAGATATTTTGGCCAAGGGAAATGCAAGTTTGTTCATGGTGACTGTAGCAGTATTTTTTTTGAGAATAAGCTATTGATTAACTTAACTCATAAAGCAAGATTCGTCACCGCGAATTTATTAATTCCAAAGGAAACGAAAAAAAATGACTAAAACCCAAAGAAGTTTTAGAATACAAACTAATAAAAAGAGAAAAAAGGTATGGGGGTTGGTTATGCAAAGGGAAGGTGTTATCACCCTAAACATCTATAGTACTCTATAGGAACCTCTTTGAAAATCTGCATATTTTAGGTTTAAAATGGTGTTGTTTGCAAATTAATGGGGAGATGAGAAGAGAATTTATTTTTATGATTTTTATGTTTGTCAAGACTTTCTGAGTATCATGCCTAAGTACCAACAAAGTGAAATGGAAGATCAAAACCTCGTAGTTCATGGTAAAAATAACAAAGATGTTTGTTTTGATTCACTTTTAATGAGAAGACATTTTTTTCATTTTAAGGAGAATACTCAATTGGTCATCCATAAGTATAGAAGTTTGCATCACCACAGAGAAGGGCTCCAACTTGGATAAATATCAACAAGTATTCCACTAGCTCTCTTAGGTGGAAAAGAATTATCATTAGTAATATGGGCATAGAAGAATTATATCTCAACTACAGAAATGACTCATGTCTAAACTTTGAAAAAGAGTTTTAAAAGAAAAAGTGCACAAAGGGCATAAAAATGATTTGAATGAGTTATGCCTTTTTAAAGTCTTTTAAAATTGATTTTGAATATTATTAGAATGTGTTGGAATTTACTAAGAAAAGATTTTGAAAATCACTTGACATATCATGAACAAGATGGACACAAACCATCCAATTGATCAAAAGGATAAGAAAGAGATGAAGAAGAAGACAAGATGGATCACACCTAAATTGGATCAAAGAATTGATCAAGCCCTCATCAAAATCAATCATCCATTTTGGTGGATTAGGGTTTTCACCCTATCAACACCCAAGATCCATTGTGTTTGATAAGACCTATGATCAAACAACCATGATCCAAGGCCAACAGAAGTCAACAAAGGTCAAACAAATATAAATGCAAAAAGATAAAATAAAAGCATCAAAAACATTTTAAAATAAAATTTAAAAGGTGAATAAAAGAGAAAATCCATAAAGCCCTTCAAAACACTAAATAAATGGCCAAGAAAATTATGGAAGGTTAGAAATAAAATAAGAGACATAAAATAATTTTTTCAGAAATTAAAAATGCATAAAAGTGTTTTTAAACCAATTAAAAAAGGAGAAAAGAGAAAATCCATGAAAAATAGGAAATCATGAAAATAAAATATGAAAAAAAAATCTGATAAAAAAAAGACACTTTTAGAATTTTTTGGGGGATTTTTTGGATGTAAAATGAATTTTCTACGAATTTTAAAATAAAATGCAATTACAAATGAAAAAAGAAAAATAAATAAAATCAGAAAAAACACGGAGCGTTGGATCTGGCTTTATTAATTAACGTGGCAGATCCAACAACCACAAGGCTAGGGCGCACGATGGAAATTAACAAAAACGAAACACACAATCTAATTCAAATTGGACCAATCAAAACATTTCAAATGTTCAACGTGTCCAGCCAAACTCATATGACCTGAGATACTCCGATCATCTTCTCCGATGGTCTCTCACCAGAGTTTCATCGTTTGGTAAGTTTAGAACACGAGACCACCACCAATGTGATTTCCTCCTCATCAAGAATTCAACCTCATGCTCCAAATTCATTTATCTAAACTGAGCATGGAGAATTATAGAGAATTTTCAGAAGCAAGCAAGCCATGAAAAATAAAATTAAATGATGAGCATAATCAATCAACACCAGATAAGTTATGGGAAAGCATCAAAGAGCGAATGACTACATTATGGTAACTTGTTTGAATTCAAATATTGCTCAGAACTACCTTGTCCAAATGGTAATCAGAAGTTGATGAAGCTCTATCTGGTCTGGTCACTTCAGAAGGTCTTAGAGTTTGGGAATTGTTGCAAAAGCTTCAGAGAAGACCGAAGGTGCTAATGGAATCAAGAAATTGGGTTGAAACAGGCTAGAATTCAAAACAAGATAGTTAAATTTTTCTGGAAAATGTCAGAGTGAAGCAGGGGTTTCTTGGCTCTCAAATGTTTGGAAATGAATGCAATAGCTTCCTCTATTTATAGGGAATGAATTGGGATCCAATTACGTGTGGAATCAAGCTCAATTTGTGTAAAACAAATTTGATTAGAATGTGTGAAAAGTGTGACTTGCAATCCATCAAAATCATGCATTTTAAGAGTCAATTAACTTCTGGAGACTTGATAAAACATGTTTAGGTCCAATTTTGACCCTAAGATCCCTCATGCTATCTCATTATATTCATTAGCTTTGGGATCACACCTTGGCATCCTCCTTACCGCTCATTCATTGGGTTTGCATTGGGAGAGATCACCAAGAATATTTTGATTGTATCATACTTTGTTTTTCATTATTTACTAACCAAAATACCAAAAATATGTCAATGTTTAGTTTGTTGCTTTTGTAGGTAGTGTGTATGCTCACCTATGTTCCGTCAAGCTCATATCTGGGGTTTAAGACCCTCAAGGCAATAAGTTCAATCAATAAATGGTTAACATTGACTCTAAGCATCATATATGGATCCATATGGTCTTCACATATCATTTTGATCAAGAAATCAACAAGAGTTTGAAGTTTATTTGTCTTGGAAACCCTAACTCATCTGGGTATCTTGTGTGACTTCTTCAACAAGTTTCTTCAACATTTGATCAAATATTTCAAGGTATACTTTATATTACATCATATTATGCGTATATGATCCTCCATGAGTCCCAAAAGTCAAGAGAATGTCAAGCTAGCAAGATGGTTCATGGTGGTTGACTAGAGAAAGTCAACATGTCAAAACTGGGGTTCCCTAGACCCTATCTCCTACAATATTTGTCATATGAAAATGATTGAAAGATAAAAGTGACTCAAAATGACATTCCAAACAACTTTCATGTTGAATTCAAGATCTAGTATTTCTTGGAAAGTCATTTTTTATGGTGAAAGATTATAGGTCATTTTGTCTGAACCCTAGTTAAGAGGTCAACTTCCAAAGACCATAACATGCTCAATTATTATAAGATGAAATGAATTCAAATTCCATGATCAAATTCAATATGTATACTTCAACTTTGATGTTTGGAGGAATTGAAAATTCAACTTTAAAATTCATGTGACAAGAGGAAACATTATAGGTCATTTTGGGCCATTACCATTGAACAAATGATTTTCCTCAACTTCTAAAATACATAACTCCTTCATGACAAATCCAAATTAGGTCAAATTTATGACCAAATTGAATATGTTTGAAATATATACAACTTTGATGAAGTAACTTTTTCTATTTGAAGTCCATAGCAAAAGTTATTCAAGGTGGAAGAAGTGAACATTTGACTTAGTACTTAGAAAATTTTCAAATATGTTTGATTTTCCAAACTTCCACCTTAAAACTCATCATGATCCAAGATTCGAATGAAAAAGTGTTCAACATTAAAGTTGTTCCCCTTGATCCCACATTTCCAAAAAGTCAAAAATCATCTCATTTGGATCAATATTTGAGGACTTACGCATGGGTGCAATGTATGGTATCATTTGGAAAGATTTCATGACCAAACTCATTTCAACATTGCATGGCTTAATGCAATGCTTTCAGCATGACCTATGCATGATTTTGGACCTTTGTAAATGATTATTTAGGCTTTACACACACCCATGCTAGCTCATGAAGGAAGATGTTATTTTTGAACATTCAAATGAAAGTGTGTGAAAAGCACATGCATTGGCTATAAATAGAGAATAAATATGATTATAACTTCATCAACACCTTGCCCAAGCTTTTCCAGAGCAACCCAAACCCTCAATTTCATAGAATTTTTGAAGGTTTCATTTGAAATCGAGCTTGAACTTCATCTTCTGTTTGGAAGTTCAAACTCCAAGAATTTATTGCCCTTTTCGTCTCAATTGGTTTCTGCAAGCAAGAGGAAGAGAAAGCAAGCAAATCCAGATCAAGATCAAGTGAATTAAAAGCAACTCGAAGGTGATTTTTCAGAAACTTCATCTCTTCGATTCTCTCTCAATTCTTCACCATTCTTTGTGATTTTTGGTTGGCTGAAGTCCTACCAATGTAGGAAACAATATTGATGCTTTGAGGTCAAATCGAAGTAACTAAGTTCATGATCCTCAAAATTCAAATACCTGTATCTTTTTATATACTTGGAATTGGAGAAAATTGGGGCCAGATTCGTGATCTTGGGCATTTTCTCTTTGAAATATTGTCCTTGTTTGTCATTTTCCATTGAAATGAAGTTGGACCAGTCTAGTGGAGGTCACCAGAGAAGATGACCGGAGCCTAGCTCCGATGGTGTGTTGTTACGCTTCTTGACCATCTGATTAAGTTGAAATGTTATAATCTAAATTGTTCCATTTGATTACCACGCGTAGATCTATTTGACCAAGGTCCACCATGGAACACACGCGTGTGGCCATCAGATCTGTCACCTCAATTAATGAGGGAGATCTGATGGCCCTTGTTTTTTCTATTTTTATTTTAATTTCTGATTTTATGTTTAATCCTTTTATTTTGTTTAATTCATGATAATTTCATTTTTAATCCAAAAAATATGGGAATTTCACCAAAAATCTTTAAATATTTTCCTCTTTCATTTTCTGAATTAAAATTATTTTTTGGATTAATTTTGATATTTTTCATGAATTATTTGTTTTTGTGCATATTTTAATTGTTTAAAAATACTTCTGACTTTTCAAAAATCTTGAATTTTTTTCTCTAAGGTCCTTTGACCATGTTTTACCTAGGATAAATCTTTTGGCCATTTATTTGGTGTTTTGAAGAGATTTTAGGTTTTGACCAAATTAAATTGAATTTAAATGCATTTTTAATTTGATTTTTAATTGATTAATTGTGTAAAAATTATGTTGAGCCATTTTGTTTGACTATTTGTTTGGGCCTTGGTCAAGGTTGATATGAATTTTGTTGGGTTAAAATCATTGGATTTAGGGGATTGATGAAATATACATTTCATCTCCCAAAATGAATGAATGATTTTATTTTGATAAAATTCCTCCCATGACCAATTTGTGTTTCTCTCATCTCCCCTCCCTCTTCATCTTAATTCCCATTCTTTCCCATCCATTTCATTGACCGATGAAATCTCAAGATCCTTAGGCTAATTGGCTCATCAATAACCTTGTGTTAGATGAACCAATACAAGTATGGATGAGATATGTCCATCCTTTGATCTTTTTTTCTTTTAGTGTGTGGTATGTTTTAGGAGTTTGGTTCATTATACCAAATCTCTAACATGCATTAGCACCTAAATTTTTATTGCCCGGCCTTAGATAGTTGTGACTTCTACATAAGTCCAATTACGATTTCTTAACATAGAGCTAAATTTGACCCCAAAGGCATAGAATTCTAGTAAGTGAGATTGTAAGTCTCTCATCTTTCATGGTATTGTGTGGAAACTTGGAATTTTTCCCTTCCTTTGGAAGATGTCTTGGTCCAAGGATCCATGCTTGTGAATAGATGGTTGAGTGTTCTCCAAAGAATGACTTAATCAATTGAAAAGTAAAACTCCACTAACATCTAATTAACTAACATTTGACTAAGTCTATATTAACTTTTCTTTATTTTTAAGTCATTTATTTTATGCAATTTATTTTCAAGTCATTTATCATTCATTGTCATTTACATATCATTGAACTTGTTTATGTTTATGTCATTTTCACTTTGCTCATTTGAGCCATATATTATGATTGTATATATTTGTTTGTGTATTTTGTTTGTGCTTGTGGTCTTAGGACCTTAAAATACCTAATAAACAACAAAAATCTTTAAAAAATGTTTGTGTGGACTGTTGGGTTGGATTTGAACTTTTGGACTTAGAATTAGGCAACATTTCATATGCAAAAAGGACTCGGCCAATGCCAACATTTCTGAGACCAAGTTATTGTGATTTGAGCTTTCATCTGATGCAAGTATTAGGATCCATTGGAATACATCTACTACATTGTCTTAATGCCACTGTTAGTCTGATCTCATGCCTAATGCCTTATTCTGAGTTAATCAAGGAGTATTTCATCTAGTACGTGAGAAGACAAAGAAGACTTCTAGCTACGGGATTTGCTTGCTTGGATGTGGCTATCTTTATTTGATTCCTTGATCTTCATGATGTTTAATATTGCTAATTGCTTTTCTGATTATTGCTTAATCCAAAGTCCAAAGGGAAAATGGGTTTTCTATATGACATTCTTGTCTGTTGGATTGCATCCCATTGGTCAGATCTTTTCAACTCTTAACTTTTAATTTTATGTTAAGGTTAACCTCTTCATCTCCTCCCACTTCTTAAATTTCAAAACCTCTCCCCCATTTCAAAAACCTTTTCTTTACTTCTGATTTCAAACTTAGACCTTATTTCAAAATAGAAACTTTAGGCTTATGCCAATGAAAACTCTTTTCTTAAAGCAAATTGTAAATGAACTTAACCATATTGACTTAAAATTTCAAAAGACAAAAAGAAATGACACTCATTCAAACTTTTGGGCCTTTGGTGTCTCTCTTCACTTAAATTTTGATTAAAAGCAACCCACCCACTTTGAAATTGATACCACGAACTACGAGGTTTTGATCCCTCATTTTCATATTGGTACGTATGCACAAGTCCGAAGGTCTTGTCAAACACAAAAATATAATCAATAAATTCTTTTCTCATCCCTACATTCTATTTTTCTCAAACATATTTTATACCAAAAACACATACACACATAGAAAAGGTCTCCCTAGGAGTAACTAGGACTTTTTGGGTGCTAACACCTTCCCTCTGTGTAACCAACTCCCTTACGTGTAATCTCTGGAATTTTATTAGTTTTGATTTAAAAACTTCTTATCTTTGGGTTTTGTTCGTACTTTTCCCTTTTCCTTTGGAAACAATAAAAGCGAGGTGTCGACTCTGGTTTTATTGACGTTAAGTTTATCCATAACTTGATGGTCATGAATTTACCGCTACAGAAATTAAGTGGCGACTCTACTGGGGACTAGTCCTTAGTGGGTTTAACCTACTTTTTTATGTGTATATAATTGTATATTTGATGTTTGTATACTTGTTTGTGTGATATAATCTGCTTGTTGTGCTTGGTGATCTCTGAGTCGTGAGATAGGTTCTAACCCGAACTGAAGTGCAATTAAGATAGGAGGATTGTATAGTCATGTTCGACTTGCGTGGAGTAGTCCTTAACAAGTTGGCTTGAGACCCATCTACTTAGTGGAGACCCTTTTGGAGTTACTAATGTCACACGAGTTATTTGTGGTTAGGCATTACTTTCTCTGATTTGGGGTCCGAGAAGCTGAGGACCGTAGAACATTTAACCCAACTTGGCCTATTTAGGACGTAATGCGGAGACTGTCTAGGTGTAGACCTGATAGTAGTTGTTACGCGATACTACACTCAGACGAGTTTCTCTTGAGAATATTATGGGTTAATGAGTCAGTCATCCTAACTTGTAATATGCGATAGATGGAACTAATACTCTGGGAACTTTTTAGAACATGATCTACATGTTTTTATCCTTAGTACACTCCTTTGGGATGGTTCTTAACTTGACTCCATGCTCGTGACTCATAACAAACCCTTTGATTCTTGGTTGATCTGATCAAGTCTTGTCAATATCAATGGAATTTGGGTGTTGATAAGGTGAAAACCATAATCCACCAAAATGGATGATTGATCTTGACAATGACTTGATTCATCCCTTTACCTTTGTTTGTGCTTTCCTTGTATGTGATTGTAGCACCTCAAATTTGCCCCCCCTCATTCATGCATTCATTTTCAGGTCATTTAACATTTCATATTGCATTGCATCATATCAATCAGAATTAGCTCCAAGAAGCTTGAATATCATCCAAGACACTTTGTGGGTTCTATCTGGGTGATCAGTCAACACAAGGGAATGACTTGAGTTACTTCCAACATGTTCAAATGGGGTCTATTTATCATTCAAAACGCTAATCCTGAAGGAGCGAAAGAGTTGTCATGCTCGCTAGGCGAGCAGCGTGGTTCACTTAGTGAATCTGAACTGTCATGCTCGCTAGGCGAGCAAATTCTTCGCTAGGCGAAGCGCACGCGTTTTAAAAAATAACAGAAAAATCTTGGACTTGGACCTCTCTCATTTGAGCCCACAAAGCCACGAAAATCAGGTTATAAATTCTAGACATCCATCTCCCAAGAGAGACCAGACAGACTAGAAGGAAGGAGAAAAGCTAACAGGATTCAGAGCAGCCTCCAGAGACTGAAGGGAACACATCTGTAAAGAACCAATTCCCTCTCATATAAACCCTAAGATTGTTCTGCAAACCAACAGTGCAATTCAATTTCTTTCGATCTCTCTAGTCAGGTTTTCCCTATTTCCATTACTTTATGCTTTCAATTTGAAATTTTCGAATGTATGAGGAATTATGGTTGAATTCGGGAGAGTGGGTATAGTTAGGTTTTGCCTGGGGGTTTAGATATGCACGAATATATAGAACAATGCCTTGAATGTTTGATCACCTAATTTCTGAAACCGTACTGTTATCAGAGAAGAATCCAAAACCCGCAGGCGTTCGCTAGACCATCGCTAGGCGAGCCTGCAGCGACGCTTCGCTAAGCCTTCGCTAGGCGAAGCAGTAGCGATCGCGACAATAGCTTTTTTTCTGTTTACTCTCCAATCTGTGTTGTGTTCGTTATGACATGCTTTCTATTGCATCCGTGCACAGTTCACCTGACACTGTTGTTGCTATGATTCTTTTGTTTGGTGCAACTCTTGATTGCACCCTATCTTGTTTCTCTAACCTGTTTGTTGAGTTTTTTGTGAGGGCTCACATGACTCCTGAAGAGATAGCTTGCTTGGAATTCCACTTTATTTGTGGGATACCATTTGGAGATTTATTCTGATTGCTTTGCTGACTTGCTTTCTTTGATGATGCTAGCTTGAGAGACCCCTGGGTTTCTTGTTTCTTTAGTTGCTGTTACTTCGGATCTTTATTCGTGGGGTAGATCTCTTGATCCCTTTATCTTTCCCGCATTTTACCGCTTTCTTAGCTGGAAGACCTCTATAGGAGGCAATGTTTTCTTTTGTTTGTTTACTTTTGTGCCTAAAAACCTCCAAGAAGAGGCACCAGTGCTAAAGACCTCCACGAAGAGGCAATTGACGGATAGAAGGGATTAGTAGTCAATCCCCCGTTATTCAGTGTGTCGTTCTTTATGCTTGCACTACGTGTCGATGCTTCGGAACAAAAGCCCAAGATCTTTTGTCCGGTCGGTCAGTGGAGAGGGTTCCACCTTTCTGAATCCCCATTTTTTGTCATGAGCTCACCCTGACCAGGGTTAATAGCTATGAGATCTTATCCTCATTATCCTTTTGATCTGCTCACCCTGACGTTCAGTGTCAGAGGTTAAGAGCCCATTTGATTACCTTTCCATGGCTTGTTTGTCGAGGTTGATATGACCCCTCTTGACTAAAGCCCTACCCATGTATGTTTGAGCCCCCTTGTTGGCATGGTTACTTTATGCATGTTTGTTTTGTATGATGTGATCGTCTCCCCATAGGATTGCTAGGCTTCGTATAGTCTCTCGTTTGCATGTCAATTAAGGTAGCACGGTTCCTTCGTCTAGGACTTCCTTTTTGCATGAGCATTCCTAAAACACAACAAACTCATTGATTTTTCTTCTCCTAAGAACACGTTAACTCCTTCTACTACAGACGAGTAAGTCTCCAAAGGTCGAGCATTCGGTAGATTGCGTAGTAACGTCGTTCATCTAAAAAAACACAACCCTTTACCCCTAGTTAGCTGAACTACGGCTTGCTCTAATTCTCATTCCAGATGAGATACGTAGGCATAAGATGCGATGTCTTAGCGAGCACACTCCTCTTTAACCCATAGGTAGACGAGCTACGAAGACTCTGATTCTCATATTCAGATGAGATACGTATGCAGTGGATGTGATATCCGTGCGAGTCATTTTCTTTTGACCCCTCTTTTAGTAAATAGTATATTAGATAAACCCACACCCTTTAGACGAGAACAACAAGAGTGGATCCCGTATAGTACTATGGATGCGTTAGGGTGCTAATACCTTCCCTTCGCATAATCGGTTCCCAAACCCGAAAATTAGTTGCGTGACCTTATCTTTTCCTTTCCGTTTTCCAGGTTTACTTCAAGCGTTTCCTTTCCCTCCTCTGGGATAAATAACGCACGGTGGCGACTCTTCTGTCATTTCTTTTTTCGCCGGTTGTTTCGTTTTGCATTTAGGTTGCGACAGCTGACGACTCTGCTGGGGATATACTTTCCCTAGTGGGCCTTTCCTAGCGTTTGTTTGTTTATTGTCTATTGTGTGTTATTTATTTATTGCTTTGCATATTCATCTGCTTGCATTGCATCCTATATGCGCTTTACTGTCTCATACATACTGTGCTGGTTGTGCATCTGTTTCACTGTTGGGTGGGAGTCACAAGAGGTAAAGGGCCCAATACACAGGCTATGAGTGAACTTTAGGACACCTAAGAATAGAGTGATTCATGGGAAGCGGGTGGTATGGCGCCACTTAGCGAAACATGGTATCACGAGCAGTTCAGATTCTGAGGGGGTATTATCGTTGCATACACCTGGTATGCATATGATGATATTCTTCAAAGGATTGTTTATCCTACGTTTCTCTTGACCTTACCCTGGCCTAGATTACGCCCGTGAGTGGGGCGGGAATGAATCATTTACAGGTACTGATGGTGACTTGTTCTGTTGGTGATCGTGCCCTGTTGGTGACTTTTGTTTGGTTCTTGTTGGTGACCGTTGGTTCTGAAGTATGGGTTCTAAGTCGATGACCGTGTTCTATGGTTCCAGGTTCCGAATCCATGCTGAAGTTCTGATCCTATACCTCGCAATATACAACCAACCATTGTTTCATCATTTTGCATCATAGCATGTTTATTTTCAAAAAAAAAAGGGGGGTTAACCCGCATATGCATATCATTTTTTCAGGTTTATTCAGGAGTCTGCTCACACCGAGAGATGGCTGCCATTCCAGAGTCGAAGAGGAAGACTTGCACCTACAGCTTTTATCGTGAGCCATTGACATCTTTGGAAGAATTGGGTAATCTCGTGACCGACCGTAATCAGAAAGTTTTTAATGATCAGTATGGGGATATCTTGGCATTGTTGAAGATGGTGGTTGATCCGGTACCTCTGCAGACTCTCTTACAGTTCTATGATCTGGAGCTTCGTTGCTTCACTTTTCAGGATTACCAGTTAGCGCCCACTCTTGAAGAGTATTCCATCCTTATGAACGTCCAAATCAAAAATTGAGTACCTTTCCTGGATGTGCCAAAGGAGGTGGATTTCAAAGTTGTCGCTAAGGCTCTTTACCTGAGCATCAAGGAAGTGAGCGATAATTGGAAACCAAGCGGGGATGTTGAGGGCTTATCCTTGAAGTTCTTGGTAAGGATGGCTAAGGAAGAAGCAAAGGAAGGAAATTGGGTAGCCTTCAATGCTCAGTTGGCTGTCATGATTTAAGGAGTTGTTCTGTTCCCTAGTATGCCTAGTTTCGTAGACCTGGCAGCAATCACTATTTTCATTGGAGGAAACCCGGTGCCTACCTTGTTAGCCGACACCTATTACGTGATACACAGCAGGCATGGTAAATGTGGAGCTATCAGGTGTTGTCTCCCGTTGCTACTCAAGTGGTTCTTGTCTTTTCTACCAACCAATGGACCGTTTGTGGATACTCAGAATACTCACAAATGGACTCAGAGGATCATGTCGCTCACATCTTATGATATCAAGTGGCAAGCTTATAGGATTAATGTGCGCAACGTCATTATGAGTTGTGGAGATTTTCGTAATGTTCCACTCATAGGAACTAGGGGTTGCATCAACTACAACCCGGTCCTTTCTCTCCGTCAGTTGGGTTTTGTCATGAATGAAAGGCCGCAAGATGTCGAGGTAGCTGAAAATGTGTACTTTGAGAAACGAAGCGATCTAGCAAGATTGGAGCAAGTGGGAAAAGCTTGGGAGAATATTGGTATAAAAGATGGATCTGCTTTAGGGAGGAAGTTTGCAATTGCTATGCCTGCTTACACTGAGTGGGTCAAGGAAAGAGTTGGGACTTTGTTGCTACCATATGACCGGATGGAACCATTACAGGAGCAACCGCCTTTGATCCTTTCCGAGAGTGTGCCTGCTGAGTATTACAAACAAGCCTTAATGGAGAATCGCCAGTTGAAAGAAAATGAACAAGAGATCCGAATGGAGCTTTACAAAGCAAAAGCTGATAGGCTGAATTTGGCTCATAAACTCAAAGGAGCGCAAGGTGAAAGTTCTGGTAGATCAGGAAACAAAAAGAGGTCCTATGATGAGATAGAAACAAAGTTGGATGAAGAACACCATGAACGCTTGAGATTACAAAAAGCGAAAGCCATTTACAAAAAGAAAATACGAGACTTGGAAAGACAACTCAAGGACAAAGATACTCAGTTGAAGAAAGAGGCAAATTTGAGGCATGCAGCAGAGAGCCAGCTCAGAGGAAGTGACATCCGTGCATCTCATTTCCTAGAGGAAGTTGTTGAACTCTGAGTGCAATTGAAAGAGAAGCTCACCCCTCTACCCGAGTGTTCAGAGTGTGACCGATTGATGGATCAGTGCCAGTATTTGAAGACTCTCATTCCTGAAGGACGACTTCCCTAGTTTATCTTGTTGTTTATTTTGAGAGTCACCTCCAGGTTTGTTAGATGGGATTCCTTGTTCTACACTGATGAACTGAATCTTTTCTTGAACCATGTTTGTGTGAATCTTATTTCTTATGTCTATAGAGGAGATTATTGATGTTTCACTTTTGCTTGCCGTCCAGCGTATGTTGCTTCTTTGTTGTTTATGTTCCGCTTACGGGTGCAGGTTGCCATTTTTCAAAGGTGGACGAGACTCTTGAATACCTGAGAAATGATAAAACATAGCATACGCATCATACGCATCATACACATATCATTCTTGCATCATTACAGGTGTTCTTGAAGAGGATTTCTCATTCTGGTTCCCGTTTCAGGCAGAATTGCTGAGTATCATCCGCACTGTTACGCAACAAGGCAGAATCAACAGAAGATCATGGATCAATTTCAAGTAGAGCTCGCCGAGACGAAGATCCGCATGACCAAATTCATGGATGTGATTCAAGGGGTAGCTCAGGGACAGCAAGAGCTCAGACAGATGATGCAGAGGAATCCCGCCACTACTCAACCAGAGATGTTGACTGATCCTCCAGCTGGAGAGGTTAACGGACCCAGTGGACCGGGGCCTACCCCGATCCTACATGTCAACTCCGGTCAACAACCCACTCATGATGATCAGGACGATCAATTCCCCCCGCTTCAGGAGGACTTTGGTATGAATAATGGTATGGACCCTATGTTTCGGAGACTGGAAGAGAGGTTGAAGGCAGTGGAAGAGCATAATCCTCTGGGAGTAGACGTTGCTGACTTGGGATTGGTCCCAGGCGTGAGGGTGCCACCGAAATTTAAGGTCCCGATATTTGACAAATACAATGGCAACTCTTGCCCAAAGACCCATGTGCAAGCCTATTTCCGTAAAATGGTTGCATATTCTGACGATGAAAAGTTGCTTATGTACTTTTTCCAGGATAGCCTAGCTGGGGCATCCCTGGAATGGTATATGAGGCTAGACAGAGCCCACATCCGCTGCTGGAGGGATTTGGCTGAGGCCTTCGTGAAGCAATACCAGTACAACGCAGACATGGCTCCGAACAGAACTCAACTTCAGAATCTGTCTCTTAAAAGCAATGAGTGCTTTAGGGAATACGCTCAACGCTGGAGAGAGACAGCCTCCCACGTTCAACCTCCTATGTTGGAAAAGGAAATGGCTAACATGTTCATGAACACTCTGCCCGGACCTTACTTGGAGCGCCTGGTGGGTTGTAACGCTTCCAACTTTGCTGATGTAGTCTCTACCGGTGAGAGGGTGGAGAACTACTTGAAGACCTGCAAGATCCATAATTGAGGTGGATCGTCATCAAAGGTGAAGAAGTCGTTCATTCAGGGACAGAAGAGGAGAGAAGGGGATGCAAATGCCATATCTTCTTATCAGAACAGGGATAACCGGAGGAATAACTTTCAGAACTATCATCAACAACCGTATGTTGCGGCTGTGACCATTCCGGCTGCAGCACCGCTACAACAACAACAACCACAACGTCAGCAAACTCAGTACCAACAACAACAACCGGGTAACAGACCCGCCTATCAATAGAGGCAAAGGATGATGGACCGGCGTTTCGACACTCTTCCAATATCGTACGCTCAGTTGCTTTCTAGTCTTCAACAACTACAACTTATGCAGTTACGCACTCTGGCTCCTCCTGTTGGTAGGCTTCCAGTGGGATATGACGCCAACACTAGGTGTAGCTTCCACTCTGGGGCACCTGGCCACAATATTGAGAACTGCAAAGCTTTTAAGCACGTGGTTCAGGACCTCATAGATTCAAAGGCCATCGACCTTGCACCGGCTCCGAATGTCTTCAACAATCCCATGCCCCAGCATGATGGTGCGAATGTTCATGTGATGGAAGGGGAAGCCAGACCCGTCAAAGATGTGTTGAAGCTGAAGACTCTGTTGTCGGATATCAAGGGTTACTTGTTGAAGGCCGATGTTTTCCCCGGTTGTGGGAAGGGTTGTTTGGATTGTGCTACTCAGAGTGGAGGTTGTTTGAAGCTACAACAGGGTATCCAGGCCTTGCTCGACAAAGGTATCCTCTAGGTTGAAGATTTGTCTATCCAAGAGTCTGTGGAAGAGGTTGAGGAAGAGGTGTTTGAAGATGCTACTGATGAATTCGCAGATGTTGTTCCTACTGATTCTGTAATCCATGATGATGTATTTATTTTTTCCAATGCTGTTGCTGATATCCCAAGCAATATGGTTGATTCTGATGTAATTGAACTTGATTCCGATGTTTCAGATGTTTGTGTTTCAAGGAATGAGATTTCAGAGTATGACTATGATGTTGCTACTATCACCATTTTCTACCCAACTAATCAGATCAATGTACCAGAAGCGCAACCTGTGCCACCAGCGCGACCGTCCACTATGACTATCACAACCCCTGGTCCTTTACCTTTCGCCAGCGAAAGGGCCATTCCTTGGCATTACGGGGGGAGTGTATACACGCACGATCATGGGGTGGAAAGGCCACTGAAGGTAGAAGAGGGTCAGAAGTCTGAACTTGGAGTTGAAGGTCCCGCAGTGGACAATGTTGGTGGAATCGGGAGATTCACCAGGAGTGGTAGACTGTTCTCACCACTCGTTACCCAACCTGATAGTGTTGATGCTGCGGTGAAAGCCAAAGGCAAGCAAGTCACGAATGAGGGTGCCTCTACACCCAAGGCTGGTTCTGAGCCCACTTTTGCGAAGGATGTGGACGAGCTTTTGAGAATTATAAAGAAAAGCGATTACAAGGTAGTCGATCAGTTGATTCAGACTCCGTCCAAGATATCCATTCTCTCACTCCTATTATGTTCGGAGGCGCACAGGGAGGCACTGCTGAAAGTCCTAAATGCCGCATATGTGCCTCAGGAGATCTCAGTGAACCAACTAGAAGGAATCGTTGCAAACGTTCATGCAAGCAACGGGTTAGGTTTTACTGATTCTGACTTAACACCAGCTAGACGCAATCATAACAAGGCTTTGCATGTCTTGATGGAATGCAAAGACACCGTGTTATCTCATGTCTTGGTGGATACAGGTTCCTCTCTCAATGTGCTACCCAAGAGAGCCCTGTCAAGGTTAGATGTAGAGGGTTTGATCCTGAAGCCTTCTGATCTTATTGTGAGAGCCTTCGATGGTTCTAAGGGGTCGGTGTTCGGAGAGGTAGAATTGCCAATTTAGATTGGATCACAAACCTTCAACATCATCTTCTATGTGATGGATATCAGTCCCTCGTACAGTTGCCTGCTGGGTCGTCCTTGGATCCACAATGCTGGGACAGTCTCTTCAACTTTACATCAGAAGATTAAATTCCCAGTCAATGGAAGGATTATCACCGTCTGTGGTGAGGAGGATATTTTGGTCAGCAACCTGTCTACATTCAGGTATGTAGAGGTAGAAGGTGAATTTCATGAGACCCTATGTCAGGCCTTTGAGGCAGTTCAGATCAAGGATGCAGCTCCGGTGGAAGAGGTTAAAGCGGGTGCCTCTATCTCATCCTTCAAGCAGGCACATGCCTTGGTGGATTCGGGTGTTGCCCCCGGTTGGGGACATCTGTTGGTGTTACCAACGAAAGACGACAAATTCGGGAGTGGGTATCAGCCAGCCCCGACCTCTACAACTGCAACACTTCAGACCCGTCAGGGGCCGATTACTTTCTCCAGCACTGGCATCATTTAGTATGGCCAGGTCTCTGCGGTCAACGATGAAGATGGGGATAGTGATTGCGACATCGATAATTGGGTGCGTCCGAGGATCCCAGGTGAAGTCATCAACAATTGGTCCTCCGAGGAGATTGTCCAAGTCACTTTTCTGGAGGAGTAATTTTTCTTGTTTATTCATGCATATCCAAGTCTTACGTTCCGCCCAGGGCGTAATGACTCATTGTAGGGCTCATCTATGTGGATACCTGCATTTTTTATCATAAATAAAGGACGTCTTTTTGCATTTAAATATTTTGTTCACTGTCTTTCTATTTTTGCAGTTTTCAAAAAATAAAAAAATATATTTTGGCAATGTTTTGTTTAGCTTTCATTCCTTGTTCACACTCATAAGCACATACCATCACTCATGCAGATGCACATCACCGGATCCTATTGATAACAGTTCTTCTATGGCTCGCTTCGACTTTGAAAATCCAATCTTTCAATCTGAAGAAGAGGGTGATGAAGATTGTGAACTCCCTGAAGAACTTGCCAGGTTATTAAAACAGGAGGAAAGGGTCATTCAACCGCATCAAGAGTCTGTTGAAGTGATTAATCTCGGCACCGAGGACGCCAAGAGAGAAATCAAGATAGGGGCTACTTTGGAAGATGATGTGAAGAAGGGGTTGATTGAATTGTTGCAAGAGTATGTTGACATCTTCGCTTGGTCTTATCAGGACATGCCAGGGCTTGACACAGACATTGTGGTACACCGTTTGCCTCTCAAAGAGGATTGTCCTCCGGTCAAGCAGAAGCTCAGAAGAACAAGACCAGAGATGGCTGTCAAGATAAAGGAAGAAGTGCAAAAACAGTTGGATGCATGGTTTCTAGCGGTTACAAATTATCCGCCATGGGTTGCAAATATCGTTCCAGTACCTAAGAAGGATTGAAAGGTATGGATGTGTGTCGACTACCGGGATCTGAACAGAGTTAGCCCTAAGGATGATTTCCCATTACCTCACATTGATGTTTTGGTGGATAACACGACTCAGTTCTCAGTATTCTCCTTCATGGATGGTTTTTCTGGCTATAATCAAATTAAGATGGCACCAGAAGACATGGAGAAGACAACATTCATAACCCCATGGGGCACCTTCTGCTACAAGGTGATTCCGTTTGGTTTGAAAAATGATGGGGCAACATATCAACGAGCTATGGTGACTCTGTTCCATGATATGATTCATCATGAAATTGAGGTTTATGTTGACGATATGATTGCCAAATCTCAGACAGAAGAAGAACATTTGGTGAATCTGCAGAAACTGTTTGAGCGTTTGAGAAAATTCAAGCTGAGGCTTAATCCGAACAAGTGTACTTTCGGGGTGAGATCTAGAAAACTGTTGGGTTTTATTGTTAGTGAAAAAGGGATTGAGGTGGATCCGGCCAAAGTGAAAGCGATACAAGAAATGCCTGAGCCAAGAACAGAGAAACAAGTTCGTGGTTTCTTAGGGAGGTTGAACTACATTGCAAGGTTCATCTCTCACCTAACAGCCACGTGCGAGCCAATTTTTAAGTTGCTGAGAAAAGATTAGGCTATCAGGTGGAACGATGATTGCGAAAGGGCTTTTGAAAAAATAAAAGAGTATTTGCAGAATCCTCCAATCCTTATGCCTCCAGTCCCAGGGAGACCGCTGATTATGTATTTGACAGTACTTGATAATTCCATGGGTTGTGTTCTCGGTCAACACGACGAGACAGGTAGGAAAGAGCATGCCATCTACTACCTGAGTAAGAAATTCATAGACTGCGAATCGAGATACTCGATGCTTGAAAAGACATGTTGTGCACTTGCATGGGCTGCTAAGCGATTGAGACAATACATGCTGACTCACACAACCTTATTGATCTCCAAGATGGATCTAGTCAAGTATATATTTGAGAAGTCAGCTCTCACCGGAAGAGTTGCTCGTTGGCAAATGGTACTGACAGAGTACGACATCCAGTATACATCCCAGAAATCCATCAAGGGGAGTATTCTGTCAGACTATCTTGCTCAACAGTCGGTTGAAGATTATGAGCCGATGAAGTTTGATTTTCCAGATGAAGACATCATGTTCCTCAAGATGAAAGACTGCGAAGAGCCAGTTGTTGAGGAGGGACCTGATCCAGATGAAAAGTGGACTTTGTTGTTTGATGGGGCTGTCAATGCTAGAGGAAGTGGAATTGGTGTTGTCATTACTACTCCGAAAGGTGCCCACATGCCTTTCACCGCTCGTCTGACTTTTGAGTGCACCAATAATGAAGCTGAGTATGAAGCCTGTATCTTGGGTATTGAGCAAGCCATTGATTTGAGAATCAAGACTCTGGACATCTTCGGAGATACAACTCTAGTGATTAATCAAGTAAATGGTGATTAAAACAACCTCCAGCCCAATCTGGTCCCTTACAGAGATTACACGAGAAGATTGCTGACTTTCTTCACAACAGTAAAACTGTATCATATACCTCGTGATGAGAATCAGATGGCAGATGCTCTTGCCACTCTATTCTCCATGATCAATGTGATTCGGTGGAACCACACTCACAGGATCGATGTTATGCGCCTTGATAGGGTCGTGTATGTGTTCGCTGCTGAACTGGTAGTTGATGACAAGCCCTGGTATCACGACATCAAGTGCTTTCTGAAGAATCAAGAGTACCCTGCAGGGGCATCCAACAATGATAGAAAGACTTTGAGAAGATTGGCAGGCAGTTTCTTCTTGAACAAAGACGATGTTCTGTATAAGAGGAACTTCGACATGGTTTTGCTCAGATGCGTGGATAGACACGAAGCAGACGTGTTAATGCAAGAAGTTCATGAAGGCTCCTTCGGTACTCATGCTGGCGGACATGCAATGTCTAAGAAATGGTTGAGAGCGGGTTATTACTGGATGACCATGGAATCTGATTGTTTCAAATATGCTCGGAAGTGTCATAAATGCCAGATTTATGCTGATAAGGTACATGTGCCGCCAAATCCTTTAAATGTGATGTCTTCGCCGTGGCCTTTTGCTATGTGGGGCATTGATATGATTAGAAGGATTGAGCCGACCGCCTCCAATGGGCATCGCTTCATCCTTGTTACCATCGACTATTTCACCAAGTGGGTCGAAGCGGCGTCATTCGCGAATGTCACCAGACAGGTGGTTGCCCGATTCATTAAGAAAGAAATCATTTGTCGTTACGGGATTCCCGAAAGAATCATTACTGATAATGGTTCTAATCTCAATAATAAAATGATGAAGGAGTTGTGCCAGAACTTCAACATTCAACATCACAAGTCTTCCCCTTATCGTCCTAAGATGAACGGTGTTGTTAAGGCAGCAAATAAGAACATAAAGAAGATTATGCAGAAGATGGTCGTTACGTACAGAGATTGGCATGAGATGCTACCCTTTGCCTTGCATGGGTACCGTACTTCAGTACGTACATCGACAGGGGCAACCCCTTACTCCCTTGTGCATGGTATGAAAGCAGTCCTACCTGTTGAAGTGGAGATTCCTTCTCCAAGAGTCCTGATGGATGTCAAGTTAGACGAAGCTGAATGGATTCAGACAAGGTTCAATGAGTTGATTCTTATCGAAGAGAAGCGAATGGCAGTCATTTGTCATGGGCAGTTGTATCAGAGTCGGATGAAGAGAGCCTTTGATCGGAGAGTGCGTCCTCGATGTTTCCAAGTTGGAGATTTGGTGTTGAAAAGGATCCTTCCTCCTCAAACAGATCACAGGGGCAAATGGACTCCTAACTATGATGGACCATACATTATCACCAAGATTTTCGAAGGTGGGGCCTTAATGCTTGCAACTATGGATGGTGAAAACTTCACTTCCCCTGTGAACTCAGACGCGGTAAAAAATACTTCGCATAAAATAGACCCGCTGGACAATAAAAAGAATAGTCCAGGCAAAAAAATGGGCATCCCGACGAACCAAGAAAATGAAAAGGTTCGGGCAAAAATTAGGGATTAAAAAATGAAAAGATTGTACACCCGGTAAGTTGAAAACCTGAAAGGGCAACTTAGGCAAAAATGGGTATCCCGGTGGATTGAAAACCCGAAAAGGGCGATCCAGGAAAAAGTTAGGGATTAAGCGAATGACTGCGTTCTGAGTAGTTCTGAATCTCATCTCGTGTCGATAACTGGAAACTTTCGAACGATAGGAAACAGTCCAATCACTTTTTTTTTGGAAGGCTGATCATCTGGAGGATCTTGAAGACGAGCGAGTCATAGCAGAATTGGAACCCGATAGAAATCCATTTCACATTGTCGTTAGATTAATTTATGTTTTTATCTTTTGTGCGATTACTTCTTTCCAGGGATTGCTTCCTGATGTAAATGCCTATTCAGAGGCCACTCAATCAATAAAATCATGTTATTTAGTACATCTCTGTGTTCATTTTCATTTTACTGTTTTGTGTGCAAAAATAACGTCCGAATTTTTGATAAACAGTGCATCATGAAACATAAGAGCTTTACAGGTACACGCTTAATAAACATTTAAAATTGCTGTAAATTTTAAGTGCTTTGGATCGTCTATTCAGAACAGGTATACTCGGGGCATTTCCTTGAGGTTCCCAGCAGATGATCGCGGATGTTTTTCCTCAACAGTTAGAATTTGGTATCTTATCCCTGCAGAGCTGGTCCAAGCGTTGGATTCTTCAATCCCCAGCAGGTTATCACTACTGTACTTCCCCAAGCAGGTGCTTCAGATTATACACTCCCCAGTAGAGTTGACAGTGTCAGACTGTATATCCCCAGCGGAGTTGGCAGTGTCAGACTGTATCTTCCCAACAGAAGTGGCTGCTCCTCGAAGTTCGATGCCAGATCGATGATCTCGACGCTGGACTCATGGTCTCTTTCCTTGAAGCAGAATCTCGGTACCGTATCGGTGTTTGTTTCCCCTGCCGAGTCGTCTCTCTCACAGATTATGGTTGCCAGAACCACTGTCGCTTTCCTCAACAGCAAGTTCTCAATGCCATTCTCTCCCCAGTCAGAGTCTCGGTATTTCGTCATTGCTAGAACACCGTGTGGCGGGTCATTTCCCCACAGAGTTCTTTGTGCCGTGCATCTCCAACAGCCTTGCCAGGGTCCAGAAGATGGTGATCATTTCCCCAGCAGAATTCCTTGCCTCAGCTTGGTGTTCTCTCTAACCTAGCATTTTGCATCCCTGCATATAGAATCATATTGCACTGCATCCTCTCAAATCGTGTAGCATTTCCATTTTCATGGAGCATTACGCCATTGGAAAATTCAAACATACGCATGTACACATAAGACATTCTCGGTATCCCAAGTGATAAACCAGAAGTTGTTTCCAGTGCTCAGACTGAAGTTTGTTCGTGACCTACTACCCCCAGCATAGGTCGTTGGCCCACGTGCCGCCTCAATTATCTTTCCCTATTTCTGCCGATACTGACAGACATGAAAGTTTCCGGTATTCAGACCGAAGTGGCATTCAGGCCAATTTTCCGGTATCCAGACCGAAGTGGCATTCAGGCCGATTTTCCGATGTTCAGATCGAAAAAGTTTCTGGCGTTCAGGTCGACGCAACTTGTGGCATTCAGGCCAGATTTTCCGGTATTCAGACCGAAGTGGCATTCAGGCCAATTTTCCGGTATCCAGACCGAAGTGGCATTCAGGCCAATTTTCTGGTATTCAGGCCGAAGTGGCATTCAGGCCGATTTTCCGATGTTCAGATCGAAGAAGTTTCCGACGTTCAGGTCGACGCAACTTGTGGCATTCAGGCCAGTTTTTCCGGTATTCAGACCGAAGTGGCATTCAGGCCAGCCTCTCGGTGTTCAGACCGATATCAATAATCTCATATCTTCCGATGCTCAGATCGAAGTCATTTCCAGTATTCAGACTGATGAGCGGCATTCAGGCCATGGTTATTTCTGTGTTACCATTTATTTTGGTATCCAGGTTAACATTCTTTTTCGGTATTCAGACCGACTCTGACCGTACCAGACGGATTCTTCTTTCAAGACCACCTCTTTGCCGATTCCGACAGGCATTGCTACTTTATCTCACTTCGGTGCAAATTTTCAGGCTTTTATTGTATTCAATCCCTTGGTACCTCGAAAGTCCGAAAGCCGCTGCTTCCTTCTTTTCGGGTCTCCAGTTGATTGAATAGGGGCAGCTGTAGCACCTCAAATTTGCCCCCCCTCATTCATGCATTCATTTTCAGGTCATTTAACATTTCATATTGCATTGCATCATATCAATCAGAATTAGCTCCAAGAAGCTTGAATATCATCCAAGACACTTTGTGGGTTCTATCTGGGTGATCAGTCAACACAAGGGAATGACTTTAGTTACTTCCAACATGTTCAAATGGGGTCTATTTATCATTCAAAATGCTAATCCTGAAGGAGCAAAATAGCTGTCATGCTCGCTAGGCGAGCAGCGGTTCGCTTAGCGAATATGAACTGTCATGCTCGCTAGGCGAGCAAATTCTTCGCTAGGCGAAGCACACGCGTTTTAAAAAATAACAGAAAAATCTTGGACTTGGACCTCTCTCATTTGAGCCCACAAAGCCACGAAAATCAGGTTATAAATTCTAGACATCCATCTCCCAAGAGAGACCAGACAGACTAGAAGGAAGGAGAAAAGCTAACAGGATTCAGAGCAGCCTCCAGAGACTGAAGGGAACTCATATGCAAATAACCAATTCCCTCTCATATAAACCCTAAGATTGTTCTGCAAACCAACAGTGCAATTCAATTTCTTTCGATCTCTCCAGTCAGGTTTTCCCTATTTCCATTACTTTATGCTTTCAATTTGAAATTTTCGAATGTATGAGGAATTATGGTTGAATCCGGGAGAGTGGGTATAGTTAGGTTTTGCCTGGGGGTTTAGATATGCATGAATATATAGAACAATGCCTTGAATGTTTGATCACCTAATTTCTGAAACCGTACTGTTATCAGAGAAGAATCCAAAATCCGCAGGCGTTCGCTAGACCATCGCTAGGCGAGCCTGCAGCGACGCTTCGCTAAGCCTTCGCTAGGCGAAGCAGTAGCGATCGCGACAGTAGCTTTTTTTCTGTTTTCTCTCCAATCTGTGTTGTGTTCGTTATGACATGCTTTCTATTGCATCCGTGCACGGTTCACCTGACATTGTTGTTGCTATGATTCTTCTGTTTGGTGCAACTCTTGATTGCACCCTATCTTGTTTCTCTAACCTGTTTGTTGAGTTTTTTGTGAGGGCTCACATGACTCCTGAAGAGATAGCTTGCTTGGTATTCCACTTTATTTGTGGGATACCATTTGGAGATTGATTCTGATTACTTTGCTGACTTTCTTTCTTTGATGATGCTAGCTTGAGAGACCTCTGGGTTTCTTGTTTCTTTAGTTGCTGTTACTTCGAATCTTTATTCGTGGGGTAGATCTCTTGATCCCTTTATCTTTCCCGCATTTTACCGCTTTCTTAGCTGGAAGACCTCTATAGGAGGCAATGTTTTCTTTTGTTTGTTTACTTTTGTGCCTAAAGACCTCCAAGAAGAGGCACCAGTGCTAAAGACCTCCACGAAGAGGCAATTGACGGATAGAAGGGATTAGTAGTCAATCCCCCGTTATTCAGTGTGTCGTTCTTTATGCTTGCACTACGTGTCGATGCTTCGGAACAAAAGCCCAAGATCTTTTGTCCGGTCGGTCAGTGGAGAGGGTTCCACCTTTCTGAATCCCCACTTTTTGTCATGAGCTCACCCTGACCAGGGTTAATAGCTATGAGATCTTATCCTCATTACCCTTTTGATCTGCTCACCCTAATGTTCAGTGTCAGAGGTTAAGAGCCCGTTTGATTACCTTTCCATGGCTTGTTTGTCGAGGTTGATATGACCCCTCTTGACTAAAGCCCTACCTATGTATGTTTGAGCCCCCTTGTTGGCATGGTTACTTTATGCATGTTTGTTTTGTATGATGTGATCGTCTCCCCATAGGATTGCTAGGCTTCGTATAGTCTCTCGTTTGCATGTCAATTAAGGTAACACGGTTCCTTCGTCTAGGACTTCCTTTTTACAGGAGCATTCCTAAAACACAACAAACTCATTGATTTTTCTTCTCCTAAGAACACGTTAACTCCTTCTACTACAGGCGAGTAAGTCTCCAATGGTCGAGCATCCGGTAGATTGTGTAGTAACGTCGTTCATATAAAAAAACACAACCCTTTACCCCTAGTTAGCCGAACTACGGCTTGCTCTGATTCTCATTCCAGATGAGATACGTAGGCATAAGACGCGATGTCTTAGCGAGCACACTCCTCTTTAACCCATAGGTAGCCGAGCTACGAAGACTCTGATTCTCATATTCAGATGAGATACGTATGCAGTGGATGCGATATCCATGCGAGTCATTTTCTTTTGACCCCTCCTTTAGTAAATAGTACATTAGATAAACCCACACCCTTTAGACGAGAACAACAAGAGTGGATCCCGTAGAGTACTACGGATGCGTAGGGGTGCTAATACCTTCCCTTCGCATAATCGGTTCCCGAACCCGAAACTTGGTTGCGAGACCTTGTTTTTTCCTTTCCGTTTGCCAGGTTTACTTCGAGTGTTTCCTTTCCCTCCTCTGGGATAAATAACGCACGGTGGCGACTCTTCTGTCATTTCTTTTTGCGCCGGTTGTTTCGTTTCGCATTTAGGTTGCGACAGTGATCCCCTATTTGTGATTGTTGCATTCATGCACATCATAACATTCATCACACCAAAATAACTTCAAGGAATTGAGGTCTTATTTGCAAATATTTTCAGGCTATGGATTTTGGGCGAAGGAATACTAAGAAGTACAGTTTCAGATGTCCCAACTTGAAAGAGCTAAGGAAGTTGTCATCCTTTGTATTAGATCCCTTGGACTTCAAGCAACGCCATGGGAAGCTTTTATCTGTGTTATCTGTTGATGTAGTTGAAGGACCCTTGAGTGTGGTGGTTCAGTTCTATGACTCTCTCTATCGGTGCTTCACTTTTCCTGATTATCAGCTTGTGCCTATGTTAGAGGAGTATTCCCACCTCTTGGGAATACCTGTATCGGACAAGGTACCCTTTAGTGGATTAGAGGAGATTCCCAGATCTCATATTATAGCTGGAGCTCTTCATTTGAAGAAGTCTGAGATTGAGGCTCATTGGGGGAAGAAAGGAGGAATTTTTGGGTTGACTTCTGAGTTCCTCATTGGTAAAGCTACTGTCTTTCCTCAAGTCGGTAGGATGGACGCTTTCGAAGCCATCTTTGTGTTGCTCATCTATGGTTTGGCGTTGTTCCCTAACATTGACAGTTTTGTTGAAGTTAACGCCATTAGAATCTCATTGATTGGAAATCATGTTCCTACTCCGTTGGGTGACATGTATTTCTCTTTACACTTGAGGAATTCTAAAGGTGGTGGGACTATTGTGTGTTGTGTTCCTCTTCTGTACAAGTGGTTTATTTTGCACTTGCCTCAGACGCCTGCTTTTATGGAGAACAAACAATGTCTACGGTGGTCCCAGAGACTTATGTCTCTCACTAATGATGATATTGTTTGGTATGATTCTGGGTTGTGTAACTTGGATATTATTGACAGATGTGGTGAATTCTCTAACGTGCCTCTCATTGGTACCCAAGGAGGAATCAACTAAACCTTCTTTGGCTCGTCGTCAAGTTGGGTTCCCCTTGAGAGACAAACCTAATAACACTTAGTTAGAAGGTATTTTCTATCAAGAGAGTAAAGATCCCCAACATTTGAAGCAGAAGATGATACATGCTTGGCATAATGTGCATAGGAAAGGAAGATCCGAGCTTGGTCCGTGCAACTGTGTAGCTTTGGAAGCTTACACTACTTGGGTGAAGAAAAGAGCTTTGGAATTGAAGATATTGTATGCTTGTGAAAGACCTGTGTCTTTGGTTGTGGCTGAGCCATCAACTCTCCATAACCAAGATATAGAGGAGTTAAAATACACGCTCACTAAGATGAAGCAAGAGAAGGATATGTGGGAAGAGAGGTTCCATTCTTTGAGCCGAAAGCATGAAGAGTTGCAGCTTGAGTCAAAGGAAAAAGATGTGCTTATTGAACTTCTTGAAGACCGAGCAGTGAAGAGACATAGAGATCCAAAGGGTTCATCTTCCTCTAGTATGTCTCAGCCTTTCGGTGCTTGGAAGAAGATTTTTGATCAGATTGTCCTTGAGAAGGCTCAGATGAAGGCATCTTTTGAGTCTGAGATTCAACGCATCCGAAGGAAGCACGTGCCCACAGCTAGATCATCTGACATTATTGCTAGGGGATCCTTAGGATGATTAGTTTCCTTTTCTCTTGTATTTGTACTTTGGTTTCTAAAATTGTACTCAGTGTAATCCTTCCAAATTTTATGAATAAAAAGAGATATTATGGTCAATCAAATTGTTATTATTGTTATTATTTAATACTTGCAAATAAAATAGTATGTTCCTTGAAATTAAAAACAAACAAAAGCATTGCATTTCATGCATCATCTGCATAGCAAGTTTCCTTTTGCCAGATGTCTTATAGGTTATTCTTCTCTGCTTCAGTCAAGCTAACTCACTGATACAACACTCGCGCCAATCAACCCAAGATCATGGAACATTTGGCCCAAGAGAATAGAGAGCTGAAGGATGAGATTTCCCGGTTGACCGCCATGATAGAGTCTGTTTTTGCTGCGCAAAATCAGTTTTCACCAACTCCCACAACTCCTCCCTAGAGGATTGTCATTTTCGAGGTTGCTACATCGACTATTCCTGTTGTTGCTAGCCAAATCGGTTCGTCTATGCCTACTGGATTCCCGTGGGGAATGCCACCAAATTTCTTGCCTGAAGGGTTTGCACCTACCTTTTCTTATATGTCGGCATCTAGCCCGGTCATGTCTGTGCTGCCACCAGTTGTTCATACCTTGCGTCATGTCGAGGACACCATCTACCACTCTGAGCCATCTTAGAGTCCAGACATGTATGAGAAGATGGATGAGATGAAGGATCAATTCCTTGAGCTGCGAAAGGAGTTGAAAATATTGAGAGGAAAATACCTGTTTGGTAAGAGTGTTGTTGAACTCTACTTAGTACTGAATGTGAAAATCCCGAAAAAGTTCAAAGTCCCCGACTTTAAAAGGTATAAGGGAAATACTTGTCTACTTAGCCACCTTGTTAAGTACGCCAGAAAGATGTCAACTCAAACTGATAATAATCAGTTGCTGATTCACTACTTTCAAGACAGTTTGACTGGTGTCACTCTTAGATGGTATATGTGGCTGGATAGTGCAAGTGTCCGTACTTTCAACAACTTGGGTGAAGCTTTTGTTAAGTAGTACAAGTATAATGTAGATATGGAGCCTGATAGAGATCATCTGAGGTCTATGTCTCAGAAAGAGAATGAGATGTTTAAAGAGTATGCCCAGAGGTGGAGGGAACATGCTGCCCGAATTAATCCTCCATTGGAAGGAAAGAGATGACAAAGATTTTCCTAAAGACCCTGAGTTCGTTTTATTATGAACGCATGATTGCCAATGCCCCCAATGACTTTAACAAAATGGTAAACATGGGGATGAGGCTAGAAGAGGGAGTCCGTGAGGGACGTCTGTCCCAGGAAGAAGTATCATCCAGTAAGAAGTATGGAAGTGGTTTTGCCAAAAGGAAGGAAGGAAAACCAATTCAATATCCGTAGGGAGGCAGAGGAGGCCTCATGACATAAGGGGTTCTCAGCCGCGTCAACATTAACATCAAGTTTCTTTAGTGGTTCTCGTGTTCTCAAACAATTCCAACAATCAATCATATCTGATTCAACAACAACAACGTCAACAACGACCGCAACAAAAAACCAACAACAACAACAACAATAATCAACAACAAAGCTTTGAGAGAAAGAAGGTCTCTTTTGAACCTATTCTTATGTCTTACGCTGAATTATATCCATCCTTGGTTCTCAAGAACCAGCTTCAACCCAGAAATCCACCGCAAATTCTCGAGCCACTTCCTTGGTGGTTCAAATCTAAACTTCGTTGTACCTTTCACCAGGGCCCCCTGGCCATGACATTGAGAACTGTTACCTGCTGAAGTATGAGGTACAAAAGCTTGTGAAGAATGGGATGGTATCCTTTGAGGACCGTGCACCTAATGTGAAATCCAATTTGTTGCCCGCTCACGGTAATGCTTCAGTTAACATGGTAGATGGTTGTCCTGGGGAGTTCAAGATTTATGACATTCGCTTTATCAGAAGATCCTTAGTGAGAATGCATAAGGATATTTGTTTGGTTAGTGAATGTGAGCATGACCGTGATGGTTGTGCAATCTGCAGTGTGAATCCTCGAGGATGTGTTATTGTCAAGAGGGATATTCAAAGGTTAATGGATGAAGGTCTTATTCAAATTTTCCAGTCCCGTCACTTGGAAAATTATGTAAATGTGATTGTTCCCGTGTTCAAGACCCCTGAGCGGGTACTTATTCAGTTTGATAGCAGAAACAACAACAACGTTAATAGATTGGTATCACCATTGGTAATACGGTTAGTGGCCCCCGTCCCGTATGCATCTGATAAAGATGTTCCTTATCAGTATAAGGCCACAATGGTGGATAATGGCCAAGAGATTCTGTTACCGTAGCAGGTTCTGCGGTGAATATAATTGACATTGCAAAGGTGACTCGTAGTGGTCGTGTTTTCTTTCTGGTTTTTCCGAAGGAAGTAGAGGATGTTACAGCCAATAAGAAGGTGGATACGCCAATGGTAAATTTGGTTAGTGCTCTAGTGTGTCAGTCTGGTGAATCCAGCAAGCTGAAGACTAATGATGACGTCAAAGTTTTTAGGTTGATTAAGAAGAGTGTGTTCAATGTGGTGGAGCAGCTGCTCCAGACTCCATCGAAGATTTCAGTGTTGTCTTTGTTAATGAATTCTGACGCACATAGAGAAGCATTGCAGAAAATGCAAGAGCAAGCCTATGTTGAGCACGATGTTACGGTGGATCAGTTTGACCACATTGTGGCTAACATCACTTCTTGCAATAATTTGAGTTTTTGTGATGAAGAACTTCCTGAGGAAGACATGAATCACAACCTAGCACTCCATATTTCGATGAATTATAAGGAGGACACTTTGTCCAATATGTTGGTCGATACTGGTTCTTCTTTGAACGTGCTTCCAAAATTAACTCTTTCCAGACTCTCTTATCAAGGCGCCCCTATGAGGTATAATGGCGTGAGAAAGCGTTCGACGGTTCTCGTAAAACTGTCATTGGAGAAGTGAACCTTCCAGTGAAGATAGGTCCGAGTGATTTTCATATTAATTTTCAAGTAATGGATATCCACCCGACCTATAGCTATTTATTGGAAAGGCCATGGATTCATGAGGTCGGAGTTGTGACGTCCACTCTACACCAGAAGCTTAAATTTGTGAAGAATGGAAAGCTTGTCGTTGTTGGTGGAGAGAAGGCACTCTTAGTGAGCCATCTATCGTCCTTTTCGTATGTTGAAGATGAAGAGAAGGTTGGAACCCCGTTCCAACCCTTGCTTATTGCATAAGTGAAGAAAACTGGGGCACCCATGTCTTCTTTGAAGGACGCTCAGAAAGCTATTAAAACAGGCAGCACTAATCAGTGGGGTCATGTGGTAGAGATTGCTGAGAATAAGAATATGGATAGATTGGGATTTCAACTAGGACCATTTAATGTCAGAGCTGAAGATGTGCAACTAAGTTTCTAGAGTGGAGGATTCATTCATGGTAATAATCAACACTCAGCTGCTGTGATCGAGGTTGAGGATGATGAAGACGAAGATTGCACCAACTTTGTGACACATGGCCAGACTTACAACAATTGGGTTGCTGTTGATGTTCCTATTATTATTCACCACTCTAAGTAATTTGTTTTCATTTTTAAGAAAAATCCTTCTCCTATGCCTAAGGGAGAAGTGAACATTGTTAGGCATTTCAATTATCATTAATAAAATGCAATTTTACTCATCCACATCTATGATGTTTTATTTTTACTTTTTGATTTTCTGAAAATGATAATCACAAAAAAACATAAATAAATAAAAATGTTCCATCTCCATAATATTTGGACACAATTCACTTCTCTAAAATCAAAATATCAAATCATTATGCAGGTTGGTTCCCAAACCCATTGAATACAATGATCCTACTCCCTCTCCAAACTTTGATTTCCCTGTGTTTGAGGCCGAGGAAGAGACTAATGTTAAAGAAGTATCTGATGAATTATCTCGTTTACTTGAGCATGAGGAAAAATCCATTCATCCATTTGAAGAGCAGATTGAGCTAGTCAACTTGGGTTTCGAAGATGATGTGAAGGAAGTCAAGATTGGATCTCGACTGTGTCCAGAGGTTAAGAAAGGGTCAATTGATCTTCTTAGAGGGTATTCAGATGTGTTTGCTTGGTCCTATCAAGACATGCCTGGTTTGGATTCTGAGATGGTGGAGCATAGATTTCCGTTGAAACAAGAATGCCCGCTAGTCAAGAAGAAGTTGAGGAGGACTCATCCTAATATGGAAGTGAAGATCAAAGAGGAAGTGAAGAAACAAATTGATGCTGGTTTTCTTATTACCTCCGAATATCCGTAGTGGGTGGCCAATATTGTGCCTGTTCCGAAGAAGGATGGAAAAATCCACATGTGTGTTGATTACAGAGATTTGAACAAAGCTAGTTCGAAAGATGATTTCCCTCTGCCACACATTTATATGTTGGTAGACAATACAACTAAATTCAAAGTCTTTTCGTTTATGGATGGATTTTCCGCATATAATCAGATCTAGGTGGCACCTGAAGTTATGGAGAAGACCATATTCATTACACCCTAGGGAACATTATGTTATAGAGTGATGCCTTTCAGTTTAAAGAATGGTGGTGCAACGTACCAGAGAGCTATGACCATTCTTTTTCATGATATGATATATAAAGAGATTGAAGTTTATGTTGATGACATGATTGCCAAATCAAGTGATGAAGAAGAGCATGTTGAGCATTTGTTGAAGTTATTCCAGCATTTGAGGTAGTACAAACTCCGCTTGAATCCCAATAAGTGTACTTTTGGTGTTCGTTCTGGTAAGTTGTTGGGCTTTATTGTCAGCGAGAAGGGTATTGAAGTTGATCGTGCCAAGGTCAAAGCAATACAAGAGATGCTTGCGCCCAAAACTGAGAAGTAAGTCAGAGGATTTCTCGGCCGCTTGAACTATATCTCGAGATTTATATCGCATATGACTGCCACATGTGCATCTATATTCAAGCTTCTTCAGAAAGATCAATCATGTGATTGGACCGAAGGTTGCTAGAGAGCTTTTGACAGTATCAAAGAGTATCTGCTTGAGCCTCCGATTCTGTCTCCGCCTGTTGAAGGAAGACCTTTGATCATGTATTTGACTATGCTAGATGAGATTATGGGTTGTGTTCTCGGTCAGCAAGACGAATTTGGAAAGAAAGAATATGCAATTTACTACCTCTGCAAGAAATTCACCGACTGTGAGACTCGGTATTCTATGCTAGAAAAGACTTGTTGCACGTTGGCTTAGGCTGCTAAACGTCTGCGCCAATATATGTTGAATCATACTACTTGGTTGATATCCAAAATGGATCCAATCAAGTATATTTTTCAGAAGCCTGCTTTAAATAGGAGAACCGTCCTTTGGTAGATGTTTTTATCCGAGTATGATATTGAATACCAATCTCAAAAAGCAATTAAGGGTAGTGTCTTGGCTGACCATCTGGCTCACCAACCGATTGAAGATTATCAGTCACTACAATATAATTTTCTTGATGAAGAGATCTTGTACTTGAAGATGAAAGATTGTGATGAACCATTGCTTAAAGAAGGGCCAGTACCTGGTTCCCGTTGGGGGCATGGTATTTGATGGAGTTGTTAATCAGTATGGTAATGGCATTGGGGTAGTGATTATTACTTCTCAAGGCACTCATTTTCCGTTTACAGCTAGATTGACTTTCAAGTGTACGAACAATATGGATGAATATGAAGCTTGCATTGTGGGGCTTGAAGAAGCCATCGATCTCAGAATCAAATATCTGGACGTCTATGGAGATTCAGCTTTGGTTGTGAATCAGATCTAAGGTGAATGGGAGATGAATCAACCCGGTTTGATATCCTATAGAGATTATGCGAGGAGGACTTCAACTTTCTTTACAAAGGTTGAGTTTCATCACATCCCTCGAGATGAAAACCGGATGGAAGATGCTCTTGCAACGCTGGCTTCAATGATTGTAGTGAAATTTGGGAATGAAGTTCCAAATTTGACAGTGGTGCGTCTTGATAGGCCAACTCATGTATTTATAATTGAAGAGGTCAAATATGAAAAACCATGGTATTATGATATCAAGTGTTTCCTCCAGAGCCAGATTTACCCGCTTGGGGCATCTTTGAAAGATAAGAAGAGTTTGAGGAGATTAGCTGGCAACTTCTACCTGAATGGTGATGTTCTTTACAAGAGAAACTTCGATATGGTTTTGCTCAGATGCATGGATAGACACGAAGCAGACCTATTGATGACTTAATTCCATGAAGGTTCCTTTGGTACTCATTCCAATGGACATGTTATGGCTAAGAAGATGTTGAGAGCAAGTTACTATTTGCTGACAATGGAATCTGACTATTGCAAGTTTGTGAAGAAATTCCACAAGTGTCAAATTTATGCAGATAATATTCATGTTCCTTTGACACTGTTGAATGTCATTTCCTCTCCATGGCCCTTCTCCATGTGGGGAATTGATATGATTGGCATAATTGAGCCTAAAGCTTCGAACGAACATCATTTTAGTATGGTCGCTATTGATTACTTCACAAAGTGCGTTGAAGCGGCATCGTACACAAATGTAACCAAGCAAGTTATTGTAAGGTTTATCAAGAATCAAATTATATGCTGTTATGGTGTGCCAAGTAAGATCATTGCTGACAATGGATCGAACTTAAATAATAACATGGTGGAAGCTCTTTGTAAAGACTTCAAGATTGCACATTATAATTCTTCTCCCTACAGACCATAGATGAATGGGGTTGTTGAAGTTGCAAACAAGAACATCAAGAAGATCATTCAGAAGATGGTTATGACATACAAAGATTGGCATGAGATGCTCCCATTTGCTTTACATGGGTACTGTACATCCATCCGTACTTCAACAGGGGTAACCCCTTTCTCACTTGTTTATGCTATAGAAGTTGTGCTCCCCGTAGAGGTTGAGATCCCATCATTACATGTTTTGATGGAAGCCAAGTTGACAGAAGCTGAATAGTGTCCGACCAGATATGATCATTTGAATTTGATTGAAGAGAAAAGGTTGACTGCCATGTGCCATGGTCAGTTATACCAACAGAGAATGAAGAAGGAATTTAATAAGAAGGTCAGGCCTCGTGTGTTCCAAGAAGATGATCTCGTGCTCAAGAAAATGTTATCTTTCAAACCTGATGCCAGAGGCAAATGGACTCCTAATTATGAAGGCCCATATGTTGTTAAGAGAGTCTTCTCAGACGGTGCTTTGATTCTTACAACTATGGATGGTGAAGAGTTCACTCGTCATGTGAATGCCGATGCAGTCAAGAAATACTTCTCCTAAAAAGAAAAGAACAACTCGCTAAGTCGAAAACCCGAAAGGGAAGCTTATGCAAAAATGAGCGTCTAGGTGGAATGAAAACCCGAAAGGGCGATCCAGGAAAAAATTAGAGACATAAAACAGAAAAATTATCCTGGTAGATTGAGTACCCTACATTGGGGAAATCTAGGCAAAAATTAGGGGTCATGGCAAGTGACTGCATTCGGTTGATTCCCAGCCATGAGGGCAGTTTGGGCAAGCCAATCGAATCTGATTCATCATTCTCAACCGAAGCCAAGAGCGTCGCGTATATTGAAGTTGGTAGAAGGATTAGTGATCGTTGTATTCAATGTAGCCCTTTTCCATGTAAATTATCATTTTTCAACTTTTGTAAAAGATCCATGGAGTCTTGTCATTTACAGATTACCATCCTATTAAATAAAGTTGAGAGTTTTATCCAATTGTTTCTAATCTTATTTATTTTTCAGCTAAATAAAATTGAACTTTATGATGATAATTTTGAAATTTGAATCAATAAAAGTAAAAATCATGTTTTCTTAAATAATAAAAGCAATCACTTTAAAGGCTATTGAATATCAACAGCAATCTAAGAACAGGTAAGTCCTAAAGAGCGAAGCATCATTGGTCTTCCGCAAGCAGTCGATTTAGTAACCTTTTCCTCCCAACGTTAGGTCAGTTTCCCCAGCTGAGTTAGGCTCATATTCTCAGTGATTTGCAATAATCTAGTAGAGTTTTATCTCCTGCAAGTCCCCAGCGGAGTTCATTTCTGATCCCCAGCAGTATTGATTCTTGAGAAGTATTTAGTTTGATCCCCTGCAAGGTTATCTCATTTGATATCAAGTTGACCTAAAATTGCCCGCAGAGTTGATAGTTCAGGTCCTCAGCAGATATTTTCTCTTTCCCCAGCCAGGGTTGAGTTATTCAGAGTTGGATGACGTATGTTCATCCCCAACATTTTTTATCTAGTTGGTGTTTCCATCTTGTCGAGGTTAGCAGAGTGTTGTAGCGATGATTCAAATCAGTGACATTTGTATCCTTTTGTGATTGTTTTGTCATCATAATCATCAATCATATACATACCCATTCATACATCAGATATTTCATCATGCATGTTATTGCATTTTGATTCCTTATTTTCTGATCCTCTGCTACGGTGATATTGTTTCCCTATGTAGATTTGGTGCGTCTGTCCTCTTTCAATGGTATAGTGTCATCCCCTTAAACAGAAAGAAACTAACCTTTCTCATTTCCGACTGAGTTATTTCCTCATGGATGATTATTATTTCAGTTTCCTCCCTAGTTGATTATCTGGATAGAACGACTCCCCCTGAGTTATATCCTCATCGGGTCGAGTCTTTGTTTGGCTGTTTCTTTCTAGATCTTACCTAGACAAATATTTTTGGTCCCCCGAAAGTCTATTATCCAGTAACTGATAATATTATTTTTGATTTACGAGTACTTTACTTTTTCCCAATACATGGTAAAAGTAATTTACCCCCTATATCTTTCCCAACGGATTCACTTTCACATTTCCTCAGGTGGTCTATCCTTGATATGTTCATCCTAACCGATGACGGATATTCTCCCCTTTGTGGTTTTCTACCCAGTAAAAAGGTAGTTGTAATCCCTACTTCATTTTCCAGAGAGTCAATCCTTGATATGTTCATCATAATCGATGATGAATATTCTCCTCTTTGCGGTCTTCTGCCCAATAACAGGTAGTTGTAAACCCTACTTTCCCCTCTGAGTCTATCCTTGATATGTTCATCCTGACCGGTGACATATATTCTCTCTTTGGTATTCTATCTAGTAACCGATAAATATAATTCCTATTTTTACCCAGGCGGTCTATCCTTGATATGTTCATCCTAACCGATAATAGGTATTCTCCCCTTTATGGTTTTCTACCCAGTAAAAAGGTAGTTGTAATCCCTACTTCATTCTCCAGAGAGTTAATCCTTGATATGTTCATCCTAACCGGTGACAAATTTTCTCCTTTTTGCAGTCTTCTGCCTAATAACCGATAGATGTAAATCCTATTTTCCCCAGTAGGCTATTCTTACCCAGTAACCGGTAATGAATACACCTCCTATTCCCCTCAGCGAGTCATCCTTGATATGTTTACCTTAATCGGTAACGGAAGCCTCTCTGTCAGAGTATATTATCTTCCTACCCAGTAACTGGTAATATATGATGTAACTCTGATACTCCTGTGTTGAAGTTCATTCTTCCCCAGTTGAGTTTGAGTGCGTATTTCTCCAGTGAAATCGCCTTTCCTCTGCTTGATGCAGATATTTCAGCTTTGTTTTGATTTACCTATTTCCCCCCGCATATTTTCCTTTATCCCCAACCGAGTCCTTCCACTGATTTATTTTCATGGAATTCCCTTGTGTCTCCAGTAGTTTTTAAGTCGTAGCCTGGCCTACGCACAACTTTTCATCCCCGGATCTCTGTCTCCCCAGTGAGTTTTCCTTATGGAATGCGTTATGCTCATGCGGACTTTTGGTCTCTCCGGATTCTTTTCTTTTGTGGCAATATTTTCCCCACAAAGATTACTTTTAACATTCATATCATATGCATCACGAGGTCTCTTAGGGACCAAAATTTGTTTCTATATGTTGTTGTTTAAGTCCATTATACTGAGTTGATACAAAGGTTTTAACCTTCACCTCCTCAGTTAGAATGTCCTTAAATAGGGGCAGCTGTAAGACCCCAATTTTGAACCTAAGATCCCTCATGATATCTCATCATATGCATTAGCTTTGGGATCACACCTTGGCATCCTTCTTACCCCTCATTCATTGGGTTTTCATTGAGAGAGATCACCAAGCATATTTTGATTGTATCATACTTTTTTTTCTCATTATTTACTAACCAAAAAACCAAAAATATGTCAATGTTTAGTTTTTTGCTTTTGTAGGTAGTGTGTATGCTCACCTATGTTCCATCAAGTTCATATCTAGGGTTTAAGACCCTTAAGGCAAGGAGTACAATCAATAAATGGTTCACATTAATTCTAAGCATCATATATGGATCCTTATGGTCTTCATATATCATTTTGATCAAGAAATCAACAAGAGTTTGAAGTTTGTTTGTCTTGGAAACCCTAATTCATCTGGGTATCTTGTGTGACTTCTTCAACAAGTTTCTTCAACAATTGATCAAATATTTCAAGGGATACTTCATATTACATCATATTATGCCTATATGATCCTCCATAAGTCCCAAAAGTCAAGATAATGTCAAGCTAGCAAGATGGTTCATGGTGGTTGACTAGAGAAAGTCAACTGGTCAAAACTGGGGTTCCCTAGACCCTATCTCCTACAATATTTGTCATATGAAAATGATTAAAAGATAAAAGTGACTCAAAATGACATTCCAAACAACTTTCATGTTGAAGTCAAGATCTAGTCTTTCTTGGAAAGTCATTTTTTATGGTGAAAGATTATAGGTCATTTTGTCTGAACTCTAGTTAGGAGGTCAACTTCCCAAGTCACAACTATCTGAGGTCGGTTAATAATAATGTTTGTGTTAATACATTCTAGAGAAAAGATATGTAAATTATTCTCCTAACGCTATGCCACATAAAAAAAGAGAGGATGGATCAAGCACAAAGGCTATGAGGATGGTTCATTACTTTAATTCATGCTTCATGATACTTAGGACAAACTTATGCATCAATCCAAAGTACCCCAAATGATCCATGATCAATTAGGAGGTAAATTTGAAATGATAAAAGTTTATCAAGCAACAATCCGCACATCATGCATAAGATGGACACAAACTATCCAATTGATCAAAAGGAAAAGAAAGAGATGAAGAAGAAGACAAGAGGGATCACACCTAAATTGGATCAAAGAATTGATCAAGTCCTCATCAAAGTCAATCATCCATTTTGGTGGATTAGAGTTTTCACCCTATCAACACCCAAGATCCATTGAGTTTAATGAGACCTATGATCAAACAACCATGATCCAAGGCCAACAGAAGTCAACAAAGGTCAAACAAATATAAAATGCAAAAAGATAAAATAAAAGCATCAAAAACATTTTTAAAGTAAAATTTAAAAGGTAAATAAAAGAGAAAATCCATAAGGCCCTTCAAAACACTAAATAAATGGCCAAGAAAATTATGAAAGGTTAGAAATAAAATAAGAGACATAAAATAATTTTTTCAGAAATTAAAAATGCATAAAAGTATTTTTAAACCAATTAAAAAAAGGAGAAAAGATAAAATCCATGAAAAATAGGAAATCATGAAAATAAAATATGAAAAAATAAAAATCTGATAAAAAAAGATTTTAGAAATTATTTTGGGATTTTTTGGATTTAAAATGAATTTTCTACGAATTTTAAAATAAAATGCAACTAAAAATGAAAAAAGAAAAATAAATAAAATCAGAAAAAATACGGAGTGTTGGATCTGGCCTCATTAATTGACGTGGAAGATCCAACAATCACAAGGCTAGGACGCACAATGGAAATTGACAAAAACGGAACACATGATCTAATTCAAATTGGACCAATCAAAATATTTCAAATGTTCAACGTGTCCAGCCAAAATCAGATGACCTGAGATACTTCGATCATCTTCTCCGATGGTCTCTCACCGGAGTTTCATTGTTTGGTAAGTTCAGAACACGAGACCACCACCAATGTGATCTCCTCCTCATCAAAAATTCAACCTCATGCTCCAAATTCATTTATCTGAACTGAGCTTGGAGAATTTTAGAGAATTTTTAGAAGCAAGCAAGCCATGAAAAATAAAATTAAATGATGAACATGATCAATCAACACCAGATAAGTTAGGGGAAAGCATCAAAGAGAGAAGGACTACATTATGGTAACTTGTTTAAGTTCAAATATTGCTCAGAACTACCTTGTCCAAATGGTAATCAGAAGTTGATGAAGCTCTATCTCGTCTGGTCACTTCAGAAGGTCTTAGAGATTGTGAATTGTTGCAAAAGCTTCAGAGAAGACAGAATATGCTAATGGAATCAAGAAATTGGATTGAAACAAGATGGAATTCAAAACAAGACAGTTAAATTTTTCTGGAAAATTTCAGAGGGAAGCAGGGGTTTCTTGGCTCTCAAAAGTTGGAAATGAATGCAATAGCTTCCTCTATTTATAGGGAATAAATTGGGATCTAATTACGTGTGGAATCAAGCTCAATTTGTGAAAAACAAATTTGATTAGAATGTGTGGAAAGTGTGACTTGCAATCCATCGAAACTCATCAAAATCATGCGTTTTAAGAGTCAATTAACTTATGGAGACTTGATTATACATGTTTAGGTCCAAAACGCATGGTAATTTGGCTTGTGTAAGACCCCAATTTTGACCCTAAGATCCCTCATGCTATCTCATCAAATGCATAAGCTTTGGGATCACACCTTGACATCCTCCTTACCGCTCATTCACTGGGTTTGCATTGGGAGAGATCACCAAGAACATTTTGATTGTATCATACTTTGTTTTTCATTATTTACTAACGAAAACACCAAAAATATGTCAATGTTTAGTTTGTTGCTTTTGTAGGTAGTGTGTATGCTCACTTATGGTCCATCAAGCTCATATATGGGGTTTAAGACCCTCAAGGCAAGGAGTTCAATCAATAAAAGGTTCACATTGATTCTAAGAATCATATATGGATCCCTATGGTCTTCACATATCATTTTGATCAAGAAATAAACAAGAGTTTGAAGTTTGTTTATCTTGGAAACCCTAACTCATCTGGGTATCTTGTGTGACTTCTTCAATAAGTTTCTTCAACATTTTATCAAATATTTCAAGGGATACTTCATATTACATCATATTATGCCTATATGATCCTCCATGAGTCCCAAAAGTCAAGAGAATGTTAAGCTAGCAAGATGGTTCATGGTGGTTGACTAGAGAAAGTCAACTAGTCAAAATTGGGGTTCCCTAGACCCTATTTCCTACAATTGTTTTCTTATGAAATTGATTCCAAGAGAACAGCGAATCAAAATAACATTCCAAACAACTTTCATGTTGAATTCAAGAGCTAGTTTTACTTGGAAAGTCATTTTTATGGTGAAAGATTATAGGTTATTTTGTCTGAGCCCTAGTTAGGAGGTCAACTTCCCAAGAGCATAACATGCTCAATTATTATGATATGAAATCCATTCAAATTCCATGATAAATTTCAAGATGTATACTTCAACTTTGATGTTTGGAGGAATTTAAAATTCATGTGACAAGAGGAAACATTATAGGTCATTTTGGGCCATTACCATTGAACAAATGATTTTCCTCAACTTCTAAAATGCATAACTCCTTCATGCCAAATGCAAATGAGGTCAAATTTGTGACCAAATTGAAGAGGTTTGAAATATATATAAATTTTATGAAGGAAATTTTTCCATTTGAAGTCCATAGCAAAATTTATTCAAGGTGGAAGAAGTGAACATTTGACTTGGTACTTAGAAAAGTTTCAAAAATGTTTGATTTTCCAAACTTCTACCTCAAAATTCATCATGATCCAAGATTCAATGAAAAAGTGTTCAACATTAAAGTTGTTCACCTTGATCTCACATTTCCAAAAAGTCAAAAACCATCTCATTTGGATCAATATTGGAGGACTTGCGCATGGATGCAATGTATGGTACCATTTGAAAATATTTCATTACCAAACTCATTTCAACATTGCATGGCTTAATGCAATGCTTTCAGCATGACCTATGCATGATTTTGGACCTTTGCAAATGATTATTTGGGATTTACATATGCCCATGCTAGCTCATGAAGGAAGTTGCTATTTTTGAACATTCAAATGAAAGTGTGTGAAAAGCACATGCATTGGCTATAAATATAGAAGCAATATGATCAGAACTTCATCAACACCTTGCCCAAGCTTTGCCAGAGCAATCCAAACCCTCAATTTCATAGAATTTTTGAAGGTTTCATTTGAAATCAGATTGCACTTTATCTTCTGTTTCGAAGTTCAAACTCCAAGAATTCATTGCCCGTTTCATCTCAATTGGTTTCTGCAAGTAAAAGGAAGAGAAGGCAAGCAAATCCAGATCAAGATCAAGTGAATTAAAAGCAACTCGAAGGTGATTTTTCAGAAACTTCATTTCTTCGATTCTCTCTCAGTTCTTCACCATTCTTTGTGATTTTTGGTTGGCTGTACCAATGTAGGACACAAGATTGAGTTACTTTGAGGTTAAATCGAAGCAACTCAGTTCATGATCCTCAAAATTCAAATCCCCGTATCTTTTTATATACTTGGGAATTGGAGAAAATTGAGGCCAGATTCGTGACCCTGGGCATTTTCTCTCTAAAATAGTGTCCTTGTTTGTCATTTTCCATTGAAATGAAGTTCGACCAATCCAGTGGAGGTCACCGGAGAAGTTAACCGGAGCCATAGCTTCGGTGGTGTATTGTCACACTTCCTGGACATCTGATCAAGTTGAAATGTTATAATCTGGACCGTTCCATTTGAATACCACGCGTACATCTGTTTGACCAAGGTCCACCATGGAACACGCGCGTGTGACCTTCAGATCTGCCACCTCAATTAATGAGGGAGATCTGATGGCCCTTGTTTTTTCTATTTTTATTTTAATTTTTGATTGTATGTTTAATCCTTTTATTTTTTTTAATTCATAATAATTTCATTTTTAATCCAAAAAATATGGGACTTTCACCAAAAATCTTTAAATATTTTCCTCTTTCATTTTCTGAATTAAATTTTTTTTTGGATTAATTTTGATATTTTTCATGAATGATTTGTTTTTGTCCATATTTTTAATTGTTTAAAAATACTTCTGACTTTTCAAAAATCATGAATTTTTTGTCTAAGCTCCTTTGACCTTGTTTGACCTATGATAAATCTCTTGGCCATTTACTTGATGTTTTGAAGAGATTTTAGGTTTTGACCAAATTAAATTGAATTTAAATGCATTTTTAATTTGATTTTTAATTGATTAATTGTGTAAAAATTATGTTGAGCCATTTTATTTGACTTGTGATGTTTGGCTATTTGTTTGGGCCTTGTTCAAGGTTGATTTGACTTTTGTTTGGTTAAAATTATTGGATTTAGGGGATGGATGAAATGTACATTTCATCTCCCAAAATGAATGAATGATTTTAATTTGATAAAATTCCTCCCATGACCAATTTGTGTTTCTCTCATCTCCCCTCCTTCTTCATCTTTAATCCCATTCTTTCTCATCCCTTTCATTGACCAATGAAATCTAAAGATCCTAAGGCTAATTGACTCATCAATAACCTTGTGTTAGATGGACCAATACAAGTATGGATGAGATAGGTCCATCCTTTGATCTTTTTTTCTTTTAGTGTGTGGTATGTTATAGGAGTTTGGTTCATTATACCAAATCTCTAACATGCATTAGCACCTAAATTTTTATTGCCCGACCTCAGATAGTTGTGACTTCTACATAAGTCCAATTACGATTGCTTAACATAGAGCTAAATTTGACCCCAAAGGTATAGCATTCTAGTAAGTGAGATTGTAAGTCTCCCATATTTCATGGTATTTTGTTGAAACTTGGCCTTTTTCCTTCCTTTGGAAGATGTCTTTGTTCAAGGATCCATGCTTGTGAATAAATGGTTGAGTGTTCTCCAAGGAATGACTTAATCAATTGAAAAGCAAAACTCCACTAACATCTAACTAACTAACATTTGACTAACTCTATATTAAATTTGCTTTATTTTTAATTCATTTATTTTATGTAATTTATTTTCAAGTCATTTATCATTCATTGTCATTTACATATCATTGAACTTGTTTATGTTTATGTCATTTTCACTTTGCTCATTTGAGCCATATATTATGATTGTATATATTTATTTGTGTATTTTGTTTGTGCTTGTGCTCTTAGGACCTTAAAATACCTAATAAACAACAAAAATCTTTAAAAAATGTTTGTGTGGACTGTTGGATTCGATCTGAACTTTTGGACTTAGAGTTATGCAACACTCCATATGCAAAAAGGACTTGGCCAATGCCAACATTTCTGAGGCCAAGTTATTGTGATTTGAGCTTTCATCTGATGCAAGTATTAGGATCCATTAGAATTCATCTGCTACATTGTCTTAATGCCACTGTTATTTTGATCTCATGCCTAATGCCTTATTCTGAGTTAATCAAGGAGTATTTTATCTGGTACATGAGAAGACAAAGAAGACTTCTAGCTACGGGATTTGCTTGCTTGGATGTGGCTATCTTTATTTGATGCCTTGATCTTCATGATGTTTAATATTGCTAATTGCTTTGCCGATTATGGCTTAATCCAAAGTCTAAAGGGAAAACGAGTTTTCTATATGACATTCTTGGCTGTTGGATTGCATCCCATTGGTCAGATCTTTTCAACTCTTAATTTTTAATTTTATGCTTAGGTTAGCCTCTTCATCTCCTCCCATTTCTTAAATTTAAAAATCTCTCCCCCATTTCAAAAACCTTTTCTTTACTTGTGATTTCAAAGTTAGACCTTATTTCAAAATAGAAACTTTGACCTTATGCCAATGAATTTTTAAACTCTTTTCTTAAAGCAAATTTGTAAATGAACTTAACCATATTGACTTAAAATTTCAAAAGACAAAAAAAATGACACTCATTCAAACTTTTGGGCCTTTTGTGCCTCTCTTCACTTAAATTTTGATTAAAAGCAACCCGCTCACTTTGAAATTGATACCACAAACTACGAGATTTTGATCCCTCATTTTTATGCTAGTACGTAGGCACAAGTCCGAAGGTCTTGTCAAACACAAAAATATAATCAATGAATTATTTTCTTATCCCCACACTCTATTTTTCTCAAACATCTTTTATACCAAAGACACATACACACATAATAAAGGGCTCCCTAGGAGTACCTAGAATACTTTGGGTGCTAACACCTTCCCTCTGTGTAACCAACCCCCTTACTTGTAATATCTAGCATTTTATTAGTTTTGATTTGAAAACTTCTTATCTTTGGGTTTTGTTCGTACTTTTCCCTTTTCCTTTGGAAACAATAAAAGCGTGATGGCGACTCTGGCTTTATTGACATTAAGTTTATCCATAGCTTGATGGTCATGAATTTACCGCTACAACTTGCAATTGAGATTAGTGAAGTTCAAATTTCGGATCATGGTGATTTCTTCAGTTCCAAGTCACCATGTTCAACTCAATGGGGAATCTTGATCACGAGGCTTTTTGATCTTATTCTTCTTACAATTTGTTGACATCATATCAAAGATCACAATATGCCAAGAAAGGTTGCATTTGGCTGCTTTAGCATAAAGTTATGGCATGTTAAAGTTGACATGAAAAACTGGTCATGTAACTTAGAAAATTCTAAGTCCCAAATGGCTGAAAATGACCTTTAATGTTTCAAATAATTCCATGGTCTTCCAAGCATAATTTGACTAAAATCTTGAAAATTGAAGAAGTTATTAATCTTGAAAGTTAAGAAAAAGTCACTTGAAAATAAGTCAAATTTCACTAAGTCCACAAAGGACTTATAATGTCTTCAAACTTTTGATGATCCTCCAAGCATAGTTGGTTCTTGTCATGTAAATATAAGTTATAAAGGATATTTAGCAGAGTCATAAGCAAAAAGAATCATTCAAAAATGTTGAGAATTGAAGGAGTTGTGATCCTTGAAACTTTGACTTCAAATGTTAACTTTTTGGTCAAATTCCTTGGAATAAACTTGTGCACTTGTATTTTCCTTGCATTTTAAAGCACATGGATAATCATATGAACTCAAAATAAGGTGTCCTTGAATGTCTTTTGATTAATTTGTTCAAAGTTTGAGGTAACTTGTTGAAGAAGGCATGAAAATAAATACATGAACATTTGACTTTTCTTGAGAAGTTAGCAACAAAACTTTGAGATACTCTTGATCAAAATGAGAATGAAAGGTGCTTGAGAACCTCAGAGATCATTCCTTGAGAGGTAAGCTCCTTGAGAATCAATGGTTGAGCACTATTTGACTTGAGGAATGAAACAAACCCTAGCTGAGGAAACCTACTTGATACTCTTAAAGAAAACAAGACATATTTTTGCTATTTTGATTAGTGGTTAGATGAACATATAAACCCAAAGGTAAAACACCAACAAAGATATGCTTGATGATCTATGTAAAAAAGCAAACCCAAATATGAGAGGGAGAGGAGCAACTGATAACTTAACAAAGATAATAAGCTCAAAAGGAAAGATTACTAACTACCAACCAAGTGATAGCTTAACAAAGGTAATCAACCAAAGGTAAAAGGGAATATTTGATCGGTCTCCAATTCTACTTGTTTTCTAACACTCATTCAACATTAATTCACGAAGTCGGTAACACATTATTTTATCTATTTGTGTTATTTTGTCAAGTAAATTAGATGTTTGCATTTCCATTCTATTTTGATTATTATCTTTGGTTTTCATCAATGTACTCCATTTTATGCCTCCTTTTGGTAGTTTGGTTGGTTTCAGGTACAAGCAAGAATACTCAAAGACTCATCAAGGGAATCGTGCGTTCCAGGCTCATCAGAAGAAGAATTTTGAAGTTACAGTAGCCTTGACACGACCACCCATGTTGCCTGACACGACCCGTGTCAGGGGAAGGAAGAAAGAGGAGGCCAATACACTAAAACAAGGAGCTGACACGGGGAAGTCCATGCAGGGGCGTGTTGGAGAGCCAATAACAATAAGCCAACACGGCCAGTCGTGTTACCTAACACAGCCAGTGTTGGCTTGGATGCCTCATCTTCTAATTTTTTCAGTTTTTTGGAATTGTTGGTCCTGGAGGATATTTTGGGAATTTGCTACATCAAATATTTTATCAGTGACTATTTAGGGGATTTTTGGAGACAGAGAACGAGAATTTTTTACACGATAAAGAATTGGTCCGATTGAGATTGGAACGATCAAGAGTTGCGGAGAACGGAGGGCCTTAAAGAGCGGATGTGATTGAAGATCAACAGAATCCTCTTATTCTTGTAATGTCTAAATTAAATGTTGTATTATCTTTGAATAATATGAGCGGCTACACCCCCCAATGCCAGGGGTATCACTGATTTGATCGCGTAAGGACTATGAATTTGTAATTCCCTCAATATTATGTTTGTTATTAAATTTCATTGTGCCATATTTTTAACGCTTTCGTTATTAGAAAAATAAGGATTGTTATATGGTTAACAAGTTGCGGGATTGCAATTGTTAAGGTTTTTACACAATGAAACTGTAGTAGATATCACCTAGGACTAGGGATACCCTATGGTTACTAGTTATATCTTGTTATTTCAAAAGGCTTTGTTTCATTATAATCCCCTAAGGACTTAGAGATTAGAATGAATGACCAAAGGTTTTCCTCTAAGGTTTTAGGAGGAAACAATTTTAAGATCTAGTAATTGCATTTTTGAACTGTTTGAGGAGATACACATTCAAGATCATTACATGAGATAATCATACGCCATCCTTGGCATAATTTTATCAATTGTGTAAAAGCTATATTTTGTATTCTATCTAATTCAATTAGAGAGCGACTTACTCCAAACCTTCAACTACTCTTTTTGTTTAATTGAATCATAATTTAAACTCATATTATTATGCAGTCCTCGAGATCGATATTTGGGAAACGCCCCTATTATTACTACATTGGCAAAATAGTACACTTGCTATTTTCCCGATCAATATTACAAAATACTAGCCAAGTGATAGCTTAACAAAAGTAATAAGCTCAAAAGGAAAGATTACCAACTACCAGCCAAGTGATAGCTTAACAAAGGTAACCAACCAAAGGTAAAAGAGAATATTACCAACTACCAACCAAGTGATAGCTTAACAAAGTAAATAAGTTCGAAAGGAAAGATTACCAACTACCAGCCAAGTGATAGCTTAACAAATGTAACCAACTAAAGGTAAGAGGAATTACCTAAATATCAACCAAGTGATATCTTAACAAAGGTAATAAGCTCAAGGGACCAAAGTTTAACCCATGAATAAACTGGAGAGAAACAGTCAAAGAAGACTCAATCTAATGATTAGATAAACTCAATTGGGGATTAATTCCATCCAGACAATGAACTGGGAAGGAAAACAAAAACAAAACCTTCCATGAGGATCAAAATCCATGGGGAATTAGAAAGGATAAGTGCTTTCTGCTTAAGGTTGACACTCTATTAGAGAGAGGACGTACACACTCCATAGGGAGAAAAGCACCAGGGAGCGGGGAAAGTACCAAGAAATGCAAGATGCACAAACACCATGATGTTATGCATATGCGTATGAATATGTGTGTGAATATTCTGAAAAAATATGAATAAAGAGGTGGACTGATAACATAGTACAACCGGATACTCGGCTAATCTCAACAAAATGGAGGTGTTGTTGGAGATCTTGCTAGGGATTCAGTGTAAGGAAATCAGGCAATGAATGATCATAAGCCATCAAAGGGACTAAATCCTGATACAAGGCTTAAATCCTTATGGAGAGAGAAAAATATTGCTTGGAGACCCAAATTTTTTCTTCTACAAGCGTGAATTCCGCTCTGAGGGAGGGAAAGGTTTGTCGGGGATAAGAAACATCTGAAAAAACTCTATTACGAAGACATGATGACGTCTTTACTAGGGATTCTGCCATTCCATCAATCTCATGCTGGGAAAATTTATTCTCTGTTCTTTTAATTATTTATTTCGATCATTATCAACTAATTCGTGTCTGATATTTGTATGCGAGGTAAGGCCTCAGCTGATTTTCCATTTGACGCGAAAATCGAAAGAACTTTGCGTGCAAGACTCAGACAAGCTCTATTGGCAAGACTGGAATCAGAAGAAGAACAACCTTCTATTCATTCAGGTTCAGACTCAGGTTCAGAGAGAGAGAGAGAGAGAGATTGAAATAATGGGGGAGAACCCACCGCCACCATAAATACTGTTGGGTGACTACGGAGGCGCAAATGTACCAACCGAAAGATTAACAATTGTCAACCAACCAGTGAATGTGGCTAATTTCCAGCTGCATCCAAGTACGATTAATCAACTTGAAAGAAAGCATTTCATTGGAAAGGTAAATGAAGATGCAAACAAGCATTTGGAGAGGTTTCTAACCTTGAGCAACACTCTAAAATTGATGGTCACACAAAGGAAGCTAAGAAGTTGAGAATGTTCTCGTTCACCCTAGCGGAAGAAGCCGAAGAATGGTTCTATTCTCTCCCATCCGGTATCATTACATCTTGGGAAGAAATTAAAAAGCTTTCCTGAATGAGTATTTTCTAGCGTCGGTTTTTCTGAGGAAGAGGTATGAAATTCTGAATTTTAAGCAGAAAGACGGGGAATCTTTGGGAGACGCCTACAAGAGATTCAAAAGGGTCATAGTAGCCTGCCTAACTCATAATATGGATCCAACATAACAGATGCAGATGTTTGTGAATTGTATCAAAATAAATAACAAACAGTTGATTGATACCGCAGTCGGTGGCTCTACCAATTTCTCAACAACCACCGGTATCAAAAAGATCATTAAAGAAATTGCTGCTAATGAGCACTTGGAGCTGTACGACAGATGTGTAAGTAAACCGGAAGGCGTTATCAATTTGAAGTTGGAAACCAATAGAATCCATATAGAAGATACTATAGCTACTGAAGTAGAGAAGAAGCTGAAGGCGATGAATATAGGTATCCAACAGGTAGCACAAGTCCAACCTGCTCCTATTGTTTGTTGTGAGATTTGTAATGGACCACACCAAACGGTGTATTGTTTTGCAAATCCTCAACAAGTTGAGGAAATCAAATTTTTGAAGCAGAATAATCCCTATTCCAACACGTATAATCCGGGTTGGAAGAATCATCCCAATTTCTCATGGAAAGATCAAAAAGGGAACACTCCTCAACAAGGTCAATACCAAACTCAATATCAACAACAGAAGCAACAACAAGCCCCTAAGAAAGATGATTGGGAGATTGCCATTGAAAGAATGACAACTCATAATGTTCAATTCTAAGAAGAAACCCGAAACAATCAGAAAAACACTACCGTATCCATAAAAAATCTTGAAGCCCAGATGGGTCAAATAGCACAACAATTAGCCTCGAGTTCTCAAGCACAAGGTGCTCTACCTAGTGCAACTGTGACAAATCCTAGAGAGCATAATAATGTGAGTGTTGTAACAACAAGAAGCGGTAAATATCATGAAGTTCTTGAGGAGACAACTAAAGATGAAGATCAATTGATTGAAGTGGATCTCGAGATCAAAGAAAATGAAGTTGTGAGGGAAGAATTGGTTGCACCGAAACAAGTGGTGAAAAAAAAAGTCATTGAACCTAAGCCGGTCATTAAGCTTCCCTTTCCCACCAGAAATAAGAAAAAGGGGCAACATGATAAAAACTTTGAGAAGTTCCTAGAGTTGTTCAAAAAGCTAGAAATCAACATTCCATTTTTGGAAGCACTTGAACAAATGCCTACCTATGCCAAGTTTCTGAAGGACATCATTTCTAAGAGGCGTACCATCGACACCAACCCGATTATTCTAACAAAACTTGTAGTGCTATTTTGCAGGGTATGAAGATCCCAATGAAGAAGAAATATTGAGGAGCTATCATCATTCCTTGCACCATTGGAGATAGGTCATTCAAAAAGTCCCTTATTGATCTAGGAGAAAGTGTGGGTCTCATGCCGTTATCCATTTCCAAGAAATTGGGTATATGGGTTGTGCAAGATACCAGGATGACACTCCAATTCGCCGATCATTCGGTTAAGAAACCTTATGGTATTGTTGAAGATGTTTTAGTGAAAATTGACAAGTTTGTATTCCCGATGGATTTCGTGATTCTAGAAATGCCTGAAGATGAAGAGATTCCTCTCATTCTTGGGAGACCCTTTTTAGAGATGAGAAGATGCTTGATCAACATAGAGGAAAGTACTATGACTTTGAAGGTTTATGATGAGGAATTAAAAATTGATGTTCGAAACACCATGAAATACAAAGATGATATTTGCACCAGTCATACTATAGAGGTTCTAGATCAAGTGATTATATATGATAGTCCTTTGAATGCACCAAAGTTACCTTTGGAAAGAGTGTTGAGTTTGCCCATTTTTGACGGTGATAAAGAAGTGGACAACGGGGAACCCGAAGTGCTGGCCATGATGGACACACAACTCCCTTGGAAAGGATCTCGACCACACCGGTGGGAAGATTTATGATTACCTCAAACAAGTGAGGAGAATAAAGACTCCAAGAAGGGGACGGAGTTGAAACAACTTCCTGAGAATCTCAAATATGTCTTTCTCGATTCTGAAGGTAAATGCCCAACTATAATAAATTCGAGCCTCAAGAGTATCCAAGAAGAAAAGCTCATCCAAGTCTTGAAAAAATACAAAAATGTTATTGAATGGGTAATTGAGGACTTGAAAGGTATTATCCCTACAATGTGCATGCATAAAATTCTCATGGAAGACAATCACAAACCGATGGTCCAACCTCAAAGAAGACATAACTCATCAATGAAAGAAGTGGTGAAATTGTTAGACGCATGTCTTATTTACCCTATATCTGGCAGCCCATGGGTGAGTCTGGTGCATGTGGTCCCAAAAAAAGGAGGGACAACTGTCATAAGAAACGAGAAGAATGAGTTAATCCATACAAGGACAATTACAGGTTGGCATGTGTGTATTGACTACAGGAGGTTAAACATCGCGACTAGAAAGGACCACTTCCCGTTGCCATTCATTGATCAAATGTTGGAAAGGCTATCTGATCATGACTACTACTGTTTTCTAGATGGATACTCCGGGTATAATCAGATTGATGTTGCTCCGAAATACCAAGAGAAGACATCATTCACATGCCTTTATGGCGTATTTGCATACAGAAGAATGTCATTCGGGTTGTGTAATGCTCCAGCCACTTTCCAATGCTGCATGACTTCTATCTTCGCTGACATGCTTGAAAATCATATGGAAGTGTTCATGGACGACTTTTCGGTCTTTGGATCCTCGTTTGATAACTGTTTAAGTAACCTTTCTCTTTTTTTAGACAAGTGCCAGAAAACAAATTTAATTATGAACTGGGAGAAATGTCATTTCATGGTGCAAGAAGGAATAACCTTGGGTCATAAAATTTCCTACAAGGGAATTGAAGTCGACCAAGTAAAAGTGGAGGTGATATCTAAACTCCCGCCTTCGATTAATGAGAAAGGTATCAGGAGTTTCTTAGGACACGCGAGTTTTTACCGTAGGTTCATAAGAGATTTCTCTAAAATAGAAAAATCGCTAACCACTCTATTGGTCAAGGATAAGGCTTTTGTGTTCGATGAAGAATGCACCACAACTTTTGAGACATTGAAAAACAAATCAGTATCAGCACCGATTGTTATTGCCTCGGATTGGTCTCTTTCGTTTGAGATCATGTGTGATGCTAGTGATATTGCTGTAGGGGCAGTTCTAGGACAACAGAGAGAGAAGGTTGTCGTTATACTGACCACGCTGCTTTGAAATATTTATTTGCTAAACAGGATTCTAAGCCAATGCTTCTGAGGTGGATCTTACTCCTCCAAGAATTTGATGTGGAGATTAGGGAAAAAAGGGGATGTGAAAACACCATAGCCGATCATTTGTCTCGAATGTCGCCAATTGAAGAAACGGAAGACAAGAGACCAGTAAAGGATGAGTTTGCTGATGAACACATCCTAGCTATCATCGGTATCCGGTGGTTCTTAGACTATGCGAATTATTTGGTAGGTGGTGTAATCCCTAATGATTTTGATTCTAACAAGAAGAAAAAGTTTGTTCATGATTGCAAGTTCTACTTGTGGGATGACCCATTCATATACAAGAGAGGAGTAGATGGGCTAGTCAGAAGATGCGTCCCGAAGGAGGAACAAAAGGATGTGCAAAGAGCTTGTCATGACTCAGATTATGGAGGGCACTTCAGTGGTGACAGAACAGCAACTAAAGTCCTTCAGTATGGTCTATATTGGTCCGTACTGTTCAAAGATGCCCAAGACAAATTCAAGGAGTGTGACAAATGTCAAAGAATAGGCAATAGTTTTGGATAGGGTTCTAGTTTTTATAGGAAAAATTCGGGTGATAGTTTTGATAGTTTTGGATAGGGTTCTGGTTTTTATAGGAAAAATCCGAGTGATTCTTCCATCCAGGGTTATAAGTGTTTGAAAATGGGTTACCTTGGGCGTAATTCACTTGGTCGGTGATCAGGTCGTTCAAAAGGTTACATTCCGCCGATTCGTGTCCTTTAGATCCACAAAGTTCACACTCTGTGTGGACTACCACTGCGGTGTTAGAGTTTGTAGAAATATGTTCGACCTTAAGGGCTAAAGCATCCATTTTCGCTTGCATCATGTCCATAGAACTTATCTCATGTATTCCATCTTGGATCTCCTTTTTCTCTACCGATGCTTGTTCAGTTCCCCATTGGTAATGGTTTTGGGCCATATCCTCAATTAGGTCACAAGCTTCAGGGTAAGGTTTGTTCATCAGCGCGCCACCAGAGGCAACGTTGATGCTCATCTTTGTGTTATAATAGAGTCCATTGTAGAAGGTATGAATGATCAGCCATTGTTCTAGGTCATAACACACTCTTAACAGCTCTTTGTATCTATCCCAAGCATCAAAAAGTGATTCTCCTTGGTTTTGAGTAAATCTAGTTATTTGGTTTCGAAGAACAACAGTCTTACTAGGGGAAAAATATCTAGCAAGGAATACTCTCCTAAGGTCTTCCCAGGTAGTTATTGAGTTAGCTGAAATGCATAGGCTGCACATGGCTTAAACAGGCGAATATCATTTGGCATGGATCAATCTTCAAGCATCAATGTACATGTGCCTTGCAATCTAAGCTAACTTCAAACCATTTGATATGCAATTTTGGACCTTCAGCTATCATTTCATGGGCCTATGCACGCCCATGCACCTTGGCATCATCATTTGCCAATTTTGGAAAGTGGAAGTGAGTGTGCAAATATCACTCAATTCAGCTATAAATAGAGCTTCAATTGCTCAGAATCACAACACCATTGCGCCGGCTTTGATCCCCCATTGAAAACCCTTCACTCTCAAAAGATAAACCTGATAAATTCGTTTGAATTTGAGCTTGAATCTCCACTGTTTTGGAATTCAATTTTCCAGGAATCCATTGCTTCTAAACCTTTCCATTCTCTTCCTGCAAGCAAGTAAAGTGAGTCCAAGCACAAGCCAGATCAAGATCCCTCAAGTTCAGACCTCCATTGAAGGTAATCTGCAGAAATTTTAAACTCTTCGATTCTCTTAAATTCTTGCTCAATTCTATTGATTCTTTGGTTGTCTGAAGTCCTACCAATGTAGGCAACAAGATTAAGTTGCTTTAAGATCAAATCGAAGCAACTCAGTTCATGTACCTCAAATTTCAATTCCACATATCTCTCAATATATTTGGAATTTGAATGAATGGAGGTCAGATTCGAGCTCAGTGCCATTTCTTCTTCAAGATCATGTCCTTTTTTTTCCTTTTTGGTGATGGTTCATCTTGACCAGTCTGGTGAGTGCCACTGGAGAAGATGACCGGAGCGCTGGATCCGGTGGTGACGTGGCAAGGTTGTGAACCATATGATCCATGTATCACGTTTTAATCATGAGCGTTTGTTTTAATTACCATATGTGCCACGCGGTTGACTCATGTACATGTGGAACGCGTGTTTTGGATCATCAGATCTGCCACCTCAATTAATGAGGGAGATTTGATGGTCCGTGTAATTTAGAATTTATGATTTTTTGTTTTAATTGCATTTTCTTGAATAATTCATATTAAATTTAATATTGATCCAAAAAATATGGGACTTTCACAAAAAAAATTCAAATATTTTTCTCTTTCATATTCTGAATTAAAATTATTTTTTGAATCATTATTAATATTTTTCATGAATTAATTGATTTTGCATTTGTTTTTAATTGTTTAAAAATACTTTTAAATGTCCAAAAATTATGAAATTTTTTCTCCAAGCTCCTTTGACCTTATTTGACCTATGATAAATCTCATGGCCATTTCCTTGGTGTTTTGATGAGATTTTAGGAATTGGACAAAACATATTTGAATTAAATGCACTATTTTTTTATTTTTAATTGAATAAATTCCATTTAAATTTTGTTGACCATTTGTATTGACTTGTATGAGTTTGTTTGTTTGTTGTTGGGCCTTGGTCAAGGTTGTTTTGACTTTGTCAAATTAATATCATTAGATTTAGGGGATTGATGGAATGTACATTCCATCTCCCAAAATGAATGAATGACATTAATTTGGTAAAAGTCCTTCTTTGACCAATTTGTGATCTCATTCATCCCCTTCCCTCTTCATCTAATTCCCCTTCTTCATCCATTCATTTCCATTTGGCCTATGACATCTCAAAGTCCTAATGCTAGTTGATTGAAAAATTGACATGAGTATGGATGAGATTAGGCCACACCTTTTGCATATTTTTTGTGTGTGGTATGTTTCATGAGCATAGTTCATAATACTATGTATCTAACATGCATTAACACCAAAAGTCTATTGCCCAACCTCAAATAGTTGTGACTTCTACATAAGTCCAATTACGATTGCTTATTATAGCGCTAAATTTGTGACACAAAAGGCATAAGCATTCTAGTTAGTGAGATTGTAAGTCTCCCCTCTTTCATGGTATTGTGTGGAAACTTCGCCTTCTTTCCTTCCTTTGGAAGATTTTTTGGTTCAAGGATCTATGCTTGTGATAAGTGGGTTGAGTGTTCTCAAAAGAATGTCTTGAAAAGCAAAGCAAAACAAAACTAACCTCTAACTTACTAACTATTGACTTTTAATTTCAAGTTTTTATCTTAATGCAATTTATTTTTAGCACTTTATTTCGTTTACCATTGTACATATCATTCTAATTATTTATGTTAATGTAATTTTCACTTTGTCCGTTTGGACCATATTGTGTGATATATTTTGTTGGTGTTATTTTATTTGTTTGTGTGGTCTTTGACCATTAATGTACATAATAAAAACAAAAACCCTAAAAAACTTTTGAGTGGACTGTTGGTTTGATTTTGATAAAATGGACTTAGAATCTAGGCAACCTCCCTAAGCTAATGGACTTGGCCAATGCCAACTTGCTGAAGAACCAAATGCTTGCAATTTGGAATTCATCTGATACATCTTTGAAGATCTCTCTAAGTTCATCTGCAACATGATCATTGTGAAGCTGTTATTTTGAACTTGTGACTTGTTGAATTCATCTGTTACATGGGCTATTTCTGAAGAAGATCATGGAATGGATAAGCTTGGATGAGGCCATCTTTATTTGATGCCTTTGATCTTCAAGATAATATAAATTATGCATTTGTGTGTTGCTTGACTCTAAAAGTCCAAGGGAATTTTGGGTTTCTATTGACATTTTTGTCTATTGGATTGCTACCTATTTGGTCAGATCTTTTCAACTCTAAACTTTTAAATTTTGTGCATAGGGTAGTCTCTTCATCTTCTCCCCATTTCTTTAATTTCAAAATATCTCCCTCCATTTTCAAAATATTCTTTGTGTGAACTACTTTTGTTCTAAACTTTGACCACTTTTGCAAAAAAAAAAGGTAGAAACTTTGGCCTTGTGCCATTGCATTTTCAAACTTATTTTCTTAAATCAAACTTGCAAATAGACTTAACTATACTTGACTTAAATTTTCAAAAAGCCAAAAAGAACTAACTCATTCAAACCATTTTAGGCCTTTGTGCCTTTCAAACCTAATTTTTGTTAAAAACAATGCATCCATTTTGAAATTTGTATCACGAACTACGAGGTTTTGATCCCTCATTTTTATATTGGTACGTAGGCACAAGTCTGAAGGTCTTGTCAAACACAAAAAATATAATTAATGAATTCTTTTCTCATCCCCCCATTCTATTTGTTTGTAAACATCACTTTGTACAAAATACATATGCACACAAAAAGGGCTCCCTAGGAGTACCTAGGACACTTTGGGTGCTAACACCTTCCCTCTGTGTAACCAACCCCCTTACCTGTGATCTCTGACTTTTATTAGCTTTTATTTGAAAACTTCTTACTATTTGGGTTTTTTTCGTACTTTTCCCTTTTCCCTTGGAAACAATAAAAGCGTGGTGGCGACTCTTGTTAATTGATCTCTAGCTTGTTAGTAGCTTGATGATCATGAATTTCCCGCTATAGAAATTAAGTGGTGACTCTGCTGGGGAGTAGTCTCTAGTGGGTTTAGCCTACTTTTTGTGTGAATATATTTGTATATCTGTGATGTTTGTATATATGTATGTGTGATATAATCTGGTTGTTGTGGTTGGTGATCTCTGAGTGGTGAGATAAGTTCTAACCCGAACTTGAGTGCAATTAAGATAGAAGGATGATATAGTCATGTTCGACTTGTGTGGAGTAGTCCTTAACAAGGTGGCTTGAGATCCATCCGCTCAGTGGAGACTCCTTTAGATTTGGAAATGTTACACAAGTATTTGTGGTTAGACATTGCTATTTCTAATTGGGTCTGAAAAGCTGAGGACCTTAGAACATTTAACCCATCTTGGCCTATTTAGGACGTAATGCGGAAACTGTTTAGGTGTAGACTTGATAACAGTTGTTACGCGATACTACACTCAGACGAGTTTCTCTTGAGAATATTATGGGTCAATGAGTCAGTCATCTTAACCTGTAATATTCGATAGATGGAATTAAGACTCTGGGAACTTTTTAGAACATGATCTACAGGTTTTATCCTTAATTCACTCCTTTGGGATGGTTCTTACCCAGACTCCATGCTCGTGATTTGAAACAAACCCTTGATTCTTGGTTGATCCAATCAAGTATTGTCAATATCAATGGAACTTGGGTGTTGATAAGGTGTAAACCATAATCCACCAGAATGGATGATTGATCTTGACAATGACTTGATTCATCCCTTGACCTTTGTTTGCCTTGTGTGTGATCCCTTATTTGTGATTGTTGCATTCATGCATTCATGCGCATCATTACATTCAGCACACAAAAATTTCAAGGAACTAAGGTATCATTTGCAAATATTTTTAGACCATGGATTATGGACGAAGGAACACTAAGAAGTACAGTTTCATTGGTACATAAGGAGGAATTAACTACAACTCTGCTTTGGCTTGTTATCAACTTGTGTTCCCCTTGAGAGATAAACCTAATAACATGTTGTTAGAAGGTCTTTTCTATCAAGAGGGTAAAGATCCCCAACATTTGAAGTAGAAGATTATGCATGCTTGGCATAATGTGCATTGGAAAGGAAGATCCGAGCTTGGTCCGTGCAATTGTGTAGCTTTGGAAGCTTATACTCTTTGGGTGAAGAAGAGAGCTTTGGAGTTGAAGATGCCTTATCCTTGTGAAAGACCTATGTCTATGGTTATGGTTGAGCCATTAACTCTCCCAAACCAAGATGTAGAGGAGTTGGAAGACGCGCTCGTCAAGATGAAGCAAGAGAAGGATATGTGGGAAGAGCGTTTCCGTGCTTTGAGCAAGAAACATGAAGAGTTGCAATTGGAGTTTAAGGACAAAGATGCACTAGTTGAGCTACTTGAAGACCGAGTGACGAAGAGACAGAGAGAGCCAGAGGTTTCATCTTCTAGCATGCCTCAGCTTTCCGTTGCTTGGAAGAAGATTATTGACCAGCTTGTCCTCGAGAAGACTCAGATGAAGGCTTCTTTTGAGACCGAGATCCGTCGCATTCGAAGGAAGTACGCGCCTTCAGCCAGATCTTCTGACATTGTTGTTAGGGATCCTTATGATGACTAGTCTCCTTTTCTCTTGTATCTTTTATTTTGGTTTCTTAAATTGTACTCAGTGTAATCCTTCCAAAATTATATAAATAAAAAGAGATTTTTTGGTCATATCAAATTATTTCAATTTCCATTTAAATATATATATATATATATATATATATATATATATATATATATATATATATATATATATATATATATATATATATATATATATATATATATATATATATATATATATATATATATATATATATTTGCAAATCATATAATAAGTTCCTTGAAAATAAAAATAATCAATCATTGCATTTCATGCATCATTTGCATAAGCAGGTTTTTTGCCAGGTGTCTGATTGATGTTCTTCTGTGCTTTAGCCAAGCTGACTCACCGGTACAACACCAGAGCGAATCATCAGAAAATCATGGAACACCTTGAGAAAGAGAACAGAGAGCTGAAGGACGAGATCGCCCGATTGACTGCCATGATGGAGTCAGTCTTTGCTGCTAAAAGCCAAGCTTCTCCAATGCCTGCAACTCCTCTCGTGAGGATTGTTACTACAGAAGTGGTTACCTCTACCGTGCCTGCTGCCACCGCCCATTTCGCACAGAACTTGACTATCGGATTCCCGTGGGGAATGCCGCCCAACTTTGTGCCAGTAGGCTTTGCGCCTACCTTTGCTTCCATGTCGGCATCTAGCCCGGTCATGTCCGTGCCGCCTCTAGTTGTGCATATTTTTCCTCGCGTAGAGGATACAATCTATCATTCTAAGCCGTCTGAGGGTCCGGACGTCTATGAGAAGATGGATGAAATGAAAGACCAATTTCTTGAGTTGCGCAAGGAATTAAAAACGTTGAAAGGTAAAGATTTGTTTGGGAAGAGTGCTGCTGAATTGTGTTTGGTACCCAATGTGAAAATCCCAATGAAATTCAAAGTGCCTGACTTTGAAAAATATAAGGGGAACTCTTGTCCGCTCAGTCATCTTGTGATGTATTCCCGCAAGATGTCAACTCAAACAAATAATGACCAATTGTTGATTCACTACTTCCAGGATAGCTTGACTGGTGCTGCACTCCGTTGGTATATGGGGTTGGATAGTGCAAGCATCCTCACTTTCAATGACCTGGGAGAAGCTTTTGTGAAGCAATACAAGTACAATATGGATATAGCGCCAGATAGAGACCAGCTGAGGGTTATGTCTCAGAAAGATAAAGAGACATTCAAAGAGTATGTGCAGCGATAGAGGGAGTTGGCTGCCCATATCACTCCTCCTTTAGAGGAGAAAGAAATGACCAAAATCTTCTTGAAAACCCTGAGTTCATTTTATTATGAACGCATGATCGCCAGTGTCCCCAGTGATTTTACCGAAATGGTAAATATGGGGATGAGACTTGAAGAGGGGGTCCGTGAAGGACGTTTGTCAAAAGATGAGGCGTTAACTAGTAAGAGGTATGGGAGTAGTTTTAGCAAGAAGAAGGACAGTGAAGCAAATGTAATTTCCAGTGAGAGGCAGAGGAGGCCTCAAATCAGAAGAAATCCATCATCCCGTCAACATCATCATCATCAAGTGTCATTAGTGATTCTGGTATTTTCTAATCAACAAACAACACCAATTCAAAAACAACATCAACGTCAACAACAACAACCGCAACAAAGAACAAACACCTACAACAACAATCATCATCAACACCAGAACTTCGAGAGGAAGAAGGTCTTTTTTGACCTGATTCCTATATCGTACGCAGAATTATATCCCTCGTTAGTTCTCAAGAACTTGATTCAACCGAGGAACCCACCGCAGATCCCAGAACCACTTCCTTGGTGGTATAAACCTGAGCTTCGTTGTGCTTTTCATCAGCGTGCACCTGGGCATGATATTGAAAATTGTTATCCGTTGAAGTATGAGGTGCAAAAGCTTATGAAGAGTGGTATGGTGTCCTTTGAGGACCGCGCGCCTAATGTGAAAGCTAACCCTTTGCCCGCTCATGAGAACTCTTCAGTGAATATGGTGGACGGTTGTCCTGGTGAATTCAAGGTTTTTAATTTCCGATTTATCCGAAGATCTTTGGTGCAGATGCACAAAGATATTTGTTTGGTGAGTGATTGTGAACATGACCATGATGGTTGTGTTGTGTGTAGTGTGAACCCAAGAGGGTGTGATGTGGTGAAAAGGGACATCCAACGTCTGATGGATGAAGGCATGATTCAGATTGTTCAATCCCGTCATGTAGATGACGACGTCAATGTCATAGTGCCCGTTTTCAAACAACAAGAGTGGTTAATAATTCAGTATGATAGCAGCGGCAACAAGAATGTCAATCAAAGATCAGTATCGTCGTTGGTAATACGGTTAGCGGGCCCAGACCCGTATGCATCTGATAAGGCTATACCGTACCAGTATAATGCTACAATGTTGAAGAATGGTCAAGAGGTCCCGTTACCTACGACTAGTTCAGTGGTGAGCATTGTTGATGTTACAAAGGTGACCCGCAGTGGTCGAGTGTTTGGGCCGGTGGTCCCAGAGGAAGTAATTATTGGTAAGAAGGTGGAGGTACCTAATGTAGATCTGGTTGGTTGTTCAAAGGATAAGTCTGGTGAATCCAGCAACTTGAAAGCCAATGATGATGATGATGAGGTACTCCGACTGATCAAAATGAGTGAATTCAATGTGGTTGAGCAGCTGCTTCAGACCCCCTCGAAGATTTCCGTGTTGTCTCTGCTTTTGAATTATGAAGCGCACAGAGAAGCACTGCAAAGAGTTCTTGAACAGGCATATGTAAAGCAGGATGTTACTGTGGACCAGTTTGATCATATCGTGGCTAACATCACTTCATGCAATAATTTGAGCTTTTGTGACGAAGAGCTCCCTGAAGAGGGAAGAAACCATAACTTGGCTTTGCATATTTCAATGAACTGTAAGTAAGATGCTTTGTCAAATTTGCTAGTTGACACCGGTTCGTCACTCAATGTGCTTCTGAAGTCAACATTGTCAAAGCTATCTTACCAGGGAGCTCTCATGAGGTATAGTGGGGTGATTGTCAAAGCCTTGATGGCTCGCGCAAAACGGTTATTGGTGAAGTGGACCTTCCAGTCAAGATAGGTCCTAGTGATTTTTAGATTACTTTTCATGTAATGAATATCCACCCGGCCTACAGTTGCTTATTGGGAAGGCCATGGATTCACGAAGCAGGGGCTGTTACCTCCACTCTGCACCAGAAGCTCAAATTTGTCAATAATGGCAAGCTAGTGATTGTTGGAGGAGAGAAGGCACTGTTGGTTAGCCATTTGCCATATTTCTCATATATGGAAGCTAAGGATGAGGTTGGAACTCCGTTCCAAGCCTTATCTATTGCTGCTGAGAAGAGAGTTGGGGCACCTATGTCCTCTCTGAAAGATGCTCAGAAGATTGTTGAAGAAGGCCCTGTTGTTCAGTGGGGGCGCATGGTAGAGGTCTTCAACAACAAAGGCAGAACTGGTTTGGGGTTCCAAAGAGGCTCGTCAGCTGTTAAGTCTGAAGATATGCAACTAAACTTCCGTAGCGGAGGGTTCATTCATGGCAATGAATAACACTTAGCTGATGTGCTAGAGGGTAGTGAAGAGGAAGACTGCACCAACTTTGTAACGCATGGAAAGACATGCAACAATTGGACTGCCGTTGATATTCCTGTTACTTTGCATCGATCTAAGTAATTGCTTTTATATTTTAAAATCCTTCTCCTATGCCTAAGGGAGAAGTGAACATTGTTTGGGCATTTTAAATTGATCATTAATAAAATTAATTCTATTCATCCACATCTTTGATGTTTTGTTTTTACTTTTTGCTTTATTCTGAAAATGGTAATCACAAAAAACATAAATAAACAATATAATTTTCCATCTGCATAATATTTGGTCACAAATTCACTTCTCTAAAATCAAAATATCAAATCATTATGCAGGTTGGTTCCTAACCCCGTTGAATACAATGATCCTTCCCCTTCTCCAAATTTTGAATTCCCTGTGTTTGAAGTCGAGGAGGAAAGTGATGTAGAAGTGAGTGACGAATTGTCTCGTCTTCTTGAGCAAGATGAAAAGATTATTCAGCCATTTGAAGAGCAGATTGAGCTAGTCAACTTGGGTTCCGAGGATGATGTGAAGGAAGTCAAGATTGAGTCTCGACTGTGTCCAAATGCTAAGAAGGGGTTGATTGATCTTCTTCGAGAGTATTCAAATGTGTTTGCTTGGTCCTATCAAGACATGCCTGGGTTGGATTCTAAGATTGTGGAGCATAGATTGTCGTTGAAGCCAAAATGCCTTCCAGTCAAGCAGAAGTTGAGAAGAACACATCCTGATATGGCTGTGAAGATCAAAGAGGAAATACAGAAGCAGATTGATACCAGTTTCCTTATGGCCGCTGAGTATCCGTGATGGGTAGCCAATATTGTGCCTGTGCTGAAGAAGGATGGGAAAGTCCGCATGTGTGTCGACTATAGAGATTTGAATAAAGCCAGTCCGAAAGATGATTTCCCTCTACCACAAATTGATATGTTGGTAGACAATACTGCTAAATTCAAAGTCTTTTCGTTTATGGATGGATTTTCCGGATATAATCAGATCAAGATGGCACCCGAAGATATGGAGCAGACCACATTCATTACACCCTGGGGAACATTCTATTATAGAGTGATGCCTTTCGGTCTAAAGAATGCTGGTGCAACTTACCAGAGAGCAATGACTACTCTTTTTCATGATATGATGCATAAGGAGATTGAAGTTTATGTCAATGACATGATTGCCAAATCGATTGATGAAGAGGAACATGTTGAGCATTTGTAGAAGCTATTCCAGCGTTTGAGGAAGTATAAACTCCGCGTGAATCCCAATAAGTGTACTTTTGGTGTTCGTTCTAGTAAGTTGTTGGGCTTTATTGTTAGCGAGAAGGGTATTGAAGTTGATCCTGCCAAGGTCAAAGCAATACAAGAGATGCCTGCGCCCAAAACTGAGAAGCAAGTCAGAGGTTTTCTCGGCCGCTTGAATTATATTTCCAGATTTATTTCCCACATGACTGCCACATGTGCGCCTATATTCAAGTTTCTTCGGAAAGATAAGTCTTGTGATTGGACCGAAGATTGCCAGAAAGTTTTTGATAGTATCAAGGAATATTTGCTTGAACCTCCGATTTTGTCTCCACTTGTTGAAGGAAGACCGTTGCTCATGTATTTGACTGTGCTAGAAGATAGTATGGGTTGTGTTCTTGGTCAACAAGATGAGACTGGAAAGAAAGAATTTGCAATTTACTACCTCAGTAAAAGGTTCACCGACTGTGAGACTCGGTATTCAATGCTTGAGAAGACTTGTTGCGCATTGGCTTGGGCTGCTAAGCGTCTGCGTCAGTATATGTTGAATCATACCACTTGGTTGATATCCAAAATGGATCCAATCAAGTATATATTTGAGAAGCCTGCTTTAACTGGGAGAATTTCCCGTTGGCAGATGTTGTTATCAGAGTATGATATCGAATACCAATCTCAGAAAGCAATCAAATGTAGTATCTTGGCTGCCCATTTGGCTCACCAACCAATTGAAGATTACAAGTCAGTGCAATATGACTTTTCAGATGAAGAGATTTTGTACTTGAAAATGAAAGATTGTGATGAACCATTGCTTGAAGAAGGGCCAGAACTTGGTTCCCGTTGGGGTATGGTGTTTGATGGAGTTGTTAGTCAATATGGAAATGGAATTGGGGAAGTGATCATTACTCCTCAAGGCACACATCTACCATTTAGAGCTAGATTGACTTTCAAGTGTACAAACAACATGGCAGAATATGAAGCTTGCATTATGGAGCTGGAAGAGGCCATGAATCTCAGAATCAAGTATTTAGATGTCTTCGGTGATTCGGCTTTGGTTGTGAATCAGATCAAAGGAGAATGGGAGACGAATCAACCCGGTTTAATACCATATAGAGATTATGCGAGGAGGATTTCAACTTTCTTTACAAAGGTTGAATTTCATCATATCCCTCGAGATGAGAACCGGATGGCAGATGCTCTTGCAACGTTGGCATCAATGATTGTAGTGAAGTATTGGAATGAAGTTCCCAATTTGTCTATAATATGTCTTGATAGGCCAGGTCATGTGTTTGCTGTTGAAGAGATCAAAGATGAAAAGCCATGGTATTACGACATCAAATGTTTCCTCCAAAGTCAAATTTACCCGCTTAGGGCGTCTTTGAAAGATAAGAAGACTTTGAGAAGATTTGCCGATAATTTCTACTTGAATGGTGATATACTGTACAAGAGAAACTTCGACATGGTTTTGCTCAGATGCGTGGATAGACACGAAGCAGACTTGTTGATGACCTAAGTGCACGAAGGTTCCTTTGGTACTCATTCCAATGGACATGCAATGGCAAAGAAATTGTTGCGAGCAGGTTACTATTGGCTGACAATGGAATCTGACTGTTACAAATTTGTGAAGAAGTGCCACAAGTGTCAAATATATGTTGATAAGATTCATGTTCCTCCGACACTTTTGAATGTTATCTCTTCCCCATGGCCCTTCTCCATATGGGGAATTGATATGAATAGGATGATTGAGCCCAAAGCTTTGAATGGACATCGTTTCATTTTAATGGCAATTGACTACTTCATAAAATGGGTTGAAGCGACATCATATGCAAATGTGACCAAGCAAGTTGTTGTGAGGTTTATCAAGAATCAAATCATATGTCGTTATGGTGTGCCAAGTAAGATCATTACTGATAATGGATTAAACTTGAATAACAATATGGTGGAAGCTTTTTGTAAGGACTTCAAGATTGCACATTATAATTCTTCTCCCTATAGACCCAAGATGAATGGGGTTGTTGAAGGTGTGAATAACACCATCGAGAAGATTATCCATAAGATGGTTGTCACATATAAGGATTGGCATGAGATGCTCCCATTTTCTTTACATGGGTATCGTAAATCTATCCGCACTTCAACAAGGGAAACCTCTTTCTCTCTCGTGTATGGTATGGAAGCAGTGCTCCCCGTAGAGATTGATATTCCTTCATTGCGTGTGCTCATGGATGCCAAGTTAACTGAAGCTGAATGGTGCCAGACCAGGTTTGATCAACTGAATTTGATTGAAGAGAAAAGATTGACTGCCATGTGTCATGGTCAGTTATATCAGCAAAGGATGAAGAAAGCTTTTGATAAGAAGGTCAAAGCTCGAGTGTTCAGAGAAGGAGACCTTGTGCTCAAGAATATTTTATCGTTCAAACCAGATTCCATAGGAAAATGGACTCCTAATTATGAAGGCCCATATGTTGTCAAGAGAGCCTTTTCAGGCGGTGCATTGATTCTTACAACTATGGACGGTGAAGAGTTCACTCGTCCTATGAACGCAGATGTAGTCAAGAAATACTTCGCCTAAAAAAAAAGAAAAGAACAGCTGGCTAAGTTGAAAACCCGAAAGGGCGGCTTAGGCAAAAATGAGCGTCTCGGTGAATTGAAAACCCGAAAGGGCGATCCAAACAAAAATTAGAGACATAAAAACAGAAAGAATTTCCCGATAAGTTGAGTACCCCACCTTGGGGAAACTTATGCAAAAATTAGGGATTATGGCAAGTAACTGCATTCTGCCGATCTTCAGTGATTTTGAAGACCCGTTTGAGCACAAGGGTTGACATCAGTTCATCTTAGCAACGGTCAAGAGTATAGTGGATATCAAGAGTTGGTAGAAGGATTAAGGATCATTTGTATTCAATGTAACTCTTTTCCATGTAAATTAGCATTTTCAAATTTGTAAAATCTATGGATTCTAGTCATTTACAGACTACCATCTTATTAAATAAAGTTGAGCCTTTATCCAAATTGTTTCTTCTCTTATTTACTTCAGCTAATAGTTTTATATTTTATTATGATCATTTTGAAATTAAATTTTTGAATCAAAATCAAGTTTTCTTTAAAAATATAAAAGCAAGAACTTTTCCAAAGCAAGTAACAGTAATATCAACAGCATTTCAATGGATAGCAAGTCCTTAAGTGCGAAGCGTCTGCGGTTCCCCAAGCAGTAACTCTTCGGGTATCCCTAGACTTTAGTGTCGATTCATTTCCTCAACGGAATATCGTTATCTCCAACTGATAGATTCAGTTCCCCTACAGAGCGTTCGATCCCCAGTGGAACTCCTTTCTTTATCCCCAGCTGAGTTGCGGCGTGTCCTTGTCCCCAACAAAATTTCAGCCTTCCCCAATGGAGTTTGTGCATCTCTAGCAAAGTTCGCATCTCCTCGGCAGGGTTGATCTTCAGAGATTGGCTGATCTTCCTCAGTAGATTGCATTTGCTCCCAATCAGAGTTTCCTCCTGGTTTTTGAGCAGTTTTTGTTGATTTATTTTCTCTGTAGGGTTGTCTCTCATTTTTATGGTGTTGACCTAAAATCCCCCACAGATTTGGATGTTCTATCCTCAGCATATCTCCTCTTTCCCCAGTTAGGGTTGAGGCTTTTGGGATGTGAATCTCCCTGTTTTACGATAGTAGTCTCCATATTTTATGGATTGACCGAGGATTGTACCGGTGGTTCAATTTCTTTGCAACACCTTTGTATCCTTGTGATCGTTTTGTCAGCATAATCATCATATATACATATACATATACATTCATATAATTTCATGATTTGCATGTCCTGCATCTTTATATCTGATTTGTTTGAGATTCTCATTCTCTGCTATGGCGGTACTTTATTCCCATACCAAATCTAGTGTATGTCCTCCTTCAAATTGTAGAGCGTCAGCCCCTTAAGCAGAAAGACTTTAACCTTTCTCTGTTTCCCCAATGAGTTTGTTTCCTCGTGGATGGTTGTTATTTCAGCTTCCTCTCCAGTAAATTTTCTGGATGGAATTACCCCCTTGAGTTATATCCTCAATGGGTTTAGTCTTGATTGACCGTTTTCTTTCTAGCTCTTACCTAGATAGATATTTTGGCCCCCTAAGAGTCTATTACCCATTAACCGGTAATATTCTTCTTAGTTTGCAGTTTGTTACTTCTTGCCCAATACCCGACAAAAGTACCCTTTGCTCTCCTCAGTAGAGTCCCCTGGAAGTATATCCTTGATATGTTCATCTTAACCGGTGACGGATATCTTCTCTTTCCCCGCGAGAGTTAATCCTTGATATGTTCACCTTAACCAGTGACGAATTTTCTCTTCTTTGGTATTCTACCCAGTAAAAAGGTAGTTGTAATCCCTATTTTGTTCCTCAGAGAGTTAATCCTTGATATGTTCATCTTAACTGATGACGAATTTTATTCTCTTGTTGGTCTTCTACCCAGTAACCGGTAGTTGTAAATCCTACTTTTTCCCCTTGTGCGGAGACTATCCTTGATATGTTCACTTTAACCGATGACGGATTTTCTTTTCTTTGGTATTCTATCCAGTAACTGATAGATGTAATTCCTACTTTTGTTCCCCTTTTCATATCTATTCTTGATATGTTCACCCTAACCGGTGACATATTTTCTCTTTGATTTGGTCTTCTACCCAGTAACCGGTAGTTGTAAATCCTACTTTGTCCCCTCGCAGAGTTAATCCTTGATATGTTCATCCTAACCGGTGACGGATTTTATCTCTGACGGTTTTCTATCCAGTTTTCGATAGATGTAACTCCTCTTTTTTGTTCAGTTGGTATATCCTTGATATGTTCATCCTAACCGATGACGGATTTTCTTCCCTGTCGAGTTTATCCTTGATACGTTCATCCTAACTGATGACGGATACTCTCACCCTTGGTCTTCTGCCCAGTAACTGGTAGTTGTAAATCCTTTTTTCTGCAGTTTTCCCCAGCAAGGCTATTCTTACCCAGTAACTGGTAATGAATTTTCCCTCCTGGCTTTCCCTCAGCGAGTCATCCTTGATATGATCATCTTAACCGATGACGGATGTTCTCTCTGTCATATTTTTATTATCTCCATACCCAGTAACAGGTAGTAGATAATAAATTTATGATCCTCCTGTGTTGGAGTTTATTTCTCCCCAGTTGAGTTGAGTGCACATTTCCTTAGTGAAATCGTTTTTCCCCTGCACGAGTCTAGTACCTCAGTTTTATCTTGATGTATTCGTATCCCTTACGGATGTTGTTATTTCCCTGGCTGAGTCTTTCCATTTTATATGGAATCCCTCTAGGCCCCCAGTAGTTTTAAGTCGTAGCCTGGCCTACGCATAACTCCTTTTTACCCCCCCCCCATAGTCTCTGTCTCCCCAGCGAGTTTTCCTTATGTAATGCATTATGCTCCTGCGAACTTTCGGTCTCTCTGATTTTCTTTTCCTTTGTGGCAATATTTCCCCACAGAGCATTAACTTTTGCATTCATATCATATGCATCATGAGGTCTCTTAGGGACCAAAATTTGTTTCTCTATATTGTTATTTAAGCCCATTCTACTAAGCCGACATGAAGATTTTAACCTTCGCCTCCATAGTTAGAATGTCTATAAATAGGGGCAGCTGTAAGACCCCAATTTTGACCCTACGATCCCTCATGCAATTTCATCATAAGCGTTAGCATTGGGATCATATCTTGGCATCCTCCTTATCCCTCCTTCATTGGGTTTGTTTTGGGAGAGATCACCAAGCACTTTGTGATTATATCATGCTTGTATATTATTGATTCTTAGTATTGGCAGCAATTTTGGTAAAACAAAGAGTGTTCACAAGATGTTATGTGTGATGTCTTAACATAAGATATCCTATGTACCTGCTGGAGTTCAAGAACATGTTCATGCAGGATTGTTTCAGAATGTCATACACAAGGTCATGACATCTGATATATGTGTACCTGCTGGAGCTTAAATGAAAGACATGTTCATGCAGGATTATTTCAGAATGTCATACACAAGGTCATGGCATCTGATATGGTTGTACCTGCTGGAAGTTATAAAGGGAATTATGGAATTATGCAGGATTTTTCCAGGATGTCAGACCCGATGTCATGACATCTTGTACACAGAACATTCAGTGTGAATGTCTGGTGTTTTGTGATTGCACAATTAATGGCAATCTAAGTATGATTGAAGATCTGATTAGCTGGCGCATTCAATCATGGATTACAACCTGATTTACTTATTTTCCAAGGAGATCTAACCAACTGTTATAAAAAGATTTGATTGGAAAATAGATTTAGGGTTTTCAAGATGTCCAAGCCCAGCTGAAAGCTTCTATAAAAAGGCACTTAGAAAACCTGTTTTAACACACAACCAATACTGAGCGAAATATAGTGAGAGAGCTAGGGTTTGTGTATGTTTAGTCGTAAGACTTGTAAGCCATTCAAGTCATCTTTTGATGATTGAATTGGACTGATTTGTGGTTGTAATTTGTCACTCTAAAGCTGTTAAGCAAGAGTGTGTGTCTACTTGATCAAAGCTGTGAAGCAAGATCAAGTGTGTGTCTTCTTGATCAAAGCTGTGAAGCAAGATCAAGAGTGTGTCTTCTTGATGAAAGCTGTGAAGCAAGATCAAGAGTGTGTCTTCTTGATTGAAACTGTGAAGTAAAATCAAGAGTGTGTTATTGAAAAGTGTTTTCTTTTCTCAAGGGATTGTTGTTTAAGATCACAGGTGTGATTGTAGGGAAGTGAGTGGGTTCTCATATCTAAGAGTGCTTAGGTAGAAGTTGCACGGGTAGAGATTAGGTAAGAAAGACTGTAACTTGTTGAAGTGTACAGAGAGTCTTTAAACTGATTCTATTTTAGTGAATTTCCTTCCTGGCTTGGTAGTGTAACACCCCAATAAAATAAAATAATTATTAAAAATTGAATTAATAGTATATTATTAATTTAATTAAATAATTAGATTATTATTATTGGATTATTTTAATTATTTTGGAATAATAATTATTATTGGAAAATATATAAGTGTGAAATGAGGAAAGAGAATCCCATTTGGTAAAGAAGTGTTTTCACGTGAAAACAGAGAAACTGCAGAGAAGAGGAAAAGGGAAGAGGCAGAGCAAGAGGAAGAAAGTTGGAGAAGAGAAAGAGCTTGAACTCAAAGAATTGCCGGATTATCTCAGGTAAGGGGGGTTCATCGTCGATTAATGGGTATTATGGGATAATATGTAATGGGTAGTGATAAGCCGTCGATTTAACCCTAATTGGGACTGTATATGCTGAAATTGATGTCGGATAAACTGTGTTAAAAACTGTAAATTGAATCGATAGTTGTGCGAGTCGTAAATGTTAGACTATGGCACGGATCCCAATTAAAAACTTGAATCGGCACTACCAATTTATGAGACAAATTGGGTTTTTGTAGAAAGGGTTTTAGATGCGGGAGCGGCCAGAAAACCTGATATGCATTAAGCTGACGGAACTTGGAATAACTCAGAAAAATCTGAGTCTGCGCGCGAACGGTCGACCATAGAGTCGGCGTGCGCTGACCCGTGGGGCATGCGCCGACTGCATGCGTCGACGCAAGGCAATTTTCGCCGACCCGTGACTTAAGCGTCGACCCTATGCGTCGACGCAAGGGGTGTTTGCGCTGACTCCCTCCAGTTGAGCAGAGCCTTTGCGCCGACCGCGAGCTTTGAGCTGACCCCTATAGTCGACTCAAAAGCCTTCATTCTTTGTTCATGGACGTGCATAATGGTTTTGTCATCATCGAAACTGGATATCGTATGTTGCAGAGTGGAAAGATGGATATGTTAATGTTGTGTACATAATTGAGAGCTGGCCTATGTCGGCACGTGATGTAATAGGGATTGTATTCCGCTGTTGTGAGCCGTATAGGTATTAGTAGAGAGTGCTAATACGGTGTTAAATTGACTTACATGATAACGATGTGTTGATTGATGTATGATGGCATGCCTAATGATGTGAATGTATATATATTGCCTGTGTTGTGAATGGACTGTTGTATGGCTTAGAGTGTAAGCTTATGTCCGTTGTGAATTATTGTTGATGCTGCATTGCTAGGTGATTAGCGTGTATAGCATAGCCTTCGGGGTTGTAGCTAATTCCCATTGTGAGGAATTAGTGAGTGAATTGTTGTGGTAATTGTTGTTGATGTTTGCATGCTAGATGATTAGCTTGCATAGTCTAGCCTTCGGGGCTGTAGCTAATTTCCATTGTGAGGAATTAGTGAGTGAGTCATTAGATCTCAATGAGTGGGACTAGTGAGCTTAGTAGCCGTATCCGGAGGGATCGGTGAGCTTGAACTGTATGTTCAAGAAGAGTCGGTACCGCATTTCATGGAGTCTCATTACATAGTGAATGCATGGCATAGCCTGTGGGGCTGTAGCTAATTCCCATTGTGAGGAATTAGTGAGTAAATCGTTGTGTTGTGTTGTGATGTTGAATATGGTTTGAAAATTATACATATGATATATATTATTGTTGAGTATGATGTTGGAGTTAACACTGCCGTTATTGAGGGTGTAGTCTGGTTAGGGTGAATTGTCGCGTTATTTACTTAACATTACATAATGTTGTATAATGCCTATTACATTGATTGAGGAACTCACCCTTACAGCTATTTTTCAGGTAACAAGCAGTGAGTTGAATAGAAGCTATTCTTTGGAGTCTAATGTCGTCTTTAGCGGGTCATGCTCTGATAGATGTAACATCGGGAGGGGATGTTTTAATTAATTGATATTGGTTGTTGAATGATTTACATGTATCGTGTTACATGCTTTACCTTGATGCTAGATTTTATTCCGCTGCGAATTATGCAAAAGAACCTTATTTTGATTTAATAAATGAGCATGACAGGACATTTTGATAATTGTGGTGAAATGATTGTGTGACACCCTTCGGTGCATAATTACTCTGATTTGATATGTTATATATTTTAATTAAATGTTTGGGGTATTTAGAAGGGTGTTACATTAGTGGTATCAGAGCATAGTCGGTCGAGTCGAGTCGTAATTATTCTGTTTCCCCTGTACGGGATAGGTGTTGTGTAACCCTATCAGTACTTATTGTTTTAGCTTGTTGGGTTTTCAGAATAAAGATGGCTGGAAGAGGCAGAGATGATGCTGCGATTGCTGAGGCTCTGGGTATGCTGGCTGGAGTACTTGGAGGGAATCCAAATGTTGTGGGGATGGGAGCTGCTCGTCAACTGAGTGAGTTCCAGAAGAACAATCCTCCAATGTTCAAGGGAGCATACGATCCAGATGGTGCTCAGAAGTGGTTGAAGGAGATTGAGAGAATCTTCAGAGTAACTGAGTGTGCTGATAACCAGAAGGTCAGGTTCGGTACACATATGCTGTCAGAGGAAGCTGATGATTGGTGGGTTGCTACCCGCACTGAGTTGGAATCTGCTGGGAGCGCTGAAATTACTTGGGCTGTATTCAGAGAGAGATTCCTGAGGAAGTATTTTCCAGAGGATGTTAGAGGAAAGAAAGAGATAGAGTTCTTGGAATTGAAGCAGGGTAACAGGTCTGTTACTGAGTATGCTGCTAAATTTACAGAGTTGTCAAAGTATTATACTCCCTATAATGAGGCTGCGGGAGAATTTTCGAAATGTGTGAAGTTTGAGAACGGGTTGCGTCCCGAGATCAAGCAGGCGATTGGATATCAGCGAATCAGGGTGTTTTCTGATTTGGTTGACTGTTGCAGGATTTTTGAACAGGATTCCAAGGCCAGGGCAGAGAGCTATCAGCAAAGGGTTGATAGGAAAGGTAAGAATCGGATTGATCGTGGGAAACCGTATGCAGCTGGCGAAGGTTTCCAGAAGCAGAGTGGGATGAAGAGGCCTAGTGGGGGAGACTCTAGTGCTCCTGTTAAGTGTTATAGATGTGGTCGGGCTGGACATCGTGTTCATGAGTGTACCAGTACTGAGATGAAGTGTTTCAAGTGTGGAAAAGGTGGTCATTTGGCTGCAGAGTGCCGGTTGAAGACTGTAACTTGTTTCAACTGTGGAGAGTTGGGTCATATCAGTCCACAGTGTCCTAAGCCGAAGAAGGAGAATCAGTCAGGAGGCAAGGTCTTTGCCCTATCAGGTTCTGAGACTTCTGCAGATGATCGTTTAATCCGAGGTACGTGTTATATTAATGGCTTTCCTCTTGTAGCTATTATTGACACCGGTGCTACTCATTCTTTTATATCTTTGGATCGTGCTGTGAAGCTTAAGTTAGAGATATCTGAGATGCGTGGAAGTATGGTGATTGATACTCCTGCAAAGGGTTCAGTGACTACTACTTCTGTTTGTTTGAATTGTCCTTTGAGTATTTTTGGTAGAGACTTTGGGATAGACCTTGTGTGTCTTCCACTAGTGCAGATTGATGTTATCTTGGGAATGAACTGGTTGGTGTTTAACCGAGTTTCTATTAACTGTTTTGATAAGACTGTGATTTTTCCTGAGATTGAAGGAAGAAAGAGTTTGTTTCTATCAGCGAGGCAGGTGAATGAGGAAGTAGCAGATGGGGCAGAGTTGTTTATGCTGTTAGCGACTTTGGAAGCTAAAGATAAACTGGTGATTTGTGATCTGGCTGTGGTGTGTGATTTTCCTGATGTGTTCCCGGAAGAGGTGAATGAATTGCCGCCAGAGCGTGAAGTTGAGTTCTCGATTGATTTGGTACCTGGTACTAGACCGATATCGATGGCTCCGTATCGTATGTCTGCTGTTGAGTTAACTGAATTGAAGAGTCAGTTGGAAGATCTGTTGGATAAGAAATTTATTCGTCCGAGTGTGTCACCGTGGGGTGCACCAGTGTTGTTGGTCAAGAAGAAAGAAGGTACTATGAGGTTGTGTGTGGACTACAGGCAACTGAATAAAGTGACGATCAAGAATCGGTATCCTTTGCCGAGGATTGATGATTTGATGGATCAGTTGGTTGGTGCGAGTGTGTTCAGCAAAATAGATTTGAGATCGGGATATCATCAGATACGTGTGAAAACTGAGGATATTCAGAAGACTGCTTTCAGAACAAGGTATGGACATTATGAGTATTCTGTAATGCCTTTTGGCGTGACTAATGCGCCTGGAGTATTTATGGAGTATATGAATAGGATTTTCCATCCGTACCTGGACAAGTTTGTTGTGGTGTTTATTGACGATATTTTGGTGTATTCGAAATCTGAAGAAGAGCATGCTGAGCATTTGAGAGTGGTTTTAGGAGTTCTACGAGAAAAGAAGTTGTTTGCTAAACTCTCTAAATGTGAATTTTGGTTAGAAGAGGTTAGTTTTCTTGGTCATGTGATTTCAAGAGGTGGTGTCGCTGTTGATCCTTCTAAGATAGAAGCGGTATCTAAGTGGGAAGCTCCTAAGTCTGTTGCTGAGATTCGAAGTTTTCTTGGTTTGGCTGGTTATTATAGGAAGTTCATTGAGGGATTTTCTAAGTTGGCATTACCGTTGACGATGTTGACCAGAAGGGGGCAAGCGTTTGTTTGGGACTCAGGATGTGAAGAAGGTTTCCAAGAGTTAAAGAGAAGGTTAACTACTGCTCCTATTCTGATATTACCGAGTTCGTCGGAAATATTCGAGGTTTATTGTGATGCTTCATTGTTGGGTTTAGGTGGTGTGTTGATGCAGAATAAGCAGGTTATAGCTTATGCTTCGAGACAACTGAGAGTTCATGAGAGGAACTATCCGACGCATGATTTAGAGTTGGCAGCTGTGGTGTTTGTTCTGAAGTTGTGGAGGCACTATTTGTATGGGTCAAGATTTGAGGTTTTCAGTGACCATAAGAGTTTAAAGTATTTGTTTGATCAGAAAGAGCTAAATATGAGACAGAGGAGATGGTTAGAATTTCTGAAGGATTATGATTTTGGTTTGAATTACCATCCGGGTAAAGCAAATGTAGTGGCTGATGCATTGAGTCGGAAATCATTGCATATGTCTATGCTAATGGTTAAAGAGTTGGACTTAATTGAACAGTTTAGAGATTTGAGTTTGGTGTGTGAGAGTACTCACAATAGTGTTAAATTGGGAATGTTGAAGTTAACGAGTAATATTTTGGATGAGATCAGGGAGGGTCAGAAATCCGATATGCTTTTGGTTGATAAGTTGACTTTAGTGAATCAAGGTCAAGGTGGTGAATTCAGAGTTGATGAGAATGGTGTTTTGAAATTTGGTAATCGGGTGTGTGTTCCGGACGTTGCCGAACTTAAGAAGAGTATTCTTGAGGAAGGACATCGTAGTGGCTTGAGTATTCATCCTGGAGCTACGAAGATGTATCATGATTTGAAGAAGTTATTTTGGTGGCCGGGAATGAAGAGAGAAATTGCGAGTTTTGTTTATTCCTGTTTGACTTGTCAGAAGTCAAAGATTGAGCATCAGAAGCCGTTTGGGCTAATGCAACCGTTGGCTATTCCAGAGTGGAAGTGGGATAGTATCAGTATGGATTTTGTTTCTGGGTTGCCGAGGACAAATAAGAATTTTGAAGCCATTTGGGTGATTGTTGACAGGTTGACGAAGTCGGCTCATTTCATTCCGATCCGAATGGATTATCCGTTAGAGAGATTAGCCGAGTTGTATATTGAGAAGATTGTAAGTTTGCATGGTATTCCGTCTAGTATTGTTTCGGACAGAGATCCTAGATTTACATCGAAGTTTTGGGAAGGTTTGCAGAAGGCTTTGGGAACTAAGCTGAGATTGAGTTCTGCATATCATCCGCAGACTGATGGTCAGACTGAGAGGACGATTCAGTCACTAGAGGATCTTTTGAGAGCTTGTGTTTTGGAAAAAGGAGGTGCTTGGGATTGTTATTTGCCTTTGATTGAGTTTACCTACAACAATAGTTTTCATTCGAGTATTGGTATGGCACCGTTTGAAGCTTTGTATGGTAGGAGATGTCGGACACCGTTATGTTGGTATGAGTCCGGTGAGAGTGCTGTGGTTGGACCGGAGATTGTTCAACAGACTACAGAAAAGATTAAGATGATTCAGGAGAAGATGAGAATTGCTCAGAGTCGTCAGAAGAGTTATCATGATGAGAGGAGGAAGTCACTTGAGTTCCAAGAGGGAGATCATGTGTTTCTTCGTGTTACTCCGATAACTGGTGTTGGTCGAGCTTTGAAGTCGAAGAAGTTGACACCTCGATTTATTGGTCCGTATCAGATTTTGGAAAGGATAGGAGAGGTAGCCTATCGTATCGCTTTACCACCGTCACTTGCGAATTTGCATGAGGTTTTTCATGTGTCTCAGTTGAGGAGATACATTCATGATCCGTCGCATGTTGTCCAAATAGATGATGTACAGGTGAGAGATAACCTGACTGTTGAAACATCACCTATGAGAATCGAGGATCGAGAGTTGAAGCAATTGCGGGGTAAAGAGATTGCCTTGGTGAAGGTAGCTTGGGGAGGACCAGCAGGTGGCAACGCGACTTGGGAACTGGAGAGTAAGATGAAGGAGTCTTATCCAGAGTTGTTCGCTTGAGGTATGTTTTCGAGGACGAAAACTCTTTTAGTGGGGGAGAGTTGTAACACCCCAATAAAATAAAATAATTATTAAAAATTGAATTAATAGTATATTATTAATTTAATTAAATAATTAGATTATTATTATTGGATTATTTTAATTATTTTGGAATAATAATTATTATTGGAAAATATATAAGTGTGAAATGAGGAAAGAGAATCCCATTTGGTAAAGAAGTGTTTTCACGTGAAAACAGAGAAACTGCAGAGAAGAGGAAAAGGGAAGAGGCAGAGCAAGAGGAAGAAAGTTGGAGAAGAGAAAGAGCTTGAACTCAAAGAATTGCCGGATTATCTCAGGTAAGGGGGGTTCATCGTCGATTAATGGGTATTATGGGATAATATGTAATGGGTAGTGATAAGCCGTCGATTTAACCCTAATTGGGACTGTATATGCTGAAATTGATGTCGGATAAACTGTGTTAAAAACTGTAAATTGAATCGATAGTTGTGCGAGTCGTAAATGTTAGACTATGGCACGGATCCCAATTAAAAACTTGAATCGGCACTACCAATTTATGAGACAAATTGGGTTTTTGTAGAAAGGGTTTTAGATGCGGGAGCGGCCAGAAAACCTGATATGCATTAAGCTGACGGAACTTGGAATAACTCAGAAAAATCTGAGTCTGCGCGCGAACGGTCGACCATAGAGTCGGCGTGCGCTGACCCGTGGGGCATGCGCCGACTGCATGCGTCGACGCAAGGCAATTTTCGCCGACCCGTGACTTAAGCGTCGACCCTATGCGTCGACGCAAGGGGTGTTTGCGCTGACTCCCTCCAGTTGAGCAGAGCCTTTGCGCCGACCGCGAGCTTTGAGCTGACCCCTATAGTCGACTCAAAAGCCTTCATTCTTTGTTCATGGACGTGCATAATGGTTTTGTCATCATCGAAACTGGATATCGTATGTTGCAGAGTGGAAAGATGGATATGTTAATGTTGTGTACATAATTGAGAGCTGGCCTATGTCGGCACGTGATGTAATAGGGATTGTATTCCGCTGTTGTGAGCCGTATAGGTATTAGTAGAGAGTGCTAATACGGTGTTAAATTGACTTACATGATAACGATGTGTTGATTGATGTATGATGGCATGCCTAATGATGTGAATGTATATATATTGCCTGTGTTGTGAACGGACTGTTGTATGGCTTAGAGTGTAAGCTTATGTCCGTTGTGAATTATTGTTGATGCTGCATTGCTAGGTGATTAGCGTGTATAGCATAGCCTTCGGGGCTGTAGCTAATTCCCATTGTGAGGAATTAGTGAGTGAATTGTTGTGGTAATTGTTGTTGATGTTTGCATGCTAGATGATTAGCTTGCATAGTCTAGCCTTCGGGGCTGTAGCTAATTTCCATTGTGAGGAATTAGTGAGTGAGTCATTAGATCTCAATGAGTGGGACTAGTGAGCTTAGTAGCCGTATCCGGAGGGATCGGTGAGCTTGAACTGTATGTTCAAGAAGAGTCGGTACCGCATTTCATGGAGTCTCATTACATAGTGAATGCATGGCATAGCCTGTGGGGCTGTAGCTAATTCCCATTGTGAGGAATTAGTGAGTAAATCGTTGTGTTGTGTTGTGATGTTGAATATGGTTTGAAAATTATACATATGATATATATTATTGTTGAGTATGATGTTGGAGTTAACACTGCCGTTATTGAGGGTGTAGTCTGGTTAGGGTGAATTGTCGCGTTATTTACTTAACATTACATAATGTTGTATAATGCCTATTACATTGATTGAGGAACTCACCCTTACAGCTATTTTTCAGGTAACAAGCAGTGAGTTGAATAGAAGCTATTCTTTGGAGTCTAATGTCGTCTTTAGCGGGTCATGCTCTGATAGATGTAACATCGGGAGGGGATGTTTTAATTAATTGATATTGGTTGTTGAATGATTTACATGTATCGTGTTACATGCTTTACCTTGATGCTAGATTTTATTCCGCTGCGAATTATGCAAAAGAACCTTATTTTGATTTAATAAATGAGCATGACAGGACATTTTGATAATTGTGGTGAAATGATTGTGTGACACCCTTCGGTGCATAATTACTCTGATTTGATATGTTATATATTTTAATTAAATGTTTGGGGTATTTAGAAGGGTGTTACAGGTAGCCCCCAAATGTAGGTGAGTTGGACCGAACTGGGTTAACAATTGCTTGTGTATCTTCGGCATTACCTTTCTATATCTTTCTTCTGTTAGTGTAATTCAGATATTAGTGTCGTGACATTACATTCGACATCTCATATCTGATACTAGAATTTCAATTGGTATCAGAGCAGGCATCCTGCTCTGGTTTTGGGTGAGATCTAGGGATAATACTTTCTGGTTCAATGGAGAGAGATGGAGGATCTGTTCATAGGCCACCAACTTTGGATGGTTCTAACTATGATTATTAGAAGCCTCGAATGGTAGCCTTTCTAAAATCTCTTGATAACAAGGCGTGGAAAGCAGTGTTAACATGTTGGGTGCATCCTGTCATTACTAAAGAAGGAGAAGCCACTACTGAGAAGAAGCCTGAAGAACAATGGTCCAAGGAGGAAGATGATCTAGCTCTTGGAAACTCTAAAGCATTGAATGCAATTTTCAATGGGGTAGACAAGAATATTTTCAGGTTGGTAAACAACTGTGAAATGGCCAAAGATGCTTGGGACATTGTCAAGACCACTCATGAGGGCACCTCTAGGGTAAAGATGTCTAGACTTCAGCTGCTCACCTCCATGTTTGAAAACTTAAGGATGAAAGAAGATGAAAACATTCATGAATTTCACATGAGTATCCTTGAAATTGCTAATGCCTCTGGAGCCCTGGGAGAGAAGATGACAGATGAAAAACTGGTAAGGAAAATACTTAGGTCACTCCCTAAGAGATTTGCAATGAAGGTGACTGCCATAGAAGAGTCTCAAGACATTTCCAACATGAGGGTTGATGAGCTAATTGGTTCCCTCCAAACCTTTGAGATGGGATTAAATGATGGTGTTGAAAAGAAAATAAAGAGCATGGCCTTTATGTCAAACACAGAAGAAGAAAAGAGTCAGGAGGTTGACGAAGATTTGGTGAATGAAGTGGCCATGCTGGGAAGACAGTTTAATAAACTGTTAAAAAAGATGGATGTAAGATCTAAGGCAAATGTCAGGAACATCTCATCTGACATCAGTAAATCCAACAATGCTGGTAGAAGAGCAAGATCAGATGAGAAGCTCAAAGAAGGAAAAGAGGTACAGTGCTATGAATGTGATGGGTATGGATACATCAGGACTGAATGTGGAACCTAGCTCAAGAAGCAGAAGATGGGTCTTGCTGCCACTTGGTCTGATGAAAGTGAAACAGAGGAGGCTGCAAATCTTGTGACTGCCTTGACAGGAAGATGAGGATCTGATGAAGACTCAAGTGATGATGAAGCAACCTTTGAAGAATTGGCCTCTACTTACAGAAAGCTCTGTCACAAAAGTGTAGAGTTGTGCAAACAGGTTGAAAGCCAAAAGAAGGAAATGACTCAACTTGAGAATGAGAAGGTAGAATACTTGGAAACTATCTCCAAATTACAAACAGAAGCAGTGGTTCTGAATGCCAAGCCAGTTGAAAATCCATAAGCTGAAAGTCAGAAGATAGCACAGTTGGAAAGTGAAAAGGCAGACCATGTGAAAACCATCTCTAAGCTGAAAACTAAAGCCATGTTCCTAAACTCTAAACTAGAAGAAATGACCAAGTATGTAAGGATGTTAAGTAATGGATCTGACTCTTTAGACAGGATTCTCCAAACTGGACAAATGACTGGAGACAAATCTGGCATTGGGTACAATGACTCAAAGCCTGAGAGCAGTAACACTCGACCCAAACCTAAGTGCATCCATAATAAAACTAAACCTGTGATGTCACATCATATGTCACAACACCAGAGGAGAAAACAACAGAAGGGGAAACAACAAAGATGGAGATGCCATTACTGTGGGAAATTTGGTCATCTGAAACCTTTCTGCTATAAACTATATGGTTACCTTAGGCCTGCTCAACATCAGAATCACTATCAACCCAGACCCAAACAGCACAGACCTATCATCAAGAAGAAATGGGTTCCTAAGACTAATGTTACAAGTCTAATAGCTCACATTCCCCTTAGAGTCTCAGCCAAAGAAGAGTGGTACTTTGATAGTGGATGTTCCAGACACATGACTAGAAACCAAGACCTGCTAACTGACCTGCAGCATCATACCATAAGCCATGTAACCTTTGGAGATGGAGCAGAAGGTGAAATCAAGGGAACAGGTAAGCTTGATTGTCTTGGAGTTCCTGAACTTGACAAGGTTCTACTTGTTAAGGGCTTGACTGCAAATCTAATAAGCATCAGTCAACTATGTGATCAAGGTCTGAATGTTAACTTCACCAAAACTGAATGCCTAATTTCTAACAAAGATAGTGAAGTGATTATGAAAGGAATCAGGACCAAATACAACTGCTACATGTGGAGCTCTCAAAAAGATTATTCCTTAAAGTGTTCCTATGTCAAAGAGAAAGGGATGAAGATGAGTATAGATGCTAGAAAAACCCTCAAGAGTGATGAAAGACAAGTCTGTGGGAAATGTCAGAAGCTCGGACTTAACCTCACCTTCATAGGAGAAAAGATTATGATGGCTCAAATAACTAAGAGGTTAGATCAAACAGGTAGACATGTGACCAGTCATGGGCAGTCTAGAACTGGAGAGAGCATTGTTGGAACTAGGTCACAAGGGACTGTGTGCAAAAATGCCAAAGACAGTGTGGAGAAGATTGGGATGACGTCTGCTCCTGCACATGTGAAAGGTAAAAATGGTGTTCATATAGAAGATGAAAGCAGTTGGACTCAACTGAGGTGGATGAAACTATTGATGATTGCATACAATGTCACACACGATGTCATGACATTGTATTATGACAACCTGAATACTGAAACTAGGTCCAAAAATCATATTCAGCACAGATGGACCAAGCACTGTTTTTACTATTATCACTCCATTAGAAAATTCGTGGAAGACAAATTCATATGTCTAAAGCATGGACTAGAACTAGCTGACAAAGTAGCAAGGAATTTGGGAGAAATTCAAATTGAATATGAGAAAGGGAAATTATGGATTTGGACTCTTATGAAATTATGGCAATTAAAGTGGAAAAGAAAAGGAAATAAAAAACGTGTTTTCCCTCTTAAAAGAAAGAGCCACATTAATGATAAATCATTCCCTAGCATTGAGAATAATATCTATGCCCTCAGCACACTCTACCTAAACACAGCAATCTCCATCTCCATTCAACTTCTCAGAGAAACTCAGCTAGGGCAAAGAAACTTCTCTAAAAATTTCTACAACATGTCTCAACATCCATCATGATCTGGTTCAAAATCCTCTCACCATGCAAAGACTCCCTCCATGGAGTTTCTAGATGAAGACGTGTTGGACGTTACTCCACTTTGCGTGATACCAGGTGACACCTCAGGTCCCTCCTCCAAGGCTGGAGATAAGCAAGGTAATACCCCTGGTAAATCTTCTCTTCCAAAAGACATGTATTATGCTGATCGTGCCATTAGGAACCTAGTTACTAGGATTCTAAGTGAAGGGCATGAAGTCAAAGGGGTTTCTACCCCTCTGTCCAGAAGGGACCCCTCACCTGAGGAGGAACCTCATGCTGATAAAGATGATGATTCATTTAGATCAGAAAAGGAAGTTGCTGCTGAGGGGCTATGCTCTCTAGGTAAAACCCTACCTAGCAAGAAACCAGCAAAAATGTCTCAGGAGAATATTATTGACCTAGAGGAAGAAAGCTTTGAAGAAGAGGATGATCCTTTGGTCCATCTTGTAAAACCTAGTGTAGCTGAGAAACTGAGAACTAGGAAAGGGAAAAGTATGGCTAAAATGAGAACAGCAAGAGTGAAAAAGGTTGCTGGTGTAGGACCCTCAAAATCCTAGAGCAAAGTTGAGGTTAGGAAAAGGAAAGAAAGAGACAGTTCTGGCTCTGAGGAGGATGTCGAAGACGATGTCCCAGACATCTCCCCTGCAAAAAGGCAGGTTGTTCAGAAGTCTCCTGGCAAAGCTGCTGCTGTGCACCTAGACAATATCTCCTTTCATTTAGAAGATGGTGCTGCAAAATGAAAATTTGTCATTCAGAGGAGGATAACTGTTGAAAGAGAGCTTGGAAAAGAGGCTGTAGATGTAAAGGAAGTAATTAATTTGATCAAAAATGTTGGACTAATGAAGAATGTGGTAGCTCTACCCCAATGTTATGAGGGGTTGGTAAAAGAGTTTATTGTGAATATCCTTGAGGATATTTATAAAAAGAGCAGCAGGGAGTTCTGCAAGGTGTTTGTAAGGGGAAAATGTGTGAAATTCTCACCAAGTATTATCAACAAGTTCCTAGGAAGAGGAACTGGTGGAGGAGTGGACCTAGAGACTATAAACGATGAGGTCTGTAGGGTTATTACAGCTGGCCAAGTTAAGGAATGACCTAGTAGGAATCACTTATCAGCTGGCAAGCTCACTATCAAATATGCCATCTTACACAAGATTGGTTCAGCCAACTGGGTGCCTACTAATCATATCTCTACCATCTCCATTGGTCTTGGAAGAATCATTCATGCAATTGGAACCAAGATAAACTATGACTTTGGAAAGTTTATATTTGATCAAACCATCAGACATGCCTCCACAAATGTTGTGAAGTTGCCCATTGCCTTCCCATCCATTATTTGTGGTATTATCTTGAGTCAACAACCAGGCATTCTCAATACAAGTGACATGCCAAGCAGAAGAAAACCCCCTCTATCCATTCATTATAAGCTGTTTGAGGGAAGTCATGTCAATGATGTTGTTATGACATCTGCCAGAAGGGAGTCTGCATCTCAAGGGAGCTTAATTGACCAACTAAAAGATACCTGCAAGGAATTGGAGAATGGTATAAGGGTGGCCAAGGTAAGAAAAGAAGCTTTTGAAGTTCTTATCTGCAGCATGGAAAAGGAAGAAATGGAGAAGGCTGCTAAGAATTCAGATGCAAAAGCCCAATCCAGTGGCAACTCTGAAAGCTCTGAAGACTCTGAAGGTGAAGGTGATACTTCTTCCTCTGATTGATGGTCCCCCCCCTTTTGTATTGAAGACTGAAGACTGTGTGAGGTGTGTTCTGAAGACTGTTGTGACTGTTTTTTTTTTTAAGTTGTTCTGTTGTTGCTGTATGGATGCTGAAGTTTTATTTTTGTTTGGAAAAAATGTGTAACTTGTGGCAGTCCTTATTGATGCCTGATTGTAATATTTTGGGCTCTTAATGAGTTCCTTGGATTTGTTCATTATCTCAGCTATCACAGCTGTGTATAATGATGGTTTGTACTACTTAACTGTTATGTTTTAACATGTCTAATGTTATAACATCTGTCCTGACATTCTCTGATAGACTAATTGACATTTATTTTGTCTAATTGGTCAGCTTTGGTCAATTTTGACTAAAAAGGGGGAGAAGTGTTACTGTGGAATATGGAAGCAGTTGTGGAGTTGTGAGTTGTATGTAGCTGAACTGAAGGACAACTATTATTGAAGGAAGTGCACAGGTGTTAAAATAGAATGTTGTTCTGTTTACAGATGTCAAAGAGGATGTCTGATATGGTGCACAGGTGTTGTATGCACAAATTTAGGGGGAGAAGGAGTACCCTTGTGCATTTGTGTGTCTTACTAGTTGCATCCATAACTAGTAATTCTGTTTTTGTTGCACAGATTTAGGGGGAGGAGAAGTACCCTTGTGCATGTGTGTATTACTAGTAACTAACTAGTAATTGTGTTTCTTCTACTGCTATTTAAACTACTGCTGATAGTTTACCTTGTGAACAAAAAGGACAGATATATGTTTTAGCCAAAATTAGCCAAAGGGGGAGTTTGTTGATTCTTAGTATTGCTAGCAATTTTGGTAAAACAAAGAGTGTTCACAAGATGTTATGTGTGATGTCTTAACATAAGATATCCTATGTACCTGCTGGAGTTCAAGAACATGTTCATGCAGGATTGTTTCAGAATGTCATACACAAGGTCATGGCATCTGATATATGTGTACCTGCTGGAGCTTAAATGAAAGACATGTTCATGCAGGATTGTTTCAGAATGTCATACACAAGGTCATGGCATCTGATATGGTTGTACCAGCTGGAAGTTATAAAAGAAATTATGGAATTATGCAGAATTTTTCTAGGATGTCAGACCCGATGTCATGACATCCTGTACACAGAACATTCAGTATGAATGTCTGGTGTTTTGTGATTTCACAATTAATGGCAATCTAAGTATGATTGAAGATCTGATTAGCTGGCGCATTCAATCATGGATTACAACCGGATTTACTTATTTTCCAAGGAGATCTAACCAACTGTTATAAAAAGATTTGATTGGAAAATAGATTTAGGGTTTTCAAGATCTCCAAGCCCAGCTGAAAGCTTCTATAAAAAGGGACTTAGAAAACCTGCTTTAACACACAACCAATACTGAGCGAAATATAGTGAGAGAGTTAGGGTTTGTGTATGTTTAGTCGTAAGACTTGTAAGCCATTCAAGTCATCTTTTGATGATTGAATTGGACTGATTTGTGGTTGTAATTTGTCACTCTAAAGTTGTTAAGCAAGAGTGTGTGTCTACTTGATCAAAGCTGTGAAGCAAGATCAAGTGTGTGTCTTCTTGATCAAAGTTGTGAAGCAAGATCAAGAGTGTGTCTTCTTGATCAAAGTTGTGAAGCAAGATCAAGAGTGTGTATTCTTGATTGAAACTGTGAAGTAAAATCAAGAGTGTGTTATTGAAAAGTGTTTCCTTTTCTCAAGGGATTGTTATTTAAGATCACAGGTGTGATTGTAGGGAAGTGAGTGGGTTCTCATATCTAAGAGTGCTTAGGTAGAAATTGCACGGGTAGAGATTAGGTGAGAAAGACCGTAACTTGTTGAAGTGTACGGAGAGTCTTTGAACTGATTCTATTTTAGTGAATTTCCTTCCTGGCTTGGTAGCCCCCAGATGTAGGTGAGTTGGACCGAACTGGGTTAACAATTGCTTGTGTATCTTCTGCATTACCTTTCTATATCTTTCTTTTGTTAGTGTAATTCAGATATTAGTGTCGTGACATTACATTCGACATCTCATATCTGATACCAGAATTTCATATATTATCATTTTGAGATCATGCCCTACCTACTTTTATGAAGACACTTTTCTCATTTGAAGCTCATATAAAAAGTTAAGCAAGGTGGAATATTGAGACATATGGCTTGACACTTAGAAATTTTTTGATATGTCAAGATTTTCCAAACTTCCACCTCAAATTTCTCCAAGTTCCAAGCTCAAAATGAAAAAGTGTTCAACATAAAACTTGTTCCTCTTGATCTCACCTTCCCAAAGAGCTCAAATTCATTCATTCTAGACTTGAAATGCATAGGCTGCGCATGGCTTAAACATACTGATATCATTTGGCATGGATCAATCTTCAAGCATCAATGTACATGTGCCTTGCAATCTAAGCTAACTTCAAACCATTTGATATGTAATTTTGGACCTTCAGCTATCATTTCATGGGCCTATGCGCGCCCATGCACCTTGGCATCATCATTAGACAATTTTGGAAAGTGGAAGTGAGTGTGCAAATATTACTCAATTCAGCTATAAATAGAACTTCAATTGCTCAGAATTCACAACACCATTGCACCAACTTTGATCCCCCATTGAAACCCTTCACTCTCAAAGGATAAACCTGATAAATTCGTTTGAATTTGAGCTTGAATCTCCACTATTTTGGAATTCAATTCTCCAGGAATCCATTGCTTCTAAACCTTTCCATTCTCTTCCTGCAAACAAGTAGAGTGAGTCCAAGCACAAGCCAGATCAAGATCCCTCAAGTTCAGACCTCCATTGAAGGTAATTTGCAAAAAATTTAAACTCTTTGATTCTCTTAAATTCTAGCTCAATTCTATTGATTCTTTGGTTGTCTGAAGTCCTACCAATGTAGGCAACATTATTGAGTTGCTTTGAGGTCAAATCGAAGATACTCAGTTCATGTACCTCAATTTTCAATTCCTCATATCTCTCAATATATTTGGAATTGGAATGAATGGAGGTCAGATTCGAGCTCAGTGCCATTTTTTCTTCAAGATCATGTCCTTGTTTTTCTTTTTGGAATTGGAATGAATGGAGGTCAGATTCGAGGTCAGATTTGACCAGTCCGGTGAGTGCCACTAGAAAAGATGACCGGAGTGCTGGCTCTAGGGTGACTTGGCAAGGCTGTGAACCATAAGATCCATGTATCACGTTTTAATCCTGAGTGTTTGTTTTAATTACCATATGTGTCACGCGGTTGACTCATGTACATGTGGAACGCGCGTTTTGGATCATCAGATCTGCCACCTCAATTAATGAGGGAGATCTGATGGTCCACGTAATTTAGAATTTCTGAATTTTTGTTTTAATTGCATTTTCTTCAATAATTCATATTAAATTTAATATTGATCCAAAAAATATGGGACTCTAACCAAAAAAATTCAAATATTTTTGTCTTTCATATTCTGAATTAAAATTATTTTTTGGATCATTATTAATATTTTTCATGAATTAACTGATTTTTCATTTGTTTTTTATTGTTTAAAAATACTTTTAAATGTCCAAAAATTATGAAAATTTTTCTCCAAGGTCCTTTGACCTTATTTGACCTATGATAAATCTCATGGTCATTTCCTTGGTGTTTTGATGAGATTTTAGGAATTGGACAAAACATATTTGAATTAAATGCACTATTTTATTATTTTTAATTGAATAAATGTCATTTAAATTTTGTTGACCATTTGTATTGACTTGTATGAGTTTCTTTGTTTGTTGTTTGGCCTTGGTCAAGGTTGACTTGACTTTGTCAAATTAATATCATTGGATTTAAGGTATTGATGGAATGTACATTCCATCTCCCAAAATGAATGAATGATATTAATTTGGTAAAAGTCCTCCTTTGACCAATTTGTGATCTCATTCATCCCCTTCCCTCTTCATCTAATTCCCCTTCTTCATCCATTCACTTCCATTTTGGCCTATGACATCTCAAAGTCCTAATGCTAGTTGATTAAAAAATTGACATGAGTATGGATGAGATTAGGCCACAACTTTTGCATATTTTTGTGTGTGTGGTATGATTCATGAGCATAGTTCATAATATTATGTCTCCAACATGCATTAACACCAAAAGTCTATTGCCCAACCTCAAATAGTTGTGACTTCTACATAAGTCCAATTACGATTGCTTAACATAGCGTTAAATTTGTGACACAAAAGGCATAAGCATTCTAGTTAGTGAGATTGTAAGTCTCCCCTCTTTCATGGTATTGTGTGGAAACTTGGCCTTCTTTCCTTCCTTTGGAAGATGTTTTGGTTCAAAGATCCATGCTTGTGATAAGTGGGTTGAGTGTTCTCCAAAGAATGTCTTGAAAAGTAAAGCAAAACAAAACTAACCTCTAACTTACTAACTATTGACTTTTAATTTCAAGTTTTTATCTTAATGCAATTTATTTTTAGCACTTGATTTCATTTGCCATTGTACATATCATTCTAATTGTTTATGTCAATGTAATTTTCACTTTGTCCATTTGGACCATATTGTGTGATATATTTTGTTGGTGTTATTTTATTTGTTTGTGTGGTCTTTGACCATTAATGTACATAATAAAAACAAAAACCCTACAAAACTTTTGAGTAGACTATTGGTTTGATTTTGAGCAAATGGACTTAGAATCTAGGCAACCTCCCTAAGCTAATGGACTTGGCCAATGCCAACTTGTTGAAGAACCAAATGCTTGCAATTTGAAATTCATATGATACATCTTTGAAGATCTCTCTAAGTTCATCTGCAACATGATCATTGTGAAGCTGTTAGTTTGAACCTGTGACTTGTGGAATTCATCTGTTACATGGGCTATTTCTGAAGAAGATCATGGAATGGATAAGCTTGGATGAGGTCATCTTTATTTGATGCCTTTGCTCTTCAATATAATATAAATTATACATTTGTGTGTTGCTTGATTCTAAAAGTCCAAGGGAATTATGGGTTTCTATTGACATTTTTGTCTATTGGATTGCTACTAATTTGGTAAGATCTTTTCAACTCTAAACTTTTAAATTTTGTGCATAGGGTAGTCTCTTCATCTTCTCCCCATTTCTTTAATTTCAAAATCTCTCCCTCCATTTTCAAAATCTTCTTTGTGTGAACTACTTTTGTTCTAAACTTTGACCACTTTTGCAATAAAAGGTAGAAACTTTGGCCTTATGCCATTGCATTTTCAAACTTATTTTCTTAAATCAAACTTGTAAATAGACTTAACTATACTTAACTTAAATTTTCAAAAAGTCAAAAAGAACTAACTCATTCAAACCATTTTAGGCCTTTGTGCCTTTCAAACTTAATTTTTGTTAAAAAAATGCATCCATTTTGATATTTGTATCACAAACTACGAGGTTTTGATCCCTCATTTTTATGTTGGTACGTAGGCACAAGTCCGAAGATCTTGTCAAACACAAAAAATATAATTAATAAATTCTTTTCTCATCCCCCCATTCTATTTGTTTGTAAACATCACTTTGTACAAAATACATATGCACATAAAAAGGGCTCCCTAGGAGTACCTAAGATACTTTGGATGCTAACACCTTCCCTTTGTGTAACCAACCCCCTTACCTGTGATCTCTGACTTTTATTAGTTTTTATCTGAAAACTTCTTACTATTTGGGTTTTGTTCGTACTTTTCCCTTTTCCCTTAGAAACAACAAAAGCGCGATGGCGACTCTAGTTAATTGATCTCTAGCTTGTTAATAGCTTGATGATCATGAATTTCTCGCTACACATATCCTTCAAAAATTTCAAGTTAATGATGCAGTGAGAGAGCGGTTCTAAGGTAGCTAACTCAGCGTTGTGATTTAGTGCTCTAGCAATAGAAGTAATTAATCCACCAAAAGAAATGGTTCCTCCTTTTTCCAAAATGGCGGAAATATGTGCAAGCATAAAAGGAACAGGATTGACCTTTTGATTAGTAAGGCAACTCTGTAAAAATAGCAACTCGCGAGCATTTACTTTGTTAGAATTTTCCCGACCAAATATAGTACATGTCAAAAGATATCGAAAAATACGAATGGCCGGGTTATGAATGGTGGAGGCTAAAATTCCTTCAAAAGAAGTGACAGCCACATTTGATAATCTATTCCAAAAGTTAAAGGCTTCGAGTGCCCATTCAGCATCTAAGGGTGTCTTACAAATGGCACCCTCTCTGTAAGACATTCCTAACAAACCTGCTAAGGCATCGGTAGTGTACTCATATTCAACATTAAATATTCTAAAATATATGGTACCAACCGTGCTAGCAGTGCCAGGATGAACAGTGTAAATTAGGGAACTTAGAAATTCCCTAGTCAGCCTATCATAGGGAGGTTCCTTATTAGCAAAAATATCATGCAATCCTAAATTATCCAGCATATGAAAAACACTATGATACGTCCCTAAAGTATACAAACAGTCCTCGTCTACATACCTGGTGGCGAGAATTTCTCGTGATTAGAACTTTTGTAAACTTTTGTTTTGATGCGCTCTAGGTTTCCCTCCGCGAAGGATGATGTTGTCGAAGTCCATTCCGGCCATTGATGGTGAGTGAAGAGAAAATGGGTTTTTATGGTAAGGAAGTGAAAATGGGATTTTAGTGGGTTTTTGGCGGAGGAAATTGATGGGTAAAGTTTGGGAATGATAATGGGTTGGAGTTAGAATGATAAAGTTGGGATTTTTCGTGGACTTCAATGGAGTTGGAAGGAGGAAAAAATGGGTGTTTAGAGGTTGAAGAAGATAAAAATGGTGAAATTAGGGATTCTATCCCGTTAAATGTTCAGACCCCATGGCGCCCGCCATGATGCCAAATTTGGTGTGTGGGCTGGCCTTATTTCTTGTTCTTGGGCTTCACTTTTTTCTTATTTTGCAAAGGAGGTGCACATAGGATTCCATAACATGCTGTTTTTTTTCCGATTAAGCTTGATAAATGACAAAATAAAATAAAATAGTAAAGTAAAATAAAATAAAATAAAAAGGAAGTAAAAACATAATAATAATAATGCATATATATATATATATATATATATATATATATATATATATATATATATATATATATATATATATATATATATATATATATATATATATATATATATATATATATATATATATATATATATATATATATATATATATATAGTTAGTAATAAGTCACGGGTCGAGAGATGCTAGGAAAGGAAATGCAAGCATAAAATCAATAAGTAAAACAAGCATAAATAGTAAGTTTAATAATGGGAAATAAGTAAAGCAAACGGCATCTCTTGGTCGGTGATATCATCAATGTCTAGGGAATAGTGGAGTTTTCTCAACTTCGGATCCTCGGAGCTCTGCAATCTGGTGACTAAGGTCAGCGGTCTCATTGTTCAGTATATCAAATTCAGTGGCATGTGTGGCATCTGATACTTCGACCTGCAAAGCAATGTCAGCGAGCTCCTGTCGGAGCTGAGCTATCTCCATACGAAGCTTAACAAGCTTAGAATGTATGCTTGGACTCTGAAGATTTGGATTCTTGGTGAGGACTTTGATTCTGGTAGGTGAGACTCTCTGCTCATCTACTGTCTCACCTTGGCCTTATATGGCATAGGCCTAGCTGGCCTGATCATAAACACAAGTTACCTGAGGGTCTGGTAAAGTAAAGTAGTGGATAGTCTCACCCTCGATCAAGAGCTTGTATTGATCTGGGTGGAAAGAAGATCTCCTCATGAGGCCATGGTCCAGACAGAAGTCAATATCCATCAAAGTATAGCTGCAGTAAGATGTTAGGTGAAATAGTCTTCTATCAAGTCCTAGGGCGGAGGCTATATGGGTTACCGTGCCTCCAACATGTATAGGACTCACAGCGGAGCGAGCATTAAGATAGAGACTCTCAATCAAAAAAGCTCTGCAAGCTACTGGGTATGACTGAGTGGTACAATACATGAAGAAAATCTCTTCAGCACTTACGTGTGTATCAGTGTCACTCTTCCCCAGGAAGGTGTGGGTAATAATCATCTGAAAATATCTGAAAGCAGGATTATGGATCTTGTTAGAGATTTGGGTGGAAGGGTCAGGGCTACCTCCAAATGTAATGTCACTCCAGAACTTCTCAATGTCTCTACTCAGGAAATAGCTCATGGGGAGCTCAAATGAGGCATCATAAGTAGTCTGAAATCCAAGTAAGTCATCGAAACACTATGGTTGAAGGTGTATTATGTCCCAAACAACCTGAAATTAATGTAGCCACCATCACTAGCGTGACCAACATAAGGCTCGTAGTTCAGCGAGCTCAAGAACTCCAAAGTGAGGTTCCTGTAACAAATGCCTGACACAAATGCACAAATGTCTGACACTAGGATCAATGCCTAATGCTTCCATGCAACTTGAATCAGGATATCTAGTGGGCAACATTGGACGTTGGGAAAGCATGGCGTAGCGTTGCCCCTGTACTGGGTCACGAAAGATCACTGGCATAGTGTCGAAATTCTCCATCCTGAAAAGTTAGGTTAAAAACAGAGGACACCTGAATTCTCCATCCTGAGTGGTACAGTACATGAAGAAAATCTCTTCAGCACTTACGTGTGTATCAGTGTCACTCTTCCCTAGGAAGGTGTGGGTAATAATCATCTGAAAGTATCTGAAAGCAGGATTATGGATCTTGTTAGAGATTTGGGTGGAAGGGTCAGGGCTACCTCCACATGTAATGTCACTCCAGAACTTCTCAATGTCTCTACTCAGGAAATAGCTCATGGGGAGCTCAAATGAGGCATCATAAGTAGTCTGAAATCCAAGTAAGTCATCGAAACGCTATGGTTGAAGGTGTATTCTGTCCCAAACAACCTGAAATTAATGTAGCCACCATCACTAGCGTGACCAACATAAGGCTCGTAGTTCAGCGAGCTCAAGAACTCCAAAGTGAGGTTCCTGTAACAAATGCCTGACACAAATGCACAAATGTCTGACACTAGGCTCAATGCCTAATGCTTCCATGCAACTTGAATCAGGATATCTAGTGGGCAACATTGGACGTTGGGAAAGCATGGCGTAGCGTTGCCCCTGTACTGGGTCACGAAAGATCACTGGCATAGTGTCGAAATTCTCCATCCTGAAAAGTTAGGTTAAAAACAGAGGACACCTGAAATCGCAAACATTGCAACTGTTAGTCTATATATATATATATATATATATATATATATATATATATATATATATATATATATATATATATATATATATATATATATATATATATATATATATATATATATATATATATATATATATATATATATATATATATATATATATATATATATATATATATATATATATATATATATAAATTGAAATAGTAAAAGTGAAGTAAAGGGAAAAGAAATCATGGGTTGCCTCCCATGTAGTGCTTGTTTAACGTCGTTAGCTTGACATCTTTAACTTTATATATCAGAGGTAGGAACCGGAGGGTCGAGCAGAATATGGCTAGGGCATTCTGTGGGGATGTCACCTCCTTGATATTGCTTCGGTCTTTTTCCATTTACCACAAACGGATTACAGGAATTGTTCCGGGTTTCAACAACTCCAGATTTGAGGATTTTGGAAACCTTAAAGGGGCCTGTCCATCTTGAATGCAGCTTACCTGGAAAAATTCGTAATCTGGAATTGAAAAGGAGAACAGAGTCGCCTATATTAAAGTCCTTTTTCACAATCCTTTTGTCATGCCAAGCTTTGGTTCTTTCTTTGTATATAATGGCATTCTCGTAAGCGTTCTGGCGGAGTTCCTCCAATTTGTGGATGTCGAGGATTCGCTTCTCGCCAGATGCTAGGTAATCCAAATTCAGGGTCTTGATGGCCCAATATGCTTTGTGCTTAAGTTCAAAAGGTAAGTGGCATGATTTTCCATAGACTAACTGGTATGGTGTAGTTCCAATAGGTGTTTTATAATTAGTTATGTAAGCCCACACTGCTTCTGTTAGCTTTTCATACCAATCTTTTCTGGATATTGAAACAGTTTTTTCCAAGATTTGCTTAATCTCTCTGTTTGATACTTCCACTTGACCATTAGTTTAGGGATGATATGGTGTTGCTACTCTGTGTTTTACTCCATACTTTCTTAAGAGTTTATCGAATATCCTGGATATAAAATATGATCCACCATCACTTATGACAATTCGTGGTACTCCAAATCTGGGGAAGATGTTATTTTTAAACATCTTGATGACTAGTCTTGTGTCGTTAGTTGGTGAGGCTATAGCTTATATCCATTTGGACACATAGTCGATGGCTACCAAAATATACTTGTTTCCCATCGAAGATGGAAAAGGTCCCATGAAATCAATACCCCAAACATCGAATAATTCCACTTCTTGGATGTTCTTCAAAGGCATTTCGTCGTGTCTTGAGATGTTTCTAGCGCGCTGGCACCGGTCACATTGGACAATACAAGTATGTACATCACGCCATAGTGTTGGCCAATAAAGACTAGCTTGAAGGATCTTAACGTATGTCTTGGATGTGCTTGAATGTCCACCATAAGGTGAAGAGTGACAATGCTCTATGATATTTCTGACTTCTTCTTCTGGGACACAATGTCGAAAATTTTTATATGTTCCTCTTTTAAAAAGGAGTGGTTCGTCCCAATATAAATGTCTTACATCTTTAAAGAACTTCTTCTTTTATTGATAATTGAGGTCAGGTGGTATGATATCAGCGGCTAGATAATTCACAAAATCAGCGTACCATGGTACTATACTAATCTCTGAAACTGTTCCAAAGTTGTCTCTATTAGGTCCAAGGGGAACGGTATCTAACTTAGCTATCAATCTGTCATAGGTGAAATCATCATTTATAGGTAAATGGTCTGGCTTCAAATGCTCTAGTTTGGAAAGATGGTCAGCAACTACGTTTTCTGTTCCTTTTTTGTCTCGGGTATCTAAGTCGAACTCTTGTAGCAAAAGGATCCATCTGAGTAACCTAGATTTCGCATCCTTTTTGCTTAGAAGGTAATGGATAGTTGCGTGGTCTGTATAGACTCTAATCTTAGATCCAACAAGATAAGACCTAAATTTATCAATTGCAAAAACTACAGCTAGGAGTTCCTTCTCTATTATCGTATAATTAAGTTGAGCGGCATCTAGGGTTCTACTAGCGTAATATATCACATGTAATTTCTTATTTTCTCTTTGTCCTAGAATAGCTCCTACAGCAAAATCGCTAGCATCACACATTATTTCAAAAGGTTTGGTCCAATCCGGAGTTTGTAAAATGGGTGCCGAAATTAGCGCTTGTTTTAAATGATTAAAGGCTTCGATACATTTTTCATCGAAAATGAATTCAACGTCTTTCATCAGAAGGCCAGTCAGGGGTTTTGTTATTTTATAAAAATCTTTGATAAAGCGTCTGTAAAAACCGGCGTGTCTAAGAAAACTTCAGACTTCTCTAACAGTCTTAGGAGGGTTAAGGTTTTCTATCACTTCTATTTTTTCTTTTTCGACCTCAATGCCTCTTTCAGATATTATATGTCCTAACACTATGCCTTCTTTAACCATAAAGTGGCACTTCTCCCATTTTAATACAAGGTTAACTTCTATGCATCTTTCTAGGATTTTCTCAAGATTAATGAGGCAATTCTCAAAGTCAAACCCACATATCGAGAAATCATCCATGAACACTTCCATAATTTTGTCGAGATAATCTGCAAAGATTGACATCATACAATGTTGGAAAGTAGTTGGCGCATTGCAGAGTCCAAACGGCATTCGTCTGTAAGCAAATGTTCTGTAAGGACATGTGAAGGTTGTTTTCTCTTGATCCTCGGGGTGTATGGGTATTTGGAAAAATCCAGAATATCCATCCAGATAACAAAAGTAAGAGTGTCTGGCAAGACGCTCAAGCATTTGATCTATGAATGGAAGGGGAAAATGGTCTTTCCTAGTTGCCTTATTGAGTTTCCTATAGTCTATGCACATACACCATCCGCCTTCTATACGTTGAGCCACATGCTCGCCCTTCTCGTTCTGCACGACTGTGATGCCTCCCTTTTTTGGTACCACATGTACATGACTTACCCATTTACTGTCGGAGATCTGATAGATTATACCAGCTTCTAGCAGTTTAAGGACTTCTTTACCACCTCACTCATTACAGGGTTGATTCTTCTCTGATGTTCTCTGGAAGGTTTTGAATCCTCCTCTAGCGAGATCCCGTGCATACACACGGATTGGCTTATACCTTTTAAATTAGATATGTTGTATCCTAAGGAAGAGGGGTATCTTCGTAAAACATTCAAGAGTTGGTTTGTCTCTTCTTGGTTTAAGGTGGCACTAACTATTACTGGGCGATTCATTTCTTTATCCAAAAACTCGTATCTTAGGTTCTTGGGCAATTCCTTAAGTTCTTGAGCTGGTTTTTGAGAGTTTGGTGAAAGGTCTGGAGTAAGGGCCAAACATTCGTTAGTGTGAGGTTCTGTTTCCTTTAGCTCGTCATCCTTTTCATTCGGGTTTGAAAATGGTTCGATCATAGGTTCTTCTTGATCAAATTCCCTTATGCATTCATCTATGATATCAATCGCGTAACATGCGTCTCATATGATTGGTGCCATCAGGAACTTTGAAAGAATAAACTCTATCTTTTCATCTTCTACTTCGAAAGTTACTTTTCCTCTTCTAACATCTATTATAGCTCCGGCTGTTGATAAAAATGGTCTACCTAAAAGGATAGGTATATCGTCGTCTTCCTTGATATCCATGACCACAAAGTTTGTCGGGATATAAAGTTAACCGATCCTAACGGGGATGTCTTCTAATATGCCTACAGGATACTTAACAGATCTATCGGCTAATTGGAGGGACATCTTAGTCAGTTGTAATTCTCCTAAGTTTAACCTTTTACACACAGTTAAGGGCATTAAACTCACACTAGCGCCTAAGTCTAGGAAAGCTTTATCGATCACATGACTCCCTAGAATGCAAGGTATAGAAAAACTCCCAGGGTCTTTCTCCTTCTTAGCAAGTTTATTCTTGGAAATAAAGTTGCATTCCAAAGATTTGGGATCGTCAAGCCTACGCTTGTTGGTTAAGATGTCTTTGAGAAATTTGGTGTAAGATGGAATTTGGGTGATGGCTTCGGTGAAAGGAATCTCCACATGAAGCTTCTCTATCACTTTTATAAACTTTTGGTATTGGTTATTGATTTTGGTTTGTTTAAGTCTTTGCGGATATGGGATTCGTGGTTTGTACGGGGGTGGTGGTTTGTAAATCTTATCCTTGGCTTCTCCTTCTTGGTCAGTTTCTTTTTCGGGTTCCACCGGTTCCTCTTCTTGGTTGGTAGGTATATTTTCTTTAGAAGCTTTGGACTCGCTCATTGCTGGGTTATGAGGCCCTTCATAAGCGGTCCCACTTCGTAATGCGATAGTGTTAGCTTGCCCTCGAGGGTTGAGTTGAGGTTGTCCAGGGAATTGTCCCCCAGGTGTAGTTTGCGGGGCTTGGTTTTGTGCTACCTGTGAGATCTGGGTTTCAAGCATCTTATTATGAGTAATTATCTGATCAACCTTAGTCCCTAATTGCGTTATCAGTTTGTTTACGTGAATGTTTTGGTTTAGGAATTCTTTATTTTGCTGAGTCTGGCCTGATATAAAGTTCTCCATGATCTTCTCAAGGTTAGGCTTCTCGGGCACAACTTGCATAGGTTGATTTGGCTTTTGGGCTTGAAAACCTTGTGGTCTTTGAGGTGCATAGTTTTGGATAGGGTTCTGGTTTTTATAGGAAAAATTCGGGTGATTCTTCCATCCAGGGTTGTAAGTGTTTGAAAATTGGTTACCTTGGGCGTAATTCACTTGGTCGATGTTCAGGTCGTTCAAAAGGTTACATTCCACCGATTCGTGTCCTTTAGATCCACAAAGTTCACACTCTGTGTGGACTACCGCTGCGGTGTTTGAGTTTGTAGAAATATGTTCGACCTTAAGGGCTAAAGCGTCCATTTTCGCTTGCATCATGTCCATAGAACTTATCTCATGTATTCCATCTTGGGTCTCCTTTTTCTCTATTGATGCTCGTTCAGTTCCCCATTGGTAATGGTTTTGGGCCATATCCTCAATTAGGTCACAAGCTTCAGGGTAAGGTTTGTTCATCAACACACCACCAGCGGCAGCGTCGATGCTCATCTTTGTGTTATAATGGAGTCCATTGTAGAAGGTATGAACGATCAGCCATTGTTCTAGGCCATGGTGTGGACAAAATCTTTATAGCTCTTTGTATCTCTCCCAAGCTTCAAAAAGTGATTCTCCTTGGTTTTGAGTAAATCTAGTTATTTGGTTTCGAAGAACAACAGTCTTACTAGGGGGAAAATATCTAGCAAGGAATACTCTCCTAAGGTCTTCCCAGGTAGTTATTGAGTTAGATGGAAGTGAATCTAATCATGAACGTGCTCTGTCTCTGAGGGAGAAAGGAAATAATCTTAAACGAATCGCATCAGGTGAAGCACCGTTGGACTTAAAGGTGTCGGCCAGTTGGATAAATACTTTTAAATGTTGATTTGGGTTCTCAGTAGCGAGACCCGTGAATTGGTTATGTTGCACTAATTGCAGTAAAGATGGTTTTAGTTCGAAATTGTTTGCAGGAATGAGGGGGTTTACTATACTAGAACTAGGTTCCTCGTCAGAGGGTTGGGCAAATTCCTTAAGAGGTCTCCGGGAATGGGCAAATTACTTAAGGGTTTACTATACTAGAAATTGTTTGAAATTGTGTGTTACAGATAGAGGATATTAGTGTCGGATGAATGATGAGGCTTGAAGCGATTGGATGAAAGACACACCCCTTTACTTGCTCTCCAAGAAACCCCCAAAAGTTAATGCTGCTGAAGTGAATAATCGGACGCGATTTTGTGTCACTAGACTACACAGGAATACTCTGTACCCAAAGCGAATACGAAGCTACATCAAACTGAGAGGTATCTTGGATACATGTATGCTATACCAAACATGGTGAGAATCACAAAAAAAAGCCAAACATTTATCATCATGAGAGCTTTTCAGGTATGTCTCTGTAACTCTGAGTTTGCGTAAGTAGATATTGGAATTTCATAACACACATGTACACACTGAGGCACCTCTTTGTTTTAACCTTGAGCCTTTCCAGCCAACCAGTCAATATTGCCATTCGTTTACCCAATTCGAGCCATATTCCCTTTTTGTTCATTCGAGCCCAAACACTACCTTACCTTGCTCGGATAAGTGTTGTTGATTGTTGATCTGTGGAAAATTATAAGTTTGGGGTTCGGACACCGGTGAGAACTAGATAAGTGCGATTGAATATATAGTTGTGAAACTTCAAAAAGAAAAGAATGAAAAAATTAAGAAGTATAATAAAACACTTATCTAGAAAAATTGAGGTTGGCAAAAAGCATGCTCAAAGGAGCGCATAAAAAAAAGAGAAAAATAAGAGCTAATGAATCCTCACAAGAACGGTGTCCAAAAGAAAAAAACCTCTTAGTTGAATGATTAAACATAGTAATGAGGATAACAACACAGACTTTGAGCCTTAACCGTTAGTTTCCCTTTTTATTCATTTTTCCCCACCTTTCACCTAAGCCCCATTACAACATAAAAATCCCTTGAATAGTGTGTGTGGTATGTTTTTGAAATGAAGATATTTGTTATTCAAACTTATGAATGGACTCTGCATGCTCTGACTTTTGAGTGAAAACACTTTGACCCTGAGAGATTTGGTAAGAGTGTGAAAAGCTATAGGTGAAAAGGTGCTTCGATGTGAAAGTGTAGCGGAACGTCGAAAGTCGGGGAAGAGTAAAGCAGTGAACGAAAAGTAAAAAGGGAGTCGCGAAAGATCACAATAGTATCGTGAGAAGTGAATTGGAAGAATTTGGGGGTGACCGTCCTGCTGTCCAGAGCATCACTTAAGGACAAGCAATGAGATAAGTTTGGGATTGTGATTGGTCTCCAATTCTACTTGTTTTCTGACACTCATTCGGCATTAATTCATGAAGTCGGTAACACCTTATTTGTGTTATTTTGTTAAGTAAATTAGATGTTTGTATTTCCATTCTGTTTTGATTATTATCATTGGTTTTCATCAATATACTCCATTTTATGCCTCCTTTTGGTAGTTTGGTTGGCTTCAAGTACAAGCAAGAATACCCAAAGACTCGCCAAGGGAATCGGGCGTTCCGGGCTCATCGGAAGAAGAATTTTGAAGTTACAGTAGCCTTGACACGGCCACCCGTGTTTCCTGACACGAGCCGTGTCACGGGAAAAAAGAAAGAGGAGGCCAAGAAGATAAAATAGGGAGCTGACACAGGTGCCCGTGTCAGCTGACACAGCCCGTGTCAGCAGTCCTGGTAGGGGCGTGTTGGAGAGCTGGCAGCCGTAAGCCAACACGATCGGCAGTGTTGCCTGACACGACTAGTGTTCGCTTGGATGCCTCATCTTCTAATTTTTCCAGTTTTTTGGAATTGTTGATCCCGGAGGGCAGTTTGGGCATTTGCTATATCAAATATTTGATCAGTGACTATTTAGGGGACTTTTGGAGACAGAGAACGAGAACTTTTTACACGACAAAGAATTGGTACAATTGAGATTGGAACGATCAAGAGTTGTGGAGAACGAAGCTCCTTCAAAAGCGGATGCATGTGAAGATCAACAAAATCCTCTTATTATTGTAATGTCTAAATTAAATGTTGTATTTTCTTTGAATAATATGAGTGGCTAAACCCCCAAATGCCATGGGGGTGTCCTTGATTTAATCGTTTAATGACTATGAAGTTGTAATTCCCTCAATATTATGTTTGTTATTCAATTTCATTGTGCAATGTTTTTAACGCTTTCGTTATCAGAAAAATAAGGATTGTTATATGGTTAACAAGTTGCGGGATTGCAATTGTTAAGGTTTTTGTATAATGAAACTGTAGTAGATATCACCTAGGACTAGGGATACCCTATGGTTACTAGTTATATCTTGTTATTTCAAAAGGCTTGATTTCATTATAATCCCCTAAGGACTTAGAGATTAGAATGAATGGTTTCTCTCTAAGGTTTTAGGAGGAAACAATTTTAAGATCTAGTAATTGCATTTTTGAACTGTTTGAGGAGATATACATTTAAGGTTATTACATGAGATAATCATACGCCATCCTTGGCATAATTTTATCAATTGTGTAAAAGCTATATTTTGTATTCTATCTAATTCAATTAGAGAACGACTTACTCCAAACCTTCAACTACTTGTTTTGTTTAATTGAATCACAATTTAAACTCATATTGTTGCACAGTCCTTGAGATCGATATTTGAGAAACGTCCCTATTATTACTACATTGGCAAAATAGTACACTTGCTATTTTCCCGATCAATATTACCAACTACCAGCCAAGTGATAGCTTAACAAAGGTAATAAGATCAAAAGGAAAGATTGCCAACTACCAGCCAAGTGATAGCTTAACAAAGGTAACCAACCAAAGGTAAAAGGGAATATTACCAACTACCAACCAAGTGATAGCTTAACAAAGGTAATAAACCTGAAAGGAAAGATTACTAACTACCAGCCAAGTGATAGCTTAACAAATGTAACCAACTAAAGGTAAGACGAATATTACCTAACTATTAACCAAGTGATAGCTTAACAAAGGTAATTAGCTCAAGGGACCAAAGTTTAACCCATGAATAAACTGGAGAGAAACAGTCAAAGAAGACTCAATCTAATGAGGAGATAGAATCAATTGGGAATTAATTCCATCCAAACAATAAAATGGGAAGGAAAACAAAAACAAAACCTTCCACGAGGATCAAAATCCATGGGGAATTAGAAAGGATAAGCGCTTTCTGCTTAAGGTTGACACTCAATTAGAGAGAGGACGCACACACTCCACAGGGAGAAAAGCATCAGGGAGCAGGGAAATACCAAGAAATGCAAGATGCATAAACACCATGATGTTATGCATATGCGTATGAATATGGTGTAAATATGCTGACAAAATAGGAATAAAGAGGTGGACTGATAACACAGTACAACCGGATACTCGGATAATCTCAATAAAGTGGAGGTGTTATTGGAGATCTTGTAAGGGATTCAATTAAAGAAAATCATGCAATGAATGATCATAAGCCATCAAAGGGACTAAATCCTGATACAAGGCTTAAATCCTTATGGAGAGAGAAAAATATTGCTTGGAGACCCAAAGTTTATCTTTTACAAGCGTGAACTCCATTCTGAGGGAGGGAAAGGTTTGTCGGGGATAAGAAACATCTGAAAAAACTCTATTACGAAAACCTAATGGCGTCTTTACTAGGGATTCTACCATTCCCTCAATCTCATGCTGGGAAAACTGATAATCCTAGGTACATTCATAAGGAAAATATTGTTTGTAGGAGAACACTGAGCTTCGCTGTTCAAGATCTTATCATCCTTGAGATCACCGTTGACATTCCTCTTTTATATTCACAAATCGAGGAAAATATATATTTTTTAAATTTCAAAAACATGATTGTTTAATTTTTTTTTTGTTTAAAAAATTATTATAAAAAATAAATGAAATTTCCTAAACTTAAATAAGATAATAATATCAAACAAATGGGCAAAAGGCTCAAATTTTATTGATAGAATGGTAGTCCGCAAATGGCGCGACTCTATGGATCATTACAACGTTGAAAATGGTAAATACATGGAAAGGGCTACATTGAAATACAATGACCATTATTCTCCCTAACAACTTTGAATTCTACTATGCTTTAACTTCGGACGAGGATGACTGAATAATAATCTTTGATAGGCATTGTTGCTTCAAACGATCAAGTCTGGCCTAATGCAGTTACTTTCCATAATCCCTAACTTTTACCTAGATTTCCCTTTCGGGTTTTCAATATACTGGGATGATTATTTTCTATTTATGTATCTAATTTATTCCTAGACCTCCCTTTTGGGTTTTCAATACACCGAGACACTCATTTTTGCCTAAGCTGCCCTTTCAGGTTTTCAACTTAGCGGGATGTTCTTTTGTTTTTCCTAAGTGAATTATTTCTTGACTACATCGGCATTCACAAGACAAGGGATCTCCTCACCATCCATAGTCGTAAGAGTCATTGCATCGCTAAAGAAGGCTCTCTTAACAACATATGGGCCTTCATAATTAGGAGTCCACTTGACCCTAGAATCAGTGTTGAAAGACAAGACCGTTTTGAGCACGAGGTCGCCTTCTCTGAATGCAAGAGGTCTAACCTTCTTGTTAAATGCTTTCTTCATTCTCTTTTGATATAATTGGCCATGACACAAAGATGTCATCCTCTTCTCTTCGATCAAGTTCAATTGGTCATATATTCTTTGACACCATTCAACCTTAGACAATTTGGATTCCATCAAGACTCACATTGATGGGATCTCAACCTATACGGGGAGCACTACTTCCATGCTATACAAAAGATAGAAAGGGGTTACCCCTGTTGAAGTGCGGATGGATGTACGATACCCATGCAAAGAAAAAGGGTGCATCTCATGCCAATCCTTATACGTCCCAACCATCTTCTAGATAATCTTCTTAATATTCTTATTTGCAGCTTCAACAACCTCATTCATCTTAGGTTTGTAAGGAGAAGAGTTATGATGTTCAATCTTGAACTTGTCACAAAGCTCTTTCATTATCTTATTATTCAAGTTCGACCCATTATTAGTGATGATATTACTTGGAATACCATATCCGAAAATAATCTAATTCTTGATAAATCTGACCATATTTTGCTTGGTCACATTAGCATAAGATGTTGCTTAAACCCATTTGGTGAAGTAATTAATAGCCACCAGAATGAAACAATATCCATTCGAAACTTTGGGTTAAATCATACCAATTATGTCAATTCCCCAGATAGTAAAAGTCCATGGGGATGAAATAATATTTAGAAGCGCGAGAGGCACATGAATCTTATCAGCATAAATTTAACATTTACAATAATCAGATGCCATTGTCATTCAATACTAACCTTCCCTTAACATCTTTTTAGCCATTGCATGTTCATTGGCATGAGTACCAAAGTATCCTTCATGAACTTCTTACATTACCATGCATGCTTCGTGTATATCCATGCATTTGAGCAAGACCATGTCAAAGTTTCTCTTGTACAACACATCTTCATTCAAAAATAAATTACTAGCCAGTCTTCTCAAAGTCTTATTATCTTTGGCGGATGCCCCAAGCGGGTACTCCTGACTTTGAAGGAAACACTTGATATCATGATACCAAGGTTTATCGTCTGTGACTTCTTCTGCTGCAAACACATGAGTAGGCATATCAAGGCGCATAATTCTAATATGAGGCACGTCATTCCAACGATTTACTTTATACGTAGAAGAAAAATTAGTCAGAGCATCCGCCATCTGATTTTCTTCACAAGGTATATGATGAAACTTAACTTTGTTGAAGAAAGTCAACAACCTTATCGCATAATCTTTGTAAGGAATCAAGTCGGGATGACGAGTTTCCCATTCTTCTTTAATCTGATTAACCATCAAGGATGAATCTCGATATACATCAAGAATCTTGATTCTTAAATCAATGGCTTCTTCAAGACCCATGTGTCGCTACACGAAAAATACAGGGTCGCCATCGGTTTTTATTTATTCCAAAGGAAAGGGAAAATATCGAGAAAACCCCAAAGAATGGTCATCGCAACCAGGAGCAAGTTCGAAAGTCGGTTATGCAAGGGGAAGGTATTAACACCTCTCACATCTATGATACTCCGTGGGAACCATCTAGGATGTTTACGCTTGAATGGGTGTTTATTATCGAAATGTTTGCTTGCCAAAAGGTTTGTGGAGTGAAGATAGATTTTAAATTAGTGTGCTCGCCAAGGATTGGGTCCTCGTGTCTATGTATGCCCACTTGATGAAGTGAGAAATCAGAGCCCTTTAATTCATGGGCCTTAGGGCCTGTGTGAGGCCTAACAAGTGTTCTACTCTTACACCCCTCCATAGGCCAGCATACCCCCTCCCCCTGCAGTTGGGCCTAACCAACCTTCTCCATCTCTGGCCCAATCACGTTTTTGTGAATCCACTTTACCTTGTTTTTTTAATCTTTAGTTAATTAAAATCTTATTTTGTTAATTAAATCAAGTTTAGGTTAATCTTAGGGTATAGTTTAGTTTAATTAGAATAGTTTAGATTAATTTTAGAATAAATTTTGAAACGTTGATTTTAGCTATTATATTTTTTAGTATTAATTTTAGGTATTATATTTTTGAATATTAATTTTAGCTATTGTATTTTTGATATTGATATTTTTGATATATTTTTAGAGATTTAGTTTTAGATATTAATTCTAGTTATTATAATATTATAATATTAATGTTGATATTTGATTGTTTGCTTTTATTTTCAATTATCTTATACTCTTGCAATTTCAATTTTGATTGATTCTAACACTAATTTGCTAACATTTAACAATTAACTCCTAACACTTTAATTTCCGCATTCTAATTCCTAACCTTTAATTTTCGCACCTAACTTCTAACATTTAATTTTTGTCATTTACTTTATTTGTTTTTATTTTGTTTTATTTCACTTTGTACATATTATACATCCATATCATCATTCACTTCATCTTGAAAAAGACTTAAAATAAAAATGACTTAAAAAATGCAAAAAGATAATAACTCCTAAGCATGGATTGGACAATGGACTTAGGGATTTCTTGTTAGGACCCTTTACAATGGACCTTGGACAAGCATTTGACCCGAACATGGAAGGAGCATTCGAGAATCAAGAAGAATTTATACTCTTTTATGCACTTTCTAGCTTAGAACACAATGCACACATAAGGCTTTCTCTTGGGCTACCTGACAATGGGACCTTTTATTTCCGCAATCCCTTGTACTTTTCATGTACCCTTCCCCTTTCGGATGTATGCTTTTACTTGTTTTATTTCTTATTGCTTAGTAGTTATCCCTTAGGCATTAGGAATGCTCATTATTTCACAATCAATAAATAAACCCTTGATCCAACGTCAAGTGGTGTTTTCTTAAATCAAACTCAAAAACACAATAAGATACGAATATGATTGTTTGTCACGAGCCTTAAACGGTAAAGAAGGGATGAGAATGGAGCTTTCCTATACTCGTTTTGAATGCTTTGAACACAAAATGTTTGGCCTGGCAGTTTGAGGTATTCACCTTTATCCATAGTCTTTAGTGCAATCCGAAATCAAGAACATATTTTTAAAAACCTAAAAACAACATCAACTCATTCAAACCTTTTGTTTGAGCCTTAGGGCGTCACTTTCAAAATCCCTTTTTCAAGGTATAAAATCAACAAAACAAACAACATTTTATACCCACAAACTACATGGCTCTGATTTCTCACTTCAACAAGTGGGCATACGTAGGCACGAGGACCCAATCCTTGGCGAGCACACTAATTTAAAATCTACCTCCACTCTGCAAACCTTTGGCAAGCAAATATTTCGATAATAAACACCCATTCAAGCGTAAACATCCTAGATGGTTCCCATGGAGTACCATGGATGTGAGGGGTGCTAATATCTTCCCCTTGCATAACCAAGTTCCTAACCTGCTCGTGGTTGCGATGACCATTCTTTGGGGTTTTCTCGATATTTTCCCTTTCATTTGGAATAAATAAAAACTGATGGCGACTTTGTACTTTTCGCGTAGCGACACCATGATACAAGCTTCATATTCTGCCATGTTGCTCGTATTATCAAACATCAATCTTGTAGTGAAAGGGATATGAGAACCCTGAGGAGTAATGATGATTGCCTCAATTCCGTTACGATAAGCCTTAACAGTTCCATCAAACACTAAACCCCACCGGGATCTAGGATCTGGTCCTTCTTCAGGAAATGGTTCATCATAATCTTTAGCTTTTAAGTACATAACATCTTCATCAGGGAAGTTAAACCTTATGGACTAATAATCATCATTTGGCTGGTGAGCTAAATGATATGCAAGAATACTTCCTTTAATTGCCTTCTGAGTATGATACTCAATATCATATTCAAAAAATAGCATCTGCCAACAAACAATCCTCCAAGCCAAAGCAGGCTTTTCAAAAATATACTTGATTGGATCCATTTTGGATATTAACCAAGTGGTATAATTAATCATATACTGGCGCAGACGTTTGGAAACCTAGGCTAAAGCACAATAATTCTTCTCAAACATGGAGTACCGAGACTCATAGTCTATAAATTTCTTACTCAGATAGTAGATGGCATGGTCTTTTCTACCAATTTCATCTTGTTGTCCAAGTACATAATCCATGGACTCTTCTAACACAATTAAGTACATGATCAAAGGTCTTCCTTCCACTGGAGGAGACAAGATAGGAGGTTCAAGCAGATACTCCTTAATGTTGTCAAAAGATTTCTGACAGTCTTCTATCCAAACACAACCTTGATCTTTACGGAGAAGCTTGAAGATTGACGCAAATAAGGCAGTCATGTGAGATATAAACCTGGAGAAGTAATTCAGATGCCCGAGGAATCTTCTCACTTGCTTTTCTGTCTTTGGTGTAGGCATCTCTCGAATAACTCTGACTTTATTAGGATTTAATTCAATACCTTTCTGGATGACAATGAAGCCCAACAACTTTCCTGAATGGACACCAAAAGTACACTTATAAGGATTCAAGCGAAGTTTAAACTTTCTCAAATGTTGAAACAACTTCAACAAATACTCAACGTGATCTTCTTCAGTCTTTAACTTAACAATCATATCATCGACATAAACCTCTATTTCTTTGTGCATCATGTCATGGAAAGTATTAGTCATGGCTCTCTGGTACGTTGCACTAGCATTCTTTAAACTAAAAGACATCACTCTATAGCAGTATGTTCCCCATGGTGTAATAAATCTTGTCTTTTCCATGTCCTCGAGTTCCATCTTGATCTGATTATAACCGGAGAAACCATCCATAAAAGAGAAAACATTGAACTTAGCTATATTATCTACTAACATGTCGATGTGCGATAGAGGAAAACCATCTTTTGGGGTAGCTTTATTCAAATCTCTATAATCAACACACATTCGAACCTTTCCATCCTTCTTTGGAACAGGCACAATGTTGGCCACCCATTGAGAATACTCTAAAGTAACGAGAAAAATAACATTAGTCTGCTTCTGAACCTCCTTTTGATCTTAACATCCATATCAGAATGAGTTCTTCTCAACTTCTATTTAACTAGCGGATACTATGCCTTCAATGGTAATCTATGCTCCACAATATCAGTATAAAGACCTGGCATATCTTGATAAGACCAAGCAAACACATCCACATATTCTCTAAGAAGCTCTATCATCCTCTTCTTAACATCTGGGCAAAACAACGCTCCAATCTTGACTTTTTTCTTGTTATCTTCAGAACCCAAATTAATCACCTCCAATGGCTCTTTATGAGGCTTAATGGCCTTTTCCTTATGCTCAAGCAAACGGTAAATATCATCAGGAATCTCTTCAACATCCTCTTCTTCCGCTTCAAACACAGGGAAATCAAAGTTGGGAGAGGGCACAGAGTCATTGTTTTCAATGGGTTTAATAATTAATCTGCACAATGATTTTATGCTTGATTTTAGAATATGAACAAATAAATTACATTATGATGCAGATATAAAAGTTATTATTATCTTGGTTTTTTATGTTACCATTTTTTCAGAAAAAGAAAAAAGAGAAAACATAATATGGATAAACAAAATAACATTTTATTGATGATGATAAAATTTGAAACAAAGCCCACATATATTCGCTTTCACCTTGGGCATAGTGAAAGGATTATTTTTAAAAATTACAAAAACATATTTGACAAGTGAACAATATAGGGAACATCAACAGCAATCCAATTCTGGAACATCAATCTGTGCATCACAAAATTTGGTGTTTCTTGTTCTTGATCCTCCGCCAGGATTGCAATAACAGATTGATCTTTGGAGTGGATGAAACCAGCACTATGAAAAACTTCTTGAATACGCTTCAAATCTCTACGAGTTGAACTAGGAGAGAAGCCTAAACCAACTTTGTTTTTATTCTCAGCAAGTTCAACAACTTGACCCTATCCAACAGATTGACCGTTCTCCACAACTTGTTAGGCATCTTTCAAAGAAGTCATGGATGACCCATTCTTCTTAACAATGTTGTTAACAACAGAAAGAGGTTGGAATGGAGTTCCAATAGCTTCGTCAACATTAATATACGAGAATGAAGAGAGATGACTCACTAACATGGCTTGCTCGCCACCCACAATCACTAACTTTCCATTCTTCACAACTTTTGACTTCTGATGAAGGGTTGACGTGAATCCAACTTCGTGAATCCATGGACGACCCAAGAGACAATTATAGGCGGGATGAATATCCATCACTTGAAACATAATATGAAATAAGCACAAACATATCTTCATCAGGACATTCACTTCCCCAATCACAGTTTTCTTCGAACCATCAAAGACTTTCACAACCATCCCACTAAACCTCATCGAAGCACCTTGATTAGAGAGCTTGGACATAGTAGACTTTGGCATAACATTAAGAGAAGAGCCAATGTTAACCAACAAATTGGACAAAGCATATTCTTGGCAATTCATGGAAATGTGCAAAGCTAAATTATGATTCCTCCCTTGCTTAGGCAGTTCTTCATCACTAAAGCTCATATTTTTACACGCAGTAATATTGGCCATAATGCCATCGAATTGAACAATTGTTACATCATGATCCACATACGCTTGCTCCAAGACCTTCTACAAAGCCTCTATGTAATCTTCTGAATTCATCAGTGAAGATAAAACATATATTTTGGACGGGGTATGCAATAATTGATCGACCGTATTAAATTCACTCCTCTTGATCAGCTTCAACACTTCATCATGACTAGAGCTCTAATTTACACTGCTGGATTGGCCAGATTGTCCAATAGGAGTTTCTATATGAGCTTGCTTACCCATCAAAGTGTCTTCAATTCTCTTAGGAGACATAAAGGCAAATACTCGACCACTTCGGGTCACACCGCTTACGTCAACAATATTCACAACAGAAGAAAGGGAAGGGATTGTAACTTCCTTTCCATCTTCCAGCATTGTAGCATTGTATCTGTAGGGAACAACTTTGTCAGATTCATAGGATGTAGGACTCGCCAAACAAATAACAATGGAGAAACAACAGACTTTTTACTATTGTAGGTAATCACAAATGGTTCAGGAATATTGAAATGAGGAACTATGACATTCTCATCGTGCTTATCTTCATCCCTATCTCTTATAATATTAATAAGATTTTGATCTAGCATCTCTTGCAAATCCCTATTTACCATAGCACACCCTTGAGGGTTCCTTGAACAGATACGTTAAGAAACATGATTGTGCTCGTAATAACTCGGCTCACACAAAGTTGCATGCATCTCGACCAAGGATCTTCTAATCAGATAAACATCAAAGACAAGGTATTTTCAGGGACATCCTTCGATCATATTCACAGTTGCACCATCATGTTTAGGCAACAAATTGGCTTGCACATTAGGACCAAAGTCCCCAAAAGACAAAATATTGCTTCGTACTAGTCTTTGCACTTCATCTTTCAAAGGAAAAACAATTCTTGATATCATGACCGAGTGCACCTTGATAAAGTGCAAAATGTTGATCAGATTTATACCACCATGGAAGTTCCTATGGAATAGATGGTGGAGTTCTAGTTTGTACCAAATTCTTTTGTATCAAAGCAGGAAATAATTCCACATAGGACATCAGAAATTGATCAAATTTCACTTGTCTTTGGACACAATTATGTTATTGATTTTGTTGATGGGTACATTGTTGAAAACGTGGTTGATAATTCGGTGTTACTTGAATAGCCAGAGCATGATTAATAATCGTGGTAACTTACGCCACATGTCGATGACGTTGATTTCTTTTCAGAGATCTTATATGCCTTTCTTGAGAAATATGCATTAGCATTACGTTCCTTCTTTTGGGGCAAACCATTCCCATATCTCTTGGAACTACCAGATGAACCACTCTCTTTTACCAATCTTCCCTCATAGATGCCTTCTTCTAGTCTCATCCCCATATTTACCATCTCGGTAAAATCACCGAGAGCACTTGCAACCATTCAGTCATAGTAAAACGGACTCAAAGTCTTTAAAAACAACTTTGTCATCTCTTTCTCTTGTAATGGAAGACTGACTTGCACAACAATCTCGCACCATCTTTGAGCATACTCTTTGAAAGTTTCCTTATCCTTTTGGGACATAGCACAGAGTTGATCTTGGTCCAACGCCATGTCAACATTGTACTTGTATTGACGAACAAAAGCTTCACCTAGATCGTTGAAAATGAGGATCTGGGTGATATCAAGTCCCATATACCACTTCAAAGCAGCACCAATCAAACTATCTTGAAAGTAATGGATCAACAATTGATGGTTATCAGTCTGAGTCGACATCTTGGGAGCATACATAACCAAATGACTCAAAGGATAAGAGTTACCCTTATATTTCTCAAACTCTGGTACTATGAATTTTATGAGGAATCTTCACATTAGGTACTAAGCACAAATCATGAGCATTCTTCCCAAACAATTCCTTTCCCCTCAGAGCTTGAATCTCTTTCTGCATAGATTGAAACTGATCTTGAAATTCATCCATCCTTTCATAAACACCAACGTTTTCACTCTGCTCAACATGGAAAATAGGTTCTTCCACATATGAAGTAACATGGACCACATGAGATGGTACATACATAACAGGTTAAGCAACGGGAACTTCAAAAGCTGGTTGATATCCTTCTGGAACAAAGTGAAGAGGCATACCCCAAGGGAAACTATGAGGCATTTGGTGCTACGGAGCACTGACTAGAGCCACGAAAATAGGCGTAGAAGTGATGTCAAAAATCATATTCATATGAAGCGGAGTCTGAGGAGGAGGAGGATGATTCTGAGCAGACACCAAAGATTCCATCATAGCAGTGAGCCTTTCAAATTGTCCCTCAAAGTAGTCACTTCCTCGCGGAGTTCACGATTCTCTTGCTCTAAATGATCCATCTTATTTTGCTGATTAGTACGAGTATTGTACTGGTGAGACAACTTGTCTGAACAAAGACCAAGAAAAGGAAGAAATAAGAAATTTGGCAAAATTACTCAAAGCAAGACCAAAATGAAACATGATGATAGATATGCAAATGCAAATGCAAAGTTTTCAAGGAACTTCAAGACATAAAGAAAATTGCAAACATCATAAAGGAAATAACATATCTTGAAATACTGAAAATCTCATTTTATTAATAATGTGAAGGATTACAATCCAAAATACAATCTCAACAATCCTAAACAATAAGAGGAAAGAAAGTTAGGTTTATGGAATCATATCCGATGATGACCCAACTCCAAACTGATACTTCTTGTGAAGACTTTTGATCTCTCTTTATAGTTGCTCTTCATAGCATCCTTCTCCATCACGAGCTGATCGACAATGCCTTTCCAAACACCAGAAGTAGGAAGATGATTAGATGATGAAATGTTAGAGAAAAATAAATCCTTTTGGTTCCTTGACCTCTTCACAACATGTTGTTCAAGCAAATCTATCAACTCATCCTTTTCCTTCAACCGCTTCTGCAATTCTATTTTCTCAAGGTTTTAAGCGTGAAACTTGTCTTCCCAAGCATCCTTCTCTTGCTTCATCCTATCCAAAGCTTATTGCAACTTATCTATGCCTTAAATATAAATAGTGGGTGATTATACCACTACTAAAGACATAGGTCTCTCATAAGCGTAAGGCATCTTGAATTCTTTTGCTCTCTTCTTCACCCAACTAGTGTAAGGCTCCAAAGCTACACAATTCTTCAATACAAGCTTACTTTTTACTTTCCTATGAATATTATTCCAAGCATGTACCATCCTAGCCTTCAATCTTTTAGTGCCTTTCCCTTATTGGAAAAATAAACCTTCTAACAAAGTGTTATTAGGTTTGTCCTTCACAGTGAACCCAAGTTGACGGCTTGCCAAAGCCAGATTGTAGTTGATTCCTCCTTGTGTACCAAGAAGAGGCACATTAAAGAACTCCCCACAACTATCAATAATATTGACGTTGTCATAAGCAGAAGAATACTAAGTGATGCCATCACTGATGAGAGACATAAGTCTTTGAGACCACCTTAAACAACCCTTATTTTCTTTGAAGATAGGAGACTACGGCAAGTGAAAAATAAACCACTAGTACATAAAAGGTGCACAACAAACAATAGTTCTTTTTCCCTTAGAAGTCCTGTGATGAATGGATAAATAGGTGTCACCAAGCAAAGTTGGAACCAGATTCCCAACCAAAAAGATCCTTATAGCATTAACATCCACAAAATTGTCAATGTTGGGAAAATGGACGAAACCATAAATGGGTAAGGCAAGAATAGCTTCAAAGGCCACCATGTTTTTAGCATTAGCAAAAGAAAAGGCTTTCTCAATCATAAATCTTGAAGTCAGCCCTCGGATACCTCCTTTGATAGTGAGATTGGTATCTACGTCAGATTTCCTCAGATGAATAGCTTCAACAATAACTTGAGACTCCAAAATCCCTTACAAACCACAAAAAGGAACCCTATCAGAAACTGGTATACCCAAAAGATAAGCATATTCCTCCATGGTAGGCAACAACTAATAATCAGGGAAAATGAAGCACTGGTAGACGGGATTGTAGAACTGAACCAGAGTACAAAGAAGACCATATTAAACATCAATAGATAGAACAAACAAAAGTTTTCCAAAATTGTCTCTGAAATCCTTAGGATCATCCATAGAAGATGCTAGCTTTATCCATTCCTTAAGATCAGGACATCTGAAATTATATTTCCGAGTATTCATTCTTCCAATATTCACAGTCAAAATATCTGTGATGTTTGCAAAGAGAATCTCTAAGTTCCTTGAAAACTGAGAAAAATGCTCATGAATGCAATGAGTGCATGATGCAACAACCACACACAATATCACACAAGGAACACAAGGAAGGTCCGAAGGTTCAGAGTCATGAGCATGGAGCCAATGGTAAGAACCAACCCACAATGTATGTATTAAGGATTCTAAAAAGTTCCCAGAGTCATAATTCCATCTTTTGGATATTATCGACTTAAACCGCTACTAGTCAACCAATAATATTCTTAAGAGAAACTCGTCTGAGTGTAGTATCGTGTAATAATTAATTCAAGTCTACACCTGAATAGCCACCGCATTAAGTCCTAAAAGGCCAATATGGTTAAGGTTTCTAAGGTCCTCAGATTCTCTGGCTCCCAGGTCAGAAAAAGTAATGCCAATCACGTCTACCCGTAAGACATTAGTAATCCCAAATGGGCCTCCACTGAGTGGGGGATATCAAGTAAGCTTATTAAGGCTTAACTCCACGTAAGCCAAACAAGACTATACCCCTCTCCTATCATAAGAGCACTCAAGTTCGGGTATATGACTTATCTCACCATACATAGATCACCAAGCATCATACAGAACAAACAATAACAAACAACATCAAACATAAACAAAGATAGGCTAAACTTACTGAGGACTACTCCCCAACAGATTTACTACTTTTCTGTAGCGGTAGTTTTTTTTGAGATTAAGCTATTGACTAAATTAACTCATAAAGCAAGAGTCACCACCACGCTTTTATTATTTCCAAAAGAAAGGGAGAAAGAACGAACAAAAGCCAAAGAAGTTTTAAAACAAAAACTAATAAAAAGAGATAAGGGTATGAGGGTTAGTTATGAAAAGGGAAGGTATTAACACCCTAAACATCTATAGTAATTTATAGGAACCTCTTTGAAAATCTGTACATTTTAGGTTTAGAATGGTGTTGTTTGCAAATGATTAGGGAGATGAGAAGATAAACATATTTTTTTATGATTTTTGTGTTTTCTAAGACTTTATGAGTCTCATGCCTACATACCAAAAGAGTGAAATGGAGGATCAAAACCTCTTAGTTCATGGTAAAAATAACAAAGATGTTTATTTTGATTCACTTTTAATGAGAAGACATTTTGTCATTTTAAGGAGAATACTCAGCTGGTCATCCACGAGTATGAGAATTTTGCATCACCATAAGGGCTCCAACTTGGATAAAGATCAACAAGTATTCCACTAGCTCTCTTTGGTGGAAAAGAATTATCATCAATACTATGGGGATAGGAGAATTATATCAACTACGAAAATGACTCATGTCTAAACTTTGAAAAAGAGTTTTAAAAGAAAAAGTGCTTAAAGGGCACAAAAATGATTTGAATGAGTTATGTCTTTTTTAAGTCTTTTAAAATTGGTTTTGAATATTATTAGAATGTGTTGGAATTTACTAAGAAAAGATTTTGAAAATCACTTGACATAAGTTATGTCAAGGTTTATTGAGAAAGTGGTTCAAGTTTGAAAATAAGAAGGTTTTGAAAAAGGAGAGGAGATTTTGAAAATTGAAGAAGGGGAGAAGAAGAAAAGACTATCCTAGAACATAAAATAAAATCTAGGGAGGAAAGATCTAACCAAGGGATAGCAAACTTTATGACATAAGTCAAGCAAGAATTCCTCCTTTGGATTAAGCCTCAAGCAAGCCAAATAAGCAAAGAATAGCTCATGTATCAGATGAAACCAAAGTGACCAAGCCAAGTCTTCAAAAGGAACCAAAATTCAAAGGTATAAGATGAATCCCAAGGTCTCAAATCACAATCTCCTAAAGCAAGGGTCAATAGCCTAATTCTAAGTCCATAACTCCACAATAATGCCAAGGGTAGTAACCTCAATTTTTTAGAAGTTTTTTCTTTATTAATGTCTTTAAAATAAAAAGAAATCCAAATGGACAAAGATAAAATAACATAAGCATAAACAATATGATATGAGATGCTAAAATAAAAGCATAAAGTAAACGGAAAAAGAAATAAAGAACATAAGGTAAATGACATTAAATAAACTTAATACAATAAAATGTTAGTAAACTGTGTTAGTGATCAAAAAAGTATGGTTTGGTCATTTTTTGGAGAACACTCAACTATTCACCCACAGGTATGAAAATATGAACCTATACATCACCATGAGAAGGGCTCCAACTTGGAAAAAATCAACAAGTATCCCACTAGCTCTCTTAGGTGAAAAGGAAACAATACTTTTCACACAATACCGTGAGGAATATGAGACTTACAGTCTCACTTATGAAAATGACTTAATTTCGGGAAAAATTTAATGTTATGTTAAGCAATCCTAATTGGGCTTATGTAGAAGTCACAACTATCCGAGGCCGGTCAATTATAATGTTTGTGTTAATACATGTTAGAGAAATGATATGTAAATAATTCTCTTAATGCTCTGCCACATAAAAAAAGAAAAGAGGATGGATCAATCACAAAGGCTAGGAGGATGGTCCATTACTTCAATCCATACTTCATGATACTTAGGACAAACTTATGCATCAATCGAGAGTACCTCAAATGTTCCATGAACAATTAGGAGGTAGATTTGAAATGATGAAAGTTCATCAAGCAACAATCAACACATCATGAACAAGATGGATACAAATCATCCAATTGATCAAAAGGAAAAGAAAGATATGAAGAAGTAGACAAGAGGGAACACATCCAAATTGGATCAAAGGATTGATCAAGTCATCGTCAAAATCAATCATCCATTTTGGTGGATTAGAGTTTTTACCCCATTAACACTCAAGATCCATTGAGTTTGACGAGACGTATGATCAAACAACCATGATCCAAGGCCAACAGAAGTCAACAAAGGTCAAACAAATATAAAATGCAAAAGATAAAATAAAATGCATAAATAAAATTTTTAAAATAAAATTTAAAAGGGAAATAAAAGAGAAAATCTACAAAGCCCTTCAAAACACCAAATTAATGGCCAAGAAAATTATGGAAGGTTAGAAAAAAAATAAGAGACATAAAATAAAAATTTTAGAATTTAAAAATGCATAAAAGTATTTTTAAACCAATTAAAGCAAAGGATAAAAGAGAAAATCCATGAAAAAAATAGGAAATCATGAAAATAAAATATGAAAAAATATAAATCTGATGAAGAAAAGTAAAAGAGAATTTTAGAAATTATTTTGGAATTTTTGGGATATAAAATGAATTTTTTATGAATTTTAAAAGAAAATGAAATTAAAAATGAAAAAAGAAAAAGAAATAAAATCAGAAAAAACACAGAGCGTTGGATCTGGCCTCCTTAATTGATGTGGCACATCCAACAATCAAAAGGTTAGGGCGCACGATTGAAATTAACAAAAATGGAACACATGATCTAATTCAAATTGGACCAATCAAAACATTTCAAATGTTCAACGTGTCCAGTCAAACTCAGATGAACTGAGATACTCTGGTCATCTTCTCCGGTGGTCTCTCACCGGATTTTCATCGTTTGGTAAATTCAGATAACGAGACCACCACGAATGTGATCGCATCCTCATCACGAATTCAACCTCATGCTCCAAATTCATTTATCTAAAATGAGCATGGAGAACTTTAGAGAAGTTTCATAAGCAAGCAAGCCACGAAAAGTTAAATCAAATGATGAACACGATCAATTGACACCAGATAAGTTAGGGGAAAGCATCAGAGAGTGAATGACTATATTGTGGTAACTTGTTTGAGCTCAAATGATGCTCATAACTATCTTGTCCAAATGGTGATCAGCAGTTGATGAAGCTTGATCTGGTCTGGTCACTTCAGAAGGTCTCAGAGCTTGGGAATTTTTACAAAAGTTTCAGAGAAGACCGAAGGTGCTAATGGAATCAAGAAATTGGGTTGAAACAAGCTGAAATTCAAAATATAGTCGCATTTTTCTGGAAAATTTCAGAGTGAAGCAGGGGTGTCTTGGCTCTCAAAAGCTTGAAAATGAATGTAGTAGCTTCCTCTATTTATAAGGAATGAATTAGGATCCAAATACATGTGGATTCAAGCTCAATTCGTGAAAAACGAATTTGATCAGAATGTGTGCAAAGTGTGACTTGCAATCCATCAAAACTCAGCCAAATCATGCATTTTAAGAGTCAATTAACTTCTAGAGACTTTATTAAACATGTTTAGGTCCAAAACGCATGGTAATTTGTATTGCAGTTGAGATTAGTGAAGTTCAAATTTCGGATCATGGTGGTTTCTTCAGTTCCAAGTCACCATGTTCAACTCAATGGAGTATCTTACTCATGAGGCTTTTTAATCTCATTCTTCTTGCAGTTGGTTGACATCATATCAAAGATCACAATATGCCAAGAAAGGTTGCATTTGGATGTTTGAGCACAAAGTTATGACGTGTTGAAGTTGGCACGAAAAATTGGTCATGTAACTTAGAAAATTCTAAGTCCCAAATGGCAGAAAATGATCTATAATGTTTCATAGAATTCCATGGTATTCCAGGCATAGTTTGACTTTGATCCTTGAAGTAAACTTGTAGAGGGCATCACAAATTATATTTTTAAAAAAGGATCAGCCTCAAATATTGAAAATTGAAGAAGTTATGAATCTTGAAAGTTGAGAAAAAGTCACTTAAAAATAGGTCAAATTTCACTAAGTCCACAAATGACCTATAATCTCTTCAAACTTTTGATTATCCTCCAAGCATAATTGGATTTTGTCATGTAAAGATAACTTATAGAGGATATTTATAAGAGTCATATGCAAAAATAATCATTCAAAAATGTTGAGAATTGAAGGAGTTGTGATCCTTGAAACTTTGACTTCAAATGTTGACTTTTTGGTCAAACCCCTTGGAATAAACTTGTGAACTTGAACTTTCCTTGCATTTCAAAGCACATGGATGATCATATGAACTAAAAGTATGGTGTCCTTGAATGTATTTTGATTAATTTGTTAAAAGTTTGAGGTAACTTATTTAAGAGGGTATGGAAATAAACACACGAACCTTTGACTTTTCTTGAGAAGTTAGCAACAAAACTTTGAGATACTCTTGATCAAAATGAGATTGAAAGGTGCTTGAGAACCTTGGAGATCATGTCTTGAGCTATAAGCTCCTTGAGAATAAATGGTTGATCACTCTTTGACTTGAGGAATCAAACAAACCCTAACCGTGGAAACATGTTTGATGCTTTTGATGGAAAGCCCTACCTTGCACAATAAACTTAATGAAAACAAGACATATTTTTGCTATTTTGATTAGTGGTTAGATGAACAGATAAACACAAAGGTAAAACACCAACAAAGATGTGCTTGATGATCTCTGTAAAAAAGCAAACCCAAAGATGAGAGTGAGATGACCAAGATTTGACCTAGTTTGTATGCAAGGATGCAAATGATACATGGGATATTAGGGTTAAAAATTAGGGTATGACAGTGACTAAAAGGTTGTTCATGTGTTTATTTCCATGTCACATCACTTAATATTAAATCTATATTCAATAAAAATCAAGCCCTAATCATGATTTCATCAAGGGATGCCCATTCCTTCCCCACCATGGCTTGGAATGTAAGAAAACCTCAAGTGTGCAAGATGGTTTGACCTAATGCCATGCCTTTGGTCCAAACTCCATAACTCCTTCAATTTTCATCCAAATGCCAAGATTCTTTGAGCCAAATGTGCCTTTTTGGATCTTATACAACTTTTATTCAAGGGCCAAACACCAATTCATCCATTTAGGACTTCATTTGTGCAAAGGACGAAGTTGCCAAAATAGGCCAAAACCTTGCCATTACCCCTACTTTCCACCCTTGCCATTTTCAGCTCAATTATTCTTCTGACCCCGTTCCTTTTGAATTTTGTTAAGCTTATGTCAAATATCCTTTGGCCCAAGTTTAGTTCAAAATGCACGAGGGAATACAAAGTTATGGCATTATGAACATTAGACCTCAAAATGACCTAGCATGCTGCAAGGTGCTTGACCATTTGCCTAGCCCATTTTCCAGGCCACGAACTCAACTTTACATGCCCACAACTTTCGCCTCAAATCTCCTATTGGATTGATGTTTTTTCCGTCTTATTATACTCCATGAGGTGAACATTTGGCTCAAAGAAAATCACAAAACGCACGAGTGGATTGAATTTGGCCTAAGCTTGAACTTGGTGACCTAACTCTGTTTTGGTCTGTGACCTATAATGTTGAAACTTGCACAAATCACTTTAGGACCACTTCTCACGCATGCAAACCAATTACCCATGACAACACGCATCTGAAGACAACTTGAAATGACATGAAAAGCTTTAAATGCATGAGTTTTACATCAAATTTTTGCACGCTCGAGATATGAAAACTTCTCACTCAATTCACACGAATTCGAGCCAATTCCATATGTATTTTTATCCCATTTCATTCCCTTTAAATAGTGGAATCTATTGCATTCATTTCAAGCTTTGAAAGCCAAAGATACCCTGCCACCATTGAAGCCCGACACCTCCAAAAACCAGTCAAGCAAATTTTCAATTTGACCTATTTTCATTCCAATTCTTTATCCATAATCCTTCATCGACATCCTCTGAAGGTGTTTGAAGCTTTGCTTTGGTCTGAATCCTTCTGCAACCTAGCTTCCGGATCTACCATTGTTGACTTCTAAAGCTTCAATCGAGAAGGTAGATATGAGTTACCATTTCAAGCAAACAAGTTACCATTCTCTTCGTGAGGTTTCACTGATCAAAAGCCCTAACCTACTTGTCATTTATTTTCATTATTAACAATTTAATTTACTTTGAAGAACTAGGGTTCTTCGAGTTTCTAAGCAAATTCTACCTGCTCAGAGAAAATCAATTGGTCTGATGCAGGGAGACATGAATGATGAAGTGTTTTGCAACTGAATCCATGTTTGATTCATGCTAAAAAAATGAGTTTAAGACTTTGAAAAAATCTGAACTGAGGTTGAAGGCACATGCTTCCCTCGTGTTTCAACATTTCGCTCCAAATTTCAAATATCTGAACAATCATGTTGCAGCGCGTGTTTTTTTCAAATCGTTTTGTCCTTTGTAATCTGGTGTAGTGATCCCCATGTGAGCGCGATTTGACTTTGAATCTATGCCATGTGATCATCGGACTAGACTTAAGTAATCACATATAATGATTCTTGCTTTTTTGCTTATTTTAATTTTGTTTTTAATTAGTTTTTAATTCCTTTTTCTTCTAAAATTAATTTAAAATAGTTCCCTTATTATTTTTTTATCAAAATGTTTTCTACCTCATTGCCTTTTTTGCTTTATTTTAAAAAAAAACATTTTTTTTTGTTGCATTTATTTCATATTTTTATTTTATTTTTCATACAACTTTCTTTTTGTATTTTTATTTTAATCATTTTAAAACCTTTTTGACCCCAACTTTTGAGGTCAAGCTTCCCACATTTTTATTGACATTCCATAATTCTCTTGGACTTTTATTTGATACTTTGACCCTTCTTTGGCATTCTCCCTTTTATTTTCTTTATTTAATCAATTTTAAATTCATTTTATTTTGATTTTTGTTGACAACTTGTTGTTTTGAGTTTACTTGACTACTTGGTTGATGATTTTCTTCCTCATCTCAAATCATTGATAGATGGATTTGAGATTGATCAACCTTCTTTGATTCAAATCTGTTGACAGATGATTATGAATCATTTTCAATACTTTGCATCCATGATAATTTAACCCTCGATGCGCCATATTTTGAGTTCTTTGGTTTGAGGATATAATGATCCCATGTAATTGGCTTGATTCTCCCTCTCACTTCTTTCCATCTTTATCTCTTTCTTTTGTTTTGCTCATTGTGTGATATTGTTGTTTGAGATTAACTTTGTGTTAATTCTCTAACTTGTCTTAAACATACATTGTTATTTACCAGCCTCAGATAGGTATGGCTTCTACATAAGCCTACTTACGATTGCTTAACATAGCGCTAAATTGTTCTGACACAATTAACTAACCATTAACTCCTAACATTAATTCTCGCTTTTTACATGATTACAATTTTATTCAATCCATTTAATTTTATGTCATTTACTTAATGCCCTTAATTTCTTGTCCCATTATCATCATATCACTTCATACTTTATTCATCTTGTCATATTCATATGTTGCTCTTATCTTATTTGATTGCTTGCTTGTTAATCTTAATGAATCAACACATGATAAAGTAACTTGGACCTAATCTTACCCTATGCTTGATTTGGAGTATTGAAGACCTTTTGGACTTTGGACTTTTACTTAGGATTTAAGCCCTTTGCTTGACTTGGAGTGATCTTGGACCTTGTGGACAATTTGGCTTGCTTTTGTTCTTGTTGGACCCTTGGGTTTGTGTGTTGTTTCATCTTCTTTATGACTCTTGCCTCTTGCATTCATCTGCTTAGGCTTAGCACACTTTTGCACACATATGGCTTTCTCTTGTGCTACCTAACAATGAGACATATGATAATACACTTTACACCCACATGGATTTTCTTGGGCTATCTAACAATGAGACCCTAGGTTATCTTTGTATGTTCATGCATCCTTATTTGTTCATCAATCTTAATCCTTTGATTTGGTGTTTTCCAATTCCTATTGAACCTACTGAATACTCTCATGTGTTATCACACCCCCTTTGTCTTTAACAAGTGACCATAAATTCCTTGGTCACTTTATAGGACTTGTCTCTGTTACTTTAGATCATTAGTCTCTTAACAAGCTAAATTCCCTTAGTGGATGATCGCTCGATTTTGTGAGTCGAGAATGGGGTACAAACTGCAAGTGCACAGTTCTATCGCGTAGTTTTAAAAGATATCGATCCCACAGGGACTTATGAATTGATATGCCGTTATCTAAGGTTACTTCGTAAAGCTAAGGTGGATAATGTTTGATTGTTTGGGGAAAAGCTAAAAACTAAACTAGGATCTAGATTAAATATTAATAAGCGGATATCGGTATGTAGTTCGTCGTAATTAGGGAATCAATTCTTTGTCGGTTTCTTGGTTTTAAAATAAATCTTTTCAGTTGACTTTATTGATTAAAAGTTTTATCTCAAACTCTCGCTCTATTGAATAAACCATGATTTTATGTTAATGTAGCTGTCACTTATAATTAAGTCAAAAAACCATTTTTTGAAAGCAATACAGTCCATAGAAACTCTTTTTAAGAAAACACTGACCGTTTAAACACCCTTATCTCAAACTCTCGCTCTGTTGACTTAGGTTATATAATTAAATTTGGATGCTTAACTCTCGTCCTCACATTCAATCTTTAAAAATACTTTTTGGAAAAGACCAGAATTTAATTAACTCTAAAACTTGCTCTCGCCCTGATCTAGAATTAATGTCCAATTTACACTGTCCAGTTGAAACCTCAAACTCTCGCTCTATTGATTTTAACTTCTTTATGTCTTTTACTTTCGTAAAAACCTTTGTTATTAAACCTGTAAATTGAGACCGTAAAAAGAGTGATTTTAATTTTAAATTTAATTAAACCGACTTAGTTCTGATCCCTTATTCCGCTTAGTTTACATACCGATATCTAAGCGAATTAGCCAGACATGCTAAACAAACTAAAATACTTATCATGCATAAACAGACTCATCCCAGGCAGATAATATAAATAAATAATAAAACAAAGCATTAAATAATAATTAAAGAACCTGAATAAGTTAAACAGTAGTCTTGAACACTCCACCACAAGCCGGTAGGATTTGTTCTTGGATTCTTCAATTAAACAACAAATTAAAACGAAGGAAATAAAAAAACTGGATTCTAACGTAAGGTTAGATCCGATAAAAAGGTACACAATAGTTTCCGGTGTAGAAACTATTGTGCGAAAAGAATTAACTAAATGCTAAAAAGGAAATAGAAATTGCAAGGGAAATAGTGTAAAACTCGTAAAAGCAATGCTGTAAAAATAATGCTTAAGTTGCTGGAAGAGAAAAAGGCAAAAGCGAAAACGGCAAAAGAAAAATATGGAAAAAGCGTGGAACCCTTTTAGGTTTGGAAAGTGGGTATTTATATTGGTGCCTTGAGTAACTGCTTCCGCTTCCAAAGGTCTTCAACGTGCAAAGTACTTAGGCGTGGACATCGGCTTCAACTCTCCCTCAACGTCTCTGAAGCGTTCCTTGCGCCAAAAATGTAGGGGAATGGTGTGACGTTCGTCACACCATGTGTGACGTTCGTCACAGGAGTGTGCAAGGCGTGACGCTCGTCACAGCCTCTGTGACGCCCGTCATAGGCACAACACCTGTGTTCTTGTACTTTGGGCTGGGCTTTGACATTTGGTTCATTTTCTCTCCTTTTTGCACCTCCTTTTCTTCCATTTTTACTTGTGCTTCAAAATAAGCCACCTGAGACAAATAGGAAGAAAATACCGCATAATATCTAATAAAATGAAGTGAACTGAAATAAATAATGATAAAATTTAATTGAATTAAGTCCTAAAATATGATATAGTTTCATGTTATCAAACTCCCCCATACTTAGATTTTTGCTTGTCCTCAAGCAAAATTCAGTATAGAACTCGTTAAAGGTTTTAGCCAGATAAAATTTCAAAACACACATCAATTCGTAATAGGTTGCAAGTGGATTTAGTTTAGAAGCAACTTGAGTTTAATCTTGACATCAACAGCCACCGTCACAACCTAGATAACCCTGCCTTATGCAAATCAGTTCAAGTACACTATGATAGCTATCCTGGTTCCTTTACTCTTATTTCACCCATTTTCATTCTAGCGAAATCACATTAAGCCCTTTATCTTTTCGCGCACATAGTGGAGTAACCGGTTAGTGATTCTGATTCCCTTTTTAGCTTGAAGTTCTGGTACATAAGTCGGATAACTTCGTTATTCAGTCCATTGCAAATTGCGGGGGATCGGACCGTAGTCTGCCCTACCAAGTTCAGTACCAGATACCTGCTGAACCAACTCATAATGGATCTTACATCTTATGCTTTTGTATGATCTGCAACCTTTAGATTAAATGATCTGGTAAGGATCACCTAACTTACTTAGTGCATTTCCTGATATATTTATATTTTTTATGTTACTTTGGGAATCATTCACTTATATTCATCGGCTCTCCACGTAGTTTGCTATTAGGATGGTGCTGACTTCTTGTATAAACTACTCGGGGTTACTATAAAACTAAAAGTTCAAGGGATTGGTATAATAGGTACTTATCCTGATCTAACGTGTTGAGGTTCGTTTAGAGTGTTCGGCGGTAGTGGTCTTTGTCTTAATTCGTCTCAAGATCGATAAGATGAGCAACCTTTATACTTATTGGGTGTTGAATTTTTGTTGTGGCTCATGGAAATTTGAGGGAATAGATAATAGAAATTTGTTCACACTCGGGACTTAACTTAAAATAATAGATTTTTTTTATATATATAATAATTAAAATAACAATGAAAGGAAAGGTACATACTTGAAAAATGGAAATAGAAAGAACATGGTTTCCCCCCCATACTTAAATTAAACATTGTCCTCAATGTTTTAAGGAAATGAAATACAATATGGAAAGGAAAAAGAAACTACAACTAAGGCTGCCTTCCGCCTCTGGTTCTTGGGCCAGGTGATCTCTGACGTAAGTCTAAGTTGTCGAACCTGCTGAATAACTCAGTAAACCGCTGGTCGGTTATGGCATTCCTAGCATCCTGTTGTTGTTGCATTTGACGCATCATTTGCATTATCTCGACATTTTGTGCTTGCATACCATCAATAGCATCCATGATGTCGTCGTTGGTTGCAGGCCTTCTTCGTCGACGACGTTGGGAGGGTGGGCCAGTTGCATTATCGGAAGGGTTGAGCGGGGCGGATTGTTGTGCAGGAGGCCGATCACCTTGCTCCATTTCTTCAAACTCGTCTGTGGGCGGGTTTGCTTGTGAAGGCTCGGTGGCTTCGGGAGCATTTAGATCATAGAGGAGGCGGTTGCGGTTTGTGACATCGGTCAGGGCCATGTTGGGTAGGACAACGCTTGGGATGGCCTGGTTGTTCACCATAAGATAATATCCTCCTCCTACTCTATTCTTAATCATGCGGCTGGATCGACAGTAGTTGATGTCCATAAATAGGGGAGGTAGAGATTCTAAGGTTTGGAGTCGGTCCCCTAAGTTTAAGCCAAGTGCAATGGTGGTGATTAATCCACCAATTACAAAGGGTTGGCGGCCTCTAGCACATAAGGTGCGGATATGATGAAGTAGAAAAGAGGCAGCGTTTACCTTAGCAGTCGGTTCGAAGACGCATTCGAGGAAGAATAGTTCTTTTCCATTGACCTTACTGTTGTTTGGTCTTCCAAAAACTGTGTTTTGTAGGATCCGGAGAAAATATCGGATGGTTGGGTTATGTATGTGGGAAAGAAGGAGTTCTTCCCAATTGTAGGCATCTAGACCGGATATTTTCTTAAAAAGGGTGGAAATGGCAACTGTGCTCCAGTTTATTTCGGGAGGGATTCTGGGGTAGACTTGACCTTCTGTGGGAAAGTGTAGCATGGTACTCAATTGGTTTTGGGTTAAGGAGTACTCGGTGTTGAACATTCGGAAGGTTGCGGTGCCGGTTAAAAATTCATCTTCACCGGCGGAAGTGGTGTATGCGTATGAACTTAAGAACTCTAAGGTTAGGGAGGGGTATGTTGGTTGGTTATGGGTGCATAGAAAGGTTAAGTCGGCTTGACGGAGCATCCATTCGATACCTTGGAGTAATCCTAATTGGTGTAAACAAGTAAAATCAGGGTACCTGGTGGAGACGACGCCTCGCTGTTGGAAACGCTCGAATTGCTCCCTTTGATAATTTTCGTCTTCGGATCGGAAGATGATATTTCCGAAATTCTGATTTCCCGCCATAGTGATGAATGAAATTGAAGGAGTAATTTGGAGAGAAAAGAAATGTATTTGATAGGAGAGAATTGTTTGTGGTGAATGAAGGGAGGTTTTGATGGGTATTTATAGGAAAAGAATTTGGAAGTTGGAAAAAAAAAGTGGTTGAAAAGTAAATAAATGTGGGTAAATGTGAATAAATGGGGAAGATAAAAAATGAAGGGTGTAACGTTCGTCTCCAACGGCTATGTAACGTTCACCTAGTCAGAAAGGTGTTACGCTCGTCACAGGGGTGTGACGCTCGTAACAGGCTCTTGGCGTGCCGTTCGTCATAAATTGTGTGACGCTCGTCACACATTTTTTTTTGGCAAGGCTTCAGTAGCGTTCTACAGAATTACTTTGGTAATGGATTTATTTTTATTATTTTGTTTTGTTTTTAGATTATTTTATCTTGCTAATTAATTTATCTTGCACGCTATTCTACTTTGCATAATAGTGCATGAATAATTCAATAAGTTATAGGTAGCAACAGTAGAGAATATAATAGCTATTGCATAATAAAATTAAATAAATAGCTTCAATAAAATGATCATAATGTAATATTGGAAAGAAAAAAAACAAAAGAAATGTGAAAAGGAAACAAATGTGAACATGAATTCAAATAACATTAATGAATAATCTAACTTAAAACTAAATAGCTAAGAAAAATAACTAAATTCGATCCATCTGCACGATCTCTGGCCGGAGGAGCAAAAGAGTTAACACGGTGTAGCAACTCGTGAAACTGATCTGTCATACTGCTCATGTATCCTAGAACTTCGTGTCTCATGTCAGTAAATTCTTCTCTGAGGGCGTCTTGTTCTGACATCAAAGCTTCAATGGCGGTGTTATAATCAGTTCCGGGCATATGATGCCGGAGGTCGGATATTGCTGATTCTTCGGTCTGAACAGGCTGAGGAGGAGGGTCAATATCATAATAGCCAGATGGTGTCTGAGGGTCAGATTCAGCATAAGGGATCTGGTCATTATAAATCTCATAGTCATCACAAATCTCATAGTCCTGGATGGATTCAGTGGATCTAGCAGGAGTGGGGGTTTCGTTCAGATTGTAGAGCCAGTTGTTGCGGTCATGAATACTAGTCCTAGGATCGGGTAAGGTAAATAGGCAAAGAACCTGGTTATTAATAATAAGCTCAAACTCATCAGATCCTAGGTTTGCTATAAACAAGGTGTTGAAGAGGAAGGGTATACTCATAGTAGTAATGCCACAAAAAGGGCTTAGGTCGAGAATCGACTGACGTAACCCGATAGCGTTACCAATCATGGTTATCAGACCGCCTATTCTAATGGGTGCTCGCTCATCTTGGATAAGGTGGTCGAAATTTGCTAGCATAAAGGTGGCACCGTTTACTGGACGGCTCTGAGAAGCACAGAATAGGATGAAGAGTTCATCACGTGAAACTGAAGTGCTGTTTGGCTTCTCTCCAAATAAGGTGTGGGTGAGGATCCCATGGAAGTAACGGAAGGTCGGATTATGAATGTTTCCAGGGAGAAACTCATGGTCCTCGGGTTCATCATTTCCAGTCAAACTACCCCAAAAGTGTTCAAGTTCTCTATACTCAAAAAGTTCTTCCTGGCTTACTGTGAATGTGTCAAAGGAGGTAGGAAAACCCAATAGGTTTGTAAAGTTTCTAATATTAAATTGGTACTCCATGTTGAACATTCTGAACTGGATAAAACCTCTGCTAATTCCTTTTCCATGGCTGGGTAGATAGATTAATGAGCTAAGGAATTCTAGTGTGAGTCTCCGGTAGGTGGCGAAATGTCTTAGGATAGGGGATGTCTCCCATCCTATCTGATTCAGCAAATACAGGACACTTTCTCTTAGTCCAAGGGCAGTCATAGCCCAATCATCAGCATATAAACTAGGTAGCATCTCTCTAGTGGCTAGTTCGTCAAACTTTTGTTTCTGAGCCATTCCTCTGAATTTGATACCCATACGATCAATATGTTCCATCTGGTTAGTGTTAGCTAGAGAAAAGAAAACATGAGTTTTAGTTAGGATTTGGCCAAATGCCGAAAGAAGAAAAAAAGTTATTATTATTATTATTATTATTTTTTGAATTAAAATAAATCAGGAATGAATACTAAACAGAAATTAAAAGAATAATTAAGGAAGAAATAGGAAAATGATAATAATAGAATAAGAAAATAATAAAATAATTGTGGGTTGTCTCCCACTAAGCGCTTTGTTTAAATGTCGCAAGCTCGACAAAGAAACTGTTAAGTATAATCTATTGATCCTAGGGGCATTTCGTCTAAGTGTAGGATTTGCGAATCTTCGTTGGTTTCCGCATAGTGATAGTGTTTTAGACGTTGCCCGTTTACAGTGAACGGTTCTGTGGATTTGCCTTTAATTTCTATCGCTCCACTGGGAAAGATGTTAGTAATATGAAAAGGACCTGACCATCTGGATCGTAGTTTTCCCGGGAATAACTTTAGTCTAGAGTTAAATAAAAGGACTGCGTCGCCTTGCTTGAAGATTTTCCTTGATATACGCTTGTCATGCCATTGTTTTGTTCTTTCTTTGTAGATTCTGGCATTTTTATAGGCGTCTCTTCTGAGTTCCTCTAATTCGTTTATGTCAAGGATTCTCTTTTCGCCGGCGGCCTTATAGTTTAAATTCAGATTTCTAATAGCCCAATAGGCTTTATGTTCTAACTCTACCGGGAGGTGACAGGATTTTCCATAAATGAGTTTAAATGGGGTCGTCCCTATGGGGGTTTTATAAGCAGTTCGGTATGCCCACAAAGCCTCTGGTAATTTCAATGACCAGTCTTTCCTTGAAGTGGCGACTGTTTTTTCTAGTATTTGCTTGATTTCTCTGTTAGATACTTCCACTTGTCCACTGGTCTGAGGGTGGTAAGGTGTCGCTATCCTATGTCTCACGCCGTATTTAAACAATAGTTTTTCGAGTACCTTGGATATAAAGTGCGATCCACCATCACTGACTACTATTCTTGGGATGCCAAATCTCGGAAATATTATATTCTTAAAGAGTCTAGTTACTACTCGGGTGTCATTTGTTGGAGAAGCTATAGCTTCGATCCATTTTGAAACGTAGTCTACTGCCACGAGTATGTATTTGTTACCGAAAGAGGATGGAAAAGGTCCCATGAAGTCTATTCCCCACACGTCGAAAATCTCTACTTCCAAAATACCCTTTTGTGGCATCTCGTCACGTCTAGATATGTTTCCTGTGCATTGGCATCTGTCACATTCCTTAATAGCCGCATGTACGTCCTTCCATATAGTTGGCCAATAAAAGCCGGCTTGTAGGATTTTAGAGCAGGTCTTGGATGTACTTGTGTGTCCACCATAAGGAGCGGAGTGGCAGTGTTGGATTATATTTTCTACCTCTTCTTCGGGTATACATCGACGGAAGATACCATCGGGGCCTCTTTTGAAAAGTAAGGGATCATCCCAGTAATAGTGTTTTATGTCGTAGAAGAATCGTTTCTTCTGCTGGTAAGATAAAGTAGGTGGAACTATTCCGGCAGCTAAATAATTGACGAGATCAGCGTACCATGGTGTGACAGATATAGCTAAGGTGGTTTCTACTGGCTTGTCAGAGTTATTCTCTTCCAAAGTAGCTATAAGTTTATCGTACGAGAAATCATCATTAATTGATGTTCTTTCCGGTTCAAGGTTCTCAAGTCTAGAGAGGTGGTCTGCTACTACGTTTTCAGTTCCTTTCTTGTCCTTGATTTCTAAATCGAACTCTTGTAGCAACAAGATCCATCTTAGGAGTCTAGGTTTAGCATCTTTTTTTGTTAAGAGGTATTTGATAGCAGCGTGATCAGTGTAAACTATTATTTTGGCTCCGACCAAGTAAGAACGAAATTTATCTAGCGCAAATACAACTGCTAGGAGTTCTTTCTCGGTAGTGGCGTAATTCATCTGCGCTTCATCTAGGGTCCTACTTGCGTAATATATAACGTGAAGCTTTTTATCCTTTCGTTGTCCTAAAACAGCACCTACAGCATAATCGCTGGCATCACACATTATTTCGAATGGTTCATTCCAGTCGGGTGTCTGCATTATGGGTGCGGAGATCAATGCTTGCTTAAGCGTTTGAAATGCTTTTAAACAGTTATCGTCGAATATGAATTCAGTATCTTTCATCAATAGTCCGGTTAAAGGTTTAGTTATCTTAGAGAAGTCTTTGATGAATCGTCGGTAAAAACCGGCGTGTCCTAAGAAGCTTCGTACTTCTCTCACGGTTCTTGGGGGTTGAAGATTTTCGATTACCTCTATTTTGGCTTTGTCTACTTCAATTCCTCTGTTCGAGATGATGTGTCCTAAAACAATTCCTTCTTGTACCATAAAGTGGCACTTCTCCCAGTTAAGTACTAAGTTTACTTTTACACATCGCTCAAGAACTCTTTCTAGGTTTTCAAGGCATTCTTCAAAACTTTGTCCGTATACGGAAAAGTCATCCATAAATACTTCCATGATGTTTTCGAGAAAGTCGGCGAAAATTGCCATCATGCATCTTTGAAAGGTTGCAGGAGCATTACACAGGCCAAACGGCATTCGTCTATAAGCGAATGTACCAAAAGGGCACGTGAACGTTGTCTTTTCTTGGTCATCAGGGTGAATTGGTATTTGAAAGAAGCCTGAATAACCGTCTAGATAACAGAAATGTGAATGTTTTGCTAATCGTTCTAACATCTGGTCAATGAATGGTAAAGGGAAATGATCTTTTCGGGTTGCTTTGTTTAGTTTCCTATAGTCAATGCACATTCTCCATCCCGATTCGATTCGTTTCGTTATAGTTTCCCCTTTTTCGTTGTCAATAACGGTTATGCCTCCTTTCTTTGGTACTACGTGTACAGGACTAACCCATTTGCTATCAGATATAGGATATATAATACCTGCTTCTAATAACTTGGTTATTTCCTTCTTTACCACCTCACTCAGGATCAGATTTAGTCTCCTCTGGTGTTCCCTAGAGGTTTTACAGTCTTCTTCTAGCATGATGCGGTGCATACAAATAGAAGGACTTATTCCTTTAAGATCGGTGATGTGGTAACCTAGTGCGGTTGAATACTTTCTTAAGATATGTAGGAGTTTTTCTGTTTCGAGTCTTCCTAGGTCTGCATTAACTATCACAGGTCGTTCAAGTTCTAAGTCTAGGAATTCGTATCTCAGATTTTTGGGAAGTGTTTTCAGGTCGAGGGTTGGTTTGTTAAGACATTGCGTAGGGTCCGGTGTTATTGCTAAACATTGGTTAAATTTGTCTTCTACAAGGTAGTCGGATGATTTGTCTTCTCCTAACTCTGCTTCTTTTATGCATTCATCGATGATATCCATGAAGTAACATGTATCCTCTATTGCAGGTGCTTTCAAGAATTGGGAAAGAATGAACTCAATTTTCTCTTCACCTACTTCGAAGGTGAGTCGTCCTCGTTTTACGTCAATGATTGCACCGGCAGTTGCTAAGAACGGTCTTCCCAGTATAATGGGTGTAATATCATCTTCTCTAATGTCCATAATTGTAAAATCAGTTGGAATGTAGAATTGACCTATGCGTACGGGAACGTTTTCAAGAATTCCTACAGGATATTTGATGGAACGATCTGCTAGTTGCACAGACATTTTGGTTGGTCTTAATTCTCCCATTTCCAGTTTCTTACATATGGATAAAGGCATAACGCTAATTCCGGCTCCTAAATCGCATAAGGCTTTGTCGATGACAAATTTTCCTATGTGACAGGGTATAGAGAAACTACCCGGGTCCTTGAGTTTAGGAGGCATGTTTTGGATTATAGCGCTACATTCGGCAGGGAGTGTAACGGTTTCGCTATCTTCAAGTTTCCTCTTATTAGAAAGAATTTCTTTTAAGAATTTAGCATATGAGGGCATCTGCGTAATAGCTTCGGTGAACGGAATTGTAACGTTTAATTGTTTAAGGAGATCAACAAATTTTCTAAATTGGCCCGCATCTTTGGTTTTAACAAGCCTTTGAGGGTAAGGGATAGGTGGTTTATAAGGTGGTGGAGGTACATAAGGTTCCTTCTTTTCTATGGTTTCCTTATTACTCTCTTCCTTTTCCTTAGGTTCACTTTCCTCAGTTGATTTTTTAGGGTTTTGGTTTTCTATCCTTGGATCAGACGGTCCTTCCACTTCCGTTCCACTTCTTAATATGATTGCATGAGCGTGGCTTCTCGGGTTAGGTTGGGGCTGTCCAGGGAATGTACCAGTTGGGGCAGCAGTAGGCGCTTGTTGTTGAGCTACTTGTGATATTTGTGTTTCCAGCATTTTGTTATGGGTAGCCAGGGCATCTACTTTGCTTGCTAGTTGTTTAAGTTGTTCGCCAGTGTGTACATTCTGGTTTAAGAAATCTTTATTGGTTTGTTGTTGGGAAGCTATAAAGTTTTCCATCATGATTTCCAAGTTGGATTTCCTAGGGGCGTTATTGTTAGGCATGGATGGGTTCGGTTTCTGATATCCTGGAGGTATAGCTGGGGCTTGATTTGGAGATTGTCCAGGTGCGTACAAAGTATTATTACTCTTGTATGAAAAGTTTGGATGGTTCTTCCAATTTGAGTTATAGGTGTGCGAGTAGGGGCTTCCTTGAGCATAGTTCACTTGCTCTGCTTGGATTCCTGTCAAGAGTTGACAATCCGTAGGAGTGTGACCTTGGATTCCACAGACCTCGCAATTCTGAGTTATAGCAACCACGGCGGCTGGAGGTGATATATTTAAACTTTCAATTTTTTGGACCAGAGCGTCCACTTTTGCATTAACATGATCAAGGTTACTTATCTCGTACATGCCGGTTTTCGTTTGAGGTTTTTCCACCATTGTTCGTTCGGTTCCCCACTGATAGTGGTTTTGGGTCATGCTCTCGATAAGCTGGTAAGCATCAGCATAAGGTTTGTTCATTAATGCACCACCTGCAGCGGCGTCTATTGTTAACCTTGTGTTGTACAAGAGACCATTATAAAATGTGTGAATTACTAACCAGTCTTCCAAACCATGGTGTGGGCAAAGTCTCATCATGTCTTTGTATCTTTCCCATGCTTCGAAAAGAGACTCGTTGTCTTTCTGTTTAAATCCGTTTATCTGGGCTCTTAACATAGCTGTTTTTCTTGGCGGAAAGTATCGGGCAAGAAAAACTTTCTTCAACTCGTTCCATGTGGTGACAGAGTTGGAAGGGAGAGACTGAAGCCATCTTCTAGCGCTATCTCTTAATGAGAAAGGAAAAAGACGAAGTCGAATTTCCTCTGAAGTGACACCATTAGCTTTAACAGTATCAGCGTATTGGACAAATACGGATAAATGAAGGTTTGGATCCTCGGTAGGATTTCCAGAGAATTGGTTCTGTTACACTGCCTGCAACAGCGAAGGTTTAAGTTCGAAGTTGTTTGCTTCGATTGCGGGTGGAGCAATACTTGAATGCGGTTCATCTTGCGATGGAGCGGCGTAATCTCTAAGAGCACGAGCTGGTTCTGCCATCTCGGTTATCGAAGGAAAAATGTTTTTGAAATCAGGAAATTCTACAGGAGGGAGATTGTTTGCAGCACGATATTCCCGAATTCGTCGTAGGACTCGGAGATATAGTTCGATATCGTTGATTCGTAAATAGAGCGGTTCGCCTTGTGAGCGAGTGCGTGGCATACAAATCAACGAAAGAAAGAATAGAAGAAAAAGAAACCTTAGTCTCTACAGCGTAACGGAAGAGTTACGATATCGATTAAATAAAAGTCCCCGGCAACGGCGCCAAAAACTTGATCGCTCGACTTTGTGAGTCGAGAATGGGGTACAAACTGCAAGTGCACAGTTCTATCGCGTAGTTTTAAAAGATATCGATCCCACAGGGACTTATGAATCGATATACCGTTATCTAAGGTTACTTCGTAAAGCTAAGGTGGATAATGTTTGATTGTTTGGGGAAAAGCTAAAAACTAAACTAGGATCTAGATTAAATATTAATAAGCGGATATCGGTATGTAGTTCGTCGTAATTAGGGAATCAATTCTTTGTCGGTTTCTTGGTTTTAAAATAAATCTTTTCAGTTGACTTTATTGATTAAAAGTTTTATCTCAAACTCTCGCTCTGTTGAATAAACCATGATTTTATGTTAATGTAGCTGTCACTTATAATTAAGTCAAAAAACCATTTTTTGAAAGCAATACAGTCCATAGAAACTCTTTTTAAGAAAACACTGACCGTTTAAACACCCTTATCTCAAACTCTCGCTCTGTTGACTTAGGTTATATAATTAAATTCGGATGCTTAACTCTCGTCCTCACATTCAATCTTTAAAAATACTTTTTGGAAAAGACCAGAATTTAATTAACTCTAAAACTTGCTCTCGCCCTGATCTAGAATTAATGTCCAATTTACACTGTCCAGTTGAAACCTCAAACTCTCGCTCTATTGATTTTAACTTCTATATGTCTTTTACTTTCGTAAAAACCTTTGTTATTAAACCTGTAAATTGAGACCGTAAAAAGAGTGATTTTAATTTTAAATTTAATTAAACCGACTAAGTTCTGATCCCTTATTCCGCTTACTTTACATACCGATATCTAAGCGAATTAGCCAGACATGCTAAACAAACTAAAATACTTATCATGCATAAACAGACTCATCCCAGGAAGATAATATAAATAAATAATAAAACAAAGCATTAAATAATAATTAAAGAACCTGAATAAGTTAAACAGTAGTCTTGAACACTCCACCACAAGCCGGTAGGATTTGTTCTTGGATTCTTCAATTAAACAACAAATTAAAACGAAGGAAATAAAAAAACTGGATTCTAACGTAAGGTTAGATCCGATAAAAAGGTACACAATAGTTTCCGGTGTAGAAACTATTGTGCGAAAAGAATTAACTAAATGCTAAAAAGGAAATAGAAATTGCAAGGGAAATAGTGTAAAACTCGTAAAAGCAATGCTGTAAAAATAATGCTTAAGTTGCTGGAAGAGAAAAAGGCAAAAGCGAAAACGGCAAAAGAAAAATATGGAAAAAGCGTGGAACCCTTTTAGGTTTGGAAAGTGGGTATTTATATTGGTGCCTTGAGTAACTGCTTCCGCTTCCAAAGGTCTTCAACGTGCAAAGTACTTAGGCGTGGACATCGGCTTCAACTCTCCCTCAACGTCTCTGAAGCGTTCCTTGCGCCAAAAATGTAGGGGAATGGTGTGACGTTCGTCACACCATGTGTGACGTTCGTCACAGGAGTGTGCAAGGCGTGACGCTCGTCACAGCCTCTGTGACGTCCGTCATAGGCACAGCACCTGTGTTCTTGTACTTTGGGCTGGGCTTTGACATTTGGTTCATTTTCTCTCCTTTTTGCACCTCCTTTTCTTCCATTTTTACTTGTGCTTCAAAATAAGCCACCTGAGACAAATAGGAAGAAAATACCGCATAATATCTAATAAAATGAAGTGAACTGAAATAAATAATGATAAAATTTAATTGAATTAAGTCCTAAAATATGATATAGTTTCATGTTATCAGTGGACTACAACTTTCATTAGCAGTCATTCATATAACTCCTCCCCACAAGCATCTTTGGGACCCCGCTTCAACAACTTGTCAATCATTGACTAGGCTTGCATGCAATGCGCTTTAAGCAATAGAGAATGATGAGAGGGGATTTCCCTACACTTGTCTATAATATTTTTGGGTACGGGACGAATGAACTAGTTCCTCATTGTATTTATCTCTATTCATAAAATTTAGTGCAATTCTATTTAATTCACTGTCCAATCTTCCCCTGACCTCTATGGCTTTTCTTTTCAGATCCTTTTGGTTTAAACACAAATGAAATCTCCTTTCCTTTTATGATGATACCTACATGGTTATTCTCTGGGTTGACACCTTGGTTATTCCCTCCTTTTGGTTTAAACACCACTGCAATTTCATTTTTAGGGTTGACACCTTCATGGTTATTCCCTCCTTTTGGTTTAAACACCACTGCAATTTCCTTTTTAGGGTTAACATCTTCATGGTTATTCCCTGGGTTGACACCTTCATGGTTATTCCCTCCTTTTAGTTGAAACAACATTGCAATTTTCTTTTTAAGATTGACACCTTTATGGTTATTCCCTGGGTTGACACCTTCATGGTTATTCCCTCCTTGTGGTTTAAACACAATTGCAATTTCCTTTTTAGGGTTGACACATTCATGGTTATTCCCTAGGTTGACTCATTCATGGCTATTCCCCTTTATTGGTTTAAACACCTTTTTCTTACCATGTTAGACCCAGTGCTTTGTTAAGACCCTTGTGTAAGACCCCAATTTTGACCCTAAGATCCCTCATGCAATTTCATCATATGCATTAGCATTGGGATCATACCTTGGCATCCTCCTTACCCCTCTTTCATTGGGTTTATTTTGGGAGAGAACACCAAGCACCATGCGATTGTATCATACTTGTATATTATCATTTCACTAACCAAATCACCAAAAATATGTCTTTGTATTTGCCTAACTCTTTTGTAAGAAGGGCATGATCACCATTGATCTATCAAGTTCACATCTAGGGTTTGAGACCCTCATAGCTAAGAGCACAACCAAGGAATGATCCACAATGTCTCTAAGCATCATATATGAGTCCCAATGATCTTTTCATGTTATTTTGATCAAGATTTCATCAAGAGTTTGGAGTTGGTTTGCCTTGGAAACCCTAGTTTGTCTGGGTATTTTGAGTAACTTCTTCAACAAGCTTCTTCACCAATTGATCAAATTTATCAAGGTACACTTCAAAATTCATCATCTTATGCATATATTATCTACCATGAACCTAAAAAGTCAAGAGAATTGCAAGTTAGCAAGTTCGTTGATGGTGGTTGGCCAGATGAATTCATTTGATCAAAATCGGGTCCCCTTAGACCCTATATCCTACAACTTTCACCATATGAAAATGATTCCAAGAGCAACGTTACTCTAAATAACATTCCAAACAACTTTCATATTGAAGTCTAGAGCTAATTTTGCTTAGAAAGTCATTTTCCATGTTGAAACATTATAGGTCATTTTGTCTAAACCCTAATTTGAAAGTCAACTTCCCAAGGCCATAACTTGCTCAATTTTTATAAGATGAAATATTTCCAAGTTACAAAATCAAATTCAAGATGTCTATTTCAACTTTGATGTATGGAGTGAGAGCTAAATCAACTTTTATGAGCATGTGATATGAGGATACATGATAGGTCATTTTGGACCAATACCATTGAACAAGTGATTTTCCTCAACTTCAAAAATGAATAACTCTCTCATTCTAAATCCAAATGACGTCAAATTGGTGACCATTTTGAAGGTGGAACATTAAGGTATGTGGCTTGACACTTAGAAAAGTTTTCAACATGTTTAAATTTCCAAACTTCCACCTCAAAATTCACCTTGATCCAAGTTCCAAATGGAAAAGTGTTCAACATAAGAGTTGTTTCTCTTGATCTAAGCTTTCCAAAGATTCCTATTTCATTCATTTTGGACAAGGTTCGCTAGGGCTGAACATGGTTTTAACATGCCTGCATCAAGTGGAAAAATCAAAAGTGCAAAAGACCATTTCACATTGCCTTGCCATTCAAGCTTCATTTCAATCTCACTTCAGATGCATTTGGACCTAATTGGATTGCTTCATGGGCTTGTACATGGCCATGCAATCATGTGCATGACATTGCCAAATTTGGAAGAAACTTGAAGTGTGCAAGTAACATTCCCAATTGCTATAAATACAAGCCCTCTGAGCTCATTTGAGAGGATCCTTGCGCGCCAGCTTTGCCCCCTCTCTTAAAACCCTCACAATTCAAAGGAAAACCTGAGAATTTTCATTTTGAAAATTGAGTTTAAATCTCACTATTTGGAGATTCAAAAACTCCATGATCCAAAGCTTTGCTCCATTTCCAAACCACTTCTGCAAGCTCCCTGAGTGTGATCAAGCAAGGATTGAAGCAAGCAAGATCAAGTTCTACACAACATTGAAGGTATTTTCCAGAAATTTTCTTCTCTTCGATTCTCACTCAATTCTCATCAATTCTCTTGGATCTTTGGTTGTCTGAAGTCCTACCAATGTAGGCAAGGAGATTGAGTTGCTTTAAGGTCAAATCGAAGCAACTCAGTTGACACACCTCAAAATTCAACTCCTTATATCTTTCTATGTATGTGAAGTTAGTTAAAATTGAGGTCAAATTCGTGCTCTATGCCATTTTTTCTTTTAGATCATGTCCTCCTTTTTCATTTATGTGATGGTGATGACTGAACCAGTCCGGTGAGGCTCGCCTGAGAAGGTGACCAGAGGTTTAGCGCCGGCGATGTGTTGGATAGGTTCAGAGTCATTGATCTTGTTCAAATGTTTTAATCTCACGTGTTGCTTGTAATTACCACTTGTGTTACGTGTTGACTAGTGACTATGGTGGAAAGCGCGTTGACGGCCACTTGATCTGCCACCTCAATTAATGAGGGAGATCAAGTGGTCCACGTTTTTTTTGAATATTTGAATTTCATTTATTTGTTTTATTTTCATTAATTCATATTAATTTTAATATTGATCCAAAAAATATGAGAGTTTCACCAAAAAAATTTAAATAAAATCCCCTTTCATATTCTGAATTAAAATTATTTTTTGGATCATTATTAATAATTTTTATGATTTAATTGATTTTGTGATTTATTTTAATTGTTTAAAAATACTTTTAAGTCTCTAAACATTCTAAAAAAATTCTCCAAGGTCCTTTGACCTTCTTTGACCTATGATAAATCTCATGGCCATTTCTTTGGTGTTTTGATGAGGTTTTAGGAATTTGAAAAACCATATTTAATTTAATGCATTATTTTTAGTATTTTTAAATTGAATAAATTCCAAATAATTGTGTTGAGCCATTTTGATTGTTTGTATGAGTTTGGCTTGTGTTGTTGGGTCTTGGTCAAGGTTGATTTGACTTTGCTAGGTTAAGATCATTGGATTTAGGGGATTGATGGAATGTACATTCCATCTCCCAAAATGAATGAATGATCTTAATTTGGTAAAAGTACTCCTTTGTACAATTTGAGTTTTATCCATTTCCCCTCCCTCTTCATCTTATTCCCCTTCTTTATGCATTCATGTCATGGTCCTATGATATCTCAATATCCTAAGGCTAGTTGATTGAAAATCAACATAAGTATGGATGAGATTAGGCCACCTCTTTTGTATATTATTTTTGCGTGTGATATGTTTCATGAGCAAAGTCCATTATACTATGTCTCTAACATGCATTAACACCAAAATTCTATTGCCCGGTCTCAAATAGTTGTGACTTCTACATAAGTCCAATTACGATTGCTTAACATAACGCTAAATTTTTGGCACAAAAGGCATAGGATTCTAGTTAGTGAGATTGTAAGTCTCCCCTCTTTCATGGTATTGTATGGAAACTTGGCATTTTTTCCTTCCTTTGGAAGATGTCTTGGTCCAAGGATCCATGATTGTGATAAGTAGGTCGAGTGTTCTCCAAAGAATGACTTAAAACAAAAAGCAAAAGCAATACTAACTTCTAACTCATTAACAACTAACATTTACTTTCAAGTTATTTACTTTAATGCACTTTATTTTTTTAAGCCCTATTCATTTGCCATTATTCATACCATTCTAATTGTTTATGTTAATGTCATTTTCACTTTGTTCATTTGGACCATATTTTGTGATATATCTTGTTTGTGTATATTGTGTTTGGTTGTTTGGTCTTTGGCCATTAATGTACATAATAAAGAAAATAACCCTAAAAAAACATCTTGTGTGGACTGTTGGTTTGATCTAAGACAATTGGACTTAGAATTTAGGCAACACTCCTTATGCAAAGGACTTGGTCAATGCCAACTTTCATGTAACCAAGTGCTTGTAATCTGAAACTTCATCTGATACATCCTTGAAAGATCCATTTGAGCTCATCTACAACATGATCATTATGAAGTTGTTATTTTGAACCTGTGACTTATGGCATTAGGGAATTCATCTGCTACATGGGCAAATTTGAAGAAGATCATGAAATGGCTAAGCTTGGATGTGGCTATCTTTATTTGATACCTTGCTCTTCAAGTTAATATTGCGTTCCTTGTTTGTTGCTTGATTCTAATGTCCAAGGGAATTTGGGTTTCTATATGACATTCTTGTATATTGAATTGCAGCACATTGGTCAGATCTTTTCAACTCTTAACTTTTAAATTTATGCTTAGGATTAGTCTCTTCATCTCCTCTCTATCTCTTTAATTTCAAAATCTCTCCCTCCTTTTTAAAACTTCTTTGTTTGAACTTGTTTTTTTTTTATAAACTTAGACCCTTTGCAAATTAGAAACTTTGGCCTTATGCCATTGCATTTTCAAACTTCTTTTCTTAAACCAAACATGTAAATAAACTTAACTATACTTAACTTAAAATTTTCAAAAGCCAAAAAGAACTAACTCATTCAAACCATTTTCTAGGCCTTTGTGCCTTTCAAACCTAATTTTTGTTAAAAGTAATGCATCCACTTTGAAATTTGTATCACGAACTACGAGATTTTGATCCCTCATTTTTATGTTGGTACTTAGGCATAAGTCTGAAGGTCTTGTCAAACACAAAAATATAATTAATGAATTCTTTTCTCATCCCCCCATTCTATTTGCTTGCAAACATCATTTATATAAAATACATATGCACACAAAAAAGGGCTCCCTAGGAGTACCTAGGACACTTTGGGTGCTAACACCTTCCCTCTGTGAAACCAACCCCCTTACCTGTAATCTCTGGCATTTTATTAGTTTTGATTTGAAAACTTCTTATTTTTTGGTTTTGTTCATACTTTTCCCTTTTCCTTTGGAAACAATAAAAGCGCGGTGGCGACTCTTGTTATTTGATGACTTGTTTATCCATAGCTTGATGATCATGAATTTACCGCTACACCTTGTCATATGAGTCTCCGACTTTGACAAGTTTCCTTTTTGTTGGTTTAAACACCACTGTAATTATTTTTTCTTTTGGGACACACCTTTATTGGTTAACCCTAATCCTTTTCCTTTGGTTTAAACACCATCCCTAATATTGTCTTTTCTCAGTCTTTGTCCTCCGAACTACGGAGCTCTAACTTTCTCATTGCACTATAAGAATACATAGGCACGAGAATGCAAATCATTGGCGAGCACTATTCTTTCTTTTCCCTTTCCTTTATGGTTCTCCAAACTACGAGGCTCTAACTTTCTCATTGCATTATAAGAATACGTAGGCACGAGGATGCGAATCCTTGGCGAGCACTCTTCTTTCTTTTCCCTTTCCTCTCTCTAGTTCTCCGAACTACGAGGCTCTGACTTTCTCATTGCACCATGAGAATACATAGGCATGGGGGCCCAAATCCTCCTTGAGCACTCTTTTTCTAACCTTTTTCTATTTTGCAGGTACATGAAGATAGCAACATCCATCCAAGCAAGAACATTTAAGACGGTTCCCATGGAGTACCATGGATGAAAGGGGTGCTAATACCTTCCCCTTGAGTGACTAATTCCCTTACCCGTTTCTCTATGTTTCTTTTTTCCCTTTGGGTTTTCTCGATGTTTTCCCTTCCCTCTTTTGGGATAAATAAAATTCGGTGGCAACTCTATTATACCTTCGAGCGTGCGATGCGTTCGGTGGGTATATTTCATTTGGCTTCAACATCCCTTGAAGAGCATGTGCATATTGAGTTGGTTAAGTTTCTTTAAGAGTATGTGTTAGAACAAGATTTGGTTCTGCATTCGGCATTTAGTTTTGATGATACCAATGCATTGTTTCTTAGAGAACTTTTTTTACACTAATGGTTTTTGTCTGGTGTTTAGCTTTTTCTAACAGTTTCTGGCTCTAAAGCAATGACGTGTGACGTCATCAGATTCGGGAATCAACACATTTTAACTCTGAGGAGATACAAATTCTTTACAAGATATTGTCAAGTTCTAGAAAGATCTTAAACAACGATTCAGAAGAACATTCATCTTAAAGCTTCTGAATATGATTCTGATATAAGAGCCTCTGAAGGTTTGTCTGCCTTAAAGATTTTGCGCTCAAGTTATGAAGATTCTGAAGAACAAGATCTGAAGACTCTAAAGACCAGGTTCTGAGGAATTGTGTCAAGACTCTGAAGACCAAGGTTCTGAAGACTCTGATAACTTGTCTCTTGATCCTTCTAAGCATGCTTCAACATCATTTCATCAGAAGCCTATGAAGATTAGAAGATAAAATCAAAAGGTTTTGCGTCAGAAAAATAGTACACAGTACAAGATCACCCTTTCCTTCACTACCCTGATTTTGTGGGCTAAGGATAATACTATTTTACCATTTTGCCTCCCATACGCAAAACGTTATGAAAGAGACAATTGCAATTCAATATTCCAACTCTACCCTCCAACGGTTATTTTATATGCCTATATAAAGGAGACTCGAAGATTGGAAGAAGTTGTTAATGCTTTGATGACACTCACGCTACTGAACATACACTCATTCTTGTTAAAGTAAATATTTTTTATGTATATTATTTGTAAACACATAAGAGTTTTTGCTCGTTACAGTGAGAGAAATATTCATTGTATTAACTTGTGTTAATATGCTTTTTAGAAGCTTTCTTTGTAAACATAACTTGTAAATCTCAAATATGTTTGAGTGGTTTCCTTGAGTGACTAGGTTTTAGTCAGACAGACTCAAGAATACAAGGACGGTTTGTCTTTGTGGTGTCTGTAATCAGGTTTTGATTATAGTGGATTAAGTCCTTCTTGGGAAGGAGAAATATCCTTGGTAGGGTGGACTGGAGGTAGCTTCGTTAATAGCGAACCAGTATAAAAATAATTTTTTTTATTTTTCTTGTTCGTATTGTCACTTCGTTGAGTTGGTTTTGAAAAAACTTTTGTTTTTAGAAACCCAATTCAAACCCCCATTTCTTATGTTTCTTTCCATCTTCAGTATGTAGACCTCTTCTCCTGGTCATATCAAGATATGCCTGGTTTAGGCACTAACATCGTCGAGCATCACTTGCCACTCAAGCCTGAATATTCTCCTATAAAGCAAAAACTTAGAAGGACTAGACCTGACGTGGCTATGAAAATCAGAGAAGAGGTAAATAAACAGTTTGATGCTAGCTTCTTAGCCATTTATGAATATCCTCAGTGGATTGCCAACATCGTTCCAGGTCCAAAGAAAGACGGGAAGGTCAGAATGTGCGTAGATTATAGAGACCTCAATAAAGCGAGTCCAAAGGATGGCTTTCCTTTACCTCATATTGATGTCTTGGTCAACAACATTGCTTAGTGCTCCATTTTATTATGCATGGATGGGTTTTCCAGGTATAGTCAGATAAATATGTCTCTAGATGATATGGAAAAGAATACTTTTATCACGCCTTGGGGAACTTACTGCTAAAAAGTCATGCCATTTGGTTTGAACAACGCATGGGCAACATATCAGTGAGCCATGGTAACTCTATTTCATGACATGATTCATAAAGAGATTGAGGTTTACGTGGATGATATGATTGATAAATCCAAGACTGAAGATGAGCATCTAGATCATCTGAGGAAATTATTTTCCAGACTTCGAAAGTTCATGCTACGGTTGAATCCTGCAAAATGCACCTTTGAGGTCAGATCTGGTAAATTTTTGGGTTTCATTGTTAGTCAGAAAGGCATTGAAGTTGATCTCGAGAAAGTTCGATCAATTCAAGACATGCCATCTCCCAAAACAGAAAAGGAAGTCTAAGGCTTCTTGGGTCGACTTAACTACATCTCAAGGTTCATCTCCCATTTGACGACTACCTGTGAACCAATTTTCAAGTTATTGAGAAAGAATCAAACAATCGTGTGGAACAACGATTTCCATGGGTTATTTGAAAAAATAAAGAAATACTTGCAAGAACCACCGATCTTAATACCACTTATTCCTGGTAGGCCACTAATCATGTATCTAACTGTATTAGATGAAATGATGGGTTGTGTACTTGGTCAACATGATGACATATGCAGAAAAGAACATGTCATTTACTATCTGAGCAAGAAGTTCTCTGAGTTTAAAACCAAATACTCACTCTTAGAGAAGATATTTTGTGCTCTAGCTTGGATTTCTCGACACCTAAGACAATATATGGTTTTCCATACTACTTTGTTGATATCCAAAATAAATCCAATAAAGTACATATTTGAAAAGAATACTGTCACTAGAAGAATTACTTTGTGGCTAATGCTACTAACTAAGTACGACATCCAATATGTTACCCAAAAAGTTATCAAAGGGAGTGTGTTATCTTACTATCTTGCTCATCAATCTCTAGAGGGTTATCAACTGATGAAGTTTGACTTTCCAGATGAGAACATCTTGTTTATCGGAGATTATGAAATTCCAGACCCTGACGAAGGACCTAAACCAAGATCGCGATAGACGCTCATGTTCGACGGTGCTTCAAATGCTCAAGGTCATGGGATTGAAGCAATTCTCACTTCTCCAACTGGTTTTCACCTTCCGTTCACTACAAGATTATGTTTTGACTGCACTAACAATATGGTAGAATATGAAGCATGTATCTTCAACATTGAATTAATAATTGATATGAGAATTAAAATCCTCTAGGTATTCGGAGATTAAGCTTTGGTAATCAGGTAGATCAAGGGATATTGGGAAACTCGTGATAGCAAGCTAATTCCATACCAGAAACACGTGTCGAAGTTGATTCCCTACTTTGATGAATTCACTATTCACCATATCCCTATGAAAGAGAATCATCTACCAAACGCTTTGGCAACCTTGGCATCCATGTTCAAAGTCAAGTGGAAAAATGAATCACCCTCTATTCATATTGAGCACTTGGATGAACCTCTATATTATTTAGAAACTGAGGCAGAATTTGATGATCAACCTTCATTCTACGACATTAAAAGGTATATAGAGAAACAAGAGTATCCTGAGAATATGTCCATCACTGATAAGAAGGCTCTGAGAAATCTCTCTACCAAGTTCTTCTTGAATGGGGATGTGTTGTACAAAAGAAATTATGAATCTTATTTGCTCATAAGCGTGGATAGACATGAAGAAAACACGGTCATAAAATCCATACATGAGGGTTGTGAAGGAATCCATACTAAAGGGTCTGCTATGGCTAAAAAGATTCTTCGAGCTGGCTATTACTGGACCACCATGGAGGTTGATTGTTACAACTTTTTCAAGAGATGTCAAAAGTTGAGAGGAGTCCTCAGCAAAATCCTCATTCATTTCCAAACACTAAACTTATTCTCATCTCATTCTCTAACCTCACTTGTTCAACAATGGAGAAATTTGTGAGCTCTGAGTATGGTGAGGTGAAGGGGAAGAGAGTGAGTGCAGAGAGAATCAATGTGATTTTTGCAGAGTGGAAAAGGTTCCTTGATGAATTGTGAAGAGTGAGTGAGGTTGAAGATGATTGAAGATAGATGGGTGTTTATATAAAGTGTGTGTAACTGAATTGTTTAGAGAATTAGGACAGAGTTTGTTGCGGTTAGGATAGGGTTAGTGTTAAGTGAATCAATGAGGAAGTTAGTTAAAATGTTAACTCTGTTAATTAACTATTAGTTAACTTGGATTTGAACAGTTAGTGAATGAAGAGTTAGTTTGAATGGATGCTAGAATTAGTGAGTGAAATGTTCTTATTGGAAGGTTAATATTAGTTTGACTTGGTGAGAAGTTAGAAATTTGGAGTGACGTTACTGAAATGTAGTAACTTAAGCAAGTTAGTTAATTTTTGGACACTTAGGTTAGTTAATTTGAGATGAAAAACAGTTAGTGAATTAGTTAAGGTTAGTTGGAATGTTAGTTAGTGATTGAAGATGTGAGTTGTTAATTAGAATGAAGAAAAATAGTTGGATGACAGTCAGATTTATCAATGTGTGCTGAATTAGGTGTTAGTGAATTAATTTGAAAATGTTAGTTAAGTTAGTCTTTTTTTGAACTGAACTGTTAAATTTTGTTAGCATGTTTGGCATTGTCAAGTTAGAGAAAGTTAGTTCAAATTGGAACTTGTTATGGAATAGTGAATTGTTAGGGTTATCATTGTTGATTGATTGAATTATTACTGAACTTGTTATAACATTTGCATGAAAATTAGTTAGGGGACTGTTATGTTGCTATGGAGTTATGGGTTAATGGATGTCAATTTAATTGCAATGCTAGGCTGAGTTAATTGGTTGTTAGGAAACTTGATCAATTGACTGTGTATATGGATTGTTAGGGTGATTGGACCATTGAAGTATGCACTTCCATGGAATGTGGAATGGTGTTAATTTGAGTTGTTTATGAATGTTAGCTAGGACTGAATTGGAACTGTTACAAAATTAGTTAAAGGTAGTGAATGAGTTAGGGTTGTTATGGACTTAGTTTGACAGTTTGAAAATCAGTTAAAACTCGGAGCTAGCTACTATGATATCAATTAATTTGACTAATGAGTAATTCTTGAATTGTTAGTGTGAATTTGGTTATTGAGATGTTATAGGTTGAGCTATTATTGAATATGTAAAATGTCAAGGTGAAATGTCAATGAAGTTTGTTGTGCTAGTTGAATTGGATCTGTTATATTAATGTTTGACTGCTATGTTAGTTGATCTTGTGTGGTGTTTTTGAATTCTTGATGAGGATTTAGTTGTATTGGCTATTGACAATGTTGGTGTTAAATATGTTGGTTAGGAGAAAGCATTGGCAGGCTGTTTAGCTATGTTAGCTTGTTAGGATTGATGATTGGTCATGTTGTGGTGTTATACTAATTGGTATGAGTTAATTGGATGATTGCATTGTGTCCATGTTTGGTTTGTGTATGGCTTGATTTGATCTTTCTAATGTGCATGGTGCGTTTTCCTTGTTGTCGCAGGACTAAGGTGGATGGTAGAATGAGACTTGGTTTAGTATTTGGACATGAAAAGGTTTAACACTACATGGCATATCAAGATGGAAGTTTTAGAAACATCAAGAATCATGATGAAATTTGAAGACATTTGAGGCTTGGAAGATTACAAAATGGGATGTCTTGTGAATGAAGAAAAAGTAGAATTAGGCAGTTTGACTTTGGTTATTTGTTTTCCAAAAATTTAACAGTTGATCATAAGTCAACTCCATGTTAAATGTGTCTTTTTTGTGTAGAATTTGATTTTGCCTTCTTTGTAATGAAATGTTAGATGATTGTAATGAAAATCGACCTTTTAAATCTAGTGTATGTCTTGTATTTCAAGAAAGTACTTTTTTTTTTCAAATTTGAATTTAAATTTGAACTTAAACTATTGGGATACCCTCGCATTCGTATGGATATTGATATGGTACACACATTTTTTCCAAAATATAATAAAAATGAAATAAAAAATTAAATTGTTCAACGAAAAAAGATTATTATTTTTAAAAGAGATAATAAATCAATGTCTATAATTCTTTCCATATATAAAAATCTCAGAATCAACAATATATATTTTTTTATATAAATATTATTTTTATTTTAACATTATTTACAAAAGTATTAGAATTAATTATGAACTTTTTCTCATTATTATTCAATATTTTGATAAGGAACTTCATTTTCTCATTATAATTGTTTTATTTTCGTGTTTAAAAAAATGATAAATTATAATTTGATTAACATTTTTTTTTTATAATTTGTATGCACATTTATTTTCAAAATATAATAAAGTTATTCCCCTTTATAACAATAGTATTTTTCTATTTATCTTTTCACAAAAATATGATCGATAAATTTATATTATTTAATATTTAAAATAATTAAAGTTGTTCCCGTTTATAACAATGATATTTATTTTTCATATATATATATATATATATATATATATATATATATATATATATATATATATATATATATATATATATATATATAATTTAATCAACAATGTATTTTTTCCTGTATATAAATATTGTTTTTGTTTTGATATTACTTATATATTTGAATATGTATACAAATATTTGAATCAACAATGTATTTTTTCTTGTAAATAAATATTATTGTTTTCAAATGACAGACACTTTTACTTATATTTTATAATTTATTTTAACTGAAAGTTTATGTTTTCTTAAACTAATTTTATTTTATTTTTAAAATATTGTATTTTAAATTTAAAATAATATTAAAAATAAAAATATTATTAACAAAAATAATTAAAAAACAACACACTTATTTGGGAGGTGTGGAGAAAAACATTGGATAAAAAAAATATAAACTATGTTGTATATTAAGTAGAGTAGGTTAGTATTATTTGTCCTAATTGTTAAGATTCTGATATATGATTTTTTAATTTTGTCTAATTAATTAAATATTTTTAAAAAGAATTAAAAAATATATTTGTTTTTATTTATTTTTATTATTATTATTTTTCAGAAAACATCTAAAATGAAACATAATATTCATTTAAAAATATATGAATCAAAATAAACTTTCTTTTATTATATAAAAATAATACCGTCTATAAAAAATAATTGGATCATACAAAATGATGTCATAAAAAATAATTTTTATCAATTCTTTCTAATAAAAGTAATTGTACAATTATCAATTATATCATAATTTTATTTTTATGTTACATTTTTTTCTATTGTATAGAATATTTATTTTATACTAAACTTTTAATTCCTTAATGTATATTCATTATTGTTTAGCAGTATTATCCTAAATATTTTTATCTTTTATAATTATAAATTAATTAGTACTATACTCATTATTTTTATAAATGTGTATTTAAATTGATTTAATTTTTTCATTGTTATTTAAAATATGATCCTTTTTTAATTAAAAATTATTGCATATTAATACTCTTAAGATAATTAAAAACATAATTATTAATTATTTAATAATTTCTTTTATCTCTTATAGATAGATAATTTATAAATATGCAGTAAAACTCCTTTATTCATTTCCATGATATAACTAAATAGCACTATAAAGTCTAGTTTCTATTTCTCGGAGAATATTATACCCCTAAATTTTCCGTTACAGATTTTATTTCAAGGAATAGAACATTTACCTAGTTCATGTAAAAAAAATGGCATAAACATTTTTTTACACTTAAGTGACGGTTTAAGAAAATGTTGAGAAATGTATTAATTTGGTAATTATAATATTACAATATTGATTTTTAAAGTTCAAACATCAAAATAATTTAATTATAATTGTTACAAATATTAGAACATTGACTCACACCTTTAATTGATAAATGCCATAAAAAATGTTAGCATTAATAGTAGTAAATACAAAATCAATTTAATAATAAAAGGAAATTTTAACATTAAAAAATATGATCTCAATTTAATAATGAAAAGAAGGGAATATGGTGAAATTTTTGTATTAATGTGAAAATCTTATCTTATCCCTAAACATCCTCCATTCTTATTCCTCCCAGATTTTCAAGGATCTTTGACCCCTATTAACCATCAAAATACAAAATTAAAACATACACAAAAACAAACCGTATATATAATCATTATCTTCGATTTGCAAATTAATTTTACAATTTCTTTCAAATATTAAAAAAAGTACATTAGATACAAATATTTTTAAAAAATAAAATCTATTGTTTTTAATGAATGGAATGACATAGGGTTGAAAAAGAAGTTATAATTGAATATGACTAAGTAAGAAAAAATTAAAGGTATTCTAAATAGAGAAAAAAACTTTAAAAGTTATTTAATGAAAAAATAGATAAAAAAGAGAGAGAGAGAAAATATCCATCAAAATGATTAAAAAAAAATCACAATATTAAACAACATTTTGCCGGTCATGGCTCTTCTTTATTCTGTTGGTTTTTTTATTATTATTATGGAGCATTGAACATTGTAGGACTCCTTCTTTTAGAGCAACACCTTTGTGAGAGACGCACCACATATTCACCCAAATGTAAGACTATTACTCACACTACTCACACTTAATACATTCTAAATACTTCCGTCAAGTGTGGGTCCACAGTGCTCCCCCTCAAGTGAAATCTTACTTCCACAAACTCTAGTACCACACATAACGTTCTTATTCACCACATTGACGTCATTGACAGTCTTCAACAGAACGTTTCTTATTCACCAAATTAACGCCGTTTAACTTTCGATACAAGTAAGCCAGTCCATTTCTCGAAACAAAGGCTCATGATACCATTGTTGGGGGAATTTTTCACAATGTTCAATGCTCCCTAGTGAAAGAATTCCCCCCAACAAATGGTATCAAAGCATTTATTGGGGGAGTTTTTTTTACTATGGAGCATTGAACATTGTGAGACTTCCTTTTTTAGAGCAACACCTTTGTGAGAGACACACCACATATTCACCCAAAACCTTAAGGTGATATGTGGATGAGTTCTCTCACTTATAAATGCTCAAGTCCCCATATTTCTAACCAATGTGAGACTATTACCCACACTACTTACACATTGATACATTCTCAACATTCCCCCTCAAGTGTGAGTCCACAATGCTTCCCCTCAAGTTAAAGCTCTGATACCATTTGTCGGGGGAGTTTTTTACTAGGGAGCATTGAACATTGTAGAACTTCTTCTTTTGGAGTAACACCTTTGTGAGAGATATGTGATATATTCACACAAAGCCTTAAGGTAATAGGTGGGTGGATTCTCTCACTTATAAATGCTCAAGTTTCCATATTTCCAACCAATCTAGGACTATTACTCACACTACTCACACTTGATACATTCTCAACATATTCATCAAGAACATACCCATAAAATACCACAATCTTCATCGTTTTTTATCCATCATCAAGAACAAAACTCAGATAACAACCAAATCTTCATCGATGTTCATCCTATCATTCTTCATTATCAAGATCATACTCAGAAAACAACCAAATATTCATAGTTCTTTATCCATCATCAAGAACACACCCAGAAAATAACCCAATCTTCATCACCCTTCATACTTCATCAAGAATAAATCCATAAAAATTAATTCAATCTTTATCGATCTTCATCCCTCTTCAATAACAAACTCAGGAAAACCCTAATTTGTTTCTCTTCTCACCCCATTGTCAACAATATGGATGAAATATTTGCATCTGATATCTCATCCTTCTTATGTTTGATAATATACAATTTAATGCTTGTATTTTATGAGATCTAAAGTGAGTAAGAAAAAGAAATACTTTGGTTGGGAAAAATGATGAAAATGTATGGGTATGGAAGAAGATTCCTCGTAAGAAGAAATCTAAAAAAAATAGAGCATGTTAGTTATATGAGAGAAAGTTTGTAGATAATGGATTTGTAGAAAAGAAAGTTTGTCGAGAATGGGTTTAAGATAGGATTTAAAAAAAAGGAATGGTAGTGTAACCTGTTTTACAACAACATTAAAGAATTATGTCATATAGTTGAAAATTTGTTGACTGAAAAGGAGAATACAGAGAGGAAAATAGTGTGACGGATAAGAAGTCTACTTTTTTCGAAAATCTAAAAGAAGACTAAAAGTATATGTTGACATATATAAAAACCTCTATAATTGTATACCAACTATTTCAGTATTTGAAGCATATTTTAATCGAATATAATAAATATTTCTCTGGGAAGTAACCAACCGTGCAATTTGGTTAGAAATAATCATAAATGTACAAATATTAACCCCAATTCACGTTGTGGCAAAATATGAATAAAGAGCAATTATGTGATTTCCAGAACAACTTTTCTTATATTATAGATTGAATCTTGAATCCTTGCCTTGAATTTGAATTGCTCTTGACTACTCGAATGAAATACCATGTCATGAATCAAACAAAAGTCAATGATAAGACCTCATAAGAAAATGGTCAACAAAAAGTCAATCTTGCATGGTTGACTTTTGTTGACCAAAGTCAAACTTGAAAGTGACTTCTAAATCAACTGTACATGATGTAATCAACATAACCAAAGATCATAAATCAAAGATTAGTGTCTCACAGAAACTTGACCCATAAGGAATGATCAACCAAAATTTTGGCGTGCCCATAGCCAAAAGGTCAAGATGAAGCGTAATGAAGTCCAGAAGCTTGCATACCATAATCGCATGCCTTGTATCTTAAATAAGAAATCTTTGAATCAAAAGATTGTCATTTGAAAAGTGCAATTATGAATTATTGACCTAAATGACTATGAGTATGCAGATGAATCATAGACCAAGAGTCAAATGAAAAGTGAAAAAATATATGGCAAAATTGGGGTATGACAGTAGGGTCTAATTGTTTTAATAAAAGTTGAAAAAGAGAAGTCGTGAAGAGAGAATTTGGAGAGAGATGTGCCTCATATCATGTATGGAATGAGAATAAATAAGAAAGAGAGAGTAGTAAATAGTAGGTCCTTCTCAAATAGTATTTCTTTTTAACAATGAGAAGTATATGTGAGAATAGACCAGACTGAGTCGAACTTTATTTAAATAGGTAAGACCTAATTAAAAAAATTAAGGCTTAAGTTTGGCCTATACATGTCAAAGATTTTATTTTGAGCCTAGATTGACATTTTTCAAAATCCTATTTAGTATATTAACCTATTTAAAAGTTTATTTTGTAGAGTATGTGCATCCAATTTTTTAGACTAATAAATCTTTTTAGAGGCTATATTTTTTTTTCACTTTTTGCAACATACTTATATAGATAAACATGAGTTACACACAAAATAAAATAATAAAACCAAATTACAAAACTTAAACATGAATATAAGTACTAGAACAAATCAATAGCAAGTCTTGAAATAAATCAACTAGTGATAGTCTTAAACAATAAATTAACAAGCTATCAAACAATAATAGAACAAAATAAGCTGCCACAAAATGCATAAAATTTTCAAATTTTAAGGTGATAACAAAACTAACAAATAACCAACAAAAATGTTTCAAATCTTCGAGATGATTTCTCATTGCATTGTCCACCTTAAAAGATAAATATATCATTATCTTATATATAGGGGTAAAAATATGCTAGATTGTCATAACTTGTTTGATAAAAAAAACATAATTCTCTAATGCGTGACATATAAAATTAATTATGCACACTTAATTTATAAATTTATATAATATATAAAATTATATATGAATAAGTCAGATTGATAGGTATAATAGACTTGCTTGACTCATTTAAATTAATAGACTTCTAAAATATTTGAATTTGACCTTTTATTAAATGAGTTAGATCAAACCAAATTTTAAATAGAGCAGACAGACCTTAACTATTTGCACCCTAATGAAAAAAAGTTACAAAGAAATGGAAAAAAAAGAAACTAGTAAAATTTCACTATGTTACCAAATCAAGTTTTTTTACCAAAATAACCCACTTTTTCAAGAAAATTTCTAAAATACCCCTAGTTTCAAAAAAATTCTCAAAATACTCCACTTTTAGGAGGAGTCGCCAATTGAATTGGAGACTCCTCTTAAAACTTGAATGGAGGCGCCAATTGGATTGGCTAGGGCAGGTGCCCTAGCCAATCCAATTGGCGCCTATGTGTAGGTTTTAAGAGGAGTCGCCAATTCAATCGGAGACTCCTCCTGAAATGCATTTTTTTGTGTTTTATGTTATAAGTGAAAGATAAATTTGATATAATACGACTTGATATTAATAAAGTTTGGAGTTTACACAAAGAAACCTAATGGTGATGACCGGGATCACCTAACCGACCTCCGATCCCACATCCTTCAACTACCCTAACCCTTGGCCCTAATCCACGTTGACGATTCTGCACCGGTGTTTGATCTTCTGAGGGGCCAGGAGCGTCACTACCAACTACATGAGAAGGTCCGTTGAGGTATTCAGACAAGTTAGCATAGTCTTCAGTATGCATTGATGGTGTATCGTCGTAGCTGAGCTCATGACCCATGCCAGAGAAGTTGGGATGTGGTTGACTCATGGATGGGCGACCGAGAAGGTTGAAGGGAGACATGGGTGTGAATGATGCGTCGAGGAAAGGTTGGAAAGGTTGTTGGGGTGTTTAGTAGAGATATGGTTGTTGGATGTTTTGGTTTTGTGATGTTTGTGCTTCTTGGCTATGGTAGGAGGAGGGGCGGTTGGTGTTTTGGCTAAGGCGACTTTGGTATGGTGATGGTGTGGGTGCGAAGCGATGTTGGGTCTCAGGTTGATGGTCAATTTGTTGGTGGTGGTATGGGGTATGCTCTTGGTATTGGGGTTGGGTGAATGACATGTTTTGGTTGTATGTTTGTGTGTTTGTGGAACAGAAAGTTTGACGGATAGGGGGTTGTGAGTAACCGGGATGAGAATGTTGTTGGGGGTTAGATGTTGATCCTTCTTGTGTGTAACTTGCCTGGCGTGGGTCGTATAGGTACATATCTTCGGCGATGAACTGAAAACCAACCGATATGTACCAAGCCATATAAGTACGACTTGGTTTTACCTCAGTTGGCATGACTGCGTCAGTTAAGACATGGTCATGACGGTGCTTCCATTTGTGACACTCCGATCTTGCGAAGCTTTGCCATGGATTGAAGTTCCATTAGTCGTTAACTTTACGCAGATGCCATTCTCCTAGGCTAGCTGGGGGATCTGGGATATTCTGGACCATACCAAACTGCAGCTTCACACGATCGGTGTTGTGCATCTCCACAGTTGTGAACCGTATTATCGGTGTGCATGCAGTCCATACGGTTGCGTCTTCAACGTTGATCTCATGGTCATGATCCAAATTAAGGTATGGACGCCAAATGAACTGAAATGTTAAAGAAGATAGGATTATAATGAATGTAGAAAACTTTTAACAAAATATAACGAAATAATTAAGTTATTTTGCTTACGTCTGTCGGTCGAAGGTGGTCCAATAGGTTGCGATACTGAGTAATACAGTGTCTCGGACATCTGTTGTAACTCATACCACGTGCCGACCATCTACACCAAAAAGTAAAAAAAAATAGTTTGAGGTAATAAACTTTAAGGAAGTAAGTAAAGATATAGCAATTTAAACAACTTACTTTTGTGCATATGGAAAAGTGAAAGGGTTGTTATTGACCGGTGCTAGAGATGGTAGTCTTGACCAACCCCATGCTTGTAACAAAACAGCACATCCAGAAAATGTAGATGTGTCTTTGTGGGAGTTTTTGCACAACGAGCTATAGAGATAGGCTAGACAAGCAGATTCCCAACTGTAACTTCCTATTCTATCTACATGTCTAAGTAGAGGTAAGTACATAATATGCATGCTAGAACCACTACCTTCGGGAAATAAAAACGATCATATTAACAACATAATGTAACACCTAGTTTTTATTATTCGAGCATCTTCGGTAGAATTCTCATCTAAGTATAAACTATTATAATATGACTTTAGGCGTGAGAGTAGTATACCTTGACCTCTAGCATTATCATCTAACAAATCAGTGTCTAAGAGCTCCATGCAAATTGAATTTGCATAGTTGGTCTTACCATTAACAGCCTTGCCTTCAATGGGTAGTCCTAAAAGCATGTAGACGTCTTCTAACGTCACGGTACACTCATCGGTTGGGAACCAAAATGTTGTGTCTCTGGTCTCCATCTTTCGCATAAGGCTGGAATGAATTTGCTATCTATAGACCAAGACAAAATCTTGCTAATATGACCAAAACCGGCGAGTTCAACATAAGGTTGAATCATCGGGTCCATATGGACATATTCGTGGACCCGAGTTCGAAACCTTGATACATCCTATAAAAGAAAGAATAAAACACTTGACTAAGTTGGTATGTCAAAATAAAACGGGGTTGGTGAAGATGAAAGATAAAAAGTTAACAAAAGAAAAAACTTACATATGTTGCGATGTTTGCAACCGTTCCTCTATGCGCTTCGCCCATTGTGAGTAAAGACATTTTGTTGGGGGGTTGGTGTAGATGAAACTAGAAGATGTTGTTGAAGATGAAATTGTATAAGAAGTATTGTAGAGGAAGTAGTGAGAGTGATGGTGTGGAAGAAGTGTTGATGGAGTGGATATATTTATAGGAAAATGGATGGGAGCATGAAAAGTTGTGCTTGCATGGTGTCTCCACTTGAATTGGCGACCATGTACAACCTTTAAGAGGGGTCACCATTCAAATTGACGCCTCCATAGGGACATGCATGCAAGACCTAGGTCTGATTGCTTGGTTTCGAGGTCTGAATGCATGGTGTCTCCACTTGAATTGGCGACCATGTACAAGGAATAAGTGGAGGCGCCAATCCATTTGGAGTGTGTGTATGCATGTCTGACACGTGGTTGTCTTGTCTCCTGCATGCTGAACAAGTCACTTCTTGATAGCTTGCATGGTTGACACATCATCTCAGAGTATCTTGCATGTCCTACACGTCATTTCGGACTAGCTTGCATGTACGACACGTCACTCCGAACTAGCTAGCATGTGAGACACTTCACTCATCTATTTAATTGTCTTACTATCAACATCCAAGACACTACACTCACATTCATCTGCAGTAAGAAAATAGTTTTCATCTGCACAATGTCATTTTCATCATTATACAGTGTCAACGTTCACTGCAACGGTGAAACATACGAGTCTGAGCTACATGGTTTTTATTTTCGAACTACTGATACCATTAGAATCACAATCAAGAGAAATGCAACCTTCTTGCATTTAAAAAAAAGAATACAATCCTTTATAGGATCGGGTATTGTGTCAAAGATCACATATCAAAATCCAATATTTTTTGAGAATGGTCAATGCAAGTATTTCCCCCTTAAGGTACGAGACGATGAAGGTGTTGAATACATGTTTGTTAGTCATGAACATTCAGGCTGCAACTGTATTGAGTTGTACATTACTCTTCAACCATGTATATCATCTCAACAGTCTCAACTAACCGGTGAGGATGAATCTGGTGAAGATGATCGACAATGGTCAGATGACGTCAACCCAGAAGCAGAGGTAGAAGTGGATGTCGTTGATGAAGAAGAAGAGGAGACCGAGATACAGGTTGATCACATGTTGAACAACGACGATGAAGATGATGATCAACCACCACCAATACATCCTAGTCATGTCTACAATCCGCCTCAACATATGACAAATATGGATCTTCACGACGATGAAACATCCAACAGTGTTTTCTATAATCCGTATCCGAGATCAGAAGGCGAATTAAAGGTGGGAGACATGTTTCATACCAAAGAAGAATGTGTTCTGGCAATCAAAAAATTCCACATGAACAACTCTACTGACTTTACAGTGAAATGCACTGATTCTAGAAGGTATGTTATCGAATGCCGTAACATGCTTTGTAAGTTTCATTTGGCTGCGTCTTACAAGAAGAAAAACGACTCTTGGGAGATCGCTTCAATAGACCCACCGCACAATTGCATTGCAACTAACGTGGAACAAGATCACCGTAAACTAAGCGCAGCTTTGATATGTCAAGACATTCTGCCGTTGGTTAATAAAGACCCATCAGTGAAGGTGAGTATAATTATATCCCATATCAGAACAACATATAATTATACTTCATCTTACAAAAAAGCCTGGATTGCGAGGACAAAGGTTGTTGAAAAGGTTTTCGGCAACTGGGAGGATTCATTCAAGGAATTGCCACGGTTTTTATGGGCATTAAAAACATATGTCCCAGGAACTGTGGCAATTATGGAGACAGTTCCAGCAATGATGCCAGACGGAACCTGTGCTACAGGTAATAGAATATTTCACCGTCTCTTTTGGGCATTTGACCCGTGCATCAAAGGTTTCGCATTCTGCAAACCTATTATTCAAATTGATGGCACTTGGTTATACGGAAAATATAAGGGTACTTTGCTCATGGCGGTTGCACAAGACGGCAACAATAGTGTCTTTCCCATTGCCTTTGCTCTTGTTGAAGGTGAAACGGCTGGTGGATGGGGTTTCTTTCTTCGACATCTCGGAACGCATGTGGCTCCACAAGCCAATCTCTGTTTGATTTCTGATAGACATGCTGCCATTGAGAGTGCCTACAACAACCATGACAACGGATGGCATGATCCTCCTTCTACACATGTCTACTGTATCAGACACATTGCACAAAATTTCATGCGTGCTATAAAAGATAAGAATCTTCGCAAGAAGGTGGTGAATGCTGGGTATGCTTTAACTCAGCCGTCATTTCAATATTATCGTGATGAAATTAGAATGTCTAATGAAGATGCAGGGAGATGGATAAATAACATACCAGTAGAGCAGTGGACAAGGGCATTTGACAAAGGTTGTCGATGGGGCCACATGATAACAAACATTGTGGAATGCATGAACGGGGTTTTCAAAGGAATTCGAAATCTGCCGATAACCGCCTTGGTAAGATCAACCTATTATAGGTTGGCTTCTATGTTCGCAACCAGAGGTGAAAGATGGAGTGCAGTGTTAATATCCGGGCAAGTATTCAATGAGTGTTGCATGAAGGTCATGAAAGAGGAGAGCATCAAAGCTAGCACACACGCTGTAACAGTCTTTGACCGTCATAGACAAAATTTCAGCGTCCAGGAAACAATGGGCAACAACGAGGGGAGACCAAATTTAGCCTACGCTGTTAGACTAAACAGAAGTTGGTGCGATTGTGGAAAATTCCAGGCCTTCCGCATACCTTGCTCCCATGTCATAGCAACATGCGCTTATACTCGTCAAGACGCTTACAACCATTTATCTGATGTGTACAAGGCCAACACCATCATGAATATATATACTCAAAGCTTCTCAGTACTACCAATGGAGGATTACTGGCCTCCATATGAAGGAGATATTGTTTGGCACAATGACGAGATGCGTAGAAAGAAGAAAGGAAGGCCAAACAGCACACATATAAGAACAGAGATGGATTCCACAGATAAAATGATAAGATTATGTAGTATCTGTCGTCAACCAGAACACAACAAGAACAACTGTCCCAATCGAGGAGCATCATCTAGGTCTTAAGCTTTTTGTAACATTGTATTTCTGTAACATTCAATCATTATATATCATTAAGTTCTTGTTACAACGAGGTTCACAACAAACATCAGTACGAAACATCTGAAAACATTAATATTTCTAACTGATTACAACAATCAAATTGATGTCGTCTCGGTCGAACATCATTTCCCTAGCATCCTTATCAGTCTTCATTCGCACCCAACCAAAGATACTGTCAAGTCTCTCAATACTTCTGATTTTTCCCCTTTTGGTATTTTCCCATCTAACCAACGAACCAGCTCCCTCTTCAGTTGATCGAACGTGGTGATGTTCCAAAACAGCATCAGCATTTGAGGTTTGTCTCTCGCATAAATCACCTTTCCGTATCGGCGACGAACACCAAACATGATAGCCAAATGATTATATGAGATGTGGAACAATTAGTCACACAACGCATCTATTTATAGGACAAAAATTGCATTTTAGGAGGAGTCTCCAATTGAATTGGCGACTCCTCTTAAAACCTACACATAGGTGCCAATTGGATTGGCTAGGGCACCTGTCCTAGCCAATCCAATTGGAGACTCCTCCTAAAAGTGGGGTATTTTGAGAATTTTTTTGAAATCAAGGGTATTTTGGGAATTTCCTTCAAAAAGTGGGTTATTTTTGTAAAAAAACCACCAAATCAACCAACCTTGTGAGACATCTTATAAAATACAATGCAGTAAGTTATTTTTTTTTTTATCTTTCAAATAATATTGTGGGGTAATAAGAGATTGAGAGAACTAAATTAGAACTTCATAATATTATTAAAACACTGTTATGAGTTTTTTTTGTCGGTGAGTTAATTTAATTAGTTAAAATTGCAATAATTAATTAAAATAAATTAAGAGTAAAATAATTTTGATTAATAGTTTTTAACTATTGATATTTTAGTATTTTTAAAATTAATTAATATTTTTTATACTTTTTTATATCAATTAATATATTAAATCAATTATATTTCTGATTTATTTTTCTCTTTTCACACTCTTTTTGACATGGTTCTTTCTTCTAATTTTCTTCTCCCAATCAAACATATCAGTAAAATTTAATTCATTTTCACATCACATTCTCGTAGAAGAAACATTTTTAACACAATTTATTTTCTTAAGAACTAAGAAGAAAATAAAAACAGAGAAAAATTAATAAAAAAGAAAGGTTAATGATTCACTAAAAAAAAACTTTTTCAGTTTTGTTTTGTAAATTGAAATTTTTTTAAATAATGATATTTTCTAAATTAAATACCACAATAACTATCTTTTTTTAACAATTAACAAAAATATCCGTGTTTAAAAAAAATCGTAGTAAAGAGGATGTGTCACAGGTAATAAAGCATGCACTAAAAAAATACATAGACACCTATCTCAATGGCGCATGCATTGCGAATGCACTAATAGGTCTGACGAATGCATTGTTAGTCAAAGAGGAGGTGCCAGTTGTTTGGGGCCTGTGTGTATTGGATTTATTTTTAAATTAAATTTACAATTAATTAAAAAAATTATGAAATAAAAAAATTAAATATTAATATTACTTAATTTAAATAGGATTACATGCAGGAAAATTTTGTAAATATATTTTAACGACCTTTTTTATCATAACAACCATTGATTTCACGTTTCGGCGCTACCCTTTGCCTTTGAGGTCTCCCCCACAATTCTCCTGAGATTTTGGTGCCTCACAAGATTCACTTGAGGTGTTTGGTGCAAGGTCCTTGAGATATTAGGATTATCCATGAAAGCTAACGTCTCTTTTCAGATGACGTCGTAATCGAGTTCGATGTCAATGTCGTCGTTTGGACGCACACATAAACGTTGTTCAATCTTGGAACAAGCTCAACAACATAATTATTCTATTCATTTTTTATATCTAATTTATTTTTTTGTAACCATGAAATTTCATATTAAATAAAACTTTTAATTACAATAAAACGAACTAAAACAATGCTAAAATAACAACACAGAGAACAAATAAAAAGACTTAACACAACAACATATCTAAGAAATTACAACTATCAAAACAATATCATTTGTTCCATGCATCATAACACGGACATCGAAACAAACCTATTTATTCTTCTAACTTTTTTATCGTCTTTAATTTCTCTGTCTAACCAACGAATCAAACTCCTTTAAGATACTTGAAATCTGGGTGTTCTAAAGTCGGATCTTCATTGGAGGCTTGAGAATCAAATAACAAACTTGAACATCTCTTTTAATAATCATGTTAGAAAATTAAAAAAAAAACTTAAGAATAAAATGAGAAGATGTGTGGAAAATGATAGGGGATGAATGATCTATTTATAAACAAAATCCAGTACATAGACGCCAGACCTATTGATGTCTTCTCTTTGGCTAAAAATGCATTTGACAATCCTATTAGCGCATTGACAATGCATGCGCTAGTGAGATAGACGCCTATGTTTTTTTAAATGTATATGTCATTACCAATAACGCTTCCTCTTTACTATAATATTTTTTTATTTGAAACATACAGACTTTAATTAATTCTGAAAAAATATGGTTCTTGTGGTATTTAACTTTAAAAACATGATTATTTAAAAAAAAAATCTACAAATTGATCCCAAAATTTATGGGATTTTTATGTTTGAAATATGACCTTTCTTAACAACCTTCTCATTAAAGCTTTCAAAATTGAAGCCATATCATGATTCATTCCATGATCCTTTAAGTTTTCACTAATCGTAATTTGTGTCGTAGCAATTATTATCAGTTTGACTATATTACAACAACCTATTACTTATTTTTTAGTTTATTTTTTAGTCTCTATTTGGTTGAAGAGTGTACAACCATTACAATAAATTCAATGTATGTTTGATTGTACTCTATGGTGATAAAAATTGATTTAAATAAAAATGATTCTATAAAACAAACTCAATCAATCAATAACATGAACAACAAAAAATAACAAGGTTATTTTTATACTGGTTCGCGGTTAAGGAAGCTACCTTCAGTCCATCCTACCAAGGTGATTTTGCCTTCTTAACAAGGACATAATCCCCTATAACGAAACTGATTACAGACACCACAAAGACAAACCGCCTTTGCCTTTTTGAGTCAATCTGACTAAAACCTAGTCACTCAAGAAAACCACTCAAACAAATTTGAGATTTACAATTTTGTGTTTACAAAGAATGCTTCTAAGAGAGAAGATTAACACAAGTTAAATACAATGAATATCTCACATAATAACGAGCAAAAACTCTATGTGGGTACAAAAGCTATACACATAAAATATATACTTTAGCAAAATATTGTGCGTATGTTCAATAGCGAGAGTGTTAGCGGAATAAACAACTTCTTCTAATCTTCCATGTTTTCTTTATATAGGCAGTTAAAAGATCCGTTGGAGGGTAGAATTAGAATAGAAAATTGCAAATGTCTCTTTCATAACGGTTTGCGTATGGGAGAAAAATGGTATAATAGTATTGTCCTTAGCCCACAAAATCAACGTAGTGGAGGAAAGAGTGATCTTGTACTATGTACTATTTTCCTGATGCAAGACCTTTTATTCTCATATTCTAATCTTCAAAGGCTTTTGATAAAGTGATGTTGAAGCATGCTTATAAGGATCAAAAGACTACTTGACAAAATCTCCAAAACCTCGGTCTTCAGAGTCTTGACACAGCTCCTTAGAATCTGGTCTTCAGATCTTGTTCTTTAGAATCCTCAGAACTTGAGCGCAAAATCTTGAAGGCTGACAATCCTTCAAAGGCTCTTCAATCAGAGTCACAGTCAGAAGCTTTAGCACAAACATTCATCAGAATTGTTGTCTAAGAGCTTTCTAGAACTTGACAACATCTGGTAAAGCACTTGTGTCTCTTCAGAGTCAGAGTGTGTTGATTCCAGAATCTGGTGACGTCACACATCAATGCTTCAGATTCAGAACCTATTAGCAAAAGTTACACACAAGATAAAAACCATTAGTGTACAAAATTGTCCTATAAGAAACAATCCATTATTATCCTTAAAACTAAAAGTCAGATGCAGAACCAAATCTTATTCTTACAATCTCCCCCTTTTTTATGAACAATTTTTACTTGGTTTAATCATACAAAAATATCATAGTGAGGTTTCTAAGCTCCCATTGAATTTTATACTGTTAAAAACTAATTTTTAGCTTAGAATATCAAAGTTAGATTTGCAAGCTCCCCCCTGAATTTAAGACTTAAAATAATCTTAACACATATAAAAAATCTCAATCAACTTGAAAGAAATAACTTTCCATAAGGCAGAAGCATGGTTACTATCTTTCCATAAGGAAGCAACCTGGTTATAATGGGTGAAGTAACTTCCCATAATGCAACAACTTGGGTACAAAAGTATTTCATTCAGAATCCTTGCTTGAGTGTCAGAAAGTCTGGTTATCAGTCTCATCACAGAGCATAATTTTTTAGAGCTTTCATAACCTGGTTTCATAATCTAGTTGTATTACTCATGTATGGTTGTTATCATAACTTGTATACGCCTGGTTCAGAGCTTGTATACGTCTGGTTCAACCTGGTTCATTTGAACTTAGTTCATAACAGAACAAGAATATATCTGGTTAACTACAAACTACTTAGTTCCAGAACATAAGCCTGATTCTTAAACATAAGTCTGGTTCCTATGAACTCAATTCAACTTAGTTAATGCCTTAGAACCTGAAACACTTGGTTAACATGATGAACTTTTTCAAAGTTCCCAGAAAGGTTACCAATGTCATAACATATAAAGACATGTTTGGGTTTCAGAATTAGAATTAGATATATCAAAATCAATCATTCTTTCTCCCCCTTTGTCATCATTCAAAAAGAAGTAAAGATAAAGTAAACCAAAATAAAATTTCATTTCATCAAAAAGATATCTCAGTACAGAAATGAAAAAAGAAAACAAAGACAACACAAAGTTTTAAAAACTAGGGTTTAATGAGGGGGTAGTATTCTTGATAAGATCTCTCCAAGAAACCCTTCAATCTTTGATGTCTTCTCATCCTGATGCTTGAGTCTCTCTTTAACTTCAGAATTCTCAGCCGCCAGATGCTCCAAAGTCTTAAAAATGAATTCCTCATAATCCACATTCTTCTTGACCCCAAAGTTACTTCCACCTTCAAGAGTAGTCTCAGAAGCAACCATAGTCGTCAGAACTGGAGAAGGAGGTGGAGTCGTTTTTGCAGCAGGAAGTGGAAGCATTGGAGGAACCTTCTGAAGTAGAGGTTCAACAATACCAGAGAGTATGGCATGGAAGTTCCTTTTAGCTTCTTTCAGGTAAGCAATCTCCAACTCTTCAAAGATGACTTCTATCCAACTTTTGAAGTTGTTGGTCAGAGCACACACTTCAGAGAGGTTTGTGTTAGAAGTGCAAGCCTCATTGAGAGCGTTAAGTCTGGCAACAACCTCTCCTTCAAACTAAGTAAACAATTCATCTAGAGGTGTATGTTGAGTGTTGGTTTGAGAGGGTGTTTGGTCAAAATAGGGGTGAGAGGTTCTATCTGGAAGGGCTATGAGCTCAACATCTGACTCAGTATCAGAACCAATGTCTGATTCTATAACAGGGATGTCAGAGTGAGTGGGGAGCGTGGGTTAATATTTTTCTGAATGAGGGTTTTCTAGTTGAGTGAGTTGGGATAAAATGTGAAATGGTAATTTTGGTTGAGGTGTTGGTGAGATATTAGAGCTTAAAATTTCAGACAGTGATGATGAGGATGGTGGAATGGTAACATTAGGATTAGTACTTCGGGAGCAGAAATATGAATGGGTTCATAAAGAATTGGTTCCAGAACATAAGGAAAGGCGAGGGGGTGAAATGATGGTGGAAGAGGGAATGGATAAATTGTTATCAATGGTAAGTAAACGAGCTTTTGAAGGAACAAACGTTCCAGAAGCAGTTCTTGTAGAAATAGCTTCATGGGCTCTAGGTTATTCAGCAAAAGTATCTAGATGCTCCCTAGAGGCCTTAAACTTCTTAGCCATCCTCTTAGAATGCTTCTTTGCAGTCTTCCTCTTCTTCTTCTTCTTTTTCTTCTTCTTCTCAGAAGTAGCTTCAGAAGCTACAAGAATAGCACCTGCATGACACTTCTCCAAAATTCCTACCACATATTCCAGAGGATATGGCTTTGAGAAGATAGGAAAATCTCCCAAAGGAATCCTTCTATTGTGGATGATTTCCTTGGGCAATTCATTAGGAGGGGTTATCACTTCATAAATGATACCCATATTCTTCAGACCCTTGGCATTCAACATCCTTCCAACCATAAGTTGTATACCTTAAGAAAATTGACCATCTGTTAAAGAGTCAATCAGCTGTCTCTCCATCAGAATGTCTAAGATCAACCTTCCCAGAGGAATGTATTTACTCATCTTTCTACTACCATCTCTGGTTTCCTTCATACTATCCTATAAGTTCCGAAAGAGAAGTGCATGGAGACTCACCTTTTTCTTAGTAGCAATATAGTAAAGGATGTATTATTGGTCACCGTTGATGCAGTTAGAAGAGTTTGTAGATTTTCTGTGATGAACATATCTCAGAAGAAATCTAGACCACATCTTGAGATTAGGATGAAGATCTTTGACCTTGCTGGAGTGTTTTCAAGATTCGAAAATCACTTTAGAAATCTTAGCCAAATTGGATTCGTTTTCCACCATTGATTCACATATGATTCCAAACCCATCATGACTAATGAGTTTGGCGACCAACTTCTCTAACATCACAATCTTCTTTTGAAATACAAAGGATGTAACTTGGAAAAGAAAAGATTTAGCATGAATCAAGAATTATCTAACCATATTGTAGAAGATTGGGCCTTGAAGACGGTTGAAAAAATGTTCCCAACCTTGAACTGTGATATCAGTTGAAAGATCAAAACCATTATCTTTCATATTGTCAAATTCAACCAATAGTTTACACAACACTTCTAAATTCTCTAATGGAGTAGGCAAAGTAACCTCATGAGCATCATAAGCATCTTCAACATGCACACATTTTCCTGAAGAAGAACTTTATGAAACAGCTTGTAGCATGTGAGGAATTTGAGGTTTGGTTGCGATGATGAAGAACCACAAGGAGTATGTTGAGTAGAAACAACAACTTGTTGTTGAGCTTGTTCTTGTTATTGAGCTTGTTGAGCAAATTGTTGTGAAGACGCCATTGTTGGTGAAGAAAGGACTTTAGGGTTTTCTAAAAGTCTTAAGCTCAAAGAGAGAAAATGTAGGTTGTGATAGTATTGAAAGTGTGTGAAGTGAGTGAAATGGGTTTAAATAGAAGTTTTTGCAATCATGAAAAAAATTGAATAGAGCAAAAATCGAACAAGGGGGTAAAGCGTGAAGATTTTACCTAATCCCAAGATTTGTTCACCCAACGTGTCACATCAATAGATCAGAAAAAATTTAGTTTTCTAACACATTTGTCTTAAAACTATTCCATTAATCAAGATTGACTTACATCTATTTAATGTGAAACCATTCAGTATCCATAAAGCATATTTGTTTAACCAAACAAGTCCTGACTAGATACATATGAACTTATGAAACCTTCTCACTTCAGAAGACTCACACGTTCAGAACCAAAGACAAATCTCAAAGTCTCATTTGACCATTTTGAGAGATTAACATTCTGAGAAAAACAACTTTTTCATTCTGGACATAAGTCCATTTTCAAATTTTTCAGAATGAAAACAAACCTATCTTGAACAAGGGATTTTGTAAAGATATCAACTATTGATGGCCTGTATCAATAAATTTTAGATTTAAAATTCCTTTATGAACATAGTCACCTATAAAAGTGATGTTTTTCTCAATATGTTTTACTCTAGAATGCAAAATGGGATTCTTAGATAAACAAATATCAGAAGTATTACCATAGAGTATAGAAATATTACTCTCATATATCTGGAAATCTTGTAGGTGACTTTTCATCCAGAGCATCTGAGTGTTGTATCTAGAGGTTGTAATGTATTCAACTTCAACAGTTTAAAATGCTATTGTTGATTGCCTTTTGCTGGACCATGAGATCAGGTTATCTCCCAGAAACTGAAATCTTCTAGAAGTGCTTTTCCTCTCAAGTTTGTCTCCAGCATAATCAGCATCATAATAACCCACTAGCTTGTAGTCTTTAGATTTTCTATAACACAAGCCTGTAAGAACAAAAATTGTTCTACAACAGATTCCTTGATTTTGATGATAACAAAGGATGAAACCAAAAATGGCACCCTAACGAAAAGTTTCTAAGTGTGCAGGGTTCTAAAGAAAGAAGGAAGAAATCTGATGATGTCATCAGATACAAAACCAGATCAGATACAAATCATCAAATGATCAGAAGCATCTGAAGTGAAAACAAGTTCAAGAAAGTCTAACTCTGAGCAAAACAACAAGTATCAGAAGCATCTGAACAAGAAGTAGCTCTAGAAGTTCTGACTCTGAACAACGCTATCTGAAGAAACTATCTGAACTCACAAGAGATTAAACGTCAGAAGCAAGATTCCAAGACTCTCCAGAAACACAAATACTCTGAGCATGGAATTGCGAATCATGAAAGAGTAACGTTAAAGTCAAGTAAAGATTTGCAAATGGTTTTCCTAATTAAGAAAGAGACGTTAATCTCCAATTTCAATAAAGAAGATACTACTTGTGGTAAGTAGTCATTTCAAGGAGAAAAAGTTATCCTGCAGAAGCTGTTTATGTTATGGCGTAAATTCATCTTATTACTCATCAGTTTCAACTACTACCTCATTGATCTATATAAAGGATTGCAAATCAACATTCAAAAACTACTACACATACAAGGAAAAATCATACTGAAACATCAACACAAGAAAACCTTCTTGCTCTCTAAATCTTCACGAAGCTTTTGCTTATAACGTGAATCACCTTGTTCATACTATTGTAATACTTGCTTATCTTAGAAGCACTCTAGATTACATAAATCTTTTATCTATTGTTTGTTTATTTCCTCAAGTGACTCTGTGTAGTCTGTATACTTGAGAGGGCTAAGAGATTTTTTATCTTAGACGTTGTTTGTAATCTTTCAAGATTAGTGGATTAAGTCCTTGTTGAAGGCGAAATCACCTTGGCCGGGTGGACTGGAGTAGCTTTGTGTTATAAGCGAACCAGTATAAAATCATTGTGTGGTTTTCATTTTGAAAAGCGCTTATTTTTCCAAACAATTCAAACCCCCCCTTCCTTGTTTTTCTCACCTTCAATTGGTATCAGAGCTCCGGCTCTGTTATTGATTTTCTAATCAAACACTTAACCGTGTAGAGAGATCCAGTACGAGAAAAACAATGGCCCACTCAAATGAAAGAGATTCTTACAATGCTAAGCCTCCTGTTTTTGATGGAGAGAAATTTGATTACTGGAAAGATAGAATCGAAAGTTTCTTTCTGGGTTATGATGCTGACCTCTGGGACATAGTCACAGATGGATATACACCTCCAGTCTTAGAAAATGGAGCTGAAGTTCCCAGAAACAAGATGTCAGAAGATCAGAAACGTATCTTCAAAAATCATCACAAGGCCAGAACAATACTTCTAAATGCTATATCATACAATGAATATGAAAAGATCACCAACAGAGAGACAGCCAAAGATATACTTGACTCTCTGAAGATGACCCATGAAGGAAACTCCCAAGTCAAGGAGACGAAGGCTCTGGCGCTTATCCAGAAATATGAAGCCTTCAAAATGGAAGATGACGAAGCCATAGAGGCTATGTTTTCTAGATTTCAAACTCTTATTGCAGGTCTTAAAGTGCTAGACAAAGGATACACGACTGCAGATCATGTTAAGAAGATAGTCAGAAGTCTGCCAAAGAAATGGAGACCTATGGTTACTGCTCTGAAGCTGTCAAAGGATCTGAACAATATCAGCCTTGAAGAACTTGTTAGTTCTCTCAGAAGCCATGAGATAGAACTAGAGGAGGATGAGCCTCAGAAAAAGAACAAGTCCGTAGCGCTAAAGTCCAGATCTGAAAGACGGAAACCTGACAGAACCAAAGCTCTCCAGGCAGAAACTGAAGATACTGACGATTCTGAACCAGAAGACTCTGATGATGAAGAAGAGTTGTCCCTACTAACCAGAAGAGTCAAGCAACTCTGGAAAAAGAGGAACAACAACTTCAGAAGACCAAGACCCAGAGGGGATCGATCAGAGTCAACTTCAAAAGGTAAAGCTAACAAAGATATTACCTGTTATGAATGTAAAGAAACAGGTCATTACAGAAATGAATGCCCCAAGCTGAAGAAAGACAACTCTAGAAAAGAAAGCTTCAAGAAAAATACCTTCAGAACAAAGAAAGGATTAATGGCCACCTGGGATGATAGTGAATCTGGATCATCAGAATCTGACTCTGATGAACAGGCCAACGTAGCACTTATGGCTACCACATCCAGCAGCTCAGATGAAGAATCTGAAGAGGTATTTTCTGAACTTTCTCGTTCTGATTTAGAATCATGCTTGTCAGAAACTCTAAGCTCATATCAGAAATTAAAACAAAAGTTTAAAAACATCAAAGGCTGTCTTAAAGCAAAATTTGAAGAATGTAGAGAGCTTGAGATAACAATTTTATCACGAGAAGATACAATCAAATCTTTAATGTTAGAAAGAGATGAAGCAAAAACAAAAAGCTCAGAATTAGAAGAAGCATTATCTCAAGCACCACAAACTTCAAATAAAATAATTTATCAATATGAAGAAGCCTTTCAAGAATTTCTGAAAAATGGGATAGATAGGAGTATTATGGCATCCATGATTTATGGAGTAAGTCAGAACAATAAAAGGGGAATTGGGTATGATCCTAAGGAAGATAAAACTTCTACCAGTGACCAACTTAAATCTCCCTTTTCATATCATTACACACACACACAAGAACAAAAATTTAAAAATGCTAGAAAACCCAAAGTTATAAGAAACTCTGGGAAAACTAATCTGAAAGGACCCAAGAGATTCTGGGTACCGAAAGATAAGATTATCTATGTTGCAGATATCCTATGCAGCAAAGTTCAGACACCAGTCATGGTACCTGGACTCTGGATGCTCGCGACACATGACGGGAAGAAAGTCTATGTTCCAAAGTCTGGAACTTAAAGACGCTGGATTTGTAGGCTTCGGAGGAGATCAGAAAGGAAGGATCAGAGGCTCCGGAACTATTGGTAATGGTACTCTTCCCTCTATATCTGATGTTCTTTATGTAGAAGGATTAATGCATAACTTGTTATCCATAAGTCAATTAAGTGATAACGGTTATGATGTAATCTTCAATCAAAAAACATGTAAAGCCATTAATCAGAACGATGGCTCTGTCCTTTTCACAGGCAAGAGGAAAAACAACATTTACAAAATAAATCTTTCTGATTTAAAAGATCAAAATGTTAAATGTCTAATGTCAGTTCACGAAGAGCAATGGGTATGGCATAGACGCTTGGGCCACATTAGCATGAGGAAACTTTCTCAGCTAACTAAACTCGAGTTAGTCAGAGGCCTACCTAAACTGAAGTTTTCTTCAGATGCTCTGTGTGAAGCTTGTCAGAAAGGAAAGTTTTCAAAAACATCTTTTAAAAAGAAAAATGTTGTTTCTACCTCTAAGCCTCTGGAACTTCTTCACATTGACTTATTTGGTCCTGTGAAAACAGCATCAGTTAATGGAAAGAAGTATGGACTAGTCATTGTTGATGATTACAGTCGCTGGACATGGGTAAAATTCCTAAAGCACAAGAGTGAGTCTCACTCTGTATTCACCAGTTTCTGTTCCAAAGTGCAAAAAGAATTTGACTCTAAAATTATTAGAGTCAGAAGTGATCATGGTGGAGAATTTGAAAACAAAGATTTTGAAGAATTGTTTGATTCTAATGGAATATCCCATGATTTCTCCTGCCCTAGAACTCCACAACAAAATGGAGTTGTAGAGAGGAAGAATAGGACACTCCAAGAGATGGCCAGAACCATGATCAATGAAACAAACGTAGCAAAGCACTTTTGGGCAGAAGCTGTAAATACAGCGTGTTACATTCAGAATAGAATCTCTATAAGACCTATTCTAGAAAAGACTCCCTATGAACTGTGTAAAGGAAGAAAACCAAACATTTCATATTTTCATCCTTTTGGATGTTCTTGCTTTATATTAAATACTAAAGAACATCTGAACAAGTTTGATTCCAAAGCACAGAAAGGTATTATGTTAGGATACTCAGAACGCTCTAAAGGCTACAGAGTATACAACACAGAAACCAAAATTGTGGAAGTCAATTCATGTCTGATTTGATGATAAGCTTGACCCTGAAAAGTCAAAGCTAGTTGAAAAGTTTGCAGATTTGGAAGTCACTCTTGTAAAATCTGATAAAACTCCAGAAGCAACTGTCACTCAGAACTCTGAAGAAATTAAATCTCCAGAAATCCCAAAGAAAGTCAAAAGTCGTATCAATGTATCTGAAGATTTGATTCTGGGAAACAAGGACGAACCTGTCAGAACCAGATCTACCTTCAGGACTTCTGAAGATACTACTCTGGGACTAGTGTCTCTGATTGAGCCTACGTCTTGTGATGAAGCACTTCAGGATAACGACTGGGTGGCAGCTATGCAAGAAGAATTGGATCAATTCTCAAAGAATGATGTCTGGGATCTCGTTCCTAAACCCAGAGGCACTCATGTCATTGGAACCAGATGGGTTTTCAGAAACAAGCTGAACGAGAAAGGAGAAGTTGTCAGAAACAAGGCTCGACTGGTAGCTCAAGGTTACAGTCAACAAGAAGGTATTGACTATAATGAAACCTTTGCTCCAGTCGCGAGGTTAGAATCTATTCGTCTTCTTGTATCTTTTGCTATTAATCATTCTATTAAATTATATCAAATGGATGTCAAGAGTGCATTCCTTAATGGTTATATATCAGAAGAAGTGTATGTCAACCAACCTCCAGGTTTTAAAAAATTCAAATTTTCCAGAACATGTCTTTAAACTTAAGAAATCCTTATATGGACTTAAACAAGCTCCCAGAGCTTGGTATGAACGATTAAGCAATTTTCTTCTGGAACAAAATTTTATCAGAGGAAAAGTTGATTCTACACTCTTCTGTAAAAACCTTAATAATGATCTCATGATATGCCAGATTTATGTTGATGATATTATTTTTGGTTCTGCTAATATCTCTGTTTGCCAAGAATTTTCTAAGTTAATGCAGGCAGAATTTGAGATGAGTTTAATGCAAGAACTAAAGTTCTTTCTGGGAATTCAAATTAATCAAACTTCAGAAGTCACGTACGTCCATCAAAGTAAATATATTAAAGACGTTCTGAAGAAGTTTGACATGACTGAATGCAACTCTGCAAAAACTCCCATGCACCCAACTTGCATTCTGGAAAAGGAAGAGGTAAGCAACAAGGTTTGTCAGAAGCTCTATCGAGGTATGATAGGCTCTCTTCTCTATCTGACTGCTACTCGTCCTGATATTCTCTTTAGTGTCTGTCTTTGTGCCAGATTCCAATCAGATCCTAGAGAATCTCATTTAACAGCAGTTAAGAGAATTCTTAAGTATCTGAAAGGAACTCCTAACCTGGGCCTGATGTATGAGAAAACATCAGAGTATAGACTCTCGGGTTATTGTGATGCAGATTATGCAGGAGATAGAATAGAACGAAAAAGTACTTCTGGAAATTGCCAGCTTCTGGGAAACAATCTGATATCCTGGGCTAGCAAAAGACAATCAACAATTGCTCTATCAACTGCAGAAGCAGAATATATCTCAGCGTCACTGTGCACAACTCAGATGCTCTGGATGAAGCATCAGTTAGAAGATCTGCAAATCTTTGAGAGTAACATTCCTATCTTTTGTGATAATACTGCTGCTATTTGTTTAAGTAAGAATCCCATTCTACATTCCAGAGCCAAACACATTGAAATAAAACATCATTTTATCAGAGACTATGTTCAGAAAGGGATAGTAACATTGAAGTTCATTGATAGTGAACATCAATGGGCAGATATCTTTACTAAGCCTCTAGCTGAAGATAGATTTCTTTTTATCTTAGAACATCTGAACATTAAAAATTGCCCTGAATGAAGTGTGGCTCTGAAAAAGTAAAATGAGACTCTGATGTAAACAAATGTATTTCTGCCTCTGACTCTGATACTTCTACCAAGTTAAGAAGATATCTGAGTTAGAAATCTTCAGAAACCTATCCTTTGGTATTCCTGAAGATCAGATACATCAACACGTGGAGCACTAAGCGTCTAACCCTAGAACTTCTAGACAGCTGTCAAAAGAAATTCAAAGGTCAGAACATTTGAAATCTCCTTAAGCAGTGTGCGTACTGTGGGATTAGACATTCATTAATTAGCTGTAATCATTTTTCCCCCCAAGCGTGCTTACTTGAGCGTTGTGCTAACGCAATTTTATGTGTCGTTTTGCATGTGTTTCACTTAGAGTATATAAACACTTTTCTCACATTTCACACTTATCACTCTCACTCACTCTAAAACCCTAAACCCTCTCTGAAGCATTCTCTGCAAGTTCTTCATCTTCATCAATCTTCATCTTCTCCTTCACCATGGACGCTCAACAACAACAAGTCTTTAACTTCTCTCAAGAAATGGAATCAAGTTCTACTGCTCAAACCTCAAGCATTCCAACACCAACGGTTACAGGCGTCACCATAACCCATGTTTACAAATAACCCCATGTTCTTGACCGTGAACGCCATATTAACCTTTCAACCCCTTTTGAAGGATTGGACGTGTTGTGTGAATCACTAGTTGATTTCGACAACTTGAAGAGAAATGGCGTTGATCTTACTGAAGAGCTTCGTAAACAAGGATGGGAAAACTATTTCCAAAGGCTTTATGGTCCTGTTTACCCTCTTCTCATCAAGGAGTTCTGGAGGTTTGCAGATGCAGATGACCACTTCATCGTCTCATATGTTCTGGGGGTGAAGATTGTTATCACTGAAGGGTCAATAGCCTCTCTACTGAACATGGAGAGAGCTGGAGGAAAAAGGATTTACAACATCCCTCCTAGGTCAAAGCGCATTACTGAAGTAATCAACCCAACAATCTTCAAACCCAACATTGAAGGAAATCCTTCAAAGAACAAGGAGCTGCATCAGAACCTCAGAGTGTGGCTGAAGATTATCCTGGGAACTATTCACCACCGTCCAGCCTCTAACTCCTCTGACTACATCAATGCAGACCAGAAATGCATTCTGTACTGCATTCAGAAAGGTGTGAAGATCTGCCTCCCTGCTCTCCTTTTCAGATATCTGAGAGATTCTGTCAGAGAAACCAGAAACAACATGAAGCCCAGATCCTACATTCCTCTGGGAAGATTGCTATCTGATGTCTTCATTGAGAATGGACTGGTTAACCATCTGGAAAAGGCCAAGCTGATGCTAGATCTGGCAATAGATGTTGGGAAGCCTCTGAATGCCAGAAATCTCAAGAGTATGGGGATAATCAAGAAGATTCAAGTCAGACCCACTCTAGATACATCCTGGGATTGTTTGAAAGATCAGAGGAAGATGCCTCATGGCCTTGCCAGGTTCTTCAAAAATGAACCCAGAGATGCTGTTGCTATCTATCTTCAGCGTCTGCTGGATGATGGTGTTGACATCTCTGATTTCAGCCTCGACGACTGTCTGGATTCTGAAGAAGACTTCGTCAGATACAAGAGAGGTCTATCTAAGAAGAAGATAGCACCTCTGGCAAAGAAGGCCAGACTTGGAGAAGCTTCTGGAAGCAAATCTTCAGTTCCTCTGAATATATCTACTGGTACGTCTGTTCCTTCTGTTACCACTAATCCTCTGATGGCTTCTTCTTCTAACCCTCTCTCTTCACAACCTATTTTTACTACCTCTGAAATCCCACCTTCAACCACCAGAACCTCCCAACCTTCACCAGTTCTAAATGTAGCCCGTACTTTGATACCTCCCTCTAAACCTGCACAAACCCACCAAAGCACTTCCTCTTCATCATCCTCAGAACCAGAATCACCCCCATATGTTTCCCTCTCTTCTGACCCTGATTCCCCAACCATAGCCACAATTTATGCTCATAAACTTGCTTCACAACAACAAACACAAACACAATCTGAGGCAACTTCACCTCCACCACAACAAACAACCACCATACCTTCTGAAACTCAACCCTCTGAACCCCACACCTCTGATATCACCCCACCAAACATCTCCGCTGCACCTGAAGCTGAAATTGAACCCTTAGATATAAACCCTCTTTACGCTTCACCCCAAACATCTGAACCTCAACCAGAAGCAGAATCTGAACCCCAACCTGAATCAGAATCTGAACCTCACACATTAAATCTCAGCCCTCCAAACTCTCCATCTCATACCTCTGAACCAGAACCTGAACCTGAACTTTCTACACCTACCCTTGAGGAAGCCATCATGCAGGTAGCAGAAGCTTCAGTACAAAAGGTCAAGTCTCTGACCACTAACTCTGAAATCAGTGATGATCCTAAATCTGTAAGGACACACTGGAACAGAGTCATTGGCTGGATGACCTCTGAGTCTTTTAGACTGAAGAGCATATCTGAACAAGTCAGAAATGGCTACATCAGAGATCCTGAGGAAAGACTCCAGGAGAGACTTGCCAGAGAAGCTGAAGCCAGAAAGCTAGAGGAAGAGAGATTGGCAAAGGAAGCTGAAGAAGAAGCAAGAAGGCTAGAAGAAGAAAGACTTGCTAAGGAAGCTGAAATCCTAAGGGAAAAGGAAGCTGAAGCTAAGGCTCTGGCGGATGCAAAAGCACAAGCTGCTGCTGAAGCTGAAGCTCAGCAGGCTCTGACTCTGGGGGAGTCCTCTTCTGTGATCCCTATGGTTCTTCAGACTCTGAAAGAACTTAAGCAAGATCAGAATGAACTCCGGGCCAGAATGGACAAGCAAGATACTATCAACGACAACATCCAGAATATGCTTGCAATGTTGCTTCAGAGAATGCCTCCGCCTCCGAACCCTTAGGCACTTAGGATTTATTTTTTTCTGCTTGCCTGTTGTTTTTATTTTCTCTGGATCTGATGTTTTTCTAGATTCTGTTGCCTTTGTGCTTCTATCTATGAATTCAAGTTTTTCTCTTTACTTATTTTTTTTACTATGTCTTTTTGAGTCTGACAAAAAGGGGGAGAAGTCATTAATAGCTCTGATGAAAATATTGTCTAAATACCTTAAGCATTCTGCAAACATATTTTTCTTAAAAATAAACTTATCTAACCTGGACTTAAGAAATTGCAGAAGATATCAAGAAACCTCTTTACTTAAGAAACTCTGGTAAGAACTTCTGAACTCCCTAGCACTATCTCAGGGGGAGCTTCTGTCTATCTGATCTAATATTATTCATGTTTCATCTGCTAATTAAGGTTGTTTTGTCATCATCAAAAAGGGGGAGATTGTAAGAACAAAAATTGTTCTACAACAGATTCCTTGATTTTGATGATAACAAAGGATGAAACCAAAAATGGCACCCTAACGAAAAGTTTCTAAGTGTGCAGGGTTCTAAAGAAAGAAGGAAGAAATCTGATGATGTCATCAGATACAAAACCAGATCAGATACAAATCATCAAATGATCAGAAGCATCTGAAGTGAAAACAAGTTCAAGAAAGTCTAACTCTGAGCAAAACAACAAGTATCAGAAGCATCTGAACAAGAAGTAGCTCTAGAAGTTCTGACTCTGAACAACGCTATCTGAAGAAACTATCTGAACTCACAAGAGATTAAACGTCAGAAGCAAGATTCCAAGACTCTCCAGAAACACAAATACTCTGAGCATGGAATTGCGAATCATGAAAGAGTAACGTTAAAGTCAAGTAAAGATTTGCAAATGGTTTTCCTAATTAAGAAAGAGACGTTAATCTCCAATTTCAATAAAGAAGATACTACTTGTGGTAAGTAGTCATTTCAAGGAGAAAAAGTTATCCTGCAGAAGCTGTTTATGTTATGGCGTAAATTCATCTTATTACTCATCAGTTTCAACTACTACCTCATTGATCTATATAAAGGATTGCAAATCAACATTCAAAAACTACTACACATACAAGGAAAAATCATACTGAAACATCAACACAAGAAAACCTTTTTGCTCTCTAAATCTTCACGAAGCTTTTGCTTATAATGTGAATCACCTTGTTCATACTATTGTAATACTTGCTTATCTTAGAAGCACTCTAGATTACATAAATCTTTTATCTATTGTTTGTTTATTTCCTCAAGTGACTCTGTGTAGTCTGTATACTTGAGAGGGCTAAGAGATTTTTTATCTTAGACGTTGTTTGTAATCTTTCAAGATTAGTGGATTAAGTCCTTGTTGAAGGCGAAATCACCTTGGTCGGGTGGACTGGAGTAGCTTTGTGTTATAAGCGAACCAGTATAAAATCATTGTGTGGTTTTCATTTTGAAAAGCGCTTATTTTTCCAAACAATTCAAACCCCCCCTTTCTTGTTTTTCTCACCTTCAAAGCCAACGTTAATCGTACCTTTCAGATACCTGAAGATCCTCTTAACATTTGTTAAGTGGGACTCTCTAGGATCTTATTGGAAGAGAGAACACAAACAAACACTAAACAAAATGTCAGGTCTAAAAGCAGTCAAGTATAAGAGAGAACCAATCATACCTCTGTATACTTTATGTTCTACCTTATAACTTACCTCATCCTTCTCAAGGATACATGTACGATGCACAAGAGTCTTTGACATCTTGTATTATGACATGTCAAACTTCTTCAGAAGTTCCTTGGTGTACTTGCTCTGATGGATGTACAATCCTTATGGATATTAATTGATCTGAATCCCCCAAAATGAACTTGAGTTCTCCCATCAGACTCATCTCAAACTCTGCCTGCATAGACTTAGAAAATTCCTTGCACAAAGTAGCATTAGCAGAACCAAATATGATATCATGAACGTAAATTTTAATAACAAGGTTATCAATTTTTGAATGACTTACAAATTAAAGTTGTATCAACCTTCCCTCTGGTGAAATCATTTTCTAAAAGAAATTTGTTTGGTCTTTCATACCATGCTCTAGGAACTTGTTTCAGACCATACAATGATTTCTTAAGTTTGAAAACAAAATCTGGATTTTTAGGATTTTCAAAACCAGGGGGTGGTGTATATACACTTCCTCAGTAATGTAACCATTCAGAAATGTACTCTTAACATCCATCTGATATAAGATGGTGTCATGATTATCAACAAAGGAAGTTAAGAGACAAATATACTCTAACCTGGAAACTGGTGCAAAGGTTTCAGTATAGTCAATCCCCTCTTGCTGACTATAACATTGTGCTACCATTCGAGTCTTATTTCTTACTACCTCTCTTTGTTCGTTTAGCTTGTTTTTGAAGACCCACTTTGTTCCAATAATGGGAGTTCCTTTGGGTCTTAGCACCAGACCCCACATGTCATTTTTGGAGAATTGATTTAGTTCCTCTTTCATAGCCAGAATCCATTATGTGTCCAGAATCTCTTCATCAATTAATGTAGGCTCTATCAAAGACATCAAACCCAGAAGAGTCTCTTCAGAAGGTTTGAATGAGGATTTGATTATGACAGATTCAAATTTGTCTCCCATAATCAATTCTTCAGGATGTGAAGATCTCAGTTTATACCTTCTTAGAGGAGTCTGAGCTTCAATAGCTTCTGGTTGAGGAACTTTATAGTCTTTTTCTTCAACTCTTTGACTTCTGAAGTCTTTCCTTCAGAACCTAAATAAGTTATCTCCAGATTGCAAATTTCTCAACTAGCTTTGACTTTTCAGAGTCAAGCTTATCATCAAATCTGACCTGTATTGATTCTTCAATAATCTGTCTCAGTTTGGTATACTCTATAGCCTTTTGAGCTTCAGAGTATCCTAACGAGTATCCTAACATGATTCACTTTTGTTCCTTAGAATCAAACTTAATAAGATTATCCTTAGTGTTTAACATGAAATAAGAACATCCAAAAGGATGAAAATATGAAATGTTGGGCTTCAAATTCTTTCACAGTTCATAGGGAGTCTTACCCCTAATAGGTCGTATAGAGATTCTGTTATGAATATAACACATTGTGTTAACTGCCTCTGCCCAAAAGTTCTTATCCACATTAGTCTCATTGATCATGGTTTTGGCCATCTCTTGCAGAGTCATATTCTTCCTTTCTACAACTTCATTTTGTTGTGTAGTTCTAGGACAAGAGACATCATAGGAAATGCCAATAGCATCAAAGAGTTTTTCAAAATCTTTGTTTTCAAATTGTCCACCATGATCACTTTTGACTCTTAAAATTCTGAGATCCTGCTCATTTTTCACTTAGGAGCAGAAGTTAGAAAACACAAAATGTGACTCGTCCTTGTGTCTGAGATATTTCACCCATGTCCATATGTTATAGTCATTAACAATGACTAGTCCATACTTCTTACCGCTGACAAAGGCAATTTTCACTGAACCAAACAAGTCAATGTGAAGAAGCTCCAATGTTCTGGAGGTTGAAACAACATTTTTATCCTTGAAAGAAGTTTTAGAAAGCTTGCCTTTCTTACATGCTTCACAGAGAGCATCTGAAGCAAACTTCAGATTTGACAGGCCTCTGACTAAATTAAGCTTATTTAGCTAAGAAATACTCCTCAAGCTAACATGGCCCAATCGTCTATGACACGTCCATTGCTCTTCATTTACAGACATAAGACATTTTACATTTTTATTCTTCAAATCAGAAAGTCTTATCTTATAAATGTTGTTCTTCCTCTTTCCTTTGAAAAGAACTGAGTCATCCTTTTGACTGGCAGCTTTACATGACTTTTAATTCAAAATAATGGCATAACCATTGTCACTTAATTGACTTATGGGCAACATATTATGCATTAATCCTTAAAATAAAAGAACATTAGTAATGGAAGGGATTTTATCGTTACCTACTGTTCTTAAGGCAATGATCTTCCCGTTTTAATCACCTACGAAACCGATGATGTCTCTAGGATTAAGTTATAGGCTTTGGAACATATGCCTTCTTCATGTCATGTGTCGCGAGCATCCTGAGTCCAGGTACCACGACTGGTGTCTCAACTCCACTGCTAAAGATATATGCAACATAGAATGTCTTGTCACCAAGTACCCACATCTTTCTGGATCCTTTCAGGTTAGTTTTCCCAAAGTTCTTAACAAAATTAGGTTTCTCTGCAAGATATTTATACATGAATGCATGATTGAAATGGGCATGAGGTTTTTCTTTTGTTGGTGTAAGCCCTAGAGGCCAATATTTTTGGTACTTGTATCGAATTATTTATTAATAATAAAAGGCTTTTTCTTTATTATGTTTGTTTAATAAAGTCCCTAGAATAGCTAGTCCGTTTAATGTATCAAGTGTGACTTAATCATGAGATTCCATTAAACATAAGGACACTATTATTAAAGTATCCGTATTCGAGCTTTGTTGTAAAATGGGATAACATTAAAGTATTAAGACTATTATGTATATAGATTGATGATCATATCTCATGGATTATGGATAAGGAGTTATCAAGTCTTAAACATAGGTATGAATATTAAGAATAATATTTATACTGGATTGACCCGCTATGAGAATACTATATAGAATGTTATGCAAAGTGTCATAAGTTATTCTTATGGTGATAGTGGTGTATACCACCCTTCGACCTGAGACCAATATGGACCCTAGATGTAGAGTCGAGTTCCTTATTGTTGATCAAACGTTATCCGTAACTGGATGACCATAAAGACAGTTGATGGGTACTCCACGAAGCATGTTGAGGGACATGACTGACCTAGTTGGAATTTTCCCATCCTGCGTAACAGGATAAATGTCTAAGGGCCCAATATTGAACTGGACAAGGATGACACAGTCTATGCCTTGTGTTCAATATAGACATAAGGGCAAAAGGGTAATTGTACACATGAGTATTATCACAAAAGGATTTGTCATATCACATGACATTTTTGTGTCTTGGGTAGCAGTGATGTGTTGCTAGATACCACTCACTGTTTATTATGTTAAATACATGATTTAATAAAATTACCAATGTCGCGAGAACCTACAAGGTCACACACAAAAAGACGGATTTATGAGAGATAGAGTAATTTAGGAACAACGTAAGGTACGGTGCACTTAAGTGAATTGTAGAACATTGTAAGGTATGGTGCACTTAAGTAGAATACGAAATACGGTAAGGTACCACACGCTTAAGTGATTTTGGTATATCATAAGATATGGGCCACATACACTTAAGTGGGATTTTTAGCTTGCGGCCCACACAAGTGGTTCTGTAAATAGAACCCTTGTGCAAAAGCATTGTAATATATGAAATTTCATCTCTCTCTCTCTATCACTCACTCACTCAAAGCCTTCATTCATAGCAGTTAGCACTGAGATTAAAGGAATCCATTCGTGTGGATTGGGTAGAGGCGTTGTCACCATTCAACGTTCGTGATCGCTCCTTAGATCTGCATTAAAGGTTTCAATCGCCACAAGAGGTAGCGATTCTATCACTGATCATGCCCATCCGTAAGGATCACTAAAGGATAAATTTTTAATTTTCGCTGCGTTTTGGATCACAATTCTCCCTCAGTGGTATCAGAGTCACTTACGAAACCATGCATCTGATAACTGTTTATTTTATGTATTTTTGATATTAATACGATTAAAAGACAGAATGAATCAAAGAATAAACGAGTAATTAAATTTGGCATCATGTGTGTACGATTTGGATGATTGATGTTGACTATGCTTCGGAATCCGACGTTAGTATGGTGAAGCAACGATACATCGATCGTCCATACGTTACAAAATTGAGATCGATCAAGTTATATATATGATATAAGTAATTCTGATGCAAAATACGGTATATATGGTATATTGTTTCTCCTTCGTTCATTCAAACACTTAATGGTTGTTTTCCTTTGAGCGATCAATGGTTATTTGCTTCGGAATCCGACGAAAGTATGGTGAAGCAATGACGTGTTGATCAATTATACTGAATTAACAATCGAGGTGTGTTTGACGGTATGCAATTGGTGCATTAGGGTTCATGATGGTACAAGGGTTATGCTGTCAAAGAGTTATGCCATTAGGGTTGTGACTATGCAAGAGTTGTGTTTTAAAGTATCTAGTGTTGATGCGAAAATCGACATCGATTTCAAATGAATTATTTAGCGGAACCCCCGACTAACTCTGCATAATGTGATCAGTCGCCAAAATTTAATTTGGTTTATTTAATTAATAGAACTTAAATTAATAATAATAATAATAATTTGTTTATTATTATTGTCTTGTGGTGATCGGTTATGGCCTTAGTTATCCTTTATTTTGTTTTGGAATTTTAAAATACGACATGCGTGTCATGCCTCTCTTTTAATCTCTTAATGTAACTTCTTTTCTCATCTCACTCCCTCGTATGTAAAACGAGTTTCTTTTATGTAATGTAATGTTATGAAGAAAGAGAAGAATACAATATCAAAGGAGGACAACCTTGAAGATCTTGCTTGGAGAAGCTTAGATCGTTATTAGGTTAGCTTAGGTTCTCTCATTGGCTTGGGAGAACAATTGCGCTAGAGGCCATAACTGTTTCATTTTGTATGTATGTTGATGCATGTGAATGTATGTTGATGCATGTGAGAGACGATTTATATGATAAATAAGCCGGTGAGATCATAATAATTGCAAATTCCCTCAAATTAAATATTAAGTTTATGCTTTCCAAGTTTTAGCACTCATCAAGACTAGTATCGAATAATGAAGATTTCTCCTACGCGAGGTGCATACTCTATATTAGTAAGGTGCGGCAGGATAATTGTAATATCCAATTGCTAAAACAATGGGTCAAACTTAACTAAACAAATTATAATAAGATTATATACGTTTAGAAGCAAGAGTTGGAAATGATCCATGTGATGGATTGAAATAAGGAGTTATTCACCCAACTAAAATATTCGAGAGTTGTATTAGATACAATTGGAAGGAGTTCCTACCTAAATAATCTAGTTTTGTGTAATCCGCCTACGCGGACTTAAAACAAAGTGAAATGTGGATCTCGACCCACTAGAAAATCTTCTAACGGGATTTTCCAAATCAAATGGTGAGGGTCATTTGTTTTGAGTAAAATAGTGGGAGCATATTTAATTAAAGGCCTAATTAAATATGTCATTGAAACTTATATTTTCATTATTTTTCATGTAGACTACCATGACAACAAATACCTCTAACAACATTTCGCGATCAATCCTTGATAAGGAAAAATTGTTTGGGACAAATTTTCTGGATTGGCACCGAAATATGAGGATTATCCTCAAACATGATAGAAAGTTGTATGTCTTAGAGAAACATGTTCTTGAAGAGGAACCTCCTAGTTCTGCACCTAAGGCAGAAAGAGATGCTTATAAGAAGCATGACGATGATGCCAATGAAACTGCTTGCCTCATGCTAGCTATCATGAACTCAGAGTTGAAAAATCAACATGAGAATATGGCAGTGTTCGATATGATCGAACACCTGAAGATTCTCTATCAAGAGCAGGCAAGGCATGAAAGGTTTGAAGTTTCAAAAGCCCTTTTTCAAGGCAAGTTAGCTGAGGGAGCCCCTGTAGGTCCCCATGTGCTCAAGATGATTGGGTATGTAGAGAACCTTGAGAGGTTGGGTTTTCCCCTCAGAAAGGAACTGGCGACTGATTTGATCTGCAATCGTTTCCAGATAGATTTAGTCAATTTATACTTAATTTCGATATGAATAATATGGATAAATCTCTTCCTGAACTACTAGCCATGTTAAGAACTGCAGAGCTGAATCTGAAGTCAAAAGGGAAGTCCATTCTGATGATCGGAAATGGAAAGAGACAGAACAAAAGACCCACCAAGCAGGGTGATAAAGCGAAAGGCAAGGAAGTTGCCAAACCTAAACCCATTGCTCCTGCTTTGAAGCCCAGTGGAGGAATAGCAAAGGAAGGCACCTGCTTCCATTATGGTAAGACCGGACACTGGAAGAAAAACTTCCCAAAGTGCCTGGAAGATAAGAAGAATGGAGTACAGACTTCAACTTCAGGTATTTTTGTTATTGAAATTAATTTGTCTACTTCTGCATCATGGGTATTAGATACTAGATGTGGTTCTCACATTTGTACCAATGTGCAGGGGCTAAAAAGTAGTAGAGATTTGGCAAAAGGTGAAGTTGACCTACGAGTTGGCAATTGAGCAAAGGTTGTTGCTTTAGCCGTAGGAACTTATGTATTGAATTTACCTAGTGGTTTAATAATTCAGTTAAAGAACTGTTATTATGTACCTGCAATTAGCAAGAATATTATTTTCGTTTCTTGTTTAGACAAGTTTGGTTTTTCATTTATAATTAAGAACAATTGTTGCTCCATTTATTTGAATGATATATTCTATGCTACTGCACAAATGAATAATGGACTATATGTCCTTGATCTTGAAATGCCTATTTATAACATTAATACTAAAAGGATGAAACCTAATGAGTTAAATCCAACTTACCTTTGGCATTGTCGATTAGGCCACATAAATGAGAAACGCATTTCCAAACTCCATAAAGATGGACTCTTGGACTCTTTTGATTATGAATCATATGAGACATGCAGATCTTATTTAATTAGAAAGATGACAAAATCTCCATTCATAGGAAAAGGTGAAAAAGCTAATGATCTTTTGGCCCTCATACATACTGATGTATGTGGACCATTGAACATACCAGCCATAGGAGGTTTTCAGTACTTCATCATATTTACTGATGATTTCAGTAGATATGGTTATGTCTATTTAACGAAACACAAATCAGAGTCCTTTGAAAAGTTCAAAGAGTTTAAAAATGAAGTACAAAACCAAATAGGTAAGAATATTAAAACTCTTCGATCAGATCGAGGTGGTGAGTATTTAAGCCTAGAGTTTGATGACCAACTGAAAGAGTGTGGGATCCTATCCCAACTTACTCCTCCTGGAACACCCCAATGGAATGATGTATCTGAGAGAAGAAATTGAACCTTGTTAGACATGGTCTGATCCATGATGAGTCACGTCGATCTTCCAAACTCCTATTGGGGACATGCATTATTGACAGCAGCTTACACACTTAACCGTGTTCCATCCAAAAAGGTTGAGAAGACACCATATGAGATATGGAGTGGTAAGAAACCACATATGTCTTACATGAAGATTTCGGGTTGTGAAGTTTATGTGAAACGATAAATTTCAACTAAGTTTGATCCCAAATCTAACAAATGCTTATTTATGGGATATCCTAAAGAAACAAGAGGGTATTACTTCTACAATCCTTCTGAGGGCAAAGTGTTTGTCGCTCAAATTGGAGTTTTCCTAGAAAAGGATTTTATTTCCAAAGGAATCAGTGGGAGGAAAGTAGAGCTTGAAGAAATTCAAGAATCACAAAGCATTGATACACATATGAAGGAATTAGAGCAAGAAACACAAGTAGTTGTGGAAGAGCAACCTACTCAAGTAGAACAAGACCAACGTAGGTCAAGCAGGATACGTCACCTACCTGAGAGATATGGATATCTCATAACTGATCAAGGTGATGTATTACTCATGGATCAAGATGAGCTTGTGACCTACAAAGAGGCCATAACTGGTCCCGAGTCTGAGAAGTGGCTAGAAGCCATGAAATCTAAGATGGATTCCATGTACACAAACCATGTTTGGACCTTGGTAGAGCCTCTTGTAGGAGTTAACCCTATAGGATGCAAGTGGGTCTTCAAAAAGAAGACTGACATGGATGGTAATGTACATACCTATAAGGCAAGACTGGTTGCAAAAGGATATAAACAAATTCATGGGGTTGACTATGATGAAACCTTTTCACCAGTTGCAATGCTTAAATCTGTTTGGATTCTACAAGAAGGTTAGTGAGAGCATGATCGTCTTCCTGGTATTATATGTAGATGACATATTACTCATTGGAAACGATGTCCCTACCCTACAACAAGTAAAGTCTTGGTTGGGGAAATGGTTTTCTATGAAAGACCTAAGTGAAGCAGCCTATATATTAGGAATCAGGATCTATAGAGATAGATCACAAAAACTGCTTGTCTTAAGTCAGAGTACATACATAGACAAAGTCCTGAGACGCTTTAATATACATGATTCCAAGAAAGAATTCATACATATGCAACATGGTATGTATCTATCAAACACATAATCCCCTTCAACTAAGGAAGAAAGGGATCGCATGAATAAGATTCCATATGCATCTGCAATAGGATCTATCATGTATGCCATGTTATGTACTCGACCAAATATTTTGTATGCTTTAAGTGCAATGAGTAGGTACCAATCTGATCCCGGTGATGCTCATTGGTGTCATACCCCAATTTTGTCCCTACCCCGATACAACTTTCATCTGATCCATGACCCTACTGCACATGCATACATTCATTATTTCAAAAAATAAATTGGGTAACCGATTACCCTAATCAGGGTAACCGGTTACACATACCTAAAATTGATTTTTTTGGCCATTTTGGACTGTGTAACCGGTTATCCTAATTAGGGTAACCGATTACACCTGCGCAGGAAGCTGTAGTAGGTCTGTTTTTTACACAATGTACTTTTTGGATCACCCCCTTTTTCCACCTACTTTCCATATAAATAGAGGTACTATTTCCCCTCATTTTTCATGCTTCCTAGCCCCCAAAAGTTTTGTCCAAGTACCATTTACTCCCCTCTCCAAACCTAGGTCAAAACAAAAAATCTTTCTCTCTTAGAAAAGTCACCCTACCAACTTGTTTGTCCACTTTGATATTTTTTTCAAAACTTCTTACTCTCTAACACTCATAACTCAGCTCCTTTACTATACTTCCACCATAAACACTTTCATCCCAAACCCCTTTCTCTATATCCAAGCTTAACACCACTTCAACCTACCCTTTTTCAACATTTTTGGGTAATGATTTTAGCTTAAACTTTGTTAACTTTTTGGTTCTGTTTTTGTGTTGAAAATGGTTGTTTATTCTTGTTTGATTTTTTGAGAGGTTTTAGACTCAAGCTTATAAAAAATGATTAACTTTGGTTTACATCTTTTTTGTTTGGGATTTCTTGCTCTTGCTACTCTTATCATCTATCTTTAATCAAACTTAGTATTTTGTTTCATTTGCTATTTATTGTTGACTTGTTTTCACATCTATTTGGTTGATGAGATCTATTATATCATGGTTATGGTTGTTTAGAATGGATAAAACCTTCAATGTTTCAAACCTATTAATGATTGATCAATAGATCCTTCATGATACTTTGAGGCATTGATAGGTTGCCTCTATTTCAACCATGTTTGGGTCATTTGATACATAGATGAAACCATTTTCTTTATATTAACTTGTTATTCTATTTGCTTATTGTTGTCCTACTAACTACTAACTCCTAACATTTATATTATTTCACTTTATTTCCTTGCAATTTATTTTATTGATTCACTTTATTTCAAGTACCTTATGTTTATGTTTATATTTATGTTTATTGTTATCCAACCATATCTGAAGGTGAGAAAAACAAGAAAGGGGGGGGTTTGAATTGTTTGAAAAAATAAGCGCTTTTGCAAAATGAAATCACACAATGATTTTATACTGGTTCGCTTATAACACAAAGCTACTCCAGTCCACCCGGCCAAGGTGATTTCGCCTTCAACAAGGACTTAATCCACTAATCTTGAAAGATTACAAACAACCCCTAAGAGAGAAGAAAATCTCTTAGTCCTCTCAAGTCTACAGACTACAAAGAGTCACTTGAGGAAATCAAAAAAAAAAAATTAGATACAAGATGTGTAATCTAGAGTGCTTCTAAGAAAGCAAATATTACAAACTTAAGAATAAATTTTTCACTTGATAAGCAAAAGCTTAGTGAAAATCTTTGAAGAACAAAGATGTTTTTCTTGAGCGTGATATGATTTCAGTATAGTTTTGGCTAGTGATTTCTTGCTACTGAATGTTGATTTCTTCTCTATTTATAGGAGTTGAAGTAGAGTTGAAGTAGCGTTGAATCTGTTGGATATAGAGATGTAGTTACGCCATTCCATTAATAGCTTCTGCAGTAGACTTTTTCATCTTAGAAGTGACTACTTACCACAAGTAGTATCTTCTCTCTTGGAAGTGGAGATTAACGTCTCTTTCTAATTGAGGAAATCCATTTGCAGAACTTTAACTTGGCTTAAACGTTACTTCATCATGATTAACAATTCTGATTAGAGTCTTTGTGTATCTGGAGAAATCTGGCTTCTGATGTTATCTCTTGAAAGTTCAGATGGCGCTGATAACTTCCAGAGTTTTCAGAGGGCATTAGTTCAGAGTCAGAGCTTCTAGACTTTACTTCATGTTCAGATGCTTCTGATACTTTGTAGTTTTGTCCAGAGTCAGAGCTTCTTGAATGAGATTCCTCTTTAGATGCTTCTGATACTTGAGATTTTGCATCTGATCTTGTTTTGCATCTGATGACATCATCAGATTTATTTCTTCTTTCTTTAGAACCCTGCACACTTAGAAACTTTTCGTTAGGATGCCATTTTTGGTTTCATCCTTTGTTATCATCAAAATCAAGGAATCTGTTGTAGAACAATTTTTGTTCTTACAATCTCCCCCTTTTTGATGATGACAAAACAAATAAAATTATCAGATGAAACTTGAAAAATATTAGATCAGATAGACAAAAGCTCCCCCTGAGTTAGCACTAGGGAGTTCAGAAGTTCTTACCAGAGCTTTCCAAGTAATTAAGTTTCTGAAAACTTTCTGCAATTTCTTAATTTTAATGTTAGAGTTATTTAATCAGAGCTTTTATTAATCAGAGCTATTTATATCAGAACTATTTCTATAATTGTTGCAGACTGCTTAAGGTTTTAGACATAATTTTCATCAGAGCTATTTAATAATTTCTCCCCCTTTTTGGCATAATCAAAAAGGCATAAAAAAATAAAAAGAATAATAAAGAGAAAAACACTTCATTAAAAAGCACAAAGGCAATCAACAGTCAAAACATTAGATTCAACAGAATATCAGAGCTAAAAAGAAAAACAGAAGCAAAAACACTTAGGCAAACAAACAAAAATAAATCCTAAGTGCCTAAGGGTTCGGAGGTTGAGGAAGTCTCTGAAGCAGCATGGCAAACATGTTCTGGATGTTTTCATTCAGGGCATCTTGTTTGTCCATCCTGGCACGAAGCTCATTCTGATCTTTCTTGATCTCTTGCTGATCTTGCTTGATTTCCTTCAGAGTGTTAAGAATCAGAGGGATCGCAGAGGAAGACTCCCCCTGAATCAGAGCTTGCTGAGCTTCAGCTTCAGCTGCAGCTTGGGCTTCTGCATCTGCCTTAGCCTTGGCTTCAGCTTCCTGAATCCTTAGAAGTTCTGCTTCCTTTGCCAGGCGTTCTTCTTCCAACCTCTTAGCTTCTTCTTCAGCTTCCCTAGCCAATCTTTCTTCCTCTAACCTTCTGGCCTCAGCTTCTCTAGCCAGTCTCTCTTGGAGCCTTTCCTCAGAGTCTCTGATGTAGCCATTTCTGACTTGTTCAGAGATACTCTTCAGCCTATAAGACTCAGAGGTCATCCAACTAATGACTCTGTTCCAGTGTGTCCTAACAGATTTAGGATCATCACTAACTTCAGAGTTTTTAGCCAGAGACTTGATCTTCTGGACTGAGGCTTCTGCAACCTGTATAATGGCCTCCTCAAGGGTAGGTATGGTAAGTTCAGGTTCAGGTTCAGGTGAATGAGGTGGAGAGTTTTGAGGGCTGAGATTTAGAGGTTGAGGTTCAGTTTGTTGAGGTTCAGATGGTTGAGGTTCAGTTTGTTGAGGTTCAGATTCTGCTTGAAGTTCAGAATCTGCGTCTGGTTGAAGACTAGGGGATGAAGCATATAGTGGATTTAGGTCTAATGGGTCAGAGTCTGGGCCAGGTACAGCGGGAATAAGTGGTGGAGTGATATTAGAGGTGAAGGGATCAGATGGTTGAGTTTCAGAGGGTAAGGTTGTTGTTTGTTGTGGAAGGGAAGTTTGATTTTCAGAGGAGATGGTTGTTGTTTGTTGTGGAATAGAAGTTTGGAGGGTTGAGGTTACTTCAGTTTGTGTTTGAGTTTGTGGGGCGAAATTTTTAGCATAAATTTCAGCTATTGTTGGGGAGTTTGGGTCAGAGTGTTCTTGATCAGAGGACTCATGATCAGAGAACTCTTGGTCAGAAGAAGGGGAAAGGTAAGGGGGTGATTCATATTCAGAGGATGAGGAAGAGCTGTGGTGATATAGTTGATTAGGGTCAGAGGTTGTTGTGAAATTTCGAGCAATTTTTAGAACAGGTGGAGGTTGAGAGGTTCTGGTGATTGAGGGTGGTATTTCAGCGGTGGTATATATTGGTTGAGAGGAGAGAGGGTTAGAGGAAGCCATTATAGATTCAGAAGAGACAGGAGGAATAGACTTACCAGAAGAGACATTCAGAGGTGCTGAAGCTTTGGTGCCAGAGGTTTCTCCAAGTCTGGCTTTCTTTGCCTTCCTTGCTTCCTCAGCTATCTTCTTCTCAGAAAGACCTCTTTTGTATCTGACCAGATCTTCTACAGAGTCCAGACAGTCTTCAAGGCGGAAATCAGAGATATCAATGCCTTCATCCAGACGATCCTGAAGGTAGATAGCAATGGCATCTCTGGGTTCATTTTTGAAGAACCTTTCAAGGCCATGAGGCATCTTCCTCTGATCCTTCAGAGCTTCCCAGGTCACATCCATAGTGGGCTTGACTCTGATGTCTTTGATGATTCCCATACTCCTCAGATTTTTGGCATTCAGAGGCTTTCCCACATCAATTGCCAGATCATCCATACATCTGGTCTTCTCCAGAGCATCTACCAGCCCATGCTCAATGAAGATGTCAGAGAGCAATCTACCCAGAGGAATGTAGGATCTGGGCTTCATGTTATTCCTCGTTTCTCTGACTGAATCCCTCAGATATCTGAAGAGGAGAACAGGGAGGTTGATTGGAATACCCTTCTGAATACAGTAGAGGATGCATTTCTGGTCAGCATTTATGTAATCTGAAGAGTTGGAGGCTGGACGATGATGGATTGTTCCCAGAATAATCTTCAGCCAAACTCGGAGGTTCTGATGAAGCTCCTTGTTCTTAGATGGGTTTCCTTCAACATTTGCTTTGAAGATTGTAGGGTTAATGACTTCTGTGATGCGCTTGGACCTTGGAGGAATGTTGTAAATCCTTTTACCTCCAGCTTTCTCCATGTTTAGCAAGGAAGCAATTGATGCTTCAGTGATGACAATCTTCACACCCAGAACAAACGAGACAATGAACTGGTCATCAGCATCTGCACATCTCCAGAACTCTTTCACCAGAAGAGGATAGATTGGACCATACAATCTGTTGAAGTAGGTTTCCCAACCTTGCTTGTGAAGATCTTCAGTAAGATCAACACCATTTCTTCTTAAATTCTCAAAATCCACCAGTGATTCACACAGTACATCCAAACCTTCAAAGGGAGTTGAAAGGTTTATGTGTTGTTCACGTTCAAGAATGTGAGGTTCTTTGTAGACTGGGGTTGTGGTAACGTCTACAACCATGGGTGTTTGAGTGTTTGAGGTTTGGGGATTAGAAGCGGCTTCCATTTGTTGGGAGAAGTTAAAAACTTCTTGCTCTTGAGGATTCATGACTAAGATTGATGAAGAAGATGAAGAACTGAGAAAGTTGCAGAGAAAACTTCGAGAGAGGGTTTAGGGTTTAAGAGTCAGTGAAGAGTGATAAGTGTGTGAAATGTGAGAAAAGTGTTTATATACCTAAGGGTAAAAACACATGCAAAACGACACATTTAATTGCGTTGGAACAGAACACAAGATTTGCACGCTAGGGGAGGAAAAATGATTATAGCTAATAAATGAATGTCTAATCCCAACAGTAAGCACACTGCTCGAGGAGATTTCAAGCGTTCTGACCTTTGATTTCTTTTGACAGCTGTCTAGAAGTTCTAGGGTTAGACGCATGTTCCCCACGTGTTGATGTTTCTGATCTTCAGGAATACCAAAGGATTTCTGAAGATTTCTAACTCAGATATCTTCTTAACTTGGTAGAAGTATCAGAGTCAGAGGCAGAAGTGTATTTGTTTTTATCAGAGTCTCATTTTACATGTTCAGAGCCAAATTTTACTCAGGACAATTTTTAATGTTCAGATTTTCTAAGATGAAAAGAAATCTATCTTCAGCTAGAGGCTTAGTAAAGATATCTGCCCATTGATGTTCTGTATCAATGAACTTCAGCGTTACTATCCCTTTCTGAACATAGTCTCTAATAAAATGATGTTTTATTTCTATGTGTTTGGCTCTGGAATGTAGAATGGGATTCTTACTTAAACAAATAGCAGCAGTATTATCACAAAAGATAGGAATGTTACTCTCAAAGATTTGTAGATCTTCTAGCTGATGTTTCATCCAGAGCATCTGAGTTGTGCACAGTGATGCTGAGATATATTCTGCTTCTGCAGTTGATAGAGCGATAGTTGACTGTCTTTTGCTAGCCCAGGAGATTAGATTGTTTCCCAGAAGCTGGCAATTTCCAGATGTGCTTTTTCGTTCTATTCTATCTCCTGCATAATCTGCATCACAATAACCAGAAAGCCTATACTCTGATGTTTTCTCATACATCAGGCCCAGGTTAGGAGTTCCTTTCAGATACTTAAGAATTCTCTTAACAGCTGTTAAATGAGATTCTCTAGGATCTGTTTGGAATCTGGCACAAAGACAGACGCTAAAGAGAATATCAGGACGAGTAGCAGTCAGATAGAGAAGAGAGCCTATCATACCTCGATAGAGCTTCTGACAAACCTTGTTGCTTACCTCTTCCTTTTCCAGAATGCAAGTTGGATGCATGGGAGTCTTTGCAGAGTTGCATTCAGTCATGTCAAACTTCTTCAGAACGTCTTTAATGTACTTGCTTTGATGAATGTACGTGACTTCTGGAGTTTGATTGATTTGAATTCCCAGAAAGAACTTTAGTTCTTGCATTAGACTCATTTCAAATTCTGCCTGCATTAGCTTAGAAAATTCTTGGCAAACAGAGATATTAGCAGAACCAAAAATAATATCATCAACATAAATTTGGCATATCATGAGATCATTATTAATGTTTTTACAGAAGAGTGTAGAATCAACTTTCCCTCTGATAAAATTTTGTTCCAGAAGAAAATTGCTTAGACGTTCATACCAAGCTCTGGGGGCTTGTTTTAGTCCATATAAAGATTTTTTAAGTTTGAAAACATGTTCTGGAAAGTTTGAATTTTCAAAACCAGGAGGTTGATTAACATACACTTCTTCTGAAATATAACCATTAAGAAATGCACTCTTGACATCCATTTGGTATAATTTGATAGAATGATTAATAGCAAAAGATACAAGAAGACGAATAGACTCTAACCTTGCGACTGGAGCAAAAGTTTCATTATAATCAATACCTTCTTGTTGACTATAACCTTGAGCTACCAGTCGAGCTTTGTTTCTGACAACTTCTCCTTTCTCATTCAGTTTGTTTCTGAACACCCATCTGGTTCCAATGACATGAGTGTCTCTGGGTTTAGGAACGAGATCCCAGACATCATTCTTGGAGAATTGATCTAACTCTTCTTGCATAGCTGCCACCCAATCGTTATCTTGAAGAGCTTCATCACAGGACGTAGGCTCAATCAGAGACACTAGTCCCAGAGGAATATCTTCAGAAGTTCTGAAGGTAGATCTGGTTCTAACAGGTTCATCTTTGTTTCCCAAAATCAAATCTTCAGATACGTTGCTACGACTCTTGACTTTCCTTGGAATTTCTGGAGATTTAATTTCTTCAGAGTCTGGAGTGACAGTTGCTTCTGGAGTTTTCTCAGATTCTACCAGAGTGATCTCTAAATCTGCAAACTTTTCAACTAGCTTTGACTTTTCAGGGTCAAGCTTATCATCAAATCTAACATGAATTGATTCCTCCACAATTTTGGTTTCTGTGTTGTATACTCTATAGCCTTTAGAGCGTTCTGAGTATCCTAACATAATACCTTTCTGTGCTTTGGAATCAAACTTGTTTAGATGTTCTTTAGTATTTAATATAAAGCAAATGCATCCAAAAGGATGAAAGTAAGAAATGTTGGGTTTTCTTCCCTTACATAGTTCATAGGGAGTCTTTTCCAGAATAGGTCTAATAGAGATTCTATTCTGAATGTAACACGCTGTATTTACAGCTTCTGCCCAAAAGTGCTTTGCAACATTTGTTTCATTGATCATGGTTCTGGCCATTTCTTGGAGTGTCCTATTCTTCCTCTCTACAACTCCATTTTGTTGTGGAGTTCTAGGGCAGGAGAAATCATGGGATATTCCATTAGAATCAAATAGTTCTTCAAAATCTTTATTTTCAAATTCTCCACCATGATCACTTCTGACTCTAACAATTTTAGAGTCAAATTCTTTTTGCACTTTAGAACAGAAACTGGTGAATACAGAGTGAGACTCACTCTTGTGCTTTAGGAATTTTACCCATGTCCAGCGGCTGTAATCATCAACGATTACTAGTCCATACTTCTTTCCATTGACTGATGCTGTTTTCACAGGACCAAATAAGTCAATGTGAAGAAGCTCCAGAGGCTTGGAGGTAGAAACAACATTTTTCTTTTTAAAAGATGTTTTTGAAAACTTTCCTTTCTGACAAGCTTCACACAGAGCATCTGAAGAAAACTTCAGTTTAGGTAAGCCTCTGACTAACTCAAGTTTAGTTAGCTGAGAAAGTTTTCTCATGCTAATGTGGCCTAAGCGTCTATGCCATACCCATTGCTCTTCGTGAACTGACATTAAACATTTAACATTTTGATCTTTTAAATCAGAAAGATTTATTTTATAAATGTTGTTTTTCCTCTTGCCTGTGAAAAGGACAGAGCCATCGTTCTGACTAATTGCTTTACACGTTTTTTGATTAAAGATTACATCATAACCGTTATCACTTAATTGACTTATGGATAACAAGTTATGCATTAATCCTTCTACATAAAGAACATCAGATATAGAGGGAAGAGTACCGTTACCAATAGTTCCGGAGCCTCTGATCCTTCCTTTCTGATCTCCTCCGAAGCCTACAAATCCAGCGTCTTTAAGTTCCAGGCTTTGGAACATAGACTTTCTTCCCGTCATATGTCGCGAGCATCCAGAGTCCAGGTACCATGACTGGTGTCTGAACTTTGCTGCATAGGATATCTACAACATAGATGATCTTATCTTTCGGTACCCAGAATCTCTTGGGTCCTTTCAGATTAGTTTTCCCAGAGTTTCTTACAACTTTGGGTCTTCTAGCATTTTTAAATTTGTGTTCTTGTGTGTGTGTGTAGTGGTATGAAAAAGGCGATTTAATTTGGTTACTGGTAGAGGTTTTATTTTCCTCAGAATCATACCCAATTCCCCTTTTATTATTCTGACCTACTCCATAAATCATGGATGCCATAATACTCCTATTTATCCCATTCTTCAGAAATTGTTGAAAGGCTTCTTCATATTTATAAATAATTTCATTTGAAGTTTGTGGTGCTTGAGACAACCCTTCTTCTAATTCTAAGCTTTTCGTTTTAGCTTCATCTCTTTCTAACGTTAAAGATGTGATTGTATCATCTCTTGCTAGAATTGTTGTCTCAAGTTTACTACACTCTTCAGATTTTGCTTTAAGAAGGCCTTTAATGTTTTTAACTTTTTGTTTTAATTTCTGAAGAGAGGTAAGAGTTTCTGATAAACATGATTCTAAGTCAGATCTAGAAAGTTCAGAAAATACCTCTTCAGATTCTTCATCTGAGCTGCTGGATGTGGTAGCCATAAGAGCTACGTTGGCCTGTTCATCAGAGTCAGATTCTGATGATTCGGATTCACTATCGTCCCAGGTGGCCATTAATCCCTTCTTTGTTCTGAAGGCATTTTTCTTGAAGCTTTCTTTCTTAGAGTTATCTTTCTTCAGCTTGGGGCATTCATTTCTATAATGACCTGTTTCTTTACATTCAAAACAGGTAATATCTTTGTTAGGTTTACCTTTTGAAGTTGACTCTGATCTATCCCCTCTGGGTCTTGATCTTCTGAAGTTGTTGTTGTTCCTTCTTTTCCAGAGTTGCTTAACTCTTCTGGTTAGTAAGGACAGTTCTTCTTCATCATCAGAGTCTTCAGGTTCAGAGTCGTCAGTATCTGCAGTTTCTGCCTGGAGAGCTTTGGTTCTGTCTGACTTCCGTCTTTCAGGTCTGGACTTCAGCGCCACTGACTTGTTCCTTTTCTGAGGCTCATCCTCCTCCAGTTCTATCTCATGGCTTCTGAGAGAACTAACAAGTTCTTCAAGGCTGATATTGTTCAGATCCTTTGATAACTTCAGAGCAGTAACCATTGGTCTCCATTTCTTTGGCAGACTTCTGACAATCTTCTTAACATGATCTGCAGTCGTATATCCCTTGTCTAGCACTTTAAGACCTGCAATAAGAGTTTGAAATCTGGAAAACATAGCTTCTATAGCTTCGTCATCTTCCATCTTGAAGGCTTCATATTTCTGGATCAGCGCCAGAGCCTTCGTCTCCTTGACTTGGGAATTTCCTTCATGGGTCATCTTCAGAGAGTCAAGTATGTCTTTAGCCGTCTCTCTGTTGGTGATCTTTTCGTATTCGTTGTATGATATAGCATTTAGAAGTATTGTTCTGGCCTTGTGATGATTTTTGAACTCACGTTTCTGATCTTCTGACATTTTGCTTCTGGGAACTTCAGCTCCATTTAAGGTTGGAGGTTTGTATCCATCTGTGACAATGTCCCAGAGGTCAGCATCATAACCCAGAAAGAAACTTTCGATTCTATCTTTCCAGTAATCAAACTTTTCTCCATCAAAAACAGGAGGCTTGGCATTGTAAGAATCTTTCTCATTTGAGTGGGCCATTTGTTTTTCTCGCACTGGATCTCTCTACACGGTTAAGTGTTTGATTTGAAAATCAATAACAGAGCCGGAGCTCTGATACCAATTGAAGGTGAGAAAAACAAGAAAGGGGGGGTTTGAATTGTTTGAAAAAATAAGCGCTTTTGCAAAATGAAATCACACAATGATTTTATACTGGTTCGCTTATAACACAAAGCTACTCCAGTCCACCCGGCCAAGGTGATTTCGCCTTCAACAAGGACTTAATCCACTAATCTTGAAAGATTACAAACAACCCCTAAGAGAGAAGAAAATCTCTTAGTCCTCTCAAGTCTACAGACTACAAAGAGTCACTTGAGGAAATCAAAAAAAAAAATTAGATACAAGATGTGTAATCTAGAGTGCTTCTAAGAAAGCAAATATTACAAACTTAAGAACAAATTTTTCACTTGATAAGCAAAAGCTTAGTGAAAATCTTTGAAGAACAAAGATGTTTTTCTTGAGCGTGATATGATTTCAGTATAGTTTTGGCTAGTGATTTCTTGCTACTGAATGTTGATTTCTTCTCTATTTATAGGAGTTGAAGTAGAGTTGAAGTAGCGTTGAATCTGTTGGATATAGAGATGTAGTTACGCCATTCCATTAATAGCTTCTGCAGTAGACTTTTTCATCTTAGAAGTGACTACTTACCACAAGTAGTATCTTCTCTCTTGGAAGTGGAGATTAACGTCTCTTTCTAATTGAGGAAATCCATTTGCAGAACTTTAACTTGGCTTAAACGTTACTTCATCATGATTAACAATTCTGATTAGAGTCTTTGTGTATCTGGAGAAATCTGGCTTCTGATGTTATCTCTTGAAAGTTCAGATGGCGCTGATAACTTCCAGAGTTTTCAGAGGGCATTAGTTCAGAGTCAGAGCTTCTAGACTTTACTTCATGTTCAGATGCTTCTGATACTTTGTAGTTTTGTCCAGAGTCAGAGCTTCTTGAATGAGATTCCTCTTTAGATGCTTCTGATACTTGAGATTTTGCATCTGATCTTGTTTTGCATCTGATGACATCATCAGATTTATTTCTTCTTTCTTTAGAACCCTGCACACTTAGAAACTTTTCGTTAGGATGCCATTTTTGGTTTCATCCTTTGTTATCATCAAAATCAAGGAATCTGTTGTAGAACAATTTTTGTTCTTACAATATCATTTACATTATGCTAATCTATTTACCCTCTTACTATCTTGCTAAATAAAAGAGGAGTAAAAACAAAAATAAAGAGAACAAATTATAATCTTTTAAAATATTGATAGATGGACTTAGGGTTGCATAACTTTCTTTGTTACAAATCTATTGTTAGTTGATTTTTCAATCATCTTCAATACTTTGTATCAATGATAAGCTATCCCTTAATGTGTCATATTTTAAGTCTTTTTGACCTATAAAAATAGTCCTCAAGATGTTCATTTTGTACATATTACTAACCACTAATTATACTTCATTAACTTTTTTTATCATTAATCTTTGTTATTGTGATTTTTGTTTCCATTAACTTGTGGTTTATTTTGTGTCATTTACAATTCACTAACCATTATTATTATGCTATTGTAGTTCTTTATCTTGTAATTTACTTTTATGTCATTGCCTTGTAATTTATATTCAAGTACTCATTATCATCATCATTGCACAAACTCATCATGCATGTTTATTTAGTTGTTATTCATTTTATTGTCATCATACATTAAAAATAACAAAAACATGATAAAATGGTAAGACAAAAAAAATATTCACTCGACTCTTAATCAACTTGGACTTAGAGGATTTCATTTTAGGACCTTTGCTTGGAAACCTTCCTTTACTCTTTGTGATACTTTGTAAACACTTGGATTTTCACCCGTAACTTACATGCATGTTTGTAAGACCATTATCCTTTGTTTAGCTTAGGTCACTTTAGCACACAAAAGGCTTTCTCTTGGGATACCTTACAATGAGACTCTTTATTTTCTTGTTGGTTATCTTGCATTCGCGTTGCATAAGCTAAAATTCATAAGCAATCTCATTTTGAGACCATTTTCATAATTCAATTCATATGCACATGTAAATACAAACCTCGGTCAATATCGAGTGCGCCTTTTCCAAATCAATTCAAAACACCCTAGTAAGTTGATCGCTTTTAAAGCATCGCCATCAACCTCACATAGCTTACTCTTGGGCTTTCTTACAATGAGACCTATTCGATTTTTATCGAGTAGAAGAGCAATACACTAAATAAATTCACTTCATCCAAAACACAAATCTAAAACCTCGATCCAACGTCGAGTATTTTCTCTCAAACTCAATTGAAATACCCCGATTAAATCAAAACATTTTTTTTATAATAAGTTGAATGAAAAAGGAGTTGACTTTGAGTTTTCAACTTCACTCCCCAATTGGACGAATACGAGTTTTCTTACTCGGTCAGTCGAACAATTGTCATTTTCCGTCAAACATACAACTTAATCAAATTATTTTCTTAACAAACTATATGAAAAAGGAGATGGTTTTGAGCTTTCAATACCTCTTCTCAAATGCTTGGATATGAGTTATCTTACTCAGTCATTCGAGTATTTGTCGTTCATGCTAAAATACATCAACCATACGCAAACTTATTTTCGTAATCACTCAGATGAAAAAGAAAGCGGTCTAGAGTCTTCTATTCCCTTTCCCGATTATTATGATACGAGTTGTCTTACTCGATTATCCGAGTATTCGTCATCCATTTAAAACACCTTAATTATTATCAAATCCTTTCTGTAATTAAGGATGAAAAAGGAAGTGGTCTAGAGTTTTCTACTCCCTTTTCTCGACTGTTAGGATACGAGTTGTCTTACTCGAATATTCAAGTAATCGTCATCCAACCAAAATATCTCAACACAACCAGTCAAACAAAATACCCAACATATTAATCTAACTTGTCGCCCCCGTGTGACAAAAAACTCTTTTCAGAAAGAACACTATTTAATCCTTTCTAATCGCACAACAAACTAATGCTTAAGCCTCTGTCGAGAGTAGACAAGCCAACGTTTAACCTTTAGGATGCGATCTAAACAGTTGGTCATTAAAAAACACCAACCAACCGTAGTTCCCCGAACTACGAATGCTCTGATTTCCTTATTATACCATAAGGATACGTAGGCAGGAGATTGTTGTATCTTCGCGAGCACACTAATAAAAAACCTCCCCTTTCCTTTTCTGAGATTCCCATCCATTTCTATTTTTAATAACCCAAAGATAACGAAAAAATATAAATTAACACTCGAAACGCACATTAGAACTAAAAGGTTCCCGTTGAGTACAACAGACGCAGGGGGTGCTAATACCTTCCTCTTGCATAACCCACTCTTGAACCCGAATATGGTTGCGATGACCATTATTCTATTTCCTAAAGGTTTTATCGATATTTTCCTATCCCTTCATTGGGATAAATAAAGTTCGGTGGCGACTCTGTTCGAACTACATTTTTCCGCGTCCATCGCGAGGGATCATATTTTTTTCGAGATGCGATAGATGGCGACTCTGTTGGGGACTAGATCCAAGAAAAATAGAGTGAAGCCTAATTTAGTTCAGTTTTTGTATTTGTGTGTTAATCTTGTTCGTTTGTTTGTTATTTTTATTCTGTTACTATTCTGTTGTAATTATTGTGTTGTGGATTATTGACTTTGTCTTATTTGGGGCTCTCTGTTAGTGGTACTTTGTGAGATAGACTCTCAACCCGAGTTTGAGAAAAACCATAAGATTAAGTTGGTGGTTGCGTAGTGGGCGCCCACAAGGAGTCTTCCTTGTTGGGAAGAAACGAAGACCCCGCCTAGAGGAGATTCTCTTGAGATATTATTGCCCGACGAGTCTTCGTCACGATGATAGTATTCTCAAGTTGGATCAATGACTCTAGGGACCTTTTAACCCATTATATCCGGTGGTTATGTAGTATTTACCTGAAAAGTCTCAGACTTTTTAGGTTAATACGAAAGCCCCAATCAGATGAGATCCCTTGGGCGTATTATTACCTTACAGTGGTATTCCCAACCTAGATCTATGACTCTGAGAACCTTATTAGAACCTTGGACTCGAGAGTTGTGTAGTATGGAACCACTAGGAGTCTTCCTCTTTGGGACCATACGAAGGCCTCACCCAAACAAGACTTTGTTTGGGGATGTTATTTGCAGATGAGTTTTCATCATGACAATAACTTTCCTAAATATTGATTGATGACTTTAGGAACCTTTTAACTTTAGCATCCTCCCAAAATGGTTTTGTTTAGTAACCAAGAATACCCTCTCTCACGACCTGTATATTAACCTACATGTGGCACGCATAATATCATTCATAGCATAACATTCATACTATTTTATTTCCAAGGAATCTGAGTATCATGAGTTGCGGGAATTCAAGAAACATGGAATCAAGCAAAAGAAATATTTACTCATTCAAGTTCAAAGATCCCGATCTAAGGAGCTTACGTGACTTGGTCTCTCAGATGCACCCAGTATACAGAATCAACTTTGGAAAGAATTATGGAAATCTGCTCAGCATCCTCAATCAACAAGTGGACTATACAACCTTAATCACTTTAGCCCAATTCTATGACCTACCTTTAAGATGCTTCACATTCCAAGACTTCCAGCTAGCATCAACGTTGGAAGAATTCGAGCGTCTTGTTAGGATTCCTATGAAGAACAAGCCACTATTTGAAGGGACAAATGAATCTTTGCCCCTTGAGGTCATTGCTAGTGCGTTTCACATGGATGAAAAGGAAGTAGAGGCTAACTTAGAGACCAAAGGGAATACCAAAGGATTTTCACTAAGTTTTCTTTTGGAAAGAGCTCATACCCTATTGAAGTCAGAAAGTTAGGATGCTTGTTACTCTGCTATTGCATTGGCCATCTATGGCGTCGTCTTGTTCCCGAATATGGATGGTTTCGTAGACATGACTGCCATTTGTGTCTTCCTTACTGGGAACCTAGTACCCACTTTGTTAGCCGATGTATATTATCACATAAGTCATAGGTATACTAAGAAGAAGGGATTGATTGCTTTTTGTGCTCCTTTATTGTATCAGTGGTTTCTAGAACATCTTCCGAAGACATATGCTTGGGTTAAACAGACAGATTTAGTTGGCCTCAGAGATTGGGATCACTCTGATCTGAGGATCTCTCTTGGTACTCCAAAGAATACATCAACGTAGACATCATACTCAGTTATGGAGATTTCCCAAATCTGCCGCTTATTGGAACTCAAGGATGTGTGAATGCTAATCTAGTTCTATCACTCAGACAACTCGGCTGCCTAATGGAAGGCCCTCTAGAGGCAAATTCTTTGGAAGCTTTCTTGTTACTTGGATTTGGGGCTGAGAATCCTAGCTTATTCCAGCGAATCAAAGAGGCTTGGAAGAATGTCAATCGAAAAGGGAAAGTCGATTTAGGGAGAGCAAATGGGATTACAAAAGAACCATATTTTCAGTGGGTAAAGGAAAGGGTGCAGATGATTAAAATGCCATTTGTCATTCGGACACCTATACCTCTTCCTAAACCTAAGCTCACCCATGTCTCTATTGAAGAAATGGAGGAACTCAAGACTACCATGGCAAAGCTAGAAAAAGAGAATGAAGAGCTACAGATAAAACTCCAACAAACCATCAATGAGAAAAACAATATGAAGAGGGACCTTGAGAGAAAAGAGGCACAACTTCAAGCACATGTGGAAAAGTTCAACAAGGAAGAGCATAAGAGGAAAAAGATCAAAGTGGGATTAGAACAAGTTGACCATTGTTTAGATACCCTTAAAGGTCAACTACGACAAGCTCAGAAAGAATGTCAAGACAATAAGCATTGGTGGCATCTAGCCACGAAGGAAAACAAGATGATAAGGGATACACTTGGGGCTCAGATAAAAGAGCTCACCAATTTTGTTCGTCATGCAAAGGTTGAAGTAGATCAGGAGCGCCAACTCAAGAATATAGCCACTGAAGCTTCTAGGGTGTCACCCATGATATGGGAGGAGAAGTTTCGAGAAGTAAGAGATGCCAGGGAGTCTGTCAGCTATTGGAAGAACCAGCTAGAGTCATTACGCCAAGACAGCTCCATATGGTTGAAAGAGCGAGACTATGTGATTGAGGGTTATGAATCCTTTAAGAAGACCATAGACTTATTACAAGGAGATAGGGATAAGTTTCATGCAAAACTCGATGGGCTAGTAGGGTTCTGTAATTGGGCGGCTAAAGAATTACCATGGAGGTTGAGAGACGCAGTCAAAGAGTTGAAAGAAGATAGCACTCCTCCAGCCATAATCAGTTTTATTCTGCTCTGTAAAGCGTTGTTGAAGAGATTCAATGAGGAACTAGAAGAGCTTCAGGCCAGAAAGCCAGCTGTTTAATTTGCTTATGTCTTGTATTCTGTTCCTTTAACAAATGTACTTTTGAACTATGACCTTTTTGGACCTCTATGTTATGTACTTGAATGAATGACGTTTAACAATTACTCCATTATTGCTATTCCAAGTATTTCTTGTTTCTTCGAATTACTAACAACTAATAAAACTTGAATGATTCCTTGAAAATAAAATATGCATAAACATTCGCATCCTCATTATGCATCGCGTTTCATAAAAATTCAAAAAAAACTTACCCAACCTTTTTACCCTTTATCCAGCCACACTGACTAATCAACACTGATACGAGACGCGAAGCAAATACAAGATGACATTAGAGAAAGTTGAGGCCAATCAGGTTACCATGAGGACAGACATCAATACGATCCAGGAGAAGATGGATCAGTTGTTGGAGACAATGCTCGCAATCGCTCAGAGAGAGGATTGAGGAGGAAGAAGCTAGGGCAAAAAGGAATGATAGCACACCAGGTCTGAATCGCCGAGACGAAGGTTACGTCCCCACCAAAAAGAGATTGGTTCAAATACCTGTAGGAGGAAAAGGAGATAGAGACCGTGTAGAACCTTCTGATACATCTACTCATCATGGATCCGAAATTGGAGATGACCAGTATGATGCATTCTATATGCCTGATCACCCAAAACCTAAGATACTTCCCGATCCTGCTGCAGATAGGCTTCGTGCCCTGGAAAAGAAGATCAAAGCCATAGAAGGAAACAATATCTTCGGTGCTTCTTCCATGAACATGCGTTTGGTATCGAATTTAGTCATCCGGGCTAAATTTAAAACTCCTGATTTCGAGAAATACAAAGGACAGACTTGTCCAAGAAGCCATTTGGTAATGTACTTTAGGAAAATAGCTGCTCATACCGAAAACGACAAACTACTTGTACACTATTTCCAAGACAGTCTGAGTGGAGCATCTCTAAGATGGTACATGAGCTTAGAACAGGGGCGGATTCAAAGTTGGGAGGATTTGGCCGACGCATTTCTCCGTCAGTACAAATATAACTTAGATATGGCACCCAAATGCAGTTGCAAGGGATGGCTATGAAGGAGAGTGAGTCATTCAAAGAATACGCCCAGCGGTGGAGAGAGTTGGCTGCTCCGGTAGAGCCACAATTGTCTGAGAAGGAAATGACCGGGATATTTGTGGACACCTTAAAGGACCCATTCTTTGATCGATTAGTGAGTAGTACAGCATCTGACTTCGCACATCTAGTCACAATTGGAGACCGCATAGAGAAGGGGTTAAGGGATGGAAAGATTCCAGGAGCAATGACAACACCTAGCGCGCCGAAGAGGTATTCTGGAGGCTTCCCAAAGAAAAGAGAAGGTGAAACAAACGCCATATCCAGGAACTATAAAGGGAAGCAACAAGCTTCATATGGTCAAGTCGCCGCCGTGGTACCTATACCCTATCAACAGCCAATGCAACAACAACAAATGTATCAACCACAACATCAACAACATCATCATCAGCAAAATACCGCACCACCAAGACAATTCAAGCCAAGACCTCCAAGAAGGCAACTTGATCCCCTACCAGTACCTTATAGTTAGATATTCCCATATCTGTAAAAGGAGGGCCTACTAACATTGAGGGAGTTAAAACCATCTGTTTTTCCATATCCACCTGGATACGACGCTAATGCCCATTGCGAATTTCACATGGGAGCACCTGGTCATACCTTGGAAAACTGTTTCGCATTTCAGAATCGGGTACAAGACTTGATCAAAGTCAATGCCGTTTCTTTCACTCCAAGACGCCCGAACATGAACACCAATCCTATGCCGATGCATAAGGATGCTTCCGTAAGTGCCATTGAGGAGAGTGATCAAGGAAAATTGATCCGTAAGGTTGAAGAGATTCAAACCCCTATCACCATGATAGGAGCACAATTGCTGAAGAGTGGTCTGATCCTGGAAGAGCTGGTTGAGGAAGAGAACAATGAAGAGTTGAGGAGTTTTATACAACAAATTCCGGATCGAGGCGAGTTACAGATAAATTATCGTGTTAAGGGCAAGCGTCATGAAGAGATAGCCGTGGTGGACATCCCATATGATGAAGTTAAAATAGAAATACCTATAATCCCGTTGGTGATAGAGTTCCCAACACCGTTTGAATATAAAGATGAGAAGGAAGTCCCATGGATATATCAGCCCAGAGCTTTTAAGCAGGGGCATGAAGATCAACCTTTAATGATCAACGAACCAAATGTCACTTCAATTGTGGGGCCAGCAGGAATGACGCGTAGTGGCCGAGTGTTTGCACCAAGAACCGCTGATACTTATGAAAGAGCTAAAGGGAAGGAGGTTGTTGTCCAGATCCCCACCCCTAATCAAGGAATGCAAGACATGCACCTGTCTCGTAAAGCTGTTGTCACTCGTGAGGAGGCTGAGGAATTTTTGAGAATAATCAAGAAGAGCGATTATAAGGTTGTGGATCAGCTGAACCAAACACCTTCCAGAATTTCCATGTTATCTCTACTGCTCTACTCAGAAGCGCACAGGAACTCGTTGTTGAAGGTATTGCGCGCCGCTCATATCACAAAAGACATAATAATAGAACAATTTGATGACGTGATAGCTTGTGTGACTACTGGGAATTTCTTGGGTTTTAATGATGACGAAGTACCGATTGAGGGAAAGAACCATAACAAGGCTCTCCATATCTCTTTGAAATGCATGGATACTATACTGTCAAGGGTGTTGGTAGACACAGGTTCCTCATTGAACGTCATGCCAAAGACGACTTTGATAAAGCTGCCAGTGGAAGGGATAAGTATGAAGCCCAGCACCCTAATCGTAAAAGCATTCGATGGCTCAAGGCGAGCAGTGATAGGAGAGGTTGACTTACCAACCAAGATAGGTCCAACTATTTTCAATATCACGTTCCAGGTCATGGATGTACATCCTGGTTACAGTTGCCTACTTGGGAGACACTGGATTCACTCTGCAGGTGCTGTCACCTCCACTCTGCATCAAAAACTAAAATTCATTACAAATGACAAGATGATTGTGGTTGGAGGAGAATAAGATATCTTGGTTAGTCACTTGACATTTTTCCGATATATCAAGGTAGATGGAGAAATCAATGAGACACCATTCCAATCCTTGGAAGTGGTAAACATGATGGCCATCCAACAGACATTGGAAGTCCCGAAATCAGGACCATCCATGGCCTCGTGGCAAGGAGCTAAAGCTGTTATGGAAAGTGAAGATGCTCAAGACTGGGGCAAAGTGGTGGAAGTGAAAGAGAAACGAGATAAGTTTGGCATGGGGTATGACCCATCATCACACAAAGCCGGTAACCAATCTGACAAAGAGAAGAATCCTTCTATGGAGAAAACGTTCACCAGCGTTGGCCACATCTTTGGCAAGCAGGTGGCAATGATCAGTGAAGAAGACCGCAAGGAGGGGGTGTCCAGCTGGATGCGTCAAGCCACACCTAATGAAGAACTAACAAACTGGAAGGCTGTGGAAGTTCCCCAAATATTTCAAGAGTAATTTTATCATTTTAGACAAAACCTTGTGCTCTGCCCAAGGCACAGTGGCATGTTGTAGGGCCTCCTTTATCTTTTTCAAGAGTTTTTATCATTAATGAAATGACAATTTGCATCCAAATTTTTGTTCCTTTCCTTTTGTTTTTATCTATTTACAAAAATGGCAATCAATTTTTATGCACGCACTTTCTAAATAAACTGCATAAATCATAACATGCAGAAACACCACCGAGACCATTGATAACGATACTGCTAAGGTCCGATATGACTTTGATTGTCCAATCTACCAAGCTGAAGACGAAGTGGGGGGAGATTGCGAACTCCCTGAAGAGTTGGCCAGATTACTCAGACAAGAAGAGAAATCCATTCAACCACACCAGGAAGACGTTGAAGTCATCAATCTGGGGACAGAAGAAGACAAGAGAGAAGTAAGGGTAGGCGCCGCGCTTCAAGATGCAGTGAAGACAAGACTGATAGAGCTCCTCCGCGAATATGATGACGTGTTTGCTTGGTCATACCAAGACATGCCTGGATTAGATACTGATATTGTGACTCACAAGCTTCCCCTTAAAGAAGAATGCCCTGCTGTCAAATAAAAGCTAAGAAGGACTTGACCTGATATGGCTCTCAAGATCATAGAAGAGGTGAGAAAGCAGTTTGACGCTGGTTTCCTGGAAGTCGCAAAGTACCCACAATGGGTTGCTAACATTGTACCGGTACCGAAGAAAGATGGAAAAGTCTGCATGTGCATAGACTATCGAGACTTGAATAGAGTCAGACCTAAAGACGATTTCCCATTGCCTCACATTGATGTATTGGTGGATAACACAGCTCAGTTCTCCGTGTTTTCCTTTATGGATGGTTTCTCTGGATACAACCAAATTAAAATGGATCCCGAAGACATGGAGAAGACCACGTTCATTACTCCTTGGGGCACCTTTTGTTACAAAGTAATTTCGTTTGGATTAAAAAACGATGGGGCAACATATCAACATGCCATGGTGACTCTCTTTCACGACATGATCCATGAAGAGATTGAGGTGTATGTCGATGAAATGATTGCCAAGTCCCAGACAGAAGAAGAACACATCACCAACCTGGGGAAACTATTCGCTCGTTTGAGGAAGTTTAGGTTGAGACTTAATCCTAATAAATGCATATTTGGGGTTCGATCTGGGAAGCTTTTAGGCTTTATTGTAAGCCAAAAGGGAATTGAAGTAGATCCTGACAAGGTTCGAGCCATTCAGAACATGCCTTCACCAAAGACTGAGAAGGAGGTTCGTGGTTTCTTGGGGAGACTAAATTACATCGCCAGATTTATCTCTCACCTTATTGCAACATGTAAACCAATATTCAAGCTTCTGAGGAAGAATCAAGGCGTGGAGTGGAACGATGACTATCAAATAGCCTTTGATAAAATCAAAGAATACTTGCAAGAGTCACCGATTCTAATGCCCCCTACCGAAGGGAGACCTCTCATCTTGTATCTAACCGTTCTCGATGAGTCTATGGGTTGTGTATTGGGACAACAAGATGAGACTGGTAGAAAAGAGCATGCCATCTATTATCTGAGCAAGAAATTTAACGATTGTGAGACCAGATATTCATTACTCGAGAAGACTTGTTGTGCACTCGCATGGGCCGCTAAGTGTCTCAGGAAATACATGCTAACTCACACGACTTGGTTGGTATCTAAAATGGATCCCATCAAGTACATATTCGAGAAACCATCTCTCACTGGTAGAATTTCCCGATGGCAGTTGTTGTTGTCAGAATATGATATCCAATATGTCGCGCAAAAGGTGATCAAAGGAAGCATATTAGCAGATCATCTGGCTCACCAACCGCTGCAGGAATACCAATCTTTGAAGTTCGACTTCCCAGATGAGAACATCATCGCTGTTAAGGATGTTGAAGACTCCGAACTAGAGGAAAGTCTGAAGCCAAGAGCAGGTTGGACGCTCATGTTTGATGGTGCCTCAAATGCAATAGGCCATGGAATTGGGGCAGTGTTGATGTCTCCCAAGAATTTCCATCTAGCATTCACTGCAAAGCTCTGTTTTACCTACACAAACAACATGGCCGAGTATGAAGCTTGCATACTAGGGTTGGAAGAAGCTATTGAGTTGAAGATCAAGATACTAAAAGTATTTAGGGACTCCGCTCTAGTCATACATCAAATCAGAGGCGATTGGGAAACAAGACATGCTAACCTAATTCCATACAGGGATTATGTGCTGAAGCTACTCCCAAAGTTCGGCGAAATCACTTTCTCTCATATTCCTCGAGAAGAGAATCAGATGGCAGATGCCTTAGCAACTCTGGCCTCCATGTACAAATTGATATGGCCCAACCATCAGCCTCATATTGAAATTAGGCGTTTTGATGAACCTGCTCATTGCCTGACGACGGTAGAAAAGCCAGATGGTAAACCCTGGTTCTTTGATATCAAATAGTATCAGGAGAAGCGGGAATATCCGGCAGGGGCTTCCAGCCTTGACAAAAGGACCCTCCGAAGGTTGGGATCAAAGTTCCTCTTGAATGGAGAGGTATTGTACAAGAAAAACTACGACATGGTTTTATTGAGGTGTGTGGACAAACACGAAGCAGATCAGCTTATGAGGGACATACACGAAGGGTCTTTCGGTACGCACGCCAATGGGCATGCCCTGGCCAAAAAAATTCTAAGGGCAGGTTACTACTGGTTGACGATGGAAACCGACTGTTATCATTACACCAGAACATGCCACAAGTGCCAAATCTATGTTGACAAAATACATGTACCGCCTACCCCGCTGAATGTCATAGCATCACCTTGGCCTTTCTCTATGTGGGGCATCGACATGATTGGAATGATAGAACCCAAAGCGTCAAATGGACACAGATTTATCTTGGTGGCCATATATTACTTTACCAAATGGGTGGAAGTCGCGTCTTATGCGAATGTCACAAAGCACGTAGTCTCCCGTTTCTTGAAAAATAACATCATATGTCGATACAGGATTCCCAACAAAATCATCACTGATAATGGGTCCAATCTCAACAACAAGACCATGGAGGAGTTATGCACAACATTCAAGATCGAGCACCACAACTCATCACCCTATCGACCTAAGATGAATGGGGTTGTTGAAGCTGCAAATAAAAATATCAAGAAAATCATCCAAAAGATGGTTGTTACGTACAAGGATTGGCACGAGATGTTACCTTTTGCGTTACATGGCTATCGCACGTCGATACGAACTTCAACAGGGGAAACCCCTTATTCCTTGGTATATGGTATAGAAGCAGTTCTCCCTATAGAAGTAGAGATCCCCTCGATGAGAGTCTTGATGGAGGCTAAGCTAGACGAGGCAGAATGGGTTCAATCGAGGTATGACGAGCTCAACCTTATTGAGGAGAAACGCTTGAAAGCATTAGATCACGGACAGCTCTACCAAAGGCGTCTTAAGAAGGCATTCAACAAGAAAGTTTATCCCAGGGTGTTTCAAGAGGGAGATTTAGTGCTGAAGAAAATCTTGCCTATTCACAAAGACTCCAGAGGGAAATGGGCACCAAATTGTGAAGGTCCATTTGTGGTGATTAGAGCCTTTTCCGGGGGTGCTCTAATTCTGGCAACTATGGATGGTGATGAATTGCCGCTTCCCACCAACACTGATGCTGTTAAAAAGTACTTCGCCTAAAAAAGTGGAATAATAAAAGCCGCTAAATCGAAAACCTGAAAGGGCGATTTAGGCAAAAATGGCTATCCCGGTGGATCGAAAACCCAAAAAGGCGATCCAGGCAAAAATTAGGGATGAAAATAAAAGAATTTGACCCGTTGAGTTGAAAACCCGAAAGGGCGACTCAGGCAAAAATGGTTATCCCGGTGGATCGAAAACCCGAAAGGGCGGTCCAGGCAAAAGTTAGGGATTAATTCCAAGGCAAAGAGTTGTACTTACAGACATCTGACATACCCTCGAAGACAAAGAATCGATCTACCTCACTTTTCAAAAGCAAAGTGCTCGGGCTATCAAAGACATAAGGATCATAGCAGTGTGGAAACTCAATAAAAACTCAATTTTCATTGCCATTTTGTTTCTATGCACAACAATTACCTCATTAAGGAATTGCGTCTTTATGTACAATCATCCATTTAAGGGTCAAATCAATAAAAGAGAATTTTTCTCAACAAAAGTGTGCCCAAATCATTTTTTATTTTATCTGTTTGTTTGCAAAGCACCTTTTATTTTTTATAAACATCACTTTTAAAAACTATTGGAGAAAATAAAATGCATGTTTGAATAAAGTGGTAAAATTGCTTTTGAAACAGTAAGCGGACGAATCCTTTAGTCCCCAAGATTCATTCTTGTCTTTCATAAAAGTATAGGACTGATTGCAGACGGCTATGTTCCTTTCAACTATTGATTCATACCTCTCATAAATGTACTCATGGTATAGCCAGACCGGGGCAAGGCTCCATCATATTTCCGACAGAAACATTGATAAATCATGGATGGAGTATCGCGTGTTGAGAAGTCTGAACCTTTCAGTAACTTGGAGCAAACCAAATATATTCCCAGAACCACCTAGTAGGGGCATTAAAACTTGATCTCCATTAATCATCCCAATAACAAAAGTCCACACTATTGGCATCGTACCCCAAAGCAAAAACGTCATAACCGGGGCATATCCGATTACCCATTTGCATTCTAACATGCATCATATAAATCATTCATAAGTGGTTTTCCTACCAAACAGAAAATTAAAAGAAATAGTCATACCAGTCATCAACATACTCATGCATAACACTCCCCACAAAAATGGGAATTTCAAAAAACACAACAGTCATTCGCATGCACAGCTGAATACCCCCAACAAAATTTCATACTTGCATGCATCTCATGCATCATCCCATGCATGGAATTCCCACTTAAAGTGGGACATCAACAAAAATCAAAAGTAAAATGTCAGGATCCAAGGTCATTCATGTATATCTTGGACATTCCTCATTCCAAATGAAGTTATTACCCTGCATATGCTCGTGGGATTATATCTCAGTAAATCATTTTTTTGACTTTACGATTAATAATGATATTCCCAGCAATTTTCTTTACAATCATCGCTCCCAAGCAGAGGTTACCCTAAAAAGCCTCTTATGAGCTTTTTCCCCTGCAGAGCATTTCCAGTATGTCTCCCTCAAAAGTAATCTTTTCTTAAAGTTCCCCCAACAGACGAATATTCGAGATACTGCTTCATTTATTTGAAGAATCTCATCTCTCTGTTTGAGATACTGCTTCATCAATTTGAAGAATCTCATTTATTTTCTAGAGATACTGCTCTAATATCCTCAGAGAGTCTTAGATTCAATTAAGGTATCATTCCCTTGTTCAGAATATCTTAATTCTATCATATAAGACGTTGCTTCGACTCGATACAGAGAATCTCATTTTTACTGTTTGAGATACTGCTTCATCAATATGAAGAGTCTCATTTCAGATTTTTTAGAGGTACTGCTCTAAGTATCCTCGGAGAGTCTTAGATTCAATTAAGGTATCATTCTCTTGTTTGGAATATCTGAATTCTATCATATAAGATGCTGTTTCGACTCGATACAGAGAATCTCGTTTTTACTGTTTGAGATACTGCTTCATCAATATGAAGAGTCTCATTTCAGATCCTTTTAGAGATACTGCTCTAATATCCTCGGAGAGTCTTAGATTCAATTAAGGTATTTTTCCCTTGCTGGAACATCTTAATTCCATCATATAAGATGTTACTTCGACCCGATACAGAGAATCTCATTTTTACTGTTTGAGATGCTGCTTCATCAATATGAAGAGTCTCATTTCAGATTCTGTTTGAGATACTGCTTCATTTATCCGAAGAATCTCATTTTCCTGTTTGAGATACTGCTTCATTTATCCGAAGAATCTCATTTGTCTGTTTGAGACACTGTTTCATTCATTTGAAGAATCTCATTTGTTTTCAGGATACTGCTCTAGTATCCTCGGAGAATCTTAGATACGATTGAGGTATCATTCCCTTGTTGGAATATATCGGTTATATCATGTAAGGAACTGCTCTGTTGATCCCCAGAGAATATTGTGTTTCTGTTCAAAATAATGTTCTGCTAATTTTCAAAAAAGTCTTAGATACCATTGAAGTATCGTTCTATTGTCGGAATATCTCGATCATGGCATCCAAGATGTTGTTCTGATAATTCCCAGAGAGTCTTGATTGTTTTACCTTCCGATAACCTTTTCTTACTATATTTCTCATTGCCTTTTGTTTCCGCACTTCTTCCTTACATTTTAAAGGACAAAATTCGGGTCTTTTAAGTATTTAATTATCTTCCACCGCGAATGTACGAAGACTGTTGTCATTCATACTTTCTGGTTCGAGGAAATTAAATAGGGGCAGCTGTCACACCCCAATTTTGTCCCTACCCCGATACAACTTTCATCTGATCCATGACCCTAATACACATGCATACATTCATTATTTCAAAAAATAAATAAATTGGGTAACCGATTACCCTAATCAGGGTAACCAGTTACACAGACCCAAAATTGATTTTTTGGCCATTTTGGACTGTGTAACCGGTTACCCTAATTAGGGTAACCGATTACACATGCGCAGGCAGCTGTAGTAGGTCTGTTTTTTACACAGTGTACTTTTTGGATCACCCCCTTTTTCCACCTACTTTCCCTATAAATAGAGGTACTATTTCCCCTCATTTTTCATGCTTCCTAGCCCCCAAAAGTTATGTCCAAGTATCATTTACTCCCCTCTCCAAACCTAGGTCAAAACAAAAAATCTTTCTCTCTTAGAAAAGTCACCCTACCAACTTGTTTGTCCACTTTGATATTTTTTTCAAAACTTCTTACTCTCTAACACTCATAACTCAGCTCCTTTACTATACTTCCACCAGAAAAACTTTCATCCCAAACCCCTTGCTCTATATCCAAGCTCAACACCACTTCAACCTACCCTTTTTCAACATTTTTGGGTAATGATTTTAGCTTAAACTTTGTTAACTTTTTGGTTTTGTTTTTGTGTTGAAAATGGTTGTTTATTCTTGTTTGATTTTTTGAGAGGTTTTAGACTCAAGCTTGTAAAAAATGATTAACTTTGGTTTACATCTTTTTTGTTTGGGATTTCTTGCTCTTGCTACTCTTATCATCTATCTTTAATCAAACATAGTATTTTGTTTCATTTTCTATTTATTGATGACTTGTTTTCACATCTATTTGATTGATGAGATCTATTATATCATGGTTATGGTTGTTTAGAATGGATAAAACCTTCAATGTTTCAAACCTATTAATGATTGATCAATAGATCCTTCATGATACTTTGAGGCATTGATAGGTTGCCTCTATTTCAACCATGTTTGGGTCATTTGATACATAGATGAAACCATTTTCTTTACATTAACTTGTTATTCTATTTGCTTATTGTTGTCCTACTAACTACTAACTCCTAACATTTATATTATTGCACTTTACTTCCTTGCAATTTATTTTATTGATTCACTTTATTTCAAGTACCTTATGTTTATGTTTATGTTTATTGTTATCTAACCATATCAGTTACATTATGCTAATCTATTTACCCTCTTACTATCTTGCTAAATAAAAGAGGAGTAAAAACAAAAATAAAGAGAACAAATTATAATCTTTTAAAATATTGATAGATGGACTTAGGGTTGCATAACTTTCTTTGTTACAAATCTATTGTTAGTTGATTTTTCAATCATCTTCAATACTTTGTATCAATGATAAGATATCCCTTAATGTGTCATTTTTTACGTGTTTTTGACCTATAAAAATAGTCGTCAAGATGTTCATTTTGTACATATTACTAACCACTAATTATACTTCATTGACTTTTTTTTATCATTAACCTTTGTTATTGTGATTTTTGTTTCCATTAACTTGTGGTTTATTTTGTGTCATTTACAATTCACTAACCATTATTATTGTGATATTGTCATTCTTTATCTTGTGATTTACTTTTATGTCATTGCCTTGTAATTTATATTCAAGTACTTATTATCATCATCATTGTAGAAACTCATCATGCATGTTTATTTACTTGTTATTCATTTTATTGTCATCATACATTAAAAATAACAAAAACATGATAAAATGATAAGACGAAAAAAATATTCACTCCACTCTTAATCAACTTGGACTTAGAGGATTTCATCTTAGGACCTTTGCTTGGAAACCTTCCTTTACTCTTTGTGACACTTTATAAACACTTGGATTTTCACCCGTAACTTACATGCATGTTTGTAAGACCATTATCCTTTGTTTAACTTAGGTCACTTTAGCACACAAAAGGCTTTCTCTTGAGCAACCTTACAATGAGACTCTTTATTTTCTTGTTGGTTATCTTGCATTCGCGTTGCATAAGCTAAAATTCATAAGCAATCTCATTTTGAGACCATTTTCATAATTCAATTCATATGCACATGTAAATACAAACCTCGGTCAATATCGAGTGCGCCTTTTCCAAAATAATTGAAAATACCCTTGTAAGTCGATCGCTTTTAAAGCATCGCGATCAACCTCACATAGCTTACTCTTGGGCTTTCTTACCATGAGGCCTATTCGATTTTTATCGAGTAGAAGAGCAATACACTAAATAAATTCACTTGATCCAAAACACAAATCTAAAACCTCGATCCAACGTCGAGTATTTTGTCTCAGACTCAATTGAAATACCCCGATTAAATCAAAACATTTTTTACAATAAGTTGAATGAAAAAGGAGTTGACTTTGAGTTTTCAACTTCACTCCTCAATTGGACGAATACGAGTTTTCTTACTCGGTCAGTCGAAGAATTATCATTTTCCGCCAAACATACAACTTAATCAAATCATTTTCTTAATAAACTATACGAAAAAGGATATGGTTTTGAGCTTTCAATTCCTCTTCTCAAATGCTTGGATATGAGTTGTCTTACTCAGTCATTCGAGTATTTGTCGTTCATGCTAAAATACATCAACCATACGCAAACTTATTTTCGTAATCACTCAGATGAAAAAGAAAGTGGTCTAGAGTCTTCTACTCCCTTTCCCGATTATTAGGATACGAGTTGTTTTACTCGACTATCCGAGTATTCGTCATCCATTTAAAACACCTTAATTTTTATCAAATCCTTTCTGTAATTAAGGATGAAAAAGGAAGTGGTCTAGAGTCTTCTACTCCCTTCCCTGACTATTAGGATACGAGTTGTCTTACTCGAATATCCGAGTAATCGTCATCCAACCAAAATATCTCAACACAACCAGTCAAACAAAATATTCAACATATTAATCCAACTTGTCGCCCCCGTGTGACCAAAATCTCTTTTCAGAAAGAACACTATTTAATCCTTTCGGATGCGCACAACAAACTAATGCTTAAGCCTCCGCCGAGAGTAGACAAGCCAACGTTTAGCCTTTAGGATGCGATCTAAACAATTGTTCATTAAAAAATACCAACCAACCGTAGTTCCCCGAACTACAAATGCTCTGATTTCCTTATTATACCATAAGGATACGTAGGCAGGAGATTGATGTATCTTCGCGAGCACACTAATAAAAAACCTCCCCTTTCCTTTTATGAGATTCCCATCCATTTCTATTTTTAATAACCCAAAGATAACAAATAAATATAAATTAACACTCGAAATGCACATTAGAACTAAAAGGTTCCCGTTGAGTACAACGGACGCAGGGGGTGCTAATACCTTCTTCTTGCGTAACCCGCTCCTGAACCCGAATATGGTTGCGACGACCATTATTCTATTTCCTAAAGGTTTTATCGATATTTTCCTATCCCTTCATTGGGATAAATAATGTTCGGTGGCGACTCTGTTCGAACTACAATTTTTCGCGTCCATCGCGAGGGGTTGTATTTTTTTCGAGATGCGACAATTGAGTAGCTGTCAAGAATATCCTTAAGTATTTGAGAAGGAATAAGGACTCATTCTTGATATATGGAGGTCATGTAGAGCTTGCTGTAATTGGATACACCGATGCTAGCTTCCAGACAGATAGGGATGACTTTAGATCGCAATCTGGTTATGTGTTTTGCTTAAACGGTGGCGCTGTGAGCTGGAAAAGTTCAAAGCAAGATACAATTGTTGATTCTATAACCGAGGTTGAGTATATTGATGCCTCAAGTGTAGCAAATGAAGCTGTTTGGATCAAAAAGTTCATTAATGAACTTGGCAGAGTTCCTAGCATTGTGGATCCCATTGATCTCTATTGTGATAACAATGGTGCTATCGCACAAGCTAAGGAGCCTATATCTCATAAACAATCCAAACACATACTTAGGAGTTATCACCTCATTCAACATATAATAGATAAAGGAGATGTGAAAATATGCAGAGTACCTACACTTGATAATATTGTTGACCCACTGACAAAGTCTCTTGCGCAGCAGAAGCATGATGGTCATACTAGATCTATGGGCATTAGGGGTATGCCTGATTGGCTCTAGTGCTAGTGGGATATTGTTGGTGTAAGCCCTAGAGACCAATACTTTTGGTACGTGTATCGAATTATTTATTAATAATAAAAGGTTTTTTCTTTATTATGTTTGTTTAATAAAATCCCTAGAATAACTAGTCCATTTAGTGTATCAAGTGTGACTTAATCATGAGATCCCATTAAACATAAGGACATTATTCTTAAAGTATCCGTAGTCGAGCTTTGTTGTAAAGTGGGATAACATTAAAGCATTAAGACTATTATGTATATAGACTGATGATCACATCTCATGGATCATGGATAAGGAGTTATTAAGTCTTAAACATAGGTATGAATATTAAGAGTAATATTTATCTTGGATTGACCCGCTATGAGAATACTACATAAAATATTATGCAAAGTGTCATAAGTTATTCTTATGGTGATAGTGGTGTATACCACCCTTCGACCTGAAACCACTGTAGACCCTAGATGTAGAGTCGAGTGCCTTATTGCTAATAAAACATTGTCCGTAATTGGATGACCATAAAGACAGTTGATGGGTACTCCACAAAGCTTGTTGAGGAACATGAGTGACCTAGATGGAATTTGCCCATCCTGCGTAACAGGATACATGTCTAAGGACCCAATATTGAACTGGATAAGGATGACACAGTTTATGCCTTGTGTTCAATATAGACATAAGGGCAAAAGGGTAATTGTATACATAAGTATTATCACAAAAGGATTTGTCAGATCACATGACATTTTCGTGTCTTGGGTAGCAGTGATGTGTTTCTAGATACCGCTCACTATTTATTATGTTAAATACGTGATTTAATATAATTACCAATGTCGCGAGAATCTACAGGCTCACACACAAAAGGACGAATTTATGAGAGATAGAGTAAATAAGAAACACCGTAAGGTACGGTGTACTTAAGTGAATTGTAGAACATCGTAAGGTACGGTGCATTTATGTAGAATACAAAATATGGTAAGGTACCATGCACTTAAGTGATTTGGGTATATCATAAGATATGGGCCACATACACTTAAGTGGGCTTTTTAGCTTGCAGCCCACACAAGTGGTTCTATAAATAGAACCCTTGTGCAGAAGCATTATAATATATGAAATTTTATTTCTCTCTCTCTCTCTCTCTCTCTCTCTCTCTCTCTCACACACACACACACACACACACACACACACACACACACAAAGCCTTCATTAGTATCAGCTAGCACTGAGATTGAAGGAATTTGTTCGTGTGGACTGAGTATAGGCGTTGTCACCACTCAGCATTCGTGATCGCTTCTTAGATCTGCATCAAAGATTTCAATCGCCACCAGAGTTTACGATTCTATCACTGATCATGCCCATTCATAAGGATCACTAAAGAAAAAAAAATTTATTTCCGCTGCATTTTGGATCGCAATTCTCCTTCAGCTTTAGCCTTAGGTTTAGAAACATTTATACCTTTAGGCATAAATCTATTTTGTTTCCCATAAGGGACAAAATTAGACTGAAGAATATTAGGCTTATCATCTTTTTCAGAATCAGATTTGTCATCCGAATCATAGCCAATACCCCTTGTTATGTTTCTGCTAATGCCATAAATCATGGAAGCCATTAAGCTTCTATTCAGGCTTCTAGCAATAAATTTCTAGAAAGAATTATCATATTTCTTTATGATATCACCAAAACTTGTAGAGGCTTTTGAAAGAATTTTCTTCTCAGGTTTGAGACTCTTGTTGAAGCTTACAGTGAACTTCTGATTTAGATACATGAATCTTCTTCACATCCTTGTATTTGTCCAGAAGTTTATGATACTTTTCCAGAACTTCTGATAAACTAGATTCAAGCTCAGAGCGAGAAAGTTCAGAAAATATCTCTTCAGAGTCCGACTTAGATTCTGATTCTGGTTGAATCGTTTATGTAGAAGCTTTTGTCCACGCCATTAGCTCCACATTAGTCTGATCTTCCTCATAATCATCTTTTGAATACTCTGAATCTAGAAGTGGAATCCGAACGACCACATATCCTTCTTTGTACTCTGAAATTTCCTTGCCTTTTCTTCTAGAGTTGATTAATGCGTCTGGATAGAAGTGATAATTCACCTTCTTCTTCTGATACCTCTTCAGACTCTTCATCAATTTCAGCTTGAAGAGCTTTAGTCTTCTCAGATCTTCCTGGAGACTTCAGAGCAACAAACTTTCTCTTTCTCTTGGGCTCATCTTCCTCTAGCTCAATATCACGGCTCCTTAAATAACTAACATGTTCTTCAAGAGAAGTGTTGTTAAGATCCTTTTATAACTTCAGAGTTGTTACCATATGTCTCCAATGCTTAGGTAAACTTATGATGATCTTTTAAACATGATCAACAGTAGAATGCCCTTTCTCCGGGACCTTAAGTACTCCAACAAGAGTCTGAAACCTTGAGAACATGTTCTCAAGAGTTTCTTCATCCTCCATCTTAAATGCTTCAGATTTTTGAATCAAGGGAAGAGCCTTGGTTTCTTTGACATGTGTGTTCCCTTCATGCGTCATCCTTAGAGAATCAAATATAGATTTTGCAGTATCTCAGTTGGTAATTTTTTCATACTCTGTGTATGAAATAACATTTAGCAAACTGGTTCTTTCTTTGTGATGATTCTTATAATCTTTTTTCTGTTGATCTGTCATCACTCTTCTTTCAACTTTATTGCCACTCGTATCTACTAGATGTAAGTAGCCATCAACTACCATATCCCATAGATCAACATTGTGACCTAGAAATAAGCTCTCAATTCTATATCATTTGTTTGAGCAACTGGTGATGGAATATTAGCCATGTGTTTCACGTTGGATCTTTATCTGACAATATTAAGTGTTTGATATCTTATCAAGACCAGAACCGAAGCTCTTATGACAATTGAAGGTGGCAAGAAACACAAGAAATGAGGGTTTGAATTGGGTTTCTAATTATTTTTTTCAAAACCAACTCAATCAAACAATAACACGATCAAGAAAAACTAACAAGGTTATTTTTATAATGGTTCGCTGTTAACGAAGTTACCTCCAGTCCACCCTACCAAGGTGATTTTTCCTTCTCAACAAGGATTTAATCCACTATAATCAAAACGGACTATAGACACCACAAAGACAACCCGTCTTTTTCTTTTTGAGTCTATCTGACTAAAACCTAGTCACTCAAGAAAACCACTCAAACAGATTTGAGATTTACAACTTGTGTTTACAAAGAATGCTTCTAAGAAAGAAGATTAACACAAGTTAAATACAATGAATATCTCACACAATAACGAGCAACAACTCTATGTGTGTTCACAAAAACTACACACAAAATATATACTTTAGCAAAAGAGCATGTGTATTTACAATAGCGAGAGCATTAGCGGAATAAGCAACTTCTTCCAATATTCAATGTCTTCTTTATATAGGAAATTAAAAGATCAGTTGGAGGGTAGAATTGTAATAAAAAGTTGTATTTATCTCTTTGTATAACGGTTTGCATATAGGAGACAAAATAGTACAATATTACTGCCCTTAGCCCACAAAATCAGTGTAGTTGAGGAAAGTGTGATCTTCTATTGCATACAATTTTCCTGGCGTAAATCCTTTTGATATTATCTTCTAAATCTTCAGAGGCTTTTGATGAAATGATGTTGAAGCATGCTTAGAAGGATCAAGAGACTAGTTGGCAGAATCTTCAGAACCTCGGTCTTCAGAGTCTTGACATAATTTCTCAGAACCTGGTGTTCAGAGTCTTCAAATCTTGTTCTTCAAAATCTTGAAGATTGACAATCCTTCAGAGGCTCTTCAATCAGATTCACAGTCAGAAGGTTTAGCACAAACATTCATCAAAGCCATTGTCTAAGAGCTTTCGAGAACTTGACAACATCTTTTAAAGCACTTGTATCTCTTTAGAGTCAGAGTTTTGATTCTATAATCTGATGACGTCACACGCCAATGCTTCAGAGTCAGAATCTGTTAGCAAAAGCTACACACTAGATAAAAACCATAAGTGTACAAAGAAACAATGCATTGTTATCATCAAAACTAAAGGCCAGATGCAAAACTAAATCTTGTTCTTACAAAGAGGACCATTCATTAAAAAAATTGAGGGACTAAAAATAAAATATATGATATTTAGGAGGACCACAAACATATTTAACCCAAAAAATTAAATTCACATAATTCATTCTATTTTAAACAACTACATATATCAAAATTATTTTTTTATTCTCACCAAAAAACAACTAAATATATCAAAATTAATTTTTTAATTTCAATATCAATTTTAGTTTAAAATTTATTCCTAGAATCAAATTTAGACTAAAGTCTTTCCAATATACATTTCAGGAAGGGGAAATGGATATATACCTTCTCGTCCTCTATATGATTTATTATTTGATTTTAAGATTTTTAAATTCACTGAATAAATTGACTTTTCTTATGATAGAGACCAACTTTATTCATATGTATGTTACGATATATTATTAGTTTTTTCATTATTGTAGTTTACATTATAATTATATAAAAAATAATTTATTTGTTGAAACAGTTAGGATTTTCAAAAAAGATGATAAAGAAAAAGAAGAGAGAATGATAATAACTGTATTGAAAAGTGAAAAGTATTAATGAGTGATTTTTAAACTAAATTGTCAAAGTTGTTACCTATGAAAAATGTATCTTGAAATTACAACATCATGTCTATTTGTAAGGAACCAAAGCTCAAGTCCAAAACGTAAAAAATTACACTTTGACACAAAACTATATGTTGTATACTCTATCGAATACATCTAACTTTACAACTATTTCGACTAGGTTAGACAACCTGTCGAAAACAAACTACTAAATGAAACCATGAATTAAATCTTCTAACACACATCCTAATTCAAGTTTTCAATACTTCTCATCCCGATGCTTCTCTTTAGCTCATTAACCCTGGATTTCTTCAAGGGCTTGATGAGTATATCAGCTAGTTGTTATTCTGTCTTGCAAAGTTCAAGTTCAAACTTTCCTTTATTTACTTGATCCATGAGAAAATGATACCTCATTTTTATGTGTTTACTTCAACCATGCATTACTACGTAAGATCCTTTTACCACCGTTGGAAAAGGGATACCATGACGGTTAATCAATCGTGTGTGGTTGTAAATATGTTGCTTCCCACTGCATGCGATTGACCGTAGTGATAAACTAGGTAGTGCGTTACCTATCACAATGATTATAGTAAATAACTGATGTGATATATATATATATATATATATATATATATATATATATATATATATATATATATATAGTTCATAGGTTTGAAACCCATCGGCCTTTGACCATCCTTTCCTACTACAAAATATATTTCCTTTTCCACCTGATGTGACCTGCTTGCCATCTATAAACTTGATCATTTTCTTAACTGATTCATCTAACTTGGTGAACCAGGTTTTATTACCAGTCATGTGGTTGTTGCATCCCGAGTTTACGTACCACCTGTTGGTTTGCTCTCTACTCGACTGACTATTTGCATATAGTAGAACATCATCAAAATCACTATCTCAAGCATGTGCATACTGCACTTCATCATCATCTTTTGCTCTTTCTTCCTTCTTTCTTCGAAAGTATCAAGCATAATGACCAAATCCTTGACAGTTGTAGGACTGCACCTCCATCATGTCAACTTTCTTCCTCGAATACTTGTTATCCATACCTTTCTTAGTTGAATCAGATTGAATTCTTTCTTAACTTCTCATCATTAGCAAGATTCTTTCTCTATTTCGCCTTCTCTTTTCCATACTTCTTGATGAATATTGCTTGCAGTGCCAATTCAACCACCTTCTCCCTTTCTAAGTTTCTTTGCTTCAACCTCATCTCATGAGCTTCCAGTCAAGCTTGAAGTTATTCCAACTTCATCTCATCTAGGTTCTTGGACTCTTCGATAGATATTATAATGTAACCAAAATTTACAGTCAAATATCTCAACATTATCTCTATCTTCTGAAAATCATTGATCGATTCACCACATGCCTCAATGTAGTTCATAAGTAATCTTGAGAAGAAATCAACAACTGATTCATCTTCTTTCATCTGTTTTATCTCAAATTGCTTTATTAGTGTCTGCAAGATGATGAATTTGTTAGAACAATTAGGATTTTCAAGAAAGATGATGAACAAAACGAAGAGAGAAAAAAGAGAATAATAAAACTATATTGAGAGAAAAGTGAAAAGTATTAATCAATGAAGTTCAAACTAAACTGTCAAAGTTGTTAACTATGAAGACCGTATCTTGAAATTATAAAAACACACCTATTTATAGGCAACTAAAGCTCATGCCAAAAATATACAAAGTTACACTTCAACAAAATAACTATATTTTTGTATTCGACTCTACCGAATATATCTGAATCTACAGCTACTTCGATAGGTTACGCAATCTGTCAAACATAAACTACTACATAAAATCATAAATTACATCTTCTAACATTACTTTTATTGTAATTATTATATTTTTTATTTGTCTTTAACTCTATAATATAAGTAAAAGTACTTTTTTTAAAATAATATAAATAGGAGCACTTGTACTTACATCTTCTAACATATTTTTTATGCTTCCTTTTTTTATTTCTTTCTAGAGTATTCTATTTTATTACTCCTTTTATTTATCAGTACTTCATTGATTTGTTAAAGCACTATCTTATCTTTTTTTTTTGGTAATTTTTTTCTGTACCAATTTTCTCTCTTTGAAACTTTGTCATATAGTGGAAAATTTCAAAATTATCCTATTACAGTTACACTAAATAATACTCTTCCTTATATTAAGTCTAAAAAACTAGATTGACAATTCTTCGTTTTAAAAATGATCTTGCCTTCTAATTACAAATACCACTATATATGCTTGTCATTGATGTCGTAAGTTCGAACATTCTTTCTCTGATTGTCCAACATTAGAATGTCATAATTGCAACAAAAAATGGTAATATTGCTTCAAATTGTTGTCAATACTCTAAGACACTTCAACACTTGATTTAAAATTGTCTAACTCATCCTATGCAACATGATTAGAACAAGAATTAAATTTGTTCCGACTCTTCCAAACCTGCACTTATTTTCTACATCTCACTTTTTTTCTTCGCTATCTGAAAAAGATATTACTCATTCTATTCACACTAGTGGATGGTTTCTTATGCATGTAACTTATAAAGGTTCTATCTCATTGTCTCATTTAAGCTTTCCGACACGTATCTCATTCATAAACTAAGTTTTAACCTTATCTATATTGACCAATAATGTGATATTGGTTATGGACTCACCTTTTCTTCCTCGATATGTCGTGTGCAAGACCAATAGATATGAAAACTCAAAGGGATTTGTTGTAAGAGCAGAAGATTATTTAAACTCACTAAACTACATGTTCCTCAAGGGCCTAACATATGTATTAATTCCAAAGATTCTTCCATTCGACTTTTGCATTGTTATCTTGGTCATAGTTTTATGGTTTAATACCCTTTTTGGTCTTGTATGCTAGCATCGAGGTTTATTTTAGTCCATTAACTTAAAAATGTCCATATTGGTCCTTTAACTCTTCAAAATGTATCATGTTAGTCATTTTCTTCTATTAGCGACGGATTTAGTGATCGATTTCTGGATTTTTTCGTCGCTAATTAGACGAAAAGGACTAACATGGTACGTTCTGAAGAGTTAAGGGATCAATATGAACCATTTTTAAGTTAAGGAACCAAAATGAACTCTAGGGTTAACATACGGGACCAAGAAGAATATTAAGCCTAGTTTTATTGGAAAAATGTGTGCTCTTGCGTCTTAAAGGCTTTTTGGATTTGTTACAAATGAGTCTCTTGATTGTACTACTTGACAAACTGCTAAATAACTAATTTTATCATTTAATAAAATTAGCTATATTTCAGCTTCATCATTTGATTTTGCGCATTATGATATTTCAGGTCTTGCTTCTAGCCCTACAATGGGAGGATATATATTTTTTATGTTATTTATTGAGGATTATTCTCTCTTTACTTGGATATTCATGATGAAAAATTGGCATGAGCTTCCTCAAATTTACATTAACTTTGCCAAAATGATTAAAACACAATTTTCTAAAACAATTAAGGTTTTTTGCCGAGATAATGCAATGGAATATCACGATTCTAAACTCTTATCTTTTCTTGGTGAGCAGTATACCTTGGCTAAGTTTTCTTGTTCTTATATGTCACAATAAAATGGTTATAATGCCCACACTGCTTTCAGGATTACCGACTGACCCCATAAACATACACATGTTTTTTCATCATGTTTTGTCATCACTCACACACTTTATGGGAAACTTCCAAGAAGGTCACCCATCCAAATACTACTCCAAGTCTAGCACAATTAACTATAGAGGTCTTATCTGTTAGGATACCAAAAGAATATGCATCTTGTTAGTATAGGTAGTACCAATCAAAATCCTTATAAGTCTTCCTTCAACCTGCAGTCCCATACCTGCACAACCTCGGGATCCCTCTCATTCTGACGTGAATTCGGGTTTTGTCAAGAAGCTTCTAGGAGCCTCCCATTGTCATGCCTTGTGCATCGCCGGCCATTCCCCGCCCTCATTAGCCTCGGGTGTTACATGCACACCAGCTTCCTCTTGGTTCATCCTCAAACTACATCGTATTGGGAGAGGTCTGCTCTGATACCATTTGTAACACCCTCGTCTGCTTTTAGAATAACCGACTTATTCCACAAACCAACATGTGTCTTTTCAATATGATTTGTCCTCACTCACACGCTTTCCGAAAAACTTCCCAGAAGGTCACCCATCCAAATACTACTCTAAGTCATTCATACTTAACTACAGAGTTCTTATTTATTAGGCTATCGAAAATAAGATGCATCTTGTTGGTATATATAGCATCAATCAATCCTTATAATTCTTCTTTCAACCTGCAGTCACATATCTGCACAATCTCAGAATACCTCTAATTTTGAGATGAATTTATTTTTTCTTAGAAGCTACTAGAGTCGCTCATTGTCATGCCTTATGCACCAGCGACCACTCCCCGTCCTCGTCAGCTCAGGGTGTTACAATGGTCGTATTGAAAGAAAGTGTTGTCATATTCTTGACCGAGTATGTGTTATGCTCATCTCAGCCTTTTGTCCTGAACGTGCTTGGATTGAAGCCTCTTTAATTGTTTTCCACATTATTAACTGTCTTTCCTCATATATTCTTGACAATGTCTCCAATTTTGAGTGTTTTTACCATAATATACCCGATTACAACTCACTTAAGGTGTTTGGTCTTGCTTTTGTTGTTCTCCTCCAAACCCATGAATATACTAAACTTTAATGTTGTGCCCGTCTTTGTTATTTTCATGGATATGGAGTTGAACACAAAGTTTATCGATGTTAGGTCCCAATATCCCAACACATTTGAATATCTCACCATGGTGTCTTTTCAGAACACATAATGTTCTCTTTATTGTCAAAGTTTACGTCAATCCCGTCTACTTCTATTCCTTTTTTTACTAACTTTGATGTCGATTATTTTCCTAGGGAGACATGCAGGTTTAGATAAGTCTCTTGTAGGATGCAAGTGTGTGTATAAAATAAAAGGTCTTTCTGATGGATTTATTGAGTGTTACAAAGCTCAACTTGTGGCAAAAGGGTTCACTCAAAAATATGTTATTAATTATGAGGAAACATTTGGCCCTTTTGTACACATCGCCTCTATTCATACTCTTCTTTCTATTTCTCCTACTAGCCAATGGAAATTCACTCAAATGGATGTTAAATAATCATTCCTCAATGGAGAGTTCAAATAAGAGGTTTACTTGTGTCCTCCTCCAGGATATACTTATCAGGAAAACAAATTGTTCAGTCTTTGTAAAGCTCTTTGTGGTCTCAATAAAGCACCTAAATCTTGGTTTTCTAAATTCAATAAGACTATGACCAAATTGAATTTCTCTCTTAATGCACAGGATTATCTTTTTTTACTTTTAAAATTTATAATTACATTGTGGTATTGCTTCTTTATGTAAATGATATGACTCTTACTTAAAATGACTACATCAGAATTGAAGAGCTCTAGAAGTTCTTGTGTAAACATTTTGAGATGAAGGATCTTGGACCATTAAGTTACTATATAAGGCTTGAAGTATTATCTTTAAGCAATGACTTGTTTCTTTCACATGCTAAATATGCTTCTCATCTTGTCTCTTGAGCAGGTCTCACTGATTGTAAAATTGAGCACACTCCTCTTGAACGTAATGTTGGATTTACTCTTCAATATGGTAATTTGATTGACGATGCCACTCTTTATCGATAACTTGTAGGTAGTATGATATACCTCATAGTTACTCAATCATATATTTCATATGTTGTTCATATTGTTAGTCAATTCATGACTTCTCCTCGTACTCAATTATATCCTTATTGATTCTTAGAGTCTACTATGATGTAGATTAGACTGGTGATCTGACTGAACACCGTTTCACTATTGGTTTTTGTATTTTATTGGAGTTTATCTTATTTCTTGACGTAGCAAGAAACAAACTTTGATAGTCCGCTCTAGCAACAAATTTGAATATCGTACTCTTGTTGATACCATTCATGAGATATTGTGGCTTCCTTGGCTTCTTGCTAATATAAAGATATCACAGCCTTCACCAACTAATCTATACTGTGACAATCATAATGACATTCAAATTTTCTATAATAATGTTGTTCATGAGCGAATTAAACATTTTGAAATTGATTATTACTTCATTCTTTGACATCTTATTCATGTGGTAAGACCCTAATTTTGACTTCCTTCACATCATCATCGGAACCCAAGTCGACTAATTCAATATGTTCTTTAAATGGTTGAATGACTCTTTCCCCGTGCTCAAGAAAATGGGTTAACTCATCAGATACTTCTTCATCATCATTCTCTTCCTCAGCTTCAAACACAGGGAAATCAAAGTTTGGAGAGGGAGTAAGATCATTACATCCAATGGGTTTGAGAACCAACCTGCATAATGATTTTATATTTTATGTAGATGGAATATTATTATTTATTTATGTTTTTTGTGATTACCATTTTCAGAAAAAGCAAAAAGTAAAAATAAACATCATAGATGTGGATGAATAAAATTGTATTTTATTGATGATAATAAGAGAATGCCCAACAATGTTTCACTTCTCCCTTAGGCATAGGAGAAGGATTTTCTTGAAATAATAAAAAACAAATTACTTTGAGTGGTGTATAACAATAGGAACATCAACAACAACCCAATTGTTGCAAGTCTGGCTGTGCGTTACAAAGTTGGCGCAAGCCTCATCTTCATCACCACTGTTTTCAATAATGGCATATGAGTGTTGATCATCCTTGTGAATGAACCCTCCACTATAAAAAAATTCTTGCATAGCCTTGACATTAACGTTGAATGGACCTTGCTGAAATCCCAACCCTGCTATATTCTTGTTTTCAAAGACTTCCACGATGCGACCCTATCTGTCAGCGCTACCACTGTGAGCAATCTCTTTTGCATCCTTCAGGGAAGACATGGGTGCCCTAGTCTTCTTCAGTTCATCAGCAATGGACAAATCTTGGAACGGCGTTCCAACTTCCTCCTCAACATCAACATAAGTAAAGGATGACAAATGGATCACTAACAATTCCTTCTCTCCATCCACGACAACAAGCTTGTCGTTCTTCATAAATTTCAGCTTTTAGTGCAGAGTAGATGTCACATCGCCAACTTCATGAATCCAGGGCCTTCCCAATAAACAATTGTAGGCCGAGTGAATATCCATTACTTGAAAAGTAATTTGAAAATCACTCTAACCTATCTTAATTAGAAGGTCGACTTCTCCAATGACGGTTTTCCGAGAACCATCAAACGCTTTAACAATCACGCCACTGTATCTCATCAAGGTGCCTTGATAGTGTAAGACCCCAATTTTGTCCCTAAGATCCCTCATGGCATCATAGCATTGCATTGCATAGCCTCAAGGATCATTGAGCATCTTGGCTCCCTTTCCCTTTGGGTAGGGATCTCTTGTGAGTGGTTTGAGATCACCAAGCATGTTTGATTTGTATATCATTTCTTTTCTCATTTTTGTTTACTAACCAAAAGCACAAAAATATGTCATTTACATCTTTTGTTTGTAGCTCAAGCAATCACCAGGTCAAGAGCTTCAAGAAGATCCTTTGTGCATGAGATGAGATATTTTTCTTGAGTTGAGGACCACATGATCATTACAAGGAGCTTACATGAGTTAGGGTTTCATTTTGAAGCAATTTCCCCAAGTGATAAAGGCTCAAGTTCATCAAGACATTTCAAGGTCATCTGAGGACCAAAAAGTCAACTGTGCAGTCAACTGAGGGCTATGAGGTGGGAAATGAGTTGAGACACCTCAATCATGTTCAAATGAGGCCTATTCATAATTCTAAACTTCCATCTTGAAGATTCAAAGGTCATGACAAAAGTTACTAAAAATGGAAAATGACCTGTAATTCAAAGTTTCCAAATTTGGCAAGTTTTAAGTCAACATTCAACTTGACTTGTCAATGTCAAAGAAGTTTCAAATGGATTTTTGGTGAACATGAAAGTTGTAGATCTTTGTCTCCCCTTTCAAAAAAGTCCTAATTCATGTCCATATGATGAATGGTTGAGAAGTTATGGTCATTTGATCACAAGGTGTGCATGGAAATTCAAAATGACCTAACTTTTGATACAAAGCTCCAATTTGGTCCATTCTTTTTGCAAAATGCTCCTCATGTTCAAGACATTTCAAATGAACCATTGCCATGCATGGGAAAAGTGTGTATGCTCATCATTTCTCATGTGATCATTTTGGAGGGAATTTTCACAATTCAAATTTGGCTTATGATACAAGCAAAATAACACTTCCATGATGACCATTGGATGATTTAGAGTGGATGCCAAGCTTAACATGGGACTGTAGCACGTGAAATATGACCATGCTAGCCAATTTGCATTTTTGCAAATTGATCCAAATCTCATTAATCATGATTAAGGAATGGCTAATTTGATTAGCAGCATCATTAGCAAGGCATATAAAAGCCAAACCCTAACCATAATCACAAAAAAAAAGCATTTCAGATCTGAATTTTCAAAACTCCCTCCATTTTTCTCTCTCTTCGATTTGCATTTTTCTTCACATAATTCTTCAAGATTCTTGCATATTGTTGATCCTGGTGCTTCACTGAGTAAGATTCACCATCTGTTTGTTGCAATTGAGCCAGAAATCGTGCAGTTCAAGAACACTCTCATGGCAATGGAAGTTGGAAATTGAGCTAGATCCAGGTGGTTTCAAGCGTTTCTTTGTGCACAAAGCTTCAAGGCAAGTTCAGTGGAAGAGATCTGGAGCTGTAGAGCACTTGAGAACACGAATTCAGAAGCTTCAAGTTCAAGGTGAGTTGAAATTCGATCTCTCTTTTTGCCAATTTCATGTCATAGATGTGTAGATCTTGCTTTGTGGAGTATGTAGATGTGTTTAGAATTGAAAATGATCAAGTATTGAGGCTATATGATGAACTGGAAGTTTGGTTCATGAAAATGTTTCTCTTCGATCCGTGCAATCTAGGGAGAATTAGTTGAAATGATTATGATATCTGGAATGTATGTGAGAAGAGGATTCGAATGATATAGATTTTGTGCATTTCTGGAATTTTGCACGGCGGCGCCGCCGCCTGGTTCGCCTGAGAAGACGACCGGAGACTGTAGCTCCGACGTCTATTTCATCTTAGGGTTTTGATGACTGTGTGCTGATGTGTTTGCTACGTGTCCATTTGATTGGTTGTATTTCCTTTGACTGTTGCCACGCGAGCTTTAAATGATGATTAAGCATGCCAACACATTAAATGAAACGCATCGTTTCATTTTGCTTGCGTGGCTTCCATGTGTGCGCTAGCGTAGCAGTTTGATTGGATGCCATGCCTTTGACTTGCCATGCGTACGTTTGACTTGCTGATTGGGCTGATGATGTAGATTAATGAAACACATCGTTTCATTTGTTTGAATCTGATCCATTGATGTGGATTGCGCGCCTCATCTTGTGGTTCATGTTATTTCTGATTTAATTCAAATATAATTGTTTCCCTCCATATTTTCCATTTATTTTGTTCATCTTATAAAAATCATTAAAAATAGAAAAATGATCCAAATTAACTCCAATTTTTTTTTCATAGTTCTGTTTTGATGTCTAGTTTTTTTGATATTATTTTCATGATTTGTTGATGTCTGATTTTTAATGTGTGAATTTTTTGATCCATGCCATGCTATTTTGATATGTTGCATTCAATGCATTGTGAAATCTTCATCTTTGATCCAATTGATTTGATTTTTTGCATGCTTAATGATCATACATGATATGAATTTTTGAGCACTGGTTTGGATTTTTTCTCATATGCTATCATTGTTTTTGACACATGAAGATATAATGTGACAATTTGTGTCACATTTTTGGCATTCAATTTGTGCATTTTTGTTCATCTATGATTTGAACTCTTCTGGATTTGATTTTTTGCATAATGATTGTTCATGACATGAGAAACTTGCATAAACAATATCAAGGTCATTGCATTCATTTCTGTTTCGATTTGGATTTTCTAAGTTGGAAGTCCATTTTGTGCATATTTTTTGATCATTGCATAGCATGGGCCATTTGAGATATTTGCTTATTGAATTGATACTGGTCCTTTTGAGGACATTTTGTGACATGTTTGAGGGTGCATTATATGGAAGATTGAGTTCTGTTTTGATCATTTGGTTTGGTTTTGAACTTAGTCTTTGTACTAGTGTTTTGTGCATAAACTAACTGTGCTTTGTGTTTCAGGTTTGGACATTTAGCATTGATGGTTGATTTGTTCTCATTTTGTGAGATGCAAATGATTTGAATTCTAGCATATGCTTGTTTTGTAGGTTCTAATTTATGTGCTTGAGTTCATTTGAGTGCTTGAGCATTGTTCATTGAGTTGTGTAACTGTGAATCGTTTCACTGTTTGTCTGTTGGTTTTCTGACTGAAATATTAACTGTTTAGCTTTTGTACAGGTACATTAGTTGCTTGCTTTTAGCTCTTGCTTGAGCTTTGGATTGTGGTTGATACACCACTTAGGTAGCTATCTTCTTACTTCATGTAGTCTGGAAGTCTTGTCACCTTTTTGGCAGGCATTTTGCTGGCAAGTCCTCCTTCAGAGGCTCTGTTTGTGTTTGTTTACAATTGTGCCAAAGACCTCCAAGATGAGGCATGTTCTACTTGATAAGACCTCCAAGAGTTGAGGCAATTGATGGATAGAAGGGATTAGTAGCCAATCCCCCGTTATTCAGTGAGTCGTTCATTATGCTCGCACTACGTGCTGATGCTTTTGAACATGAACCCAAGATCTTTGTCCAGTGTCTGTCAAGTGGAATAGGATCCCACTTTCTGGATCCCCACGCTTTATTTGTCATGAGCTCACCCCGGCCAGGGTTAAGAGCATGAGGTCTCATCCTCATTTCCATTTTGATCAGCTTCACCCTAACTCTCAATGTTAGTGGTTAAGAGCTACAGATTACCCTTGTACAGTTTGGCTTGTTTGTTGAGGTTGACATGACCCCTCTTGACTAAAGCCCACCCATTTGTTTGAGCCTCTTGTATGTATATAGATTATGATGTTTGCTTTTGTGATGTTTTCTTTTGATGTGTTTGCTTTTGATGTTTGTTTGTTATGGTTGGGAGTCGGATATAAGTCCATGTATTGGCATTCTGTTTCCTTTCTTGTGGTTGGGAGTCGGATATAAGTCCATGTATTGGCATTCTGTTTCCTTTTTGTTGTTAGGAGTCGGGTGTAAGTCCATGTATTGGCATTCCGTTTCCTTTTATTGAGGATCTCTTATGAGTCTTGTGTGATTGCTTATGCTTTGTGCTTGCTTATTCCAAAGGATGGGAACTTACTTGGATCATCTATATGATCTCAAGAGAGGAACTCCTAATGTGGTTTCATATCTTACCTCTCACCCTTTCTCCTTCATTTCTCCATCCTAACCCAAACCAAAAACTTTTGTGCAAACATTTGACTTTGTTTTCAACATTAGAAACCTAAGCCTTATGCTTTTGATTTTCAAACTTTCTTTTCATAACACTCATTGTGAATTGAATCTTTAAGTCAACTTTGACCATTTTTGTATATACTTCTAATTGGTAAATATAACCCATTCAAATTCTTTTGTGGTTTCATGTTCACTTTCTTAATCAAATTTTTCATAACCTTTAGCTATTAGGTTTGAGTTATTTTTGTGGTAAATGTGATACTCACCTATGTCCTTAATGATGGACAATGAGCCTTCCATGCTTATTATAAGGTTAACCCCTCACTAGCATGTTGAAGCTATCCTCACATGGTGGACTTGTGGTTTTTCAGGTTGAGTTTTCTCCCTTTGATAACAAAAGACCTTAAGGCTTTTGGACCAATCAATCCACTCATTTGTTTTGAAATTTTTTACCCGAACTACGAGGTTTTGATCCTAATCTTTTCATAAGAGGGTACATAGGCAATGGGTTTATCCATCCAAACACAAAATGTAAATAAACTGGTATATTCTTTTCTCATCTCTTCAATCATGTTTGCACAAATAAAATTTCACAAAAACAATAACCCTTGCAACAAGTATGAAAAGGGCTCCCTAGGAGTACCTAGGATGTTTTGGGTGCCTAACACCTTCCCATTGCATAACCAACCCCCTTACCCAGATCTCTGTTTCTTTTACTAGTTTTGTTTGTAAAACTTTTAGGTTTTTGTTCGCTTTCTAACCATTCCTTTGGATAAATAGAAGTGCGGTGGCGACTCGACTTTGTATGCTTTACCTTGGATTTAGTCAATATCTCCAATGGTAACGAATACACCGCTACAGATAGGAAAGTCTTGCTAGGGTTGATTTTGGAAACACATTCAATGATGGCCTGGTATCAACCAACACATTGTACAAAGCGTCCTCCTTACAGTTCATTGAAATGTGAAGCGCCAAATTTTGATTTCTACCTTCCTCGAGAAGCTCTTCATCACAAAAGCTTAGATTGTTACAGGAAGTAATGTTGGAAACAATGTGGTCAAATTGATCCACAGTCACGTCATGTTCTACATAAGCTTGTTCCAACACCCTTTGCAAGGCTTCCCTATGTGTCTCTGAATTCATCAATAATGACAACACGGAAATCTTCAACGGTGTTTGAAGCAATTTCTCCACAATTTTGAATTCACTTCTTTTAATCAGACGTAATACCTCATCCTCATCGTTAGTCTTCAACTTGCTGGATTCACCAGACTGACACGTTGGAATACTAACCGAATTAACTGTAGGAATCTCTGCCTTCTTACCCACAGTCATATCTTCCACAATCTTAGGAAAACTGGACTAAACATACGACCATTACGGGTCACCTTCACTACATCTGCGATATTTACCACTGAATCTGCAATTGGGAGAGGAACCTTTTGACCCTTTTCAATCATAGTGGTATTATACTGGTATGACACAGCTTTATCAGATGCATAGGGGACATGGCTTGCTAACTGTATAAACAACGGTGATACCGATATGTTGACATTATTGTTGTTGCTGCTATTGAATTGGATGACTACCCGCTCAGGGGTTTTGAACACTGGCATGATGACGTTCACATTATCTACCATATCCCTTGATTGTTGAATCTGAATGATATTCGCGTCCATCAACTTTTGAATGTCCCTCTTAACAATTATACATCTACGAGGGTTCACACTGCAAATGACACAACCATCATGGTCATGTTCACAATCACTAATCAAACACAGAGTTATATGCATCTCCACCAAAGACCTATAAATACGACGTACATCAAAAACTCTAAAATTTCCTGGACAACCGTCCACCATGTTGACAAAAGCGTTACCATGAGTAGGTAACGGGTTGGCTTTCACATTCGGCACTCTGTCCTCGAAGGACACCATATCACTCTTAACAAGCTTCTGAACTTCATACTTCAGGGGATAACATTTTTCAATATCATGACCAGGGGCTCCCTGGTGAACAACATAATGTAAGTCTGGTTTGAACCACCATGGTAGTGGTTCAGGTATTTGAGGAGGATTCCTTGGTTGAATGAGATTCTTGATTACCAAGGATGGATACAGCTCTACATAAGTCATAGGAATAGGGTCAAAAGAGACTTTCTTCCTCTCAAAATTTTGCTGATGATGATTGTTGTTATTGTAGTTGGTACATTGTTGCGGTTGTTGTTGATGTTGTTGTTGCTGAATAGGAACTGATTGATTTATTGAATTATTGGAAAAGACTGGAATTACTTATGAGACTTAATATTGATGTTTATGTGATTAGGAATTCTTCCTCACATGAGGCCTTCTCTGCCTCCTAGCTGATACTGCATTAGTTTCTCCTTCCTTCTTTTTAGAGAAACTCCCACCATACTTCTTACTTGTTGACGTTTCATCCAAGGACATGCGTCCCTCACAGACTCCCTCTTCCAGTCTCATCTCCATGTTTACCATCTCGCTGAAATCATTGGGGGCACTAGCAATCATTCGTTCATAGTAAAATGAACTCAGCGTCTTCAAGAAGATTTTAGTCATTTCCTTTTCTTCCAAAGGTGGACTAACTTGAGTAGCCAACTCCCTCCATCTCTGGGCATATTCTTTGAACGTCTCTTTGTCCTTCTGAGACATTGACCTCAACTGATCTCTATCTAGCTCCATATCCACATTATACTTGTACTGCTTGACAAAGGCCTCGCCCAAGTCATTGAAAGTACGGATGTTAGCACTGTCTAGGCCCATATACCATCTAAGGGCAGCTCCAGTCATATTATCCTGGAAATAGTGAATAAGCAGTTGGTCATTATCAGTTTGAGTAGACATTTTCCTGGCATACATGAAGAGATTGCTTAAAGGACAAGTATTCCCCTTGTATTTTTCAAAGTATGGGACCTTGAATTTCACAGAAATCTTGACACTGGGAACTAAACATAGCTCAGCAGCACTCTTCCCAAACAAATCTTTTCCTCTTAGAGTCTTCAATTCCTTGCGTATCTCAAGGAACTGGTCCTTCATTTCATCCATTTTCTCATAAACATCTGGACCTTCAGACGGCTCAGAGTGGTAGATGGTGTCCTCGACATGAGGCAGAGTATGAACAATAGGAGAAGGTACAGTTAGGACCGAGCTAGATGCCAGCACATAAGAAAAAGTAGGTGCATACCCTTCAGGCACAAAATTGGGTGGCATTCCCCACGGGAATCCAGCTGGCATGGCAGGAACAAACTGGCTAGCAACCACAGGAACAATTGACGAAGTAATCTCTGAGATGACAGTCCTCTGAGGAGGATGAGGAGTTGTAGGAGGTAGAGATGGTTGGTTCTAAGCAGCTATCACAGACTCCATCAGGGCTATGAGTCTGGAAATCTCGTCATTCAGTTCACTGTTTACTTGCTTGAGGTGCTCCATTCTTTTCAAACGATTAGCTCGGGTGTTGTAAGGATGAGTCAGCGTGGCTAATATACAGAAGAAGAACCGATAAGATACCTGGCGGAAGAAACTTGTTATGCAAATGATGCATGAAATGCAATATTTGTTTTGATTTTCAAGGAACACATGAAGTCTTATTTGCAAATATAATAATTAGTTAATAATAATAACTCAATTGACCATAAAATCTCTTTTAATTCATAAAATTGGAAGGATTACACTGAGTACAATTTCAGAAACCAAAGTACAAATACAAGAGAAAAGGAAACTATCATCCTAAGAATCCCTAGCAACTGCATCAGATGATCTGGCTACGGGAGCGTACTTCTTTCGGATGCGCCGAATCTCTGGCTCAAAGGATGTTTTCATCTGAGCCTTCTCAAGGACAAGCTGATCAACAATCTTCTTCCAAGCACCGGAAGGCAGTGACATACTAGAGGCAACTGAACCCTCTGGTTCTCTCTGTCTCTTTATTGCACGATCTTCAAGAATCTCAATAAGTGCATCCTTGTCTTTTAACTCAAGTTGTAACTCCACATGCTTTCAGTTCAAAGCATGGAACCTCTCTTCCCATAAATGTCTTTATTGCTTTATCTTGGCAAGTGTGTCTTCTAACTCCTCTACATCTTGGTTAGGGAGAGTTGATGGCTCAGCCACAACCATAAACATAGGTCTCTCACAAGCGTACGATATCTTGAGCTCCCAAGCTCTCTTCTTCACCCAAATAGTGTAAGCTTCCAAAGCTACACAGTTGCGTGGACCAAGATCAGATCTTCTTTTCCTATGCATAGTGTGCCAAGCACATACCATTCTACTCTTCAAAAGTTGGGGATCTTTACCCTCTTGATAAAATAGACCCTCTAACTGAGTGTTATTAGGTTTATCTCTCAAGGGGAACCCAAGTTGATGACGGGCTAATGCTAGGTTGTAGTTGATTCCTCCCAGTGTACCAATGAGAGGCACGTTAGAGAACTCACCACAACTATCAATAATATCCAAGCTACCCAATGCAGAATCATACCAAACAATATCACCATTAGTGAGAGACATAAGTCTTTGGGACCACCGTAGACATTGTCAGTTCTCCATGAAAGCAAGGGTCTGAGGCAAGAGCAAAATAAACCACTTGTACAAAAGAGAAACACAGCACACAATAGTCCCACCACCTTTAGAATTCCTCAAATTCCAAGAGAAATACATGTCACCCAACAAAGTCAGAACAGGATTCCCAATCAAGAAAATTCTAATGACGTTAACATCAATAAAACCGTCAATATTAGGGAACAAAACCAAGCCATAATTGAGCAATACCAAGATAGCTTCAAAAGCATCCATGCTACCAGATTGAGCAAAAACAGTAACCCTACCAATGAGAAACTCAAAAGTCAACCCAAGAATTCCTCCTTTCGTCACCAAATGAGCATCAATCTCAAATTTCTTAAGATGAAGAGCTTCAGCTATGACATGAGATCTTGGGATCTCCTCCAATCCACTGAAAGGTACCTTGTCAGATACGGGTATACCCAAGAGATGGGCATACTCATCCAATATGGGAACAAGCTGATAGTCGGGAAAGGTGAAACACCGATAAAGATGGTCATAGAACTGAACCAAAACACTCAGAAGTTCTTCAACCACATCAGTAGATAACACAGACAAGAGCTTCCCATGATGTTGCTTGAAGTCCAAGGGATCTAATACAAAGGATGACAATTTCCTTAGCTCTTTCAAATCAGGACATCTGAAACTGTACTTCTTAGTGTTCCTTCGTCCACAATCCACGGTCTGAAAATATTTGCAAACAACACCTTAGTTCCTTGAAATTTATTTTCTATGATGAATGTCATGATGCGCATGTATGCATGAATGCAACAATCACACACAAGGGATCACATACAAGGCAACACAAACAAAGGTTAAGGGATGGATCAAGTCATCATCAAGATCAATCATCCATTTTGGAGGATTATGGTTTTCACCTTATCAACACCCAAGTTCCATTGATATTGATGAGACTGATCGGATCAACCAAGAATCAAAGGGTTTGTTGTGAGTCACGAGCATGGAGTCGGGTCAAGAACCATCCCAAAGGAGTGTACTAAGGGTAAAAACTTGTAGATCATGTTCTACAAAAGTTCCCAGAGTCTTAATCCAATCTATCGGATACTACAGGTTAGGATGACTGACTCATCAACCCATAGTATTCTCAAAAGAAACTCGTCTGAGTGTAGTATCGCGTAAAAACTGTGATCAAGTCTATACTTGAACAGTCTCCGCACTACGTCCTAAATAGTCCAAGTTGGGTTAAATGTTCTACAGTCCTCAACTTCTCGGATCCCAGATTTAGAGAAAGTAATGTCTATCCACGACTTACTCATGTGACATCAGTAACTCCAAAGAGGTCACCACTGAGTGGGGGATCTCATGTCAACTCTTTCAGGACTACTCCTTCAAAGTCAACATGACTATACCACCCTCATATCTTAGATTCCACTCAAGTTCGGGTTAGAACTTATCTCACCACACAGAGATCACCAAGCATAACATACAGAGTATCACACAATAATATACAAATAAACAATCAAATATTCAAATATATACACATAAAAAGTAGGATAAACCCACTAAGGACTTTCTTCCCCAGCTGAGTCGCCACTTAATTTCTGTAGCGGTAAATTCATGACCATCAAGCTATGGATAAACTTGATGTCAATAAAACTAGAATCGCCACCGTGCTTTTATTGTTTCCAAAGGAAAAGGGAAAAGTACGAAGAAAACCCAAAGATAAGAAGTTTTCAAATCAAAACTAATAAAATGCCAAAGATTACAGGTAAGGGGGTTGGTTACACAGAGGGAAGGTGTTAGCCCTTTTTGTGTGCAAGTGATTTGGTCTAAATGATGTTTGATAAAATATAGAGTGGGGGGATGAGAAAAGAATTCATTAATTATATTTTTGTGTTTGACAGGACCTACGGTCTTGTGCCTCCCTACCAACATAAAAATGAGGGATCAAAACCTCGTAGTTCGTGGTAAAAATTTCAAAGAAGTTGATGAGTTAATTTTAACAAAATTTAATAAGAGGGCACAAAAGGCCAAAATTTTGAATGGGGTTGTTAGTTCTTTTTGTCTTTTTAAAATTTGAAGTCAATATGGTTAAGTTCATTTACAAATTTGATTAAGAAACGATTTTTAAAATTCATTGGCATAAAGCCAAAGTTTCTAATCATTAAAACATGTCTAAGTTAGAAATCACAAGCAAAGAAAGTTTTTGAAAAGAGGAAGAGATTTTGAAATTTAAGAAGTGGAAGGAGATGAAGGGACTATCCTAGACAAGAATTTAAAAGTTAAGGGTTGAAAAGGTATGACCAATATGATGCAATCCAATAGACAAGAATGTCATATAGAAACCCATTTTTCTTTGGACTTTAGCAGGCAACAAGCATAAGCAATATCCAAGCAATTATATGAAGGTCATGACATCAAATAAAGATAGCCAGAATATCCAAGCAAGCAATCCAATAGCTACCAGTCTTCAACTTCTTCCAAGGCATCACATGAAATATTCCTTGATCAACTCAGAACAATCATCAAACGTCAACAATAATAACAGTATAACAAGTAGGCACAAAGTCAAGGTGACAGCTGAGCTAGAAGCATTCAAGGTTTGCATTAGATGAAAGGCACAAGCAAGGATAGCTCAGTCTCAAATAGTGGCATTGGTCAAGTCCTCAAAGCATAGGGAGGTTGCCTATTCTAAGCCCAAAAGTTCAGAGCAAATCCAACAGTCCACCAACATATTTTTTAGGGGTTTTATTGTTATTATGTGTTTTAAAGTCCTAAGACCACAAACAAAATTAAAAAAAAACAATACATACAATCACAGGATATGGCTCAAATAAGCAAAGTGAAAAGAACTAAAACATAAATAAGTTGCATGAAATGTAAATGGCAGATGAATGATAAATGGACTGAAATTTAAATTGCATAAAGTAAATGACTTGAAAGATAAAGCAATAATGAATAAAAGTTAGTCAAGTGTTAGTCAAATGTTAGTGATGAGTTTTTAATTTGTTAAGTCATTCTTTGGAGAACACTCAACCATCCATTCACAAGTATGAATCCTTGAATCAAGACATCATCCATGAGAAGGGCTCCAACTTGGATAATTTAACAAGTATGTCACTAGCTCTCATGGAAGGAAAAAAGGTCAAGTCTTCACACAATGCCATGAAGAATGGGAGACTTACAATCTCACTTACTAGAATGATATGCCTTCTTGATCAAATTTAGCTCTATGTTAAGCAATCATAATTGGACTTATGTAGAAGTCACAACTATCTGAGGTCGGGCAATAAAAATATAGGTGTTAATGCATGTTAGAGATTTGGTACAAATAACAAAACTCCTAAAACATACCACACACTAAAAGAAACGGGGGAAGGACCTATCTTAGTCTGGCTCATGTTGATTCATCTGACACAAGGTCATTAATGAATCAACTAGCATTAGACATGAAGAGATTTCATTGGTCAAAGATGGATTGGGGAAGAATAGGGATGAAGATGAAGGTGGAAAAGGAAATAGAATTCAAATTGATCACATAAGGAATTTCATCTGATCAATACTATCCATTCATTTTGGGAGATGAAATGTACATTTCATCAATCCCCTAAATCCAATAGTATTGGTCAAACAAAAGTCAAATCAACCATGATCAAGGCCAAACAGAAAGTCAAACATCACAAGACCATAAAAATAACTCAACATAATTTTCACACAATTATTCAATTAACAATCAATTTAAAAATGAATTAAAATGCATTTTAATTTGGTCAAAATCTCAAATCCCATCAAAACACCAAATAAATGGCCAAGGGATTTATCCTAGGTCAAACAAGGTCAAAGGACCTTAGACAAAAAATTTCATGATTTTTGGAAAGTCAGAAGTATTTTAAAACAATTTAAAATATGCATAAAAACATTTAATTCATGAAAAATATCAAAATTAATCCAAAAAAGAATTTTAATTCAAAATATGGACAAGAAAAATATTTAAAGATTTTTGCAGAAAGTCCCATGTTTTTTGGATTAAAAATTAAATTTCTAGGAATTAAACAAAATAAATGGATTAAATGAAAAACCAGAAAATAAAAAAAAAAATTAAAAAAAACAAGGGTCGTCAGATCTCCCTCATTAATTGAGGTGGCAGATCTGATGGCCAAGCGCGCGCTTCCACCAAATGCCACAGTCAACGCGTGTACACGCGTGGTAATTAGAAAGAATGGTTGAGATTAAAACATGGAGAGATTATCTGATGGATAGGACCTTGCCACCACACCACCGGAGCCCTAGCTCCGGTCATCTTCTCCCGTGGACCTCACCGGACTGTTCCACCATCAACCACTACCAAAATAAAAAGTAAGGACATCATTTTAAAGGAAAAAAGCTTAGGAGCTCGAATTTGGCCTCAATTTCTTCCAATTCCAAGTATATTGAAAGATACATGGATTTGAAATTTGAGGATCATAAACTGAGTTGCTTCGATTTGGCCTCAAAGCAACTTAATCTTGTTGCCTACATTGGTAGGTCTTCAGAAAACCAACAATCAATCAAAATAATTGAGAAATGAGGGAGAATCGAAGAAGAGAAGTTTGAGAAAATTCACCTTCGGGTAGCTTCAATTTGGCTCGATCTTGATCTAAATCCACTTGGTTCTTCCTCCTCTTGCTTGCAGTGACCAATTGAGATGAAAAAGGTCATGAATCCTTAGAGTTTGAATCCCAAAATAGAAGGTGAAATTCAAACTCGATTTCAAAGAAATCCTCAAGTTATTCTATGGAGTAGGGTTCAGAAATGATCTGGAAAGACTTGGGCAATGTGTGTCCTGATCTTGAGGCAATGCAATGGTATATATAGGCTATGGAATTCAGTTTTTCACCCTTTCAAATTTGGCCAAAAATTGTAACATTGGTGCATGGATGGATGCACATTTATTTGGGCCTAATATGATGTAATCCCACTCTAATTCGTGAATAATGGATACTGAAATCATCACATGTAAGCATGTAAAGAGAAATGATCACTTTAATTCAAAACTTGCCAAAACAAACCCAACAAAGGAACCATGTGCAGGTCCCTCAATTCTTGTCCAAATGAAGTGATCTTGGACTTTTTGGAAAGGTAACATCAAGGGGAACAAATTTGATATTGAACACTCTTCCATTTGTAGCTTGGATCATGATGAAGTTTTAGGTGGAAGTTGGAGAAATCAAACATAGTTGAAAATTTTCGAAGTACAAAGTCAAATGACCACTTCTTCCATCTTGAATAACGTTTTCTATGAGCTTAAAATGGAATAGATTCCTTCCTAAAAGTTGTCGGTCTTTCATTCCTCTTCAATTTGGTCATAAATTTGACCTCATTTGGATTTGACATGAGGGAGTTATGCATTTTAAAAGTTGAGGAAAATTGTTTGTTCAATGGTAATGATCCAAAATGACCTATAATATTTCCTCTTGGAACATGCCCTTGCAAGTAGAATTTGACATTTCTCAAAGAATAAAAGTTGGAGAAGACATATTTAAATTGATCATGAAACTTGTATGGCCTTCATATCATAAATATTGAGCAAGTTATGATCCTTGGAAGTTGACCTCCTAACTAGGGCACAGACAAAATGACTTATAATCTTTCACCATAAAAAATGACTTTCCACGAAAAAATAGATCTTGATACCAACATTAAAATTATTTTTAATGTCATAAGTAGTAACTTTTCTCTTGGAATCATTTTCATATAACAAATATTGTAGGAGATAGGGTCTAGGGAACCGTAGTTTTGACCAGTTGACTTTCTCTGGTCAACTTCTTTGAACCAACTTGCAAACTTGAAGTTCTCTTGATATTTGGGATACATAGAGGATCATATATGCATAAGATGATGTATAATGAAGTATCCCTTGATATATTTGATCAAATGGTGAAGAAACTTATTGAGGAAGTCACATAAGATACCCAGATGAATTAGGGCTTCCAAGGCAAACAAGCTTCAAACTCTTGATGAATTCTTGATCAAATTAAAAAATTAAGAATATTGGGATCCATATGATGCTTAGAACTATTATGAACCTTTTCTTGATTGATCTCTTTGCATTGAGGGTTTCAACCCTAATTGTGAGCTTGATAGGGCACAGGTGAACACACACACATACATACAAAGAAACAAAGACATACATAGACATATTTTTGGTATTTTGGTTAGTAAATAAAAGAAAATAAAGTATGATACAATCAAATGTACTTGGTGATCTCTCCCAATACAAACTCAATGAATGAGGGGTGATGAGGATGCCAAGGTGTGATCACATGGTTAATGCAAATGATGAGATACAATGAGGGATCTTAGGATCAAAATTGGGGTCTTACACATGGTAAATTTCATCTTATCTCCATTGGCGTTCACAAAGCCTCCTTCTACTGGTGGCTTCTGCACTTTTGTATCCACACTCAAATTAATTATTGCTCCACCCACTTGAGTTTGAGGGATTGTTACACCATATTGTGATTTTTTCATTAGTGTAATTATATTAAGATTAATTTGCATTTATTGTAATCATTGTATTTCTTTAATAGTCTGAATTCTATAATATAAATATAAGTATTTGATACACACACAAAATACAAATATCTTTCTATACCTTTTTTGAATTTCTACACTATATTAGTTAGAAATCAAATCTATAATTAACTATTTAAGAAAACCAATTCAAATATTTATAACTCATAACTAATATACCATATTAACATTTTTTTAAACTTTTCCCTATAATAAAAAATCAGCATGTATGTGCATGGATTCGAAAGTGTGATATTTTACTTATTCATCTTTAATTATCTACTTTTAATATATAAAAGTTAATTACCACCATAATTACTTAATTACCCTAATTATAATCCATAATACAGCTACTTTCATGTTCCTATAAGTAATTTCGTACTAAACTCTATTTATACTACTAAAAAATATTACCGTTATTTTATTGTTGTTGCAATCTTATCATTCCAAAATGAAATCAATATTCTGAAATCAAATTAATTATTATTGTAGTTTTTTTTGCCAAATATTATCGTTACTTGATTTTCTTTAAATGACAAAATGAATATTTAATTGTATAATTATATGTTATTAAATTATAACTTTAAAATTAAAAATAACTATTTAATATAGTTGATTAATATTAATTGAGTAATTTAATATTATTGTTAATTTACCTACCAATTAATTATTATTATTGTTATTATTATTATTGATATTTACCCGTCATATATGATAAGAATATTTTTAAAATTTAAATAGTATATTTATTATTTGATTTGATTTGATTTAATTGAGATCCAAACTCTATAAATTAAAATCGGTTACTTATTATGAACAATAATATAGGGTTATTCCAATGTCAATCTATTATTAATTGAATTTTACATAGATGTAATTTTGCAATAACACGCTGGCAAATTGAATCTTATACCGCTATTATCTTTGCACTAACATATTTTATCCTTTCAACAGAATAATTATAGTAAATACGTACATTCTGTATACCGAATTATAATAAAAATGTATTAAAATCAAAAGCAATAAAACTGTTTACAGTAAATAAAAATATAGAATAACATCTTAAAATTCTATTCTATTTGATTATTCATTTACTTATTACTAATTTATTTATTATATAAAAATATATCAAATAAAATTTTAAATATATGTTGTGTCATTAGCATTTATTTCAACTTTTGATTTATTATTGATTTTTTATTTCAATGAATTTTTCTTTAAATATTTATGATCATGAAGAAATTAGACTATATTTTTATTTACTGTAAACAGTTTTATTGCTTTTGATTTTAATACATTTTTATTATAATTCGGTATATAGAATGTATGTATTTACTATAATTATTCTGTTGAAAGGATAAAATATGTTAGTGCAAAGATAACAGCGGTATAAGATTCAATATGCCAGCGTGTTATTGCAAAATTACATCTATGTAAAATTCAATTAATAATAGATTGACATTGGAATGACCCTATATTATTGTTCATAATAAGTAACCGATTTTAATTTATAGAGTTTGGATCTCAATTAAATCAAATCAAATCAAATAATAAATATACTATTTAAATTTTAAAAATATTCTTATCATATATGGCGGGTAAATATCAATAATAATAATAACAATAATAATAATTAATTGGTAGGTAAATTAACAATAATATTAAATTACTCAGTTAATATTAATCAACTATATTAAATAGTTATTTTTAATTTAAAGTTATAATTTAATAACATATAATTATACAATCAAAACGATGTTATATATGTGTAACATCAAAGGTTGGATCCTTTTCAGCATTTTGCCACACACCTCTATCAAATTTATATACTCTCTTTTTTTCCAGGTTATTAGGTTTGTAATTTTATAGTCATCTAAATTTGCAGTTACATTAATTTTTGAATTTTTTTTCAGTGAAAATGAGTAGAAAGGTTGATTCTGTGAAAGACATCAATGACTCAAAAGAAACTTGGCGTCTTGCTGTTCGAATAATGGATGTTTGGAGTGTTGTGAATAATAAGGGTGTTGAACATTTGGAGATGATTGTTATGGATTCCTTGGTAAATTGCTTTTCTTTTTTTAAGTATAGATTTTTGTATGATAGTTAGTAATTACAACAAAATGCTTTTTTGTATAACATATAAAAAGAAGATTATTTTCATTTTGTTAGGGTGATCGGATTCAGGTCCTTATTCGTCATGACCATTTACTGAAATGGAAAGAGGTCATTAAGGAGAATATGACATGGATTATAAACAATGGCAGTGTCTATAACAATGATTTTCAGTGGAAGGTATGTGATCATTCAAAAAAAATTGTGTTTCTTGGTGGTACCACAATGAAGGCAATCGAACTTCAAAATATTCCACCTAAAGGATATTTCTTTAAAGATTTTGGTGAGATACTTCAAGGCAAATGCAAAACCGATAGACTGGAAGGTAATTTAAATTCTATTATAACTTATATAACTTATATATTTGCAAACACATTCAATAATGAACCTTACTTTAATGTAGATATTATTGGTGCTGTTAGTGAGATAAACCATATCCAATCCAACACTCCGGGGAAGAAAGTTGTTGTTTCTGTTGTGCTTAAAGATTTGAAGTAATGCGCATTGTTTTCATAACTTATGTGTTTGATAAATTTATATATTTTGCATCACTGAATCCCATCATATAATATTGTTTATTTATATTGCAAAATAGGGGTAATTGCATAAATTGCAATTTATGGGAAATCTATGGATCAAAATTTTTGGCTTACTACAATGATCCTAAAAATAATGGAGCTATTGTAATTCTGCTCACTCATGCAATGGTAAAAGATGGTCAAGGTATTACACTATCAAACTTTATAAATACATAGCTGATTTATATTTTTCATTTATACGTTCAATAATTTTTATATTAATTATACAATTTACAGTGTCAAATGCATTCCAAATTGTTGATAAATGAAGACATCCCTGAAATTCAAGATTTTATGTCTAAGTATGGATTTTATTTATTTATTTATATTCAGATTATTATACATAATTTTTAATTTAAAAAACAATCTTATTTCTATAGGTTGCCTACTAATGAACAGAAGGAGAAGCCTACTCAATCTGCAAAATCTCTTTCTAATTGGTCTGGTGGTTCTCAGTATTCGCTAGTAGAAAGGTTTGTTCATAATGCGAAATGTATGTCCTTAAGTCAGTTCTGCAAAATCAAACATGTAAGTTGAATACTATAGAGCCGAATTTATCTTTACTATTACAATTATATTGTTTGCTTTTTGAAATTAATATCATTTTTTATTTGCTTTTAGGAAACTTTATGTGTTACTGTAGCAACCACATTGAAATTTGTTGTCTCAAAGTATGGATGGTTTTATTATGGCTGCAGAAGGTGTTCTTCGAATGCACCTAATCCTGAAAAAGCTTATGAATGTTCATGTGGGCAAAAAGTCGAACAACTTATACCAAGGTACATATAATCTAGATGAATTGCAAATAAATTTGGTAATGGATTTGTTATTAATCATATTATTTTCTTCGTTTAAAATACTATAGGTACAAGATTGAGATATATGTTAGCAATGGTGAATCAAAATATCGATTTGTATTATGGGATTCTGAATGTGCTGCTATACTTGGAATGACTGCTGAATTTATGCATAACTCTATGGTGGAGGTACATTGTTATACATAAGTTAAAATGTTAATAGTTTATCGAGTTGTAAAGTTCAGATTATCACTCATGGTTGATATTTTATTTTTCCATTAGAATAGAGAAGATGATCCAATGGTTTATCCTGATGAGCTTGAAATGTTGTTGAATAAGAAAATGGCTTTTAGAGTTAAGGTGCAGCCAACGTTTTCCCAAGCGTCTGTTTGGAAGCTTTGTGATGATGAAGCCTTTGTTAAAGAGATTGAAAATGACTACATAGTAGAAGACGTATAATATTCACTTAATTCATGTATTATTTAAACATTTAACAAGTATAATAAATATTTGATGTTTCAATGTGCAGAATCAGTCTAAAACTGAATATGCAAAGTTGGTCCCTAACAAAGAAAATTTGGAAACTTCCGCAGTAAGTATCTTCATTTGTTAACATAATAATTTTCTATGATAAATATTGTATTATTATAATTCATTTTATATCTGACAATTAATTTTTTATATTGCAAGCAAACATTATCTGCATCTGGTGAAAATGATCCATAATCAATCATTCTAATGACTCTGGCTAAGGATGTTGTAATTGCTGACAAGGGTGAAGAAGTTGATTTTGAAGCGTCTGGCGCTACGCAATTATCAGACACCAAACCATCCAAGAAATTAAAGATAGAACCATCTTCTTAATTAGAATTTTCGGAAATTTGATATTGAAATATATTTTATGAACTTTTTAGCACCATAATGAGTTTAAGTATGAAGTTGTTAAGAACATGATATGTTTTGGTTGTAGGATGTGTTCTTACTTTTTTGAAGTGTTTATTTTGTGGGATTACAATTGACATTTATATTTCATGTATGATTTAAAGGATGATAATGAGTATTTAATTCATGTGTGTGAAATTATTCAAAATCCTATGTTGTTATGTTGAACATTGTGTTTTGTGTGTTCTTTCAACTACAAAATTTATATGAGTATCATATCTTCAAATGTTAATAAGTATTTTAGATTGATAACAAAATACGTTGTCATCTTATGAAATATGTGTATACGACTAAATTATAAATAGATTATTGCATGTCATGTTTGGTTTCAGCATGCCTAATGGTGTTAGAAATTAAAAAAACAATTACATAAAAATTTATTATGAAATCCTTCAAAATTAATTATAGAAAACACATAGAAACACATTTTTTTACAATTTTTTTCAAAGTCTAATAAATATGTTAAAATTGCAGGTAGTTCAAAAATGTTGGAGCAATGTTTGAATCTTGCATTCAACTGAATTAAGGATTTATAAAAAAAAACAAGGTATAATTATCATATACAGTGAATTGTCTTTTGATTGGTAATGGAAAATCTACATTGTTTGTTTGAAATGATTAAGTTAAGCATACAACTATACTTTTTACCAATCCCACGTCATCATATATAGTATTATAACTCAACATATTTAAATTATTTATTTGCCAAAATATAGTTGGGGGTTGAAATGAATAATTATGTCCACTGCCTCCTTTCTATAGGAGTATTAAAATAATTCAGCCGTAAGATAATTAATGTTATGCATGATTTGTAATAAATCAATAAGAATATCAATTCTTTATACATTTAGTTGTACAAGAAAATGATTGTAAATAATTAAAGTGGGCTAAGAAAATGGGTCTCACTAAATCCCACTATATATTATATAAAATATAATTAAAAAATTGATTCAAATATATCAAAATACATTAAAAGAGAGTTTTTCATTGGGTAAGGTGATGTATGATATGAGTAATTTCCAATGGGTGAATTATTTTATGGATTTGGGATAAAAAGAGAATTTTAAAATCTTGAATTATGGTGTGGATTTGGAATAAGAGGTGGATTTCCAAAATATGGGGTGTTTTGTTGATTTGGGATACAAAGAGGATTTCCATCATTTTGCATAAAATTGGAGCATGTGTTATGTTGATTGAGGTTCATTTTCAAATGAAATGTGTACACACAAAAATTAAAATTAAATAAAATAAATTGGTCAAATTTAGACTAGATGTGAGTGAAAAATGTGATAAAATAAATTACCTATTTATACTACTAAAAAATATTACCGTTATTTTATTGTTGTTGCAATCTTATCATTCCAAAATGAAATCAATATCCTGAAATCAAATTAGTTATTATTGTAGTTTTTTAAGGTTGCGGGCAGGTTTTGAATCATCACTTCCTAAAAGGTTGCGGGCAGGTTTTGTATAAACCCAGTTTTTTAAGGACCAAAGAATTGTACGAAATTAAATCATTTTTGTTGCTGGACTTATTTCTCACAATTTTAATTGTGAACCTTTTGTTTCAATATCTTTTGTTGCATTAAACCTTACTGTATCAATTGCAATTAATTTCAACATTTGATAGTATTCATTACTATATTTTAAAACAAACGAGGTTCTGGTATTTCTTTTACATGGTTTATGTATTTTGGTTAAATAATCATTTATTATGAAGGTTAATATTTGCGCTTTTATACCTCAAATTAGTAAATGATTGGAAAATTTCATCCATTACTAAATAAATATATTTTTATTTCTTATGTCCAAAATCTCAATGATAAATGGAATGTTTATTCATAACATTAACAATGGAATGTTTATTATATATCAATATATCAATAAATTGTAAAAATATTTTTGTATTATATTTTTTGATTATTTCCTTAATATAGTATACAAAAAAATTAAGCAAATTATATTACTATAAATTAATAATGTTTTACTTTATTATGTCCCAAACTGGAAAAAGTTATTTGTGGAAATTTTTTGAACCCATTTATTGATCATTTAACATCCATTACATTAAAAAAAACTCTTATGCAATAAATTTGTATACGTTGATCCAACCATATATATATATATATATATATATATATATATATATATATATATATATATATATATATATATAAACAAAAAAAAATATTATATTTTAATTTTTTTAAAATAAATTATTTCGCGATCCGTGCGAACGCACGGGTCCTTTACTAGTTTAACTCAAAAATTTATCCATACTCACTAGTTTATGGGAATATAACAATAATAATTAAATAAGAATATAACAACAATAGTTAAATAATTAAATATAAAATATTATATTAAAAGTTGTGTATTTAATTTATAAATTGCTATCTTTAAAAAACTTATTGAATGTTTAAATTCTTTTTCCTCCAATAAAAGAATCACCATATTTTATTTGATGCACATTTAAGAATGTTAAAAGTTTTACCTTAAATAAAAGATAATTTCAACACATGTTTTGTGTATGACCGACCGTTATTTATCAGACCATTTTACAGTGTGAGTGATTGCTATTTTATTTAGCAATATCACTTTATAAGTAGATTTTATAAAGCTGGATTAAATTTAATATACAAATTTAATGTGATATTAGAGTCTATACCAATCAAATTAAATAATTCAAACATAATTTTCTGTAGTATTGGGTGCGAGGACTTATATTACAATAGTTAAATTCTCCATAAATTAAAGATAGAATTTGACAAGAGTTTATAAAGAAAATATTTTTTACCTTACAAGTCTTTATAAGACTTGAATTATGTTAAACAGATTTTTTTTATAAGGTATTAAAGATTACTCACATTTTTTTAATGGGTAAATTCTATTTGGAATTGTGGGTCCCACATTCACACAATAACATTATTTAACTTATTTGTAATTTATTTGGTCCCCACTTCCCACCTCAAACCATTCACTTTCTGATTAATTTTTGTACTCTTCCTTTTTCCTTTGGTTGCGCCACTAATCTATGATTTGCTAAACCTTATTTCAAATCCATTACAATTAATCATTCCTCGATTAATCAAATCTGTACTTGTGATTCTTTATCACTGATTTTTTTATCATATGTGTATCAATATCATCATGGACCCAAAAAAACGTATAATTGTTACTCTCTCTTTTGAAATGCAATCTTAATGCCACGTCAAATTACACTTCATTAGTATGATTATTATAATGACACTATTTTATTTTATCTTCAATATTTTCTTGGAAATTATTTTATGGTTGTCACAATCTGAAAACAGCAACATTGACTCATTGAGAAAATCCAAAGCATGCTACAAATGCATGTCTGCATGTAGCTCTGTGAAAAATGACCACTCTATTATTTTTCTGGCAACATGTCTATTTGAATATTTATTTTTTGACTCAGAATTTATTTGAATTTGAATGAGAATATATATATATATATATATATATATATATATATATATATATATATATATATATATATATATATATATATATATATATATATATATATATATGGGCAAGTCAAAGATTCTATTCCAGATAATTTTTCACTGGTTTGGAGAAGACGAGTGTACACGGTAATCTGCAAGGCCAGACATTCCAAAAAGGTTAGTAAATGTGGTTCTAAAATGAGTAAATGACTACTCAAGAATTCACCTTCAATAAACAATGAAGTGACTTTGAGTATTCAATACTGACGCACATGACATGAGGATAAAATAACCTCTTTATTCAGCTTGTCAAAATACCATAAATAATCATGTACCATCATTTCTCATATTGAAGGGGATAACAATGAAGCACTATATCATACATTATTTTACATAGAATTAGTTCATAGTGGCATAAACATGTTGTCGCCTAGCAAAGCGTAACATTGATTAACAAAATTGGAGAATTAGCAAAAGGTTATTTATTTTGGTTTTGTAGCGGCACGAAAAAAATGACCATAAACGCTCACACGCTCGGCCATAACCATAAGATGCTACTGCCGGCCACCCCAAACTCTAAGCTCCGGTCGCCATACAAACAGTGCAGCAACACCATCACTTTGAGCATCATGAACACAACAATTTCAACACACTACTAAAAATTTTGGTTTAAAAATCGAATTAGAGACTAAAAAAACTTAAAAATCAGTCACTATAATATTTAGCGATCAATAAAACAACTATAATCTTTTAATAAAAAAATGTTGGTCGCTAACCTTTAGCAACATATTCAATCACCGAAATTAATGACTAAAATCGAAACCGATTTTGCCACCGTTCTCATACTCTTGGATTGTAGACTATATAAGTTACTACTAAGACGCGTCATAATAATTGTCAACTTTATATTTAAAGTGATATATATTATTAGAATATATTTAAATTATTATAATATCATCTAAATTACATTATTATTATTAAATTAATAAACTTAATAATAACTTTAAGATCAACATAAAATATTCATTAAAAATTAGGATGAACACAAAATAGGATTAGAATATTTAAAATGAGAGAAAATTAGGAGGAAAATAGTAACTTAAAAAAAACATCAAAATTATTGGTGACCGAAATTTTTGTCATTGAATATTTTTAATAAATTAATTTTGTATAAAAATATATTATGTGATTGAATATTATGGGTACAAAATTTCAGTCACTAATTCGGTGGCTAATTTTATTTGGTGACCGATTTAGCAACTTTAAAAATTTTATTAATATGATGTCAAAGTTTGGTGGCTAATTCGGTGACTAGGGTGACCAAGATTTTTCAGTCACTAAATCGGCCACTAAAAGCGAATTTTCTAGTAGTGACACCAACACATCTCCGATCTATTCTTGTCAAAACCGCTACATGAAATCTTCGACAACGAGTCTGACGGATTACTCAGCACGTTGAGTATACATTGCTTTTGCTTTCGGTAACGATATAGCTTGAATTTATGTTTTACATTTTGTGTATATGTTGTTTGCTGTGTATCAAATGTTTTATCGTGTATTTACATTTCAAGTCGATTATGCTCAACTATGTTGTGTGTTGGATTTCTTGTTTGTGGATGTTGTAAACACTTGCGACGATGTAAATAATTTGTGTATGTGTTGTTTGTTTCATTTTCATTACGTTGGAATCGAGCTGATTCAATCCGCAAGATCGACATGGTTTGCATGGCGTAACGCAACTGGATTTTTCTTTTGGTATAATAATATAAATATTCGTATACAAGTCGATGTTTTATTGTTCATTGTTGCATTGAAATCAGTCAGAGAATATCATGTGCATTCGATTTAATCTCGTTCGTCAACATTGCGTTATACGGGTTACGTTTTGATTGCGATGAATGCCTTTCGCGTTAGCAATTTGTTGGTTGATTTCCTTTCGTTTACGTGCGAAATTTTCCATTCGGTTGTTATCCCATTTTAATTCGATGTCGTATCCGTTTTTGGTAGTTCGACATAACGCTAATTCACATTTTTCTTTTTGCTACTTTACGTTTCGACCCGTGGCTTTTGCTTTCGTTATGTTCGTTATAGGATGGGGTGCTAAGGTTATAGGATGGAGTGTCATGGAATCATGTTAGCACCTCATCCTATAACATTTGCATTTAATGCGTTTGCGATAACCGTGCTTCGCGTTAGCAACTTGTGATTCGATTTGTGTTGACATACAATGATTCAATTTTGTTACATTTTAATTGAATTTAAATTTTGCATTAGCATCTTTGCATCGCACATCTTCTCCTTACGTGACCTTAATTCACGTTGCGTTATGATATCTTGTTACGTGCAACCTTTGGTTTTGCTTACTTTTTCGATTCCAATGTGATGAATGCATGTTGTAATCATTTTGTATGCGCTTCTATCCTCTTATTCAGTTGTGTCTTATGTGCAATTTGTAATTCAATTGGTTTGCGGAGTTAAGTTATTCCATCGTGTTAGAGTTCGCATCGTCACGCTAGAATTTGTGCCCCTCGCGATGTGATTCGCAAACTTGTCTTACAAATCCGTACCTTTCTTTTATTTTACCTTTTTAACCATCAATTCAAAATCATTCTCAAAACTAAAAAAAGCAAAGCATTTCATAATTCATTTCACAACCCAAATCAAACCTCGATCCAAACTTAGTGCATTTTCTAAATCAAAACATAATACATAATCATTATCAAACATATTTTCACAAATAAGATGAAAAAGGGAACATGGTGTATGCCACACTTTTTGCCGAGTGTTTGGATACGAGATATATATCTCGACCATCCGAGTATTCATTATCCTTTTAAAACTCTTAACCTGAATGATACCAATCTCATTTTTATAATAAGTCAGACGAAAAAGGAATGGATTGGTGTATAATAAATCAGACATATTTCATGTTGAATCCATGACTCTGGGAGCCGTGTCTAGAACCCTGAAGTCAATGGTTGTGTAGTGTTGGCCGCGAGATGTATATCTCGTGTGGTTGACATGAAAGTCTCACCTAGCATAGATTCTCATGAGGGTATTGTTGTCCAGCAAATAATTTTTCGTAGGCGAAAATATTTTCGTGTTGGATCCATGACTATAGGAACCTTTATTACAATCCTAGATCTGACCCGGTGAGAATCTTATGTGAAAAGAAATTAGAATTGTTTGGCACCCGGACCCGGACCTTTGAAACCATATTTCCTAAATATCAAAAACATGTATAAACACGACATTTTATTTTTTGTCTATAAAAAAAACAAAACAACAAAAATTCACACATTCGCATTTCATCAACATGCATGCATATCACTTTACAAAAAAACTCATTACGCCTTTGCCATAACCATCAAGTTGACTTCTCGACAGCCAGATAGAACCTGTGGTAACTACCAAAGGACAATGGAAAGTTACAAACATAATAAAGTTTGGTTGAGAGAGGATATAGACGTCGTTAAAGGTAAGGTGGACCAGATGTTGGAAGCCCTGCCAAAGAACAATCTTCAGCATGCTGTTATGGAGAATGTCGACTCTGCATTAGGCTTTACCGTGGTGACTAACCAAATGTATGGTCTTCCCCCTGACCATGCTCCTCCATAAATGGGCCGTTGAATTTCTAAGGAGACCTTAATATGATGAATAACCCCTCACCCGAATAAGTGCGAAGACTTCAGGGAGCACCTCATAAATCCAGTGGACCGGACAAGAAAACACATCCTCGACGCTGTTGATCATTTGGCATTTTTACTTTTGTAATCTATTTTCATCTTAAGCACTTGGTTTGATTTTAAACTTGTTTATTTTGAATGGTAAGGTTAATGAAATGATCATGCATCTTTTGAGTTAATCCATTCGTATTCACTCTTGCTATGTTTCTTTCATTTATGCACAAAAAAAAAAGATATCCATATTTCTCTCGTTCACTTAGATTTATCAAATTGTTGTTTTATCGAAGATTGAAGGGAGAATGATTAGAATAAAACACCCAACATTGCTTCAGTATGCTTACAAATAGAACTTTGCTGATGATGTAAGGCATTGTTTCGAATCCCCAAACACCGAAGATATAAGGAGTTAGTCCCTATTCAACCACTTTGGGTCTAGAAGTTGGTCTTTATTTCGGAACTAAAAAACTCGTAATCTTAACTAGAGGCAGGGTAGTTTTGTTTAGTTTATCTGACTATGCATTCAAATTCCAAGAGGAGCATCCCATCTGATGATCAACCATGTGCTCTTCTTCACACACATCATGAACTGTCGAAGAAGTCGTGAAAAGTCAAAAAGTCATAGTGGTTGTTCCTCACCAACCATTAACAAGGCAGTCACAATATTTAATCAAAATTAGAATAAAAAACGCTAAGTTGAACATCAGAAAAGGCGACTTAGGCAAAAATCAGGGCATCCTGGTGGATCGAAAGCTTAAAAGAAGTGGTCCAGGAAAAAATTTAGGATAAAAAACAAAACAAAAACTCAATTGAAAGAGGTCATAATCCTCAACAAAGACAAAGAAAAAAAATATCAGGTGTCCACCCTATCGAGAATCAAAGGGTCACCAACATTCTTGACGAAAACAAAAACAAGGTGATTGCCATTTCAAAAAGATTTCATTAGATTTTGAATTTTCATATTTAACCTTACACCTTTGAACCCTCTTAGAACTTGAATGCATGTGCCGAATTAACTGAACGTAGGACCGGAGATCATCAAGAAGAAAGGGTGGGTTAAAATTAAATTTTGAGCCTTATATCCTTTTGTTTTAAAAACCTTGAACCATGCCATGTTACAACCCTCAAAAGACCTAATTGAAGTAGGCTTTATTTTAAAAGCATACTACAACAAGGTTACGTTAACCTGACTCCAAAGATCTTTGCTACTCATTTGTATTGATCATATCACATTTCACACTTTGAATGTCTAGATTAACATTATGTTCTGATCATTAACCATTCACTGTATTTCACCAAAGTGATCTCAATAAACTTTGATTTCAAAATTGGCATAAACATTGCATATAAATGACCATTTTTAAGAAACAATTTTATCTTCAAGCCGACACATAGCATCAAGGGAATTCCAACAATATTTAGTTAGTTAAGGAACTTAATCATGTGAAAGAACTCCATCCAGGGGCAAATCACTTTGAGAATCGATCAATCTGAGCCAATCACCCCAAAAGTTGGTTAGTTAAGGATAAATCTCTTCAAGACCCATACTGGGGAAAGCCACCTAAAGAGCTCAATAAGTCCAACCCTCCAAAGGACGGTCAATGAGAGGTAGACCACTCCAAGAGTCGGCTAGTCAAGGACCGCTACAAGATTCAAACATTGGGGCAAGCTACCTCAAGGTCATGGAAAGTTGCTCCCAAGATATTTTTGAGGTAAATATCTTTAAAGACCCAACAGACTGGGGAAAGATGAGCCATAAAGAAGCAAGCTCTTTACACGCCTTCAAGTTTCTCAAGCAAACTATGTCATACCTTAGCAATCGTCGAGTTCGAAAAGAGTGTCAGGGAATCATGTTAGCACTCCATCGCATAAACGTTTCCTCTTAGCAAGAAGCCTTGTTGTAAAAGAACCTTTCTTTCCATTACCTACCACAAGGGAATTTTGGAAACTTTCAAGTCAATGCATAAATGATCCTCATCAATTAATCATGTTGCTTTTCTCTAGCATCATGCCATGCATATTATCACATTCATATGGCATATTCTCATAGCACAGAGCCTTACAGCACAAAAGATCAAACATAAAAAATTAGTTATCGTCTGGTAGACTATTTGAAAGTCAGTTCCCTTCTAATAGTCGGATGTTTAACCAATTCTCGCCTGGTAGTCTATTTAAAATTCAGTTCTCGTCTGATAGTAAATCAAAACCAGTTCTCATCTGGTAGCCTATTCAAAAGTCAGTTCCCGTCTGACAGTTAAATTTCAACGTCAACTCCCGTCTGATAGTAAATAGTTTCAAGTTCCCGTCTGGTAGTCATATTTCAAATTCATTTCTCGTCTGACATGAAAAACAAAACTCGTTCCCATCTGGTAGTCTATTTCAAAACTATTTCTCGCCTGGTTGTCGGTATTTCAATACCAACTTTCGTCTGGTGGCCCATTGTGAAACTAGTTCCCGTCTGATAGAAAATCATAAAGTAAGTTCCCTTCTAACAAACAAAAAACACCATTTCTCATCTAGAAACTTTATCTTTTTCACTAGTTTCCGTCTGGTAGCCTATTTCAAAGTCAGTTCCCGTCTGGAAAACAAAAAAAATCAAAGAAAAAATCATTTTTCATTTGGTAATCTATCCTTTAAATCCAGATTTCGTCTGGTAGTTTGCATTCAGATTCCAATTTTTATGGGCATCTCCAAAAGAAAATTTTAATCTTCATTAGCATCCCTTTCAAAGTCTGGTTGTTACCTACATTCATTTTAAAGTTCGGTTGTTCCCGACATCCAATTCAAAGTCTAGTTGTTAATGGTATCCATTTTAAATTTTGGTTGTTATCAGCATCTATCTTCAAAGTTCAGTTGTTACCGACATCCATTTCTAAGTCCAATTATTATTGGCATCAATTTCAAAGATCGGTTGTTACTGACACTTACCCTAAAAAGTCCAATTATTACTGGTATCATCCATAAAAAGTTTGGTTGTTACTGACACCTACAATTAAAAGTCTAATTTTTATTGTCATCGCTCATTCATTACAAGTCCATTTTTTGTTGGCACACCCTACAAAAGCCCAGTCTTCAATAGCATAGCCTAAAATCAAAATACTACATGCATTGGTCATTCATACATCATAGATCATGCATAGCTCAAAATGTGTTCCAGGCTCATCTGCATTTCCCCAAAGTCTTGTTGACAATCTAGGTATCAACACTTATGTTGACGGTGATTTGTCATATTGACAATCTAGGCGTCATAACTCGGGTTGACGGTGATTTATCTTGTTGACAATCTAGGTATCAACACTCATGTTGACGATAAACTATCCTTTTTTTAATATGTCTTACTTTTCATTTATTTTGTTGACAGTCTAGGTATCAACACTCATGTTGACGATGATTTGCCTTGTTGGCGGTCTAGGTATCAACACTCACGTTGATGACGATTTGTCTTGTTTACAATCTACGTATCAACACTCGTATTGAGGATGATTTGTCTCGCTAACAATCAAGGTACCAACACTCGTGTTGACGACGTTCTATCTTGCTTTCAATCTGTTTTATTTTTTATTATGTTTTGTTGACAGACTAGGTATCAAAACTCGTGTTGACGATGATTTGCCTTGTTGACAATGTAGGTATCAAAACTCGTGTTGACGATGATTTATCTTGTTGACAATCTAGGTATCAACACTCGTGTTGATGATGACTTGTCTTATGTTAACCTGTCTACTTTCTCCAATGTATTTTCAAATATGTATGTCATTCTGATGTATTTCCACAAGTCTTGTATTGGATGAATTCTCTCTCAAGAATCTCCATAATGTTTGATTGGATGAATTTCTTATCATAAATCTCCACAAGCCTTATCTTGGGTGAATTCTTTCTCAAGAATCTCCAGAAACTTTGATTGGAAGAATCGCTTATCAAAAATCTCCATAGGCCTTCTTGGATGAATTATTTATCAAGAGTATCCAGAGTCTTTGATTGGCATAATTCTTTCTTAAGAATCTCTAGAACCTTTTTGATATATTCCAAAGCGTCGATTCGTTATCTCTGATAAACTGATGAAACATACTTTTGAATATTTCCCAGTTAACTTCCCTGTGAATTTATCCAGCAAGATTGTTATCCCCAATAAGTCTTTCATATTATTTACCTTTTTATTCCATGTGGACCATCATTACCACATATCTCCATTAATCCCCATAGGTCCACCTTTCACTCTTCATCCATCATAAGACATGTTTCTAGGGTTCATCTCATATCACATTATATTCGTAGCAAAGAAAGAAAAAAAATAGAGTCCCATGTAAATGCATAGCATATCATATGATTTCATTGCATCCAGGGACAAAATTCAAGTATTATATATTTAAATACCTTTCACAAGGATTTTATGAGGATTATCATCACTCATGTCATCTTGCAAAGCTATTTAAATAGGGGTGGCTGTCATACCCTAATTTTGCCCCTAAATTAGTAAACTAATTCATTCATCATGATATTTGTATCATCTGCATATCATGACATGCATTCATGTAAGCATAATGCTTAAAAAGCCGACCAGAATAAAATTTTGATTTTAGAGACAATCTGGCTTAATCGATTATCAATTACGCATAAAATTAGCATGAGGAAATTTTTGAGATCAGGCCTGTAGTTGACTATTTTTGGTGTGCTCGGTTTATTTTTTCGCATCCGTGTGTGGTCACATTTTGACCACTCTGAGCCCTTTCATCTATGCATTTTTTACTGCAAAATTTCATTTGGGCCTGTCTATTTTCCAGAACTTTTTTCTGTGTAGGTTATTTTAGTGCATTCATTTTATTTTTTCGTGCATTTTCACATCCGATTTTTATTCATTTTAATTCCTTTTATTTTTATTTTTTTTAATCAAAATATTGAGAAAAAATAAATAGAAATAAATAAAACAATTAAATTGTTTTATTTGTTTTTATTAAAAATATATTTATTTTATTCCATTTAATTTTTAAACTCATTTTAATCACAAAACATCTAAGAGTGTTTTGGGATTTTTAATAAAAATGAAACCCTTAAATTTTGATATAAATAACAAGTTATTTTGGCCAGTGAAATAGCAACACACCCGCCACACCTACTTGTCACGAGTCTCTCAATTTCAAAAAACATTAAAAAAAAGAGCTTCAGTAAGTGTCAAAATAAAAACCATATCTCCTTCCCACTACACTGTTAGTTGAGATTTTCGATAGGAGAAAAACCTCAGCAAACAGGGGCAGAGTTGAAGACGTCTTAGCTCGACCAGAATCTAGACTTAGAATTTTTTTTGGATGTGATAAGAGATATTTCGACCATGTGGAAATATCAACCGCTCAGTCCTTCCGACAATGGCGAAGTGGCCGACATGGTGGTTATTTTGGCGCATAATGTTATGTTTAAATATCAATAATTGTTTGTAAGTTTCTTTCTGAAGAGACACATTGAGAAAGCACAGAAACACGTTGCATGTAGGACTTTACGTGGCGGAGTCTGAAGATAGAAACCTTATGAGCAGTTATTTCATACTTGTATATATAGGAATTCATTATTTTAAATTTGGGTTGTTCATTATTTTACAGAAATCTCACAAAAACTCAAAGTATCAACGTACAGAGAAACAAGCGAAATACTGAGAGAATGTAAGATCAAATGAATTACCATTCTTTACTTTCGATGGAAAGTTTCTAAGTTTTACTTTCTCGATTCTTGTTTCATTTGATTTAATTTCAGTGTCATTTAAATCACTTTATTCAGCACTTCTAGTTTTTTCTATCAATTCCTTTAAACATTCTTGTCAGGTGAAGTCAACATTTTAACCTTTATTCTTACAAGTGTTTGAAAACTTATTTTGACCAAGTTAAAAATGATCACATGAAAATAAGAGAAACGAAAAACTAAACGGTTATTTGGCACCATGTTCTAGGATTCACTAGTTGATCCTGCAAGTAACCCGTAGTCGGATACCAACAATTGTTTACCATTTTTCAGCGTAAACAAATTGACACGCCCAGTGAGACTTGTACTAAGTTCTTAATTATGGCGGTTTTCTTGTTGTTTTCCTTTGTTAAATAGTGTTATATCTTTCCTTTTTATTTAAATAATCCCTTTTGGGTATTTCGTATGCAATTAAGGAGTGGTAAGGTTTTTTTTAAAATATCTTGTCCTCCCATAGATAACGTTAATCCCTAGAATAATTCTCAAAATGTAGTACAATCGCAAGCAGTCCCGACGGGTGAGGAGCTAGTTCTGTTAACACCGGTTAGACTGACTGCTCTAGTGGTATCAATGACACCGTTCACAATGATGCCATTGCAAGGGGAAACACCCCTAGCATAGTCGGGAAATCATCTGAATGATCCTGCGACTGCGAGACCTTTGTTTAGGTTCTCAATGCCACCGCCTGGCAAGGTTTACCCTTATGGTATGCCAACATGGCGAACCTTCAACCAAATGTGTCAACTTTTAGTGACAATGTGATGGCCACAACGCCATTGTATAACCCCTACAATGCCTCAACATCGACCATCAACAATATGGTACGACCAGGAGGGATAAACTATATTCCCCGCCATCTCTGAATACAACTTTGATGATGGCCATGAGGCAACAAATGGATGAGATTAATTTAGAGTTAGTAAATACCCTCACCCAACAAATGGGAACTGTTTTTAACCTGTTGATTGCAAATACAAATCAACCCTATGAAGTATTAGCAAGTCAAATGGGGTGTATCGCTGATTTCTTTGGTGCACCCCTAGCACAACTTCGACCCTCCCTAAAAATATAGAATTCTAGAGCGGTCAAAATTCCTGAGAACAACATGCCACAAGCCACTGTAGGCCAAAACCCAAGGTTAGAACAAGAACCTACCATGAACATGGTAGAGGTAGAACAAATAGAACAAAACAACCTTAGGCCTCTGATTGTTCAGAGGACTCAGAATGCTAACCAAGTGCTTAGTTACATCTAGCAGAATAATTTCACTGGACATAACAACAAGCAAACATGGTCGAACAAATTGTTTCCCCGAGTGGCCTTAGTGTGGGACCCCACCGACCAAATTTTATATCCCCTTTGTCAGAATATATTTGACATATGGAGTTATCCAAGGGATGGAAAGTCCCAAAGTTTATCAAGTTCGCGGGAGACCCTAATGAGTCGACAGTAAAACATGTCACCTGATATCAAACTGAGGCCAGTGACATAGAGAACAATGAGAATTTGAAAATGAAGTATTTCCCAAATTCTCTAACAAAGAATGCCTCCAGTTGGTTTACAACCATCTCTCCCCATTCTATCTAATCATGGAGCCAATTAGAATGTTTATTCCATGAACAATTTTATATGGGACAATCGAAAATTAGTCTGAAAGAATTGACAAGTGTTAGGCGCAAAGTCCCTGAGTCGATAGACGACTATTTGAATAGGTTCAGACTTTTAAAGTCGAGATGCTTCACCCAGGTGCTTGAGCATGAGTTGGTCAAAATGGCCCTTGGCGGTTTAGACTACTCAATTAGAAAGAAATTAGATACTCAGTACCTGAGAGACACGGCCTAACTCGCAGATAGGGTTCACCAAGTTAAACGCCTAAAAGCTGAGAAAGCCATAACAAGTAAATTCTATTAAAATGAAAAAGTTGCTTACATAGAGGCATATGATCGTGTCTCCGACATAGGTGATGATTGTTCTAAAGAAGACGAGGTAAACATGGCTGAATTGAAGCTTGGACCTCCTTATGTTTGTAAGTTACTAAAACCATTGAACGGGAAAAATCCTGTCGAAACTAACAAAAATGAGAAGTTCGCCACTAGAACTTACACTTCCTACATGACAAAATGTGATGGATTTTTTTATTTATCCGTCAAAGATGGTCAAACGTTAGTCCCCCTGGTTTGAAAAATCCTCCTTTGGAACAAAGTAAGAAGAGAGGTTTTTGTAAGTATCATAACTTTCTGGGCCATAAAACTTCTCAATGTGTGCTTTTCAGGGATCTAGTCCAAAAAGCTCTAAATGACGAAAGAGTGAAATTTGGCGAGAAGCTAAAGTCATCAATGAAAGTTGACTCAGACCCCGTGCAGATGAAGGAGGTCCACTATGATGAGTCCATAAAAATACTGACGGTGGAAGCTATTGAAGGCTCTAACATGGATGTCGACAAGGGAGAGCAAATTTTTTCCATTGTTGATTCCAACTACCAAGAGGTATATCCCTGGGCTGAATAGGGATTAATTGACTTCCTTGAGTGCTGCAAGCACAATGACTCTAAAACTATGTTGTACACATGTTGCAGTGTTGTGTTCGACGAAGAAGCGGTGAATAAACTGGAAAACTCTCGAAGGGTTAACCCTAAACATGGACAAGGGGGTCGAACAACTAGGTTCGGTCCTAACAATGGGGGCAGATCCCGTAGGAACGAGGAGTACATGAGGCAGTTTCAACAGCCTGACAGAAAGCCTTCAGACCACCTACCAGCGCACCCAAAGATAAGTGGTTGAAGCCCCTCGAAAAAAAAGGGGTGAATCACCCTAAATGGAAAGAGGTCAATCCCAAGGAAGGGGTGTCCAACGACAAGGCCCAGAAAGAGACGAAGGGAGAATTCCAGGTCCCTTCGACCTACAAAGGCAAGAACCCCATGACGCGTACGCAATTAAGGCATCATTAGAGGAGGAAGAATGCTGAAAGAGAAGTTGCGAGAAATGAGCGTGAGGTCCCAACGATGAAGCGCAATATGGCAACATCAAGGCCTGATGGGAAACCCTATTCTAAGGAATTCAACAAGCAGGAACGACTGCAGCCTGTCCTGAAAATGACTTTGAAGCCTCCCGCAATCAAAGGAGGACTCAGGGTTAGAGAAGTAACTCTTAAATACTCCTCTCTGTCAGAGGATGGAGTTGTAGATTACACCATCGGCTCGAGGGGGAGGAGCCTCATTACACTCCACAACCTAAATATGAAGATCCTGAGTATTCTATCCATTCTTGGGATGCATATGTGCCTTTCTATTCTCCTCGACCTAAATAGAAAGAGACGGAGTACACCCCAGGGCCAGACGGCGTGATGGTCGAGGATAACTTCAGTGGAGAATCTAAAGATAACCTTCAAATCAATTGCGGAATAGTATCAGTGTTGCCGATCGAATATGATCGGGTGTAGGGAGTTTTTGAGGTCGAGGAAAATTTTGTTCAAGACGAGGCTTACAACCAGAAGCCTATTTTCTACTATGTTATGAATAATGGTGTGGTCGAAGAATAGCATGTAGTTTTTGAGAGGCCTAATCCTAACATGATGTATCATCTGAAGAAACTCTTCATTAGGGAAAAGGTAGACTTCAAGGTTGTTAACAAGGTATATGTCGATGGGGGTGCGGTGGTCAACTTGATGTTGTATTCAATTTTTAAGAAGATGGGAAAGACTGGTGAAAATATCAGGCCCCATAACATGGTGTTGTTCAACTATGAGGGAAAAGCCATCAATATCCTAGGCGTGATCCACGTGGATCTATCATTTGGTTTGACATCCATACCAACTTTGTTTATGGTCATCAAGTCCAACACGAACTATAATTTGTTGCTTGGACGTGAGTGAATCCATGGGATTGGAGCAGTGCCTTCGACGTTTCACCAAAGGGTCGCCATCTGGAAGGAGGATGGCATTGTTGAGAATATAGAGGCCAACCAGAGTTATTACAGAGCTGGAATAGGCAAGGTCGGAAAGAGAGATTTTGACAGGAATCTGGTGAAGATACCGCCATGTTATGTGGCATAGAAGGTGTATACCTTTGAGAAAGAATCTACTTACTCTTTGACCTTACACCTAAATTATGGGTTTATTTGGGACAAAGAACATGTAGAGAGTAAGTATGTCGAAGAGGGAAGTATGCCTCCCACATGATACACAATAGTCAACAAAGATGATTGCTGAGTCAAAATCATTGGTTCAGATTTCAGCCTACATGGATAAAAACATAATAAAATTATCCCTAGAGGCTGAAATTACTCAGGATATGGCTTTTGAGGCTAATGCCTAAAGCTCCGGAAACATTGGAGATGCGCCTATGGGCAAGACAACAGTTTTAGAAAGTCGGAGGCTCGAATGTATATATGACAACGAGCCTTTGGGGTTTGAAAAAGACCCGCTTGAAACTCATTAAAAAATGCAAGCCCATGATCCTATAGAAGAAATATATTTGGGCGAAGGAGCGGTGAAGCGACCAACATACATCAGTGTCAAGATTAATTCTAACATGAAGAAGCAGTTGGCCAAGCTGCTCAAAGAACACAAGGACTAGTTCGCATGGGACTATGCTGAGATGATAGGTTTAAGTCGAGACATGGTGGAAATAAAACTACCAATGCGACATGGGAAGAAGTCGGTGAAGCAGCTACCAAGGAGATTCGCACCAAAAATAATGTCAAAGATCAAGGAATAAATCGAAAGGATGCTCAAGAGCAAGTTCATAAGAACGGCCAGGTACATCAAATGGTTATCGAATATAGTTCTAGTTATAAAGAAAAATGGTACACTTAGAGTTTTCATAGACTTTAGGGATTTGAACAATGTTACGCCTAAAGATGAGTACCACATGCATGTGGCAGAAATGTTAGTCGACTCAGTCGCAGTTCATAAATATTTAAGCATGTTAGATGGTTACTCTGGGTATAATCAAATATTTATAGTTAAAGAAGATGTACCCAATATGGTGTTTTGATGCCCATGTGCGTTAGGCACTTATGAAAGAATACTAATGCCCTTTAGCCTGAAAAATGTTGGGGCGACTTACCAAAGAGCCATGGATTCTATGTTCCATAACTTGACTCGAGACTTTCATGCAAGTCTACATCGATGACATTGTTATTAAATCCCCCCTCAAGAAATGCTTGTCTGGACCATCTTTGACAGTCCTTTCTGTTAGAAGATAGTACCGATCTAGAAGGGGGGTTGAATAGATCAGTTTTGAAATTTAGCGCTTTTTAAAATTGTTTTCAACGATTGCGGAAGCACCCTAGATTATAATCGTGTAAACGAAATGGAAAGATCAGATATGCGTGAATCCGTATGGAATTACTAAGATAGATATTATCAACAACTATCTAAATCAATCGATTAACCACTATGATCCTTGATATCGTTACCTCTAATAATGCTCAACACAATAAGAGATAAAGTAAAATATTACTAAGTTTGTGTGAGATTAATTTTATCGAACACTTGGTGTGCACTCCACACCAAGTTTCAATTTCACTCAAATTGAATGTGCAGAATTTTACTCAGTTGCAATCAAAGTGATTGCAACAATTTATCAAACAGTTACTATGCACACCAATCAAACGATATTGATTTTATGATTAATTTCACACAAAATGTAATTAATGCAGAATTTAAAGAGTTAATAGATAGAGAGAACAAGACCGGATTTGTTGAGGCAGTTCCCCTATTGTCCTCGCTTAGAGTACGCCTACCCTCAATTCTAAATCTAGAATTAAGATGTTTTTATTAACACGTTGCAAAGTCAATACAAGAGAACAAATGATCACCACCAATCAACCCTAGATTTGTTGCAGATCATATTCTATTCTCTCCCCTTGATTCGAGTTGAACCAAGTTCTTCAAGCGCTTTGAACAAACCTTCGGTTATCGCTACCTTATTGCAAGAACGCCATGTTCTCCAAAACTTCAGCTCGGCTGATTTTGAATGCAAGTCGCTTGAACCCTAAGCTTTCTTCATAATCCTCTAGTTACCGCTACTTATTTGACCGAACCTTCCGTTCTTCAAACTTTTCACTCGATTGAATTTGCGAAGCAAAGGTTAGTGCAAAAAACCCCAATTCTTGGAGGACAAAAACTCAATGGTTTTATTCAAGAAAAACCCACACAAAGTCTCAACCCAAACTAAGATAATCCAATCTTATTTGAACGTTATCACAACTACAATGCACAATGCTCAACAAAGATTATTATGTGTGATTATTGAGAAATGCAATGAAGAATGAAGATGATGAGTACTTTGGTGTTTATCTTTCACTTTTCTTGTTAAAATGTTGAAGAAAAGACTCTAGAATATTTATATGATGCATGGATAAAGTAACAGACATAACAGAATAATTTTTCAAAAATGCACAGCAGAAAATTGAGTGCCAACAGCGACAAGTCGACCTGTTCACACAGTTGAGTCGACTCATAACTCGACCTGTTCAGACCCATGGCAACATGGTTCAAATGAAACAGCCAATGAGTCGACTCAAACAGGGGATGAGTAAACTCAAACAGGTTTTTCCAGAGTTGAGTCGACTCATGACACGACCTGTTCAGACCCGAGAGTTATGCTCCTACTCATGAGTCGACTCACAGTTCTACTGCTCCAAGTCATGAGTCGACTCATGACTCGACCTGTTCAAACTCATGAGTCAACTCAAAATTCTTAAACTTTCAAAAATGAGTTTTTTGATATTTTGGTTAATTCAAACCATTTTCTTATGAACCTAAGGTACCAATGATGATCAAGCACATTATTTATATCTATGAAATGCTCATATATGCATGAACTCATTTCACTTATACTTTGAGCATGTTAGAGGATGAATGCATTCTATAATGTGATGAAACCGTCCAAAGCACACATTATGAGCAACAAAAAAAGGTTTGACATCATTAAAATAAGGACAATGGATCTTTGCCCTCACACTTTCGAAGGATGAGGAAATATGGATTGAAAATGAATCCGTTGAAATGCGCTTTTTGTGTTGGTATAGGGGATTTCTTAGGATTTTTGGTGCATAAAAAAGGCATAGATATCAATCAGAATAAGAAAAAAGAAATTCTAGATCTCAAGCCCCCTTCGACAAAGAAGCAACTCCAATATTTGTTAGGCAAAATCAATTTCTTGAGAAGATTGATCTCCAACCTAAGTGGCAAAATCCAGTCGTTCTCGCCACTCCTTCGATTCATGAAAGATAGTGACTTTATTCGGGGGGTCGAATAGTAAGAGGATTTTGACAACATCAAACAATATTTAATGAAACCTTTAGTATTGTTACCTCTAAGTAGAAATAGGGGCATGAAATTGTACGTAGCTGCGTCAGATTTAACAATAGGTGGTATGTTAGCGCATGAGGATGATAATGGCGTTGAAAGATCCATATATTACCCCAGTTGAATACTTTTATATATGGAAACTAGGTATAACTCAATTGAGAAATTATGTTTGTGCATTTACCTCTCGTGTACTAAATTGAAGCATTATATTAAGCCAGTGGAAGTTGACATTTATTCTCATTTTGATGTTATTAAACACATGCTATCAAAACCTATTCCGCATAGTCGAATAGGGATGTGGGCTTTAGCGCTCACTGAATATTCATTGACATATTGTCCTTCAAAAGTAGTAAAAGGACAAATTTTTGCAGACTTCATTGTCGACCATTCAGTGGTTGAGACAATGGAGGCATGTGTAAGAACCAGACCATGGAAGTTATACTTCCACAGTTCTAAACATAAGATGGATCCGGAGTAGGTATTTATATCCTTTTCCCATATGAAATTTAGGTACGTAGATATCAAATGTCATATGCGATGTCACGACACTAAACTCAGGACTTCACACAATAATAATAGTAAACAGATGACAAATGTCGTATATGATGTCACGACACCAGGATCAGGATATGTCACACCAAAAATAATTACGCAGATAACAGATGTCATAAACGATGTCACGACATCAGGTTCAGGACATGTCACACAAGAAACAATTACAATGTAAAAAGCAGGAAGTAAATAACACATGTCAATTATAAACCCAGTTCGGTGCAACGTCACCTACATCTGATGGGCATTCAAGCTAGGAAGGAAATCCACTATAATAGTATTAGTTTGAAGTTCTAAACAACCTATGGTTTTACAAACTTCTCACCTAATCATTACCCTGGGAATTTCTATCTAAGACTCTCCTAGATATGAGACCCCTCTCACTTTCCTTCAATCACACAAAAATGATAACAACTGAAAACAATCAAAGAACAGAAGACACACTTCCAATGAAACAAAATACACTCTTGCTTAAAAGCTCATGAGTGATTCACAATTACAACTCAATAAACTCAGTCCAATTCAAGTATCAATGAGATACTAGAATGGCTCACAAAAAAACAAAAACAACTAAAACTCCAATTTTCCAATGCTCAAGTGTAGCTCTATATTCTGTTTTCAATTAGGTTTAGTAACGTCCTCTTTAAAAATCCTTCGGTAAGCATGGGCTTAGGCATAAAAATTAGCAGATCCAAAACAAATCAAATCAAATCAAATCAAATCTGATGTCTCCTTAAATGTTTTGATATCTATTCTGCATAATATTTGATAAAATAAAATGTGATGTCTCCTTAAATGTTTTAACATCCACTCTACATAATCAAATTTGATGTCTCCTTAAATGTTTTGATATCCATTCCACATAATCAAATCTGATGCCTCCTTAAATGTTTTGACATTCATTCTGCAGAATCAAATCTGATGTCTCCTTAAATGTTTTAATATCCATTATGCATAATCAAATCTGATGTCTCCTTAAATGTTTTGACATCCATTATGCATAATCAAATATAATGTTTCCTTAAATGTTTCAACATCCAGTTTGCATAATCAAATCAAATGTTTCAACATCCTGTATGCACAATCTTCTGTAAAATCAAATCAAATATTTCCTTAAAATTTTTGACATCTAGTCTGCATAATCAAATCAAATCTGATCTAATGTTTCCTTAAAATGTCTCAACATCCTTTTTTATGAAACAAATGCATAGCTAGAAAAAAAAACGTTCCTAAAAAAACCTTCTTAGACAGACATATATGATAGTTGAATATTAAGAGAATCTTCAGATATCTCATAATAAAATAAGTCTTCCAAGAAGTAAACAAAACCTGCGAAGATGTCTGATCAACATGTCACGACATCTTGTTGTGATACATGTTTTAACAAAAAATTTGCCAATCATAAAAGCATAGACCTAACAATCTCCCCTTTTGGAAAATTTTGGCTATAAAAACCTTTGCATCATATAGTTGGAGAAAAGATAAAACAACAATAATAATCACAAGCACAAAAACCAACCAACCAAACACTTGGTATAACACCTAGACATATGAGAGGCACACGCAACAGAAATAAGTAGTAGAAAACCAATGTAACAAAAAAGACATAGAGAGAAATAAACTATCACACTCCAAGCAAAATTTTTAGACATTCTATCTGATATCACAACAAGCATACAATAGCCTAAGCACAAACAGGATTCTCTGAAACAAAATGCCAAGACACTCTGTCTAACATCACAACAAGTATACAATAGATCAAACTCCCCCTGAATTTCATGATCACCAACACAGAAATAACTCCCCATGTCACACAGGAAACATACTCCCCCTCAAATAAATAACCTTCACAAAGAGAATACAAAAAACTCAATAGCACAATTTTACACTATCTACTCCCCCTTTTTAACCAGAATATGACAAACCAAATAGACATTCATCAATGGAAACAAAACAATAGAGCAAAGCAATAGCAAAACATGTGAGTTAGAGGTACAGACTATGGCATACAAAGGTGGAATATTCAGGGCAAAGGCCCACAAAAAAACATACAAAATCAAATAGAAAAACAAACAGCTCAAATGTCAGCAGAAACATCTGATTCATTCCTTGTTGACTCAATGTTTGACTCAATGTCTTCCATATTTTCTAAAGCATTAGTCTGCTGAGATGATGTTCAAACATCTTCATCAGTGTTAGTCCCTTTTACAATAATTTAATCATCAACCACAACATTAATGAATTCCATCATGCCCTATGTTCTGCAGTAAAATACCATGTAAGGTTTACTGTTTTTATAGTAACCAAGACATATCCCTTTGAGATTCAGATGTCCAAGCTTCTGGTGCCACATCTTGACTTCATCTTCCTTGGATATTAGGCATGTGGAAGAACAAGTAGTTTCACGTGGAACAACCGTAGGTTTCCACTTCTTTCTAGTTTTAATCATTATATTATTAGCCCTATGATATTTGGATGTTTTGGATAACCATACAGTTTGTAGCAGAAATGCTTTATATGTCCATATTTACCATAATAATGACATTTCCAAGGAAAAACTTGACTTTAGTTTAAGTTTCCCGATGTCTGGCAGGATGTTGTATCATTTGTTCCAACATCATGGGCTCATACTTCTTTTTTGGAGGAATAAATTTTGTCACAAGGGTTTTTCCTTATTTATTTTGATATTGATAATTAAAACCTATACCTTTTAAGTTTCCAGCCCCTTTTCCAACTTGAAGAATTTCATCTATCATATCATACCCATTGTTCAACATTCTTATGGATTTGGTCATGTTTTCAATTTTAGAGGACAATAGAGTTACCTCATTTTCAAGATCAGTGACAGTAGATAAAAGTTTCTCTTTTTCATCCTGTAGATGAGCTATGATTCTCTTTTGTTCTTCTCCTGCCTTACACACCTCTTCACTTCTGACACAAAGCTCTTTGTAGGAAACGACCAATTCTTCATAGGAGACATCCTCATCATAAGAATCTTCATCAGATTCATATCTACCAATGAAAGCTATAACATGCTTAGTAGTTTCATCATCAGTTTCACCTTCAGAATCATCAGACAAGTCATTCTTTTATTTCTTGATATACATGGGACATTTTAATCTAATATGACCAAAACCCTCACATTCATGACACTGAATACATTTTCCTTGATTGGGATTTTCTTTTGTTCTTGCTTTCCTCTGAGAATCATTTTTCTTACTGATGTCGAATGACATGTTCTTGACATCAGGTCATGACTTCCAATCCATTTCCTTTAACACCTTATTGAATTGCCTCCCAAGAAGCAAAATGGCATTAGGAATTCCTTCACTAGTCTCTAAGTCACATTGATCCTCTTCATCCTCAGTATTGGAGATAAAAGATATGATTTTGTTCTTCTTTTCATATCTATCACTAATAGCCAATTCAAAATTTTGAAGTGATCCAATAAGCTCATTCACTCTCATGTTGCAAATGTCTTGGGCTTTTTCAATAGTTGTGACCTTCATGTCAAATTTCTTAGGAAGGGACATGAGAATTTTTCTAACCAACTTTTCTTCTGGCATCTTCTCTCCCAAGGCACTAGATAAATTTACTATTTTAAGAACATTCATGTGAAAATCAGGAATACTCTCATCATCTTTCATCTTTAGATTCTTAAATTTGGAAGTGTGAAGTTGAAGTCTAGACATCTTCACTTTAGATGTGCCTGCATGGGTGGTTATGAGAATTTCCCATGCATCTTTGGTCATAGTACAAGTGTTTATAAACCTGAATATGTTTTTGTCAACTCCATTGAATAAAGCCTTCAAATATTTGGAGTTTCCAAGAGCCCGTTCATCTTCTTCCTTAGACCAATCCTCTTCAGGCTTCAAGTCTGTAGTAGCCTTCCCATCTTTGTCCTTCACAACAGGATGTTCCCAATCCTTGATGACAGATTTCCAAGTCTTTCTATCCATAGAGGAATGCGACCATATATGCCTTCCAATAGTCATAGTTGGTGTCATATAAGATGGGTGGTCTATTAACAAATCCTCCTTCCATGGTACCAGAAAGCATCTCCCCAGAGCTCACCCAAAACAGAATAGGGTGCCTGCTCTGATGCCAATTGAAATTCGGGTACGCAGATATCAGATCATATATGATGTCACGATACTAATATCAGGACTTCACACGACAATAATAGTAAGCAGATAACGAATGGAGTATATAATGTCACGACACCAGGATTAGGACATGTCACACCAGAAATAATTACACAGATAACAGATGTCGTAAACAATGTCACGACACTAGGTTCAGGACATGTCACACCAGAAACAATTACGGTGTAAAAAGAAAGAAGTAAATAACACAGGTCAATTATTAACTTAGTTAGATGCAACGTCATGTGCGAAGGCCAATGAAACACAATGGAAACGGAGGTGCGAAGGCCAAAGCCATGTCGCTGGTTGGCAAAGGGAGGAACATAAGAGGAAAAAAATTGAGGGTGAAGTCATATCTATCTTTAACATATCCAATAATTTTCAAATTAGGTAGTTTCGCCTCCATCTTTTACTTCAGAGTCACAGTCGCCTCGCGGATTGTCCGACTAAGGTCGTTTGGGTCATATACATTCTCAAAATATTTCTTGGAAGGCATGAATCTCCTTGATGTGTTTAAATCTACCTTTCTTGAATTTTTGATGCAAGCAAGAAAAAGCATCAGTGAGATGTTGGTTTATGGTCGCAGCATCCATAAATTCTTTGGCATGATAGGCTCTCCACCAATTATCAAAGTCTTGAGTACAATAGTATGTGGGATCAAAACCAAAGTCTTTTCACCTTTGCTTGGAAGTGGTCGGGTAAACCAATTTGGTCCATGGGTCCTTTTTGCAAAATGGGCCATGTTTTCAGTAAAGTTATAGCGTTTGGCAAACATCACAATGTAGAAGCAGAAAGTGTCTCGATCTGACCAGCTTTTGTCAGTGGGAGTTAGGAGATGCAATCAGATGCCTTCGACCTGTTAGTCGCTAATGATGGGATCCATATCATCGGGGCATTTGGTTTTTTACAAAGTTTCAAAGGTGGCGTTTTGTCACAACTGAAGTAACCAAAATGGTCTAGCAAGTAATAGCCCATCCTTTGGTTTGATATCTCTTAAGGCTTCAGTATCCTCTCCTAGGGATGCATATAAAGACCCTAAGATCAGTTGCCTTAGGCATACGTTATTTCCCGTGTAGCTGATTGGCAAGGGTTAAATATCTCTTTTCCACCTTCAAGGATTTGCAACAAAATACGCATCTAGAAAGACATAAAGTCAAGAAGGCGATATGCTCTTAAGCAGTGACTTTAGTGGTTTCAGTGACATGGTAATCCTCGATGTACTTTGTGGAGCCAGCATAATTACTATCAAATTCAATGTTATATTCGTTCTGCTCATCAGGATTGAGGCTATCGACATCAGGACGAAGGCATGTAATAGCTACCACGTCGAAAAGGGAAGCGACCAGGAGTTATTGGCAGTATGACGGGTCAGTCCTCGACAGTTGGATTAGTTCGAAGATACTCATTTCTTTCTAGGTTTTGCTTATTTTGGCTTCTATCTTATTTATCCATGAGATGTATGAAGGAGAAGGGCGATCCAAAATGCAACGGAATTTAAAATTTCTCCTTTAGTGATCCTTACGAATGGGCATGATCAGCGATAGAATTATTACCTCTTGTGGCAATTGTAACCTTTGATGCAGATCTACGGAGCGATCACGAACTTTGAACGATGACAACGCCTCTACTCAGTCCATACGAACGGATTCCTTCAATCTCAGTGCTAGCTGCTACAAATGAAGGCTTTGAGTGAGAGAGAGAGAGAAACGAAATTGCAACTGCACAAATGCTTCTACACAAGGGTTCTATTTATAGAACCACTTGTGTGGGCTGCAAGCTAAAAAAGCCCACTCAAGTGTATGTGGCCCATATCTTATAATATGCCAAAATCACTTAAGTGTGTGGTACCTTACCATATTTCGTATTCTACTTAAGTACACCGTACCTTACGATGTTCTACAATTCACTTAAGGGCACCGTACATTACGGTATTCCTTAGTTACTCTATCTCTCATCAATCCGTCCTTTTGTGTGTGACCCTGTAGTTTTCGCGGCATTGGCAATTATATTAAATCACGTATTTAACATAATAAACAGTGAGCGGTATCTAGCAACACATCACTGTTACCCAAGACACGAAAATGTCATGTGATCTGACAACTCCTTTTGTGATAATACTTATGTGTGCAATTTCCCTTTTGCCCTTATGCCTATATTGAACACAAGACATAGACCGTGTCATCCTTGTCCAGTTCAATATTGGGCCCATAGACATTTATCCTGTTACGCAGGATGGGCAAATCCATCTAGGTCACTCATGTCCCTTAGCACGCTTTGTGGAGTACCCATCAATTGTCTTTATGGTCATCCAGTTACGGATAATGTTTGATCAGCAATAAGGCACTCGACTCTACATATAGGGTCCATAGTGATTTCAGGTCGAATGGTGGTATACACCATTATCACCATGAGAATAACTTATGACACTTTGCATAACATTCTATATAATATTCTCATAGTGGGTCAATCCAGTATAAATATTACTCTTAATATTCATACCTATGTTTAAGACTTGATAACTCCTTATCCATGATCCATGAGATGTGATCATCAGTCTATATACAAATTAGTCTTAATGCTTTAATGTTATCCCACTTCACAATAAAGCTCGACTATGGATACGTTAAGAATAGTGTCCTTATGTTTAATATGATCTCATGATTAAGTCACACTTGATACATTAGACGGACTATCTATTCTAGGGACTTTATTAGACAAACATAATAAAGAAAAAGCCTTTTATTATTAATAAATAATTCGATACAAGTACCAAAAGTATTGGCCTCTAGGGCTTACACCAACAATCTCCCACTAGCACTAGAGCCAATCAGGCATACCCCTAATGCCCATAGATCTAGTATGGCCATCATGCTTCTGCTGTGCAAGAGGCTTTGTCAGTGGGTCAACAATATTGTCAAGTGTAGGTACTCTGCATATTTTCTCATCTCCTCTATCTATTATCTTTCGAATGAGGTGATAACGCCTAAGTATGTGTTTAGATCGTTGGTGAGATCTAGGCTCCTTAGCTTGTGCGATGGCACCATTATTATCACAATAGATACCAATGGGATCCATAGTGCTAGGAACTATGCCAAGTTCACTAATGAACTTTTTTATCCAAACAGCTTCCTTTGCTGCACTTGAGGAAGTAATATACTCGGCCTCGATTGTAGAATCAGGAAATGTGTCTTGTTTTGAACTTTTCCAGCTCACAGCGCCACCGTTTAAGCAAAACACATAACTAGATTGTGATCTAAAGTCATCCTTATCTATCTGGAAACTAGCATCGGTGTCTCCAATTACAGCCAGCTCTTCCTGACCTCCATATATCAAGAATGAGTCCTTATTCCTTCTCAAATACTTAAGGATATTCTTGACAGCTACCCAATGAGCATCACCAGGATCAGATTGGTACCTACTCGTTGCACTTAATGCATATGAGACATCTGGTCGAGTACATAACATGGCATACATGATAGATCCTATTGCAGATGCATATGGAATCTTATTCATGCAATCCCTTTCTTCCTTAGTTGAAGGGGATTGTGTTTTTGATAGACACAGGCCATTTTGCATAGGTATGAATCCTTTCGTGGAATCATGCATATTAAAGCGTCTCAGCACTTTGTCTATGTACGTACTCTGACTTAGGCCAAGCAGTTTTTGTGATCTATCTCTATAGATTCTAATTCCTAATATATAGGCTGCTTCACCTAGGTCCTTCATAGAAAAGCATTTCCCCAACCAAGACTTTACTTATTGCAGGGTAGGGACATCGTTTCCAATGAGTAATATATCATCTACATATAATACCAGGAAAACGATCATGCTACCACTAACCTTCTTGTAGATACAAGCCTCATCTTCGTTCTTGATGAATCCATATTGTTTTACCGTTTCAACAAAACAAAGATTTCAGCTTCTGGAAGCTTGCTTCAATCCATATATTGATCTTTGTAACTTACATATCTTTTAGGCTTCTTCTGGTATGTCAAATCCTTCAGTCTGTGTCATGTACACATCCTCAAGAAGATTCCCATTAAGGAAAGCAGTTTTGACATCCATCTTCCATATTTCATAATCATGATATGCAGCGATAGCAAGTAAAATTCGAACAGATTTAAGCATTGCAACTGGTGAAAAGGTTTCATCATAGTCAACCCCATGAATTTGTTTATATCCTTTTGCAACCAGTCTTGCCTTATAGGTATGTACCTTACCATCCATGTCAGTCTTCTTTTTGAAGACCCACTTGCATCCTATAGGGTTAACTCCTACAGGAGGCTCTACCAAGGTCCAAACTTGGTTTGTGTACATGGAATCCATTTCAGATTTCATGGCTTCTAGCCACTTCTCAGACTCGGGACCAGTTATGGCCTCTTGGTAGGTCACAGGCTCATCTTGGTCCATGAGTAATACATCACCTTGATCAGTTATGAGATATCCATATCTCTCAGGTTGGTGACGTATCCTGCTTAACCTACGCTGGTCTTGTTCTACTTAAGTAGGTTGCTCTTCCAAAACTACTTGTGTTTCCTGCTCTAATTCCTCCATAGGTGTATCAATGCTTTGTGATTCTTGAATTTCTTCAAGCTCTACTTTCCTTCCACTGATTCCTTTGGAAATAAAATCCTTTTCTAGGAAAACTCCATTTCGAGCGACAAACACTTTGCCCTCAGAAGGATTGTAGAAGTAATACCCTCTTGTTTCTTTAGGATACCCCACAAATAAGCATTTTTCAGATTTGGGCTTAAGCTTAGTTGAAATTTGTCATTTCACATAAACTTCGCAACCCCAAATCTTCATGTAAGACATATGTGGTTTCTTACCACTCCATGTCTCATATGGTGTCTTCTCAACCTTTTTGGATGGAACACGGTTAAGTGTGTAAGCTGCTGTCAATAATGCATGTCCCCAAAAGGAGTTTGGAAGATCGGCGTGACTTATCATGGATCGGACCATATCTAACAGGGTTCGATTTCTACTCTCAGATACACCACTCCATTGGGGTGTTCCAGGAGGAGTAAGTTGGGATAGGATCCCACACTCTTTCAGATGGTCATCAAACTCTAGGCTTAAATACTAACCACCTCGACCTGATCGAAGAGTTTTAATATTCTTACCTAGTTAGTTTTGTACTTCATTCTTGAATTCCTTGAATTTTTCAAAGGACTTTGATTTGTGTTTCATTAAATACACATACCCATATCTACTAAAATCATCAGTAAATGTGATGAAGTACTGAAAACCTCCTCTGGCTGGTATGTTCAGTGGTCCACATACATCAGTATGTATGAGGGCCAAAAGATCATTAGCTCTTTCACCTTTTTATGTGAATGGAGACTTTGTCATCTTTCCAATTAAACAAGATCTGCATGTCTCATATGATTCATAATCAAAAGAGTCCAAGAGTCCATCTTTATGGAGTTTGGAAATGCGTTTCTCATTTATGTGGCCTAATCGACAATGCCAAAGGTAAGTTGGATTTCACTCATTAGGTTTCATCCTTTTAGTATTAATGTTATAAATAGGCATTTCAAGATCAAGGACATATAGTCCATTGTTCATTTGTGCACTAGCATAGAATATATCATTCAAATAAATTGAGCAACAATTATTCTTTATTATAAATAAAAAACCAAACTTGTCCAAATAAGAAACAGAAATAATATTCCTGCTAATTGCAGGTACATCTCTAACTGAATTATTAAACCACTAGGTAAAGTCAATACATAAGTTTCTACGGCTAAAGCAGCAACCTTTGCTCCATTGCCAACTCGTAGGTCAACTTCACCTTTTTCCAAATCTCTACTCCTTTTTAGCCCCTATACATTGGTACAAATGTGAGAACCGCATCCAGTATCTAACACCCATGATGCAGAAGTAGATAAATTCATTTCAATAACAAAAATATCTGAAGTTGAAGTCTCTACTCCATTCTTCTTATCTTCCAGGTACTTTGGGCAGTTTCTCTTCCAGTGTACGGTCTTACCGCAATGGAAGCAGGTGCCTTCCTTTGCTATGCCTCCACTAGGCGTCAAAGCAGCAACAGTGGGTTTGGGTTTGGCAACTTCCTTGTCTTTCCCTTTATCACCCTGCTTGGTGGGTCTTTTGTTCTGTCTCTTTCCATTTCCGATCATCAGAATGGACTTCCCTTTTGACTTCAGATTCTGCTCAGCAGTTCTTAGCATGGCTAGCAGTTCAGGAAGAGATTTGTCCATATCATTCATATTGAAATTTAGGACAAATTGACTGAATCTATCGAGCAACGATTGCAAGATTAAATCAGTCGCAAGTTCGTTTCCGGGGGGAAAACCCAACCTCTCAAGGTTCTTCACATACCCAATCATCTTGAGCACATGAGGACCTACAGGGGCTCCCTCAGCTAACTTGCCTTGAAAAAGTGCTTTTGAAACTTCAAACCTTTCATGCCTTGCTTGATCTTGATAGAGCATCTTCAGGTGTTCGATCATATCGAACGCTGCCATGTTCTCATGTTGCTTTTGCAACTCTGAGTTCATGGTAGCTAGCATGAGACAAGCAGTTTCATTGGCATCATCGACATGCTTCTTATAAGCATCTCTTTCTGCCTTAGGTGCAGAACTAGGAGGTTCCTCTTCAGGAACAGGTTTCTCCAAGACATACAGCTTTCTATCATGTTTGAGGATAATCCTCAGATTTCGGTGCCAATCCAGAAAATTTGTCCCAGACAATTTTTCCTTGTCAAGGATTGATCGCAAAATGTTGTTACATGTGTTTGTTGTCATGGTAATCTACATGAAAATAATGAAAATATAAGTATCAATAACATATTTAATTAGACCTTTAATTAAATATGCTCCCACTATTTTACTCAAAACAAATGACCCTCACCATTTGTTTCGGAAAATCCTGTTGGAAGATTTTCTAGTGGGTCGAGATCCACATTTCACTTTGTTTTAAGTCCGCGTAGGCGGATTACACAAAACTAGGTTATTTAGGTAGGAACTCCTTCCAATTGTATCTAATACAACTCTCGAATATTTTAGTTAGGTGAATAACTCCTTATTCCGATCCATCACATGGATCATTTCTAACTCTTGCTTCTAAACATAGATAATCTTATTATAATTTGTTTAGTTAAGTTTGACCCATTGTTTTAGCAATTGGATATTACAATTATCCCATCGCACCTTACTAATATAGAACATGCACCTCGCGTAGGCGAAACCTAGATTATCCGATACTAGTCTTGATGAGTGCTAAAACTTGGAAAGCATAAACTTAATATTTAATTTGAGGGAATTTGCAATTATTATGATCTCACCGACTTATTTATCATATAAATCGTCTTTCACATGCATCAACATACATTCACATGCATCAACATACATAAGGAAACAGTTATGGCCCCTAGCGTAATTGTTCTCCCAAGCCAATGAGAGAACCTAAGCTAACCTAATAACGATCTTTGCTTCTCCAAGCAAGATCTTCAAGGTTGTCCTCCTTTGATATTGAATTCTTCTCTTTCTTCATAACATTACATTACATAAAAGAAACTCGTTTTACGTACGAGGGAGTGAGATGAGAAAAGAAGTTACATTAAGAGATTAAAAGAGAGGCACGACACGCAGGTCGTATTTTAAAAACCCAAAACAAAATAAAGGAAAACTAAGGCTATAACCGATCACCACAAGACAATAATAATAAACACATTATTATTATTAATTTTAATTCTTTTAATTAATTAAAACCAAATTAAATTTCGGCGACCAATCACACTACGCAGAGTTAGCCGGGGGTCGCAACATCCATAAATTCTTGGCATGATAGGCTCTCCACCAATTATCAAAGTCTTGAGTATAATAGTAGATGGGATCAAAACCAAAGTCTTTTCGCCTTTGCTTGGAAGTGGTCGGGTAAACCAATTTGGTCCATGGGTCCTTTTTGCAAAATGGGCCATGTTTTCAGTAAAGCTATAGTGTTTGACGACCATCACAATGTAGAAGCAGAAAGTGTCTCGATCTGACCAGCTTTTGTTAGTGGGAGTTAGGAGATGCAATCAGATGCCTTCGAATTCAATGTTATATTCGTTCTGCTCATCAGGGTTGAGGCTATCGACATCAGGACGAAGGCATGTAATTGTTAGGGACCAATTAGTACTACTTTTTATACCATTTTATTGGTCCCTTTTGCCAAGTTTTGATGTATTTACACACTTTTATTCTCACTATTTTGTACAAATGCAATTAGGTTTAATTTATTTTGTTTTGAATAGTTATTTCACAATTTTTGTTAGTTTTGTAGAATTGTTGGATAAGCAAGACCTTGGGTTCAACATTACAATTTGGAGGAAGCTTGCCAAACAAGGAAGCTGGAGAAGCAACAGTTCGCGCTGCGAACCTCCTTCGCGCCGCGAAGGCTGCGAATCCAGCAAGCTGACCAAGGGTCAAAAGTGCTGCTGTGCAGAAAAAGTAATTGCCATTTTGATGTCTGCCTGAGAAGTGCTTTTCTGCTGCTGATGACAATGTCCAATTAGGGAAATGTCAACCTTTTTGGTAGAGACAAAATAGTTTAACCTAGGGTATTGAGACATTATTCCATTCATTCACACATTGTGCTGTAGAACTTTTATAAGAGAGAAAACAGAGTTTTTCTTCTAATAACCTTCTGCTTTGTAACAATGGTGATGAGGAGCTAAACTCCCTTTTGTCAAGATTGGAGGTAGTAGCTATTCTCATCTATTTATGTATTCACTTTGATATATATATGAGATAGAGATTGTTGATGTATTGATAACTGTTTTTGCTTTAAGTTGAAAACCAGATTTGAGTAGTTGTCGAGAGAGATTACTTGAGTTTAGACATAAAACAGATTTTCAAGTAGTGAATAAGTTGTAGAGATAGATTTATTCATTACTATTCTTTGATATTGAACATTCAAGGTTACTATATTGATAGTTAGGTGGAGAGATCGTCTAAGGATCAATATAGTAACTATCACGATATCATTTAGACATAAATGACTTTGAGAGGATATTTGAACATCATCAATAATCTTGAATCCAATTATTTATCATAGGGAATCATAGATATTTGAAATAGTGAACTCCAATATTGCCAAGCTTTTATATTTATCTAAAACCACTTAATAGTTTATGTTAACATTTATTAACAAGATATTTCTCCAAACAAAACAACCCTGTTATTTTCTAAACTTATAACATTTGAATTATCGAACGGCGGTAATATTACCCAATCTCTGTGGATACGATACAAAAATATTTGCCAAAGATATACTCTTTCAACAGTAATAGCTACCACGTCGAAAAGGGAGGCGACCAGGAGGTATTGGCAGTACGACGGGTCAGTCCTCGACAGCTGGATTAGTTCGAAGATACTCATTTTTTTATAGGTTTTGCTTATTTTGGCTTCTATCTTAATTATCCATGAGATGTATGAAGGAGAAGGGCGATCCAAAACGCAGCGGAATTTAAATTTTTTCCTTTAGTGATCCTTATGAATGGGCATGATCAGCGATAGAATTATTACCTCTTGTGGCGATTGTAACCTTTGATGCAGATCTACGAAGCGATCACGAACATTGAACGATGACAACGCCTCTACTCAGTCCACATGAACGGATTCCTTCAATCTCAGTGCTAGCTGCTACGAATGAAGGCTTTGAGTGAGTGAGAGAGAGAGAGAGAGAGAGAGAGAGAGAGAGAGAGAGAGAGAAAAATGAAATTGCAACTGCACAAATGCTTCTACACAAGGGTTCTATTTATAGAACCACTTGTGTGGGCTGCAAGCTAAAAAAGCCCACTCAAGTGTATGTGGCCCATATCTTATAATATGCCAAAATCACTTAAGTGTATGGTACCTTACCATATTTCGTATTCTACTTAAGTACACCGTACCTTACGATGTTCTATAATTCACTTAAGGGCATCGTACATTACGGTATTCCTTAGTTACTCTATCTCTCATCAATTCGTCCTTTTTTGTGTGACCTTGTAGGTTTTTGCGGCATTGGCAATTATATTAAATCACGTATTTAACATAATAAACAGTGAGCGGTATCTAGCAACACATCACTGCTACCCAAGACACGAAAATGTCATGTGATCTGATAACTCCTTTTATGATAATACTTATGTGTACAATTTCCCTTTTGCCCTTATGTCTATATTGAACACAAGACATAGATCGTGTCATCCTTGTCCAGTTCAATATTGGGCCCATAGACATTTATCCTGTTACGCAGGATGGACAAATTCCATCTAGGTCACTCATGTCCCTTAGCACGCTTCGTGGAGTACCCATCAACTGTCTTTATGGTCATCCAGTTACGGATAATGTTTGATCAGCAATAAGACACTCGACTCTACATCTAGGGTCCATAGTGGTTTCAGGTCGAAGGGTGGTATACACCATTATCACCATGAGAATAACTTATGACACTTTGCATAACTTTCAATATAGTATTCTCATAGCGGGTCAATCCAGTATAAATATTACTCTTAATATGCATACCTATGTTTAAGACTTGATAACTCCTTATCCATGATCCATGAGATGTGATCATCAGTCTATATACATAATAGTCTTAATGCTTTAATGTTATCCCACTTCACAATAAAGCTCGACTATGGATACTTTAAGAATAGTGTCCTTATGTTTAATGTGATCTCATGATTAAGTCACACTTGACACATTAGACGGACTATCAATTCTAGGGACTTTATTAGACAAACATAATAAAGAAAAAGCCTTTTATTATTAATAAATAATTCGATACAAGTACCAAAAGTATTGGCCTCTAGGGCTTACACCAACAATGTAGTCATCATTTTTTGTTGGGGGAGCAATGTTACAAATGCCACCACCTATAAATAAAAATCATATCTACTTAAATAGTAATAAAAAATAACTGCTAGGAGGTTGTGATCCATTCATGATACGCCACATGTTGGAGCCTGTCAACCCACATCTCTAGAAACTTCCCACGTTCTGCTTCCAACTATCTGTATCCATCATGGCATGTTTCACTTCGACTTCGACAGGATCACCCCCTTCGTCGACTTCAGTTCGACTTGGCTTAGGTTCTACCTGACCGTCGAACCACTTTTGATTGCATTTCATATATAAAGGAGGTTTCTCCTCATTTCAAATAAGACCATAATTTGGATTTATACTATCCTTTTCTAATTTTATCTCTTCTCTTATTTTATATTATTTTATTAAAAGTTTCTTTAGTGTCTTGTGAGTGAAAAACACATAAAAGATGTATTTGGTTGTACTGGTGTTTGTGATAAATTGTTTTCTTATCAAGAATGTGATACTCTTGTTTGATATCTTTGGTTCTTAAGATTATTTGTGTAAAATCCATGTTTGGATCTTGAGATTAGCTGGTAAAATCTATATTTGGTTTGTGAGCTCAGCCGACAAAAATTCCATTTGGTTTGGGGAGTCAGCCTGTGTAAAATCTCTCGTCTTTGTAATAAGGTTCGTGGACATATCCATAAAATCTCAAGATATTTTATAGTGTAACTCTCTAGAAGAAATTCTCGGAGAATGTTGTAGGCCAAGTGGTTTGGATCGAACCTTTGTAACTTCTGGTATACTCTCTTTATCTATATCTCTTTTATTCCTATTAATTTATTTTCTTTCCTCTCGATTTCATTCTTTATTATTTTTCGCTCCTTTTATCCATGTATTAACACAGATTATTTTCAAAGTAAACAAATAAATTTTAATTAATCATGATTTGTGCACTTCCTAATTCACTCATCTCCTCTTGTGTTTGAATTCAGTTATTCAACAATTATGAGAAAAACTTGGATAATTAACAATACTGAAGCCTAAAACTCAAAGAAAAGTGCTTGGTGGAACATAGAGGTGTGAAACTAGACTAATAAGATGGTTCAAAAAGTGGAAGAAAATCAAAAACGAAGAGAAAAACCCTTTTTATAAAAGTCAAATGATGATTTAGAAAAAATTCAATAGACTAGATCCAACGGCTAAGAAGACCAATAAACAAAATCCAAAAACTAACACATAAGGACTCAGAAGGCCATCTAAGAATAAAAAAACAAATTTTACATGATAGTAAATAAAATTTCATTTCCCCTCAAGTAATCATCTTGTCTCGACTTTTGCATAGGCCATGAACCCCTGAACATATGACCTATGAACTAAGGTCTAATAAACATGTGACAAAATGGTTGAATGCAAATATTTAAGAGTGAGTTATTGATACATCCCATCATTAAACAAGAAGTGCGCACAATCCCAATTTTTTTAGACAATATTCCAACGAAATCAATTTCATCGATCACTTTTACATAATTTTATCTAAACAGAAATTATTTTATCATTAACTCACTTTTGTATAAAATCAATTTTAGAGAATTAATTCACTCAAAATCTATTTTCTTCACCGAAGAACAAAACATAATATAATATGTTACAATTTTAAAAAGTGATATACCATTGAACTCACCTTCCAACCAAATATAATGCAAAACATTAATTTCAACTTTTTTAAAAGTAAAGAACAAACAAAACATTTCAACTCTTCAACACTATTTCTTTAACTCTTTAACACTGATTGTATCATATAATAGTCACACAATATTCCCCATCTCTTTTCTTCCCTTCCTATTTGCTTTATCTCTTATCCATGTTTGGACTATTGGGCACTAACCTTCACTCTGCCAATCACCCAACAAGAATCCTGTTTTTTCATCCCATTCAATGTAAATTGAAGTATCTTATATTGACTCCATTACTTAATGTTAAAGCCTATAAAATAAGATACCTAAAATGTGACTTTAAAAGTTTCTTTCCATTTGATAATGAGAGTTCAAAATGTAACAAGTCATCGACACTACTTTTGTATATATATATATTTTAATGGGAAAAACGTGTAAAAAGTGTTTTTAGAAGCTGGCAAATTTTGTCTTTAACTTGCATAATTCAACAACGGTTACGTAGGGACGTGACTTTTATATACTATCATATGCATATGATATGATTAATAATAAACTCTCACTGTAATTATGCATAAAAAATATTATCTCGCTAATTGTTAATTTAGAGGATTTAATTTGCAGCTAATTAGAGTAATTAGGCCAAAAGATTTGATAATTGAAGTATAGCTGTAGCTCCACTTACGTTGTTATAAGGAAAAAAAGAAATTTAATTGAAAAAGGAAATGAAACAAAAAAAAAGTAAAATGAAAGTCGTGATCGTTTCCGTTTCCACTTAAATGATTGACTAGAATGGTAGCCATTGAGTATGATATTAAGTTGATTCAATTGTTTAATTTAAAAACTATATAATTGATTTAGTTGTGGAAAGATGATTATTTTAGATCTGTCAAAAATTAAACCCAATCAAATTTAATAAAAGTTTATTTATTTTTATTACTATAAATTTAGCACGTTTTTAAAAAATAGAGTCCTTTTGATACTTTAATTGTGGCATTGTGTATTCAAAAATACACCATCCAATATAAAATTTAGAATATTATTAATTTTTAGTTTAAAATATAATAATTAAATTAATGTCAAATGATATTAGAAATTTTTTTGATAAAAAAAAAATCTTTTTTGAACTATTCTAAAATTTTGTTAGTTTTTTTAAAGATTTAAAAATGAATGTTTATGAATTTTATTTTTAAAAAATCATTTTTATATGTTTCCTCTAATAAATATTAAACCGATCAGTCCGAGTCGACTTACCCGTTAAGCCAACTTAACCGAAACTGTAAAAACTAAAATTTTATTGAACAAAATTAAGCATTTATAATAAAACTACGATTTGTGTTGAATTTAAGTTTTGGACCCGATATCGATCCAACCCGGCCGTTTTTTCCAACCTTACAAATATGAGTAAAAGACAAGATTATCCAACTACTATGTCTATCTAAACCAATTGGTTTAAATATCATTTTGACCTTTATAACTTATAAGTGTAGATATTGGTTGAAAACATTTATGTTTAAGATTTATATTGTATGTGTGATTTTTAGAGATGACAATTATATATGTAACACCCTAACCCAAAACGTATATTTAAAAAGATCATACAAATTATTTATTTTTAAATCATCATAGAATGTCACACATTTCTCATAAAACATTCTCCTCAATTTGAAATTAATTAGCGGAAATTAAAACATCACCAACTAAACAAATATCTCATACTTTTATAAAACAACTTAGTTCCGACATAAGAAAATAAATCCAATAAACTCTCAATAAAACATCAAACAAACGGTAACCGTCTCAATGTTACACTATCAAAGCAAAATACTGAAATACTAAGTAAACTCAAAAATGATTTTAAAAAAATTTAAAGAGACATCTACTACAATCCTTCTGCACATAACAACTAATACTTCTCTACCTGAGTATCTATATCATTGATACAACAAGCCACACAAACAAAATAAAAGGGGTGAGAAATATGTTCATATTGTTAATGGTGTATATAAACACTTAGGATAGTTCAACAGAAATATTCACCAACCACATAAAAAAGATCAAAGATATGGAACAATCACATATACAACTTTATGTAATGCAATGCGACTCAACTCTACTACTTCAACATACATGTGGAACCAAGTTTTTGGATTTCAGAGTTATGTAAGTAATTGATCAACGCCTTTGGTATCTCATATGAATCAAAGATTCCACCAATGAATCTGAGGCTCACCTCTAATTCCTCATATGAACACGATTACGCTAATGAACCTGAGACCCGTCTCTAGTTCTTCATCTGAACCAACAATTCCACCAATGAATTTGAGATCATCAATGCACATGATGCATGAAATACAACTAACAATATATATATACTACTCAACAATGGTTTCTCATCTGAACTGGCAACTATGCTAATATCAGGTCACCAATGCAATTTCTCATCTGAACTACTCATCTCAACAATGTATATACATGTAACTTATAGCCACACACACGCACGCACGTACGTACGCACACACACATACAGATATATATATATATATATATATATATATATATATATATATATATATATATATATATATATATATATATATATATATATATATCCATCATTGCTAACCAACAGGAAAACAAATATTAACATATGTGCTCAACAATACTCATTAACAAAGTAAACATATTATTATTCAAATATGGTTATCAACCGGGTAAGAAAATTATTATACATACTCAACATCATTCATCAATAGGTTAACAGTAATATTTTACCGCACTCACATTTAACAGGGTCAACTTATGACTCATCAGACAACTCAATACAACACATCAATATTTAACTTTAACTCTAATGTTGTTAGAAGGATTCTAAACTCATCAAAAGGCAACGAACAATCACAAAAGGACTCTAAACTCATCAAAAGGCAACGAAAATCACAAAACGACTATAAACTCATCAAAAGACAACGAATAATCATTGAAATTAATTTAAAAACTACTCACAACTCTTCGAGTTTGACCACGAAACTCGAAATCGTCAACCGTTCAATCGTTGACGCCGCTCATTGTGTTGTCGCGCGCCTTCCACACTCGCGCGCTACAGATCTACCTTCGTGTGGCAACACAGTCCCTCCGTCGACCACGACTCTACCTCTTTGGCCACAAACATCAAATACAAATAAAGTAAAAGGTAGAAAACATAAGGGTAAGAAAACATCATTATCCCTTTGTTTAACCATCCATATATGAATAAATCCCCCCTTACCTCAAAATTTCAGAGTGATGAACTTCTCTTTTTAGGATTCTCTATGCTCTTTCAACATTCTCTTAGATTTCCTTCTGCCTCTTTCCACTTTTTGTCTATTTTCTCTAATTTTTCATGTACCGGCTATTCCATTCTCCTACTCTTCTCTATTTAAAATAAAATAGCCATAATCATCATTTTAATAAATTTCACAATACCCCCCTCCCCCACCTCTTACTACTCCCACCTTTTTTTCCTAATTTTATTTTTATTTTTATTTTTCTCCCCAATTTAATTATTCTCACAATTTCTATTACTTTTAAATTAATTTTAATATTAAAATAATTCTTAATAAAAGCTCAACCACTCAATAATTAAATAATACTCATTTAATTAAATAAAAGCATACCCAAACTCAAATAACTATATTAAAAATAATATTACAAATATTAAAATAATACTAATAATATTAAAATTAAAACTGAGGTGTTAGAGTATCCATACCCAATGGATATCCGCGAAAAATACCCACAACAGGTAGAGTAAAAATCCGCAAAATAGGTACGGGCACAGACACATGTAATTACCCATTAAAATAAGTGCGTATGGGTCCGGATCCAGGTACTTTAGTACCCACCCCTCCCCATACTTGTATGATATATATTTATATATTTTAATTTATATTATCACATAAAAAATGTATGTCTATCTCTTTAAAAAAAACACATCACGATTAAACTATTACACCATTTAATATAAGTTTTTTATTAATTAATAATTCAATAATAAAATCTTTGAATTTTTTGTGAATTTTGTTAAAAATTTAAATTGATATGATATTTTTCAATTGATAGATTTATTTTTACTACAACTACGGATAACGGGTATGGATACAGATACTTAGGTACCCATATGGTACATATATGAGTATAAAGGTTGGTTCATACGCAGGTATGTGTTCGGGTATAGGGATTTTTTTAAACTGCGGGTATGGATGCAGATAAGGGTGGAAATAGGCTAGGCTTTAGAATGCCTGAGTCTGGCCTACAATAAACTTACAATGCCTGAGTCTGGCCTATGACCTACTATAGACTCTCTTTTTTTGTCTATCCTGACCTTTTTAAAAGTCTGACTTGGCCTGAAAGCCTATTTACTTGTGTACACTGATATGATAAATGCAATTTATTTTTTTGTTTTATATTTTTAGCAACTTAGTCAAATAGGCAACCCTGAAATTATCATCTCTTGTTTGAAATCCCCTTTGAGCTTATTTATCCAATTTTTTGTTTATAACTCATTACTAGGAATGACAATGGGCAAGATTTGGGCAGGGTACTATAGTATCCATCCCCATACCCGCGATTTGAAAAAATCCATGTACCCGAGCCCAAACTTGCTTGGGTGTCAAAGTTAGCACTCGTACCCGTGCCCTATAGGTATGTAAGTATCCATACCCGTACCCCTGACCCGCATTTCTATTAAAAATAAATAGATCAATTATAAAATATCATATAATTTTAAGTTTTTAAAAATATTAAAAAAAATTCAAACAATTTATTATTGAAATAAATGAACACTTATATTAGATACGTAATGTTAACATTGATATACGTTTTCTAATTGATATACATACATTTTTATATAATAATATAAACTAAAATATATAAATAAAAATAAAAATACATAAATATATAGTGTGCGAGTATGGGGCGAGGTGGGTACCAAGGTGTCCATATCCACGCTCATGTCCGTACCCATTTTTTCGGGGTTTTACCCTACCCGTTATGGATAAATTAGTGGGTGCCCATTGAGGATGGGTGAAATTGTCATCCCTACTCATTACAAGTCTAAAGTGAAAAACAATATTATTACCCTATTTGAGGGGATGAAGAAGTCTCATTTGAAGTTGTGTGAGATTGAATTAGTATAGTTAGGTTGTGATATTTCAAAAGTTGGCAGGAAAAAGATTAAGAAAAAATTGAAGAAAAAAAATATAGAAAAAGAAAAGAAAATAAGAAAGAAAATTCATATTATTATTTCTTTTAGATAAAAAAAAGAGAAAAGAAAAGAGAAAAAAATTGGCGTCGCTCTTCTTTGAAAGTAAATGAAATTTTGTTTTGTTCAACTCTCGCAGTTTCTTTCAATTCTATTTTATCCTTTTAAATTTTAGCCTAATACCCCTTAAAATTTATCTTACTCTTACCTCGGCCACGTTATAACCCGAATAAAGTTATTTTGATCTTTGTGTGCATGTATTTGTTAGAGTCTTGTCAAACTTATGGTATGGTTAACTTTTATGATGTGCTTTGAGTGTAAACAGATAACCTAAACACTTGAGAGTGAGAGTATTTATATCTTATGAAAATCTTGTCACTTCTGATGTATTCTTTAGTAAATTGTCCTTTTATTTGCTTTGATTGTCATAAGAAGTTACTCACTAATGTCATATTCCTTTAAGTTTAGAATGAGAATTTTGCTTATCTCTATGTGATCCTGAAAGTCTTTGAAATTGCATGTTATGTTTTTGTTTTTATTTTTCTGTTTTTATTTTGATTTTAAAGTTTTGCTTTGAGCGCAAAAGTTTAAGTGTGGGGGAGTTTGATAAGTGTGTTTTAATACACCATATTTTATTTTATGCTAAGACAATTATATGAATTATCACATTATTTTAAGTGGTTGTAATGTGTTTTTATAGTTAATTTGAAATTTGCTTTTATTTTACTTATGTTGTTTATTTTCGGAATAAGTTTTATTTTGTTACCTTCTCACTGTGCAGATCATAACTTGAGCTACGAGAATCCGATTGATACGTTCAAATATGTGTTAGAATCTAAAACAAAAAGCTACAAGTTTTATGTTGAAGTCAGAAACCAATTCGGAGTACAAATGAGACAAATTATCATATTTCATTCCAAACTTTATAAACTAAATTAGTTAGATTTGGGTCAACTTATGTTTTGCGGGTCGTGCTCTTAAAGTTAAATTTTCTTTATTATTTAAGCTAAACTCAACATTAGGAAAAGAGAGAAAGTCTTGAGGAATTAGAGAGAGTATTAGGATTACATGGTCGGCTAAACTCCAAGGTTAATCTATTGTTTCAGAATTTCATCAAGACTTTGAGGTTATTACATTATCCAACTTTTATTCAATTCCTTTTAATTATGTTTTATGTGCCTTGTTTGCTTAATTCGAGTTTTATAGAATATGATTGATTAAGTTTGATCGATGCATGTTTCTTAACTTCGCCTATTAACTTAGTTTATCCAGTTTTTATTCAATTTCTTTCAATTATGTTTTATGTGCCTTGTTTGCTTCATTCGAGTTTCATAGAATATGATTGATCAAATTTGATTGCTGCATGTTTCTTAACTTCACGTATTAACTTATTTTATTTTTTAACTTTGTAGGAGTACACTTGATAGACTCGCATATGTGATTGTGGAACTTAGGTCGGTTCCTATAGAATTTCGAGGCAGAATTCCTAGAGTCTTCACTATATTGAGATATACGTGCAAGGCTATTAAAACATGGGTTATTAGAATACACCTAACAAAAGGTTATATGTGAGTTTGATGTCTAAGATAGAGTTTAAGAAAATTATGTCACTCTTGTTGAATCGGAATCATACCTGTTACGTAGAGGTTCAAGTAGTAGACACATTTGTTTATGCACAATCTTAGAAACGTTTGACGTTCATTCTAAAATCACCTTTTTAAATTTAAGTGGGGTTTTGTTGGAATTCTTGGAATGATGGAATTTGGAGTAGAAACTTGGAATAATTGATTGGCATTAAATTAGCAATAAATAAGGACAAGTGAAAGCTAATATGAATGGAAGTGAATTTGAAAAGATTCATTTTATTCTCACATAGGAATGACAACACATACTAGTAGTGCTTATATATTTCAAGTGGACAAATTGGTTTAGGCCCCAAGGGGTATCCAATTTTATAAAGGAGTGAGGACACATCACCAAGTCACCATCACACACGCGAGCGCCCCGCCGCCGTCTGTCCTGCCGACTCGACTCGATTCGGTCCGGGTCGAGCTTGGGTCTTGACCATTTAATTTTGGAACCTGAGTTCTTGGAAAATTAATTAAATAAATTTAATTAATTCGATGGAAATTAATTAAAAATGGAAATTAATTTATATTATTTAATGGTGACGTGTCATCTACAGAAACCTAGTTCTGACTGGGTTTGCTTTCCCTCCAATAGTAAACGAATGACTTGTTAACCAAGTAAATAACGACTAGTTTTGACTGGGTCAGTTTCACTCTCTCCCACGTTCTCCTCCCATGATTTTTTCTCTGTTCGGGTTGGATCCTCAACTATAAATATGGTTTTTTCCATCACTTGCAATTTACACCAGATTTCATAGTTCGAAATCTCTCTTCTCTCCCATATTCACTTCATCTATAATATTTCTTTTATGTTTTCGAGTGGCTTGCTTGCGCCATTTGTAACATATTTATCCAGATATTACGAGTAGTTTTACTCCATCAACGAGTGGTTCACCATCATCGAGTAGTTCACCACCATCAGAAGGTGTATTTTTGGAACGGTCATATATCGTGCAAGTAGTGATCGTATAATTGAACTAGGATGTTTTATCTTGGAGGCGGTGTAGTAGTTCGACTACTTTGCATAACTTTGGGTAGTGTCATGAAACGTCTTAAAGAGAGCGACCTAGTCCGCAACTCGATCTGATAATTTCTTCTGTGCTAATTTTCAAAACTGTGAAACAACAATTTCCCTTATAATACTACAAGGATCCTTCAAGGAAGGTCCAACATCAATATGTATGATAAGGCAACAAGGATCCTATGGTGAAAGTCAAATATTAATAATAAGATGGCAAGGATCCTTTAGTGAAGATCCAAGTTCAATATGTCTAGTAAGGTAGCAAGAATTCTCTAGTGAAGATCCAACATTAATAAACTTAATAAGGCGACAATGATCCTTCAATTAAGGTCCAACATCAATATGTATGATAAGGCGACAAAGATCATTTAATAAAAGTTCAACATCAATATATCTACTTAGGAGTAATGATCCTTCAACAAATGACATGTGAAGTATCTAACCGATAATGATCTATGATGATAGTCACACACAAAAATACAATCTCTCTATAATTTGAGAAAGAATCAGACTCATATTACCCACACATCTTCGTCGAGAAGTTAAGAAAAATCATTTATCTCATTTTAAAATGATCCAAAAAGCTCTCAATAAATACTCAAACATTAGATACTCAGAATTTTTTTTAAATAACCATAATTTTCAAAAAAAATCCAAAATAGATGCATCCATATTCCAACACTAGGACAGTTAGTACGATTGTGACCTGACTGGCGGTATGAACTATGTAATCTAACCATTTTGTTCGTCGTATCCATTTCGGTTCGAATGCGGGTGCTGTTTGGGCGATCCTTTTTCTTCCTTCACATAACTTCGTTGTGCCAGACGATGTCCCCTTGATATTCTGGCCAGTAATCCTCTTTTGCTACTACGGGAAAACTAATTTTATAAACATTTGATAGGCTGGTGACTTTGTAAACGTCAGATAGCAAGTAGGATGGATTCCTTCGAACCTTTGAACATGCCACAATGACATGGGAGAAGGGCGTACGAAAGGCTTGGAACTTTCCACAGTCGCACCAACCTTTATCTAGTTCGACTCTGTACTGTCCCATCAGCATGCCCTTATTGTGATCCATGGACTCGGCAACACTATATCAACCTTTAGTGCGGTTAAACACCGTGACCACATGTGTGTTTGCTTTGGCAGCTTCATGTCTAATGAATTTCGTTGAAGCATCACTGAAAAACTCCCCAGATTGCAACACTGAACTCCATTTGGAACGTCTGGTCTGAAATAGTGCCCCTGGCATGAAATATGTTGTCTGCACCACAGAGGTTATAGGTAGGTTACGGATTCCTTTGAAGACAGAGTTCATTGATTCCATAAGATTCGTTGTTATGTGGCCCCAACGTTGACCGTTGTCGTATGCCCTAGTCCACTTCTCCAATGGAATACTGTCGATCCACCATATTGCATCTGCGTTTGACAATCTTATTTCTTCGCGGTAGTGTTTGAAGAAGGTTCTGATAATGCGTAACATGCATTGACAATCTTCTTCTGCAACGTCTTGTCTTTGATTTCCCGCATGAAATTCTGAGTAATGTGTCTAATACAGAAGACATGCGTCGAAGGAGGATCTTTCCAGCCATTATCAATGTTATTATATGCACTGATGATTTAAGGGTGTCTGTCGGAGATCAAACATAAGTTAGGTTGAGGTGCAACGTGCAATCGTAGATTTCTTAGGAAAAAACTTCATCCCTCAGCAGTCTCCCCTTCAACAAGGGCAAAGGCGATTGGAAAAATGTTGTTGTTGCCATCTTGTGCCACTGCACATATAGTTGGGATTCAGCTGTGTTGGCCCATCTATATAGTGCAATGTGTAAAAATGCAAAAAAGAATACTTGTATGTTTTTTTCATATGCGTATTTGCTACAAGCATGGGGTTGGTCAAGAATTCCGTCACTCACCTCGATAAACGAGAACCCATTCATGTTCCTGTTTGCAACAAAGTAAGTGTAACACTTTACCATTTAATTAATTATACTTTATATTAGAATTAACTGTAAATAATATTTTTCAATTTTTTTTTATCTAGGTGGTCAGTAACGGGGATGAACTACAATAGGTGTCTGAAACACGATATAGTAGTCTATCACAATCTATTGGACCACATTGGACCAAACGATGTAATACTCCTACACAACTATATTTTAATTTTAAAATACTTATCAAATTATTTATCACCTAATTGTGTCGTATTGTTGTTCAATTTATCTGGAGGTCATATCCGGGTCTTGGTAATCATGTGAACCATGACTATGTTGCAGTTTGGAGAGCAAAGACACCAATTATTCGATTCACTACTATGGAAATGCACCAGAGTAACCGGATAAAAATGCAGTTCGGCATGCAACAATAGATTCCAGAACCTCCGACGTGTTTGGGGAATTGGCATCAAAAAAGAGTTGATGCTCAATGGGATTATTTCAACTGGAGAGACTTTGCAAAAGAGATGTGTCATCAATGGAGGAATCGACGACAACACATCTTAAATGAACCAGTCATCTATGGTGCAAGACCAACTCAATAATATATGGCATGGTTTAGATCGGTAACAACGCAACAATTTGTGTCTGAGCCGCGGTATTTGATAGATCCACGTCAACTAGCTTCGTCATCGTACGCCCAACAACAAGTCCTCGTCCAACACCAATGTCAAACCACCCAAACCCAACAACCAACCTCACACCATCAACCTACCACATACACCCAACAATCAAACACCCAACTCCGCAACCCATTCATGCCATCCACCTAACAACCAAACATCCAATGTCGCAATCCATTCATGTCACCCACCTGTTAGCTCATATTTTCGACGCCCATCCAAAATTACCAAAATTGGAAAATATGCACAGTTGGTTTCGACCAAGAAGTAGTATTCAACTAGCTGGAAGTGAGTCGACTTGGCTAGGTGGATAAAGAACAAGCTTGTAGCTGAGACTTCGGAGCGGTTCTTTAGAGAAGCGGTTGAAAACAGTTTTCGATCAAAGATTCAAAATTCAAATAAAGGAGGGAATTTCGCCTTCGTCAGAAATCGTAAGAGCACACGTGGAGCATGGTGAATGAATGTGCGCATGCAAGGCGCCATGTGTCTCAACGTGATTGAAGAACCATCAAAGCGGTTATTTCGATCCAATATAAATATAGGGTCTTAGTGTTAGAAAAGGGTGTGTCAAATTGTGTATAAAATCTGTAAATTTACTAAGTATTCGTGTGAAGAAGAATTGTAAAACACATAATGTACGTTGTCTACACCATTGTTAGTTATTTCAAATCAATATAAATTTGTCTTTACTTTTTTCCAGAAATATACTTTCTCACTTCTTCTTTTCAAACACCTTCCTTTTACTTTATCATTTGCAGTTTTAAGATTTCTTCGTTCTTTCCCTGCATTCAACACTTACTTTACAGTCTTAAGATTCCTGTACTTGTGACATTTACTTTGTCATTTCTAAATCCTTTATGATTTCTGTTGTTTACTTCACTCTTTTTTATTAGTTTCAAACGCTGATTTAAGATCTTTTTCATTCAACTCACCCTTTGTTCTTAGTTTTCTTTTAAACTCTGATTTGACACTTACTCTTGATTATTCGTTACTACCACATTTCTAAAACACTTAGCACATGTCCTAGGATCAATCTAATTGATCATGCGAGTAACCAAATTTAGAAATTTGGAAGATCAACGATTATTTACCAATTTTCCAGGTAAACACCACCCAACCACAAAACCAAGAATCAAACCCTATCCACCAACAACCATACGCTTCAACCACAACCGTTTATAGCCCAGATGATTCATATCGGTCACTTCATCGTAGCCCCCACCAATGACCACTCAAACATCTCATCACCAAAACACACAACCATTGTTTAACTATAGTACGCCTCAGGAACCATTGCTTCGTTTCCAAAATGATTCAATGTCCCAATTTGGGAAATTATACCGTCCACAATCCACCCAACCCCATCGGCCTAACTACAATGACATGGACACCGAACTCCATTACGGAAGCGCCGTTGGCCAGAGCCCCCGGATATTGGGAACAAATGATGACACATCTGTCAAATACCGCTGGAACTTCCGCCGGACCTTCACAACAGCCATCAAACACCTCAGGAAAATCGTGAGATACCTCGGAGACAAACTAACGCACCTGGATGTGGAACAGAGAGACGTTTCGATCGGGCCGGTCATTAAATTTTTGTCAATCCCATGTAACATTTATTATATCATAAATAAATAAATAAATTACATTATTTTTTATTAATTCATAAAAAAATAATTAAAAATAAATAAAAAAATACAAGGGTGTATGCGCCAAATGAATTGGCGCATACACCACATGCAATAAGCAGACGCCATATGCATTGGCGCCTCCACATGAGGCTTCCAATGCAGACGCCTTAGGCCTAGGCACCTCATCTTAATGCAAAACGGATGCGCCAATTTATCTGGCGCATCTTTTTTTAAGGTGGTTATTTTTTTTGGGGGGGGGGGGGGGGGGGATTGTTATTTTGGAATTTATTTTGAAAATTGTGGTTATTTTTAAAAAAAATCGAGATATTCATTTACTTATCTCACAAATTCATGTAAAACTAGAAGTTAAGATTGCTATCATGCACGTAGGCAAGACAACATAACCCGTATCCGCAGGTACCCACTCGAACTCGCCCCGAAGTTGACGGGGAAAACCCGCTTTGACTGAGTTTGTGTTTGGGTTTTCTCCGATTATAAAATATGGGGACGAGTCGGGTAATAGGGACACTATTACCCACCCCGAACCCGCTCCGTTTATTTTATTATGTATATTATTATTTATTTTTGACGATTTAGAATATTAAATAAATGGTCAATGTTTTAATATTTTGATTTGTATTAATTATTTAAAATATTCGAAATGTATGTATGGTATTTTTTTAAAAAAATATATTGTTATTTGTAATGTAATTTGATTTTTAAAAAATTAAATATTTCTATTAAAAAAATTGATTTCACTAAATGAATGGTGGCGGAGCGGGGATATCCGAACCGAACCTGAACTCGTTTGGGACGGATTTGGATTTTAATTCTTCATCCTCGTTTGAGTTTGGGGCAGGGAACGGAAATTGTTTGGGAATTCGGATTTAAATTTGGGATAGATAAAAATCGTCTCCAATCCGCCTTGTTGTCATGCCTACATGCACGTTTACAAATAGTTTTTGCATACTAAAATTGAAGTTAAAAATATTACAAATGCTTCTAAATTATAAAAATAATTAATAGTTTAAAAATAAGTACTAAATATAAAAATTAATCCATAATTTTGAGTACTAGAATTTTTTTATACAATCGTGAAAATTGTTAAAATTATTTAATTTAATATGAAAATATTACTATTTTTTCATAAAAGAGAGTACGTAGCTTACGTATATAGTTGATGTAGTAGCAAAGTTGATTGATTGTTGACTGAAAACCCAAAGATGATGACCATAAAATCAAGTCAAATATCTTAAGTAACTAATTAAGCAAAAGGTACAATTTTCTATAAGAATGACAAATTAATACGCACCTCATAAAATCACATAAAAAAAAACATTTACCAAATTGTTTGGTACATAAAGCATTGTTGTTCAAATTAAACCACTCTACTATTCAAGCAAAAACTTAATACAATTTAAAAAAGAATTTTAATCTATTAACAAATTTTAAAAAGATAAATATCTGACGCATGCAAGTTTAGAAAGTGAAATGACGATTTTTACAGCAAAAAGAAAATTTTCAAATGAAGTCTCACATCACATTGGAGAATACAAATGCAAGTTAAGTCTATATCAACAAGATAGATCAAGTCAAATAATGAGTTTGATTTATGTAAGCAAAACGTTTTACAATACAAAATTGGGCGCTGAATACTAGAATGGAGCATGCTACGATATCATAACGCATGACGAATGTATAATGCAATGGTCCTGCTTTTACAAGGTTAGATCATTAAATCATGTTGAATTCTATAGATATTTCACTTCACTAAGATACATACCTCACACTTTCAAACCCTAAAGCCAAAGCCAAAGCCAAAGCCAAAGCCAAGAAATATAAATGAATGGTAGTTTCAATTTCAAACATTAAAAAGTGTGTCAAAAGGTGAAGTAAATGGTTGGATATTATAAGGGAGAATATAGGACCACATAAATGGTCTAGTGATGTCACCCACTTAGTCCTTTTGTATTGTAGAATCATAATGAAAATTCATAAAGTGTGTCAAAAGCCTAACCCACCATTTCTTCTTTTTGTTGCTCATTTCAGTTGGTCTATATTTAGAATTTGAGAATATTTTTATATGCATGAATTAAGAAAAGTGGCAAATGTACAAAGCTTTAAGTCATTTTCTCATTGTTTTTCTATATATACAAGAGAATGATAAGTTTTTTGTATGAATATTATCTTAGGACTTTTTTAAGGAGATTCTACGCGTGGAGATTTGACTTATAGAATAGGAAACTTAGTACTCCCTCCGTTCCTTTTTAAGTGTCATTTTTTGACTTTTTACACATACCAAGAAAGCTAATCATTATTATTACTTTTCAAACAATAATTCTTCTTTTACCTATAATACCCTTAATTATTTATTACATTCACTTTACTTTTTCTCTCTCTCCAATCATTATCTAGGGGTAATTTTGACAAAATTGCAATTAATAATACCTTGAACTTTGTAAGTGACAATTAAAAAGAAACAAATTTTTTACAAGAAAGTGACACATATAAAGGAACGGAGGGAGTAGTTGTTTAAAGTAGCTATAAAATAAATGATAGTGTAATTTAATCTTGAAATTGCTTAACTTGATATCTAAACAATAAATTAACATATGTGGAAAAGCTCCATCTACATCTACGTAAGCTTTCCATTTACAAACCTAACCACATGTAAGCCATTTGTTTTTCAGTGTTTTTTTTTAACTTAGTGCAGCATAAAGAGTTCCCATTTTTTAATTTATGTACCATGTTCTTGTTACGTAGTCAAACTATGAACAGGAAACACATACACATATTTATAATGATGTTGTTAATTTTGTAGAGTCGTAGTAAAACGTGTCTGACCTGTTCATTTTGTTCGTAGTATATTTTCTACTTCTACCGCTCTCTCATTCTTGTGAAAAGTGACGACTACCCTTAACATATTCAAACACATTTTTTATACACATATTTTAGTATTTTGTAAATGAGATACCCCTCTTCAAATTTTAGAGATACACTTCTGTAAAAGTGTTCACCGGGGGTGTAAAAAACAATTAAGGAATACTTCTGTCTAATTTATGTCCCATTTCAAATAAAAGGTAGAATCACACAAGAAAATAAAAGTTTGCAGATAATCATGTAATTGGTCATAATGAATATTTTTGGATTTTTCAAAGGTGAGAGATGCGCAGTTAAGGGTGAAAAAGATAACTCTTTTTTATGACAGATTAAAATTTTAAACGCGATGTCCGTCCTACCCTATATTTTTTGTTACACATTTGCAAGACAGGCCAAAACTGCATGAAAGACAAGCTCATTTATCATCCCTAACTAATTGTGTCATCCAAAAGTACACTTCCTAAAACAAGATTTTTTTTTATTATTTTGCGGTGAAGATGGAGGAAAAGTAATGTTCGACACAAAGGCCTAAAGAACTATATACAAAACAGATCAAATGGGCTTGATGTGGAGTTTTACCGAATTTCTGTTCAAGTAGCCCATTTCAAGAGGCACATGTTGAAACAAGCATGCAGCAAAAAGCTGATATCCACTTACCGTACCAACAAAAAAACAAAACAAAAAGCTGCTAGCAAGAATAACAAGGACCATAAAAATAAATTATTTCGATAAATACTCTCGTACTCTCTGAGCTTTGTTGGGTTTGATGATGATGATGATGATATTGATATCAAACACTCAATCAATTGATTCTCCAATTATTTCGATAAAAATTACTAGTGTTTTAGTCTTGCATAAAAAAACGTTATATACTGAAAACACCAACTTTTTATGATTACAAGATTTTAGTTTCCAGGCTCCAGCACTACCTCAAAACATCCAGTGCAATACAATTCATTTCAGATATCAGTACAGTTCCATAAAGTGAGTAAATTGTCCAGGGCAAACGTTTGAAACACAAAAAGGCTTCTAGTCTCAACAAACAAAAAACAAAAGAATAGGTACACAATGGAAGACAAAAATCGCTGTAAGCCACCCGGAATTTGGGTAGCTTCAGCCTAAAACAACATTAAACAGCCCTAGTTGAGAACATCGCAGTCCTTCTAACACAAACTCAAACCTTCTGCTGCACGGTTCAGAGTCGGGAGTCCTGTAAAAAAACAGAAACATGAGAAAGTTGAACAAACTATTGCGCAATGAGTTGCAATACAATCATGAAGCCAAGTGCATTATAGGAGAGCATGATCATACTCATGAAAAAGTGATAATTCTTGTTCATAGAATCATATAATAATATTGGCAGAATTAGACATGACTACAACAGTCTTGATCATACAATCATAATATAATGACTGCATAGTCAACATTAACTCCTTTCACCTCTTACACTCATACTCTCCTTATCATACTAAATAATAATAATTGTAAGTAATATAGGTCATTTGTCACAAATATCAAAAAGGAAAACACAATAACTAAATTACTAATACAAGTTCTAAAAGTAATCAAAATGACATTGTTCAGATGAGATCGGTGTTTCAGATGATGATGTCATTGTTGCAGCAGAGAACCCAAAGAACTAAGACGAACGCAATAACTCAAAGAATAAGGAAGGAGAAGCAAGAGAAAGAGAGGCTTCGCGCACACAAAAGAAAAAAAAGAATTAGAAGTAGCGAGTGCTTCTTCACATGCACACAAAAGAAGAAATAGAGGGCTTCACACGCAGAAACAGAGAAAACACAGCGAGAAAAAGAGTAAATGCAAGGTTTCGTAAACATGAATGAAGAAGAAGAAGAAGAAAATAACAGGTCTCTCGAAAAGTAAAAGATTAAAATAATAGGTCAATTAAAACATGTCGAATGACCTTAATAAATAAACATAACAGCTAAGAAAGAAGGGGCACTTGAGAGATTTCCCCCTAAAACCTTAATTGCAGACAGGAAAATAGGAATGGCCCACAAATGAGACATGAAAATGAAGTGATACACAGTGGCGGCCGCCACACCTGTTGAACACAGTCGCAGCCGACATTGCCATTGCAACGCGAATCCACTATCACATGCTATAGCGGTGCAATTGACAACATAGATTCAAAACTAGTAGTTGATGAATGGACCTGAATAACAGTTGCAAAGAGAAGCAGAATGCCAGAGGTCATTCATTGTCACTTCCCACCACCAATAGGTGTGTTAACATCAAAATGTAGAAAATGTAACACATTCAGAAGTAGCAAGAGGGAAATGTAACTTTTCGAGATAGAGGGGAGAAGAGTGTAATTGTAGTATCCATAAGAGAAAGGCACGTAATTTATCCTCAAACAAATGATGAAGGTTTTTTGTCACCAGAAACAAATAGAACAGCCAAAATGCAGTCAACTGTTATATTCCATTCCCATCCTAGAGTTAAACAATGTAAATCTAACCAATGATATCAACTAGCTCAGCTATCCCCTTTTCCATACCCTCCACAAAAGGATGACTTTGACAGGAAAAAGAAATACTCAAATGTAATACAAATCACCTAAATATTCTGACAAAGTTACGCCACATTTTACACTTTCCTTACTTTGAAAAAAAAACTATATAAAGAATATATTCCATTTAAAAATTATGTGTTTCTATGTTTGTGCTTCTGGAGGGTGCGGCTTGTCACGAAAGCAAGGTTAATATACATTGTGATTCTGATGTTATTGGTTCTAGTGGAAATAGTCAGCTTATGTGGGAAGGTTACAAACATCTAACACTTCATACGCCCCACAATGATGGGGTTCTTATAGAGTAGGCTCTATACTTCTTTTATCCTGCTTCTAATTTTACTTTCCAACAAGAGCAACCCCAAGCCGTGTTTTTTTCGGCATCTGCTATCACTTAAAAGAAGTAGTGACATGTTGGCTCCCTTAAGGGGAAAAAGGTGTTTAATCCTTCAAACATCAGATCAATTGAAACAAAATTGATATACATGTTTATATGAAATTTTGAGCTAATTTTTCTCCAATCATATGAACCAAAGAATTACAAAGCAAAAAACTCTTCTACTTTAAATTTTTTTAAGAGGATACAATTCATGATTACTTGTGTATGATGAAGTTAAAGCTCCTAATTGTGCAGATTACCCAGCAATCAGGTTTTCCAAGTATATAGTTTATTGATCAATGTATTAAAGCCCGGATCCCAAAAGAAGTAGACACCACACACCCTATAAAAAAGTAAACAGTGAAGATAGCAAGCCATCTTTGTCTCATGTCGCAAGTAGGTTTTAGAAAATAGCCCGTTGTCGCGAAAACGGCCGCGACAGAACCGGCAGGTGCCGATAACGATACTGTTATTAATTCACACTGCAACTACCACAATTAGTGACGCAACACCTGTACCAGTCAAAATCGCCTTTACGCGACCGTGGCCGTTATTTAAAACCGTCAACTATTAAATAATGTGGAGTTCTTATAGCTTATAAGCTATGCAATGTCATGAACATTCCAATTCCAATATACTCCACTATCCACCTAATCGTCTAAAAGTTCAACAGAGAACAAGAACAGAACTACTCTAACACCACAATAACAATAGTTTATCTAAAACCTCACCAACCTCTGTAGAATGTAGCATCATTGCCCCGCGCCTCCAGAAATGTGCACACCGGAGTAAGCCGGTCGCCGGCGAGTCCTGGAGGGAAGAATGTTGTCCAAATCCACCTCCGCCAGCGGATCATCAGAAAAATCACTGTCACTACCAGACACATTACCGTCAGAATCATCATCACTGTCATCACTGTCGTCACTGTCATCGTCTTCGTCATCATCATCATCTTCTTCAATCAATTTCCCCTTTCCCTTGTCGTCACGCAAAATCCCTTTTCCCTTCCGGTCCACCACACGCTCACCTTCTGAATCATCCTCCTCGTCGTCTTCATCATCATCATCATCGTCAGTGTCGTTTTCGGGTTCAATGTCATCGTCTTCATCGTCTCCGCCGGATTCTTTGACGGGAACGGCGTCGGAAGAAGAATTGGTTGTGGTGGGAACTTCGGATTCCTGGGAATTGTTGTCGTTTAAGGCGGTTGTTATCTTGGGGCTTTTGTTAGGAAAATCGTGGGTGTCTTCTTGATCGGGCTTACGTTTGGAGGGGAATGTCGGTTCTTCATGGTTGTCGGTTTCAGGATCCGCCATGAGTGAGGGTTTAGGAGATTTGTCTCTTTCTGGTGTTAGGGTTTTGTGGGGAGAAGTGGTGGGGAGAATCTGAATAGTCAAGAAAATGATCCTAGTTCTTTTCTTGTTATTTTACTATTTTATTTATATGAAATAAATTTAACAATAGAAATTCTCACTTCTCAGTTTTTATAATTCTTTTTAATAAATAAAAAAAACTTATGATTCTCAATACTAACAAGGTATTAGATTGAAATTTTAAAAGATTATGTTTACAAAAATATCTTGAAATTTTTAAAAGATGGGTAGTAACTTAGTAAGAATGTGACAGATATGGAACTATTACGATGGTTAAGAAGTTGTTGGTTATGTTGTAATTGATTCAAGAGTGATGAACTTTGGATTTACAATTTGTATAAATGTGTAACATTAGTTGAATAATAATGTGTAGAATGTTTTAATATGAAATTCAATTATGATTCTCTAAAATTTCAATTTAATTCCTTATTTCTTTCATTCTTTATTCTTGAATTAAATTTCAATTTAATTTGTTATTTCTTTTCTTTTCCATTATTGAATTAAAGTGTGGCATTCTGGTGCAATCAAAGATTATAAGAAGTTATAGTTTCGACACACGTTTTTTTAAGTAGTATTTTTTTATATAGTTATACAATTCTTTTATTAACTAATATTTTATTGCTCTTCGTGCTTTTTGATTCAGATTTTAAAAGATTTTTTTTTCAACATATATTTTTTTAAGTAGCATTTCTTCACATAGTTATATAATTTTTTTACTAATTAATATCTTATTATTCTCCGTGCTCTTTGAATCAGATCCTAAAAGATTTTTTTTATAATTTTAGTGTATGTAGATTTTCAAGGATACTATTAATGATTTATTCCGAAATTAAGTATAGTGTGACTTATCTAATAAAAGCATTTGGCTCTATAGCATATAGGTATTTTTCTGATCAGCCGGGGAGAAACCATGATAATACGGGAGAACAAATGGTATTTTAAGGTATAATGCGTAGTAATTAGAGTTAGTTAAATGGGTTTAGTTAGTCTTACATATCTGTTTTGTCAGTATTTTTTAAGGAATGGATAAAGGTTTTAGGTAGGGTAGCAAAACGGGCTCGCTTTATCGTGCATGCACATTTTCTCACAATTTTTCGCATGACAGACCAAAGTTATAAGCTTATACTCTCTAATATGCTTGTCTCGCTCCACCTCATTTTTTAGTGAGTGAGGACACTAATATAACTTTTGTAATTTTAGGCTTTAAAAATGCAATGTTTGCGGTGTTAGAACAAGATTTGGTTATGCATTTATACCTTGAGTTTTGATGATAACAATGTTGTATTGTGTGAGAATAATTTTGGTACCCTAATGGTTTGTTATTGTGTAGCTTTAACAGTCAGTTCTGATTCTGAATATATGACGTGCAACGTCATCAGTTTCTGAATAATTTGTTCCAAATTCGCTTTTGCGCCAGCTATTAGAAGTTCTGAAAGATGTTCAATATTGTTGTTGCAATGATCTTTCTGCTTCTGTGTTGATTCATTCCTAAGAAGCTTCTGAGGAGACATTATTTTGTTGCTGCAATGTTCTCTTAATTCATGCTTCTGGACATGACTTTGATCGCCAAACTTCTGAAGAATGGCAAGCCTCTGAAGTTGTGTTATGTAGTTGACGATTATGAAGATCTCAAGTCATACGATTGAAGTTATCAAGGTTCTGATTGAAGGTTCTGAAGACTTTGAAGATTCTAAAGATACTGAAGATCTCAAGCCAGTTACTGACGTTGTCAAGGTTGTGACCAAAGATTATGAAGTTTATGAATCCAGCTTTATGTTTCTTCATTTCATGTTTCATCAACTTTCATCAGAAGTCAATGAACTTGAAGATAAGATCAAATGGGAGCGTGATTAAATAGTACATAGTACAAATCGAACATCCTTTCCACTATCTGATTTCGTGGACAATGATAGTATTATACATTACACTTGTCACTGATTTTGTGGGCGAAGGACAGTACGCAGTATCACTCTTTTCCCATCCAGCAGTGGGCAGCCGCTCTATGAGCTTTTCCCTTTTTGCTCTCCAACGGTCTTCTTCTTATGCCATATAAGTGAGAGTTGGAGACTTGAAGAAAACGTCGTTGACGCAATATTTTGACAAGTCTATTTCTTCGTGAAAAACTATCATTTGTTTATACACAGTTTTTCTTTAAGTATTTGTTTATTATTTGTGTAAAATTTGCTTGTATAGAAGCATCTTGTAACACACAAAAACATTATTCAAACTGTTTGTTTGATTCCTTGAGGAGGTTATCTTTGAGAAGACAAAGAAGGTTATTCTTTGTGAGTCCTTAAGGAGATTATGGTATAGTTGGATCCTTGAGAAGACAAAGAAGGGTATTCTTTGTGATTATTGTAATCTATTGATTATAGTGGATTAAGTCCTTTTGTATAAGGCAAAATCACATTGGCAGATGGACTAGAGTAGCTTTGAGTTTCAAGCGAGCCAGGATAAAAATACTTGTGTTTTTATCTCTTTGTTATTAACTTGTTAGTGGTGTGTTCTTGTTTTGGAAAAAACTTTTGCTTGTAAAACCCAATTCAACCCCCCCTTCTTACGTTTTTCATACCTTCAATTGGCATCAGAGTTCTGGTTCTAATTGTGATATAAGTTTTATCAATATTTCACTGTGTTCAGTACCGATCCAGTTTGTGTGAGAAACAATGGTCATTGCTAACGTTGTTAACAATAATGAAAGAGATCATTACAGTGCAAAACCACTAATCTTCGATGGTGAGAAATGTGATTATTAGAAAGATAGAATAGAAAGTTTCTTTCTTGGTTATGATGTTGATCTCTGGGATCTTGTAATCGATGGCTATGTTCACCTAGTGAATGCTGAAGGAAATAATATTGCAAAAAGTGTTATGATTGATCAACAGAAGAAAGATTTCAAAAATCATCATAAGGCCAAACCCATATTGCTAAATGTTATCTCTTATATGGAGTATGAGAAGATAACAAACATAGATTCTACCAAATCCATTTTTGACTCTCTGAGGATGACTCGTAAAGGGAATGCTCAAGTAAAGAGACAAAGGCATTGACCTTAATCTAGAAGTATAAGGCATTCAAAATGGAAGATGATGAAACTGTTGAGATTATTTCTCAAGGTTTCATATGCTTGTTACAGGACTGAAAGTTCTGGACAAAGGATACTCTACAGCTAACCATGTCAAGAATATTATCAGAAGTCTTCCTAAAAGTTAGAGACCTATGGTAACTACTTTGAAGCTGGCAAAGGATCTCAACAATATCAATCTTGAAGAACTTGTTAGTTCTTTAAGAAGCTACGAGATTGAGCTCAAAGAAGATGAACCTCGTAAGAGAGGTAAATTTGTTACCCTAAAATCTAAGCCTGAGAAGACAATAGTCTATCAAGCTGAGTAAGAATCAGAAGGATCTGATGAAGACTCAGAAGATGATGATGAGTGGTCTCTAATTTCAAAGAGAGTTAACAAACTTTGGAAGCACGAGAAAAATGGTCAAGGAAAATTAAGAGGAGCCAGAAGGATTGTTGGTCGTTTTTATTCTTCGTTTGGACAGAAGAAGCAAGGTTCTAGAAAAGAAGTTATCTACTTCAAGTGCAAGGAGTCAGGCCCCTACAAAAATGATTATCCTAAGTTGAAAAAGGACAAAAGGCCTAAGAAGAATTTTTCCAAAGGCAAGAAGAGGTTGATGGCCACATGGGATGACTCGGAATCCAAAGAAGAAGACTTTGATGAAGAAAAAGCCAATGTTGCACTGATGGAAACTATAGATGATCCCACAAGTTCTGAAGAACCAGAAGACAAGGTATTATCCGAATCAGAATCCGACTCCAATTCTGAAGAGGTGTTTTCTAACCTATCTCGTTCTAATATTGAATCATGTCTCTCTGAAATGCTGGAAAATTACCAGAGTCTTTAAAGTAAATACGAGGACCCTAAACAAGTCCAAGTAGTTGCTTCTGAAACTCATAGTGAGCTTGAGAAAGATATTTCCTCTCTAAATAAAAAGGTATTTTCTTTAGAAAGTAACAACTCTGCTTTGAAAAGCAAAATTTCAAAACTTGAGGAGGAAATAGTCTCAGAAGCTTCTGGTATTGATTGTGTCATTAGATATGATAGAGCATTTCAGTACTTTCTACGCTAAAAGCATAAATAGAAGCAAAATGACTTATTTGATCTATGGAGTTAACAGAAATGGCAAGAAAGGTTTAGGTTGTACAAAAACTGTAAAACCTGATGAAAGTTAGAAGGTAAAACTAAAACCTCTCTATGTGTATTTCGTGTCTGTTGGAACTAAGCTTGATATTTCTGCACAGACACAAAAACATACAAAGGATAAGAACTCAGTTCTAAAACCTAAGTATCATGCACAGATTCCCCATGATTATACTTCTGCTAAAAGACCCAAAGTTGTAAGAAACTCTAGGAAAACTACAAGAGAGGATCCAGAAAGTGGATACATAAGGATAAAATAATTTATGTTGCAGACATTCTTAACAGCTCAGTTGAAACACCTGTCATTATACCTGGATAATGGATGCTCGCAACACATGACAGATAGAAGATTTATGTTCCAAGATTTGGAACTTAAGCTTGGAGGCTTCGTTGGTTTCAGAGGAAACCAGAAAGGAAAGATAATTTGCTCTGGAACTATTGGTAACGGTAAACTTCCTTCTATTACTAATGTTATTTTAGTTGATGGTTTGATGCATAACCTTTTGTCTATTAGTCAACTTAGTGACAATGATTATGATATCATTTTTAATCAAAAGTCTTGCAAGGTTGTCGGTTAGAAAGATGACACAATTTTTTTTAACGGAAAGAGAAAGAATAACATTTATAAAATTAGACTTTATGATCTTGAGGATCAAAATGTAAAATGTCTAATGTTTGTTAATGAGAAACAATGGGTTTGGCATAGACGTTTGGGCCATGTTAGTATGAGAAGGATTTCTCAGCTAAATAAGCTTGGATTAGTTAGAGGTCTACCCAACTTGAAGTTCACTTCAGATGCTCTTTGTGAAGCATTTCAGAAAGGCAAGTTTTCTAAAACATCCTTCAAAGCGAAAATTGTTGTCTCTAGCTCTATACCGTTAGAACTTCTGCATATTGATTTGTTTAGACCAGTGAAAAATGCCTTTATCAACGGAAAGAAGTGTGGATTGGTCATCATTGATGACTACAATCGTTGGACATGGGTCAACTTCTTAAAACACAAGGATGAGTCACACTCTGTGTTTTCTACCTTCCGCTCACTAGTGCAAACAAAAATGAAGTGCAAAATAGTCAAAGTCAGAAGTGATCATGGTGGAAAATTTGAAAATAAACATTTTGAAAATATTTTTTATTCAAATGGTATTTCCCATGATTTCTCTTGTCCTAGAACTCCACAGCAAAATGGAGTTGTAGAAAGGAAGAATAAGACTTTGCAAGAAATGGCTCGCACCATGATCCAAGAAACTGACATGGCTAAGCATTTATGGGTAGAAGCAGTTAACATAGCTTGTTATATTCAGAACATGATCTCTATCAGACCTATTATGGGTAAGACTCCTTATGAAATGTGGAAGAACAAAAAGCCCAACATCTCTTACTTTCATCCTTTTTAATGTGAATGTTTTATGTTGAACACTAAAGAGAATCTTGGCAAGTTTGATTTTAAATCACAAAAGTGTTTATTGTTAGGATATTTTGAACGCTCTAAAGGCTACATAATATTTAACACTAAAACATAAATTGTTGAAGAATAAGTGAATTTTTTGGAATAATCAATGAATTTTTTTTGTTTCTTTCTTATTAATTCCTTTTTTTTATTATCCATGTCTTTTTGATTAATGACAAATTGGGAGAAACATATCTAAGGGGAAGATTAATAGTTATTTTGATATACCTAAATTCCTTAAGTAAAAACTCAAACATTTAATAATGTTTTCTACTAACAACTACTTTATAGAATAGTTTGTTAAATTATTTGCACGGTTATTTTCAAGAATAAGAATGGTTATGATCAAACATCAGAAGTTCTTATGAAGTTTCAAAGATCAGAATACAAGTTACTAGTTTCTAATGAAATGGTCTTTTATCTGAGTCTGTAAATCCTTCATGCTGATGATTGAGAATCAGATTCAAGTGCATGAACCTTCAAGGAATTAATATCCATGTTTTGAACCTAGAACAATGAGTAATTGGCACCAAGTTCTTCTAAAATGTATTTTCAGAAAACTGTGGCATTGGCATCTAGCTATGAGGAAGAGTTTCCTCCACAGTAATCAGATTGCGCAATCAGGTTCTTGAGAATTCTGAAAGTTCTTCTTCTCAACTAGGTTCTGAAAGTGTTTTTCAAGAATTCTACTCCTTAAAGACAATATAACTCTGAAAGAGAATTTCAAAGAGAACCATATTTCAAGTTTTTATTAAAGACAACTAGTTCTGAAGCATCGTCAAAAGAACTCAACCAAGCTTCTGAAGTGAAGATCATCAAAATGTTGATGTTAACAAACTAGTGCTCTGGATAACATCAATCAACTTATGAAGATAAATCAGATTCTAACTGATAATTTACTTTGGTACTTCAAAAAGGTTAATCAGGAAAGTGTTCTTACATTCTGATTTTATCTTTTTAGGATTATACATCTCAGGGGGAGCTTTGTGCTTCTGTAAGATGTATTCTTCTGTGATTACCCTATATAAAATTGTTCATCAAAAATACATGTTTTGTCATCATCAAAAAGGGGGAGATTGTTAGAACAAGATTTGGTTTTGCATCTATACCTTAAATTTTGATGATAAAAATGTTGTATTTATGTAAGAACAACTTTGGTACCGTATTGGTTTGTTATTGTGTAGCTTTAACAACCAGTTCTGATTCTGAATATATGACGTGCAACATAATCAGTTTATGAATAATGTGTTCTAAATCCGCTTCTACGCCGACTATTAAAAGTTCTAAAAGATGTTCAATATGTTGCTATAATGATCTTTCTACTTTTGTGTTGATTCATTCCTAAGAAGCTTTTGAGGAGACATTATGTTGTTGTTGAAATGTTCTCTCAATTCATGCTTCTTGGCGTGACTATGATCGCCAAACTTCTTAAGAATGGAAAGCTTCTGAAGTTATGTTATGTAGTTGAAGATTCTGAAGATCTCAAGTCAGACGATTGAAGTTATAAAGGTTCTGACTGAAGATTCTGAACTCTGAAGATTATGAAGATACTGAAGATCTCAAGCCAGACTACTGACATTGTCAAGGTTCTGACCAAATATTCTGAAGTTTCTGAATCCAACTTTATGTTTTTTCATTTTATGCTTCATCGACTTTCATCATAAGCCAATGAACTTGAAGATAAGATTAAATAGGAACGTGATCAAATAGTACATAATACAAATCAAACATCCTTTCCACTACCTGATTTCGTGGGCAAGGACAGTACTATACATCACATTTGTCACTGATTTTATGGATGAAGTACAATACATAGTATCACTCCTTTCCCATCCAACAGTGGACAACCGCTCTATGAGGTTTTCCCTTTTTTCCCTCCAACGATCTTCTTCTTATGCTATATAAGATAGACTTGGATGCTTGAAGAAAACGTCGGTGACACAATATGTTGACAAGCCTATTTCTTTGTGAAAAGCTATCATTTATTTATACATGGTTTTTATTTAACTATTTGTTTATCATTTGTGTAAAAGTTTCTTGTATAGAAGCATTTTGTAACACACAAAAATATTATTCAAATTGTTTGTTTGATTCCTTTAGGAGATTATCCTTGAGAAGACAAAAAAGGTTATTCTTTATGAGTCCTTAAAGAGACTAGGGTATAGTTGGATCCTTGAGAAGACAAATAAGGGTATTCTTTGTGAGTATAGTGGATTAAGTCCTTGTATATAAGGCAAAATCACCTTGGCGGGTGGACTGGAGTAGCTTTGAGTTTCAAACCAACCAGGATAAAAATACTTATGTTTTTATCTCTTTGTTATTAACTTGTTAGTGGTGTGTTCTTGTTTTGGAAAAAGCTTTTGCTTGTAAAACCAATTCAATCCCCCCCCCCTTTCTTGTGTTTTTCACACCTTCACGCGGAAACGCCCAACTCCAAATTCATTTTTTTACAGGTCAGATCAAAACTTTAGGCCCACACGTTCAACTATTCTTGCCCTTCCCTGTCCCACATTCATTTTTTTTTGCCATGATATAGTCAACATGATCTTAAATATCATAGACCAATATTAGGGTTTCTCAAAGATCAACCAAAAACTTATTATGGTCAAATAATCAAGATATAGCATCATAGGTTTGATTCTCAAGTACATCCTAGAAAAACCCTAGCCCATGGAGCTTGATAGGTTACTGGTCACAATTCAAATCTGTGTGTCATAAATAACAAGTCCTTTGAATTAATGATGTTTATTTGAAAAATTTGAGTGAATGATCTTATGATAGATGACTAGAGTATGCAAATGAAATGGGGAAAAGGGGTAGGGCAAATTTTCGGGTATGACAAGTGGAACTAGTGATAATGAGAAGTCGGATGATGAAGAAATTGGATTATTTGTTAAGCGGTATCATAAATACATTAAGATAAATAGAGTAAAGTACTCCAAAAATAATCTCATCAACTTTAGAATACAAGTTAACCTTTCAAAGCAAGATGATAGTAAGAAAGGAAATTCCAAAGGTTCATGTTTTAATTATGGAAAATTTGATCATTATAAGTCGGATTGTCCATTAGTTAAGAAGGATATAGGTAAGGGTCAATACAAGAAGTCTAGAAATCCTAAAAGAGCATACATAGCTTGAGAAAGTGTCAATACAAGAAGTTTATCAATCCTAAAAGAGCATACATAGCTTGAGAAAATGACAATGAATCATCAAGTGAAGATAGATCAAGTGAAAGTGATGAAGCGGAATTTTTTTGCCTCATGGCCCATCATCATAAGAAGAAAAATGTAAGTCACTCTAAATATGAACCTATTGATGAAATGTCTTATTCTGAATTACAAATTGCTTTTGAAAATCTATTTGGTGAAGTCGTTGGTGCTTTTAAAAGGTTGGCTTCAAATAAAAGAATTTTTTCATACTTAGAAGCCAAAGTTTTAAAATTTTGAAAAACAAATGGAATCTCTTAAGCAATCCATAATAGATGCTTCAAAAGTTGATGTTGAGGAAGAGAAATCTTATTGGTTTGGTTATGAAACTTTTGACATTTGGCAAAAAGAGGTTAATACTCTAAAAGCCAAATTAAACAAGGATTTAAAACCAAATATCACCTTCACTATTAACCCTACAAAATTCAAAAGATCTTCAAATGTGTCATACAAGAAGTACAAATTTGTTATAAGGGAATCTAATAGCGAAAGTCATTGACATTATCATTTGACTTGTCATTGTTGTTGTAAGAAAGACCATACCTTTGCTAAATGTAAATTTATGACATATTTGGTTCCTAAAGGTGTATTTCAATGGTTGCTCAAATGCAACAATATTTCCACTCACTCTAAAGGATCCAATAAAAATTGGGTACCTATCACTCTTGTTTGATCTTTTAGGTTGAATGTCTTAGCTCCATGGAAAGAATGTGGTTTCTTGATAGTGGTTGCTCAAGGCATATGATGTGTGACATTTCCCTATTCATTTAATTCACACCAAAGAAGAAAGGTTTTATGACCTACTGAGACAACAACAAGGGTGAAATACTTGGTAAAGGTAGTGTAATAATCTCTATTTTGCTACTATCTCTGACGTAGTACTTGTTGAAGGTCTTAAACATAATCTGCTTAGCATTAGTCAACTATGTGGCAAAGGCTATAAAATAAATTTTACAAATGCTTGTTGCATAACTAAACATGATGACAAGAAAGATTATTCATTTAAGGGTTTGAGGATTAACAACGTCTATATGCTTAACTTGAATGATGTATCATTAGCAAGTACCAAGTGTTTAGTAACCATGAGTGTAGACTCTTGGTTATGGGATAGACACTTAGCATGTGTTAACTTTGATCTACTTAATAAAGTAGTTTCAAAAGATCTAGTGATCTTTCTATTAAATATTATATTTTTAAAAGACCGCCTATGTGATGCATGCCAAATGAGAAAGCAAACAAGGGTCTCTTTTAAATCCAAAAATATTGTTTCAACTTCTATACCTCTTGAGCTTATCCATATGGATCTTTTTGGTCCTTATAGGATAAAAAGCTTAGGTGGTAATTACTATGACTTATTTATAGTAGACGATTATTCCAGATTTTATTGGACTATCCTTTTGCGTAGTAAAGATGAGACTTTTTCAGCTTTCACATCTTTTGCAAAGTTATCCCAAAATAAACTAAGTTCAAACATAATTGATATTCGAAGCGATCATGGAGTTGAATTTGAAAACCACCTCTTTGAGTATTATTGTGATAAACATGAAATTAAACATAATTTTTCCGCTTCAAGAACTCCACAATAAAATGGTGTTATGGAGCGCAAAAATAGAATTTTAGAGGTGGTTGTAAAAACTATGGTCAATGACAGTAGTCTACAAAAATATTTTTTGGCCAATGTTATTAGTATGATGTGTTATGTTTTGAATAGGATACTTATTCTTCCTATTTTGAACAAAACACCTTATGAACTCTTAAAAGGTAGAAAGTAAAATTTATCGCATCTTCATGTTTTCAGATACAAATGTTTTATCTTAAATAAAGGTAAGGATAACCTTGAAAAGTTTGATGCAAAGCTGACAAAGGTATCTTTATTGGATACTCTGAGTCAAGCAAAGCTTATAAAGTATACAATAATAGATAACTTATTGTTGAAGAGTATGTGCATGTCACTTTTGATGAATCTTATCCTAGAAATATTGGGAAATATATTTCTTTTCATGATGCATATGTATTTTTAGAATACATACTCAAAGACATCGAAAAAGGAATTGATCATCTTGAAGCGGTGAAACCTGAGGAGGAGGAAGATGACAATTCTGAAAAGGAGAAGGATGAAAGTCGAACTAGATTGGATGATCTTCCTTTGGCTTTGAGGTCTTCCAAAGACCATCCAATCGATAACATTCTTGGAGACATCACCAAAGGCATGACAACACGCTATAAACTAAGTAATTTATGTCATCACTTTGCATTTGTTTCATAATTTAAACCTAAAAACGCAAAAGAAGCCTTGATTGATGAGCATTGGCTAATGGTCATGCATGATGAGCTAAATAAATTTAAAAGAAATAATGTGTGAGACTTTATCCCACCTCCACGAGATCATCAAATCATTGGCACTAAGTGTGTTTTTAGAAATAAACTAGACAAAAATAGAGTGATAACTAGGAATAAAGTCCATCTAATGGCTCAAGGATATAACCAAGAGGAGGGCATATATTATGAGGAAATTTATGCTTTGGTTGCTCGTCTCGAGGCTTTACGCATTTTACTAGCATATGCATGTTCTAAAGATTTCAAATTATTTCAAATGGACGTCAAAAGTGCTTTCCTTAACGGCTATATAAATGAGGAAGTGTATGTTTCACAACCTCCCGGTTTTGAGAATCATGAGTATCCTAATCATGTTTTAAAACTAAAATGAGTTTTGTATGGTCTCAAATAAGCTCCTGGGGCTTGATATGAGCAACTTAGTAAGTTCTTACTTGATCAAGGATACTCTAGTGGGAAGGTAGATACAACATTTTTAGTTAAACGTCAAGGAAAACATTCTCTTATCATTCAAATTTATGTTGATGACATTATATTTGGTTATACTAACATGCAATTGGTCAATAAGTTTCTAAGCTTATGCTGGATGAATTTGAGATGAGTCTAACGGGGGAGTTAAATTACTTTCTCGTACTTCAAATCAATCATCTTAAAGAATGGACATTTGTGTGCCAGACTAAGTATTGCCAAGAGTTGCTTAAACGCTTTGGAATGGTAAATGAAAAGTCAATTGACACTCAAATTCCTACAAAAGGAAACTTGGACAGAAATGAAAATAGTAAGGATGTTGACGTCAAAACGTATAGAGGTTGTAAGACCCTAATTTTGACCCTAAGATCCCTCACGACATCATATCATTGCATATTGCATTGCCTTAAGGATCTTAGCATGTTTGGCTCCTTAACCCTAGGGGTGGGACTTGTGTGAGTGGTTTGAGACCACCAAGCATGCTTGTATTGTAAATTATTGCTCTTCTTATTTTGATTACTAACCAAAAGCATAAAAAATATGTCACTAACTCTTTTTGTTTTGAAGCTCAAGTGATCATGTGCTCTCATGCTCCTAGGAGACTCCTAAGTTCAGTGAAGTGGCTAGATGAAGATGAGAACAAGCATGAAAATGGTCAACAAAGCTCCTAATCATCATATGTGTCTCCCAATTATCTCAATTTTCCAATTTGATCAAGATAACCCAAAGGGCTTGAGGATTGTTTCCCAAGGAAACCCTAATTCAACTATGCTTTGACTGTGCCTTGCTCATGAAGCAACCTCAACCCATGATCAGATACAATCAAGGAAAGTTCTTTCATTCATCATTTTATGCGTATATGAGCCCATGTGAGTGTCCTTAATCATTCATTCATCAAGATTTAAAGTTTGGACTTGAGAAGTTGACCAGTCAAGTCATCTGACTAAACTGAAGATCATTGAGATACAACTTTTGATGTGTTTATCAAATGAAGATGACCCCAAGAAAAAAAATGTTCTCAAGAACCATATGAACAACTTTAGTGTTCATCAAAAATCCATTTGAAACTTGGAAGGTCATCATTCATTTCAAAACATTATAGATCATTTTGACTGAAACCCTAATTTTGGGTCAAATTCCCAAGGACCTAACTTCCTTATTTTTTATGATTTTGAGGTGAGATCAAATGCATTGGAAATTTTAAGATGTATAATTCAAATTTTATGTTGGAAAAAATTTCATAATCCTAAAATAAATACATGTGATAATGCAAAACATTATAGGTCACTTTGGACCTAAGCCATTGAATTTGAAAAATTCCCAACTTCAAGTACCCATAACTTTCTCATGAAAAATCCAAATGATGCAAAATTTGATTCTAAATTTATCATATTGAAAATATCTACAACTTTTATGTTGGAGGTTTTTCCATTTGAAGCTTGCATCATTGAAACAGAAGGGCTTGAAGATGCTTGCTTTTGGTGAAAATTTTCAAAGGTAACTTAGACATGTTTTATACCTAAACTTTCACAGCAGTTTTCAATAATTTCCAAATGCCAAATGAATTTTTTCCCATCATGACTTTTGTTCCTTATTTCAAGAGCTTTCCAACCACTACTCACATTAATTTTTTGGACTTTCCATGTGGGAGTTTCAAAGAGCTTTCTTTTTATGACCATTTTGGCATTTCATGATATAATTTGATGTGCAAGCTTGTGTAGTTCATTATGCACGACCAATTCATTTCCAGTTGAGCTCAGCAAGGATTTGCACCCATCATTGGGCCTTACATGCGCCTGTACAGGCCCATGCAAGGAGAATTCAAATCCCATGCGCACGAGGGAACCATGCTTGCCAATCCATTTCAGCTATAAATAAGTGTTCATTCTCATTCAATTGGCAACGAAGTGGAGATCTGAATTGCTGCTGAATTGAAATCCCAACCCTCACTAAAGGAATTTTTAGTTTTCTCTTTCTCTTTCAAGCTTGAAATTCAACATCATTAGTTGATTTTCAAAGCTCAATTCCTTAACCTATCATCTCCATCACACTTCCAGAGCAAAAGTAGATCAAGAGCTTGAAGGATTCATGGCATTTAAAGCTTCATTTCAGAGGTAGAACCTCAAACTTTTTTGATCTAGATCTTACAATACAATGTGATTTTCTTTGGTTTGTGTTGTTTTCTGAAGTCCTCATACTTGAGGCAGGCCAGTGGTAGTCTTAATTGTTCAAATCGTGTCATTTCAGTTCACACACCACGATTTTCAAACTCACATTTCTCTCTAAATAGGAATGGTGAGGATGATCCATGGTTACAGTGGTGATGTACATCACCTAGGCTTCATTTTGATGTCCTTACATTTCATTTTCATTGCAATTTATTTTCCTGCGCGTGGTGGCCGGAACTTGTTAGATCACCGGAGAAGATGGTGGTTTCCACCACCATCCCCACGTGGTAGCCTCCCAGCCTTTGGATCGTGCCTCAACGTTTTAATCTTGGCCATTCCATATGTTGACTTGTTTTAATGCCATGTGTTGCGCGCTTGACTTAGGTCTATCATGTATCTGCGCCTCTGAGCCCTTGATGCCTTGCCACGTCAATTAATGAAATGATCAGATGGCGCTGGATTTTTCTATTTTTCTTATTTTCTTTTAATTTCAGTTAATTCCTTTTATTTTCAAAAATTCATAAATATTTTATTTGAAGTCACAAAAATATGAGACCAATGCCAAAAAAAATCTTGAAAAATCTAGTTTCATATTTTGATTTTTAATTATTTTTGTGACTTCATTTAATATTTTTTGTGAATTATTTTATTTTTAATAGTTTTAATTCATTTTAATTACTTTTTGATATTTGAAAAATCCAAAAATATTTTCCTAACACCTATGGATCATGATAAGTCAATGAAAAATAGTCTCATCAATTTCTTATTTGATTTGAGATTTATTTGAGATTTTAATTCATATTGTGTCATTTTTTATTATTTTTAATTGTTTTAAAATAGTTTCTGATTTCAAAAATTGTTGAGAAAATTTGTCAAAGTTTGTTTGACCATGTTAGACCTATGAGAATTTAATTGGACTTGTTGAAGTTGATTTAAATTAAGTTTGAGGTTTGACCATATTTTGTTTATCTTATTTTGCATTTATTTTTAAATTCAAAAATTACCAAAAAATTATGGTTGACTTGTTGACTTGTAATCTTCATTTCTCTTCTGTTTGGCTTTGATTGATAATGACTTAGTTCACATTTGATCAATTGAATATGATACTTGAATTTTCTTTCCATTCTTTTCATCTTCATCCCTTTATTTTTATTTTGGCCAATGAGTTAATGTCTTATGGTTAGTCTTGACAAATGAGAGGTTTAATCTTCTTTGATCCAAACAAACTCAACTTGATCCAAGATCAAGTGAGTTGTTTTGTGTCCAAGATAGGTTGCTTCTTGGTCGAGCAAGAAACCTAAAGTCCATACAACGCCCTTCCCCTTTTGTTTTGGCATGGCAAGTTTTTAGAGCTTGGCTTACTAGTCATGATCTCTAACTTGTGTTTATTTGCCTATAGTTTTATTGACTGGCCTCAGATAGGTGTGACTACTACATTAGTCCACTTACGATTGCTTAACATAGCGCTACATTGTCTTATGACAAACTAACATAACCATACTAATTACTAACTTTAATTTGAGCATTTAATTTCTTGCTCTTTACTTTTAATGCAATTTATTTCTTGCTCATTTATTCATATTGCTTTTCATTTTGCTCACTTGAGCACATATTTTTTGTTTATGTCATCTTCCTTTTGCTCATTTGAGCTCATTATTGTATATAAATATATTTTTGTCTTGTGATTGTTTTGTTTTGTGTGAACCTAATGCAAAAAGGAGAAAGGAATTAGAATTAGGATATACCTATGCTTAAAGGAGTTCAAGAGCAACTAGGCCTCATGCCTTTAGAATGCTAAACTTGTTGAAGAGCAACTAGGCCTCATGCCTTTAGAATGCTAAATTTCAAAGTTGACTTTAAAGGAATTCTCATCTACACTCTTTCTTTATCCATTCCCCTTATTGTTTTGTGAACTTTTTGATGTTTGCTCTTGTGTGATAGGGATTCCATCTTGAGATAGTAAAGAGGACCATTGCCATGAATAGCCAAGTTAAGATAGATAAGCCAAATGGAGGTCTTAGGAGCTTGAATCTAAATTGTTTGATTGATTGAGTGTGTGCTAAGTCCAAAGGAAAGGAGCATCTTGAGTCATCTCTATGACTTCAAGAAAAGGAATTCCAAGGGTTTTATCTTTTCTCTCCTATCTTTGTATGCTTTAGGACTAGCCCTTCTCTTCTTCTCCTCACTCTAACAAAGCCAAAATCTTTTCTTTCAAACTTTGACATGGTTTCAAATTAGAAACCTAGGCCTTATGCCTTTGATTTTTTCAAACTTTTTTCATCAATACTCATTGTGAATAAATCTTAATCCAATCTTGACTTCATTTTGTAAATAAGTCTAATTTGTAAATATAACTCACTTAAAGTGGTTTTGTGGTTCCAATGACCACCTTTGTTAAAAAACTTTTCAAAAACATTAGTCATAGGTTTGAGTTATCATAGTGGTTGATGTAAATCTCACCTCATCCTTAGTGGTTGGATTATAAGTCTTCCATGCTTATTATAGGGTTAACCCCTCACTAGCATGTTAAAGCCCTCCCTCACATGGTGGATTGTTGGTTTAGGTTGAGTTTTCTCCCTTTGATAACAAAAGACCTTAAGGCTTTTGATCAAATCAATTCACCAATCTTTGAGATTTTTACCCCGAACTGTGAGGTTTTGATCCTACCTTTGTGATGGTACGTAGGCAATGGGTTCATCCATTCAAAAAATACAAAATTTGTAAATATAATATATTCTCTTCTCATCCCTCCAATCTTTTGCACATATTTTCACAAATACCAACCTACAACACCTATTTGCAAAAAGGGTTCCCTTAGAGTACTAAGGATGTTTTTGGTGCATAAAACCTTCCCATTTCATAACCAACCCCCTTATCTAGATCTCTGACATTTTTATTAGTTTTTGATTTGATAAAACTTCTTACTTGGCTTTTGTTCGCTTTTTAGCCTTTCCTTTGGATAAATAAAAGTGCAGTGGCGACTTGAATTGTATGTTTACTTTTGGTTTAGTCAATAAACCTAAAGGTAACGAAAACCCCGCTACAGAGGTATGATTGTATCACTCTTATATCTTACTACATATAGGTCTGGCATTATGTTTAGTGTATACATGTGCGCTCGATATCAATCCGCTCATAAGAAATCACATTTCAAAGCTGTAAAACGCATCCTTATATACCTTCATGGTACATCTAAGTATGGCCTTTGGTTTTCCAAAGGTAGTGATTATAATTTGGTTGGTTACTCTAATTCCAATTTTTCCAGTTGCAAATCGGATAGGAAAAATACTATTGTAACTTGTCACATCTTTTCAAACTCCTTAGTTAGTTGGCATAGCAAGAAGCAAGTCTTCATTGCTTTGTCAACTGCCGAGGTGGAATACGTCACATTTGGTAGTTGTTGTGCTCAAATTTTATGGCTCAAACAATAACTACTTGACTTTGATATTAAACCTCATCGATAATGTGTGATAAACCTAACCAAAAATCCAATATGTCATTCTTGTACTAAACATATTAAGATACATCACCATTTCCTACGAGACCACGTTGAAAAAGGCGATGTCATTTTTGAGCATGTAGATAGTAAAAATCAATTTGTCGATATTGAAGCTAGCGGAAATATACCCGAACGTATCGCATGCTCGAACATACAATAGAGTCGTCATCGAACTTTATTCATCCCTAAAGGGAAGGGAAAACATCGATAAAACCCGAGGGGAAAGAGATATACTGGGTAAGAAAGTCAGTTATGCAAAGGGAAGGTATTAGAACCCCAAACATCCATGATACTCCATGGGAACCGTTTTGATTGTTCTCGCTCGAATGGGTGTTACATCTAAAATTACTCACAAAAGAATGGGGAAAGGAAAAGAAATAGATAAAGTGCTCGGTGAGGATTGGGGCCCTCATGCCTATGTATCCTCAGAGTGCAATGAGGAATTCAGAGCTTCATAGCTCAAGGAACTAGAGGCAGGAGATGGAAAGAATTGTGATTGAAGTATGGTCTGAACCAAAGAATAGTGTTTTGAGCTCCGACAAGGGTGAAGAGATGAACCCAAAAGTAAGGTGGCTATTACCAATACGTGGACCAGCAGGCCGCCACTATAGGGTAAATCCGAAAAGACGAAGAAATAGGTATTTGGGCACGGTCCCAAACATATCTTGGTTCATAAGGTAACGTAAGAAGGAGCACAAAGAGGTAGTGTATTTGGCTCAAAGAATAGGTATATCACATGGAGTGAATGAAGATAGAATATGAATGTATCATGGAGATGAACGGAATGATGTGACCAAAGTCACGGAAATTGAATATCTGGTGACAAGTGACTGAGGAAGTATGGTTTGAAATCGAAAGGTGAAAGTGTATTAGAATCCATAGGAGAAATGAGATTTATACCATAAAGGGAAACAACTTTAATCGATACGTGGACTCGCAGGCCGCCACTATAGGGTGTATAGCCAAAAAGGAAAGAATTAAATGTTTGAGGTTGTAGCCCAAACAACTCTGGGTAGAAAGGCGAACTACATTAGGTGTCCTTAAAGGGTATGTATTGAATCCCAAAGAAATTGTATTTAGATGTCAAAGAACAGTATGCCATTGGGTGAACGATTTATGATCGAGGGTAGGTAATGGATTTTGAAAGATATAAATTGTGCCCTAAGGCGAATGAGGAATAATTAGGAGTATGCTCTTCAAGGACTCGTGCCTACATATTCTCATCATACAATGAGAAAGTCAGAGCAATTATAGTTCGGAACCACGAGAATAGAGGGAAAGACATTTGTCTAGGCAACGGGGGCTCACAAGACAAACACCAAGTCAAGGAATGATTGTAGTACGACAGTACAAAGAATAGTGTGTCACTTGTTGGGGAAATAAATGGTTAAAGATCAAATAAGAATAGTATCTTGGATCCAAGAAGGAGATAGACTCTGAATCAAAGAGCAAGGTAGGCTTTTACCAATACGTGGACTAGCATGCCGCCACCATAGGGTAAAGCCAAAAAGAGAGATTGAATTAAGTGTTTGAGGTTGTAGCCCAAACAACTCTCAATTGAAGAGATGGATTGTCGTTAAGACATCCAAAAAGGATAAACATGGAGTCTAAGGAGAAATATGATTGATCTCAAAAAGATGGTATGGAGTGAATGAATGAAGAATGATTGATTGATAAATAGGATAGATTGGTAAATAAGGTAGGAATATATAAGATAGCTCACGAAGAATCTGAACTCTCCTGCCTATGTATCCTTATATTGCAATAAGGAAATCAGATTTTCGTAGTTCAACCCACTAGGGCTGAAAACAAGGTGATTGAAGGCAAAAGAATGCTTGAATGATTGAATTGAAGAGTGGAATAGACTTGATAGTTACTTGATGAGAATCACACTAAAGTCTATGAGTAAAGGTGGATACGATAAGCAACGAGCCAAACGTCTCGCACCCAAAGATATCCAGAATGAGTGTAGGAAAGCTCCAGTCTCATTCCTTCTTCACTACTTAAGGTTCATGGCATGTAACTCTCGTCTTAAATTTCAAATTGAGAGAGAAGAATCTTTGTTGTTGTTGAAGACCTTATCAATCATTTGATTTGAATTGCACTAAAGTCTATGAATAAAGGTGAGTACGATGAGCGCTGGGTCATTCGTCCCATACCCAAAGATACTCAAAATGGGGGTAGGAATTCTCCAGTCCCATTCCTTCTCTATTGCTTAAGGCTCATGTCGTACACCTTGAATTATGCTTAATAAGTTGTTGATGTAGTCCTTGCTTTGCATTGCTTTATAATGAGAGAGACTCATCAATCGTATGATTAGAATTATGTTAAAGTCTATGAATAGAGGTGAATACGATGAGCGATGGGTCATATGTCCCATACCCAAAGATATTCAGAATGGGGGTAGGAATTCTCCAGTCCCATTCCTTCTCTATTGCTTAAGGCTCATGCCACACAATTCTAACTTTGATTTTACAAGCTTTTGTAGTTTCCACCTTTGAAGCACTTCTATAATCCGTTGCTTGGTATGATTGAGGATGCATTGATTGAAAATCTTGACTTGAAGCTTAAAGCTCCAAAACTTAGAGGAAAAGTCTTATTAAGTGACCAAGGATCTTATGGTCACTCAATTTAGACTGTGGGATTATACAAATTCAAAGGATTTAATTAATCAAAATTGCTTTTGATCAATTTAATCATGGGTTTATTTTGGTTTAGGAAACTAGGTTTGAATCTAATCAAAAGGTTAGAATTGTCAGAAACTATCCTAAGGGATCATATCATAGTTAGTCAAAGTTAAAATTTCTACATTAAAATTCCTAAGGGAGCGTGTTATAAAATGGATAAAATGCCCAAAATTACCCCTAAAGGGTAAAATGGTCATTTACAAAATATGTCCAAATATTAGCACAAATCAAATTCTAGTCAATGTCTAACCATATCCTAAAATTAATTAAATCCTAAAGCTTGATCTTAATCTATTTGTATAGAAATTAACTAAATTCTAAAACCTAATTATTTCTAACTAATTCTAATTATCATCCTAGTGTTCTAAAAATCAAGATTCTAAAACCTAATTACAAAATTAATCTAATTAACCTAAGCAAGCTAATTAAACTAATAAAAAAGGTTAGAAATCAATTAGCAAAAAATAAAACAATATTAAACAATATTAATGCATGTGTAAAGGGCTAAGAGGGGGGTGCAACACATGAAATGAGGTGAAGAATCTGAAATTGGTGTGTGGACTTCAACCAGGTCCAATGCTGAAATATTGTTTGCCATAGGGGGTGCACCATATGAATCAGGGTGATGAGCAGCAAACCGTGTGTGGGCTTTCAGCCAAGCACATTATCACATTACTCAATATCCACTGGGGGTGCATGGGAAATGTTGGCGTGTGATTCTGAAATCATTGGACCTGGACAGAATTAAGCCCATTAGAAACACCAATGGCCACCGTTGACTTGGACAAGTCAACGAAAGTTTGAAAATATTCATTTGCGCGCTAACTCTCTCTCACTGCCTATTTTGATGGTCGGCCACCATGGGGCACCGTGCCGGCGGTTGCCTCTGGCAACGGTGGTGCGCCTGAACTAAGGTGGAGGTCACCATCTGGTGCGCAACACCGCGCTGATGATGGATTTGGGGGTGGATTAGGAAAATTCTCAATGGATAAGCTGAATCGAAGGCAAACACCTGACGAACCCTAGGTAGTTTTAAGCAAATTAAATGGAGACTATAAGGAATCAACGCCTACAACCTTAGGGCTTGAATTTCTCTCTCTGGATTCTACAATATGGTAACCAGGAAGTGTGAAAATGCTATGGTTAGAGAATTACTCACCGGAGAGGGAGGCCAGAAACATGTCAGGTGAGCTTTTAGTTCCTTTTCTTTGCTTTTCTTTTACGCAGATCGTCCTCTTCTCTTCCTTCTTTCATCTTTTTCAAGAAATTGGGAGTGAACAAACTGTGAGGTATGTCGTTTCTGTATGGTTTAGCTCAAGCAAATTGAAGCTTCAATGGCTTATGGAAGAAGAAGAGCTTTGAGTGAGGGAGTGAGTGAGAGATAGAGAGTTTGCACTAAATTCAGGATGATGGAGCCAAGGATTTCGCAATGAGAGATGTGACATGAATTTATAGATGATAGGTTTGGATTCATATAGGTTCAGAGTTAGTTATGGCTTAGGCTTGGAGTTTGTTAGATTGAACTCAGTGAGTTCAGTTTGTTAGCTCACTGAGTTAGGAAATTGACTGATTGATCAAGATGGGTGAATGCTTCTGCATTGTTTTTTACTGGTTGTGGCAGGTTGTATCCGAATTGGGGTTAAGTGGAATTAGGTTGGTGACCTGCTGAACCTGTTGTAGGAAGTGTTTTAACATGTGATAATGATTAGTGGATTACCTTCAACTAGATAGCATGACAATAGGTTAAGTGATTGTGAACTAAATTAATTTCTGTTTAATTGTGAATGTAATCCCTGCACTATGATGAATTATGAATTGTTTGCTTTTGCATATTGGTTCAGGTCATGTGCCACTGCCTTTGCAGAGTTTGTAACAAGTGGTTTGTGGTGTGCATATGAATTATGGCTTTGTTTTGGCAACCGCAAGGACCCTGCAGGTCTGACTTGGGTCTAAAGCAGGTTTGTGGTTGTGTAGGTAAGTCAGTTATGGATTGATTCATGTTCAAATCTTTAATTGGTTGCATAATCTTTTTTAGATTTACTGTATGCCTCAATGCATTGTTGACTTGGTTTTGACAAGTTTATGGAGGCTTAGAATTGTTGCAGAATGTTGCAGAATGACATTATTTCAAGGCCTTGGAATCTTGGTGATGATGCAGTCATTGCAGAAAGTTTGGAGGATTTAGAAAAATGTGGCATATTGGTAGTCTTCTCTGCAATATATTGATGCAATCATTTTCTTGTTGGTGCAATTTAAACTTCTGTCATGGCCTGCTGAAATGGATATTATGGCTTCTATGATGCTTATGCCTTGTTTGATTATGCAATGATAAGGAATCCTGTTAACTAAGCTTGGTGTCTGGATGCAATGAATAAACTGATGCAAGACTGCCTTGCTTGGCTTGATCATTGATGTTGGATTGGATAATCTCCCAAGCTATTACATGTTGCCTTGGACTGAATACCTTGACTAGCCTGCACTAAGAACTTCTAGTTGCATGAATTGGTTTCAATTCCCATCTGAAGGATCAAGTTTCTATCAGCTAATTCCATGTCCATTCATTCTGATTTATGTATCTCATGGTTTGTGGTTATTGTATTGTATTTATGTTGTGATTGTCTTGGATCTTAGATGTCATCTATTTTCGATTTTGGATGTTTATCCCTTGTTGTGATCACATGCTCTAATGTTATTTAGTCCATTCCACATGGTTCTATAGTATGTATGACATGGTTTCATTACTTCACCCTGCATTGCTTGGTGAAATGCCATGTTGTTACTACACCTGCTACAGATGTACAATTTGCATGATGTGACTGGCTGCAGTGGATAGGTCTTGTTGTAGCTGCTGCTTGGTCTGGGCAGAGTGTGTTGCAGATGTAGCTATGGTTCCTAGCTGGCTCAAGGATATGCAGTGGCATCTAGAAGTTTCAGCTATATGTTCTCATTCATGTTTTGTGGTTTAGCAATCATTCTGATTTGTAGCATAACAACAGGGTAATGCACCATGGTTCAATTGGCTTGTAACATATTCATTTCCATTTCTATTTTTGGGTTTAATGCAACAATGGCCATGATTATCTTCATGTAGCATGGTCCAAACTCATGCTTTACAATTCTGACTTGGTAATGGCAATGCAACTAGGTTCATAACATTGATCAATTCACCTAGAGGATGGTTGAACAAGGCTTATACTATGATGACCAAGAATGGAGTTTGGAGCATTCATGACAAATGACAAAGATTCAAAAATCAAGGATCAAAATTTGACCTTAGGATTAGAATTAGGACACTGTAACACCTCAAAATTTGCCCTCCTCTCTTGGGACTAGCATTAACATATTTGCATATCATTTTAGGGCATTAGGCATTTCATATTGCATAGCATGTGGTTACATTGTGCAAGCCATTCTCCCAAGTCTTGATCAGAAGATGGAGAGTCCAAGTGCAAGTCTAGGGTTTATTGATTAATCATGGCCATTTGAGGATTGGGCTATGAATTAGGGTTTCATGATTCTCCAATGGATGTTGGTCTTCATCTTGATTACAATGATACATCATCATCATCATGGTTGGGTGTCATCAGAAGATTGAAGAAGATTCCTTGAGATTAGGGTTTTGACCACTGGTCAACCCTAATCAGTTGCATTGGGCCAATCAGGGCATAATCAGGAGATGGGGTTTATGATGGTTGTGGGGTTCATTCTATGATTATATTGTGCTAATTGAGGCTAGGGTGTCACCCTTGAGCCATTTCAGTTGAAGATTGGGGTTCAAATTGGTCTGTGCATGGCCAGATTCATCTGTCAGATGAAAAGTCAACTGTGGTCAACTGTACATGATCTGATGGATTGGGAGGTGGAAATGAGTTGAAGACACTTCATTCATGTTGGAACAAGTGTTGAATGACATCTCAAAGCTTAAAAATGAAGAAAATCAAGTCAGGACAAAAACTGCCAAAAATAGAAAGTGACTTGTAGTTGAAGTTTCCAAAAATGGAAAGTTTTGGACCTCAAAGCCACGTGTCCAAGGAAGCTTCAAATGCAAATTTGTTCAACATGAAAGTTGTAGATCTTGTTCTCACCTTTCCAAAAAGTCCAAGAACTTGAAAATCCAATGTATGGTTGGAAAGTTATGGCTCAGTGAATTTCAAAAATGACCCGTAATCAGGAGGCCATAATTACCACATACTTTGTCCAAATTGCAAGTTCTTTATATGCACAAACTCCATTTGACATGTACTTTGAGGGTGCATCATTGGATTTGTTCAAAAATGGCCAAGGCAAAAAGTCACTTTTCAACTGGACAGCTGAATTGGACCAGGGGCAAAATTGTCCAAATGTCAAAATAATTGGAATTTTTGAATGGGACTTTTTCCAACACCTCAGGAATGGCATTTTAAGTGTGTTTGAATATTCATTTTATGGTTAATGCACATGGTTTGAGTTTTGGGGTGAAAAATGAAATGCTAAAAATGGATCAATTACCACACACATGTGATTTTGAGAAATACTCAACCAATGGACATGAAACAAGTTTCTACACATTACATATGTCATTTGGGGATTGCTTGAGCTGTTAAAACAGCTGGCACTAGCTGGCATGGTGTAATTACAAATTTGCCCTTGTTTACAAAATGGCAATTTCACTTAACACTCCAAATTGTTAATTAAGTGGATTAGTGATGGATTAGTGCAATGTATATATTCATAATCACTCCATAATCATAACTGAATTCACAATCTCCAAGAACCAGATCTGAAACTTCCACATTCTCTCAAAACCCTCAAGAACACAACAACCTTCAAATCCAAATTTCTTCCTCAATCTTGAACCAAAACACGAAATTCTTGTTGCATTCAACTCCAATCTTCTTCTTCTCCATCTGTTTTTGCAAATTGGAAGGCATAGGGTGCTAAATCGTGGCTGTTCAAAAACTCATCATCCATGGCAAATGCGAATTCCTCATAACTGGAGCAAGGTTGAGCTAGGCAAAGGTTGCTAAACATCATCCTCATCCTATTTCTACATCTGTTTGAAGAAAAGAAGCGCAAAGGACCTCTCTATCATCGCTGCCATTCCAGGTTAGAGGATTTTCGAAACTCATGATTTGCTTCAAGATCATATGCGTTTGGAAGTACATGTTATGTAGATCGTGGTGATGTAATTAGATTTGTGAATGATGAACCATAGGAGGAGAAATCTTGAATTGAAGTTATGAATGCAAACCCTAGGTTGTTCGATTCTTTTGATTTAGGAACTTTTAGGATGTAATAGTGTGATATTTGTAATCCTCTTGTTGAGACGGTTCGAATGATACCATGCATGTTCATTTTCGTGAAGATTCGATGTTCGTCCAATTTTGTGAATTCTGGAAAAATGCTAGCTGAAAACGATGACTGTTGTGAGTTAGATCCAAAATGTCATTTGAAAATTTGAAAAAAGATGTTTACCGCCAGTGCCTTTAATAATTACAGGATTGCCATTGTCATTTTTTAATTAATTCATTTAATTTCTAAAAATATTTAACACATTAAAAAATCCATAAAAAATAGCAAAAAATTCCTAAAAATATGGAGATTTTTTCTATGACTTTGTTGACTTGTGTAGGATTTTTTTGACCTATTGGTCAAAGTTGTGCATGGCAAATATTTTATTTGACCTAGGGTTTTCTAATGTATGTCACATTTTGATACATTTTTGCAATTTGATCATGAAATACTCATATCATAAAATAAATGGCTGAAAATTTTTGTGGTGGTTCTTGACTCATTGAGGATTATTTATATGTAAATTTCATGAATTTTTGATACCTGGTCAGAGAGCAGCAAATTCTGGAACTTAGGTGTGACAATTTGTGTCACACCTCTTGATGTCAACTTGTTGAATTTAATTGGATAACCTATGCATGTTAGAATTGAATGAAATTTGGCATGGTGAATTGTTGATATGTTAGGATGCTTGATGAATTTTTGTGGAATTGTTCATTGCATTTTCAATTTAATCTTGATTTTTCATTTCTGGTGATTGATTGTGCAAGTCCATGTGACCTAGGTTGGTAGAATGATTGAGAAATGCTCATGTTGTATTGTATGGTCATGAAATTTGATATGCATGAACTAGACACATGTTAGGACCTCCCTGTTTTGGTCTCATCCATTTCTTTATTGTTTTCATTGAGTTATGAATTTTTGAAGTGGATGTATGCATGGATGTTGTGGTTTGAAGCATGAAATTGTGACTGTTTTTGTTGATTTTCATTGACATGGTTCTATTTGCCCAATTGAGCTCAAATTTGACATGGTAGACCTTGAAGATCCCCTGTTTAGGTGTAATTAATTTGAGAATTTTTGGATGTGTTTTGATAGGGATTTGAATGCAATACTTCTGTTTGTATGTTTGATGCTCCATTTGACTTAATGTGAATTGTTTTGAGCATAGCATGAACATGATGGATGATATAAACATGAGACCAATGATGTTTGCTCTTGTTTGACTTTAATTTGATTTTGGTTGGTGAATACCTTGCTGTTTACTATTTTTTCCCTTGCTTTGGACCCTAGGCTTAGCCTAGTGGTCTAGTTGCTAATGTTTGCTTGATTTTTCAGGATCAAAAGGCAAAGCTTGTGGATAATGGTTCAAATCAATTTTAATTGATGTTGTTGATGTTTGTACACTAACATAATTGTGTTTTGTAGGTTGTGAAGCATAGGCTTGAGCTTTGGCTTGCTTTGTTTGTGCATTGCTTTGTATAGTTTGATTGATTGAACACTTGCTGTTTGGTTTTGTCTGTCTGATTACTAACTGTGTTGGATTGTTTCCAGGTACTTTAGTTGCTCAGTTCCTTGTGAACTTTTGCTTTGCGTTGCTTAAGCAACTTGCATTGAGGTAGGTCCTCTTGACTTCATGTAGTCTGGAGACCCGGCTGTTACCGGGCCGGGCAAATAAATGTCTGAAGTCCTCCTTAAGAGGCAATGATTGTGGTTGTTTATTTTTAAGCCCAAGCAGGTGAAAGTCCTTTAAATAAGGCAATTGGTGGAAGGTAGGGGTATGCAGTCTACCCCCCACTATTCAGTTGAGTCTTCTCCTTGCTCCCATTACATGGTTGTAGCATTGAGATCCTAACCCAAGATCCCGTGCAGTGCACATTGTGTCAGAGTCTCTGAGTATAGAAGGGTCCCCCCATTCTGGACCCATGCTCATTTGTCAGAAGCTCTCCCTGGTTAGGGATAAGAGCTGTGAGGTCTGATCCTCACTTCACCCATCATCTGCTTCACCTTAGCCTCGTAATGGCAAGGTTAAGAGCAAACACAGCCCGTACAGACGACTTGCTGAGGCAGTCAAACCTGATTGATTGAGCCCCTTGTTTGGTTATAGCGTGTGCTATGTGTATATCTGATTGACATGTTTGATTGAGATGCCTGTTCTCATTTGATGTATGATATGATTGTATGCTTGTGTGCTTTCTTCTTTCCTGGTTAGGATTAGATCGCACTGATGCAAGTGGGTAGAAACCTGAACTTAGGGTGACTTTGCATGACAACATTAGGCTCGAGTCTCAGCTCCCTAGTGTCGTGTTTCCCCCTCGGTTTCTGGTTAGCAATTTAGTCCCTTTCAGGGGAACTACATCGCCCTGATCCTCGTGCCAGATGAGGTATGTAGGCAGGTGGTCGTGCGAGACCACTCCGGGCAACCTTTTTCTTTTTTTGCGTGTGTTTACTTGTTATCTGACTGTGTGTTTGGCTCGGATGCCGACGTAAGCCCAGTGATTGGCAGTCGGGCTCCATGTTTGCCCTTTTGAGTGTGTTTTGGTTCGGATGCCGACGTAATTCCATCCAGTGGTTGTCGGGCTCCATGTTTGCCACCCTTGCTTGTTTGATTGTTTTGTGTTGTTTGGCGTGCGTAAGCCGAACTACAGAGGCTCTGATTCTTGTTCCAGACAAGATATGTAGGCATAAGGTGCGATACCTTATCGAGCTCCCTTCTCTTAACCCCACCTGCGTTCCCCGTGTGTGTGTGTGATGTTTAGCAACCTTCTCTTTATTCTAGGACGTGGATCCCTAGGAGTACCTAGGACGTGAGGGGTGCTAATACCTTCCCCTTGCGTAACCGACTCCCGAACCTTTTCTCTCTGGTCGCGAGACCATGTCTTTCCAGGTTTCTCTGAGCGTTTCCTTTCCCTATCTTGGGATAAATAACGTTCAGTGGCGGCTCTGTGTGTGTTTTTATTTTTAGGCTCGCCGGTTGATTTTTCGCAGGATGCGACAGCTGGCGACTCTGCTGGGGATAAGGCATGTTGACCTATGCTGGTCCATGGTCCCTAAGCGAGTCTCTCCTAGCGCTTTAGGATGGGTTTGGTTGCTTGTTGTGTTATTTATTGCATTTATTATTCTAACCAGTGTGTATATATTTGCATTAATGTCTGCATGCATCATACTATCATGTTGTTGCCGTCCTCTGTGCAGGTGGTTCCTCTGTTTGGGGTGGGTGTTCTGAGTGGGGCTAAAACCCCGGCCCGAGTATACACCTAGGACTAGTGTGGTCTCACGTTGCCTCTTTCATGTTAGATCAACATGTGCCTGGCGGCGTGATGTGCCACAAGCCGGACGAGGCTCAGTTGATAGTGCTCATCTTTGTGGAGTATCCACTTTGTTTGAGTCACTCCATCTGAGTTGTTGACTCTGGTGACCGATCATTCCCGGATCTTTGGTTTAGACGATTTTAAGGGAGCTACGATGGCACACCCGAAAGGGCAAACCCATTGAGTATCTCCGCCCGATTGTCGAGACTATTATCCGCCTTAGGATGACCTGATTAGAATTTACCTGTGAGGGGAGGGTGATTCTTACAGATGCATGTTCTGATGGTGACTCAGTTGGTGACTTTTTGTTCCGTGGATCAGAGTCCTATTTATAAGTCGGATTTATGGCCATTTATGTCAGAGACGCCGGAGTGCTGTCCGAGATTTATCAGTGGGGATCCGTTTATTTCAGGATTCCCCGGGCCGAGTTATTTATCAGTGGGGATCCGTTTATTTCAGGATTCCCCGGGCCGTTTCAGATGATTGTGGGTGTCTGCTCAGGGACTGATGGTGATGATGATGATGTATCTTTCTTCCGTTTATTTCGGAACCCGTGGGTCAGATTTGTGGTTACACATTCCTCAGATGGTTGTGATCGGTCCAGAGATCAGATTCAGTGCAAATGATCAGATGACTTGGAGGATGGCACAGTGCATTGCATTCATACATCATTCTCATTTTGCATTCATCTGCATCAAACTCACGTCTAGCCATATGGGGAGTATTATTGATTGAGAATCTGGTTGAGAGACATCTTGAATTTCAGAATGTGGATGTTAAAATGTTATCTGTCTCGATGAAACCAGAATCAAAGGACAGAGTCTTCCTCATATGGATAGATGTTGCATTCATGCATATTGACCCATTTGCTGTTTTGTAGGTGTCAACCGGTGCGCATAGCTCGTTTGCTCAGATATCCTGCTGGGGGCAACAAATCCAAAACTGATGGATCCTACCAACGCTGACGTTCTCGAGCTGAAAGAGAAGATGGGAGAGCTGATTGATGTCATGCGAGAGTTCGCCTTGGGGCAGAAAGTAATTGCCGAAAAGGTGGGGAGGATTGAAGATTGGCTGAAGATGGGGAAGATTCAAGGTAATGCTTCGTCATCGGCGTCGAAGAAGCCATTCGGGAATGGTCAGCGCAAGAATGAGGGTGAATCGAGTGCTGTGTATGCCCAGGGAGGACGCGGTAGGGGTCGTTACTACCAGCACACTACTGCAGTAACCATCCCTGCTGATAAACAGTCAGTCCGACAGCAACCTCAGACAACTCCACAGAAGATACAGGGAGCTGGGAGTCAAGTGAAAGGAAAGGGGGTTGATCGTCATTTTGACAAGCCACCCATGACGTATGCTCTTCTGTTTAAAAAGTTGATGGATCTGGGGATGGTTCAGCCAAGGATGTTAGCTCCATTGAGGTCAGATCAGAGGCCACCTAACTATAATGAGAACGCCAGATGTGAATTTCATTCTGGTACGCAGGGGCATGACATTGAGGGTTGCAGAGCCTTTAAGCATACTGTTCAAGACCTACTGGAATCCAAGGCCCTCCATTTTTCAATGTTGACAGATGTTAATGCTAATCCCATGCCGGCGCATGGTCAGGTGATGGGGAAGGCAGTTGCTGAAGATTCAGATCACACCCGGGCAGTGGGTAAAGAAGCTAACAGTGACTGGGGAATTGATCAATGGATAAAATCGTGCGTGCCAGGGAGCTGGAAGGCCTAGAAAGAATCAGCACTGTTACTCATCTGGAAGAGTATTATTTCTTGTTTTCAGTTTATTTGCATGAAAGCCATACGTGTTGCCCGACACGTAATGGTTCATTGTAAGGGCCACCTCATGTTCATAAATTTGCATTTTCTGCATCATTAATAAATGGATGTTTTTCAGTCAAAAAGCGGTGTTCCCTGTTTTTCATTTATTTTTGCAGTTTAAAAACAAAATAAAAATGGCAATGTTTATTTTCTGTTTTTTCCTTTTGTTTTGTCTCGTCCCGACTTCAAAAAAAATTCTTCTCCGGATCTCATTGATAACAATTTGGTTACCTCTCATATGACTTCGACAAACCGATCTATCTTGCTGAAGAAGAAGACGAAGAAGATTGTGATCTGTTGGGATTGGCCAGATTGCTGAAAACAAGAGGAGAAGGTGATTCAGCCGTGTCATACCCCAAAATTTGCCCATTAATATTTCAAGACATTTCAGGGCACTCCGACTCACTTTATGACACTTAAAGGAACAAAGACCCAGCTCGCGAATGACCCAAATTGGCTTACTCGCTACACGCTCACCTAGTGATAATATGAAAGTGGTTTATTTGGAAGCGGAGGAAAAGGGGTGCAAAAAGAAAGAAAACGAACCAAACAGCAAAGCCCAACCCAAAGTACAAGAACACGGGTGTGGCATCTGTGACGAGCGTCACAGAGGCTGTGACGAGCGTCACGCCTACCCCTGTGACGGGCGTCACACATGGTGTGACGAACGTCACACCGTTCCCCTACTTCTTGGGCGCAGATAATGCTTCGGAGACTTGAAGGTCCGTTGGGCCCTAGATCCACGCGCGCGTTGAAGACCTTTTTTGGCAGCAGGCATGACCTAATGACAACAATATAAATAGCCACCTTGAAAACCTAAAAGGGGGAGCTTTTGGCCGAGATTCTTTTTCCTTTGCCGTTTTCGCCTTTGCATTTGTTCTTCTTTTCCAGCAGCTTAGGCATTGTGTTTTACAAGTGCTACACTAGTTCTTTTGCAATTCCTGATTCCCTTTTGGTATTTAGTTGATTCTTTTTGCACAATAGTTTCTACAACGGAAACTATTGTGTGCCTTTTTACCGAATCTAATCTTACGGCGGCAGCAAGGTCACCTCCGCTCAATTCTATCCGATCGGCCAATTCAAGGTTGCGACTCAATTGCAAACAGGTTTGCGTTACTATTATCGCTTTATGTTCCTAATTCACATGTGATATCATAATTGAGATTCATAAATATATTTGAGGCCTTGCATGTAACTTAAGTCCGCCTGGATACTGTGAATTGTTGTAATGGATGCCGCTGTTTTATCATAACCATGCTTTGTTTACCTATTACTTTGGTGCAACATCCAATTGCATCCTGATTTGGTATTCTAACCCGTTTGCTGAATTTTGCAAAGGTTCATATGTCCCAGGAAAAGATTGCTGTTTAGGTCTCCCCCTTTATTTGTGGGATACCCTTGGGGAGACTCACCCTAAATTGCTTAATTAATTCTAATGTGTTAATTTTAATGTATTAATTTTAATGTATTAATTTTAATGTATTGATTTTAGTATGGACTTAATTACTTAATTGACTTTAAAATATGACCTTTAAATAAATAATATCGGACCTCTCTTTATTACCCCACGATTTCGATATTACGGTCATGTCCCGCGAGCATGGGGATATCCTTAGCAAAGACCCTTCGGTTAAATCATCATAGTCCCTCGGACGTTGCCTTCGAAAATACGATTTTGTCCCTCGATGACCCTTCGGTGTAGCCTACGGTTAAATGATGATAGTCCCTTCGAATGCTAAGGTATCCTCACAACTGTTGCCTTCGACGACCGATCAACGACCCTACGATGACCCTTCAACATCCCCAGGATAAAACCACTTACTTCTCAATAGTAAGGACAGTTTTACCCTCATAAGGATGGGAAATGCCCGGAAAGACCTCGGACAGGTATAACCTTAATTGCTCAGTCATAACCTAAAAAATATACTTTTCGCACCTCGCACCTTTCAAACGTCTTCTTTTGGAAAATCACCACTTAGCATACATCCGTACTAGGATCATTGCCGAGTTATATTTTTCTAAACTATTTTCTAAATTAAACGAGATAACCACTTTGTATACATTCATGCAAGAATCATTACAAAGTTAAATTCTCATTTTCAAAACATTTTTCATACATTTCTCAACCACTTTTTTCAAACAAAGAAAACATAAATGATTGAGCAATTAAGAGCCCATGGATAACCATGGATACGAAGGGTGCCTAACACCTTCCCTTTGTATAAAGTACCTCCCGAACCTAAGAATCTAAATTAAGGTCTTTCCTGTTCTTTTCCGCCTTTCCTTATGGGATAAAAGAAAAGTCGGTGGCGACTCTTGCTAACCGCGACATTGCGATTACAAATCCGATAAAGTCCAGTTCACCGTATGACAGAACTGGCGACTCTGCTGGGGAAAATAAAGAGAGGTCCATCTTAAAAAAAAAAAAAAAAAAAAAAAAAAAAATCATTTATGTTTTATTATTCCTTCTTTTAAGGGGGCTTTGAGTGAAAGATCCTACACCCGGATCTAGTGTACCTTAGGTAAGTAGCAATAGATCATCGCGACTATCCGGCGTATACTGGAATGGTCAAAATGATAGCTACGGTTAATGCGACACTTTGGTTGTCCTGATGGTCCTCATGTTATTTGAGGAAAAATTTGGCTTCCGCGTGGTGTCGTCAAAGCATTAACCAGACCTTTAGAACCCTAATTGACTCATCCTAGCCATTAGAAAGTAGTGAGATAACTGGCTTCGGTTCCGACTGAGGTTGGTTGATACTCGATACTACACTCTTTGAGATTGGACTTTAGGGAAGCTTCGGTCAACCACTTGGTGTTGCGCTGAAGTGGACCTAAAGAAAGGTCGATGATCTGAGATCCTTCTAGAACCCGGTTACTATTCTAGGACAGGTTGAACCAACCAAACTTCAGTGGGGAGGGTACTTACCTATGGAACTCATGCAAGCCTTAAAACCTAGGAATAATTGTTGTGTGACATGCTTGTGCTTGCATAACATCATAACATCATAACATCATCATACTAACCATTTCAAGGACTTAGGAATTTAGCTTTGCTCTTTGAACAGGTTATGGCTTCCAGGAAGACTATCCGGATCAATCTTGTAACAATCTCTCCTCAACTCAAGGATTTGGTGTCAGAACTCCCAGATCATGCTCAGTTCAACAAGAAACATGGTCATCTCCTCAATCTGGTTACCACTGGTTTCAAAGAAGATATGATGAGAGTCCTATTCCAGTTCTTCGATCCTAAGCATCATTGCTTCACTTTCCCAGATTATCAGTTGGTACCCACATTAGAAGAATTCTCCCAGCTGCTTGGGATACCTATCCTGGATCAAATGCCTTTCAGTGGTTTAGAAAAGAGGCCAAAAGCCGAAGAAGTTGCCGCAGCTTTACACATGACAAAGTCCGACATTGAAACTAATTGGGTAACAAGAAGTGGAATTAAAGGTTTACTTGCCAAATTTCTGATAAGTAAGGCCCGAGAATTCCTAAAAGTGATGAATGTCCATGCTTTTGAAGATGTCCTAGCATTGCTAACCTATGGTTTGGTGTTATTCCCTAATCCAGATCAATTCATAGACATGAATGCTATTAAGATATTCCTCACTCATAACCCTGTGCCTACCTTGCTTGGAGATGTCTTGCATTCCCTTCACACTCGCACTATGAAGAAGCAAGGGACTCTCATGTGTTGCATACCTTTGTTGTCTAGGTGGTTTATTTCGCACCTTCCTCAATCAATCTTGAAGAATGATCAAAATCTGAAGTGGTCTCAAAGGATAATGGCACTCTCCCATTCGGACATCCGTTGGTGTTCTAACCTCAGAGAAAATGTTATCATCGTCGACCGTTGTGGAGAATTCCCTAACGTACCCCTCATGGGGATAAGAGGAGGTATTACTTATAATCCTGCCTTAGCCCTACGTCAGTTTGGGTATGCTCGAAGGGATGGTCCGCATGAAATAATTGTTCAAGGTATAGTGTTTGACTATGACAATGACCCTCAAAATCTCCGTCAAAAGTTTGTACGAGCTTGGGGCATGGTGAAAAGAAGCAATTTAGGCAAGAAAAATTCTATTCCTATGGAACCTTATCTTAGATGGGTACGCGCCAGAGCTCGCGAACTTGTCATGCCGTATCTTGCAGTCGGACCATTGATTGTTGAATCAGAGGTCGAAGGAGGTACTTCCCAGATCATTCCTTACCCAGATATGCCTACTGATGTTGAGGAAGTGAAAAGATCCTGGACCCAGTTGAGAGAAGAGAGAGATACTTTTGAAGCTCAGTTCAATACGGAAAGGAAGAAAGTACTAGAGCTCACCAGTCAGCTTAACGAGGAACGAAGACTCAATGCATATCTTCGCCCAAAAAGAAGTCGCCCCTGGGAGACTTGAGCTTTCATTGTATTTTACTATTATTCCTTTTGTAACGAACATTGATTAAAAAAAAGTAGCAATAAACATTTCTCTCTTGTTGGTGATTTATGCAAAGTTAAATTCCAAAAGTCCTTGAAAACATTTCATACATTGCATAGCATAACATGACATTGCATAACAGGTACTCTAAAAGGATCAGTATTCTCACGGTTTTCCTTCAAACAGAAAAATGGATCTCGAACAGACTGTCAAAGATCTCCAGACTCAGAATGCTCAATTCAAGGAGATGATGTTAAGCTTATCCAAGGGGCAGGAGGAGCTGAAGGCTCTTTTGGCTGAAAAGAAGAAGGACAAGAAAGCTATGAGCTTCATTAACCCGGGCAGAAGGCATAAAGGACAGGCTACGGGAATCAAATTTGGAATCCCGAATGGTCCAGAAGAGGGGGCGGAGAATGATTCAGAGGAGGAGAATGTTGATTTCTCTAACCCTGAGGATGATGATGAGGAATATGAAAATGAACAGTACTCTCCAAGGGATGATAAGTACAAACTGCTGGAAGAACGCATGCTAGCCATGGAGGGTCAGAAGACACCTGGTCTGGATTTCGAAAGTTTGGGTCTGGTCTCCGATGTGACCCTTCCTCGCAAATTCAAAATCCCCACTTTCAATAAGTACGATGGTGCGTCTTGTCCTCAGATGCATCTAAGGGCTTATGTGAGAAAGATCCAGCCGCATACCACTGATAAGAAACTGTGGATCCATTTCTTCCAAGAGAGTCTATCTGGCACTCAGTTGGAATGGTATTATCAGCTCGAGAGCTCTGACATCCGCACCTGGACTGATCTAGCAACGGCTTTCTACAAGCAGTACCAGTACAATTCTGAATTAGCACCTACTCGGCTACAGTTGCAGAATATGGCCATGGGATCTAAAGAAAGCTTTAAAGAGTATGCTCAGAAATGGAGAGATTTGGCCGGCAGGGTCAAACCCCCTATGACTGACCGAGAATTAGTAGACCTGTTCATGGGTACTCTGACTGGCCCATTCTACAACCACCTACTGGGGAGTTCTTCATCAGGTTTCACTGAACTTATACTGACAGGTGAACGGGTGGAGAGCGGCATTCGAAGTGGAAAATTACAGGCAACTACTTCTACAAGCAGTAAAAAGTCCTACCAGGGGAAGAATGAATCGAATGCTGTGTATGGTCAGAAGAATCATAACAAGAAAATCGGTGACCATGCCATTGGAGCAGTGACGATTGCAGCCCCGCCAGCTCAAAACTTCCAGCAAAGACAAGACAGACCAAGAAGGCAGTTTACCAAGCTCAATATGACTTTAGCACAAGCACTGCAAAGCATGCTGAAGGTAAACCTGATCACTCTCAGAGGTCCCCCTGCAAATGTCAACACTGCTTCGCCTCGTTATAATCCCAATGCCAGGTGTGCGTATCACTCCGATAGCCCCGGGCATGATACAAATGATTGTTGGCTATTGAAGAATAAGATTCAGGACATGATCGATGCTGGGGAAATTGAGTTCGAGCCTCCGGAGACCCCTAATGTCATCAATGCACCTATGCCTAATCACGACAAGGCTGTTAATGCTCTCAATGACGATTTTCTCATCACTACTGTAGCGGACTTAACATCTCCTCTCCCGGTCATAAAGCGGAATTTATCGCAAGCTGGTTTATTTCCAGGTTGTACTGAAGATTGCAATCTCTGCACACTTTGGCCCGAGGACTGCTTGAAATTGAAAAATGGCATTCAACGGCTGATGGACGACCGTACAATTCTCTTTGAAAGGGTTTCTAAGGCGGAAAACCCTATTGAAGAAATATCTATGATTGCAAGGTCCAAAGTTCCGGTTAAGATTACCGCTCCCAGGGTACCTGTGAAGATCATTGCTGAGCCCAAGGTAGCTCCCCTGATCATTACTGCACCTGGCCCAATACCGTACTCCTCAAGCAAGGCCATTCCGTGGAATTATGGAGGTGAGGTTTACATCCATGGCGTAAAGCAAGTTGGTGATTCTGCTAATCCTAATGACATCGTTGGGTCTAGTAAAATTACTCGAAGCGGAAGGATCTTCTCTCCAGAGATCTCACCTCCGGTTCCCGAAAACCGAGGAAAGGAACCAGTCAACCCTTCTCAGTCAGAGACACCGATCGAAGCTACTACTGAAGACGTTGCCAAACGAGAAATGGAAGAAGTGCTGAAAATCATCCGCAAGAGTGATTTTGATGTGGTAGAACAGTTGAGGCATACCCCGTCTAAAATCTCGATGTTGTCCTTGTTGTTATCCTCTGAATCTCATGCCCATGCCTTGATAAGATTCTTGAAGACTGCTCATGTACCTCAAGAGACCTCCGTCGATCAGTTCGAAAATTATGTTGCTAATCTGACTGTCGACGGTGGCCTAGGTTTTTCCAATGCTGACCTGACACCAGCGGGAAAGGACCATAATAAAGCTCTGCATATCTCCATTGAGTGCAAAGGGATCACCCTGTCTCATGTGCTGATCGATAATGGCTCTTCTTTGAATGTGTTACCAAAAACCGTGCTCGAGAAACTTGACTGCAAGAGCGTTGAACTGAAGCCTAGTGACATTGTGGTGCGGGCTTACGATGGTGCAAAGAGTGTTGTCCACGGTGAAGTTGTTCTCCCTATCAAGATAGGACCTCAAGTCTTCAACACTACCTTTCATGTAATGAACATTCGCCCCGCCTATTCCTGCTTGCTGGGACGCCCCTGGATTCATGGGGCAGGTGCTGTAGCTTCGTCTCTCCATCAAAAGCTGAGATATCCAATAGAGGGAAAGATTGTCACTGTGTGTGGGGAAGAAGAATACATTGTCAGTAGTGTGCATACCTTCAGATATGTCGAGATGGATGGTGAATTCTTCGAGACTCCGTCTCAGTCATTTGAAGTGGTTCCTCCGCCTAGTCCTGTCCTTAAGCCAACTCCCCTTGTGCCCGAGGTTATTCGAGCTCCTCCTGCTATGATTTCTCTGAAGGACGCTCAAGCCGTGGTTGAAGATGGTGGCTGTACTGGCTGGGGTCAACTGATCAACGTACCGTACAAGTCTGACAAAGCTGGTCTGGGATTCAACTCTGATAAGATGGTCAAAGATCAAATCAATGCTGTAGAGGATGCTGACAGTGATTGCGACCTGGATAGCTGGATCTACCCAACAATTGGCGACGGACTCAATAATTGGAAGGCTGAAGACACTATCCCGATCTCCTTTAGTCAGGAGTAATTGTTATTGTCTATTTAGTATTGCAAATTCTAATTGAACTTCTTAAAGCATTGTGTCTATACCCGGGGCACAATAGCTAATTTGTTAAGGGTTTTGTCATTTCATAAGCATATTTTCATATTCAATAAATCAATGGACCTTTTCGCATTCAAATATTGCGCTCTTTATTTTTCCTGTCGTCTTTCAAACGAGCTATGTTTTCTTACACACACTCACGTAACAAATTGCAGATCCGTACTCACTCTGGATCCTATTGATAATAATTCCGCTACTGTCCATTATGACTTTGAAAATCCGATCTACCAAGCCGAAGATGGAAGTGAGGAAGATTGTGAAGTCCCTGGAGAGCTTGCCAGATTGGTACTGCAAGAAGAAAGGACTATACAGCCGCATGAAGAGTCCCTCGAAATTGTAAATCTGGGTACTGAGGTAGACAGAAAAGAAGTCAAAATAGGAGCAGGATTGGAAAGCAGTGTCAAGGAAAGATTGGTTCGGATGTTGCATGACTATGTAGAGGTTTTCGCCTGGTCTTATGAAGACATGCCTGGGTTGGATACTAATATAGTGGTGCATCGGCTGCCTACGAAGGAAGACTGCCGTCCTGTCAAGCAAAAAGTTCGCCGCATGCGTCCTGAAATGTCCGAGAAAATCAAAGCCGAGGTTATGAAACAATTCAATGCCGGTTTTTTAGCTGTTACTTCTTATCCTCAATGGGTTGCTAATGTGGTGCCAGTGCCAAAGAAAGATGGTAAGGTGCGAATGTGCGTAGACTACAGAGATTTGAATAAAGCAAGTCCCAAAGATGACTTTCCGCTCCCGCACATTGATGTTCTGGTAGACAACACCGCCCAACACAAATTATTCTCATTCATGGATGGTTTCTCAGGTTACAATCAGATTAAGATGGCACCTGAGGACATGGAGAAAACTACGTTTGTGACGCAATGGGGCACTTTCTGTTACAAAGTAATGCCGTTCGGTCTAAAGAACGCCGGGGCAACATACCAGCGTGCTATGGTGGTTTTGTTCCATGACATGATTCATCATGAGATAGAAGTATATGTGGATGACATGATAGCTAGATCTCATACTGAAGAAGAGCATCTCGATCATTTATACAAACTGTTCGAGAGGCTGAAGAAGTACAAATTGAGATTGAATCCGAACAAATGCACTTTTGGAGTAAGATCCGGTAAACTCTTAGGCTTTATTGTCAGTGGTAAAGGAATTGAGGTTGACCCGGCTAAAGTGAGAGCTATTCAAGAAATGCCAGTTCCCCGTACGGAAAAGGAGGTCAGAGGTTTCTTGGGACGCTTGAACTACATTGCCCGATTTATCTCCCACTTGACCGCCACTTGCAAACCTATCTTCAAATTACTGAGGAAGAATCAAGAGATGATATGGAATGACGAATGCCAAGAAGCCTTTGACAAAATCAAGAAATATCTCCAGGAACCTCCAATTCTGATACCACCAGTCGAAGGAAGACCTCTAATCATGTATTTGACCGTGTTAGAAAATTCAATGGGGTGCGTATTGGGGCAACATGACGAGTCTGGTCGAAAAGAGCATGCCATATACTACCTGAGCAAAAAGTTTACCGACTGTGAAACAAGATACTCACTGCTCGAGAGAACTTGCTGTGCTTTGGCCTGGGCTGCTCGCCGACTAAGACAGTATATGTTGAATCATACCACTTTGTTGATTTCTAGGATGGATCCCATCAAATACATGTTCGAGAAGCCTGCCCTCTCTGGAAGAATAGCGAGATGGCAGATGATCTTAACAGAGTACGATATCCAGTACACTACCCAGAAAGCAATCAAAGGAAGCGTGCTGGCTGATCATTTGGCTCATCAGGCGGTGGATGATTACCAATCTATGAATTTTGAGTTCCCAGATGAGGATGTCATGTTTGTTGCTGATAATGAAAAACCTAAACCAGATGAAGGACCCGAATGGGGATCCCGATGGACTATGGTCTTTGATGGATCTTCTAATGCATTGGGCCATGGTGTTGGGGTTGTACTCATTTCTCCCGGAGGTTACCATACGCCTCTCACTGCTAGACTATGTTTTCGTTGTACCAATAATATGGCTGAGTATGAAGCATGTATTTTTGGACTCAAAGCTGCTATAGATTGGCGAATCAAGTTTTTAAGTGTGTACGGAGATTCGGCCTTGGTAATCAGTCAAATCAAAGGGGAATGGGATACTAAACACCCAAATCTCATCCCTTATCGAGAGCAGGTGATGACATTAATCCCATACTTTGAAGAAATAGCATTTGAACATATTCCACGAGAGGAGAACCAGCTGGCAGACGCATTAGCTACCATGTCATCTATGTTCAGAGTCAGATGGGGCAGCGAAGCTCCCATGCTTACCATTGGACGGTTAGATGAACCAGCATACTGTTACGGACTTAACACAGAGGAGGTACAGGAAAAACCTTGGTTCCACGACGTAAGAAGATATTTAGAAGCTCAGGAATACCCTGAAGGGGCATCCGTCAAGGACAGAAAATTCCTGAGGAAGTTCTCCGCTAAATTCTTGCTGAGTAATGGAGTGTTATACAAACGTAATCATGACTCGACTCTGCTTCGCTGTGTGGATCAAAAGGAAGCGGAAAGGATTATGGAAGACATGCATGACGGTATTTTTGGGACTCATCCTAATGGGCATACCATGGCCAAGAAGATTCTGAGATCAGGGTATTATTGGTCTACCATGGAAGCTGATTGCCACCATCACTCCAGAACCTGTCACAAGTGTCAGATCTATGCGGATAAAGTACATGTGCCTCCTGCTCCATTGAACGTGTTAACAGCGCCTTGGCCCTTTGCAATGTGGGGCATCGATATGATTGGAGAGATTAAACCTACGGCTTCTAATGGACATCGTTTCATTCTCGTCGCTATTGATTACTTCACAAAGTGGGTAGAGGCAGCCTCCTTCGCTTCTGTCACCAAGAATGTGGTGGCACGGTTCATCAAGAATAGTCTTATTTGTCGGTATGGCATCCCTGAAAGAATTATCACTGACAATGGTACTAATTTGAATAACAAGATGATTACTGAACTCTGCACACAGTTCAAAATAAAGCATCATAATTCTTCTCCGTACCGGCCAAAGATGAATGGCGCCGTGGAGGCTGCTAATAAGAACATCAAGAAGATTATACAAAAGATGACAGTAACGTACAAAGACTGGCATGAGATGTTACCATTTGCTCTCCATGGTTATCGCACTTCAGTACGCACTTCGACAGGGGCAACTCCTTTCTCTTTAGTCTACGGAGCGGAAGCTGTTTTACCAGTGGAAGTCCAGATTCCTTCTCTAAGAATCATGAAAGAGGCGGGCTTAGACGAAGATGAATGGATTCAGACTCGACTCGATCAGATAAACTTGATTGATGAGAAGAGACTTGCGGCTGTTTGTCACGGGCAGATATATCAGAAGCGCATGACCAAGGCATTTAACAAAAGAGTCAAGAGACAGGTGTATCAAGTTGGTGACTTGGTGATCAAGCGTGTCATTCTACCACAAGGGGATCCCAGAGGCAAGTGGACTCCCACATACGAAGGGCCATTTGTGGTTAAGAAAGTATTCTCTGGTGGAGCCATGATACTTGCTACAATGGATGGCGAAGACTTCCCGCATCCTGTGAACGCGGACATAGTTAAAAAATACTACGCATAAAAGAGACCCGCTAGGTCGACGTACCTAGGCAAAAGTAAGGGCATCCCGGCGAACCAAAAGGGTTCGGGCAAAAATTAGGGATAAATATATAAAGACGTATACCCGGCAAGTCGAAAACCTGAAAAGGCGGCTTGGGCAAAAAGGGTATCCCGGTGGACTGAAAACCTGAAAAGGCGGTCCAGGCAAAAATTAGGGATTAAAGCGTATGACTATGTCCCGTTCTCTGTCAGCTTCAACCAAGTTCCAGGGACTGAACAAGCCAATCACTTTTATCCGACAGCAGGAGATGAGATGCTTGAAGACATAATGACAGTAGTGGAATCAAAATCAATAGGACTTATTCTGCATAGCTTTCTTTTTGTTGTCTTGACAATTTCCTCTTACTATGATTTCTGTCTCCTTGTACACAAATTGCCTGTTTATAGGCCCTCTTTCAAAATCAATACAATTTCATTGCCAAAAAGATGCTTTTGTTTTTACCTTTTCTGTTTTGTTTGCGTAAACGTCCATTGATTTAACTTGAATTGACTTATGCACTTGAATATGACCCATGTTTACAAAATTGCGTGCCTAAAATAGCAATAGCAATTACTACACGACTTCAGGATCGAGGAGAAGGTCTAACCACGCTTTCCAAGGAGGCTGTTACTAATTCGATTCCCCGGCAACTCCAATTATTCCCCAGAAGAGGTCGGCATCGCCCTACCGAAAGGTCATCCCTTCTATCCCCAGCCAGGCTCCGTGGGACAGAACCCAAATCCCCAGCTAAGGAAGGGCCATCCATACCAATGTCTCCGACCAGCAGACTGAGATCTATCTCCCCAGTAGTGTCCCTTGGAAGAATGTTTCAGACGCCTAATGCATTCATTACATCATTTCATATTACATACCTGTATACAACGCTCACATTTACTTCATTCCACATCATATACTTTACATAATATATATATGCATACACATGCATACCAGGTTCGCAAGCATAAAACATCTCATGCATCATGACATGGCATGAAGCTAACTGTGTTTTTCAGGTTAATTATCCTCCTGATTACATTCAAGATTCAACTGTATCCCTCAGATACTGCCTAGCATATGGTACATTCCGAGGTGTAGCCTAGCGTACGACCACTTTCTTCTTCAGCTACACCTTCTAGATATACTCCATGTCAACATTCATTCTGACATTCTCCCAATGGTGGCATCTCTAAGCCCACCCCAGATATTCGCTGCAAATACAACAAACAGTATCAGATACAGCCTAACGTACGGTTCATTCTGATTCAGCCCAACATATGGCTCTTTCAACTCAGATACGGTCTAACGTACGATCCATTCTGACTCTCAACAACTCCAATACGGTCTAACGTGCGACCCATTTGGACCTCCAACTCAGATACGGTCTAACGTACGATCCATTCTGACTCTCAACAACTCCAATACGGTCTAACGTGCGACCCATTTGGACCTCCAACTCAGATACGGTCTAACGTACGATCCCTTCTGATCTTCAACAACTCAAGTATGGTTTAATGTACGACCAAGTTAAACCTCCATCTTCTCAGGTGCTACCTTCGGACAGGTACATTCCTGAATGGTAGTCTAGTATACGGCTACTCCCTTTCTCAGGTGCTACCTTCGGACAGGTACATTCCTGAATGGTAGTCTAGTATACGGCTACTCCCTTTCTCAGGTGCTACCTTCGGACAGGTACATTCCTGAATGGTAGTCTAGTATACGGCTACTCCCTTTCTCAGGTGCTACCTTCGGACAGGTACATTCCTGAATGGTAGTCTAGTATACGGCTACTCCCTTTCTCAGGTGCTACCTTCGGACAGGTACATTCCTGAATGGTAGTCTGGTATACGGCTACTCCCTTGCTCAGGTGCTACCTTCGGACAGGTACATTCCTGAATGGTAGTCTGGTATACGGCTACTCCTTTGCTCAGGTGTTACCTTCGGACAGGTACATTCCTGAATGGTAGTCTGGTATACGGCTACTCCCTTGCTCAGGTGCTACCTTCGGACAGGTACATTCCTGAATGGTAGTCTAGTATACGGCTACTCCTTTGCTCAGGTGTTACCTTCGGACAGGTACATTCCTGAATGGTAGTCTGGTATACGACTACTCCCTCTTCAAGCAGATTCAGCCTAACGGACGGCTCATTCTGCAACTCAGAACCGATCTGGCGTACAATCCGTTCTGATCTTTCATCCCCATCAAAGTCACCTGCCTAACGAACAGCTCACTCTGGTATTCAGATACGGTCCAGTGTATGACCCATTCTGATCCCTTATCCCCATCAGTATATAGCATACTCTGACTCCCCAGCAAAGTCAACAGCATGATGGATGATTCACTATACGATCTAGCGTATGACCCGGTATGACACCCATGTCTTCAGATATCGTCTAACGTACGACACAGTCTGAAGCTCCCATCATCAAACTTCCTGGATGGCATCTTTAAGCCCATCTCCATCAAGACCAATTGACAAGCGCAAATTTTCGGGGCATTCTAGTGTTCAATAATCTTTCACCTCCAGACCACGAACGACACATACCATTCTACTCTCTCGGTTCAAGAATATTGAACAAGGGCAGCTGTCATACCCCAAAATTTGCCCATTAATATTTCAAGACATTTCAGGGCACTCCGACTCACTTTATGACACTTAAAGGAACAAAGACCCAGCTCGCGAATGACCCAAATTGGCCTACTCGCTACACGCTCACCTAGTGATAATATGAAAGTGGTTTATTTGGAAGCGGAGGAAAAGGGGTGCAAAAAGAAAGAAAACGAACCAAACAGCAAAGCCCAACCCAAAGTACAAGAACACGGGTGTGGCATCTGTGACGAGCGTCACAGAGGCTGTGACGAGCGTCACGCCTACCCCTGTGACGGGCGTCACACATGGTGTGACGAACGTCACACCGTTCCCCTACTTCTTGGGCGCAGATAATGCTTCGGAGACTTGAAGGTCCGTTGGGCCCTAGATCCACGCGCGCGTTGAAGACCTTTTTTGGCAGCAGGCATGACCTAATGACAACAATATAAATAGCCACCTTGAAAACCTAAAAGGGGGAGCTTTTGGCCGAGATTCTTTTTCCTTTGCCGTTTTCGCCTTTGCATTTGTTCTTCTTTTCCAGCAGCTTAGGCATTGTGTTTTACAAGTGCTACACTAGTTCTTTTGCAATTCCTGATTCCCTTTTGGTATTTAGTTGATTCTTTTTGCACAATAGTTTCTACAACGGAAACTATTGTGTGCCTTTTTACCGAATCTAATCTTACGGCGGCAGCAAGGTCACCTCCGCTCAATTCTATCCGATCGGCCAATTCAAGGTTGCGACTCAATTGCAAACAGGTTTGCGTTACTATTATCGCTTTATGTTCCTAATTCACATGTGATATCATAATTGAGATTCATAAATATATTTGAGGCCTTGCATGTAACTTAAGTCCGCCTGGATACTGTGAATTGTTGTAATGGATGCCGCTGTTTTATCATAACCATGCTTTGTTTACCTATTACTTTGGTGCAACATCCAATTGCATCCTGATTTGGTATTCTAACCCGTTTGCTGAATTTTGCAAAGGTTCATATGTCCCAGGAAAAGATTGCTGTTTAGGTCTCCCCCTTTATTTGTGGGATACCCTTGGGGAGACTCACCCTAAATTGCTTAATTAATTCTAATGTGTTAATTTTAATGTATTAATTTTAATGTATTAATTTTAATGTATTGATTTTAGTATGGACTTAATTACTTAATTGACTTTAAAATATGACCTTTAAATAAATAATATCGGACCTCTCTTTATTACCCCACGATTTCGATATTACGGTCATGTCCCGCGAGCATGGGGATATCCTTAGCAAAGACCCTTCGGTTAAATCATCATAGTCCCTCGGACGTTGCCTTCGAAAATACGATTTTGTCCCTCGATGACCCTTCGGTGTAGCCTACGGTTAAATGATGATAGTCCCTTCGAATGCTAAGGTATCCTCACAACTGTTGCCTTCGACGACCGATCAACGACCCTACGATGACCCTTCAACATCCCCAGGATAAAACCACTTACTTCTCAATAGTAAGGACAGTTTTACCCTCATAAGGATGGGAAATGCCCGGAAAGACCTCGGACAGGTATAACCTTAATTGCTCAGTCATAACCTAAAAAATATACTTTTCGCACCTCGCACCTTTCAAACGTCTTCTTTTGGAAAATCACCACTTAGCATACATCCGTACTAGGATCATTGCCGAGTTATATTTTTCTAAACTATTTTCTAAATTAAACGAGATAACCACTTTGTATACATTCATGCAAGAATCATTACAAAGTTAAATTCTCATTTTCAAAACATTTTTCATACATTTCTCAACCACTTTTTTCAAACAAAGAAAACATAAATGATTGAGCAATTAAGAGCCCATGGATAACCATGGATACGAAGGGTGCCTAACACCTTCCCTTTGTATAAAGTACCTCCCGAACCTAAGAATCTAAATTAAGGTCTTTCCTGTTCTTTTCCGCCTTTCCTTATGGGATAAAAGAAAAGTCGGTGGCGACTCTTGCTAACCGCGACATTGCGATTACAAATCCGATAAAGTCCAGTTCACCGTATGACAAGCCGCCTGTGGAGCAGATTGAGATTGTTATTCCACGCACCGCCGAGGTCAGGAAGGAATTGAAATTGGAGCCGCCTCAGAGGCAAGTCAAGAGCAGAATGGTAGCCCTGTTAAAAGAGCATGTGGATATTTTCGCTTGGTCGTGTCAGGATACGCCAGGGTCGAACACCGATATCGTTGCTCACAAGCTACCACGGAGAGAAGACTGTCCTCTTGAGAAGCAGGGCGCCGATGCCGCGTATCAGGGTGACTTTGTTTCATGATATGATTCATCATGGAATCAGATGCTATGACATGATAGCAAAGTCCCAGTCAGAAGAGGGGCATCTGGCAGACTGGGGGCAAGTCGTTTGACCAGTGGAGATAATTCAGACTGAGGTTGAATTAGAATGAGGGCACTATCAGAGTGCGATCCGGTAAGCCGATGGGGTTCATTGTCAGAGAGGAATCGAGGTTGATCCTGTTAAAAAAAAAAAAAAAAAAAAAAAAACGAGAAATGCCTGAACCGAAAGAAAAGGAAAAGAGAGGTTCGTGGTTTCATAGATAGATTGAACTACCTGTCATGGTTCACATCTTATCTAACAGCCACGTGCGAACCTATATTCAAGATGTTGAAAAAAAAAAAAAAAAAGATCAAACGGTCAGGTGAAATAATGATTGCCAAGGGGCAGTGAAAGAAATAAAGGAATAAGTTGCAGGAACCTCTGATTCTGATATCTCCTGTGGAGGAGAGACTGTTAATCTGTACTTGACAGCCTTCGAGGGGTCTACGAGGTGTATTGGGTCAGCATGACGCGTCTTGTCGAAAAGAGCATGCAATTTACCTTAGCAAAAAGTTTACCGGCTGCGAAACAATACATTCGCTGTTCGAGAAAACTTGTTGTACTTTGGCATAGGCTGCTCGCCGACTGAGACAGTATATGTTGGTTTATACCACTTTGTGGATTTCCGAGATGGGTCCGATCGAGTATGGGTTGGAGAATCCAGCATTAACCGGACGGGTTGCGAGAAGAGCAAAAGAATGTTGACTGATTTGTGATGTTCTCAAAAAGCAATCAAGGGGTGTAGTGTCTGATTACATCGCTCCGCAACCCATGGTGGGTTATCAACCGATGAAGTTTGAGTTCCCTGATGAGGACATCTCGAGGTACTCAAATCGAAAGATTGAGAGTGACCGATCCCGGAGGAGGGGCCTGACCCCAAATCCGAACGGATTCTGATGTCTGATGGGGAGGTTAAGGAGAATAAGCTTTTGCTGCCAGGATAACGCTTGAAGGCACCAGCAGGGTGGCTGAGTAGGAAACTGGTATCCTGGGTATTGATCTTCGGTGTGTCTACTGGGGCAACTCCGTTCTCATTGGTATGGAGGCTGTATTACCTGTTGAAGTTCAGATTCCCTCTCTGAGAGTCCTGATGGACGTGAAATTGCAAGAGGCTGAATGGGTAAGGACCCGGTACGAAGAGTTGAGCCTGATTGAAGAGAAGAGGCTGGCAGCCACCTGTCATGGGCAGTTATACCAGTAGAGAATGAAGCGTGCTTTTGATAAAAAGGTGCGACCTCGGGTATATCACGTGGGTGATATGGTGCTGAAAAGGATCCTTCCTCCTCAAAACGATCGAAGGGGCAAATGGACGCCGAATTATGAAGGTCCATTCGTGGTCAAGAAGGTTTTCTCTGGCGGAGCCTTGTTGTTGACGACCATGGATGGCGGAGATTTTCCATCCCCTGTGAATGCGGACGCAGTTAAAAAATACTTCGTGTGAATAGACCCGCTGGACGAAAAGAATAAAATAGTCCAGGCAAAAATGGGCGTCCCGGCGAACCAAAAACAGAAAAGGGTTCGGGCAAAAATTAGGGATAAAATGAAAAATGTACACCCGGCAAGTCGAAAACCTGAAAAGGCGACTTGGGCAAAAAGGGGTATCCCGGTGGACTGAAAACCCGAAAGGGCGGTCCAGGCAAAAGAGGGATTGAAACGAACAACTGCGTCTAGCATGATCGTTTGCGCTTCGGTTAAAGCATCATGGATAATACCCGGTAGGGATCAGTCAGAATTGTCTTGTTCAGAAAGCAGAAAGCGCGGAGAGTCTGAGGACATATGGGGTGTAACCGAGTTGGAACTCGATGAGATCACGAGTTTCACATTGCCATTAGGATAGATTTTTCCTTTTGAGCGCAATTACCTCTTTTCAGGAATTGCTTCCTTTGTATTGCTCATTTGAGCCACACACTTTTCCAATCAACAAAATGCACATTCGGTCAAATAATTTTGTTTTTGTTTTTCATAACCGCTTTGATTGCAAAAACATCCAGATATTTTTGATAAAGAATCTTGCATTTTAAGACATACAGGTTCCTTCCAATGCATGTTTATAAGATTGAAAGCTGGAGATCTTATTTGGAAGGTTGAATGACCCAAGTGTTGAAATCTGGACACGCCTGGGGCACGGTTTTATCTGACGATCTGTTTTGCAGGAACTGTTAGATATTTTCACTCACTTGCAGGTTGTGATGTGGAAGCATTGTAATAAATCCCCAGAGAGTCCGATCAGGGACAGAGATATCTGAAGAAACGACGGAGTGACGTTGAGGCGTACGACGATCCTTGATGTTGATCAAGAAGACTCTTCAAAGTCGGAAGACTTGAAAGTGTGTAATTCCCCGCAGAGTCCAATCAGGGATGAGTGAATGGGTAGAGAAGTGGCGAAGAGGCGTTGAGGCGTACGACGACCTTTGGAATTAATCAAGAAGACTCTTCAAAGTCGGAAGATTGAAAATTCTGTATAACTCCCAGGAGTACGTTTCTCGTCGAGCGCGGGGCGGTTTGGAATACAAGATGATGGAGCAGAAAAGGTCCAGACGAGTCTGGGAATTCTCAAAAGTGGAAAACTGATACGAGATTGGAAGGTGGATACCGTGGTTCGACGAGTCGACGGGTGTTCTGTACCAACTTTTCTCATTTCCCAGCTAAGTCCCCAAGCAGAGTCATAGGACTAGCTCCCCAGCAGATCCAAGGTCTGTAACTTCTCCAGCCGAGTCAAGATGGTTGTCCCCGGCAGGTTTAAAATGGTGTTTCCTCAGTAGCCAGGCCCGAAGGTTGTTATTCCCCGAGTGGAGCGGGTCTTTTTCAAAGAAATATATCTCCAGCAGTTCCCCGAGTGGAGCGGGTCTTTTTCAAAGAAATATATCTCCAGCAGTTCCCCGAGTGGAGCGGGTTTCAAAGAAATATATCTCCAGCAGTTCCCCGAGTGGAGCGGGTTTTTTCAATGACATATCTCTCCAACAGTGTTCATTCTACCAGTGGATTGAACGAGTTTCTGTAGCAGACGAATATCTGCATCCCCAGCCGAGGGTATCCTACATGTGGATTGATTGGGTCCTCCCCAGCGGAGTAGTTGTCGTTCCCCTAGCAGGGTCTGGATGGTATTCCCCCAGCAGGTTGAAGATTGCTCTTTTCCCCAGCGGGAGTATCTGTGAGGGTTCCCAAAGCAGAGTTGGGATCTATATCCCCAGCAAGTCAAAGACTGTGGTATTCCCACAGAGTGCAGTGAAGGATCTGTATCCCCAGCATGTCCTCGAGAGGGTGGGGTGCAAAGGAGGTATTCCCCAGCATGTCCTCGAGAGGGTTGGGTGCAAAGGATCTGTATCCCCAGCAAGGGTTGTTTATTTCCTAGCAGCAGTGCTATCCCCGGCAGGGTGGAAATCGGAGCAGTGGCGAGTTCCTCAGCAGAGAGTCTCGTATTCCCCAGAAAATTCCCTTGAGGGGGATATTTTTATGCATTCATCATGTAGAATAAGCATTGCATATTGCATAGAAAAATAAATAATCGCGTAGCATTTCCATAATTATGGAGCATTACGCAGAAGAAATCAAGCATGCATCATTGCAAACGTCAGCTAGTCTCAAGCCGTGGTTACTGTTTGAGAGGTATTTTGCCAGAAAATGAAAGTGTTACTCCGAGTAGTATAGCCTCATGATTGGATCACAGGTATTGTCCCAGTGGTACGACACTGGAGAAGACTCCTTCCGTCGGACGGAGATGGAAAAGGGATGTATTCAACGCAACCCAAACTGTGGTTACCGCTTGAAGATTTGGGGTTCACCAAAGGTGAAGATGTTACTCTGAGGAGATTAGCATCACAACGTCAGATCAGCAATGTTCCCCAGTAGTGCGATATTGGAGGAAATGTTCCCGTTGGACAGAGATGGGGATACAGTCAGAAGACGTTACGCGATCAGCGCGATTCAAGCCGTGATTACCGCTTGAGGTTTGGTTTTGTCTGACAGCGAAGACGATGCTCCGAGGAGTTCAGCATTGTGAGTTTGGAACCACCGTTTCTTCCCAGACATCAGTAAGTGTTTGGTCGATCATTGTTTGATGTCTGTCCGCATCATTGTTTGATGTCTGTCCGCATCATTGTTTGATGTCTGTCCGCATCATTGTTTGATGTCTGTCCGCATCATTGTTTGATGTCTGTCCGCATCATTGTTTGATGTCTGTCCGCATCATTGTTTGATGTCTGTCCGCATCGTTGTTTGATGTCTGTCCGCATCGTTGTTTGATGTCTGTCCGCATCATTGTTTGATGTCTGTCCGCATCATTGTTTGATGTCTGTCCGCATCATTGTTTGATGTCTGTCCGCATCATTGTTTGATGTCTGTCCGCATCATTGTTTGATGTCTGTCTGCATCATTGTTTGATGTCTGTCCGCATCATTGTTTGATGTCTGTCCGCATCATTGTTTGATGTCTGTCCGCATCATTGTTTGATGTCTGTCCGCATCATTGTTTGATGTCTGTCCGCATCATTGTTTGATGTCTGTCTGCATCATTGTTTGATGTCTGTCTGCATCATTGTTTGATGTCTGTCCGCATCATTGTTTGATGTCTGTCCGCATCATTGTTTGATGTCTGTCCGCATCATTGTTTGATGTCATGTCAACATCATTGTTCGGTGCCTGTAAACATCGAGTTTCCTCCCGGTCATTGGTTAATGTCTGGTCGAGCTTTTTTTGGTGTCAGTAAACATCATCGTCCGATGTTCAGTAAACGTCGAGTTTCTTCCCAGTCATCAGTCAGTGTCTGGTTGAAGGTGTACCCTCTGACGTGTTGCCCTTAGAGTGGTGATTAGTGAAGTTTCCGACTATCAGGTTGAAGCACTTATGGTATTCAGGCCAGTTTTCGGAGTTCAGACCGAAGTGGTTTTCGGACCAGGTAGAAGAAGAGAAAATTTTCGGGGTTCAAGAAAAAATAAGAAAAAGAAGAGAGAATAATAATCCCGAGTGGATGTGTGGTGTTCAGGCCATGGTTATCCCTGAGTTACCATTTATTTTGGTACCCAGGTCGACGTTTTTCAAAGATTGAGTTTCTTCGCCGATGCTGACAGGCGTTGTTAATTATTATCCCATCAGAGTGCAAATTGTTCGTCTGTTCTTGGTATTCAATCACTCTTCATCCTGATCATCCGAAAGCCGAGGCTATTTCGTATCGACAGGTTCACAGTGGATTGAATAGGGGCAGCTGTAACACCTCAAAATTTGCCCTCCTCTCTTGGGACTAGCATTAACATATTTGCATATCATTTTAGGGCATTAGGCATTTCATATTGCATAGCATGTGGTTACATTGTGCAAGCCATTCTCCCAAGTCTTGATCAGAAGATGGAGAGTCCAAGTGCAAGTCTAGGGTTTATTGATTAATCATGGCCATTTGAGGATTGGGCTATGAATTAGGGTTTCATGATTCTCCAATGGATGTTGGTCTTCATCTTGATTACAATGATACATCATCATCATCATGGTTGGGTGTCATCAGAAGATTGAAGAAGATTCCTTGAGATTAGGGTTTTGACCACTGGTCAACCCTAATCAGTTGCATTGGGCCAATCAGGGCATAATCAGGAGATGGGGTTTATGATGGTTGTGGGGTTCATTCTATGATTATATTGTGTTAATTGAGGCTAGGGTGTCACCCTTGAGCCATTTCAGTTGAAGATTGGGGTTCAAATTGGTCTGTGCATGGCCAGATTCATCTGTCAGATGAAAAGTCAACTGTGGTCAACTGTACATGATCTGATGGATTGGGAGGTGGAAATGAGTTGAAGACACTTCATTCATGTTGGAACAAGTGTTGAATGACATCTCAAAGCTTAAAAATGAAGAAAATCAAGTCAGGACAAAAACTGCCAAAAATAGAAAGTGACTTGTAGTTGAAGTTTCCAAAAATGGAAAGTTTTGGACCTCAAAGCCACGTGTCCAAGGAAGCTTCAAATGCAAATTTGTTCAACATGAAAGTTGTAGATCTTGTTCTCACCTTTCCAAAAAGTCCAAGAACTTGAAAATCCAATGTATGGTTGGAAAGTTATGGCTCAGTGAATTTCAAAAATGACCCGTAATCAGGAGGCCATAATTACCACATACTTTGTCCAAATTGCAAGTTCTTTATATGCACAAACTCCATTTGACATGTACTTTGAGGGTGCATCATTGGATTTGTTCAAAAATGGCCAAGGCAAAAAGTCACTTTTCAACTGGACAGCTGAATTGGACCAGGGGCAAAATTGTCCAAATGTCAAAATAATTGGAATTTTTGAATGGGACTTTTTCCAACACCTCAGGAATGGCATTTTAAGTGTGTTTGAATATTCATTTTATGGTTAATGCACATGGTTTGAGTTTTGGGGTGAAAAATGAAATGCTAAAAATGGATCAATTACCACACACATGTGATTTTGAGAAATACTCAACCAATGGACATGAAACAAGTTTCTACACATTACATATGTCATTTGGGGATTGCTTGAGCTGTTAAAACAGCTGGCACTAGCTGGCATGGTGTAATTACAAATTTGCCCTTGTTTACAAAATGGCAATTTCACTTAACACTCCAAATTGTTAATTAAGTGGATTAGTGATGGATTAGTGCAATGTATATATTCATAATCACTCCATAATCATAACTGAATTCACAATCTCCAAGAACCAGATCTGAAACTTCCACATTCTCTCAAAACCCTCAAGAACACAACAACCTTCAAATCCAAATTTCTTCCTCAATCTTGAACCAAAACACGAAATTCTTGTTGCATTCAACTCCAATCTTCTTCTTCTCCATCTGTTTTTGCAAATTGGAAGGCATAGGGTGCTAAATCGTGGCTGTTCAAAAACTCATCATCCATGGCAAATGCGAATTCCTCATAACTGGAGCAAGGTTGAGCTAGGCAAAGGTTGCTAAACATCATCCTCATCCTATTTCTACATCTGTTTGAAGAAAAGAAGCGCAAAGGACCTCTCTATCATCGCTGCCATTCCAGGTTAGAGGATTTTCGAAACTCATGATTTGCTTCAAGATCATATGCGTTTGGAAGTACATGTTATGTAGATCGTGGTGATGTAATTAGATTTGTGAATGATGAACCATAGGAGGAGAAATCTTGAATTGAAGTTATGAATGCAAACCCTAGGTTGTTCGATTCTTTTGATTTAGGAACTTTTAGGATGTAATAGTGTGATATTTGTAATCCTCTTGTTGAGACGGTTCGAATGATACCATGCATGTTCATTTTCGTGAAGATTCGATGTTCGTCCAATTTTGTGAATTCTGGAAAAATGCTAGCTGAAAACGATGACTGTTGTGAGTTAGATCCAAAATGTCATTTGAAAATTTGAAAAAAGATGTTTACCGCCAGTGCCTTTAATAATTACAGGATTGCCATTGTCATTTTTTAATTAATTCATTTAATTTCTAAAAATATTTAACACATTAAAAAATCCATAAAAAATAGCAAAAAATTCCTAAAAATATGGAGATTTTTTCTATGACTTTGTTGACTTGTGTAGGATTTTTTTGACCTATTGGTCAAAATTGTGCATGGCAAATATTTTATTTGACCTAGGGTTTTCTAATGTATGTCACATTTTGATACATTTTTGCAATTTGATCATGAAATACTCATATCATAAAATAAATGGCTAAAAATTTTTGTGGTGGTTCTTGACTCATTGAGGATTATTTATATGTAAATTTCATGAATTTTTGATACCTGGTCAGAGAGCAGCAAATTCTGGAACTTAGGTGTGACAATTTGTGTCACACCTCTTGATGTCAACTTGTTGAATTTAATTGGATAACCTATGCATGTTAGAATTGAATGAAATTTGGCATGGTGAATTGTTGATATGTTAGGATGCTTGATGAATTTTTGTGGAATTGTTCATTGCATTTTCAATTTAATCTTGATTTTTCATTTCTGGTGATTGATTGTGCAAGTCCATGTGACCTAGGTTGGTAGAATGATTGAGAAATGCTCATGTTGTATTGTATGGTCATGAAATTTGATATGCATGAACTAGACACATGTTAGGACCTCCCTGTTTTGGTCTCATCCATTTCTTTATTGTTTTCATTGAGTTATGAATTTTTGAAGTGGATGTATGCATGGATGTTGTGGTTTGAAGCATGAAATTGTGACTGTTTTTGTTGATTTTCATTGACATGGTTCTATTTGCCCAATTGAGCTCAAATTTGACATGGTAGACCTTGAAGATCCCCTGTTTAGGTGTAATTAATTTGAGAATTTTTGGATGTGTTTTGATAGGGATTTGAATGCAATACTTCTGTTTGTATGTTTGATGCTCCATTTGACTTAATGTGAATTGTTTTGAGCATAGCATGAACATGATGGATGATATAAACATGAGACCAATGATGTTTGCTCTTGTTTGACTTTAATTTGATTTTGGTTGGTGAATACCTTGCTGTTTACTATTTTTTCCCTTGCTTTGGACCCTAGGCTTAGCCTAGTGGTCTAGTTGCTAATGTTTGCTTGATTTTTCAGGATCAAAAGGCAAAGCTTGTGGATAATGGTTCAAATCAATTTTAATTGATGTTGTTGATGTTTGTACACTAACATAATTGTGTTTTGTAGGTTGTGAAGCATAGGCTTGAGCTTTGGCTTGCTTTGTTTGTGCATTGCTTTGTATAGTTTGATTGATTGAACACTTGCTGTTTGGTTTTGTCTGTCTGATTACTAACTGTGTTGGATTGTTTCCAGGTACTTTAGTTGCTCAGTTCCTTGTGAACTTTTGCTTTGCGTTGCTTAAGCAACTTGCATTGAGGTAGGTCCTCTTGACTTCATGTAGTCTGGAGACCCGGCTGTTACCGGGCCGGGCAAATAAATGTCTGAAGTCCTCCTTAAGAGGCAATGATTGTGGTTGTTTATTTTTAAGCCCAAGCAGGTGAAAGTCCTTTAAATAAGGCAATTGGTGGAAGGTAGGGGTATGCAGTCTACCCCCCACTATTCAGTTGAGTCTTCTCCTTGCTCCCATTACATGGTTGTAGCATTGAGATCCTAACCCAAGATCCCGTGCAGTGCACATTGTGTCAGAGTCTCTGAGTATAGAAGGGTCCCCCCATTCTGGACCCATGCTCATTTGTCAGAAGCTCTCCCTGGTTAGGGATAAGAGCTGTGAGGTCTGATCCTCACTTCACCCATCATCTGCTTCACCTTAGCCTCGTAATGGCAAGGTTAAGAGCAAACACAGCCCGTACAGACGACTTGCTGAGGCAGTCAAACCTGATTGATTGAGCCCCTTGTTTGGTTATAGCGTGTGCTATGTGTATATCTGATTGACATGTTTGATTGAGATGCCTGTTCTCATTTGATGTATGATATGATTGTATGCTTGTGTGCTTTCTTCTTTCCTGGTTAGGATTAGATCGCACTGATGCAAGTGGGTAGAAACCTGAACTTAGGGTGACTTTGCATGACAACATTAGGCTCGAGTCTCAGCTCCCTAGTGTCGTGTTTCCCCCTCGGTTTCTGGTTAGCAATTTAGTCCCTTTCAGGGGAACTACATCGCCCTGATCCTCGTGCCAGACGAGGTATGTAGGCAGGTGGTCGTGCGAGACCACTCCGGGCAACCTTTTTCTTTTTTTGCGTGTGTTTACTTGTTATCTGACTGTGTGTTTGGCTCGGATGCCGACGTAAGCCCAGTGATTGGCAGTCGGGCTCCATGTTTGCCCTTTTGAGTGTGTTTTGGTTCGGATGCCGACGTAATTCCATCCAGTGGTTGTCGGGCTCCATGTTTGCCACCCTTGCTTGTTTGATTGTTTTGTGTTGTTTGGCGTGCGTAAGCCGAACTACAGAGGCTCTGATTCTTGTTCCAGACAAGATATGTAGGCATAAGGTGCGATACCTTATCGAGCTCCCTTCTCTTAACCCCACCTGCGTTCCCCGTGTGTGTGTGTGATGTTTAGCAACCTTCTCTTTATTCTAGGACGTGGATCCCTAGGAGTACCTAGGACGTGAGGGGTGCTAATACCTTCCCCTTGCGTAACCGACTCCCGAACCTTTTCTCTCTGGTCGCGAGACCATGTCTTTCCAGGTTTCTCTGAGCGTTTCCTTTCCCTATCTTGGGATAAATAACGTTTAGTGGCGGCTCTGTGTGTGTTTTTATTTTTAGGCTCGCCAGTTGATTTTTCGCAGGATGCGACAGACACAAGACTTAGGGTTTTAGGATGAAAAGGGCTTGGGTTGACTTTGGTCAAAGTTGACCAAAGTCAACATTTGGTCAACATTTAATTTTTGTTCTTTTTTTGGATGTAATGAACATTGCAATGGACTATAGATAGTTATTTGAATGGAAATTGGTGTTTATGAATGAAATGAATTGAATTGGGCCTTTGAATTGACATGGACCTTGAAGGTATTTCCTAGTAAATGGATTGTAATGGATTGAAATTGGCTTTGATTTGATCTTGAATGGACATGGCTGAAGTGAACCAAGAATGTGACTTTGGATGAAGATGAATGACTTGAATAAACTAATAACATGAAACAGCTTGATTTGCCTAGACAATGATGAACATGAACCAAAGATCCATGGACTAAGCATTGAAAATGTCATGAAATGGACTTGGATGGACTCCACGAGATGAAACCAATCAAATTAAAGGCTAGGCATTTGAAGTGTACAAATGAAGTGCCATGGGATATAAGCAGAGGATGGAAATTCATAGGACCAGAGACTAGGGCTATGACCAATGGCCTTAAGCATAAAAGGGTAGAACCAAACCAAAATTAACATGAGTAAACCCAATATAAGGGTTTATGAGGGACAATGACCAAGCAAGAATATCAAGCACACAATGGCTGATGAATTGGGTGAAATTTGGGTTTTGAAGACCATCTAGATGAAAAGTCAAGTTACAAGCTATCTTTAGATCCAATCTTTCTTGGTTATGATTATCTAAAGTATGCCAAGATCTTTGAATCAATCAAGATGCTTCACAAACCAATCCAAAGCTTCATGACCATATCCTCAAGCAATAAGGTTAGCATGCCTTGAGGACTGCTTGAAGATTCCTCATACCTCCATCATCAGGAGATTAGGGTTTTGAAGATCCCTAGGCTTTGGTGTAACTCCAAACCCTTCCTGTCAAATTGACACACAAGCCAAGCATTTGGAATCTATAATGATCCCTTAATGGAATGAATGATGCTTACGCATAAATTATTAATGTATGCAGATGATCCCCAAGTTGGATGGAGGTGGGAAAGAAATGGAGGGAAAATTTTAGGGTACTACAAATATTTTTACAAAACCTTTTGCATCAGAGTCGTTTTTCAATATTCGTCGGGAATTAGGCATTTTAGATATCTCAAGTCTTGCCTAATATATGTTGTTGCATGCAATATTTACATTTTTTAATCTTCTTTTGAAAATTTTAGTTCATATGAGTGCATCCTTCGTCTATCATCCTATGAGGTAATATTATTCTCAAATTAGTCTACTACCGAATCTGAATCCTGAGACCTTGCTTTGACTGACGATGATTGGATTGATCTTTGACCATCTAATATCTAACTTGTAGCGTAATGGGCCTGAGGATCATAGTCAATGCCTTTATCCCAAACTTTTTCCTAGATATTTCCACTCTTTTCGTCCACCAGGATGCTCCTTTTTGCCTAAGTCGCCTTTTCGGGTTTTCGACTTAGCGAGCTTTGTATTTGTTCCCTAACTTTTGCATGGACAATTCATTTTTTGGTCCATCGGAGCAGCCATTTTTGCCTAGATCAATCTTGTGAAGGTTAATCTAGCCGACTTTTATCCTTTCTTTTTAGGCATAATATTTTTTGACTATGTATGCATTCACTGGTGATGACAAGTCTTCCCCATCCATTATTGTGAGGATTAGAGACCCACTTGAGAAGGCCTTCTTGATGACGAAAGGTCCCTCATAGTTGGGAGTCCATTTGCCTCGCGGGTCTGAGTGAATAGTCGAATGCCTTTTGAGCACGAGTTCCCCTGCGCGGTACTCACGAGGAAGAACTTTCTTGTCAAAAGCTCTTTTGAGACGTCTTTGGTACAATTGATCGTGATAGACGTCCATCAAACGTTTCTCTTCGACCAGATTCAGCTGGTCATACCATTATTGAACCCATTCAGCTTCGTCAAGGTCGGCCTCCATGATGACTCTGAGTAAAGGGATCTCGACTTCAATTGGTAGGATGACCTCCATCCCATATACCAACGAGTATGGAGTTGCCCTAGTGGATGTGCGGACTGAGGTTCTATAACCATGTAGAGTGAAGGGTAATATCTCATGCCAATCCTTGTATGTCTTAACCATTTTCTGGATGATTCTCTTGATATTCTTATTAGCTACTTCTACGACGCCATTCATCTTGGGCCAGTATGGTGATGAGTTGTGGTGCTCGATCTTAAATTCTTCGCATAACTCCTTCATCATATTATTGTTAAGATTACTAGCATTGTCGGTGATACTCTTGCTAGGTATCCCATAGCGGCAGATTATCTCTTTCTTGATAAATCGGGTAACCACTTGTCAAGTGACGTTGGCATATAAAGCATCTTCGCCCATTTCGTGAAGTAATCGACGGCGACCAGGATGAATCGATGATCGTTGGAAGCTTTAAGCTCTATCATCCCAATCATATCAATACCCCACATAGAAAAAGGCCATGGAGAAGTCAAAACATTCAACGGAGTCGGTAGCACAAAGATCTTGTCACCATATATCTGACATTTGTGACATATTTTAACAAAGTTGTAACAATCAAACTCCATTGTCGTCCAGTAGTATCCAACCCGAAGGATCTTCTTGGCCATAGCATGACCTTTTGCATGTACACCCTCGCAACCTTCATGTATGGATTTTATTATCATACTAGCTTCGTGTCTATCCACGCATATGAGCAGTACAGAATCATAATTTCGCTTGTATAACACATCACCGTTTAGGAAGAACTTGGAAGAGAGCCTTCTCATGGCCTTCTTATCGGTAATGAATATACCCTCGGGATATTGTCGTTTCTCCAAAAATGTCTTTATGTCATAGAACCAGGGCTTATCATTAGGGTCTGCCTCGATTGCTAGATAATGGGTTGGTTCATCTAGGTGGTCAATATGGATGGATAGTGCCTCATTCTTCCATTTGACTTTGAACATAGATGCCAACGTGGCTAGAGCATCTGCTAACTAATTTTCTTCCCTTGGAATATGATGAAAAGAGATTTCATCAAAGTAGGGTACCAGTTTTCTGATATGCTCCTTGTAAGGTATCAATTTGCTATCCTGAGTCTCCCAATCACCTTTTACTTGACTTATTACCAGAGTTAAATCATCGTATACCTCAAGAATCTTGATCCTTAAGTCGATGGCCACCTCTAAACCGTAGATACATGCTTCATATTCTGCCATATTGTTGGTGTCGTCAAAACATAACCTAGCGGTAAATGGAAGGTGGAAACCAGTCGGAGAAGTGATAACAACACATATGCCATGTCCTCGAGCATTGGAAGCACCGTCGAACATGAGCGTCCATCGCGATCCTGGTTCGGGATCTTCCTTGGGACTTATCTTGAAACCTAGCATAGTGAAGTCTCTGATAAACATAATGTCTTCGTCTGGAAAGTCAAACCTCAACGACTGATAACCCTCGACATGTGGGTGAGCGAGGTAGTCAGATAGAACACTCCCCTTTATTGACTTCTGGGTCACATACTGAATATCATACTCGATCAACAACATTTTCCACCGGGTAATTCTACCATTAACAACAATCTTTTCAAAGATATATTTTATCGGATCCATTTTGGATATCAATAAAGTGGTATGGCAAATCATATATTGTCTCAGGCGTCAAGCAACCCAAGTCAAAGCACAACAAGTCTTCTCTAAAAGTGAGTATCTGGTCTCACAATCAGTGAATTTCTTACCGAGATAGTAAATATCATGCTCCTTCTTGCCTGTGTCGTCATGTTGACCAAAAATGCAACCCATAGATTTATCAAGTACTATGAGGTACATAATGAGAGGCCTACCAGCAACCGGTGGTATTATGATTGATGGTTCTTGCAAGTACGATTTTATTTTATCGAATGTCGCTTGGTAATCGTTGTTCCACACAATCGATTGATTCTTTCTCAATAACTTGAATATCGGTTCGCAGGTAGTCGTTAAGTGTGATATGAATCTGGAGATGTAATTGAGTCGGTCAAGAAAACCTTAAACTTCTTTTTCTGTTCGGGGAGATGACATTTCTTGGATGGCTTGAACTTTATCAGGATCAACCTCAATACCTTTCTAACTGACTATGAAACCCAAGAGCTTACCCGGTCGGACCCCAAAAGTGCATTTAGCTGGGTTCAGGCGCAATTTAAACTTTCGGAGTTGGACAAACAATTTCCTCAGGTTCACCAAGTGATCTTCTTCAGTTCTGGATTTGGCAATCATGTCGTCCATGTAAACCTCGATCACTTCATGAATCATATCGTGAAAGAGGGTTACCATGACATGTTGATATGTTGCCCCTGCATTCTTCAGACCGGACGAAATTACTTTGTAGCCGTAAGTTCCCTAGGGCGTGATGAAAGTTGTCTTCTTCATATCTTCTAGCGACATCTTTATCTGATTATACCTGGAGAACCTATCCATGAAAGAAAACACGGAAAACTGAGTTGTATTATCAACCAAAACATCAATATGAGGCAAAGGGAAGTCATCCTTCAGACTCGCTCTATTGAGGTTTCGATAATCTACACACATTCTGACTTTACCATATTTCTTCGGAACTGTAACGATGTTAGCAATCCACTGTGGATACTAAAAAATGGCCAAAAATCCAACGTCAAGCTGCTTTTTAACCTCTTCCTTGATCTTGTGTGCCATGTCGGGTCTAGTCCTTATGAGCTTTTGCTTGACGGGAGGACATTCAGGCTTGAGTGGTAAGTGATGTTTAACGATGTTGGTGTCTAACCCTGGCATATCTTGATACGACCAAGCGAAGACATCAACATACTCGTGCAATAACTCTACCAACTCGGAGCGTACATGCTTGGCAAGCGATGCCCCAACTTTCACTTCCTTTTTATCAGTTTCAGAACCCAACTTAATGACATCCACTGGTTCTTTGTATGGTTGAATCTCTTTTTCTTCATACTCAAGGAGCCGTGCTAGTTCAGCTGGTAACTCACAATCTTCCTCACTGTCATCTTAAGCTTGGTTGATTGGAAATCCAGATTTACAGTTGATTTTTTCCATGTTGTAATCAATAGTTTTGTTTGCTCTGCATATGATGAGCTTATTTTAGTATGCTTTTTTGAGAAAGTGGAAAAAAGAAAAAGAGATCTTTTGCCATTTCGTTGTTTTAGTGAAAAAGTAAAAATAACTGAAAGAAAAGGGAACACAAGTTTTGCATGCAAAAAGTACTTTTTATTTATTCATATAATACTTTTAAACATGGAGGCCCTTACAAGCTATCCTCTCGTCTCGGGTGGAGACGAGGGATTCAGAAAACAAAATACATTACGTTTTTCCGAGTATACTATGAGAATCACAGTAACCGTCCAGTTGGGAAGCTTGAAACCTGGAGGACATTTGCGTATGAGGCTATGCGTCTCTGGTTTGCTGTCGCTAGACTCTCTAATGATTGCCACAGTATGATCGTTTTGGTAGTTGGCACTGCTGAATTTGACCGGGTTGAACTGCTTCTTCTTTGGGCTTGCCTTGCATGCTACTGGATGATAACCGATACCAAACCTGTCGCGTTTTTCTGCCACATCAACGACTTCGCCCCAACTGTAGCGGGGTATTCGTTACCTTTAGATTTATTGACTAAATCAAAAGTAAACATACAATTCAGGTCGCCACCGCACTTTTATTTATCCAGAGGAAAGGTTAAAAAGCGAACAAAAACCAAGTAAGAAGTTTTATCAAATAAAAAACTAATAAAAATGTTAGAGATCTAGGTAAGGGGGTTGGTTATGAGATGGGAAGATTTTAAGCACCCAAAATATCCTTAGTACTCTAAGGGAACCTCTTTTTGCAAATGTGTATTGTAGGTTGGTATTGGTGAAAATATTTGTGCAAACAAGATTGGGGGGATGAGAAAAGAATATACATTATATTTACAATTTTGTTGTTTGAATGGATGAACCCATTGCCTACGTGCCATCACAAAGGTAGGATCAAAACCTCGTAGTTCGGGGTAAAAATCTCAAAATATTGGTGAATTGATTTGTCAAAAGCCTTAAGGTCTTTTGTTATCAAAGGGAGAAAACTCAACCTAAACCAACAATCCACCATGTGAGGAGAGCTTCAACATACTAGTGAGGGGTTAACCCTATAATAAGTATGGAAGACTTATAGTCCAATCACTAAGGATAAGGTGAGGTTTACATCAACCACTATGATAGCTCAAACCTATGGCTAATGTTTATGAAAAGCTTTAACAAAGGTGGCCATTGGAACCACAAAAATCAACTTGAATTGAGTTGCATTTGCAAGTTAGATTATTTACAAAATGAGGTCAAACTTGAATTAAGGTTTATTCACAATGAGTATTAAAGAAAAGAGTTTGAAAAATCAAAGGCATAAGGCCTAGGTTTCTAATTTGAAACAATGTCAAAGTTTGCACATAAATGAGTTTGGCTTCAGTTAGAGTGGAGATAAGAAGAGAAGGGCTAGTCCTAAACATGCAAAGATAAGAGAAGAGATAAAACCCTTGGAGTTCCTTTTCTTGAAATCATAGAGATGATTCAAGATGCTCCTTTCCTTTGGACTTAGTAACACAATCAAGCAATCACACAATTATAGATTCAAGCTTCTAGGATCTCCATTTGGCTTATCTCTCTTAACTTGGCTAATCATGACAATGGTCCTTCTTACTATCTCAAGATGGAATCCCTATCACACAAGAACAAACATCAAAAAGTTCACAACACAATAAGGGAATGGACAAAGAAAGAGTTTAGATTAGTGTCCCTTGAAGTCAACTTTAAGATTTAGAATTCTAAAGGCATGAGGCCTGGTTGCTCTTCAATAAGTTTAGCATTCTAAAGGCATGAGGCCTAGTTGCTCTTGAACTCCTTTAAGCATAGATAAGGTCCTAATTCTAAGTCCTTTCTCCTTTTTGCATTGGGTTCACACAAACAAAGACAAAACAATCACAAAGCAATAATATATTTATATACAATAATGGGCTCAAATGAGCAAAAGGAAAATGACATAAACATAAAATATGTGCTCAAGTGAGCAAAGGGAAAAGCAATATGAATAAATGAGTAAGAAAGTAAATTGCGTTAAAGTAAATTGCAATAAATTAAATGCTTTAATTAAAGTTAGTAGTTAGTAGTTAATGTTAGTGTGTCATAAGACAATTTAGTGCTATGTTAAGCAATCGTAAGTGGACTAATGTAGTAGTCACACCTATCTGAGGCCGGTCAATAAAACTATAGGCAAATAAACACAAGTTAGAAATCATGACTAGTAAGCCAAGCTCCTACAACTTGTCATGCCAAAAGAAAAGAAAAAAGGCCTTGTATGGACTTTAGGTTTTTTGCTTGACCAAGAAGCAACCTATCTTGGACCCAAAGCAACTCACTTGATCTTTGATCAAGTTGAGTTTGATTTGGATCGAAGAAGGTTAAGCCTTTCATATGTCAAGACCAACCACAAAACATTAACTCATTGGCCAAAATAAAAGAAGAAGAAGAAGATGAAATGAATAAAAGGAAGAATTCAAATGAAATATCAAAACACAATGATCAAATATGAATCAAATCAACATCAACCAATGTAAAACAAAAGAGAAATGAAGATTAGAAGTCAACAAATCAAACATATTTTTTTGGTATTTTTGGAATTAAAATAAATGCTAAATTAAAATGGACAAAATATGGTCAAACCTCAAATTCAATTCAAATTAACTTGGATAAGTCCAATTAAATTCTCATAGGTCTAACATGGTCAAACAAAGTTTGACAAATTTTCTCAACATTTTTTGAAAACAGAAACTATTTAAAATCAATTAAAAACAATGAAAAATAACACAAATGAATTAAAATCTCAAATAAATCTAAAATCAATTAAGAAATTGATGAAACTATTTTTCATAGACTTATCATGATCTATGTTTGTTAAGAAAATATTTTTGGAATTTTCAGATATCAAAAAGTATTTAAAATGAATTAAAAACTATGAAAAACAAAATAATTCACAAAAAATATTAAATGAAGTCACAAAAATAATTAAAAATCAGATTATGAAACTAGATTTTTCAAGATTTTTTTTCCATTGGTTTCATATTTTTGTGACTTCAAATAAAATAGTTATGAATTTTTGAAATTAAAAGGAATTAAAAGAAATTAAAATAGAAAATAGGAAATAGGAAAAACCAGGGGCGCTTGGATTGATTTCATTAAATGACGTGGCCTCATCACACGGCTCAGAGGCGCTGATGTACCATGGTCTCAAGTCAAATGCGCAACATGCATATTTAAAACAAGTCAAACAAATGCAAGGCTGAGATTAGAACATATGAACATCATCCAATGGTTCAGATGCATCCACGTGGGGATGGTGGTGGAAACCACCATCTTCTCCGACCACCACGCGCAGGTTTTTCAACCTCCACCAAAATGAAAAACTATGGTACCAAAATGAAGCTGGGGTGATGTACATCACCCCTGTAACCTTGGATTGTCCTCAATGTTTCTATTAAGTGAGAAATCTGAGCTTGAAAATCAAGGTATGCAAACTGAAATGGCTCAAATCATGAAATCAAGATCACCACTGGTCTGCCTCTTGCTCGAGGACTTCAGAAAACAGTTCCAATCAAAGCAATTCACATTTTATGATAAGATTCAGATCAAAACAGTTAAGTGATATACCTTTGAAGAGCAGCTTTGAACAACACGATTCCTTCAAGCTTTTGATTCCAATTTGATCTTGAGGTAGTGAGGATGAAGGCTAAAGAATTAAGACTTGAAGATCAACTGATTGTGTTGAAATTCAAGCTTGAAATTGAGAAATGAAAAGTGAAATTCCTTTGAGTGAGGTTGGGTTTTCACTTCAGCAGCCTTTCAGATCACCTTAAGGTTGAGATTTGAATGAGCAAGGCCATGTATTTATAGCTGGAGATGAAGCAATGAAGTGATTTGCTCGTGTGCATGAGAATTGGGTCCTCCATGCATGGGCCTGTACAGGCGCATGTGAGGCCCAAAAGTGAATGAAATAGCAAGATGAGATCATTTACAGATGGTTTAGACGTGCACAAGGCCTGGCATTAGCTTACATATCAAGTTTCAATGTGAATTACATGATTGGACACAAACCTTTAGCTATTCGAAAGTACCACATGGAAAATCCAAACATGGTGGTGTGAGTAATGGTTGGAAAGCTCTTGGCATAAGGGACAAAAGCTATGTTGGGAAAACATCCATTTGGAGTTTGGAAATTTATGAAAACTGGCCTTGAAGTTTGAGGTACAAAACATGTCTAGGTTTCCTTTGAATTTTTTTTGTCAAAAGTGATCAACTTCAAGCCCTTCTGTTTCAATGATGCAGGCCTCAAATGGAAAACCCTTCAACATAAACGTTGTAGATATTTTCAATATGATGAATTTGGATTTAAATTTTGCATCATTTGGATTTTTTATGAGAAAGTTATGAGCACTTGAAGTTGGACATTTTTCAAATTCAATGGTTTTGGTCCAAAGTGACCTATAATGTTTTGTATTATCACATGTGTTTATTTTAGGATTATTAAATTTTGTCCAACATAACATTTTAAGTAGACATATTAAACTTTCCAATGCAATTGGTCTCACCTCAAAATCATATAAAATAAGGAAGTTAGGTCCTTGGGAAGTTGACCCAAAATTAGGGTTTCAGTCAAAATGACCTATAATGTTTTGAAATGAATGATGACCTTCCAAGTTTCAAATAGATTTTTGATGAACATTAAAGTTGTGCATATGGTTCTTAATATCATTTTTTCTCTTGGGGTCATCTTCATTTGACAAACACATCAAAAGTTAGGTCTCAGGGATCCTCAGTTTAGTCAGATGACTTGACTGGTCAACTTCTCAAGGCCAAACTTCAAATCTTGATGAATGAATGTTTGAGGATGCTTAAATAGGATCATATATGCATAAAATAATGAATGAAATAACTTACCTTGATTTAATTTGATCATAGGTTGAGGTTGCTTCATGAGCAAGGCACAGTCCATGCACAGTTGAATTAGGGTTTCCTTGGGAAACAATCCTCAAGCCCTTTGAATTATCTTGATCAAATTGGAAAATTGAGATACTTGGGAGACATATATGGTGATTTAGAGCTTTGTGGACCATTATCATGCTTGCTTTCATCTTCATTGAGCCACTTCATTGAGCTTAGGAGCCTCCTAGGAGCATGGGCACACATGATTGCTTAAGCTTCAAAACAAAAAGAGTTAGTGACATATTTTTGTGCTTTTGGTTAGCAAACAAAATAAGAAAAGCAATAATATACAATACAAGCATGCTTGGTGGTCTCAAACCATTCACACAAGTCCCAACCCTAGGGTAAAGGAGCCACACATGCTATGATCCTTGAGGCAAAAGGCATTGAGCAATGATATGATGCCATGAGAGATCTTAGGGTCAAAATTAGGGTCTTACACCAACCAAACGGGCCTTTCTCCAACGTCTGCTTGGCGCTTCTTACGGAGGATAGAATGACAGTGGATGATTGGTCACGATTGGCGGTAGTAGAACTGACTTCTTCAAATTCTAAATAGTGGAGCAGAATCTCACCAATCCCCTCATCTGTCTCAACATATCTGAATGACGAGAGTTCACTAACCAATACATCTTCTTCACCATACACAATTACCAGTTTATCACCAATCAAGAACTTCGTCATTTGGTGCAACATGAAGGTGACTGCCCCAGCAGCGTGAATCCATGCTCTGCCCGACAAATAACTGTAAGCTGGGTTGATATCCATGACTTAGAAGGTAATGCTGAATTGGTGGGGTCCAACATAAATGGGCAAATTGACTTCCCCAATGACTTGCCTTCGGGAACCATCAAAATCTCAGACAATCAGTGTGTTGGTCCTCATCTTGGGCCCTTTAAACTGTAGTTGACTTAATGTAGATTTTGGCAATACATTAAGCGACGAACCAGTGTCAATGAGGACTCGAGATAGAAGAGAGTTTATGCACGTGACCGAAATGTGTAAGGCTTTATTATGGGCATTTCCCTCAGGAGGTAGTTCTGCTTCATTAAATTCCAAATACCCACTGATAGTGATATTAGCGACCACGTCATCGGACTGGTCGACCGTGATATCTTGCATCACATGAGCGACATTCAAAACTTTCAGCAGTGCTTTGCGGTGAGCCTCAGAACTTAATAGCAAAGATAAAATGGATATTTTAGAGGGATTCTAGTTCAACTGGTCGACGCTTTTGAAGTCACTCTTCTTGATCAATTTGAGGAATTCTTGGCTTTCCTCAAAAGTGATGCTCTTCTTGTGATCTTCAACTTGTTCATTCTCAACCACCGGCCCTTTACCTTTAGACACCTCTGATTCTGCAGCTTTGTTGTCAATAACATTTGTCGGCACTGGAATAATTGTCATGTTCGGAGTGGCAAGTACAGTTGCCCCTGCCTGTGAAGTCGGAGTAAGAATGACCTTCTCCTTAGGCGGGATAACTGTGGGTGTTGGAGATAGCCTAGGAGTGTATTTTGGAGCGAATACACGACCACTGCGAGTCATGCCTCCCGCTCCAGCGATGTTGATGATTTCAGTGTCAGGAATACAAATTTATTTTCCTCCCAAATACGTTGTTGTCTCATAATTCCAAGGCACTGCCTTGGTGTTCTGATACGGAAACGGACTGGGAACACGAAAATGAATTGGTTGAATTCTCTTAGGAGGCGCTTCGACCTTCTTCTTTCTGTACACGATGGTTATTAGTTCAATTACTGCAACTTCTTCTACTGCCCTGGACTTGGAGAACTGTATCAAACCTTGGTCCATCAACTTTTGTATACAACCCCTTAACTCGTTGCAATTGTCTGGATCAAACTCACATATGCGCAATCATCATGTATACCTGTTAGAAACCCAAACTGCTTAATTCTTTTCAATACAATTGACATCAGAGTCTTTACATCTTCGGCTCTCAGTACTGACTCGATAGTTTCCTCTTCGATCACAACGTTGACTGCTGCACCACCGTGATTTGGCAAAGGATTCGTCTTCACATTGGGTTTTTCCTCGGAGAAGGTTAGGATATCCTGATTGATTAAATCTTAGACTTTGTATTTGAGTTCCCAACAGTCTTTTGTAGAATTCCCTATGAATCCAGCGTGATAAGCGCATGAAGCGTTAGGATCATGCTTAGGGCGGAATGGAGGAGTGGTCGCAGGTATTTCCTTTGGTACAATAGCCCCTACATGGATCAGATAGGGCACCAATTCTGCATACGGTACCCGAATTTTGTCAATTTGGGGACGATTACCAAAACTGTTTCTGTTGTTCTGACCTCGACCTTGTCCTTTGTTATCACGATTGTATTATTGGTTCAGATTTCTCTGAGCAGGTGCTGATTGTTGATTATCTTTCTGTGGCTGATACTGACATGGCGGTTGTTGATACTGAGTTGCGGCGACATACGGATACGGATAATACAACATAGGGGGCATCGAAAAGTGATATTGAGGGCGGGAACTTGCTGTCACATCATTTGCTTCCCCCTCATTCTTCTTTGCAAAGCCCCCATGCAACCTCTTGTTCGTTGTCTGCGGAGCGACTGTATCTGTGATCTTCCCTTATTTCAGCCCATTCTCTACACGCTCACCGATATTTACCATATCTATAAAGTTTGTAGATATACTCCCAATCATCTTCTCATAATACATCCCTTGGAGCGTACCCATGAAGATATCCACAAGTCCATTATCAAACAATGTTGGTCGGACCTTGGACGCCATTTCGCGCCAATGCTGAGCATACTCTTTAAAGGTTTCATTAGATCTTTGCGCTTGATTTTGTAACTAAAGCCTTGTCGGAGCCATGTCAAGGTTGTACTTGTATTGTTTCAGAAATGCCTCAGATAGGTCCCTCCATGATCGGATCTTAGTACGTTCCAAACCCATGTACCAATCCAGAGAAGCTTCGGACAGATTGTCCTGGAAGCAATGGATCAGCAAGTCATCATTATCAATATACGACACCATCTTCCTACAATACATGGTGATATTACTACGAGGAAAGCCGAGACCTTTGTATTTCGGGAGGTTCGACACCTTGAATTTCTGCGGAAGCACCACATTCGGAACTAAGCACAGATCTCGAGCATCAATGATAAAGGCTGAGAAACCCTCAATAACCCTTATTCTGTTGTCTAACAGTTGGTAATCCGCAAGCCTGGATGGATCAACAGCGGGAAGAGCGACTTGACTGTCTGGTCGAGAGGTTTCAGGAGCTATCACCTGAGCAGGCATATTCTGCGAAGTAAACAACATTTGTGGCGGGTATGAGAAACCAAGAGGTACTGTTTGAGCGGAATGCACCATATGAGGATACTGCCCTCCATCCTGAGCATTAGGAGCCTAAAGTGCCCCTACCTGCACATACTGGAGTGCATGATTGGTGGGTGCGTAGGTCAGCATGGGCACAGAGGTTATCCCAAGATAACTGAAGGGAGTAGCTTGATTGGCGCTCGCAGGTTGAGCAGCTTGGGCAGGAACCTAAAAGTGGAGGCGCGGGCCTCGGTATTCACCCTTAGCATAAGGAGTTTCATGGGTAACCTAACCTTGATTGTCCCAGGGGTTGGCAGCATCAACCGAAGGAGTCTGAACAGTAGGTATGCCCCATGGGAAAGTAGGGTTTCCAGAAGCAGCATGGACGGTGAGAGTTGGATGAGGGAAGAAGGCCCCCCCATTGGTAAAGTGAGCAGAAACATTTTGGGGCATTCCCCAAGGGTGGCTGTAACACCCTTCTAATATACCCCAATAATTAATTAAAACAACAAAATATGAATCAGAGTAGATATGCAATTTCAGGGTGTCACACTTGGCACTTCACACCAATCATCAAAATAACTTGTCATGCTCATTTATTAATCAAAATAAAACATTGCACAATTCGCAGCGGATAGAAATCTAACAACATTCGAACCATGTAACACATTACATGTAAAATTGTTCAACAACCAACAATGAAAACAAAGTAAAACATCCCGTCCCGATGTTACATATACCAGAGCATGACTCACTAAGGAACTACACTAGACTCCAAGTACTAGCTTCTACTCAATCACTGCTCGTTACCTGAAACATAGTTGTAAGGGTGAGTTCCTCAATCGATATAATAAGCATTATAAAATATCATGTAATGTTAAGTAAATTAACACATTCATCACCCTAATCATATCACACATTCAGCAACGGCAACATCAACTCATAATCATACTCAACTCATAATCATACTCAACTCAAACACAAAACACAAAACACACGTATAATATTGGAATACATCCATTCATATTATACGCCATACATACATTATGAAATGAGACTCCATGCATGCGGTACCGACTATTCGTGAACACATAGTTCAACCTCACCGATCAAACCCAGATACGGCTACCAAGCTCACTAGTCCCACTCATTTGAGACCTAGTGACTCACTCACTAATTCCTCACCATGGGAATTAGCTACCACCATAAAGGCCATGCTATGCACGCTAAATCACCTAGCATGCAAACATCAACAACAATCCACAATGGACATATGCTCATACTCTAAACCATAAACAACTCACTAATTCCTCACCATGGGAATTAGCTACCACCATAAAGGCCATGCTATGCACGCTAAATCACCTAGCATGAAAACATCAACAACAATCCACAATGGACATATGCTCATTGTAACACCCCGATAATAATAAAATAATTATTTGAATTGAGTTAATAATTTATTTATTAATTTAATTAAATAATTGGAAATTTTATTATTATTATTATTGGATTATTATTTTGGAAAATATATAAGTTGGACTTAAGGAAATATCCCATTTGGTAAGAAAAGGTTTTACGTGAAACAGAGAACGATCGTGAAAGAGGAAAAAGGGCAAAGAGACAGAGCAAGGGCTGAAGGTTGAGGAGAGAAAAGCTTGGAGCTCAAAGATTTGCCGGATTACTCAGGTAAGGGGGGTTTATCGTCAATTAACGGGTATTATGGGATAATATGTCATGGGTAGTGATAAGCTGTTGATTGACCCTAATTGGGAATTGTGAATGCTGAAATTTTGTTGGATGAACCGTGTTAGGAGTTGAAATTTAGTCGGTAATTGAGTATGTTGTAATTTCCCGATCGTATGGCTCTTTACGGAATCGGATTCGGAGGTCCGGAAGTCCTCCAATGGCGGAAAATGCGGAGAATTCTGCATTCTGCCTTGAGTTAGCGCAGGAACAGCTTCTGTCTTGCGTTAACCGGTTAACCCAGGGTGTTAACCGGTTAACACTGTGTTGGATTATGAATATGTGCTGTTTTGTCTGCGTTAACCGGTTAACCCAGGGTGTTAACCGGTTAACACTGTTGTAATTTCTGATATTTGGCTGTTTGTGCTGCGTTAACCGGTTAACCCAGGGCGTTAACCGGTTAACACTGTTAAATTTTTGAGACAGAAGGCGTGTTGTGCTGCGTTAACCGGTTAACCCAGGGCGTTAACCGGTTAACGCTGTTGCAGAGTGGAAAAATGTTAATTTTAATGTTGTGTGCCTATTTGAGGGTTGGCCTATGTTGGCCTATGATGTAATAGAGATTAATTCCCGCTGTTTTGAGCAGTATAGATATTAGTGGAGTGTACTAATATTGTGGTTGTTGTTTGGCATGATATAATATGCTTTTGTGATAAATTGTGTTGATAATGTGGAATGGTATACATGATGTTGTGAATGTATGCATTTGTGAATAGACTATTCTATGGCTTAGAGTGTGAGCATGTGTCTATTCTTGATTATCGTTGATGTTGCATTGCTAGGTGATTAGCATGCGTATTGTGGCCTTCGGGTGGTAGCTAATTCCCATGGTGAGGAATTAGTGAGTAAATCATGTTGATTGTTGTTGTTGTTTGCATGCTAGGTGATTAGCGTGCATATCATGGCCCATTTGGGGTGGTAGCTAATTCCCATGGTGAGGAATTAGTGAGTGAGTCACTATGTCTCAAATGAGTGGGACTAGTGAGCTTGGTAGCCGTGCCTGGATTTGGACGGTGAGGTTGAACTATATGTTCACAACATAGTCGGTACCGCATGCATAAGAGTCTCATTGCACAATGAATGTATGGCATATGATGTGAATGGATGCATTCCAGTATCATATGTGTGTTGTGTGTTGTGTTGTTAATGTTGAATATGATGGTTGGATGGATATTGCCGTTGCTGAATGCGTAGTCTGGTTAGGGTGAATTGATGTGTTATTTACTTAGCATTACATGTTGTTCTATAATGCTTATTATATTGATTGAGGAACTCACCCTTACAACTATTTTTCAGGTAACGAGCAGTGAGTTGAGTAGAAGCTAGTGCTATGGAGTCTAGTGTCGTCCTTAGTGGGTCATGCTCTGGTAGATGTAACATCGGGAGGGGATGTTTGACTATGTTTTAATTTAGTTGTTGATCAACTTTACATGTAATGCAGTACATGCTTTGAATGTTGATGTTTTGTATCCGCTGCGTATTATGCAACTGTTTTAATTGATAAATAAATGAGCATGACAGGATGTTTGGATAAATATTGTGAAATGATTGTGTGACACCCTTCGGGGCATAATTACTCTGATTGATATGTTATTATTTAAATTGAATATTATGGGGTATTTAGAAGGGTGTTACATTAGTGGTATCAGAGCATAGTCGGTCGTGTTGAGTCGTAGTTATTCTGTTCCCCTGTACGGGATAGGTGTTGTGTAACCCTATCAGTACTTATTTGTTTTAGTTGTTGGGTTTTCAGAATAGAGATGGCTGGAAGAGGTAGAGATGATGCTGCGATTGCTGAGGCTCTGGGTATGCTAGCTGGAGTACTTGGAGGAAATCCGAATGTTGTGGGGATGGGAGCTGCTCGTCAGTTGAGTGAATTCCAGAAGAACAATCCTCCGATGTTCAAAGGAGCATACGATCCAGATGGTGCTCAGAAGTGGTTGAAAGAGATAGAGAGGATCTTCAGAGTAACTGAGTGTGCTGATAACCAGAAGGTCAGGTTCGGTACACATATGCTGTCAGAAGAAGCTGATGATTGGTGGGTTGCTACCCGCACTGAGTTGGAAACTGCTGGAAATGCTGAGATTACTTGGGCTGTGTTCAGGGAAAGATTCCTGAGGAAGTACTTTCCAGAGGATGTCAGAGGGAAGAAAGAGATAGAATTCTTGGAATTGAAGCAGGGTAACAGGTCTGTTACTGAGTATGCTGCGAAGTTCACAGAGCTGTCAAAGTACTATACTCCTTATAGTGAGGCTGCTGGAGAATTTTCGAAGTGTGTGAAGTTTGAGAACGGGTTGCGTCCCGAGATCAAGCAAGCAATTGGATATCAGCGAATCAGGGTGTTTTCTGATTTGGTTGACTGTTGCAGGATTTTTGAACAGGATTCCAAAGCCAGAGCAGAGAGCTATCAGCAGAGGGTCGATAGGAAGGGTAAGAATCAGGTTGATCGTGGGAAACCGTATGCAGCTGGCAAAGGTTTTCAGAGGCAGAGTGGAATGAAGAGGCCTAGTGGGGGAGACTCTAGTGCTCCTGCTAAGTGTTACAGATGTGGTCAGGCTGGACATCGTATCCATGAGTGTACCAGTAATGAGAAGAAGTGTTTCAAATGTGGAAAAGGTGGTCATTTGGCTGCAGATTGCCGGTTGAAGACTGTGACTTGCTTCAACTGTGGAGAGGTGGGTCATATCAGTCCACAGTGTCCTAAGCCAAAGAAAGAGAATCAGCCGGGAGGCAAGGTTTTTGCTTTATCAGGTTCTGAGACTTTTGCAGATGAGCGTTTGATCCGAGGTACGTGTTATATTAATGGCTTTCCTCTTGTAGCTATTATTGACACCGGTGCTACTCATTCCTTTATATCTTTGGATTGTGCTGTGAAACTTAAGTTAGAAATATCTGAGATGTTTGGTAGCATGGTGATTGACACTCCTGCGAAGGGTTCAGTGACTACTACTTCAATTTGTTTAAGTTGCCCTTTGAGTATTTTTGGTAGGAACTTTGGGATAGACCTTGTGTGTCTTCCATTAGTGCAGATTGATGTTATCTTGGGTATGAACTGGTTGGTGTTTAACCGGGTTTCTATCAATTGTTTTGATAAGACTGTGATATTTCCTGAGATTGAGGAAGGCAAGAGTTTGTTTCTATCAGCGAGGCAGGTGAATGAGGAAGTAGCAGATGGGGCAGAGTTGTTTATGCTGTTAGCGACTTTGGAGGCTAAAGATAAACTGGTGATTGGTGATCTAGCTGTGGTGTGTGATTTTCCTGATGTGTTTCCGGAAGAAGTGAATGAATTACCGCCAGAGCGTGAAGTTGAGTTCTCGATTGATTTGGTACCTGGTACTAGACCGATATCGATGGCTCCTTATCGTATGTCTGCTGTTGAGCTAGCTGAATTGAAGAGTCAGTTGGAAGATTTGTTGGATAAGAAATTCATTCGTCCGAGTGTGTCACCGTGGGGTGCACCAGTGTTGTTGGTTAAGAAGAAAGAAGGTACTATGAGGTTGTGTGTGGATTACAGACAACTGAATAAAGTGACGATCAAGAATCGGTATCCTTTACCGAGGATTGATGATTTGATGGATCAATTGGTTGGTGCTAGTGTGTTCAGCAAGATAGATTTGAGATCTGGGTATCATCAGATACGTGTGAAGACTGAAGATATTCAGAAGACTGCTTTCAGAACGAGGTATGGACATTATGAGTATTCTGTAATGCCTTTTGGTGTGACTAATGCGCCTGGAGTATTTATGGAGTACATGAATAGGATTTTCCATCCGTACTTGGATCAGTTTGTTGTGGTGTTTATCGATGACATTTTGGTGTATTCGAAATCTGAAGAAGAGCATGCTGAGCATTTGAGAGTGGTTTTAGGAGTGCTGCGAGAAAAGCAGTTATTTGCTAAACTCTCTAAGTGTGAATTTTGGTTAGAAGAAGTTAGTTTTCTTGGTCATGTGATTTTAAGAGGTGGTGTTGCTGTTGATCCTTCTAAGATAGAAGCGGTATCTAAGTGGGAAGCTCCGAAGTCGGTTGCTGAAATTCGAAGTTTCCTTGGTTTGGCTGGTTATTATAGGAAGTTCATTGAGGGATTTTCCAAGTTGGCGTTACCATTGACGGTGTTGACTAGAAAGGGGCAAGCGTTTGTTTGGGACTCGAAATGTGAAGAAGGTTTCCAAGAGTTAAAGCGAAGATTGACTACTGCTCCTATTCTGATATTACCGAGTTCGTCGGAATTATTTGAGGTTTATTGTGATGCTTCATTGTTGGGTTTAGGTGGTGTGTTGATGCAGAATAAGCAGGTTATAGCTTATGCTTCGAGACAGCTAAGGGTTCATGAGAGGAACTATCCGACACACGATTTAGAGTTGGCAGCTGTGGTATTTGTTCTGAAGTTGTGGAGGCATTATTTGTATGGATCAAGATTTGAGGTTTTCAGTGACCATAAAAGTTTAAAGTATTTGTTTGATCAGAAAGAGCTGAATATGAGACAGAGAAGATGGTTAGAATTTCTGAAAGATTATGATTTTGGTTTGAATTACCATCCGGGTAAAGCAAACGTGGTGGCTGATGCATTGAGTCGGAAATCATTGCATATGTCTATGTTAATGGTTAAGGAATTGGATTTAATTGAACAGTTTAGAGACTTGAGTTTGGTGTGTGAGAGTACTCACAATAGTGTTAAATTGGGAATGTTGAAGTTAACAAGTGGGATTCTGGATGAGATTAGAGAGGGTCAGAAATCTGATATGCTTTTGGTTGATAAGTTGACTTTAGTGAATCAAGGTCAGGGTGGTGAATTCCGAGTTGATGAGAATGGTGTTTTGAGATTTGGTAATCGGGTGTGTATTCCAGATGTTACAGGACTTAAGAAGAGTATTCTTGAAGAAGGACATCGTAGTGGTTTGAGTATTCATCCTGGAGCTACGAAGATGTATCATGATTTGAAAAGATTATTTTGGTGGCCAGGAATGAAGAGAGAAATTGCGAGTTTTGTCTATTCCTGTTTGACTTGTCAGAAGTCAAAGATTGAGCATCAGAAGCCGTCTGGGCTAATGCAACCGTTGGCTATTCCAGAGTGGAAGTGGGATAGTATCAGTATGGATTTTGTTTCTGGTTTACCAAGGACAAATAAGAATTTTGAGGCTATTTGGGTGATTGTTGACAGATTGACAAAGTCGGCTCATTTCATTTCGATCAGAATGGATTATCCGTTAGAGAGACTAGCTGAGTTGTATATTGAGAAGATTGTAAGTTTGCATGGTATTCCGTCTAGTATTGTTTCGGACAGAGATCCTAGATTTACATCGAAGTTCTGGGAAGGTTTGCAGAAGGCTTTGGGAACTAAGCTGAGGTTGAGTTCTGCATATCATCCGCAGACTGATGGTCAGACTGAGAGGACGATTCAGTCATTAGAGGATCTTCTGAGAGCGTGTGTTTTGGAGAAGGGAGGTGCTTGGGATTGTTATTTGCCTTTGATTGAGTTTACCTACAACAATAGTTTTCATTCGAGTATTGGTATGGCACCGTTTGAAGCTTTGTATGGTAGGAGATGTCGGACACCTTTATGTTGGTATGAGTCCGGTGAGAGTGCGGTGGTTGGACCGGAGATTGTTCAACAAACTACGGAAAAGATTAAGATGATTCAGGATAAGATGAGAATTGCTAAGAGTCGTCAGAAGAGTTATCATGATAAGAGGAGGAAATCACTTGAATTCCAAGAGGGAGATCATGTGTTTCTTCGTGTTACTCCGATAACTGGTGTTGGTCGAGCCTTGAAGTCGAAGAAGTTGACACCTCGATTTATTGGTCCTTATCAGATTTTGGAGAGGATAGGGGAAGTAGCCTATCGTATCGCTTTACCGCCGTCGCTTGCGAATTTGCATGACGTTTTTCATGTGTCTCAGTTGAGGAGGTACATTCATGATCCGTCGCATGTAGTCCAAGTAGATGATGTACAGGTGAGAGATAACCTGACTGTTGAAACATCACCTATGAGGATTGAGGATCGAGAGTTGAAGCAGTTGCGGGGTAAAGAGATTGCCTTGGTGAAGGTAGCTTGGGGAGGACCAGCAGGTGGCAATGTGACTTGGGAACTTGAGAGTCAGATGAAAGAGTCTTATCCGGAGTTATTCGCTTGAGGTATGTTTTCGAGGACGAAAACTCTTTTAGTGGGGGAGAGTTGTAACACCCCGATAATAATAAAATAATTATTTGAATTGAGTTAATAATTTATTTATTAATTTAATTAAATAATTGGAAATTTTATTATTTTTATTATTGGATTATTATTTTGGAAAATATATAAGTTGGACTTAAGGAAATATCCCATTTGGTAAGAAAAGGTTTTACGTGAAACAGAGAACGATCGTGAAAGAGGAAAAAGGGCAAAGAGACAGAGCAAGGGCTGAAGGTTGAGGAGAGAAAAGCTTGGAGCTCAAAGATTTGCCGGATTACTCAGGTAAGGGGGGTTTATCGTCAATTAACGGGTATTATGGGATAATATGTCATGGGTAGTGATAAGCTGTTGATTGACCCTAATTGGGAATTGTGAATGCTGAAATTTTGTTGGATGAACCGTGTTAGGAGTTGAAATTTAGTCGGTAATTGAGTATGTTGTAATTTCCCGATCGTATGGCTCTTTACGGAATCGGATTCGGAGGTCCGGAAGTCCTCCAATGGCGGAAAATGCGGAGAATTCTGCATTCTGCCTTGAGTTAGCGCAGGAACAGCTTCTGTCTTGCGTTAACCGGTTAACCCAGGGTGTTAACCGGTTAACACTGTGTTGGATTATGAATATGTGCTGTTTTGTCTGCGTTAACCGGTTAACCCAGGGTGTTAACCGGTTAACACTGTTGTAATTTCTGATATTTGGCTGTTTGTGCTGCGTTAACCGGTTAACCCAGGGCGTTAACCGGTTAACACTGTTAAATTTTTGAGACAGAAGGCGTGTTGTGCTGCGTTAACCGGTTAACCCAGGGCGTTAACCGGTTAACGCTGTTGCAGAGTGGAAAAATGTTAATTTTAATGTTGTGTGCCTATTTGAGGGTTGGCCTATGTTGGCCTATGATGTAATAGAGATTAATTCCCGCTGTTTTGAGCAGTATAGATATTAGTGGAGTGTACTAATATTGTGGTTGTTGTTTGGCATGATATAATATGCTTTTGTGATAAATTGTGTTGATAATGTGGAATGGTATACATGATGTTGTGAATGTATGCATTTGTGAATAGACTATTCTATGGCTTAGAGTGTGAGCATGTGTCTATTCTTGATTATCGTTGATGTTGCATTGCTAGGTGATTAGCATGCGTATTGTGGCCTTCGGGTGGTAGCTAATTCCCATGGTGAGGAATTAGTGAGTAAATCATGTTGATTGTTGTTGTTGTTTGCATGCTAGGTGATTAGCGTGCATATCATGGCCCATTTGGGGTGGTAGCTAATTCCCATGGTGAGGAATTAGTGAGTGAGTCACTATGTCTCAAATGAGTGGGACTAGTGAGCTTGGTAGCCGTGCCTGGATTTGGACGGTGAGGTTGAACTATATGTTCACAACATAGTCGGTACCGCATGCATAAGAGTCTCATTGCACAATGAATGTATGGCATATGATATGAATGGATGCATTCCAGTATCATATGTGTGTTGTGTGTTGTGTTGTTAATGTTGAATATGATGGTTGGATGGATATTGCCGTTGCTGAATGCGTAGTCTGGTTAGGGTGAATTGATGTGTTATTTACTTAGCATTACATGTTGTTCTATAATGCTTATTATATTGATTGAGGAACTCACCCTTACAACTATTTTTCAGGTAACGAGCAGTGAGTTGAGTAGAAGCTAGTGCTATGGAGTCTAGTGTCGTCCTTAGTGGGTCATGCTCTGGTAGATGTAACATCGGGAGGGGATGTTTGACTATGTTTTAATTTAGTTGTTGATCAACTTTACATGTAATGCAGTACATGCTTTGAATGTTGATGTTTTGTATCCGCTGCGTATTATGCAACTGTTTTAATTGATAAATAAATGAGCATGACAGGATGTTTGGATAAATATTGTGAAATGATTGTGTGACACCCTTCGGGGCATAATTACTCTGATTGATATGTTATTATTTAAATTGAATATTATGGGGTATTTAGAAGGGTGTTACACTCATACTCTAAGCCATAAACAGTCCATCCACAATTGCATACATAATAGATATATTCACAGCATTATGCATACCATCATACATCATCAGCATATTTATCACAGAATCATATCATGTCATGCCAAATAATAAAATCACAGTATTAGCATACTCTACTAATACCTATACTGCTCAAAACAACGGGAAATGATCCCTACTATATCGTACATGCAATATATCATTCACCCATATAGGCCAATCATCAAATATGTACACATAATTCCCTTCCAAAACGTACACAATATTTAAATATCAATTTTTCACTTTTCAAACAGTGTTAACCTGTTAACGCATTTGGTTAACCTGTTAACGCAAGACAGAATACAAATTTAACAGTTTTTCAACAGTGTTAACCGGTTAACGCCCTGGGTTAACCTGTTAACGCAAGACAGAATACAAATTTAACAGTTTTTCAACAGCGTTAACCGGTTAACGCCCTGGGTTAACCTGTTAACGCAAGACAGAATGCAATTCTAACAGGATTTTAACAGTGTTAACCGGTTAACGCCCTGGGTTAACCTGTTAACGCAAGACAGAATGCAATTCTAACAGGATTTCAACAGCGTTAACCTGTTAACGCATTTGGTTAACCCGTTAACGCAAGACAGAATACGTTTTTGGCAAATTATAACAGTGTTAACCTGTTAACGCCCTGGGTTAACCTGTTAACGCAAGATAGAAAATTTATTTTTTTAATTATCATAACAGTGTTAACCGGTTAACACCCTGGGTTAACCGGTTAACGCAAGACAGAAAGCTGTCCCTGCGCTAACACGGAACAGAATGCAGATTTCCCCGCATTTTTCGCCGTTGGAGGACTTCCGGACCTCCGATTTCGATTCTGTAAAAAGCTACAACACCAGAAAATTACAACTCATCCAAATACAGATCCATTCACGGTTTTATCGTAATTTATTCATCACAATTTGCAGCATTCATCATCCTGATTAGGGTCAATTCAATGGCTTATCACTACCCATTACATGTTAACCCATAATACCCATTAAACGACGATAAACCCCCCTTACCTGAGTTAATCCGGCAATTGATTCTTCGACCTTCAACAATCGTGAATTCTCCTCTTGAGCCCTAGCCTCTTCTTCTCCCTTTCTCCACTTTTCAGTCGCTTCTCTGTTTTCACGTGAAAAACCCTTTTCTAAATGGGACTCTTTACTGATTCCAAAAATATTTCAATTCCAATTTTATAATTCCAATAATAATAATCCAATAATATTCCAATTATTTAATTAAATTAATAAATATACTAATAATAATATATATGAATGGTTTATCTCCTCTCATTCATATTATCATCATAATATACTATTAAACTTAAATTAAATAATTATCATATTTTATCGGGGTGTTACAACTCTCCCCCACTAAAAGAGTTTTCGTCCTCGAAAACATACCTCAAGCGAATAACTCTGGATAAGACTCCTTCATCTGACTCTCAAGTTCCCAAGTCACATTGCCACCTGCTGGTCCTCCCCAAGCTACCTTTACCAACGCAATCTCTTTACCCCGCAACTGCTTCAACTCTCGATCCTCTATCCTCATAGGTGATGTTTCAACAGTCAGGTTATCTCTCACCTGTACATCATCTACTTGGACCACATGCGACGGATCAGGAATGTACCTCCTCAACTGAGACACATGAAAACCTCATGCAAATCGCAAGTGACGGCGGTAAAGCGATACGATAGGCTACCTCCCCTATCCTCTCCAAAATCTGATAAGGACCAATAAATCGAGGTGTCAACTTCTTCGACTTCAAAGCTCGACCAACCCCAGTTATCGGAGTAACACGAAGAAACACATGATCTCCCTCTTGAAACTCAAGTGACTTCCTCCTCTTGTCGTGATAACTCTTCTGACGACTCTGAGCAATCCTCATCTTCTCCTGAATCATCTTAATCTTTTCCGTAGTTTGTTGAACAATCTTCGGTCCAACCACAACACTCTCACCGGACTCATACCAACATAAAGGTGTCCGACATCTCCTACCATACAAAGCTTCAAACGGTGCCATACCAATGCTCGAATGAAAACTATTGTTGTAGGTAAACTCAATCAAAGGTAAATAACAATCCCAAGCACCTCCCTTTTCCAAAACACAAGCCCTCAAAAGATCCTCCAGTGACTGAATCGTCCTCTCAGTCTGACCATCAGTCTGCGGATGATATGCAGAACTCAATCTCAGCTTAGTTCCCAAAGCCCTCTGCAAACCTTCCCAGAACTTCGATGTAAATCTAGGATCTCTGTCCGAAACAATACTCGACGGAATACCATGCAAACTTACAATTTTCTCAATATACAACTCAGCTAATCTCTCTAACGGATAATCCATTCTGATCGGAATGAAATGAGCCGATTTTGTCAATCTGTCAACAATCACCCAAATAGCTTCAAAATTCTTAATTGTCCTCGGTAAACCAGAAACAAAATCCATACTGATACTATCCCACTTCCACTCTGGAATAGCCAACGGTTGCATTAGCCCAGACGACTTCTGATGCTCAATCTTTGACTTCTGACAAGTCAAACAGGAATAAACAAAACTCGCAATTTCCCTTTTCATTCCCGGCCACCAAAATAACTTTTTCAAATCATGATACATCTTCGTAGCCCCAGGATGAATACTCAGGCCACTATGATGTCCTTCCTCAAGAATACTCTTCTTAAGTTCGGTAACATCCGGAATACACACCCGATTACCAATTTCAAAACACCATTCTCATCAACTCTGAATTCACCACCTTGACCTTGATTCACTAGAGTCAACTTATCAACCAAAAGCACATCGGATTTCTGACCCTCTCTAATCTCATCCAGAATACCACTCGTTAACTTCAACATTCCCAATTTAACACTATTGTGAGTACTCTCACACACTAAACTCAAGTCTCTAAACTGCTCAATTAAATCCAATTCCTTAACCATTAACATAGACATATGCAATGATTTCCGACTCAATGCATCAGCCACTACGTTTGCTTTACCCGGATGGTAATTCAAACCAAAGTCATAATCCTTCAGAAACTCTAACCATCTCCTCTGCCTCATATTCAGCTCTTTCTGATCAAACAAATACTTTAAACTTTTATGGTCACTGAAAACCTCAAATCTTGACCCGTACAAGTAATGCCTCCATAACTTCAGAACAAATACCACATCTGCCAACTCTAAATCGTGTGTCGGATAGTTCCTCTCATGAACCTTCAGTTGTCTCGAAGCATAAGCTACAACCTGCTTATTCTGCATCAAAACACCACCCAAACCCAACAATGAAGCATCACAGTAAGCCTCAAATGGTTCCGACGGACTTGTAAATTCAGAATAGGAGCAGTAGTTAACCTTCTCTTTAACTCTTGGAAACCTTCTTCACATTTTAAGTCCCAAACAAACGCTTGCCCCTTTCTAGTCAACATCGTCAACGGTAACGCCAACTTAGAAAATCCCTCAATGAATCTCCTATAATAACCTGCAAGTCCAAGAAAACTCCTTATCTCAGAAACTGACTTCGGAGCTTCCCACTTAGATACCGCTTCTATCTTAGAAGGATCAACAGCAACACCACCTCTTGAAACCACATGACCAAGAAAACTAACCTCTTCTAACCAAAATTCACACTTGGACAGTTTAGCAAATAACTTCTTTTCTCGTAGAACTCCTAAAACCACTCTCAAATGTTCAGCATGCGCTTCTTCAGATTTCGAATACACCAAAATATCGTCAATAAACACCACAACAAACTTGTCTAGGTACGGATGGGAAATCCTATTCATATACTCCATAAATACCCCAGGCGCATTAGTCACACCAAAAGGCATTACAGAATACTCATAATGTCCATACCTTGTTCTGAAAGCAGTCTTCTGAATACCCTCAGTTTTCACACGTATCTGATGATACCCCGATCTCAAATCTATTTTGCTGAACACACTCGCACCAACCAACTGTCCATCAAATCATCAATCCTCGGCAAAGGATACCGATTCTTGATCGTCACTTTATTCAGTTGCCTGTAGTCCACACACAACCTCATAGTACCTTCTTTCTTCTTAACCAATAACACTGGTGCGCCCCACGGTGACACACTCGGACGAATAAATTTCTTATCCAACAGATCTTCCAACTGACTCTTCAATTCAGTTAACTCAACAGCAGACATACGGTACGGAGCCATCGACATCGGCCTAGTACCAGGTACCAAATCAATCGAGAACTCAACTTCACGCTCTGGCGGTAATTCATTCACTTCTTCAGGAAACACATCAGGAAAATCACACACCACGGCTAGATCGCAAATTACCAGTTTATCTTTAGCCTCCAAAGTCGCTAACAGCATAAACAACTCTGCCCCATCTGCTACTGCCTCATCATAGGGAGTGTAATACTTTGACAGCTCTGTGAACTTAGCAGCATACTCAGTAACAGACCGGTTGCCCCGCTTCAATTCTAAGAACTCTATCTCTTTCTTTCCTCTGACATCCTCTGGAAAGTACTTCCTCAGGAATCTCTCTCTGAACACCGCCCAAGTGATCTCAGCACTCCCAGCAGCTTCCAACTCAGTGCGGGCAGCAACCCACCAATCATCTGCTTCCTCTGACGGCATATGCGTACCGAACCTGACCTTCTGGTTATCGGCACACTCAGTCACTCGGAAGATCCTCTCGATCTCCTTCAGCCACTTCTGAGCACCATCTGGATCGTATGCTCCCTTGAACATTGGAGGATTGTTCTTCTGGAACTCACTCAGTTGACGAGCAGCTCCCAATCCCACAACATTCGGATTCCCTCCAAGTACTCCAGCTAGCATACCCAGAGCCTCAGCAATCGCAGCATCGTCTCTACCTCTTCCAGCCATCTCTATTCTGAGTTAATCCAACAAGCTAAAACAATAAGTACTGATAGGGTTACACAACACCTATCACATACAGGGAAACAGAATAATTACGACTCGACTCGACCGACTATGCTCTGATACCACTAATGTAACACCCTTCTAAAATACCCCAATAATTAATTAAAACAACAAAATATGAATCAGAGTAGATATGCAATTTCAGGGTGTCACACTTGGCACTTCACACCAATCATCAAAATAACTTGTCATGCTCATTTATTAATCAAAATAAAACATTGCACAATTCGCAGCGGATAGAAATCTAACAACATTCGAACCATGTAACACATTACATGTAAAATTGTTCAACAACCAACAATGAAAACAAAGTAAAACATCCCGTCCCGATGTTACATATACCAGAGCATGACTCACTAAGGAACTACACTAGACTCCAAGTACTAGCTTCTACTCAATCACTGCTCGTTACCTGAAACATAGTTGTAAGGGTGAGTTCCTCAATCGATATAATAAGCATTATAAAATATCATGTAATGTTAAGTAAATTAACACATTCATCACCCTAATCATATCACACATTCAGCAACGGCAACATCAACTCATAATCATACTCAACTCAAACACAAAACACAAAACACACGTATAATATTGGAATACATCCATTCATATTATACGCCATACATACATTATGAAATGAGACTCCATGCATGCGGTACCGACTATTCGTGAACACATAGTTCAACCTCACCGATCAAACCCAGATACGGCTACCAAGCTCACTAGTCCCACTCATTTGAGACCTAGTGACTCACTCACTAATTCCTCACCATGGGAATTAGCTACCACCATAAAGGCCATGCTATGCACGCTAAATCACCTAGCATGCAAACATCAACAACAATCCACAATGGACATATGCTCATACTCTAAACCATAAACAACTCACTAATTCCTCACCATGGGAATTAGCTACCACCATAAAGGCCATGCTATACACGCTAAATCACCTAGCATGCAAACATCAACAACAATCCACAATGGACATATGCTCATACTCTAAGCATAAACAGTCCATCCACAATTGCATACATAATAGATATATTCACAGCATTATGCATACCATCATACATCATCAGCATATTTATCACAGAATCATATCATGTCATGCCAAATAATAAATCACAGTATTAGCACACTCTACTAATACCTATACTGCTCAAAACAACGGGAAATGATCCCTACTATATCATACATGCAATATATCATTCACCCATATAGGCCAATCATCAAATATGTACACATAATTCCCTTCCAAAACGTACACAATATTTAAATATCAATTTTTCACTTTTCAAATAGTGTTAACCTGTTAACGCATTTGGTTAACCTGTTAACGCAAGACAGAATACAAATTTAACAGTTTTTCAACAGTGTTAACCGGTTAACGCCCTGGGTTAACCTGTTAACGCAAGACAGAATACAAATTTAACAGTTTTTCAACAGCGTTAACCGGTTAACGCCCTGGGTTAACCTGTTAACGCAAGACAGAATGCAATTCTAACAGGATTTTAACAGTGTTAACCGGTTAACGCCCTGGGTTAACCTGTTAACGCAAGACAGAATGCAATTCTAACAGGATTTCAACAGCGTTAACCTGTTAACGCATTTGGTTAACCCGTTAACGCAAGACAGAATACGTTTTTGGCAAATTATAACAGTGTTAACCTGTTAACGCCCTGGGTTAACCTGTTAACGCAAGACAGAAAATTTATTTTTTTAATTATCATAACAGTGTTAACCGGTTAACACCCTGGGTTAACCGATTAACGCAAGACAGAAAGCTGTCTCTGCGCTAACACGGAACAGAATGCAGATTTCCCCGCATTTTTCGCCGTTGGAGGACTTCCGGACCTCCGATTTCGATTCCGTAAAAAGCTACAACACCAGAAAATTACAACTCATCCAAATACAGATCCATTCACGGTTTTATCGTAATTTATTCATCACAATTTGCAGCATTCATCATCCTGATTAGGGTCAATTCAATGGCTTATCACTACCCATTACATGTTAACCCATAATACCCATTAAACGACGATAAACCCCCCTTACCTGAGTTAATCCGGCAATTGATTCTTCGACCTTCAACAATCGTGAATTCTCCTCTTGAGCCCTAGCCTCTTCTTCTCCCTTTCTCCACTTTTCAGTCGCTTCTCTGTTTTCACGTGAAAAACCCTTTTCTAAATGGGACTCTTTACTGATTCCAAAAATGTTCCAATTCCAATTTTATAATTCCAATAATAATAATCCAATAATATTCCAATTATTTAATTTAATTAATAAATATACTAATAATAATATATATGAATGGTTTATCTCCTCTCATTCATATTATCATCATAATATACTATTAAACTTAAATTAAATAATTATCATATTTTATCGGGGTGTTACAGTGGGCAGCAACAAGCCTATTCATGTCAGCAGGGACCAATTGACGGTTCTCAATAGTCGGTACTACAGTTTCCACCGGAGTTTCGACGGTAGCACCAGCAGTAACAGCAGGATTGGCCACCCGAGCAGCATGGATGGCGTTGTCATCAGTAGGGTTGGCAGAGACAGGAGCCCTCTGAGTCTGGAGGAGTTCCAAGATGGCATCCATGTTACCTTGGAAAAGTTCCATTCTGCCCTAGACTTGGGCGAGCGATTCACGGACACCAGCGTTGTCAGCTTCAAAGTCATCCATGATCTTGGATTTGTTTGCGCGAGTGAAATAGTGACAGCGAGTCGTCGTTTTTGCTGTGGAAAGATGGTGAGTAAGCATTTTGTTTTCTGGAAGCTCGTGACAGATAAATGCGTGAATGCATGCATATATGCAAAAAAATTGATATGTGCATATTCATGTTATATTTATTTTTGTAAAGGAAAAATTTCCACGAAATCCTTGAGTTTGTTTATCAACATAAGCAAATACAAAGCATAAAGAGAGACAGTTTATGAAGCCAATAGCCAATAAACTCTTTTATTCATATATCAATAAAGTGGAATACAAGTACATATCATATCAATAAGTTGCCCGCTAGGTTACAATAGTCTCAACATCGACCCTATCAGACATCAACCTAGCGACAAGAGTGAAATACAAATCAAACCCAAAGGGCGTTATTTAGAAACATCTTGATAGTAGATCCTTATAATAAATCTGAGAATTCGGGGAAGGGCATGCCCTCCCTTCTCCCAACATCGTGCTTCCTTCAGGTGGTAGATCGTGATCGGGTTCACCTGAAATGCTTCTCACAGATGCTTCCCTCTGGTTGGGGAGATTTTCAAGATGTCCATTGTGTTTCTTTGGACGATCATTCTCTTGTTCGAGTAGGTTGGTGCCTTCTAGGTTCTTGTGTGTTTGCTCTTTTAGCTCGCAGATCTCCTCAAGTTTCTAGTTTAGCTCATACTGATTCTGACAGAGAGTGACCTCTAACTGTTTGGTGCGGCTTTGCTCATCCTTCATCCCTTTATTGCAAGCTTCTAGCTGGTCTCGGAGCTTCTTGGTTTGTTCTATGTAATTAAGCTCTGCTTTGCAAGCCTGGTATTGAGTCTCGGCTAATTGTTTCTTCTCTGATGTCAGACTGGCATAAGCTCTCTTGAGTGTGTCACCCACCTTGATTCTTTTGAATACCTCGGTTTACATCTCATCATCTGATTGACGCACCCTGTCTCTTTTCTGATGCAAGTTGAACTTCAAAGTTTCTTTCTCCAAGGAGATCTTACCAAGCCTATATTTAAGATCATCTCTCTCTTTCTCTAGGGCCCTGATAACTCTTTTCAACTCATTAACCTCAGAAGTTTGATGGATTACTGGTTCAGGAGGCTTGATGCTCATGGAGGGTTCAAACGGAAATGACAGCAAAATCTCACTAACCCTATCTTTTATCCATTTGGTGTAAGCTTCCTTGGCAATGAAATTCTTCTTACCTATTTATGCTCTTCCTTAAGGACAAATTGCTCCCCCAGCCTTGACGATCTTCTTGACTAATTATGGATCTTCAACCCCTTCGTACAAGACGAAACCTTCTACACCTCTGAGACCAGGCTTATCTATGATGGGGTATCCCAAATGTCATAATGCCAACCTCAAATCATAATTGATTCCCCCTTTCATACCAAGAAGAGGTACATTAGAAAAATCACCACAATTGAGGATGAGTTTGATGTTGTCGTAGATTCGAGAATACCAGGAGATGTCTTCAGCGTTCAAGGACATGATCCGCTGGGACCACTTCAAATTGTCTTTGTTTTCAATAAAAGGGCCTTTGTTCGGTAGATGCGAAATAAACCATCTATACAGCAAATAAGTACAGCAGGCGATGGTTCCTTTCTTCTTTTGGGTCCTCACATGGATGGAGTAGTAAGTATCAGCAAGAAGAGTGGGAACATGGTTCTGAGTTAGAAAGATGTGAATAGCAGCCAGATCTACGAATTCTTCCATGTTCGGAAACAGTACGATCCCATAGATTAGTAGAGCTAGATTGGCGTTGAAGTTCATCCAACTCCCAGCTTCGGCGAAGGCAATAGATTTATCTACTAGAAACATTAAGGTGAAGCCATGAATTCCACCCTTATGTTTCAAGTTCAGCTCCACTTCCTTCTTCCCTATATGGAGGGCTTCAGCAAGGACTTGATATTTGAGGAGTTCCTTAGTGCGCACATAAGGCACTTGGTTCTTGATCCTAATACCCAGAATATGTGAATACTCTTCCAATGTGGGTGCCAGTTGGTAATCTTGGAATGTAAAGCATCTTAGCGGAGGATCGTAGAATTGCACCAGAGTGTGCACAACAGTGGTGTTGACTTCGGTGTTCAGGATTCCCAAAAGGTTGCCATAAGACGTCTTGAAGTCATCTTTGTTTCCAAGATCTAGACGTGCCCTTAGTCCCCTCAAGACAGTCAATTGAGGTTCCACGAACTTGTAACTGTGAATGTTTTTCCTCTCGGGATTCATGCTCTGTCTCGAATGCTTAGTCAATAAACTGGACTGTTGGATTCCTGGAAAAGAAATGCATATGAAAATTTGTTGTCATGATGAATGATAATGTAATGATGGGATGATATAAGTCACGCAGATTCAAAACTCTGATATGTTCTGAATAATCTGTATATGCCATTTATTGTATGTTCAAAAGTTCGATGCAACACGAATATCAAGGTAGGTAGAATCTATGGCTTCCTGCAATAAAAACCCATATCCTTCTCACAGGTGTGGACTATGCTCTAAGGTGGTCCCTAGAAGGTCTCCCAGAGTCATAGACTCGAAATAGAAATACCCTGCCATAGTGAATACTCACAGGACAGAAGTACTTCCAAGTGAATCTAGTCTGGGTGTGGTTCTCATGACAACCCAACGCACGAAACGCATGCGTACACGATTATCCATGAGTCTAACCTATGTGTATACTAAGCTTGGTTACAGAGCTTTCCTCTCATGTAGTCTATCCCAACCCAACAATAGCATAACAGGTAATATCCATAACAATATCTAGAACAATAAAGTAAATGTGATAAATAAGCGAGTATATGCATAAAGATAAACACCTAAAACTAGCGAGAGAATAACCTAAACTAGGCTCAACTCCTTTTAGCGACTAGGAAGTACTCCAAGTGGCGAAGTCTCCCCAACAGAGTTGTCAACTGAAGCTAGCGGAAATATACCCGAACGTATCGCACACTCGAATATACAACAGAGTCGCCATTGAAATTTATTTATCCCCAAAAGGAAGGGAGAACATCGATAAAACCCGGGGGAAAGAGATATACTAGGTAAGGAAGTCGGTTAAGCAAGGGGAATGTATTAGCACCCTAAACTTCCATGGTACTCCATGGGAACCGTTTTGATTGTTCTCGCTCGAATGGGTGTTACATCTAAAATTACTCGCAAAATAATGGGGAAAGGAAAATAAATAGATAAAGTGCTCGATGAGGATTGGGGCCCTCATGCGTACGTATCCTCATAATGCAATAAGGAATTCAGAACTTCGTAGTTTAAGGAACTAGAGACATAAGATGGAAAAAACTGTGATCGAAGTATGGTCTGAACCAAAGAATAGTGTTTTGATCCCAGACAAGGGTGAAAAGATGAACCCAAGAGTAAGGTAGCTATTACCAATACGTGGACCAACAGGCCGCACTATAGGGTAAAGCCGAAAAGACAAAGAAATAGGTATTTGGGCATGGTCTCAAACATCTCTTGGTTCACAAGGTAACGTAAGAAGGAGCACAAAGAGGTAGTGTATTTGGCTCTAAGAATAGGTATATCACATGGAGTGAATGAAGGTAGAATATGAATGTATCATGGAGATGAATGGAATGACGTGACCAAAGTCACAAAAATTGAATATCTGGTGACAAGTGACTGAGGAAGTATGGTTTGAAACCAAAAGATGAAAGTGTATTGGAATCCATAGGAGAAATGAGATTTATACCATAGAGGGAAACATCTTTAACCGATATGTGGACTAGCAGGCCGCCACTATAGGGTGTATAGCCAAAAAGGAAGGAATTAAATGTTTGAGGTTGTATCCCAAACAAATCTAGGTGGAAAGGCGGACTACATTAGGTGTCCTAAAAGGGTATGTATGGAATCCCAAAGAAATTGTATTTTGATGTCAAAGAACAGTATGTCGCTGGGTGAACGATTTATGATTGAGGGTAGGTAATGGATTTTGAAAGATATGAATGGTGCCCTAAGGCGAAGGAGGAATAATTAGGAGTATGCTCGCCAAGGATTCGTATCCTCATGCCTACGTATTCTCATCATGCAATGAGAAAGTCAGAGCAATCATAGTTCGGAACCACGAGAATAGAGGGAAAGATATTTGTCTAGGCAACGGTGGCTCACAAGACAAACACCAAGTCAAGGAATGATTATAGTATGGCAGTACAAAGAATAGTATGTCACTTGTTGGGGAAACAAATGGTTCAAGATCAAATAAAAATAGTATCTTAGATCCAAGAAGGAGATAGACTCTGAATCAAAGAGCAAGGTAGGCATTTAACAATACGTGGACTAGCAGGTCGCCACTATAGGGTAAAGCCAAAAAGAGAGATTTTATTAAGTGCTTGAGGTTATAGCCCAAATAAGTCTCGATTGAAGAGATGGACTGTCGTTAAGACATCCAAAAAGGATAGACGAAGAGTCCGAGGAGAAATATGATTGATCTCAAAAAGATGGTATGGATTGAATGAATGAAGAATGATTGATTGATAAATAGGGTAGATTGATAAATAAGGTAGGAATAGATAAGATAGTTCGCGAAGAATCTGAATTCTCCTGCCTATGTATCCTAATAGTGCAATAAGGAAACCAAAGCTTTCGTAGTTCAACCCACTAGGGATGAAAACAAAGTGATTGGAGGCAAAAGAATGCTTGAATGATTGAATTAAAGAGTGGAATAGACTTGATAGTTACTTGATGAGAATCAAACTAAAGTCTATTAGTAAAGGTGGATACAATAAGCAATGAGCAAAACGTCTCACACCCAAAGATATTCAGAATGACTGTAGGAAAGCTCCAGTCTCATTCCTTCTTCACTACTTAAGGCTCATGACATGTAACTCTCGTCTTAACTTTCAAATGGAGAGAGAAGAATCTTTGTTGTTGTTAAAGACCTTATTAATCGTTCGATTCGAATTACACTAAAGTCTATGAATAGAGGTGAGTATGATGAGCGCTGGGTCATTCGTCCCATACCCAAAGATACTCAGTATGGGGGTAGGAATTCTCCAGTCCCATTCCTTCTCCATTGCTTAAGGCTCATGTCGTACAACTTTAATTATGCTTGATAAGTTGTTGATATAGTCCTTGTTTTGCATTTCTTTATAGTGAGAGAGACTCGTCAATCATATGATTAGAATTGTGCTAAAGTCTATGAACAAAGGTGAATACAATGAGCGCTGGGTCATACGTCCCATACCCAAAGATATTCAGAATGGGGGTAGGAATTCTCTAGTCTCATTCCTTCTCTATTGCTTAAGGCTCGTGCCACACAATTCTAACTTTGATTTAACAAGGTTTTGCAGTTTCCACCTTTGAAGCCCTTGTATAATCCGCTGCTTGGTATGACTGAGGATGCCTTGATTGAGAATCTTGACTTGAGGCTTCAAGCTCCACAGCTTAGAGGAAAAGTCTTATTAAGTGACCAAGGGTCTTTTGGTCACTCAATTTAGACTGTGGGATTATACAAATTCAAAGGATTTTTAATTAATCAAACTTGCTTTTGATCAATTTAATCATGGGTTTATTTTGGTTTAGGAAACTAGGTTTGAATCTAATCAAAAGGTTAGAATTGTCAGAAACTATCCTAAGGGATCATATCATAGTTAGTCAAACTTAAAATTTCTACGTTAAAATTCTTAAGGGGGTGTGTTATAAAATGGATAAAATGCCCAAAATTACCCCTAAAGGGTAAAATGGTCATTTACAAAATATGTCCGAATATTAGCACAAATCAAATTCTAGTTAATGTCTAACCATATCCTAAAATTGATTAAATCCTAAAGCTTGATCTTAATCTATTTGTATAGAAATTAACTAAATTCTAAAACCTAATTATTTCTAACTAATTCTAATTATGATCCTAGTGTTCTAAAAATCAAGATTCTAAAACCTAATTATACAATTAATCTAATTAACCTAAGCAAGCTAATTAAACCAATAAAAAAGGTTAGAAATTAATTAGCAAAAAATAAAACAATATTAAACAATATTAATGCATGTGTAATGGGCTAAGAGAGGGGTGCAACACATGAAATGGGGTGAAGAATCTGAAATTGGTGGGCAGGCTTCAGCCAGGACCAATGCTGAAATATTGTTAGCCACATGGGGTGTGCCACATGAATCAAGGTGATGAGCAGCAAACCGTGCGTGGGCTTTCAGTCAAGCCCATTATCACATTACTCAATATCCACTTGGGGTGCATGGGAAATGTTGGTGTGCAAATCTGAAATCATTGGGCCTGGACGAAATTAAGCCCATTAGAAACACCCAAGGCCATCATTGACTTGGACAAGTTAACGAAAGTTTGAAAATATTCATCTACGCGCTAACTCTCTCTCACTACCTATTTCGATGGCCGACCACCATGGGGCACCGTGCCAGTGGTTGCCTTCAGCAACGACGGTGCACCTCAACTAAGGTGGAGGTCACCATCTGGTGCACAACACTGCGCTGATGACAGATTTGGGGGTGGATTAGGAAAATTCTTAATGCATAAGTTGAATCGAAGGCAACCACTTGACGAACCCTAGGTAGTTTTAAGCAAATTAAATGGACACTATGAGGAATCAACACCTACAATCTTAGGGCTTGGACTTCTCTCTATGGATTCTATAATCTGGTAACCAGGAAGTGAGAAAATGATATGGTTATAGAATTACTCACCGGAGAGGGAGGTCGGAAACACGTCAGGTGAGCTTCTGGTTCCTTTTCTTTGCTTTTCTTTTACGCAGATCGTCCCCTTCTCTTCCTTCTTTCTTCTTCTTCTTCTGGATATTGAGAGTGAACGGTCAGTGAGGGATGTCGTCTCTGTGTGGTTTAGCTCAAGGAAATTGAAGCTTCAATGTGAAGCTTCAATGGCTTATGGAAGAAAAAGAGCTCTGAGTGAGGGAGTGAGTGAGAGATAAAGAGTTTGCATTGAATTCAGAATGATGGAGCCAAGGCTTTCGCAATGAGAGATGTGACATGAATTTATAGATGATAGGTTTGGATTGATGTAAGTTAGGAGTTAGTTATGGCTTAGGCTTGGAGTTTGCTAGATTGAACTCAGTGAGTTCAGTTTGTTAGCTCACTGAGTTAGGAAATTAACTGATTGGTCAAGATAGGTGAATGTTAGTTAATTCTGCATTATTTTTTGACTGGTTGTGGTAGGTTGTATCCGAATTGGGATTAAGTGGAATTGGGTTGGTGACCTGCTGAACCTATTATAGGAAGTGTTTTAATATGTGGCAATGATTAGTGGGTTACCTTCAATTAGATAGCATGGCAAGAGATTAAGTGATTGTGGACTAAATTAATTTTTGTTTAATTGTGAATGTAATCCCTGCACTGTGATGAATTGTGAATTGTTTTCTTTTGCATATTGGTTCAGGTCATGTGCCACTGCCTTTGCAGGGTTTGTAACAAGTGGTTTGTGGTGTGTATATGAATCATGGCTTTGTTTTGGCAAATGCAAGGACCCTGCAGGTCTGACTTAGGTCTAAAGCAGGTTTGTGGTTGTGTAGGTAAGCCATTTCTGGCTTGATTCATTTTCAAATCTTAAATTGGTTGCATAATCTTTTTGATTTATTGTATGCCTCAATGCATTATTGACTTGGTTTTGACAAGTTTATGGAGGCTTAGAATTTTGCAGAATGTTGCACAATGACATTATTTCAAGGCCTTGGAATCTTGGTGATGATGCAGTCATTGTAGAAAGTTTGGAGGATTTAGAAAAATGTGGCTTATTGGTAGTATTCTCTGCAATATATTGATGCAATCATTTTCTTGTTGGTCCAGTTTAAACTTATGTAATGGCCTGCTGAAATGGATATCATTGTTGGAGAATTGCCATCCAAGGCGCAGCGGAATTTAAAAATTTCTCCATTTAGTGATCCTTACGAATGGGCATGATCAGTGATAGAATCATTACCTCTTGTGGCGATTCAAACCTTTGGTGCAGATCTCTGATAATGATCAAAACCTTTGATACAGATCCACGGGGTGATCACGAACGTTGAACGATGACAACGTCTCTACTCAATCCACACGAACGGATTCCTTCAATCGCAGTGCTAGCTGTTATGAATGAAGGCTTTGAGTGAGAGAAAGAGGGAAACAAAATTCCAAGTCTCTACTTGAATTTCTGTCTGAGTGGATTGGAGTGACAATGCTTCTACCCAAGGGGTTCTATTTATAGAACCACTTGTGTGGGCTTCAAGCTAAAAAGCCCACTTAAGTGTATTTTGGCCCATATCTTATAATATGCCCAAAATCACTTAAGTATTTGGTACCTTACCATATTTCATCTCCCACTTAAGTGCGCCGTACCTTACGGTGTTCCTTAGTTACTCTATCTCTCATCAATCCGTCCTTTGTGTGTGACCCTATAGGTTTTTGCAGCGTTGGCAATTATATTAAATCACGCATTTAACATAATAAACAGTGAGCGGTATCTAGCAACACATCACTGCTACCCAAGTCACGAAAATGTCATGTGATCTGACAAAACCTCCTGTGATAATAATTATGTGTATAATTACCCCTTTGCCCTTATGTCTATATTGAACACAAGGTATAGACCGTGTCACCCTTGTCCAGTTCAATATTGGGCCCATAGACATTTATCCTGTTACGCAGGATTGGCAAATTCCATCTAGGACACTCATGTCCCTCAGCATGCTTTGTGGAGTACCCATCAACTGTCTTTATGGTTATCCAGTTACGGACAATGTTGGATCAACAATAAAGCACTCGACTCTACATCTAGGATCCATAGTGGTTTCAGGTCGAAGAGTGGTATACACTATTATCACCATGAGAATAACTTATGACACTTTGCATAACTTTCTATATAGTATTCTCATAGCGGGTCAATCCGGTATAAATATTACTCCTAATATTCATACCTATGTTTAAGACTTGATAACTCTTTATCCATGATCCATGAGATGTGATCATCAGTCTACAAACATAATAGTCTTAATGCTTTAATGTTATCCCACTTCACACTAAAGCTCGACTACGGATACTTTAAGAATAGTGTCCTTATGTTTAATGTGTTCTCATGATTAAGTCACACTTAATACATTAAACGGACTATGTATTCCAGGGACTTTATTAATCAACCATAATAAAGAAAATGCCTTTAAATAATTCGATACAAGTACCAAAAGTATTGGCCTCTAGGGCTTACACCAACAATCATGGCTTCTATGATGCTTATGCCTTGTTTGCTTATGCAATGATAAGGAATCTTGTTAACTAAGCTTGATGTCTGGATGCAATTAATAAACTGCTGCAAGACTGTCGTGCTTGGCTTGATCATTGATGTTGGATTGGATAATCTGCCAAGCTATTACATGTTGCCTTGGACTGAATACCTTGACTAGCCTGCACTAAGAACTTCTGGTTGCATGAATTGGTTTCAATTCCCATCTGCAGGATCAAGTTTCTATCAGCTAATTTCATGTCCATTTACTCTGATTTATGTATCTCATGGTCTGTGGTTATTGTATTGTATTTATGTTGTGATTATTTTGGATCCTAGATGTCATATATTTTTGATTTTGGATGTTTATCCCTTGTTGTGATCACATGCTCTAATGTTATTTCATCCATTCCATATGGTTTTGCAGTTTGTATGGCATGGTTTCATGACTTCCCCCTGCATAGCTTGGTGAAATGCCCTGTTGTTACTACACCTGCTACAGATGTGCAGTTTGCATGATGTGACTGGCTGCAGTGGATAGGTCTTATTACAGGTGCTGCTTGGTCTGGACAGAGTGTGTTGCAGATGTAGCTATGGTTCCTGGCTGGCTTAAGGATATGCGGTGGCATCTATCAGGTTCAGCTGTATGTTTTCATTCCTGTTTTGTGGTTCAACAATAATTCTGATTGGTAGCATAACAGCAGGGTAATGCACCATGGTTCAATTGGCTGTAACATATTCATTTCCATTTCTATTTCTGGGTTTAATGCAACAATAACCATGATTATCTTCATGTAGCATGGTCCAAACTCATGCTTTACAGTTCTGACTTGGTAATGGCAATGCAACTAGGTTCATAACATTGATCAATGCACCTAGAGGATGATTGAACAAGGCTTATACTATGATGACCAAGAATGGAGTTTGGAGCATTCATGACAAATGACAAAGATTTAAAAGTCAAGGATCAAAATTTGACATTAGGATTAGAATTAGGACATAAGACTTAGGGTTTTAGGATGAAAAGGGCTTGGGTTGACTTTGGTCAAAGTTGACCAAAAAGTCAAATGTTGACCAAAGTCAACATTTGGTCAACATTTAATTTTTGTTCTTTTTTTCGGATGTAATGAACATTGCAATAGACTATAGATAGTTATTTGAATGGAAATTGGTGTTTATGAATGAAATGAATTGAATTGACATGAACCTTGAAGGTATTTCCTAGTAAATGGATTTTAATGGATTGAAATTGGCTTTGATTTGATCTTGAATGGACATCACTAAAGTGAACCAATAATATGAATTTGGATGAACATGAATGACTTGAATAAACCAATAACATGAAACAACTTGATTTGCCTAGACAATGATGAACATGAACCAAAGATCCATGGACTAAACATTGAAAATGACATGAAATGGACTTGGATGGACTCTACCAGATGAAACCAATCAAATCAAAGGCTAGGCATTTAATGTATAAATGAAGTGCCATGGGATATAAGCAGAGGATGGAAATTCATAGGACCAGAGACTAGGGCTAGGACCAATGGCCTTAAGCACAGAAGGGTAGAACTAAACCAAAATCAACATGAGTAAACCCAATATAAGGGTTTATGAGGGACAATGACCAAGCAAGAATGTTAAGCACACACTGAGTGATGAATTGGGTGGATTTAGGGTTTTGAAGACCATCTAGATGAAAATTCAAGTTATAAGCTATCTTTAGATCTAATCTTTCTTGGTTATGATTATCTTAAGTATGTCAAGATCTTTGAATCAATCAAGATGCTTCACAAACCAATCCAAAGCTTCATGACCATATCCTCAAGAAATAGGGTTAGCATGCCTTGAGGACTACTTGAAGATTCCCCATACCTCCATCATTAGGAGATTAGGGTTTTGAAGATCCATAGGCTTTGGTGCAACTCCAAACCCTTTCTGTCAAATTGACGCACAAGCCAAGAATTTGGAATCTAAAATGATCCCTTAATGGAATGAATGATGCTTATGCATGAATTATCAATGTATGCAGATGATCCCCAAGTTGGATGGAGGTGGGAAAGAAATGGAGGGCAAATTTTAGGGTACTACAAATATTTTTACAAAACCTTTTGCATCTGAGCCGTTTTTCAATATTCGTCGGGAATTATGTATTTTAGATATCTCAAATATTTCCTAATATATGTTGTTGCATGCAATATTAATTTTTTTTTAATCTTCTTTTGAAAATTTTAGTTCATATGAGTGCATCCTCCGTCTATCATCCTATGAGGTAATATTATTCTCAAATTATCTCTTTGTTTTTAAGTTCATGTAACATGTTGCTTATATATGACTAGTTAATTTGGTCGCATGTTTATGATCCAAGATTGTGTGATATATTTGATGTATGATAGAATTTCATGTTTTTTCACTTTTAAAAATTTCATTGATAACCCTTGAGTGTTTTTAATCTATATGTTTATAGTGACATCATGTTTGATTTCTTAATCATATATTTTTCATACTATTAATTCCTTACATTTGAAGTATTTAATGGTATTTTTGTCTGAGCATATTATTTACTTATTCTTACATGGAAAATGTAATTTTACATGAATTATACTAAGTCCACTGTGTATGCCTTGACTAATTTCATATTAAGTCTATAAAATGTCTTCATTTTTCAAGATTGTTGTTTCTGCTCAAGTTGTATCGATACATAGAAGTTTATAGTCAATACATATAAAGTTTGTATCGACTTCAAGATGGTATGAGTATATACTTTTCTTAAATTTCAAAAAAAAAACTACTTCTTGTCCAGTATGTATCTACTCCAATCGCGGATGATTCAATACATTCGTGGTTAATTCATTCTTCTTTTCAGTATGTATCGACTCCAATCACGGATGAGTCGATACATTCGTGGTTTTATATATTTTTTTAAACCTCTAAAGCCGACTCCAAGGACCATGGGTTGACCCATGCGCCACCAAGAGTCACTCGTCTTCTCTTTCCATGCTTCATGCCTATTAATGCCTATTCATAATCACTCATTTAATAATTTTTCAAACTTCTCCTCATTTCCCAAGCTAACCTAGGTTAACTTTTTTTCCTTTCATCGAAAAACTCCTTCACTTCTCATAATTTCAAAAATCTCCACAAAAATCAGTTATCTTCTGATTTGTATGATTAGGAACTATTTCTCTTAAGTTGGGTATTTGGGTTATTCAATATCACTTCAAATCTATCCATTTCCATTCATACATTTTCTCAAACACCTTGTATGTACAACTTCAAATCTGAAAATCATGGTTCTTAAAGTGAACTAAGGGAAACATGTTGTGGGAACATCTTCATCAACACATGTTAGTTCTCTCTCACTTCCACGTCCCTCTTGTGTTGTTTCTTTTGAAAAATCCTTCAGACATAAATTATGGTGAAGCAATATGTGTATGATCATGCGGTTTCCAGGGAGTTACATATTCTGGAGATTCACGATCTGATGGAATTTCAAGAGATCAACAATTGTTTGAAAGCTCAACTAATTATAATGAAGACTTAATTCGGGTCTTTTATATTGGGTTACAATGAAGAGAGGGATGCATTTTTCATTTTAAGATGGGAAAACACTCATATCACTTTATGGAAGACACATGGAGGGAAGTATTTGGTCTACCTATGTTCTCTCATTACTCTACCTTTTTTATTCATTATTTTCATCCTAATTTTGACTTGATAGGTTACCTAAATTCTTGTCTCAAATCCAAGGCCAAAGATAACTTGGCTAAAGTATCAATTGATTATTTGAAGAGAAATCTGCATATTCTTCATTGGATTGTGACTCATGTGTTGCATCCAAGAAAGGATGGCCATTCTAGAATTGACATTGATGAGGTTCATCTAATGTATCTTCTTCAACATAAAGTTCTAATTAATTGGCCAAACTACTTTTTTTATAGAATGTTTGTTATTAAAGAATGTAGCAAAAGGTCCTATTTATGTTATGTTTCAATGATTATGAAGATTCTGAAGCACTCCCGTATTAGTGTGGCAAATATTTAGAACATCTCTCATGGTTAAGCTCAAGAATTTAACTCGAGCACAATGAGACACATGGGATACCGATCTCAAGGTTTAAAACTATAAGATGAAGGGATCAGGTAAGGTCATCTATAATTATGATGATCAGGTTGAACTTGGTACAACTTTTATTGATGAACAATAGGTAGAAGAACAAGCTCAAAATGTGGATATGGACATGGTTGATACTCACCATGATAATGAAGACCCACAAGGGTGGCAACATGTTGCAGATGACCATGAAGATCCACAAGGGTGGTGTCAGTGGCAACATAACTCGTAGACCCAACATGGAACCACTTACTATAACTACTCTGATGTTTGCTCAACTAGGGAAGAATCATCTATTCTTACCTTGTTGGGTAACATACGTGTTGAGAAACGAGAGCGTCACGAATAGGAGTCACGTAGGCATGACGAGTTTGAAGCTGCTCAAGAGGAGCATTTTAGAGTGGTTCATGAACATCTGACTGCCCAGGACAATAATTTTAACATTTTTTCCTCGTATGCTATATAGTAATTTAATGAGATTCGTCAAAAGATGGCTTTCAACCATGGTGAAACTCAAACTGGCATTCGTGACATGATTCATTATAAAAATGACAATCACCATCATTATCAACAATTTTATAGGAAGATATGTGATTTTTTGGATTCTAAGTATGGAGTCAAAGGTGCAGTTTGATTAGGGAAAGAGGTAGTCGAGGTCGTGGTCGTTAGTTAACCTTCATTATAGACAAAGTTTCTTATGCATGCATTTATGTTTTCATGTTTTTTTGTTTACTATTATTCTATTGTGACCTTTTTGTGATAATATATAATGAATTTCATTTTTTTGCTTGACTTGGTTGTGTATTTATGTTTATGCTTTGTTTCAATTTGACGTGATTCTATGTGAGTGCACATTATAGCTGAATTGTTTCATCTTTGCAACGCCTCTGAGTGGTTTATATGTTATTGTGAATTTTCAATGACGCTTCTCACATTTTCTTCCTTTGTTTATTTCTGATGTTATCAAAGGGGGAGAAGTACAAAGTCTAATGCACATATTCAGGGGGAGCTATGATCAAGATACCAACTGCTTCATAAGATTTTCCATCATAAAAAAAGGGGAGTATGTGAGTGCACTATCCTCTTAGATATGTTTTGAATGATGTCAAAACTAGGACAATTAGTATTTGTGTACATTGGATCTTGTTGTCTATGTCTAGATGTGCACATAATATGACACTTAAAATCAGATTAGATAGACCATTACAAGTTAAAATTATGATTTTCATGAAAAAGGAAGTCTATGGGTCGATACATTATGGATATGTATCGATACATACTGAATAAGTTTTAAATAAAATGGTTCAAACTTAAATGTATCGATACATATAAGGTATGGGTCGATACACAATGCGAATGAGTCAACTCATTCGTATTTCGAGTCGACTCCAACTGAAATTGTTTTTAAGAAAATGGCAATGTCTTCAGTGTATCGATACGTTATTGTTGTGGGTCGATACATAAAATCTATAAGTCAACTCTCTCGTGTTTGGAGTCGACTCCTACTGAAGAATTTTTTTCAAGCAAACCTTTATGCCTTCAATGTATCGACTCCTTGAGTTAATTTATTGACTTCCATGCCTTATGTATTGACTCATTCAATTTGGAGTCAATACATTCAATTCTATTTTACATAACTTGTAATTTTTGGCTAAAAATATGTTTTGTCTGTTATTTTCCTACACATACATTTACATATAAATATGCATTCATGCATCATTTTTAATAATTGAAACCAAGAACATATAAATAATTTTTCTCTTCATACATTCAACAATTGCCCATAATCATTTTTGTTAAGTGTCATCTAGATTAGATTGACAAGGTCCAATTTAGGATTGTTGTAATTATGATTGGGTTAAGTATTCTTTGGGGGATTCTTTGATAAAATCAGATAAGGTTTTTCCTCCAAGATCAGGGATTAATTTAGGGGTTTTGTACAAGATTTCACAATAAGAATTCAACCGAGTGAAAGCTTAGAAGAACAAGATTTTGTCAAAGGAGTAACGATAACCAGAGGATCGACTTGGAAGTCTTAGGTCACTTGATCTTGCTTAATATCAATGGGAGAGAAGAGTTTAGGATCAACATCAAACATATGATTTAGGCGTTTGGATTTCTACTTTTTCTCTTGTAAACAACTCTTGCAAAGGTTAATTACACATATCTCAATTATATTTGGAATTGAGGGCAGGCATATCCATAATGAGGACAGTTGGGGAACTTCTTAAACAAATATTAATGTTCTCTCTCTCTCACACACACACACATTCTTTTTACAATTTGATAATACACTTAGTGCGCAATGAAGTAGTCACCGAACCATTAGTTGGGGTATCAATGACCATGCTACCATTCACAACAGACACTTCCAAATTCAATATTTTCACACACTAAGAAGATATGAACTTCGAACCTTCCTCTTTAATAAACTCAGGAACAACACAATCTCAACCACACCTGAAACATCTCATAGAAGCATAAGCTTCTCTCCCACTTGTTTCAATCCCGCTCATGCTGGTAATCAGTTAGGAAAATAAACGAGTACCGATAGTGTTTCACATACATGTCACATACTAGGGAACAAACGACATGACAAAAACCATGCCGGATGGACCGACCTACTCTAACACTACTAACGTAACACCTTAAACCCCAAAACTTAAAAGATTTAATCGATAATATAAGGTGTCACTACGATAACCATCCAAAACTCATAAACATATTTGATAATAAGCAGTGGAAAAATATATCATAATAACTTCAAAATTAAACTTTGCAAATAAAACACTAGACTTCAAACCACATAATTCAACATTAACTAAAAAACATAGCAAAAATGCCCCATTCCCGATGTTACAAGATCAGAGCACCAAAACCATTAAATTATGATAAAGTGATAAGTAAATGAAGAATAGCTCTAACAAGCCACCTTCCACACAAAACAACAACTTTACTCATAATCATCTGCAAGATGTCCATGGTGTATTGGTGTAAGTCCTAGAGGCCAATATTTTTGGTACTTGTATCGAATTATTTATTAATAATAATTGGCTTTTTCTTTATTATGTTTGTTTAATAAAGTCCATAGAATAGTTAGTCCGTTTAATGTATCAAGTGTGACTTAATCATGAGATCCCATTAAACATAAAGACACTATTCTTAAAGTATCAGTAGTCGAGTTTTGTTGTAAAGTGGGATAACATTAAAGCATTAGGACTATTATGTATATAGACTGATGATCACGTCTCATGGATCATGGATAAGGAGTTATCAATTCTTAAACATATGTATGAATATTAAGAGTAATATTTATACTGGATTGACCCGCTATGAGAATACTATATAAAATATTATGCAAAGTGTCATAAGTTATTCTCATGGTGATATTGGTGTATACCACCCTTCGACCTGAGACCACCATGGACCCTAGATGTAGAGTCGAGTGCCTTATTGCTGATCAAACATTGTCCGTAACTGGATGACCATAAAGACAGTTGATGGGTACTCCATGAAGCATGCTGAGGGACATGAGTGACCTAGATGGAATTTACCCATCCTGCGTAACAGGATAAATGTCTACGTGCCCAATATTGAACTGGACAAGGATGACACAGTCTATGCCTTGTGTTCAATATAGACATAGGAGCAAAAGGGTAATTGTACACATAAGTATTATCACAAGAGGATTTGTCAGATCACATGACATTTTCATGTCTCGGGTAGCAGTGATGTATTTCTAGATACCGCTCACTGTTTATTATGTTAAACACGTGATTTAATATAATTACCAATGTCGCGAGAACCTACAAGGTCACGCACAAATGGACGGATTGATGAGAGATAGAGTAAATAAGGAACACCGTAAGATACGGTGCACTTAAGTGAATTATAGAACATCGTAAGGTACGGTGCACTTAAGTAGAATACGAAATATGGTAAGGTACCACGTGCTTAAGTGATTTTGGTATATCATAAGATATGGGCCACATACACTTAAGTGGGATTTTTAGCTTACAGCCCACACAAGTGGTTCTATAAATAGAACCCTTGTGCAGAAGCATCAGTTCAGTTGTAATTTCGTTTCTCTCTCCCTCCCTCTCTCTCTCTCTCTCTCTCTCTCAAAGCCTTCATTCGTAGCAGCTAGCATTGAGATTGAAGGAATTCGTTCGTGTGGACTGAGTAGAGGCGTTGTCACCATTCAACGTTCGTGATCGCTCCGTAGATCTGCATGAAAGGTTTCAATCGCCACAAGAGGTAACGATTCTATCACTGATCATGCCCGTTCGTAAGGATCACTAAAGGAGAAAATTTTAAATTTCGTTGCGTTTTGGATCGCTATTCTCCTTCATGGTGGACAACATTAAGCAAAAGGGATGAGAAATAAACTTCTATAAAATGGTGTTAAGAATGCAAGGGTGGATAAACACACAGTGTATCATATATTCAATACACAATTAACATCATCATAATCTCACACCTGTTCCACAATAATATACACATATATGTAATGGGGCTTACGACACACTGTGACATTATGCATGTGGTACCAACTCAACATTTAGTTCTTTCAGGCCCCTTCTGAACCCATGAGCTCCCCTTATGATCTCCAAGCCCCCTTTTGAGCCTGGGACAAGACACTAGTCCCCCCTTCCGAACTAGCAAACACTCATCTTTCAACGACATGACATAATGATGCATGTCAATACAAATCAATGAAACAACTATAATAATGCTTACAATCCCCCTTCTGACCATAACCAACACGTATTGACACACAATAGTAATTCCCCCTTCCGAACTATTATTCAACAATCACAACAACAAAGCATACAAGCATACAAATAGTCCCCCCTCCGAACTACTTATCATCATGTCAACAATACATAACTAATCAACATATAATCATGTATCTCCCAATAATATTTGTCATTTTCACATCATATAACATCACAAAACAACACCATATGCATGTGGAGACATGACTTCTCAGATATTTTGATAACGACAAACCTTACTTCATAGCTAAAGTCGGATTAACAAAAAGATTGATCAAGGTTAAAGCTCGTGTATGAAGTTTCCAACAAATGATTAAGTCTTGGTGAATCACATGAAGATTCAACTTTCACATGGATTAAGGTAACACTTGAACTCTAGATAGTTATACAAGTGTTCACAACATGTTGCATTCATATCATAATCATTGAAAATAGTTTTATGCATAAACAAACCACCACACTTCATTTTATAAGTTATTTTTCAAAACCGTGTTAGAGTAATCGGTTATCACTTTTAGAGTAACCGATTACTCTGAGTAATTTTCAAACATTTTGGTAACGTTGGAACCATGTAACCGGTTATCCAATTTAAGGTAACCGGTTACCTCAAGTAAATTTCAAATTATTTTGTAACGTTGAATGCATGTAACCGGTTACCCTATTTAAGATAACCGATTACCACTGATCCAGAATGAAAAATATTTGCATCTTTTCATGAAAACTCCTATGGCCTCTTCATCATGAAACATGGCACCTTTTGGATTATTTCATTCATCTGAGGAGGTGTTTTAGACATTATATAAACATCATTTTTCAGATTTCAAAATTACCTCCTTGCAAAATTTTAAATCATTTACACACATTCTCTCAATCTTTCTAAGTGTTCATCCATATTTTCTTAAGAGTGAAACTTTGCATAAACCTTCATTTTTCAGCATCATAGTTTCATTCCAATTCAAGAACACTTGTATAATTACTGTGAGATTTGAGTGTTACAAAGGAGAAGATCAATTAGTTAATTGATATACTTCAATTTTCATATATCTTATCTTATACAAATTATTCAGAATTATATTCTTTGATTACAACTTATTCTTAGGATTGTTAAGGATAAGTTTGTAGGGTTTATCCTTGTTATCCGGTGTGTGGATACAAGAGGTCCATTTGTGAGAAATTGAGTCTCGATTGGACTTTAAACAGTGTAAATCCAAGAGGATTGTTCTTGGTGTGTTAGAATAGATAGAAAGACCTTAAGGTGTCTTGTCTAGGAATCTAACATTTTAGTGAAACTCTCTTTCTTGTTGAAAGAGGAGTGGAGTACTCTCAATCTGTAAGGGGAACCACTATAAATCTTTGTGTTATTTACTTTCCGCACTTTACCGCTTTTACATCACTTAAGCAACTCAGAAAGTAAAAGTCATAAACCGTCAAAAATCCGGAAAATACTCTAAGTGCCTCATTCACCCCCCTCTAAGGCATTCCTTAAACTTACAATTTGGCATCAGAGCAGGTTATAGGTAACCTGTTCCTAAAAGATCTGCATGGCTTCCGCTAGCACGAATCCGATTTTTAAAGACGGTGGAAGTAGTAACAAACCACCACTATTCTCTGGAGAATATTTTGATTTTTGGAAGATCTGTATGAAGGCACATCTAGAAGCCCAAGGAGAAGGCATATGGGAAGCCGTTGAAAACGACCCACATAATCCTACGAGTGTGATCAATGGTGTTGGTACTCCAAAGATAAAGAGTTCGTACAATGAAGATGATAAGAAAAAAATCTTAAATGAAAAGAAAGCAGTAAACATTCTTCAAAGTGCTTTAAGCATGGATGAGTTCTTCCGCATATCTCAATGCAAGTCGGCAAAAGAAATACGGGACACCCTAGTGGAGACACATGAAGGCACCGCCGAAGTAAAGAGATCAAGGTTGAATACATTAAGTCAAGAATATGAGATGTTTAGAATGCTGCCCGGAGAATCCATCGTCGCGCTACAAAAGAGATTTGCTCACTTGACAAACCACTTGATTGCTCTCGGAAAAACATTTACAAATGATGATCTCAATCTTAAAGTACTAAGATCATTGACTCGAGAATGGCAACTGAAGGTGACGGCTATCTCCGAAAAGAAAAGTCTCTCAACAATGACGTCCGCATCTCTCTTTGGCAAACTTCAAGAACATGAGTTAGAACTCGGTAGGCTTGAGAAACATGAAAGCCAAGAAAAGAAATCTAAAGGGATTGCCTTGAAGGTAGACGCAAAAGAAGATAAAGATGATGACGCATTGGAGGAACATGAGAACTTCATGCTCCTTGTTAAAAGGCTCGGTAAGTTCTTTAACAAAAATGATAAATCCTTTAACGCTAAAAAGAATAGACATTTCAGGAAGAAGGAGGCCACCACATCTACGCAAGATGTAACATGCTACAAATGTGGAAAACAAGGCCACATAAAGCCGGAATGTCCTAAACTTTCAAAGAAAGGAGGATTCAAGATCAAGAAGGACTTCAAGAATAAAAAGTCATATCTTGCATGGGAGGACAATGAAATTGGCTCTTCATTTGGATCGGATAGCGAGGAATGTGCAAACTTGGCGCTAATGGCTTCACATCATTCCGATGATGAAGAAGAGGTTAGTAACAGTTTTTCTCTTTTTGATGATGATGCACAAGATGCAATTAATGAATTGCTAAATGAATTCAAAATTCTTTATAAAACTATATCATCTCAAAAGAAACAAATTTCTTCCTTGGAAGAGAAGATTGAAGTTCTTGAAAATAAGAAACAAGAGATGATTAGTGAAAAGAAGAATCTTGTATGTCTAGAGTGTGAGTCTCTCTCGTTCCAAATTGTCCAACTTAAAAGAGTCCTTGAAAGATATGAAAAAGGACAAATTGGTTTAGAAGGGGTTCTTAGCCAACAAAGGTACTCAAATGACAAAAGTGGACTTGGTTACTCCAAATTTTCTAAACCAAGTACAAGTAAAACTATCTTTGTAAGGCCTAAGGATCAACCTCCAAAATAAAGAGACAACACACCAAAAGTAGTGCATCAACATCCTAAAAAGAAAAAGTTTATCAAGAAAAAGTCTTTCGTTCCTAGATACAAAAGCAATTTTGAACCAACCTGTTTTTATTGTGGTATTATTAGCCATACACCTAATGCTTGCTACATTAGAAATTTTAGTGTAGCAAAAGGGCATTATGTATGGGTTGAAAAATGAACTAATTATAAAGGACCCAAAGAAATTTGGGTACCTAACAAAACTTAACTTTGTTTTGTAGGTTTGCTTGAAGGCCACAACAAATCTTTGGTATTTAGAAAGTGGGTGCTCTAAGCATATGACCGGTGATGTGCACAAATTTTCAGATCTAAAGCTTAAGGCCAAGGGTTATGTTACTTATGGAGATAACAACAAAGGAAGAATTCTTGGCATAGGCAAAGTAGGTGCACCAAATTTCATATCCATCGAAGATGTGCTATATGTCGAAGGACTAAAGTACAATCTCTTAAGCATAAGCCAACTTTGTGACAAAGGATTCAAAATAAGGTTCACAAAAGATGAATGCTTAATCGAAGACGAAGTCACACAAGAGGTAATGCTTATAGGTAAGCGAATTAATAATATTTTCATGATTTCCCTTGACGATGTCTCTTTGAAGGTTAAGTGTCTTATAGCAAATAACAACGACTCATGGTTATGGCATAAGTGATTTGCTCACATTCACATGGAGCACTTGAATAAGTTAGTAAAACATGACCTTGTCATTGGATTGCCAAAGATAAAATTCATAAAAGATAGGCTTTGCGATGCATGTCAAAAGGGGAAGCAAACCAAGTCAACTTTTACATCCAAAAATATGGTGTCCACTTCTAGGCCACTACAACTGGTACACATGGACTTATTTGGTCCATCAAGAACAAGAAGCTTCAGAGGTAACTTATATGCTTTAGTTATTGTTGATGATAATTCTAGATATACTTGGACTTTCTTTTTAGTGAAGAAAAGTGATGCATTCAAAGCATTCAAGAAGTATGCAAAACAGATTCAAAATGAGAAATCATTAACAATTGTCTCCATAAGAAGCGATCATGGTGGAGAATTCCAGAATACCTCCTTTGAAGATTTTTGCGAAGATCAAGGGATATTTCACAACTTCTCGGCTCCAAGGACTCCTCAACAAAATGGAGTAGTTGAAAGAAAGAATAGGTCATTGGTGGAACTTGCAAGAACAATGCTTAGCGACTCAAATCTTCCTAAGTATTTTTGGGCAGATGCGGTTAGCACGACGTGTTTTGTAAGCAATAGAGTTAACATAAGACCTATCCTAAAGAGGACTCCATATGAACTCTTCAAAGGAAGGAAACCCAACATCTCTTTCTTTCACATCTTTGGATGCAAGTGCTTTATCCTAAACAATGACAAACACAACCTTGGTAAGTTCGACGAAAAATCGGATGAAGGTATTTTTCTTGGTTATTCTCTTACAAGTAAGGCATACAGAATTTATAATAAAAGAATTTTAAATATAGAAGAATCCATGCATGTTAAGTTTGACGAATCTAACCCCTCGAAAGAGGAAATTGTTGTTTGTGATGACGATGATGATTTTGTAGAAATTCCTAAAGAAGATACTTCAAACAAGGATCAAGAAGCACCGATTCAACAAGAGTCAAATGAAAATGATCTACCTAAGGAATGGAGAACTCATAGAGATCATCCCATTGACAAAGTAATTGGTGACATTAGTCAAGGTGTCGCTACAAGATTGAATCTCAAGGATGCATGCTTAAACATTGCGTTCATTTCGCAAATAGAACCTTCCAAAATTGATGAAGCTCTAGGAGATGATCAATGGATTGTTGCTATGCAAGAAGAATTAAACCAATTCTAGAGAAACCAAGTTTGGGAACTTGTTCCTAGACCAAGTGATAAGCACATAATTGGAACAAGATGGGTGTTTAAGAACAAGCTTGTTGAGAATGGAATAATTGTTCGAAACAAAGAAAGATTGGTCGCTCAAGGGTACAACCAAGAAGAAGGAATCGACTTTGAGGAAACTTTCACTCCGGTTGCAAGGTTAGAAGCTATTCGTTTATTACTTGCTTACGCATGTTCAATGAATTTTCAGCTTTTTCAAATGGACGTCAAAAGCGCCTTCTTAAACGGCTACATCAACGAAGAAGTCTATGTCAAACAACCCCCGAGCTTTGAAGACTTCAAGAATCCTTCACATGTATACAAACTGAAGAAAGCGCTCTATGGATTAAAACAAGCACCAAGAGCGTGGTATGACCGTCTAAGCAATTTTCTATGTGAAAAAGGCTTTGAAAAAGGAAAAGTAGACAAGACGTTATTCATCAAGAAGATAAAAGGGAATATCTTACTTGTGCAAGTCTACGTAGACGACATAATCTTCAGTTCATCCAACAAAGAACTATGTGAAGAATTTGCGTTGATAATGCAAGGTGAATTTGAAATGTCTATGATGGGGAAGATGAACTACTTCCTTGGATTGCAAATCAAGCAACTAAAAGACGGAATTTTTATCAACCAATCAAAGTACTGCAAAGAACTATTAAAGAGATTTGACATGGATGGGTGTAAAGCAATGTCAACACCAATGGGCTCTGGAACTTATGTTGATCAAGACGAATCGGGTGTGTCAATTGATATCACGAAGTATCGAGGTATGATTGGTTCTTTATTATATTTGACGGCAAGCCGTCCTGACATAATGTTTAGCGTGTGTTTATGTGCTCGATTCCAAGCAAATCCTAAGGAGTCACATCTCACGGCGGTCAAGAGAATCATGAAGTACCTCAAGGGAACAACCAACGTTGGATTATGGTATCCTAAAGGTAGTGTTTGTAAGTTAATTGGTTATTCTGACGCGGATTATGCAGGTTGTAAAACAGATAGAAAAAGTACTAGTGGAACGTGTCACATCCTTGGTAATGCTCTAGTCTCATGGTCCTGTAAGAAACAAGCGTGTGTTGCTCTTAGTACGGCTGAAGCAGAATACATAGCAGCAGGTAGTTGCTGTGCCCAGAATCTTTGGCTTAAGCAACAATTAAGTGACTATGGAATCGATCTTGGATGCATACCACTCCGATGCGACAACACAAGTGCGATTAATATCACAAAGAATCCGGTCATGCACTCAAGGACCAAACACATAGACATTCGACATCATTTCCTTCGTGATCATGTGCTTAAAGGCGATGTCGAAGTTACCTTTGTCGATACTCATAACCAACTGGCGGATATCTTCACAAAGTCGCTCGCAAAAGAACCATTCTATAAGATTCAAAGAGAGCTTGGCATGCTGGATGAAGGTGACATATAACTATTTCACAATTATTCACTATACATAAGGCCAAGGTACACAAGTTCCCAATCCTTCATAATTTTTGTGAAATTTTTCTTTCTTAAAAAATAATTTTTTTTTGTGTATATGTGCTTTTTGCCACTGTGTAACCGGTTACTTCATTTCGGATAACCGGTTACCCTGTAATTTTTTTGCCTGAAATCACATTTTCACTCTGTGTAACCAGTTACTTCCTTTTGGATAATCGGTTACCCTTTAATTTTTTGAATTTTTATGTTATGTTTGAATTTTCTTGTGTGGTATATGATGCTTAGTCTATTATATTTGCATGCTTGATATTTATATCTTTTTCACCCTTTTTGTTAATGACAAAGGGGGAGAAGAAAAGAAATTATTTCTATAATATTTCCTTGTTGGTTGTGTCTCTCTAACAAATATGCAGAATTCAAAGACTCCTTAATTCATCAATTAAGGGGGAGCATAATTTAAGGGGAGTTGTTGATAGAGAAACACCACGGGATCACATCTTCATGTTTTTTGGGTTGTCATCATCAAAAAGGGGGAGATTGTGGAGACATGACTTCTCAGATATTTTGATGACGACAAACCTTGCTTCATAGCTAAAGTCGGATTAACAAAAAGATTGATCAAGGTTAAAGCTCGTGTATGAAGTTTCCAACAAATGATCAAGTCTTGGTGAATCACATGAAGATTCGGCTTTCACATGGATTAAGGTAACACTTGAACTCTAGATAGTTATACAAGTGTTCACAACATGTTGCATTCATATCATAATCATTGAAAATAGTTTTATGCATAAACAAACCACCACACTTCATTTTATAAGTTATTTTTCAAAACTGTGTTAGAGTAACCAGTTATCACTTTTAGAGTAACCGATTACTCTGAGTAATTTTCAAACATTTTTGTAATGTTGGAACCATGTAATGTAACCAGTTATCCAATTTAAGGTAACCGGTTACCTCAACTAAATTTCAAATTACTTTGTAACATTGAATGCATGTAACCGGTTACCCTATTTAAGGTAACCGATTACCACTGATCCAGAATGAAAAATATTTGCATCTTTTCATGAAAACTCCTATGGTCTCTTCATCATGAAACATGGCATCTTTTGGATTATTACGTTCATCTGAGGAGGTGTTTTAGACATTATATAAACATCATTTTTCAGATTTCAAAATTACCTCCTTGCAAAATTTTAAATCATTTACACACATTCTCTCAATCTTTCTAAGTGTTCATCCATATTTTCTTAAGAGTGAAACTTTGCATAAACCTTCATTTTTCAGCATCATAGTTTCATTCCAATTCAAGAACACTTGTATAATTACTGTGAGATTTGAGTGTTACAAAGGAGAAGATCAATTATTTAATTGATATACTTCAATTTTCATATATCTCATCTTATACAAATTATTCAGAATTATATTCTTTGATTATAACTTATTCTTAGGATTGTTAAGGATAAGTTTGTAAGGTTTATCCTTGTTATCCGGTGTGTGGATACAAGAGGTCCATTTGTGAGAAATTGAGTCTCGATTGGACTTTAAACAGTGCAAATCCAAGAGGATTGTTCTTGGTGTGTTAGAATAGATAGAAAGATCTTAAGGTGTCTTGTCTAGGAATCTAACATTTTAGTGAAACTCTCTTTCGTGTTGAAAGGGGAGTGGAGTACTCTCAATCTGTGAGGGGAACCACTATAAATCTCTGTGTCATTTACTTTCCGCACTTTACCGCTTTTACATCACTTAAGCAACTCAGAAAGTAAAAGTCATAAACCGTCAAAAATCCAGAAAATACTCTAAGTGCCTCATTCACCCCCCTCTAAGGCACTCCTTAAACTTAGAATGCATTCCATACAATTTCTACATCCATGTAAACAGCAACATTCAGGTAATTCAATTATCATTCAACAATGATAATTCAACCATAATTAATCGAAGTCGTAACAATTAATTAATAACACCAATACAACCAAACGATATCCAATTATCGACCAAACTATAAAACAACATTAAAATTCTGAACCAACAACTCAAACTACACGAATTAGGACAAAATCTCCCCTTCTGGCAGCATGTCAGGCAGCCTGTCACCAAGGCGACGCCCAACCCTTCATTCCAATGACGACTGACTTGAAAAACCAAGCCTGGAGACCATGACAGTATCCTCGTCATAACATTTCCGCCCATCAGATGCTTCAGTTGAATGATGGCTAACCCATCATCTGGGTGCGCCCATCACCCTGCACCAGATTGCAAAAACATGAATTAGTAATAAGGGTTCACTTGAAACTCCAATTTTTGGATTCCCAATCATCCTAGAACATCCAGAAAATTATACCACTTATAATATGATCATCATAACATGATAAATCACAAATTTACACAATTCATTCTTCAATTTCATGAAATTCATGTTTATGTTTCAAACCTTTAATACTTCAACAATGTCATACATCTTATAGACATAAACAAAATTACACACATATGAATTTGGTCACGGAAATCAGATAACAACATATTCAATCATCAATTTTCAGATTAGCATGCAACAACAACAATTCATAATAGATGTCACACAATTCCTAAAGGAGAGTAATGGTTTCTAGTATACTCTTGCATGCAAAACACCAATATAGAGGAACTTTCCCCCCTTACCTCAAATTCCTAGCAAAAATTCTGAATTTTATTAAGGTTTATGGTTTGAGTTCTTCCCTCTTCAAGCTTTAGCCTCTTTTTCTCCAAAAACTCTAACTTTGCATACTCTCTCTCTCTCTCTCTCTCTCTCTCTCTCTCTCTCTCTCTCTCTCTCTCTCCCTCTCTCTCTCAAGCTCCACTAACCCCCTTTTATCTCTAAAAATCCAATTCAACCTTTTACTAATTACATTTTGGCCCAATTCTTCTTATAATTCTCACTAGTTCCCTTATTTCTTCTTAGCTTCTATTTTCCATCAAAAACCTCTACTTCTATTTATTTTAATTAATTAAAAATTACTATTAATTCTAATTGTTTTTAATTAGTCTAATCATTCTACCAACCCACTGACACTCTCATTACACCCCACTATATGCCACATACACATACAACTCATAATATATTTAATTAAAAACATATAAATTAATTTAAATAATTAAATACAGCACGGATAATTTGATTAAATAGATTAACCAAATTTTGGGGTGTTATAGTTATGGCAGACCCATGTGCCACCAAAATGATGCATATATGAAGGCTCTCGAGAGAAGGTTGCATTTCAAGGAATCAGAGGCCTTAATAATGCCCATTTGCCTGTTTATGGAGCTGGCATGCTCATATTGGTCACAGTGTCCATCAAACTTAACCAATGAGGGTGGTTTGAAGTTCTCTAGCACTGACGCCCTCATAACTCATCTAAGAGAGATTGGGGGTCTAGAATTTCATTCTCTTCAAGAGGGTCAACCTCCTACTAGCATTGTTAGATATGAAGGATGTTATCTTCTAGGGTTTAACTCTAGTGACGTAACTCGTCCATGGCAACACACATTTCTTCCAGGCTAGTTTTACTTGTACCCACGGTGGGTGTAAATTGTACTTATTAAAAGTATAATACGTGACAACCCATTATGGTTAAAGGTGGTTAGAGATTTTTATGATTGTTGTTGTGTTAGAGCAAACTCACTAGTGAAGGTGATAAGCTTTGTCTATGTTATTTTTAGAGATAAATAAATGCCCCTCACAACCTCAGAGTTGAGGTATTTTTAGAAACCCATTCGGCTTGAGAATATAGTATTCGTGCTTCCCATATTCACGAGCGTGAGAAGTGGATAGTTACTTCCCCTATTTCTTGGGAGAGCGTGACTTCCCCTCCCACCACACTGCTACGGATAGAGACACATCACTTCTCACGTATCCACATACATACAAATAATCCAAAAAAGATGTGATATCGCTAAGAAAAAAACGCGTATTATCTCAAACGTGCGACTGAGAAGCTTGATGGGATGATTTATTATGTCGTCTGCCCTTAAGAAACCTTTGCATCGCCTCTTATGGACCATTTGCTAATATACCAATACAATTATAAAATAATGTTTTTGAACAAAATAAAATAAAATAAAATAAAGTTTTTGTTCACTCCCAACCCTTTAACTTTTATTATTATTATTATTATTATTATTATTTATTATAATTTGTTTTTTAATTTTGGGTCCCCCTATTTTGAAGTTTTTAAAAATTTAATTCCCCTATTTTAAAAACCGGCTTTTGGTCCATAAAATTTATTTTCCTTAGGATTTACACGACAACCCCTTATTTGACAGTCTCATTAATGACATGACACATGTGATATACATTCATGTCATATTTTATTTTATAATATTTAATTTTAGTATTAATTTTTTTAATTTAAATAATTATTATGATGATTTTTTTCATAGATATTTTTTAATTAATAAATTTATTCTATTAATAGTTTTATTTTATTTTACTCGAACATTATTTAAGACTAACTTTAAAATAATAATTTTGGCTTTTTAGCCCAATTAATTGCAAAGTCTCTCCACCTCAGTCCATAATTGTTTTAATTATCAAGTTTGTTTAGTCTATATAAACACCACAATTTTCTTCTCCTAAAATAATGTGAGGCAATTCAAAATAAATATCTAAACTAAAACCTAAACCTGCAGAGTTTATACATTTCTGGTTCAATAACACATCAGCAGCAACCATGATCTTTTTTGACTTGATCTAGAAATGTTGTTTAGCTTGGAATCAAAAGCTCTGCTTGAAATCATTAAGGAAAACATAAGAAGTTATATCTTGTGATTTTTTTTTTAAAATAACCATGTTTTTCAAATAAAATACGAAAATAACCAAGTTTTCAATTTTTTTTCTAAAATAACCATGTTTGGGAGAGGATGCGCCGGGGGAGTTGGCGCACCCATTAAAATTTTAGAGGAGGCGTCAGTTGTATTGGCGCCTATGCATTGGGCTCCTAAAGGAGGAGCCAATGCAAGTGGCGCCTGCTTGGGCCTCCTAAAGGAGGCGCCAAGGGGAGTGGCGCCTTAGTCTCCCTCCTAAAGGAGGCGCCAATAGACATGGCGCCTTAGTGTGTGTGTGGTGGGTGTATGCGCCACCACATCTGGCGCATACACCCCCTCCTGTTATTTTTTTTATTTTTTTTTATTTTAATTATTTTTAATTATATTTTTTTATAATATTTTTTGTTTTTAATATTTAAAATTTATTATTTAATACATAATAAATAAAAATAAAAATAAAATAACTTCATTAAATATATAATAATTGATTACATTAGAAAGACCAAAAACCTAATGACCCGCCCGATTATAACGTCCCCCAGTTCCACATCCCGGTGCGTTAGGTTGTCTCCGAGGTCTCCTATGATTTTTTTGAGGTGTTTGTGGTCTTTGGGTGCTGACCTGATCGAGCGATGGCTGGTTGGAAGGTCCGGCAGAAGTTCCGGCGGTATTTGATAGATGTGTCATCATTTGCTCCCAATATCCGGATGGGCTCTGGCCAACGGCGCTTCCGTAATGGAATTCGGTGCCCATGTCATCGTAGTTAGGGCGTTGAGGTTGGGTGAATTGGGGACAGTATAGTTGCCCAAATTGGGCCATTGAGTCGTTTTGAAAACGAAGCAATGGTTCTTGGGGCGTACTATAGTTAAACAGTGGTTGAGTGTTCATTGGTGGGGGGCTACGATGACGTGACCCATATGAATCATCTGTGCTATAGACGGTTGTGGTTGCGGGGTTTGGTTCTTGGTTTTGTGTTTGGGTGGATGGTATGAATGGATTGCGACGTTGGATGGTTCGTTGTTGGGTGGTTGGCATGAACGGGTTGCGATGTTGGGTGTGTAGTTGTTTTGTGTATGTGGTCGGTTGATGTTGTGTGGTTAGTTGTTGGGTTTGGGTGGGTTCACATTGGTGTTGGGTGGTGAATTGATGTGGGACATACGATGACGAAGCAAGTTGGCGCGGATCCATCAAATACCGCGGCTCAGATACGAATTGCTGAGTTGTTACAGACCTAAACCATGCCATATATTGTTGAGTCGGTCTTGCACCTTGGATGACTGGTTCGTTCAGGATGTGTTGTCGTCGATTCCTCCATTGACGACACATGTCTTTTGCAAAGTCTCTCCAGTAAGAATAATCCCACTGTGCATCGACCCTTTTTTGATGCCAATTCCCCAAACACGTGGGAGATTCTGGAATATGTTGTAGCATTCCGAACTGCAGTTTGACCCGGTCACTTTGGTGCATTTCAACTGTAGTGAATCGGATAATCGGTGTCTTCGCTGTCCAAACTGCAGCGTCGTCATGGTTCACATCATGATTCAGACTCAGATATGGCCTCCAAACAAACTGGAAAAAAAATACCAAATCGTTAGATGGAAAATAATTTGAGAAGTATTTTTAGATTAACTATAGTTTGGTAGGAGTATTACATCATCATGTCCAATGTGATCCAATAGATTTCGATAGACTACAATAGCGTGTTTCAGACACCTATTGTAGTTCATTCCCCTTACTGACCACCTAAGATAATAAAAAGAAGTGAAAAATATTATTTACTGTTAATTTAAATAATAGATATAATTAACTAAATGGTGAATGGTAAAGTGCTAGACTTACTTGGTTGCAAAGGGGAACACGAATGGACGCTCATTTGTCGGGGCGAGCGACGGCATCCTAGACCACCCCCAAGCTTGAAGCAAATAAGCACATGAAAAAAAGTACAGGTATTCTTTTTTGCAGTTCTACACATTGCACTATATAGATGGGCCAACACAGCTGAACCCCAACTATAAGTGTTTACCTTATTGATGTTGCGTAATAAAGGTAAATACATTATATTCACAGAATTACCTGTACTTTCTGGAAACAAAAAGTTATCAAATAAAATCATAATATAACACCGAGTTTTTCACATGCAAGGAAGAGGCGCCCTTCCTCTTGGCGTCTTTGTGTAAGGCATTTGGAAGGGGCGCCCTTCCTAGTGGCGCCTATGTTAAATTTTGTGAAGAGGCGCCCAACCCTTTGGCGCCTATGTTACTTTATGGTGCCAAGGGAATGGGCGCCTATGTTTACTTTATGTTTAATCTTAGGGCACATTAGGGCACAGAGAACTCAGAGATTCTTTGATTCCCTGTCTATTGAGTATTCTTTTCAGCCTTCCCTCTGTGTATTCTTTTCAGTCTTTCCTCTGTGTGCTAGATTCCTTCAACTGCATGTATTCTTTTCACTATTTTCTCTGCGTGCTGGATTCCTTCATCTGCAAGTATAGTCAAGTCTGTACAGACAATTATGAATTTATTAATGCATTGGCCAACTATTTATGTTGTGCAGTTGAACAACTTAACAATGCATTCAGTTTCAATTCCATTCAACACAATGTCTTCCACACAACATTATATGATCAGTGCACATGTTGAAGATGAAATATTTGATCATCAGTTGTTCGGTTTTTGTTTTCGAGACACACAGGTGACTCGTTTTACAATAAATCGGCGATCAAATTTTTCACACCTAAAACAAAGAATAGAAAAGAAATTGCAGTCCAATAATGTGGGTCAGATCATCTATAAAAATCCAGTTTGTTTTGCAGAAAACCAGGTAAAATTTTATCAGAAGAAGATTCGAGATGATGATGATGTTCAACATATGTTTGGCAGTCACGAATAATCCGGTTACAACGATATAGAGTTGTATATATTACCACATCAACAACATGAGTCCCAGTACATTGATCAGTCACAAGTGTTTTGTGAGACTGATGACGAACAATCTGAGGTGAATGTTCCAGACGATGAAGAAGAGGAACTTGAGATCATCGTTGATTCGATGGTGAACACTGAAGAGGAGCCAATACCAGCAGGTCATGTATATTGCCCACCCCAACATATGACAAGGTTAAATTTGGGTTCAGATAAACCTTCGGGAGATGTATGGTACAATCCTTACGTGCAAATGCAAGGATCTCTGAAACAAGGAGACACATTTCGCACAAAAGAGGAATGTGTAAAAGCCATCAAAAAATTCCACATGGAACTATCAGCAGATTTCAGAGTTGACAGAATTGACGCATTGAGGTATAAAGTTTATTGTCTGAATGAGCACTGCCTTTTTAAGTTGTCAGCTTCGTACAGGAAGAGGAAGGAGTCTTGGGAGATTGGATCAATGGGTCCAGATCACACATGCATGCTGACAAACCCAATGCAAGATCATCGTAAATTAAGCTCTCAACTAATATGCGATGAAATATTGTCTGTCATTGGCGATAATCCGTCTTTAAAGGTGAGTACAATAATCTCGCATATTAGGGCAGAGTACAACTACACACCATCATATAGGAAGGCATGGATAGCTAGAACAAAAGCTGTTGAAAAAGTGTTTGGCAATTGGGAGGAATCTTACAAACAACTTCCAAAATACATGTTCGCTCTAAAACACTATGCTCCCGGTACAATTTTCAAGATGGAAACATTGCCCGCATATACACCAAATGGTACGTGTGCTGTTGGAAATAGAATATTTCATCGTCTATTTTGGGCGTATCAATCGTGTATCATAGGTTTTTCTTTCTGTAAACCAATTATACAAATTGATGGTACTGTAGGAGAATTGCCATCCATGGCGCAGCGGAATTTAAAAGTTTTCTCCATTTAGTGATCCTTACGAATGGGCATGATCAGTGATAGAATCGTTACCTCTTGTGGCGATTCAAACCTTTGGTGCAGATTTCTGATAATGATCAAAACCTTTGATACAGATCCACGGGGCGATCACGAACGTTGAACGATGACAACGTCTCTACTCAGTCCACACGAACGGATTCCTTCAATCGCAGTGCTAGCTGTTATGAATGAAGGCTTTGAGTGAGAGAGATACGAAATTCCAACTCTTCAGTTGTGTTGTCTGTCTCAGTGAGTTACTGTGGAGTGACAATGCTTCTACCCAAGGGGTTCTATTTATAGAACCACTTGTGTGGGCTTCAAGCCAAAAAGCCCACTTAAGTGCATTTTGGCCCATATCTCATAATATGCCAAAATCACTTAAGTATTTGGTACCTTACCATATTTCGTATTCCACTTAAGTGCACCGTACCTTACGATGTTCCTTAATTATTCTATCTCTCATCAATCCGTCCTTTGTGTGTGACCCTATAGGTTTTCGCGACGTTGGCAATTATATTAAATCACGCATTTAACATAATAAACAGTGAGCGGTATCTAGCAACACATCACTGCTACCCAAGTCACGAAAATGTCATGTGATATGACAAAACCTCTTGTGATAATAATTATGTGTATAATTACCCCTTTGCCCTTATGTCTATATTGAACACAAGGTATAGACCGTGTCACCCTTGTCCAGTTCAATATTGGGCCCATAGACATTTATCCTGTTACGCAGGATTGGCAAATTCCATCTAGGACACTCATGTCCCTCAACATGCTTCGTGGAGTACTCATCAACTGTCTTTATGGTCATCCAGTTACGGACAACGTTGGATCAGCAATAAAGCACTCAACTCTATATCTAGGATCCATAGTGGTTTCAGGTCGAAGAGTGGTATACACTATTATCACCATGAGAATAACTTATGACACTTTGCATAACTTTCTATATAGTATTCTCATAGTGGGTCAATCAGGTATAAATATTACTCCTAATATTCATACCTATGTTTAAGACTTGATAACTCTTTATCCATGATCCATGAGATGTGATCATCAGTCTACAAACATAATAGTCTTAATGCTTTAATGTTATCCCACTTCACATTAAAGCTCGACTACGGATGCTTTAAGAATAGTGCCCTTATGTTTAATGTGTTCTCATGATTAAGTCACACTTAATACATTAAACGGACTATCTATTCTAGGGACTTTATTAATCAACCATAATAAAGAAAATGCCTTTTATTATTAATAAATAATTCGATACAAGTACCAAAAGTATTGGCCTCTAGAGCTTACACCAACAATCTCCCACTAGCACTAGAGCCAATCAGGCATACCCCGTATGCCCATTGATCTAGTATGGCCATCATGCTTCTGCTGCGCAAGAGGCTTTGTCAGTGGGTCAGCAACATTGTCAAGTGTAGGTACTTTACATATTTTCGCACAACGCCTAAGTATGTGTTTGGATCGTTGGTGAGATCTAGGCTCCTTAGCTTGTGCGATAACACCATTGTTATCATAATAGAGACCAATGGGATCCACAATGCTAGGGACTATGCCAAGTTTATTGATCCAAACAACTTCCTTTGCTGCACTTAAGGCAGCAATATACTCGGCCTCAGTTGTAGAATCAGCAACTGCATCTTGCGTTGAACTTTTCAAGCTCACAGTGCCACCATTTAAGCAAAAACACATAACCAGATTGGAATCATTCATATTAAAGCGTCTCAGCACTTTGTCTATGTATGTACTCTGACTTAGGCCAAGCATTTTTGTGATCTATCTCTATAGATTCTGATTCCTAATATATACGCTGCTTCACCTAGGTCCTTCATAGAAAAGCATTTCCCCAACCAAGACTTTACTTGTTGCAGGGTAGGGATATCGATTCCAATGAATAATATGTCATCTACATATAATACCAGGAATACGATCATGCTCCCACTAACCTTCTTGTAGACACAAGGCTCATCTTCGTTCTTAATGAATCCATACAGTTTCACTGTTTCATCAAAACGAAGATTCCATGAGTAGACACAAGTGCACGTTGCACCTCAGCCTAACTTGTGTTTGATCTCTGATAGACACAAGTGCATAACCTGCATTGACAACGTTATTATATGCACTGTTTTTTCCAACACTGTTTTTTCCTAAGAAATCTCCGATTGCACGTTGCACCTCAGCCTAACTTGTGTTTGATCTCTGATAGACACAAGTGCATAACCTGTATTGACAATGTTATTATATGCACTGATGATTGAGGTTGTCAATGCAGGTTACGCATTGACAGAACCTTCTTTCAAACACTACCGCGAGGAAATAAGATTGTCGAACGAAGATGCGGTTCGGTGGATCGATAGTATTCCGTTGGAGAAATGGACTAGGGCATACGACGGCGGACAACGTTGGGGCCATATGACAACAAATATTGTGGAATCAATGAACTCTGTCTTCAAAGGAATTCGTAACCTACCAATAACCGCTTTGGTGCAAGCTACATATTTTAGGCTAGGGGCGTTGTTTGAAACCAGACGCTCAAAATGGAGTTCCGTGATGCAATCTGGACAGTTGTTCAGTGATGCTTCAATGAAATTCATCAGACATGAAACTGCCAAAGCAAACACACACGTGGTTACGGTATTTGACAGAACAAAAGGTTGGTTTAGTGTTGTCGAGTCCATGGATCACAATGAGGGCATGCCAATGGGACAGTACAGAGTCGAATTAGATAGAGGTTGGTGCGACTGCGGAAGGTTCCAAGCCTTTCGTACCCCCTGCTCCCATGTCATAGCGGCGTGTTCAAAGGTTCGAAGGGATCTATCCTACTTGCTATCTGAAGTTTACAAAATCGTCAGCCTTTCGAATGTTTATAAAATTAGTTTTTCAGTTGTGGCAAAAGAGGATTATTGGCCAGAATATCAAGGGGACATCGTCTGGCACAACGAAGTTATGCGAAGGAAGAAAAAGGGTCGCCCTAACAGCACCCGGATTCGAACCGAAATGGATACGGCGAACAAAATGGTTAGACTATGTAGTTCATGCCGTCAACCAGGTCACAATCATAATAACTGTCCTAGTGTTGGAACGAGCACAACCAGATAAATTCAGATGTACCTCTGTTGCTATATATGGAAACTTAAATTTATTTCAAAGTACCTCTGTTGCAATATATGGAAAATTAATTTTACTTCATAGTAGACGTCTGTGACGAAAAGACAGTTGTTCATAAAAAATAACACAAACAATTAAAACTATGCGATTACAACCATCAAAACAATTTTGAACATGTACTACATCATCCTACGAGCGTCTTGGTCGGTCTTAATATCCACCCATTCACGCACTTCTCCGTTTTGGTTGAACGTGGACACAAGTCATTGTATTCTTCTAATCCGTTCACCCTCTCCAATTTCTCCCTCTAACCAACTATACAACGTCCGATTAAGACGTTTAAACGTATATGTGTTCCAAAGTCGAACCTGTATCGGAGCCGCAACGACATAAAATATTACATCAGCATTTCGTTTCTGAATGTATGCAGACATTGTTAAAACAAATAAAATTAAAATTGATGGTTGGACTAGACTAGGAGATGAATTTGAGTGAAAATAATTGTATGCAAGGTGATGGTATTTATAGAGGCGAAAGATGAATTGGACAAAACACGTAGGCGCCAGTTGAAGTGGCAGCCACATGACACACACACAGGCGCCACAAAAAGTGGCACCTTGCATACACCCACACTAAGGCGCCATGTCTATTGGCGCCTCCTTTAGGAGGGAGACTAAGGCGCCACTCCCCTTGGCGCCTCCTTTAGGAGGCCCAAGCAGGCGCCACTTGCATTGGCTCCTCCTTTAGGAGCCCAATGCATAGGCGCCAATACAACTGGCGCCTCCTCTAAAATTTTAATGGGTGCGCCAACTTCCCCCGCACATCCTCTTCCAAACATGGTTATTTTGGATTTTTTTTTGAAAACTTGGTTATTTTCGTATTTTATTTGAAAAACATGGTTATTTTAAAAAAAAATTCAAATCTTGTTGATTGTTCCATACTGAATAATGTCTTATGGAATAACAAAATTTGACCATTCAAATAAATTTACAAACTACTAATCTACTATTAATCATCTATAATGGCTAAATTATCATTATCATAATGGCTACAAATGTGCATGAAACTCAGAAGGTGTATTAACAATGTAATTATATAACAATACCCTGCAATATCCCACAAACCCATATTAAATAAGTCCCATATCGTTTTTGGATAAAACATTGTTAGTGTTTATATAACTTTTTCATACATAAATCATTGACATGTTGGATATTAGGTTTGAGATGAATTTTAATGGAATTAAAGTTTGGGATCAAAAATGCATTTAAACTTTTAATTTTATTTAAATTAACAATTAGATATCTTTAGGTTGGCCACTTGCTATTATTATTTTCAAAAAGAAAATAAAAATATTTAATTTGATGGAAAAATTGTTTTTCTATCATATTATTATTATTATTATTATTATTAGACTTAATGTATCTTTTGGTCTCTTAACTTAATTAAGTGTTTTAATTTATTCCCTTAACTAAAAAACGTTATGAAATAGTCCATTAACTAACATCCCGTTACCTGAAATGGTCATTTTCGTTAATTTTTGTCCAAAAAATGTTAAGTCTTGCCTTGTTAGACATAGTCTTGCCTTGCTGCACATTTAGAATCTGACCTGGAATTTGTTAAATTTAGTTTGATTTAAAAATTTGAAAATAAAAAGGAAATTAATATGAAATGTATTAGGGCATAATTTATGTGAGAGACATATCATTTGCATTCTGAAGTTGAAACGATAGTTGTTCCTTACTCTTTTGAGAAACATCAATCTCATCTTTGGAGCTGAAACATATTTTAAAGGCGAAACAAAAGTATGACAAAGAAGAAAGTTGAATCCCTAACTCCAGTGAAAACAAAACTAATTTTCCCAAGCCGGGTTATGAAGGGTTAAAGACAATTTGAGATATTGATCCTGATTTTTGGAGTTAATTTGAAATTTTGGGCAAGTTAAAAGAGTTAGGTTATCCAATTGTATATAAGCTTTGATATTACGATGAAATGGACGTTAATGACATTGTTCTGTTGGAAGATGACAAGGGAACTAACAGGATGAAAAAAATTGCAATGATGACTAGGACATGCCATTTATATGTTACTCATCCTTTCATAATCTGACATTATTGAGGAACCCATACTTTCACTAGAACACCCAATTCCCATTGTGTTTGAAGATGTTGTGGATGAAGGAGTCAACTTGAATAAGGTCCCCGCCATGTTTGAAAACGTTATGGATGAAAGATACAACTTGGATAAGGGGACACCTGTGGTGGAAAAGGATGTGGATGATGAAGGGCCCACTAAAGTTGAAGTGAATGTGGGTGACGAGGGGGACACTGATATGGAAGAGAATGTGGGTAAAGAGGTGTCCACATATATGGAAGATAACATGGGTGATGAGTGAGCCACTTATATGGAAGATAATATGGGTGATGAGGGGACCATTGAGGGACTAAACTGTAACCAAGGAAATGTGTAAATTGAGGGAACTAATGAGGGAGTAAACTGTAACCAGGAAGAAGTTGAGGGAGTTAACTACAACCAAGAAAATATGGAAATGGAGGGGTCAATGAGGGACTAAACTGTAACCAGGAAGAAGTTGAGGGAGTTAATTGTAACCAAGGATATGTGGATAAGAACTGATGCTGTTGATATGAAGGCATCACCCATACAGAGACAACCTGGCAGGTCCAAGAAAAAAAGGAACAAAAAGGCTGGAGAAATGGTGAGATATGAGTCACATATGAAACAAGTAAGATATAAAATCAAGTGCAGTTGTTTCCATAAGAATGGTCACAACAAATCCACATGTCAAATGCTACCACCACAAGCAACTTCAAGTCAGCCACCACAAGCAACTTCAAGTTGCCACCACAAGCATCTTCAAGTCAGTCACCACAACAAGTAACTCCAAGTCAGCCACCACATGCAACTTCAACTCAGCTACCACCAAAAAAGAAAAGAACACTTCAAAGGGGGGGGGGGGGGGGGGCATGTTTCAAGTCAACCATAATTTCTTATTTCTGTTTGTTACTTTTGTTATGATGTTTTTAAATGTAACTATATTATGAGAATGCTATGTAATTTTGTATATAATTCATAATGCCATTTTGAACGATATGACTTATAATTCCATTTTTAACTGATGTAATTTTGTAACTGCTTATGCAAATGATATGGCTTATAATGCCACTTTGAATTTCTGATAACACTATTTTTTTATCATAACATTATGCAGAGTATAATAAACACATGACAGATACAAAATTCAACCAAAATGTTATACTATGCAGGTTATTATTAAAATGTTACTTAAATAAACTCATGATAGATACAAAATTAAATCCACTAAATTTAACCTAACTTACATAGATAAACCAACATAATTAACACAAATTGCTTATCATGACAAATTGCTTACCATAACAAGTAACCAACAAAAGTGTTATAAACTCATGATAGCATAATGCATTATCCTAAGCTCAAAATTCCAACCAAAATTCCAACATATTTAAAATACATTGTTACAAAGACAAGATTAAAATCTAAGCTCAAAATCCCAACCACAATAGACATTTTCAACCATCCTCTAGTGTGGAGAACCTGATTCTTCAATTTTAAAATTTTCTTCTTTTGCCTTTAAATCTTCAAAACCCTTTCATCAACTACTTCATCACCTAACCACATGAAGAAATTACAACCCTAATCCATGTGATTTCTATGATTTCTACAATCCTAAATTTTTCTCCCATAGTTCCCACTATTCATATATCATTGACGGTACAAAGAACACTTTCATCTTAGCAAAAAAACTCCACCCTTATATTTCTACGAAGCACATATCCAGCTGTCCCAAAGCTTTGATTGTTTGATATTGAAGCACTACTTACATTCTTTGACATTGGTGAAGCAAACGAAAGAAAAGGCAGCAAGAAGAAAACGATTTGAAAATAAAAGCAAGAGGATGAACAAATTTGAAAACGAAAGCTGAAAGAGAAAATGAAGATTCAATATGAAAACAAGATTCGAAATATGAAAAATCAACCATAAAGTATAAATATAACATAGAAAGAGTCAATAACTACTTAACATTTTTTTTTGGACAAAAACTAATCGAAAAGACAATTTTAATAAACAAGAATGTTATTTAAGAGATTACTTCGTAACGTTTTTTAATTAGGGATTAATTATATATTATTATGAGATTATCTGACAGAGTAAAATATCTTTATACTATCAATGTATTTCAATTAAACTCTATTATTATTATTATTATTATTATTATTATTATTATTATTATTATTATTATTATTATTATTATTATTATTATTATTATTATTATTATTATTATTATTATTATTTTATTTTCTAAAAAGACAGATAGATGCAATTCTGACAAAAATACACCTTCTACTCTACCTTGCCCCTGTATCAAGAACAAGTTGGAGTTGCACTGAACTCAACTGGCCGTAAAAACGCCGGCGGAGGATGCGACCTGCGGCCGCGATATCTGCCACCGCTACTGCAAAAGACAACACATCAACGCTCTAAAGCTGTTCCATTGACACCATAGGTATTTTGCTTCTATTCTTTGAATTGTTGAAGAAAGTAACGTTGGTTCAGAAAACACCATGTTTTTCATTTTCTCTGCGGGATAACCACTCAGTCACATCTCTTTGATCACTACCTTTCATGTTCATTGTGCTCTGGTATTGTCTGTGAAATATTCATGCGGTTGCCTTGCACACCATGTGTTTGATTTATTGTTTATATAACATGGTTTCGCATTTTCAGAAAAATAAAAGTGGATTTCAATTACTTGTGAAATTACATAGTCTCTTGATCTGCTATGTTTTCGGATTCCCCTAGGACTTACAATGGTCACATAATATTTTCTGTCATGTACAATAGCTTTTTTTGTTGTTGCAGCAATTATGCTGTTCTAGTAAGTATGCGATTCTAGTGAAAATTTTTGGGTTTGATTGGGAATTACAGTATCTTCTATGCAGTTCCACATTCTTCGTCTTCCGCTGGTCCAATTCGTCTCTTTAACAATCCCCCTCCAAATGCATGTGTTAGTTTGTATCTAATCTTGATGACTCGCATCAACAGAAAAAGAACGTGCACCTATCAAATGTTTGTTTCATGTAGGTTACTATTCTATTGCATCTTTTTTAGAATTGGTATGTGTACTTGTATGTCTGCTGTAGATATTGCCTGTATCTTGAAATTTAGATTTTATTTAGACTTGAATAGAGTATCTGTTTAACATGATGATAGTTTTTCTGTTATTTATTAGCGTGATTCATGTGATTCTTTTCAGTCGATTAAAAAGAATAAAGACAGAAATCTTGAACCATAGAAACTAAAGAAATAACCTCTTTGCACGAGTTCCCAAATTCCTTTCTTTTAATAACATTACCTGTTGGTTTGTTTTTTCTGTTTAAATGGATTAATTTGCTTGATTTTCAACCCACTTGTCAGATGATTGAAGAATGACTCTAACGAAACGGTATGTGCTGAGATTGTTCATATCAATAAAGTACATTACTGCAAACGTTGTAGATCGAAACAGTGGAAGAATAGTAGCAACATCATCCACTGCAGAACACGACATCAAGCAGTCCTTGGAGTGTGCCAGGTCCTGCAATGCAAAAGCAGCTGCTGTTGTTGGGGAGGTATTGGCCAGGCGACTCAAGGTTGAGGGGCTTAATGAAGGAGAAGGAAGAGGTATTCATGTTAATGTAACTAAGGAAGTAGAAAAGAAAGGATTTAAGAGCCAAACCAAGATTTGGGCTGTGGTAAATGCTCTTAAATACAATGGAGTTAAACTTGTCCTTGATGATGAAGATGATGATGGCAATAGTTCTTGACCTCATTCATAAGATAGGAATGGAATCTTGTGCCTCGAACATTGCTCAAACAATATAATTGTTTGCAAGTATGATTGATCTCATTTCTTAGATGTATGTGAGTTAGATGTAACTGAAAGATCATTAATTTAATTATTTCACACCATGGATTTATTTATGATACAATCTTTGTGGCCATTGTAACCTCGCATTGCGACGGAATCACATTATGACGGATTTGGAAGAGAAATAACAAAATAACATAAATGCCAAGTGAGAATTATTTATTAAAAAAAGCAAGTGGACTTAATTTGAAAATGTATTGGTATACACCAATGAGGACAAAACGACCACTATGCCGGAAATTGTTTTTGCTTCAGATGTTATTTCTCAAAATGGCAAGTTTAAGACATTGACAAATTTTCCAGGTTCATGTTGATTTCTAAAATGTCATATTCTCTATTTTTTTTTTCTTAGCATTTTTGTGGAACAGACAATGAACAGAAAGAAAAGGATGATGGAGTTGGTTTTTATTTTATTTTATTTGAAGAGTACTGTAATTTTATAAGTTAATTTAATAGTTAATTTCCAAACATTTTTTTTGGATACATTCATGTTTGAAAATTCATCAATTAGTTTAGTTATTAATTTTATCAAACATTTTAATTTTAATTTAATATGTTAATTGAGATTAATTGAAATACACCGTCAGTGTAAAAGGGTTTTACATCATCAGTTAATTATAGACGTTGGATATTAAAAGAAGTTTGACTTTTATTTTAAAAATCTATAAAGTAATACAAACGAGTGATGGCGATGAACCGACGATGTAAATTTTTTTACCCTGACAGTATATAGTAATTAATCTCATGTTAATTTATCTGCTATCAACTAATTTATTAATTATTATATAAACTAATTCGGTTCTTTTTTTTTTTACCAAATAAATCATCACAGAGGGAAAATAAAATGACGAAAGATTTGAGTGGGCCGTTTAAACCTAAACAATTATAAGGGATTGCTAATTTCACCTTAATCTTACTGATACACCCTTCTCTATAAACAATGTTTTTTATAAAAGCCTTTCTCTTTACACTAAGATACTAATAAAATTGATTTATGTTTTGGTTTTGGTTATTGTTAAGTTACTGAAATAATTTTAGCGCTAAAACAAGTTAATTGAATAATTTAATTGATCAACATTTATTTGTTATTATTAATTAAAATGCTTACTACATTAATAATCATATTTTTTTATTTGCAACCTTTCCTAGAGGAGGTAATCTAAATCCAACACTTTCCGGTAAACATTGATGTTATCAATAGAGAGGTGTATCTTGCAAGCATAGAATAGGTTGTAGACTTATGCAATGACAATGAGTAGGTTGGCTGAATATCCAAAAATTTTCACTAGAGATTTTTAAATAAATTAGATAAATAAATTAAACCCGAATTATTTAAAAGATGGCTAGAGATTTTTCTTTATTCACTAATTATTTTATATTTAAGGATTTCTAATTCTAAAATTTTATTAATATAATAATTTAAAAATAAATATTTTAAAAATATAATAATTTATTGTAAATTATACTTAAGTTTTATTGAGATAATTTATTTTTCGCACGTGTATAATTACTACTAGTTATTATTAAATAAATAGCACCATTATATCTTCAATCATATAATATTGATTTTTTCTCTTTCTTATCACTGAAAATGATTAAATAAATATAACCACACCCTATTAATTATTTATTTAATCATTGTTCGTTTACTATTGTTACAAATAGATAGGAATGTTGGTATGCTGTGTTTTTTTTAAAGGGTCATGTATCATGTTAGTATACTGAAATAAAATACTAAGCAGGTATTTATTATTGAAAAGCATGCACATGCCAATTTAGTGATCTTGTTTTTAGTTTTGCACTTTTATTCACCCAAATATCACTACCCTCCGGTCCTATTCATATCCATATTGGACCAACCTCCAACTAATTTACCTTTTACCAACCCATTGGTCAAAAATAGATTGAAAATTAAAATACAAACAAAACAACCACCAAAAATCTCTTTAAGCAATTCATCACCAAATTCACCTTGAACAAGAGAGATTATTGGTGACTGGAAGAAGGAATTGGAGTTGAGAAGGTGAGGAAGAAGGAAAATGATTAGGGATTCAGGAAAGTGGGTGGTGCTAATAGTAACAGTTTGGATACAAGCATTCACTGGGACAAACTTTGATTTCTCATCATACTCATCTGAGCTGAAATCAGTTCTTGATATAACTCAGGTTCAGCTGAATTGTCTTTCAGTTGCATCTGATATGGGGAAGGCGTTTGGGTGGTGTTCTGGTGTTTCGCTCATGTATTTTCCGTTGTGGGTGGTTATGTTCATGTCTGCTTTTTTGGGGCTTCTTGGTTATGGCTTCCAGTGGCTTGTTATTCAAAGATTGATTACTTTGCCTTACTTTCTGGTTAGTTTTTTTCTTTCATCATTCCTAATTAATCTCTCTTTGCATTTTTACTTTGTTGTCATTGCAAGTTCTGTTACTTTGATTTCTCAGTTTTATTACCTCATGTTATGCTTTTGGTTGAAATCATGTTGATTAATGAGTATGTTATGAAGTTTAGCAACTAGCAACTAGTCATTTTGAGATTTAACCCTCAAGGGTTTGTCTGTTGGCGAGAGAGTGTGCTTCTCTCAATGTCTCAGGTTCAAATCCCACTAGATGCTAACAATTCTCGTGTAGGGCCAGTTAACTCTGAAGTTTCGGCTACTTGTGCCTACTTCTCTGATTTCAAGCGGCCGCAATGCCGTTCTATTATCACCGAAAATTTAGGGTTTACAGAATACAACTTGTGTTTAAACACTACAGTCTGTTATACAAAATTATCCCGCTCGAATGACCTGCACACTTATCAATAAACTATGAGTCGTATCCAACAAACATTGACAAAATTTCCTACCGCACAAAATATATTTGTTGCCTATTGTTTCCGATACACTTTCCTAGTTTGAGCAAAGAACACTTGCAAATTATATATGTATCATGACAGCAGTTTCTCAATTCTTTAACTCCTGTCATTGCACCAAAATTGTTGAAAGCTTCCTAAAGGTGGCAATTCATGAACAAGGTCGGGGTCAGATATTGAACACCATTATCGGAAATTCAAGAAAGGCATTATTTTGCACATGATGGCATCTCTTATAGAATGATGTCATTGTAACAACCTAACAACATAGAATTATGCCGCGCTTCAGTTTCCCCTCTTGACATCATTTAGATCCAGTTTGGGAAAATCACAATAGTAGGAACTAATAGGTAAGGCTCTTAACTTTGCAGCCATATCAGAAACAGAGTATTTTGAAACACAGGTCCACCGAGAAACTTTAAAAGACCCTAACCAAGTGTGCCACCGTTTGCATTAATTTTCTTCAATGCACAACCAATTTAGACATTTCATGAAACAGACATCGGCATAGCTTTTGTGATGGAAATCACATAATGCTATAATGTGGGAATTAAAAATGCAATCATTGGTCTCACATTCTCATTGTGATGACCATTTTTACTGTAGGTGTTTTTCTATGTTAACAAAACAGTATTGTTGTACTGCAGGTATTTTTCCTATGCTTGGTTGCAGGATGTAGCATTTGCTGGTTCAACACAATCTGTTATGTATTATGCATAAAAAATTTCACAACTAACCGTTCACTTGCATTATCTTTAAGCATAAGTTTCAATGGTGTAAGCGCAGCTTTCTACACTCTCATTGCCAATGCAATAAACTCAAACAATGACACTCTCTATCTCTTACTCAATGCCATTGTTCCTCTCCTCATTTCAGCATTAGTACTCATTCCAATTCTCCAACAACAACCACAACCTCAGCAACAACATTCCGCCGACACACTTAACCTCCGCGATTCCGTAGTTTTTCTTTGCCTCAACATCCTTGCACTTGTCACAGGCCTTTACCTTCTCTTCCTATATTCCCTCTCGTCATCGTCCCTGACCGTTGCTCGCGTTATCCTTGCTGGCGCGATTTTTCTCTTAGCAGTGCATTTTCTGTTGCCAAGCATTGTGAATTTGAAAGAATGGTCTTGTTTTACTCTGCCTACAATTTTCACTCTTGTTGACAATAACGATGATAACGGGCTTCACAAAGAACTCATTTGTAAGGAGGGTAATGATGTAAGGAGTAACGGAAGTGTACACAGCATGATGATTGAGAAGAGCTTTTGTCTTGTGAGTGTGTTGGAGAAGGAAAAGATTACAATGCTTGGTGAAGAACATACGACTAAGATGTTGATTCGTAGGTGGGATTTTTGGTTATATTACATTGCTTATTTCTGTGGAGGAACAATTGGATTGGTTTATAGTAATAACTTGGGACAAATTTCTCAATCACTTGGATATAACTCTGAGACAAGTTCTCTTGTGACACTTTACTCCACATGTTCCTTTTTCGGTCGGCTTCTTGCAGCCGCACCCGACTTATTCCGCAGGTATGTTTTAGATGTCTTAATTTGTAGTTTCAAGGATAATTTAGATATCTTAATTATAGTTAGTCCACTAATGTTGTATGAAAAATGCAGCAAGACACAGATTGCAAGAACTGGATGGTTTGCAGCAGCCTTGATACCAACACCGATTGCATTCATTTTACTAGCCATATCCGGTACTAAAACGGCGTTACAATTAAGCACAAGCTTAGTTGGATTAAGCTCCGGCTTTGTGTTTTCTGCAGCAGTATCTATAACATCAGAGCTATTTGGTCCAAACAGTGTTGGTGTGAACCACAACATCCTCATCACAAACATTCCTTTAGGTTCATGTCTTTATGGCCTTCTTGCAGCATTGGTTTATGACTCTAATGCCACGAGTTCAGGACAATCGATATGGCTGCGCGAGATGTCTATGTGCATGGGAAGGAAATGCTATATGCAGACATTTATATGGTGGGGTTGCATTTCCATTGTTGGATTGGTTTCAAGTTTCTTGCTTTTCTTAAGGACTAAGCAAGCTTATGACAGTTTTGAAAGAAATAAGAATAGCAACAGAATACAGGGAAATTAGCTTTTGATTCAGAACTATGTTGTGATGAACATTGTACCATATGATGCAATGTTGAAAATTTAAGGAATCAAATATATAAATATATTATTTTTTGTGCTTATTGAGTAGAAGTGGCTATAATTATTTTTAGTTCTAAATGCTAAACAAAATATAGTGAAAGGTAATGTAGATGTTCTGACAACACTATTTCTCATTAGTATGTATGTTTTCTCTTGTCAATATAAGCACTGCTATTACCCAAGTAATGTTAGCACTTGAAACAACAAAATTGGTGAATAATAGAAAGATTGAATTTGGAGAGGGAGAGAGAATTGTAATTAGAGAGAGAAATTGAAAGTGAAAATATTTTCATTAACATTGATAACAACACTTCCAAAGTGGATTAGGATATAAATAACAACATCAAATAACTATAAAAATTGAATTCTCGGACCTATAACCAGTTATACAAAACTTGTAATTGGTTACGGTAGCTTAAAACAAGAAAAATACCAATAGTTGTAACCGGTTACACCAATGTCAGAATAATTTTTTCTTCAACTTATTTGACTTGTTGACATGCCTCTAACCGGTTACACACTCGTGGTAACCAGTTATAACATTTGAATTATCAAAATTTTCTTCACACACAATCTTAATTCAAGTGTTCAAAGTCTTCCATGCCCATGTTCATCATCAACTTCTTGAACACTTCAATTGTGATTCCATTGGTCAATAAATTAGCAACTTGTTCTTTGCTTCGACAATATCCCAATCTCAACCTTCATTCACTAACAAGTACCATCAAGTAGTGAAATCTCATCTCAATGTGGTTGCTCCTCTCATATGCAGTTGGTTTCTTAGTAAGATTTATCGCGAGAACGTTATCAACCAGGAGAGTTACAACGTCACCCTCATCGTTGTCCAACTCTTTCAATAGATTCATTAGCCACACGACTTGACACGCACATAATGAAACGACAATATACTCGGCCTCACAAGCCAAGAGTGCTAATACCGGTTCCTTCTTCGAACACCATGAGATTGGTGTTGCGCAAAACATAAAGATGTATCCATCTGTAGACTTTCGATCATCTTTATCTTCGCACAAATTGGAATCAATAAAATCGAGTAAATTGAATTTTCTACCCATGTCCATTGCAGAAAAGAGAATTTTGCAGCCAATCGATCATTGACGTATCTTAGGATCCTCTTGACTGTTGCTAAGTGACACACCTTCAGTATCTCCACGAATATACTAACAATATTGAAACCAAACGCCAAGTCTAGTCGCATATTGCACAAGTAACACAAGAATCCAATCAACTCGCTATACTGAGTTGGATCAACATCTTGCTCATCTCCATTCTTCGAAAACTGTAACCTCGGTTCATCCAGAGTAATGTCAACATTACAATGCTCCATTTCAAACTTCTTCAATATCTCAAGCGCATACTTTCTTTGGTGCACGAGCAATCCCCTTTTGGACTTGTGAAATCTAATGCCAAGGAAGTATGTCATGAGGCCAAGGTCGGTCATCTCAAACTCTTTTATAAGTTCACTATTGAACTTAGAAATGCACTTCTCGTTGTTTCTCGTTATCAACAAGTCGACTACGTATATACAAAGGATAATCACCCATTCACTTGTATCCGTCTTCACATACACGCCATGCTCAGATACACATTTCTTAAAGCCAATCTCCTTTAGGAAGCCATATATCCTCTTGTTCCAAGCTCCTGGAGCTTGTCTCAAACCCTACAATGTTTTCTTCAACTTGTAGAACTTTAACTCTTGGTTTCTTACAACAAAATCAAAGGACAATTTTACATACACATCTTCTTCAAGCGGTATGTTAAAGAATGCAGATTTGGCGTCAATTTGATAGATGGACCAATTGTTTTTATTTACAATACCAACAACTAGCCTAATGGTTTCAATCCTAGAAACCGATGTGAATACCTCTTCAAAGTCTATGCCTTATCTTTGCAAGAATCTCTTTACAACTAATTGAACCTTATGTTTGATTATTTCACCCTTGAGATTTACCTTCACTTTGAACATCCATCTCACACTAATTGGATTCTTCCCGTCCGATAGATCAACCAACTCCAAAGTCTTGTTAGTCTCAATGGATTCCATCTCCTCCTTCATAGCATAAATCCGCTTTGGATAACTCAAGGCCTCTTCCATTTTAACGGGTTTGGATTCGATCATAAGTGCAAAATGGACGAAATCACCATCATCATTGACTTTGTTGTCTCGGAACAACTCATACTCTTGGAGTATTTGAGGCAAGACTCTTTTCCTTGTTGATCTTCTCACATTCTCTTCAATTCTAACTTCGACAACGAGCCTTTCTGCATTCTCAAATTTTTTCAGAAACTGAATTTTCAATGTTGTAACCAGTTACACCTTTTATGTAACAGGTTACAAACTGCTGCATCTCTTTTATCTCGTCAACAATGGCGTCTCGACTGATGACAATCCTCCTATTTGTTACATCCTCTGGTCACTATTATGAGATTTTTTTTAGCTTCATTGAGTAATTGATGTATTTGATATATAATAATGACCAGATATATCATTTATTCAATGAATCTAAAAAGTTTTGTTGTTGCTTATAATAGTGATCGGAGGAGGGTGTACATCATACAACTTATAACCACGGATTGAGTGATACCCGACAAGTATAATCATCTCTCCCTTATCATCCATCTTGTTTCTAAGTTGCCCAGGAACATGTCGATACGTCACGAAACCAAAAATTCTCAAATGGTTCAGATTCAGTTTGAATCCTGACCATGCTTCCTCCACTATTACCTTCTCAAGCTTCTTTGTTGGACACCTATTTAATAAATAGGAAGCCGTGGATACCTCTTCTTCCCATAACTATTTCGACAAGTTCTTCCCTTTTAATATGCTTCTTACCATGTTCATGATCAATCAGTTCTTCCTTTCTGAAACACCATTTTTCTTAGGTGCATAAGGTGGTACAACCTCACGTACAATCCCTTCTTGATCATAAAATTTCCTAAATTCATTTAAGACGGATTCGCCTCCACCATCTACTTTGAGAAATTTTAACTTATGACTGCTTTGTTGCTTAACCATGGACTTGAACTTCTTAAACACATCGAATACCTCATCCTTTCTCTTGATTAGGTATGCCCATATCTTTCTTCTATTATCGTTGATGAATGTGACAAAATATCTATTGCCACCGATCAAGTCATCTTACATCGATCCACACACATCCGAATATACCACCTCAAGGTGATTCTTGGTTCTATAACCTGCATTAATTTTGAATTTAACCTTATGTTGCTTCGCTTGTGCACATTCTTCACAAATTTCAGCCGATATTTTGATTAATGGCAACCCCGTTACCATTATGTTCTTCTGTAATGCATTGAGATCTCAGAAATTGAGATGCCCAAGACGATAATGCCATATCCACTCTTCTCGATTGGCAGTTGTAGCAAGACATCTATGCTCCATAACCTTCAGCGAAACCTTGAAGGTTCTATTGGCAGCCACATGAGCTTTTAGGACCAAAACCTTGTTTGCATCCATAACGTGTAGCCCCTTGTTTTTCTTGTGAATCTTGTAACACTTCTTAAGCAATTGACCAATACTTAGAAGGTTACATTTGATTCCTGGAATGTACAATACATATTTGATTAAGGAATTCCATCCATCCATTCTCATGATCAAAACATCATCAATCACATCGGCCGCTAGAGTGGTGTCATCCGTGAACTTCACTTTGTTCTTCACAACACGATTGATTTTAACAAACCAATCATTCCTCCCTGTCATATGAGTAGAACACCCAAAGTCCAAATACCATTCCCCGTTGCATTGAAGTGCATCTTTCGTACTCATCATGACATTTTCTTCTTCCTATAACCGGTTACAACTTTTACATAACCGGTTATAACATGCTTCTGTATCATTTCCAAAACCGCTGCTACTGTTGCCCCGCAACCTGTTGTTGATGCATTCCTCCTATGTGATTATGACTAATAATGTGTTCTCTTTATCAAACTCTTGTCTTGCAACTTTGGCTTCATCCCCATGAGGTCCCATATAGTTGGCATTGCACTTTTTTATAAAATGACCGAACTTTTGACAATTAAAGGACTACACCTTACTTTTGTCAATCCCCTTCCTTTCACCTCTAAAGTCGCCTTGACAACCATTTTTGTTGCAGCTGCTCTCACTCCTTTGACAAGTCAAATTCTTGGAACTTCAGAACGCTCTTCCACCAAAATTCTGTAAATTCCATGTACTCTTCATGGGCCATTTTCCTTTCGATCTCTTGTCTTTCTCGTTGAATCGAGCTTGCAAAGTAATCTCCATCCTTTCCTTATCACTATTTATCTGCTCCATCCTTTGCTCACGAGCCTCAAGAGAGCTTTGCAGCTCCTCTTTGCTCATCGTTGCAAGATCCTTCGATTCCTCAATCGCTACGACCACATTGTCAAATCTTGGCATTAAAGAACACAATATTTTCACGATAATATACTGTACTATAATTGTTTAACCACATGCCTTTAATTTACTCACTAATTGAGTGATTCTCATTGTGAAATCATTGATTGTCTCCTTTTCCTCCATTTGTATCAATTCAAGTTGACGTTTGTAAATTTGTAACCTCACCACCTTCGCTTTGTCAACTGATGTGTATGCCTTCTCTAAGACTTCCCACGCTTCCTTTGATGATTCACAATCACCAACTTTCTCAAAGTTATCACCAGCCACACATTGATAGATCTTCATCACTTAAATTTAAGCCAATCTATTATATAAAGAATCAAATTAAGCATACGAAATTCATAGAAATAATTGCAAAGTAAACAAAATTGAATTGGAAATTACAATAACCGTAAAGTCTTGATGGAAACACAAATCAGTAGATCAACCTTATAATTTAGCTCTCCATGGAATTCTTAACGACCATCCATTCTAATTCCGTGTGAATTGTGTAATCTTCCCTAGCACTACGCTTTAATTTAAATAGTACAAGATATCGAGCTCTAAGAATACCCGACCCGAAAAACATACATTTGTCCCAACAAACTAATTATTTTATTACGTCTGGAATAAAATGCAATAAATTGACTCTTTTGCACCCCGAATTGGCTTCTGACATCAACATGAAATTTGTAGCTTTTCCTCTTAACTTTCATATTAGAATGTTTTAAAAGACATCTCATATCTCAAATTATGATCCGCACAGTTAGAAAGTTTCAAATTGCGACTTATTCAGAAAATAAGTAACGAAAATAAAATAAAAGCAAAATTAAACAAAACTTAGAAAACATACTAAAAATAATAAAAGTAATAAGAGAAACTATAGAATTGTTGTAGCACAAAGTAAAAGAGGGTGCATCAAAATGCACTGATCAAATTTCCCCCCACTTAAACTTTTGCACTTTGAGTAAAACTCTAACTTCAAAATTAAAAACAAAATAAAAACGAACAAAAACATAACATGCAATTTCAAAGACTTTCCGAGTTACATAGGGGTATGCAAAATTTTCATTCTAAGCTTCAAGAAATATGACGTTAGTGAATAACTTCTTGTGACAATCAAAGCAAATAAGAAGACATCATGAAAGTTTATATTACCAAAGAATACATAAGGAGTGACAAGATCCTCACAAGATATAAATTCTCCCAACTCTCAAGTGTTTAGGTTATCTGTTTACACTCAAAGCATATCATGAAAGTTAGTACTACCATAAGCTTGAAAAGACTCTAACATCCATACTTGAAATACATGCACACAAAAATCAAAAGGACTTTATTCAGGTTGTAACGTGACCAAGGTAAGGGTGAGATAAATCCTAAGGGGTATTAGGCTAAAATTTAGAGAGATAAAAGAGAATTGAAAAAAACGACGGAAGTTGAACTAAACAATATTTCATTCACTTTCCAATAACTTTTTTTTGCATCCATTTTGTATTTTTTTTCTTTTTATTTCCATAAGAAATAGTAATATAAATTTTCTTTTTTTCTATATTTTTTTCTGCCAACTATTGAAATATCACAAATGTATTAATTCCACCCCATACAATTCCAAACAAGACTCATTAATCCCCTTAAATGGGGTTATAATATTATTTTTCACTTTAAGCTTGTAATGGGTTATAAACAAAAAATGGGATCAATGGGCTCAAATGGGCTTCAAACAAGAGATGGTAGTTTCAGGGTTGGTTTTTTGGCTAAGCGGCTAAAAATAAAACAGAAACAAATTATCTTTATCATATTAGTGTGCAAAAGTAAATAAATTTTTTCAAAAAGAGTCAAATCAAGTTCTAGAGTGACTAACAAACATGAGTGAAATCACATAAGAAATAAATAAATGAATTTTTATATGTTATCCATTATAAGACTCAAAATCTCACAAAGGGTAATGATCTACCATAAATGATGCATAATTTAGAATTAAGTCCTATTTATCATTCAAAGATTAAAAAGAAAATCACTCACGTCACACCACAGGTCTTTAGTCAAAAGAACAAAAAAACTACTCACACTTGCAACACAAAAAAACTAATAAAACATGCATTTTTTGTTTAAAATTATTTTTATATGAAAACAAATCAAAACAAGTAAATGAATAAAATAAAACAATAAAAGTAAATGACATCCCTTCCCACACTTAAAACACACATTATCCTCAATGAAATAAACAAGTATATGTGAGCAAATTCTTTACTCTGAATAAATTTTGAATGATAGCAAATTGTGTGATCATCATCCAATTGTTGGTTGTGCATTATTTTACATGATTCATTTGTGTTTTTATCCCATACTATTGTTTCATGACTGTACATAAAGATCCACATTGATACATCTCTTAAAAAGAACTCATAAAAACTATTTTGTGTCAGTATGCATCAATACATAATCCTATGCATCGATCCATAAAATATGTTGTAAACCATAAAACTCTTTTGTTCAGTATGTATCGATCCATACGTGTCATGTATCGCTACATGGACAGGCAAAATGCTCTATGGATTGATCCATACGAGCCTTGCATCGATCCATGTTAGTTCAAATGATCTATGTATCAATACATACGAATTTGGCATCGATCCATGCTTACATAAATTCTCTAAAATTCATCAACCTTACAGTATGTATCGATGCATAACTTCATGTATCAATACATAAGTCTGTTTAATCTACTAACAACTCATGTTTTTCATATATAAGAAGTGTTGTGACAGCAGTGCACATGAACGAATTCTGAGAAGAAAAAAACAATTGAAACACCAATCAAAGGAGTGTGTAGCAGCAATTGTTTGAGCAATTAGAAACCTGAAAGAGACTTCATCTTCTCCATCTTCTCAATCTCTTTTCTTCAAGAACATCAACACATAATCATTCTTGTTCTTTGGATTAAAGGATCAACGAGATAACGTTCAGTGGTAACGATCAAGGATCTAGCTGAGGTGTTCAGTGGAACGATCGGGATCTAGCTGAGTTGAAGATTGAAGGGGGTTTCGAGGAAAAACCAATTGGTTTGTCCTTCAAGAACTGGAGTGCTCTTGCGGGTTTGTCAGTCACGTTTGCAGAACAGATTCAGCCGCAGCGTTGCGTTTGGAAATCGGGGGATTTCGCAAACAGGTCGTGGAACCGGTGAATTGTTTGCAATTTCTTGCAGGAAATTCTTGATCGTGCTCAAATCAAGTGGAGGTTTCATACAAGAAGAAGTTCTTGGGATTTAGAATTCTGTCTTTGTATTGTAACCTTGTATCAACGAATTCGGCATTATTGATAATCACAGTTCTCAATTTCATTTGAAATTGAGAGGGAGACGTACCCACACGCGAGGACGAAGTGGGGAACTTCCTTACCAAATCTCTACGTATCGTATTCTTTCCTTATCTCTCTTTACGTTTTCAACAGTTTTCGCAATTTCAGTTAGTGTGTTGTGGCTGTACTTTTTACGATACAATAGTGGCAAGAAAACTTCTTTAACCAAAGTCCACTGTTGTTTATCATTGATTACATACACACCAACTGTTTGACAAAACTGTTAGCTGAGTTTTATTCATTGGAATTAGGATTTAGTGATAAGTGCATTCAATTTGATAAGATTCTAGTGTTAATAATTTCTGTCATTCTAATTCAAATCCAGCAATAAATTCGCGTGTCCGGTTTTCTAGTAGCGGTTCAGAATAGACGGAAGTCGATTCGGGACTGAAACTTTCCGCTAAGTTTCAATAACTCTGATAAAATTTTAAATCCGTTTATTTTCAAAAAGGTGATCTATTCACCCTCCCTCTCGATCACTAGCCACACCGTCTAACAAGTGGTATCAGAGCGCCAGTTCGCTGGTGCTCTGTGGCTGCCTGTAACAGTATGGATTCTGAACCAAAGGGGGCGTATAATAGAGCGCCTATTTTCAACGGTGAAAATTACGGCTACTGGAAAGACTGCATGCGAGTTCATATAAATTCTGTGGATAGGCTAGTATGGGCTGCCATTGAAAATGGTCCTTTTCAAATTACTATGACAAATGCGGCTGGCGCCATAGTTCCTAAACCAGAAGCTGATTGGACTGAGAAAGATGATAAAAAGTGGTCGTGTGATTGGAAAGCTAGAAATATGCTAATTTCAGCACTTGGTGTTGATGAGTATTATCGAGTATCCCATTGCACGACAGCTAAAGAAATGTGGGATGCTTTAGAAGTTGCCCATGAGGGTACTACTGAAGTAAAACAGTCCCGCATTAACACACTAAATCAAGAGTTTGAGCTCTTTCGCCTGAAACAAGGAGAATCTATCTCCGACATGCAAAAGAGATTCACTCATCTCACTAATAGGTTGAATGCACTTGGAAAATCTGTTACCAATGAAATTGCTACTAATAAAATTCTGAGGTGTCTTAGCAGGGAATGTCAACCTAAAGTAACAGCAATTAAGGAAGCCAACGATCTAACGAGACTTACGATTACAACTCTGTTTGGAAAGCTAGAAGAACATCAGCAAGCATTGGAAAGTCTTGAAAAATATGAGAACAAAAGTAAGAAGGAAAAGGAGAAGAAAAGAGACAAAGAGGGAGAGAAGAAGCCAATAGCTCTTGTGGCCTCTAGCTCTAAGTCCTCACGAAAAGAGCAAAGTGACAATGATTCTAGTAGTGACAAAGATTCGGATGATGAGGAAATGGGACTGTTTGTAAGGAGATATAATAGATTCATTCGAAAGAATGGAGTCAAGCATTCCGACAAAAACCTCATGAAGTTTCGAAGACAATCTATAGATGCGAAACAGGAAGAGAATAAGAAGAGTAGAGGAAGAGGATCGTGTTTTAATTGTGGTAAATCTGGACATTATAAAACAGACTGTCCTATGAAATATAAGGATCAAAGAAAAGCTTCACCAAAAGGGTACAACAAACAAAGAAGAGCTTACATTGCATGGGAAAGTGATAGTGATTCATCAAGCACACAAAGCTCAAGTGATAGTGATGAAACCGCAAATTTGTGCCTTATGACTCACACCAAAAATCAGTCCTACCACAAGAAGAAAATCAATGACAAAAAGGTAAAACAAGCCTATTATAATAATTTCTCTTCCATGTCTTTTTCTGAACTGAAAATAGCTTTTGAAAAACTGCATAACGAAGCTGTAGATGCTTTTAAAAGATTATCTTCCGATAAACAAATTTTTTCATTTCTGGAAGGTAAAGTATACAAAGCTGAAAATGATTTAGAATCGTTAAAAGCTAGTATTGCAGAAAATTCAAAAGATATTGACATTGATGGATGTAGTAAAGTTAGGTATTGTGACGCTTGTCATATTTGGCAAAAAGAGGTAAACACTCTCAAGGTCAAATTAGAAAAAGCGTTACAACCTAAGGTTACTTATGCCGTTGACTCTAGGTTGTTTAAGAAGTCATTAAATCCACCATATGCAAAATACTCTTTTATTCCAAAGGATTTAATGAACAAGAATAAACAAACACATCATCACGGTTTATGTCATTATTGTTGTCGTGCTGGCCATACCATTGAGAAATGCAAGTTTAGGAGATTTCTTGTTCCTAAAGGTATTTATCAATGGAAGCCAAAAGGCAACCATGTTAGCACTTACCCACTTGGACCCAATGAAAATTGGGTACCAACTTCTCTCTTTTGATATTGTAGGATGAGTGCCTTGCTTCCGTAGATAGAAGATGGTTTCTTGACAGCGGTTGCTCAAGGCACATGACCGGTGACATATCGCTTTTCATAGACTTCAAGGCAAAGAAGAAGGGATATGTTACTTATGGAGACAATAACAAAGGAGCCATACTCGGCAAAGGTAGTGTAGGTAATTCCTCTACCACTACTATTTCTAATGTCCATCTAGTAGAGGGACTTAAACACAATTTGTTAAGCATAAGTCAATTGTGTGACAAGGGCTATAAAGTCTCTTTCACAAAAACTTGCTGCATAATTGAACATGCTGAACAGAACGTTGTGTTTAAGGGTGCTAGAGTAAACAATATCTATATGCTTGACCTTCTTGATGTGTCTTTAACAAGTACTAAATGTCTAGTTACCTTGAATGATGATTCTTGGCTTTGGCATAGACGTTTAGCGCATGTTAATTTCGATTTGCTTAATAAGGTTGTATCTAAGGATCTAGTAGTCGGTCTTCCAAAAATAAAATTTTCAAAAGACCACCTATGTGACGCGTGCCAAATGGGAAAACAAACAAGGGTCTCTTTCAAATCTAAAAATGTAATTTCAACTTCACGACCCCTTGAGCTTCTCCATATGGATCTCTTTGGACCTTCTAGGACAAAGAGCTTAGGTGGAAATTATTATGGTTTTGTAATTGTTGACGACTATTCTAGATTTACTTGGACTATATTCCTTCATAGCAAAGATGAAACTTTTTCTGCTTTTAAGAATTTTGTAAAACTGTCCCAAAACAAAATAAATTCCAAAATAGTTACAATCCGTAGCGATCATGGTGGTGAATTTCAAAACTATCACTTTGATAAGTATTGTGACAAGTATGGTATTGAGCATAACTTTTCAGCTCCTCGAACTCCACAACAAAATGGGGTTGTGGAGCGTAAAAATCGTGTTTTAGAGGAGTTGGCAAGAATAATGCTAAATGAGGGTGGATTGCCAAAATACTTTTGGGCTGATGCAGTTAGCACAGCTTGTTATGTTTTAAACAGGATCTTAATCCGTCCTATTTTAAACAAAACCCCTTATGAGCTTTTAAAAGGAAGAAAGCCAAACTTGTCACATCTTCACGTGTTCGGTTGTAAATGTTTTGTTTTGAATAATGGTAAGGAAAATATTGGAAAGTTTGATGCAAAAGCGGATGAAGGTATCTTTCTTGGATACTCACTATCAAGTAAAGCATATAGAGTGTATAATAAGCGTTTACTTACCGTTGAAGAATCAGTTCATGTTTCTTATGATGAGTCTTATCCGAAAAGTGTCGGAAAAGGTATTTCTTTTGATGACGCAGGTGTATCTACAGAAGACATACTCAAGGAAGCAGTTAAGGAAACTGATCAGTCCAGAACAGCTGACCATGAGAAGGAGGAAGATACTAGTCATGAAGAAGATGAGGAAGAAAGGACAGCTGAAGTGAATGACCTTCCACCAGCCTGGAAATCTTCAAAAGACCATCCTATCGACAACATCTTGGGAGATATTTCAAAGGGAGTAATGACTCGTTCTAAGATAAGTAATTTTTGTTCTCACTTCGCGTTTGTTTCACAAGTAGAACCTAAAAATGCCAAAGAGGCCTTGATTGATGAATTTTGGCTAATGGCCATGCAAGAAGAGCTTAATCAATTTAAACGAAATGACGTTTGGGAACTTGTCCCTCATCCGCGAGATCATCATATCATAGGTACTAAATGGGTTTTTAGAAATAAGCTTGATGAAAACGGAGTGATAACTAGGAACAAGGCACGCTTAGTAGCACAAGGGTATAACCAAGAGGAGGGCATAGACTATGAGGAAACTTATGCTCCAGTTGCTCGCCTTGAAGCTATACGTCTCTTGCTTGCCTATGCGTGTTCTAACAATTTTAAGCTTTACCAAATGGACGTAAAGAGTGCCTTTCTAAATGGTGTCATAAATGAAGAGGTATATGTCTCACAACCTCCTGGTTTTGAGAATGCTGAAAATCCAGATTATGTTTACAAATTAAAACGAGCTTTGTATGGTCTTAAACAAGCCCCTCGGGTTTGGTATGAAAGGCTTAGAAAATTTCTAATTGATCATGGATATTCAAGAGGTAAAGTGGATAATACTCTCTTTATTAAACACAAGGGAAAGCACATCCTTTTAGTTCAAGTTTATGTAGACGACATAATTTTTGGTTCAACTAACATACACTTGGTCGAAGAATTTTCTAAGGTTATGCAGGGTGAATTTGAGATGAGTCTCATGGGGGAGCTGAACTACTTCCTAGGACTGCAGATAAAGCAACTTGATGAGGGTACAGCAGTATGTCAAACAAAATACTGCAGAGAACTACTCAAGCGCTTTGGAATGAATGACTCAAAATCAATTGACACCCCAATGCCTACCAACGGAAATCTGGATAAGGATGAGCATGGTAAGTGTGTAGATGTCAAAAAGTTCAGAGGTATGATCGGATCTCTTCTGTATCTTTCTGCTTCTAGACCTGACATCATGTTTAGTGTTTGTATGTGTGCACGATATCAATCAAATCCTAAGGAATCACACATAAAAGCTGTTAAGCGCATATTTAGATATCTTCATGGAACACCTAAATATGGGCTGTGGTATTCCAAAGGAAGTGATTGTAGTTTAGTAGGTTACTCCGATTCTGATTTTGCTGGCTGCAAATCAGATAGGAAAAGCACGAGTGGTACATGTCACTTGTTTTCAAACTCCTTGGTAAGGTGGCATAGCAAAAAACAGGTATCTGTGGCTTTGTCAACTGCAGAGGCTGAATACGTTGCAGCCGGTAGTTGTTGCGCTCAGATTTTGTGGCTAAAGCAACAACTCCAAGACTTTAACATTCAACTCAAACATATTCTAATAAAATGTGACAACACTAGTGCCATAAACCTTACTAAAAACCCTGTTTTACACTCACGCACTAAACACATAGAGATTAGACATCACTTTCTTCGCGACCATGTTGAAAAAGAAGACGTTGTATTTGAGCATGTTGATTCCAAAAATCAGCTTGCTGATATATTCACTAAACCTTTGGCAACGGAACCGTTCTTCAACATTCGTCGTGAATTAGGGATCTTAGATCTTTCTCAATTGATGTCTTAAGCATGTTGGTTCTTATTTATATTATGCCTCACCTTGGTTGATGAGATTTGTTTTAGATGACATTTATACATCACAAGATTACGTCAGCAGAGGTAATATCACTCCTTTCTATAATTCTTTTACAACTATGTGATTGTGTATGTTAGAACAAAAGTTCTTACTCTCGTTGATGCAAATTTGTTTGCATATACTGTTTGAACATTAAAAATCTGATTTGTGAATCATACTTGGGCATAATTATCATGACATACTTCATAATGCATATACATACTGCATAAAAATTCATTAAAATCTGGTTTGGCATCAGCATGTATCGATCCAAACATATATGCATCGATTCATATCTTCTGCATTTCCAATTTGTCAAAACTGGTTCAGGATGTATCGATCCATCCGTCGTTTGTATCGATACATAGACCTTTTAGAAACAAAAATGCATGATATGGATCGATCCATGGCCATATGCATCGACACATACTGACTGCTAGTTGAATTAAATGCATTTTTTCTCTCTCATGGATCGACACATCAGCCACTCCTATCACATCCTATCTCAAGACTTCATATCAGCAGTCCCCATACCTCCCAAAACCAGCGGCTAACCCTAATTTTCCTCATCATCACTCTCTCTAAAACCCTAAATTCATTCCACTTTCCCTCAACCTTTCATCATCATGCCTCCACGAACCATTCCAGCTAGAGCAAAGGGAAAAGGAAAAGGAAAGGAACCGGTTGGTACTTCTCAGCAGCTACCAGACATTCCTCCAAACGCCTTAGACTTGCTTCATCCTGCAATTGCTACTGAGTTTGAGGATTCCTTCAAGACAAGGTTAGTTATGAAACCCCATATCTTTGATAAACATGATGCTATTCATCTGCATCTCAATGATGTGGTTGAACTCCTACATGCACAAAGACTTGGGTCATTTTTGTCTACAAAGGATGAGTATCATGAGGATTTTATCCGTGCATTTTACGCTGGCTTACAATCTGGTAGAGGATATATGTTTAAGTGCTCTATCGGTGTCAGAACATATACTTTTGAAGCTGCTGATTGGGAAACCGTGTTTCAAATTCCGCTTCCGTCGCTTAATTTCAAGTCCTGGCATGACCTACATTTTGATACTGAATTTAACATGAAGGAGTTTACCTCATCTATCTTGAAACTAGACAGACCGCTGAGTGAGGATGAACACGCCACGTCTGGTATGATTAAGAAAACTCCGCGTATTCTTCATTGGATTATCTCGCACATTCTGCGTCCAGCAAACAGTGGACATTCTCGGTTAGACAGGGCAAGCATACATCTCCTGTATATTCTGCAAAATAAGGTTCCCTTAAATTGGGCAAATTACTTTGTGAAGCGTCTATTTTTCGTGCGTAACAGCTCCAAGAATGTTGCTCTTGGTTATGCTTCTCAAATAATGAAAATTCTTAAGTTTTGGAAAGTTGCACTCCCTCTAGTTCCTCTCATATCTCCATCTGCTGCTCAAGAGTTTGACTCTTCCACTTTATCTCATATGGGATATCGGTGGGACAAGGACCGTAAATGTTTCTACTTCTTTGAAAGGAAATCCAAAACCAGGATCTACAATTTTGATGTGCCTTCTGAACGAATCCATGTTGTTGAAGACCAACCTGATGAAGAAATGCATGATGCGCAAGAAGCAGATGCGCCTCCGGCTGAGGCCAATGCTGGTTGGGGTGATTGGGTGCCACAAAGGTGGTCTCCAACCAACTATGTACCTAAACCTACGGTTCCTCCGTTCTCTGGTGGTGCTTCATCTTCAACACCTACTGCGCACCTCACTCAAATGCTTCAACAAATGGAGCTTGCCAACAAGGAACGCCATGACGAGGCACGGTCTTGGCATGTACAACAAAATGAGTGGCATAAGGAGCATCGTGAGTGGGATGATGAGCATACACGGATGTACCATAACCAACACTCTTGGCACCAAGACTTGGTTAAATGGCACCAAGTCTTCTACAATGAAATGTCTGGCTTTATGGACGACTGCCGTGCCAATCCTGGTATTATGGACAGATTTAGAAGTGTTGAAGTTCAGAACCGGTTTAGGCACTACTCCTTCATGGGCCAAAATCCAGACACAATGCCTCCTCCTCCGCCTCCGCCAAGCTTCAGAGATCCTGATAGAGATGATGAGGAGTCCTGTGGTGGCTACAATCCACATTAAACCATCATCATTTCATTTCACTGCATTTCATTTCATGTTGCTTAAGTTTTTTTTAATTGTTGCACAATATATGGTTCAGCTTATGTTATTCTTAAACACGTTCTACTACTTAAATGCTTATCACTTTCTGTTTACTTCTGATGTTATTGCCCTTATTTGTCATTCTTTGTGAGTGATTCTTTAATTTTAAGCTTCCTTCTTTGTGATCGTTAGCTTCTTTATCATTTGTTGCCATGTCCTGCTACAACATGTTGCCTTGATAAACCTGTTTCTTATTCTTTTTGATGTTGACAAAGGGGGAGAAATGCAGATATGTTGACAGATATGCACAAACTCAGGGGGAGTATCACACATCTTGCCAAAAATTTGCCATCATCAAAAAGGGGGAGTTTGTGAGCAAATTCTTTACTCTGAATAAATTTTGAATGATAGCAAATTGTGTGATCATCATCCAATTGTTGGCTGTGCATTATTTTACATGATTCATTTGTGTTTTTATCCCATACTATTGTTTCATGACTGTACATAAAGATCCACATTGATACATCTCTTAAAAAGAACTCATAAAAACTATTTTGTGTCAGTATGCATCAATACATAATCCTATGCATCGATCCATAAAATATGTTGTAAACCACAAAACTCTTTTGTTCAGTATGTATCGATCCATACGTGTCATGTATTGATACATGGACAGGCAAAATGCTCTATGGATTGATCCATACGAGCCTTGCATCGATCCATGTTAGTTGAAATGATCTATGTATCAATACATACGAATTTGGCATCGATCCATGCTTACATAAATTCTCTAAAATTCATCAACCTTACAGTATGTATCGATGCATAACTTCATGTATCAATACATAAGTCTGTTTAATCTACTAACAACTCATGTTTTTCATATATAAGAAGTGTTGTGACAGCAGTGCACATGAACGAATTCTGAGAAGAAAAAAACAATTGAAACACCAATCAAAGGAGTGTGTAGCAGCAATTGTTTGAGCAATTAGAAACCTGAAAGAGACTTCATCTTCTCCATCTTCTCAATCTCTTTTCTTCAAGAACATCAACACATAATCATTCTTGTTCTTTGGATTAAAGGATCAACGAGATAACGTTCAGTGGTAACGATCAAGGATCTAGCTGAGGTGTTCAGTGGAACGATCGAGGATCTAGCTGAGTTGAAGATTGAAGGGGGTTTCGAGGAAAAACCAATTGGTTTGTCCTTCAAGAACTGGAGTGCTCTTGCGGGTTTGTTAGTCACGTTTGCAGAATAGATTCAGCCGCAGCGTTGCGTTTGGAAATCGGGGGATTTCGCAAACAGGTCGTGGAACCGGTGAATTGTTTGCAATTTCTTGCAGGAAATTCTTGATCGTGCTCAGATCAAGTGGAGGTTTCATACAAGAAGAAGTTCTTGAGATTTAGAATTCTGTCTTTGTATTGTAACCTTGTATCAACGAATTCGGCATTATTGATAATCACAGTTCTCAATTTCATTTGAAATTGAGAGGGAGACGTACCCACACGCGAGGACGACGTGGGGAACTTCCTTACCAAATCTCTGCGTATCGTATTCTTTCCTTATCTCTCTTTACGTTTTCAACAGTTTTCGCAATTTCAGTTAGTGTGTTGTGGCTGTACTTTTTGCGATACAATAGTGGCAAGAAAACTTCTTTAACCAAAGTCCACTGTTGTTTATCATTGATTACATACACACCAACTGTTTGACAAAACTGTTAGCTGAGTTTTATTCATTGGAATTAGGATTTAGTGATAAGTGCATTCAATTTGATAAGATTCTAGTGTTAATAATTTCTGTCATTCTAATTCAAATCCAGCAATAAATTCGCGTGTCCGGTTTTCTAGTAGCGGTTCAGAATAGACGGAAGTCGATTCGGGACTGAAACTTTCCGCTAAGTTTCAATAACTCTGATAAAATTTTAAATCCGTTTATTTTCAAAGAGGTGATCTATTCACCCCCCCTTCTCGATCACTAGCCACACCGTCTAACAATATAAAATAAGAGAGAGAGAGAGAGAGGAAAGAGCATACCAGAGGAGTCAAGGTGGATAGATAATTGCATAAGCAGTCTTTCTCATTGAGAGCTCTTCTATAATTTCTTCTTCCAAGTGGGACTATAATAGAGGAGTATCTTAAGGAGGTGTCCATTGAATTTGAATTTTTTTATCAGTGTCTTTACTTTTTATTCTAGGATCAAAGAAGATTTTCTATAAGTAAAAGTGTCGAATGGACACGTGAAAGTGATCTCATTTTTCACAACATCAAAAATCGAAGGGTTAAGGGGCTGCCTCACTGCTTTTTCTCTATCTTCATTTAAGATCCTACACATACACATGGATGAGCTTGTATAAGAAATGTCAGCCAAGGTCCATCCAATTCCCTTCTCATGTTCTTGCGATAACTTCTCTTACTACTCAAATTCAAGCTTTGATGAATATATGAAATCTTCAGGAAATGGTTTAAGCTCTAAAAGAGGCGCCTTTTCAATCGATGATTTGTTTTGGGTAGCCAAAATGTTAATAAGTTCATATGTAGGAACAATGCAAAAAGGGGTGTCTATGAAAGAGTTATAGGTAATATCGACATGCAAGGGAACTTCTATCTCAACACAAATAAAACAAATGTGAGTGTCAGTACATGCGTCACAAGTGTAAGTATCATCAAAATCAGACAGTGATGGAAAATAAGCTGAAAGCAAGTCAGAATATGTTTCATCAACTAATTCAGAAAGCAAATCAATTTGAAAAACAAAATTCTCTTCCACGGGGGTGTTTCATAGCATTAAAAATGTTAAATTTTGTAGTAATATCACCAAACTCCATAGACATTATTCCTTCATCGACGTGAATTTTTGTTTTTGCCGTCTTCAAGAACGACCTATCTAAAATGATGGGTGCCTTTCTTGACTTTGAATTAGTTTCTCCTTCCATATCTAGAATGTAGAAATCTGCAGGAAAAATCAAATCATTAACTTGAACAAGTACATCTTCCACTACTCCGACAAGGCGGGTATTGCCAGCTGAATGGTAAGACTTGTATTTTGTAAAGGACCAAGATCAAGATTTCTATAAACAAAAGTAGACATAACATTAACGGAAGCTCCTAAATCTAACATGCAATTTTAAAATTTACTCCTCCCAATGGTACATAGAAGAGAAAAAGTTCCCGAATCTTTGCACTTTTGGGGCATGGTCTGAGTGATAACTGAAACATTTTTCCCTGTTTTAACACTTTTAGGTACATGCATAGGATGAATGAGGGCTAAAACATTTCTTCATATGTTAACTATTTTATTTCCTTTTAACCTCCTTTTGTGTGTGCACAAGTCTTTTGAAATTTTTGCATTTTTGGTAACCTGCTTAATGACATCAAAAAGTGAAATGTTCAACACCATTTTTCTAAATAAATCAAATATTTCCTTATCCCTATCTTCCTCATCCATTTTTTTAGTTTTTACTACTCTCTACGGGAAAGGAATTGGTGGTACATACTCTTTCTCAACAATAACTTCAGAATCAGGCATGGGCTCAACAACTTTTTCACTTTTTTCTGGGGCTGGTTCAACTGGTTCAACATATTTTTCGGATCTCAAGGAAATTGCACTCACATGAGGGCCTTTTGGATTTAATATTGTTTGGGCATGTAATTGGTTGGATCCTTGAGCTTGCATGATATTCATTAAAGTGGCAAGTTGTCCAACCTGTGTCTGCAAATTTTGAATACTAGAATCTATTCATTGCTGAATTGGAGATTTTGTACAACCATTTGCTTGACAAGATCCTCTAATGAAGGTCCAAAAGTTATAGAGGTAGTTACTTGTGGAACGTTCTGCCATGGTGGTAGTGGTAGCATAAACTATTATTGACTAGGTTGTTGTTGTGTGGATGGATTCCCATACCGAAGGTTTGGATGGTTTCTCCAACTAGGATGGTACTTATTAGTGGATAAATCAGGGATGTTATACCTGTACTTGTTGTTTCTGTAGCGGGGTTTTCGTTACCTTTAGGTTTATTGACTAAACCAAAAGTAAACATACAATTCGAGTCGCCACCGCACTTTTATTTGTCCAAAGGAAAAGCCAAAAAGCGAATAAAAGCCAAAGTAAGAAGTTTTTCAAATAAAAAACTAATAAAAATGTCAGAGATCTGGGTAAGGGGGTTGGTTATGAAATGGGAAGGTTTTACGCCCCCAAAACATCCTTAGTAATCTAAGGGAACCCTTTTTGCCAATATGTGTTGTAGGTTGGCATTTGTGAAAAGGTTTGTACAAAAGATTGAGGGGATGAGAAGAGAATAGATTATATTTACAAATTTTGTTGTTTGTATGGATGAACCCATTGCCTACGTACCATCACAAAGGTAGGATCAAAACCTCGTAGTTCGGGGTAAAAAATCTCAAAGATTGGTGAATTGATTTGACTAAAAGCCTTAAGGTCTTTTGTTATCAAAGGGAGAAAACTCAACCTAAACCAACAATCCACCATGTAAGGAAGGCTTCAACATACTAGTGAGGGGTTAACCCTATAATAAGTATGGAAGACTTATAATCGAATCACTAAGGATGAGGTGAGATTTACATCAACCACTATGATAACTCAAACCTAATGACTAATGTTTTTGAAAAGGTTTTAACAAGGTGGCCATTGGAACCACAAAAACAACTTGAAGTGAGCTATATTTACAAGTTAGACTTATTTACAAAATGAAGTCAAAGTTGGATTAAGATTTATTCACAATGAGTGTTTATGAAAATGGTTTTGAAAAATCAAAGGCCTAAGACCTAGATTTCTAGTTTGAAACAAAGTCAAAGTTTAGAAAATGATTTTGGCTTGGGTTAGAGTGAGGAGAAGAAGAGAATGGCTAGTCCTAAAGCATGCAAAGACAAGAGGGGAAAGATAAACCCTTGGAGTTCCTTTTCTTGAAGTCATAGAGATGACTTAATATGCTCCTTTCCTTTGGACTTAGCACAAAAACAATCAATCACACAATTGAACTCAAGCTCCTAGGATTTCCATTTGGCTTGTCTCTTAACTTGGCTATTCATGACAATGATCCTCTTTTCACAATCTCAAGGTGGGATCCCTATCACACAAAAGCTAACATCAAAAAAATCACAACACAATAAGGGGAATGGACAAAGAATAAGTTTGGATGAGAAGTCCTTTGAGATCAACTTTGGATTTTAGCATTCTAAAGGCATGAGGCCTAGTTGCTCTTCAACAAATTTAGCATTATAAAGGCATGAGGCCTAGTTGCTCTTGAACTCCTTTAAGCATAGGTAAGTCCTAATTCTAAGTCCTTTCTCCTTTTGCATTAGGTTCAAACAAAGTAAACACAAAAACAAACACAAGATGGCAATATATTTATATACAATAATGGGCTCAAATGAGCAAAAGAAAAATGACATAAACATAAAATATGTGCTCAAGTGAGCAAAATGAAAAGCAATATGAATAAATGAGCAAGAAATAAATGACATTAAAAGTAAAGGGCAAGAAATTAAATGCTCAAATTACAGTTAGTAATTAGTGAAGTTATGTTAGCTTGTCATAAGACAATGTAGCGCCATGTTAAGCAATCGTAAGTGGACTAATGTAGTAGTCACACCTATCTGAGGCCGGTCAATAAAAATATAGGCAAAGAACATAAGTTAGAGATCATGACTTGTAAGCCAAGCTCCACAAACTTGCCATGCCAAAACAAAAGGGGAAATGCCTTGTATGGACTTTAGGTTATTTGCTTGACCAAGAAGCAACCTATCTTGGACACAAAACAACTCACTTGATCATGGATCAAGTTGAGTTTGGTTTGGATCAAAGAAGGTTAAACCTCTCATTTGTCAAGACCAACCATAAGACATTAACTCATTGGTCATTAATGGAAAGAATGGGATGAAGATGAAAGGGAGGAAAAAAGAATACAAGTATCAAATCCAATTGATCAAATATGGATCAAACTAACATCAATCAACACCAAACAGAACAGAAATGAAGATTACAAGTCAACAAGTCAACCATAATTTTTTGGTATTTTTTGAATTAAAATAAAAATGCAAAATAAAAAACCAAATAAGGTCAAACCTCAAATTTAATTCAAATCAACTTCAACAAGTCCAATTAAATTCTCATAGGTCTAACATGGTCAAACAAACTTTGACTAATTTTCTCAACAATTTTTGAAATTAGAAAGCAATTAAAAACAATTAAAAATAGCACAAAATGGATTAAAATCTCAAATCAAATAAGAAATTGATGAGACTATTTTTTATTGACTTATCATGACTCATAAATGCTAGGAAAATATTTTTGGATTTTTCAAATATCAGAAACTATTTTAAAATGAATTAAAACTATTAAAAACCAAATAATTCACAAAAAATATTAAATGATGTCACAAAAATAATAAAAAATCAAAATATGAAACTAGGTTTTTCAAGAATTTTTTTGGAGTTGGTCTCATATTTTTGTGACTTCAAATAATTTTTTTATGAATTTTTGAAAATAAAAGGAATTAACTGAAATTAAAAGAAAATAGAAATAATTGAAAGTTGCGCAGTCACTAGATCAGGCTCATTAATTGACGTGGCAAGGAGAAGCGGTCCAGATGTGAGGGCGCAACGTGCACTTGAGTCAAACGCGCAACATAAATCATAAAATGAAGTAAACACACTGAACATATGAGATTATAACGTGGCAAAGCAATCCAATGGTTAGCAAGATGCACACGTGGTGATGGTGGTGGAAACCACCATCTTCTCAGGTGAGCTACCAGAATCCGGCCACCACTTGCAGAGATTTTTTTTTAACAAAAATGAAAAACAAGGATATCAAATTGAAGCTCGTGTGATGTACATCACCACTGTGTCCATGGATCTTCCTCACTCTTCCTATTTTGAGAGAAATGTGAAGTGGAAGATCATGGTGTTCAAACTGAAAGTGCACGAAATGGAAAATTTAAACCACCATTGGCTTGCCTCAAGTGTGAGGACTTCAGAAAACCACACAACACAAGGATATCACATTGAATTGCAAGTTCTAGATCCAAAAAGTTTGAAGTTATACCTCTGAATTGGAGCTCTTAAGGCCAGGAATTCTTCAAGATCTTGATTCCTTTTTGCTCTAGGGATGTAATGGAGATGATAGGCTAAGGAATTGAGCTTTGAAAATCAACTAATGATGTTGAATTTCAAGCTTGAAAGTGAGAAAAAATCTGGAAAATTCCTTTGGTATTGGTTGGGATTTCAGTGCTGCAGCGCTTCAGATCTCCAAAAGGTTATGAAATGAAGCTCATGAGGTGTTTATTTATAGCTGGATGTGGCTGAGTTCATACTTCCCTCGTGTGCATGGAATTTGAAAATGGATATGCATGGGCCTGTACAAGCGCATGTGAGGCCCAATGATGGATGCAAAACTAAGCTGAATTCATTTGAAATGGAATTGGACGTGTACATGAAGTGGAATTAGCTTTCACATTAAGTTTCATCATGAAATGTCAAAATGAACATAAAGAAAGAGCTCTTCGAAACTCACACATGGAAAATCCAAAATAGCAATGTGAGTAATTGTTGGAAAGCCCTTGAAATAAGGAACAAAAGTCATGTTGGACAAAAATTCATTTGGCATTTGGAAATTAATGAAAACTGGCTGTGAAAATTTAGGTACAAAACATGTTTAAGTCACCTTTGAAAATTTTCACCAAAAGTAAGCTTATTCAAACCCCTCTGTTTTCATGATGCGAGCTTCAAATGGAAAAACATCCAACATCAAAGTTGTATATCTTTTCAATATGATAAATTTAGACTCAAATTTTGCATCATTTTTGGATTTTCCATGAAAAAGTTATTGGCATTTGAAATTGGGTACTTTTTCAAATTCAACGGATTAGGTCCAATGTGACCTATAATGTTTTGTATTATCACATGTACTTATTTTATGATTATGAAATTTTTTCCAACATAAAATTTGAATTATAGATCTCAAGATTTCAAATTCATTTGGTCTCACCTTAAAATCATAAAAATTAAAGAAGTTATGTCCTTGGTAAGTTGACCCAAAATTAGGGTTTCAGTCAAAATGAGCTATAATGTTTTGAAATTAATGATGACCTTACAAGTTTCAAATGGATTTTTGATGAACATTAAAGTTTTTAATATGGTTTGTAAGAACATTTTTGCTCTTGGGGTCATCTTCATTTGACAAACAAATCAAAAATTATATCTCATTGGTACTCAGCTTTGTCAGATGACTTGACTAGTCAATTTTTCAAGGCCAAACTTCCAATCTTGATGAATGAATGATTGAGGATTCTTAAATAAGCTCATATATGCATAAAATGATGAATTAAAGAACTTACCTTGATTAAATTTGATCATAGGTTGAGGTTGCTTCATGGGCAAGGCACAGTCAAAGCACAGTTGAAATTAGGGTTTCTTTGGGAAGCAATCCTCAAGCCCCTTGGGTTATCTTGATCAAATTGGAAAATTTAGATACTTGGGAGACATATATGATGATTAGGAGCTTTGTGTACCATTGTCATGCTTTCTCTCTTCTTCATCTGGCCATTTCAATGGGCTTGTGAGCCTTCTAGGAGCATTGGAGCACATGATCACTTGAGCTTCAAAACAAAAAGAGTTAGTGACATATTTTTGTGCTTTTGGTTAGTAAACAAGTAAGAAAAGCAATAATATACAATACAAGCATGCTTGGTGGTCTCAAACTACTCACACAAGTCCCAACCCTAGGGTTAAGGGGGCCAAACATACTATGATCCTTGAGGCAATGCACTTGTGCAATAACATGATGCCATGAGGGATCTTAGGGTAAAAATTAGGGTCTTACAGATGCCCCTATTTAGGATCATTCTAGCCGGAGATATGAAGGTTAAAATCTTCGTTTTGACGAGGTAGAATGGGCTTAAATAATAACAAAGAGAGGAATGTTGGTCCCTAAGAGACCTCATGTTGCAAATGTATGTATGCAAAAATAAAATCTTTATGGTGAATAATTTCCACAAAGGAAAAGAGAACGGGAGAAACTGAAAAGTCCAATAGGAGTAACACACCCACTAAGGAGACAGAGACTCTAGGGAAATAAAAGTAAAAATGCGTGAGCAGGCCACAACTTGAAAACTTGCTGGGAGACACGAAGGGATTCCATGAAAATAAATCGATGGAAAGACTCGAGCTGACGCAAAGATGCATGTATTGGGGGATATGCCAGTACAGTAAAACTATCCACTCAGGACACATCAGATGAAAATCCGGACTCAGACGGGGATATCCACAAAGGACCCAACTGAGGGAAAAGCAACGAGATATTACCGGTTACTGGGTAATAAACTCAAAAAGAGACTTGTTATCAAAACACCGGTTACTGGGTGAGAGAACAACACGCTCCGGGAGAAATCTGATTCCACAGGGGACAAAAAGTCATGATATGGAGCAGAAGGAAGGAACACCAGGGATACCGGTTACTGGGCATATAATAGGTGACCAACCAGGCGTGAATTGGGGACATATCCAAGACACTCATCATCCGAAAGGAGATTTGGAAAAGCAAACTCGACTTACAGGATGGGCATTCGATTCCACGAGGAAATACGACTCTTACTCAATTGGGGAAGAAAAAGACTTCAACTGAAGAGCGCATGAGATACATTATCTGTTACCGTTATAACGTAGATAACATACTCACATGGAAGATTATCCACAACCGATTATTGATTTAATGAAGGATAAATCAACCGCCAAGAAAGGACATCGGGATACCGGTTACTAGGTATATAATGATGACCGATCAGAAGGAGAAACAATCATTACCAAACAAGGGTAAATGAAAGATGACTTGCAAGGGATAAATTGTCTGACAAAAGCAATTATCCAAGAGATATATCACCGGTTACTGGGTGGTATACTCGAAAATGAAGGAGTATCCATACCGGTTACTGGGTAAAGATAACCAACAAAGAGGGGATTACATCTACCGGGTACTGGGTAGAAAACCACAGAAATAGGACTTACAACTACCGGTTACTGGGTAGAAGGCCACAGAATCCACTGGGGAAGGAATGAACAATTACTAGTTACTGAGCAATTGAACAAACGAACCACAGGGAACTGCAAGGGATAACAAGAAAGGAGTCAATCTAGGAACAAACTAGAAAGATACAATCAAACAAGACTCATCCCAATGAGGATATAACTCAGGGGAGTAATTCCATTCTGATATATACCAGGGAGGAAACTGAAACAATAGTCATCCACTAGGACATAACTCAGTGGGGAAGAACGGGAGAAAAGATGGACACTTTCTGCCTATGGGGCTGACTCTATATGGAGAGACCAGGCACAAAGATCTGCTTGGGGAAGAACATTTCACCAATAGCAAGAGATAACAAACAAGGATGTATGGAAAAGAATGCAATTATGAATATCTAAATGCTATGATTATGCATGTATATGCATGATTTGTGTATGATTAATGCTGACAAACAAACATATCTAACACGAGCAGGTCCAAGAATTACGAATGGACATCCAGCACAACATCTCAACAAGAAGGGCAAAGCCTATTGGAGAAATTAGTTTGGGGAACAAGCCGAGCAGGATGATAATAAATCATCGGGGATATCAAATCCTATCCCATAACTACACTCACTGAGGATACAAAGAAGATGTATTCAGGAGCAATGGAAAACTCAACTCTGGTGGGGATCATCCAGGGAAGAAGAAAAACCACGGGAAGATGTCAACCACAGCTAGGGACAGGCAAAAAAGATCCGTCGGAGAGTAAACTTTACTGGGGAACTTATCAAGGAATGATGTAAAGCTCCATAGGGAATAACCACCAAATTGGATATACATCAATCAAAACACTCCCTTCTATCTGCTGGAGAGGAAACTCTGCTAAGGGGAGAAAAAGCAATTTGCTCCACTGGGGAAGGAAGTAAACATCTTCGACACCAGCTCTCAATGCTAGAAGAAATCTTCAGACTCAGAGGGGATACAAATCATCGGACTTGGATCAGGCAACCCTTCACCAATTGCTCTAGGCAACTTCCTGCCGAGGAGTCAATTATCTGGGAAGATAGCTCTGCAGGGAACACATACTTATTCTGCTGGGAACTTCTACTCATGCTGAGTAAAGGCAAAGTCCTTGTGAGTAGAATAACATATCAACTTTTATCAATCTATAAGGGATTTTAGATCAGCCCACACAAGGGATGACAACCATATAATTGATAAAACATAAATGCTAGTGCCTGATAAAGAGGGATACAAGTATCTAAAGGATCAAGGCAAGAACTGGAACGGAAAGGATCATCCACAGATCAACCATACAACCAATCATGGATTTCTAAGACTCCACGGGGGAAACAAGCATGTATGCACAAACAAACCATCTGAGAGCTGTTGAATGAAGATCCACAAATTCTGCTAGGAGAAAGCAATCCAATAAGATAGGTCAAGCCATTGTCATCTAAGAGAACCTTTCATACCAGACTCTCTGGGAAGTTGATGACGTACTAATTCTTTTTGTGCTCGATGGGGAGACAACTGAAAACTGATGAAGAGGATATAAGAATGCCAGAACATGAACAAATGTCTTACCCTTTGGTGATCATACCATCCTTGGGAAAGCGCCAAGGACATTCTACTTATCCTTTCAATCATTGTGAATGTTTATTTTGTTTAAAAACAGTTTATAAAAACTTTAGTTGTTTAAAACAATGATATTCATTAGTTAAAATATGCAAACATTTGTTAAACAGAAACAAATAAGAGTGCAAAGAATTGGATAAAAGCTCAAGTTTATTTAATAGAATGGTAATCCGCAAATGGTGAGACTCCATGGATCTTTACAAATTTGAAATTGGTGATATTCATGGAAAAAAGGCTACATTGAACATAATGACCGTTTCTCCACCAAGTTTGAATCCGCTGTATTTGAAGCTTCAATTGATGATGACTGAGCGAGAATCTTTGGCAGATGACAGTTATAGAACAAAGTCTTGTCAGGATGCAGTTACTTGCCAAATCCCTAGTTTTTGCCTAGATTGCCCCAGGGTGAGGTACTCAATCTAGCGGGATATATATTCATTTTTTCATGTCTCTAACTTTTGCCTGGACTGCCCTTTTGGGTTTTCAATCCACTGAGACGCTCATTTTTGCCTAAGCCGTCCTTTCGGGTTTTCAACTTAGCGAGCTATTCTGTTTTTATTTTTAGGCGAAGTATTTCTTGACTGCATCTGAGTTCACAGGACGAGTGAAATCCTCCCCATCCATAGTTGTGAGCAACAAAGCACTGCTTGAAAAGGCTCTCTTAACAACATACGGACCTTCATAGTTTGGAGTCCACTTGCCCCTGGAATTGGGCGCGAAAGACAAGACTTTCTTGAGCACGAGGTCACCTTCTCGGAACACACGAGGCTTGACCTTCTTCTTAAAGGCTTTCTTCATCCTCTGCTGATACAACTGACCATGGCACATGGCAGTTAACCTCTTCTCTTCAATCAAATTCAGTTGGTCATAACGGCTCTGAACCCATTCAGCCTCAGTCAACTTGGCTTCCATTAAGACTCTCATTGATGGGATCTCGACCTCTATGGGGAGCACAACCTCCATGCCATATACAAGCGAGAAAGGGGTTGCCCCTATTGAAGTGCGGACGGATGTACGATAACCATGCAAAGTGAATGGCAACATCTCATGCCAATCTTTGTACGTAACAACCATCTTCTAAATAATCTTCTTAATGTTTTTATTAGCAGCTTTAACAACCCCATTCATCATAGGTCTATAGGGAGAAGAATTATGATGTGCAATCTTGAACTCGCTACACAACTCTTTCATCATCTTATTGTTCAAGTTAGATCCATTATCAGTAATGATCTTATTTGGCACACCATATCGGCATATGAGTTGGTTCTTGATAAATTTCATAACCACCTGCCTGGTCACATTTGCATATGATGCTGCTTCCACCCACTTGGTGAAGTAATCAATAACTACGAGAATAAAATGGTGACCGTTCGACGCCTTAGGTTCAATCATGCCAATCATGTCAATTCCCCACATGGAGAAAGGCCATGGTGAGGAAATAACATTCAAAAGTGTCGGGGGAATATGAATCTTATCCGCATAAATCTGACACTTGTGGCATCTCTTCACGAATTTGCAGCAGTCAGACTCCATTGTCAACCAATAGTAACCTGCTCTCAACATCTTCTTCGCCATGGCATGTCCATTGGAATGAGTACCAAATGAACCCTCATGGACTTCAGTCATCAACAGGTCTGCTTCGTGTCTATCCACGCATCTGAGCAGAACCATGTCAAAATTCCTCTTGTAAAGCACATCACCATTAAGGTAGAAATTGTCAGATAATCTCCTCAAAGTCTTCTTATCTTTAACAGATGCTCCAGGCGGGTAAGTCTGACTCCGGAGAAAACACTTGATATCATAATACCATGGCTTATCATCTTTTACTTCTTCAACTGCAAACACATGAGATGGTCTATCCAAACACATCACAGTAATATTGGGGACTTCATTCCAATACTTTACTACAATCATTAAAGCAAGCGTAGCGAGAGCGTTCGCCATCTGATTCTCATCTCGAGGAATATGATGGAAGTCAACCTTAGTAAAGAAAGTTTAAATCCTCCTCGCATAATATCTATATGGGATGAGGCCATGCTGATTCTTCTCCCATTCACCCTTAATCTGATTAACAACAAGGGTCGAATCACCATAAACAATAAGATGTTTGATCCTAAGATCAATACATGCTTCCAAACCCAGAATACAAGCCTCATACTCCACCATATTATTCGTGCATTTGAAAGTGAGCCTTGCTGTAAAAGGAAAATGTGTGCCTTGAAGAGTAATAATCACTGCCCCAATACCATTTCCATACTGATTAACAACACCATCGAACATCATACCCCATCAAGAACCAGGCTCTGGCCCTTCATCGAGCGTAGGCTCATCATAATCTTTCATCTTCAAATACAGAATCTCCTCATCAGTGAAGTCATACTGCACAGACTGATAATATTCAAGTGGTTGATGCGCCAAATGGTCAGCCAAGATACTACCTTTAATAACTTTTTGAGCTCGATACTCAATATCATACTCAGATAACAACATCTGCCAACGGGCAATCCTCCCAGTTAAAGCAGGCTTCTCAAAGATATACTTGATTGGATCCATTTTGGATATCAACCAAGTGGTATGATTCAGCATATACTGGCGTAAACGCTTAGCAGCCCAAGCCAAAGCACAACATGTCTTCTCAAGCATTGAGTACCGAGACTCGTAATCAGTAAACTTCTTACTCAAGTAGTATATCGCATGTTCTTTCTTTCCTGATTCATCTTGTTGACCAAGGACACAACCCATGGAATCATCAAGCACGGTCAAGTACATAATCAACGGTCTCCCTTCAACAGGCGGAGACAGAATCAGAGGCTCAGACAGATACTCTTTGATATTGTCAAAGGCTTTTTGGAAATCCTCGGTCCAATCATGACGCCGATCTTTCCGGAGGAGCTTGAATATAGGCGCACATGTGGCAGTCATGTGGGATATAAATCTAGAAATGTAATTCAAGCGGCCGAGAAAACCTCGGACTTTCTTCTCAATTTTGGGCGCAAGCATCTCTTGTATTGCTTTGACCTTGGCCGGATCAACTTCAATACCTCTTTCGCTGACAATAAAGCCCAATAACTTACCGGAACGGACTCCAAATGTACACTTGTTCGGATTCAAGCGGAGTTTGTACTTCCTCAAACATTGGAAAATCTTCAATAAGTGTTCTACATGTTCAACTTCCGTTTTCGACTTCGCAATCATATCATCAACACACACCTCGATCTCTTTGTGCATCATATCATGAAACAAGGTAGTCATAGCACGTTGATACGTGGCTCCGACATTCTTCAAACCGAAGGGCATCACTCGATAACAGAATGTTCCCCAAGGTGTGATGAATGTTATTTTCTCCATATCTTCGGGTGCCATTTTAATCGGATTATAACTGGAAAATCCGTCCATAAATGAAAAGACATTGAATTTAGCTGTATTATCTACCAGCATATCAATGTGTGGTAGAGGGAAATCATCTTTCGGACTAGCTTTATTCAAGTCACGGTAATCCATACACATTCAGACTTTTCCATCTTTCTTAGGCACAGGCACAATATTGGCCATCCATTGAGGATATGTAGAAGTCACCAGAAACCCCACATCAATTTGCTTATGAACTTCTTCTTTAATCTTCACTGCCATATCAAGGTGAGTTTTTCTTAGCTTCTGCTTCACAGGCACACACTAAGGCTTCAACGTCAAGAAATGTTGCACGATATCAATATCTAGACCAGGCATGTCTTCATACGACTAGGAAAAGACGTCGACATATTCTCGTAGCAACTCGATCAACCCCTTCTTAACAGACTCTTCAAGGAGTGCCCCAATCTTTACTTCACGGATGCAGTCTTCAGACCCCAAGTTGACTGTTTCCAGATTCTCAAGATGTGGCTGAATGATCTTCTCCTCGTGCTCAAGCAGACGGGTAATCTCATCAGGAATCTCTTCAACATCATCTTCTTCTACCTCAAATACAGGGAACTCAAAGTTGGGAGATGATGTTGGATCATCATGTTCAATGGGTTTGATTAACCTGCATAATGATTTTGAGTATAAAAGAGATTTAAGAATTCAAACAAGGCAAATCATTATGCAGATGAAAAGATTGATTTTATTCTTTTTTTTAGGGTTTTATGGTGATCACCAATTTCATGCAAAAAAGCAAAAAGCAAAAATAATTTTGAGGAAAATAAACATTTAACATGCGATTATTGAATGAATATCATTGTATTAATCAAATTATGCCAACAATGTCTTCACTTCTCCTTTTGGCATGGGAGAAGGTTTTTTTAAACAAAATGAACATATTACGTTGACTTATGGATAACTGTTGGAACATCAACAACGACCAAATTATTGCAGATTCCTCCAGGTATGACAAAGTTGCCAAGGTCTTCCTCTTTATCATCTTCAACAATGGAAGCAGCTTCCTGATCTTCAACGGTGTGGATGAAACCTCCACTCTGGAACAACCCAAGATCATTGGAAACACCAGAAGAGTACCCTATGCCATCCCGAGATTTGTTGTCTTCCAACTTGATCATCTTCCCCAAACCAGTAGTTGCACCATGCTTAATGGCCAACTTTACATCATTATAGGAGACAAATGAAGAAAGTCCTTTCCTAGAAGGCTCAGCAATAGACAAGGCTTGGAACGACGTTCCAACCTCATCCTCATCATCAATATAGGAGAAGGAAGATAAATGACTGACCAAGAGAGCCCTCTCTCTCCCTACTACCACCAACTTTTTGTTCTTTACGAACTTCAACTTTTGGTGCAGGGTGGATGTCACGGCGTCTGTCTCATGAATCCATGGTCTGCCAAGCAAACAGCTATAAGATGGATGAATATCCATGACCTGGAAGGTGATCTGGGAATCACTAGGTCCAATCTTGATCGGGAGTTCTAATCCATTGATCATAGTTTTGCGCAATCCATCGAAAGCTTTCACTACCACTCCATTCTGCCTCATGGGAGGCCCCTGATACGAAAGTTTGGCAAGAGTGGATTTTGGCAATACATTGAGTGATGAACCTGTGTCCACCAACACATTGGATAGGGCATCATCTTTACAATTCATGGATATATGTAAAGCCAAATTGTGGTCTTTTCCCTCCTCGGGAAGATCAGCATCACAGAAACTCAAATTGTTGCAGGCAGTTATATTTGCAATAATGCTATCAAACTACTCAATTGTGACATCGTAATCCACGTATGCCACGTCCAACACTCTCTACAATGCTTCGCGGCGTGGCTCTGAATTCAGCAACAAAGATAAGACAAATATCTTTGATGGAGTTTGTAGCAACTGATCCACAACATTATACTCGCTCCTTTTGATGAGCCTTAGCATCTCATCACCATCCTCTCTCATCATGCCAGACTAGACAACCAGGATATGAGCATTATTGGTTTTAACAACAGGGTCAACACCCTTCACAACAGGAGTAAAATTACTTGAAGAAGTCCCCACGGGACTGGCAGGATTAACAACAGCCTTTTTCACAACGTCTTCGTGGGATTTCGGCTGAGCCGAGAAAACATGACCACTACGGGTCACTCCACTGACATCTGAAATGCTCACCACAGAAGTTGAGGGAAACGACACCTCCTTTCCATCTTCCAGCATGACTGCATTATAACGGTACAGAACCGCTTTATCTGATACATACGGGACAGGACCCGTTGGCTTAATCACAAGAGCTGGCGATACTTTTTCTTGATGCCATCGTACTTGATAACAACATGCTCAGGAATTTTAAACACAGGGATGATAACATCGACTTCATCCTCATTATGATTATGAAGTATCTCAATCATCCCTTGATCTATCATCTCTTGGATGTCCTTTCTCACTTGACGACATCCTCTTTCATTGATAGTGCACACCTGGCACCTATCATGATTATGCTCTTAATGGTTGTGTTCACACAACAGCTTATGCATCTCAACTAAGGATTGCCTTATGTCATTCACATAAAGGACTTTGTACTTTCCAGGGCATCCCTGAACCATATTAACAACTGCTTTCCCATGCTCGGGCAATGGGTGCTCCTTCACATTCAAACCCAGGTCCTCAAAGAACATGATCCCATTTCTCACAAGGTCTTGCACCTTGATCTTCAATGGATAGAAATTCTCCACATCATGTCCGGGAGCACCGAAATGATACACACAACGGAGTTCGGGCTTGTACCACCACCGAGGATTGGCTGGCACAGCAAGAGGATCTCGTGGAGTTATCAACTTCCTATCGATCAAGGAAGGATAAAGTTCAGCATAGGTCATCGGAATCGGGTCAAAAGTCACCATCTTCCTCTCGTAGTTGCTGGTGCTGGTGCTGTTATTATTGCGAGGCTGGTAAGCCTGTTGTTGTTGACGATGTTGTTGTTGTGGTTGTTGTTGAACTTCTTTGAAAGCAGGTGCTATATGATCCACTTGGTGTTGGTTGACAGTTGGACGGACTTCTCTCCTCTTCACAGAGGGCCTTCTTTTAACATGGGAAGACACAACATGAGTCTCCCCATCCTTCTTCCTAGCAAATCCTCCATATTTCTTTGCTGAGGAACCATCATCACGAGATAAACGTCCTTCACGGACCCCTTCCTCTAGCCTCATTCCCATATTCACCATTTCGGTGAAGTCCGAGGGAGCACCAACGATCATTCTCTCGTAATAGAAAGAGCTCAAAGTCTTCAGGAAGATCTTTGTCATCTCCTTCTCCTCCAGGGGTGGCACTATCTGGGCTACCAGTTCTTGCCATCTCTGGGCGTATTCCTTGAAGGTCTCCTTATCCTTCTGGGACATTGTCCTCAATTGGTCCCTGTCTGGAGCCATATCCATATTATATTTGTACTGCTTCACGAAGGCCTCGCCTAGATCGTTGAAAGTGCGGATGTTTGCATTCTCCAGCCCCATATACCACCGGAGCGCAGCACCTGTCAGGCTATCCTGAAAGTAGTGAATTAGCAGTTGGTCGTTGTCGGTCTGTGTTGACATCTTGCGAGCATGCATCACAAGATGGCTGAGCGGGCATGTATTTCCCTTGTACTTCTCAAAGTCAGGCACTTTGAATTTAACAGGGATTTTAACGTTGGGCACCAAGCACAACTCAGCAGCACTTTTCCCAAAGAGGTCCTTACCCCTCAAAGTCTTCAGTTCCTTGCATAGCTCAAGGAATTGATCTTTCATTTCGTCCATCTTTTCATATATGTCCGGGCCCTCAGATGGCTCGGAGTGATAAATGGTATCTTCTACACGTGGGAGAGTGTGTACAACGGGAGGTGGCACAGACAAAACCAGGCTAGATGCCGACATATAAGCAAGAGTAGGAGCAAAATCCTCTGGCATGAAATTGGATGGCATCCCCCACGGGAACCCAGTTGGCATCGTAGGAGCGAAGTGGGCTGTAGAAGCAGGCACCATTGAAGTAGCTACCTCAAAAATGACTGTCCTCGCGGGAGGAGTTGCAGGAGTTGGTGAAGCTTGACTCTGCGCGGCCAGAACTGACTCCATCATGGCAGTCAGCCTAGCGATCTCTTCCTTCAGGTCCCTGTTCTCTTGCTCGAGATGTTCCATTATCTTCGGATGATTTGCTCTAGTGTTATACCAGTGCGTCAACTTGTCTTCAAAATAAATGAAGAGCAAAGATTTAGACCACTGATCAAGAGCTCAGAACAAAACCTGCTTATGCATATGATGCATGCAATGCCCGTGCACATGATTTGTTTTTTATCAGAGGAACCTTTTAGAGATCTATTTGCAAATATTTGGAAAATATTGAACTTTTAAGTCATATATGGAATACTCATAGCAATAATATTTGGAAACTTTTTACACCAATGAAGTAGTACAGTTTTGGTAACCAAATACAATACAAGAGAAAAGGAGAATGAACATCCTATGGAGCCCTAGAAGTAATCATCCAAAGCCTTCGAGATCGGAAGATAAGCTGCACGAAGCCTCTTCACTTCTCTCTCATAAGCTGCTTCCATATCGGTCTTCTCCTTGGCAAGCTGATCATGCTTCCTCTTCCAAAATCTGGATGAGTGAGGAAGAAGAGAAGTAACCATATCATCCGGCTCATCAATAACCTGATGCTATAGAAACTCTATCATTGCATCCTTAACTTTGAGTTGCTGAAGAAGTTCCTCACGCTCACGAACCCATGCACGCGACCAATCTTCGTCTCTTAACTCCTCTACTCCTTGATTATGGAGGGTTGAAGGCCCAACCATAACTATAGGGGTAGGTCTTGGATACTCGTACGACATGCAGAACTCAAGAGCTCTCTTCCTTACCCAAGAGGTGTAAGGTTCCAAAGCGACACAATTCTTCGGACCGAGCTCATTCTTCCCTTTCCTATGAACTTTGCGCTAGGCGTGGACCATCCTATCCTTCAAGTTTTGGGGATCTTTACCCTCTTGAAAGAACAAGCCTTCCAACAAAATGTTGTTAGGTTTATCCTTTAAGGGGAACCCAAGCTGACGGCGAGCCAAAGCAGGGTTGTAGTTAATTCCACCACATGTACCAAGAAGAGGTACATTGGAGATTTCACCACAAGAGTCAATAATCTGAACGCCATCATAAACACGATTATACCAAGAGATATCATCATTAGTGAGAGACATAAGTCTTGCGGACCACCGTAGACATCCCTTGTTCTCCTTAAAGGCAAGCGTCTGAGGCAAGTGCGAAATAAATCACTTGTACAACAGAGGCAGACAGCACACAATGGAACCGCCACCCTTTGCATTCCTCATATGCAAATAGAAATAAGTGTCACCCAACAGAGTAGGAACGAGATTAAGAGAAGAGAAAATCCTAATAGCGTTCACATCCACGAAGTTGTCGATGTTGGGAAATAACACTAGCCCATAGATGAGGAGTACAAATATGGCTTCAAAAGCTTCCTTACTCATGGCCTTCCCAAACAAAGTAGCTTTGGCGATCAGAAAATCAGACGGGAGACCTTGAATTTCACCTTTGGTAGTCATATTGGCAACAATGTCAGATACATCCACATGAAGCATATCAGCAATTTCTTGAGAAGACGGAATCTTCTCCAAACTACTGAACGACAACTGGTCAAGAATAGGCATACCCACATGATAGGCATACTCCTCAAGTGTAGGCAAAAGCTGGAAATCCGGAAAAGTGAAGCATCGATACAGAGGATCGTAGAACTACATCAACACACTCATCAGACCTTCATCCACCTTAGTAGAAAGAATAGACAGAAGCTTCCCATGGCGAGCTTTGAACTCCAAAGGCTCTAATACATAAGATTCCAAACTCCTTAACTCTTTCAAGTCGGGTTGTCTGAAACTGTACTTCTTCGTATTCCTTCTTTGCTTATCCATGTATGAAAATTTGCAAATAGATCTCTTAAGTTCCTTGAAAAATCTTTATTGTTGATGACATGGATGCGAATGGATGCATGAATGCATGAATGCAACAAACACACTCAAGGATCAAGCAAGTCACACCATACAAAGGTCAGGGGATGGCTCAAGTCATCGTCAATATCAATCATCCATTTTGGTGGATTATGGTTTACACCTTATCAACACCCAAGTTCCATTGATATTGAGGATATACGAGAACGGATCAACCGCAAATCAAGGGTTTGTTGAGAGTCACGAGCATATAGTCTCGGTTAAGAACCACCCAATGGGAGTGTACTATGGTTAAACCTGACAATCATGTTCTATAAAGGTTCCCATAGTCATCATCCCATCTTTTGGATATTATCGGATAAAACGACTACTCGTCCTCCAAAAATATTCTCAAGAGGGACTCTTATGAGTGTAGTACCGCGTAACAATCGCCTCAAATCTTACACTTGAATGACCTTCACACTACGTCCAAAAATAGGCCAAGATGGGCTAGGTATCTAAGGTCCTTGGCTTCTAAGGTTTATATTGGAAAGAGTAATGCCTAACCACGACTACTCGTGTGACATTATTGATCCCAACAAGAACTCCACCAAGTGAGAGGGCTTGCAAATTAACTTGTTAAGGAATAACTCCACACAAGTCAACAAGACTACGCCATTCTCCTATCATAAGTGCACTCGAGTTCGGGTATAGAACTCATCTCACAAGAGACCACCAAACATACAAGCAATTAATATATCAAACAATTCATGCATTACAAGCAATACAGTCATCCCAAATTTGCACAAAAATATGTCACAAATAAATATAGACAAAACACATAAGCAAAAAGTAGGCTAAACCAACTAGAGAGAAAGCTCCCCAGCAGAGTCGCCACTTTTTTGTAGCGGGATTTTTGTTACCTTTAGGTTTATTGACTAAACCAAAAGTAAACATAAAGTTCGAGTCACCACCACACTTTTATTTGTCCAAAGGAAAGGCCCAAAAGCGAACAAAAGCCAAGGTAAGAAGTTTTTCAAATTAAAAACTAATAAAAATGTCAGAGATCTGGGTAAGGGGGTTGGTTATGAAATGGGAAGGTTTTACACATCTAAAACATCCTTAGTAATCTAAGGGAACCCTTTTTGCTAATATGTGTTGTAGCTTGGTATTTGTGAAAAGATTTGTACAAAAGATTGAGGGGATGAGAAGAGAATATATTATATTTACAAATTTTGTTGTTTGGATGGATGAACCCATTGCCTACGTACCGTCACAAAGGTAGGATAAAAACCTCGTAGTTCGAGGTAAAAAATCTCAAAGATTGGTGAATTGATTTGACTAAAAGCCTTAAGGTCTTTTGTTATCAAAGGGAGAAAACTCAACCTAAACCAACAATCCACCATGTGAGGAAGGCTTCAACATACTAGTGAGGGGTTAACCCTATAATAAGTATGAAAGACTTATAATCCAATCACTAAGGATGAGGTGAGATTTACATCAACCACTATGATAACTCAAACCTAATGACTAATGTTTTTGAAAACGTTTTAACAAGGTGGCCATTGGAACCACAAAAACAACTTGAAGTGAGCTATATTTACAAGTTAGACTTATTTACAAAATGAAGTCAAAGTTGGATTAAGATTTATTCACAATGAGTATTTATGAAAATGGTTTTGAAAAATCAAAGGCCTAAGGCCTAGGTTTCTAGTTTGAAACAAAGTCAAAGTTTAGAAAATGATTTTGGCTTGGGTTAGAGTGAGGAGAAGAAGAGAAGGGCTAGTCCTAAAGCATGCAAAGACAAGAGGGGAAAGATAAACCCTTGGAGTTCCTTTTCTTGAAGTCATAGAGATGACTCAAGATGCCCCTTTCCTTTGGAATTAGAACACAAACAATCAATCACACAATTGAACTCAAGCTCCTAGGATCTCCATTTGGCTTGTCTCTTAACTTGGCTATTCATGACAATGGTCCTCTTTTCACAATCTCAAGGTGGGATCCCTATCACACAAAAGCTAACATCAAAAAATTCACAACACAATAAGGGGAATGGGCAAAGAATAAGTTTGGATGAGAAGTCCTTTGAGATCAACTTTGGATTTTAGCATTCTAAAGGCATGAGGCCTAGTTTCTCTTCAACAAATTTAGCATTCTAAAGACATGAAGCCTAGTTGCTCTTGAACTCCTTTAAGCATAGGTAAGTCCTAATTCTAAGTCATTTCTCCTTTTGCATTAGGTTCACACAAAGTAAACACAAAAACAAACACAAGATGGCAATATATTTATATACAATAATGGGCTCAAATGAGCAAAAGAAAAATGACATAAACATAAAATATGTGCTCAAGTGAGAAAAATGAAAAGCAATATGAATAAATGAACAAGAAATAAATGACATCAAAAGTAAATGGAAAGAAATTAAATGCTCAAATTAAAGTTAGTAATTAGTGAAGTTATGTTAGCTTGTCATAAGACAATGTAGCCCCATGTTAAGCAATCATAAGTGGACTAATGTAGTAGTTACACCTATCTGAGGCCGGTCAATAAAAATATAGGCAAACAACACAAGTTAGAGATCATGACTAGTAATCCAAGCTCCACAAACTTGCCATGCCAAAACAAAAGGGGAAGGGCCTTGTATGGACTTTAGGTTATTTGCTTGACCAAGAAGCAACCTATCTTGGACACAAAACAACTCACTTGATCATGGATCAAGTTGAGTTTGGTTTGGATCAAAGAAGGTTAAACCTCTCATTTGTCAAGACCAACCATAAGACATTAACTCATTGGCCATTAATGGAAAGAATGGGATGAAGATGAAAGGGAGGAAAAAAGAATACAAGTATCAAATCCAATTGATCAAATGTGGATTAAACTAACATCAATCAACACCAAACAGAAAAGAAATGAAGATTACAAGTCAACAAGTCAACCATAATTTTTTGGTATTTTTTGAATTAAAATAAAAATGCAAAATAAAAATAATCAAATAAGGTCAAACCTCAAATTTAATTCAAATCAACTTCAACAAGTCCAATTAAATTCTCATAGGTCTAACATGGTCAAACAAACTTTGACTAATTTTCTCAACAATTTTTGAAATTAGAAAGCAATTAAAAATAATTAAAAACCATTAAAAATAGCACAAAATGGATTAAAATCTCAAATAAATCTCAAATCAAATAAGATATTGATGAGACTATTTTTCATTGACTTATCATGATCCATAAATGCTAGGAAAATATTTTTGGATTTATCAAATATCAGAAAGTATTTTAAAATGAATTAAATCTATTAAAAACCAAATAATTCACAAAAAATATTAAATAAAGTCACAAAAATAATAAAAAATAAAAATATGAAACTAGATTTTTCAAGAAAGTTTTTGGAGTTGGTCTCATATTTTTGTGACTTCAAATAATTTTTTTATGAATTTTTGAAAATAAAAGGAATTAACTGAAATTAAAAGAAAATAGAAATAATTAAAAATTGCGCAGCCACTGGATCAGACTCATTAATTGATGTGGCAAGGAGAAGCGGTTCAGATATGAGGGCGTAACGCGCACTTGAGTCAAACGCGCAACATAAATCATAAAATGAAGTAAACACAATGAACGTATGAGATTATAACATGGCAAAGCAATCCAATGGTTAGGAAGATGCACACATGGTGATGGTGGTGGAAACCACCATCTTCTCCGGTGAGCTAATAGAATCCGGCCACCACTTGCAGAGAATTTTTTTTAACAAAAATGAAAAACAAGGATATCAAATTGAAGCTCGTGTGATGTACATCACCACTGTGTCCATGGATCTTCCTCACTCTTCCTATTTTGAGAGAAATGTGAAGTGGAAGATCATGGTGTTCAAACTGAAAGTGCACGAAATGGAAAATTGAAACCATCATTGGCTTGCCTCAAGTGTGAAGACTTCAGAAAACCACTCAAACACAAGGATATCACATTGAGTTGCAAGTTCTAGATCCAAAAAGTTTGAAGTTATACCTCTGAGTTGGAGCTCTTAAGGCCACGAATTCTTCAAGATCTTGATTCCTTTTTGCTCTAAGGATGTAATGGAGATGATAGGCTAAGGAATTGAGCTTTGAAAATCAACTAATGATGTTGAATTTCAAGCTAGAAAGTGAGAAAAAATCTGGAAAATTCCTTTGGTATTGGTTGGGATTTCAGTGCTGCAGCGCTTTAGATCTTCAAAAGGTTATGAAATGAAGCTCATGAGGTGTTTATTTATAGCTGGATGTGGCTGAGTTCATACTTCCCTCGTGTGTATGGAATTTGAAAATGGATATGCATGGGCCTGTACAGGCACATGTGAGGCCCAATGATGGGTGCAAAACCAAGCTGAATTCATTTGAAATGGAATTTGACGTGTACATGAAGTGGAATTAGCTTGCACATTAAGTTTCATCATGAAATGTCAAAATGAACATAAAGAAAGAGCTCTTCAAAACTCACACATGGAAAATCCAAAATAGCAATGTGAGTAATGGTTGGAAAGTCCTTGAAATAAGGAACAAAAGTCATGTTGGACAAAAATTCATTTGACATTTGGAAATTAATGAAAACTGGTTGTGAAAATTTAGGTACAAAACATGTTTAAGTCACCTTTGAAAATTTTCACCAAAAGTAAGCCTATTCAAACCCCTATGTTTGCATGATGTGAGCTTCAAATGGAAAAACCTCCAACATCAAAGTTGTGTATCTTTTCAATATGATAAATTTAGACTCAAATTTTGCATCATTTTTGGATTTTCCATGAAAAAGTTATTGGCATTTGAAGTTGGGTACTTTTTCAAATTCAATGGATTAGGTCCAATGTGACCTATAATGTTTTGTATTATCACATGTATTTATTTTATGATTATGAAATTTTTTCCAACATAACATTTGAATTAGACATATCAAGATTTAAAATTCATTTTGTCTCACCTCAAAATCATAAAAATTAAAGAAGTTATGTCCTTGGTAAGTTGACCCAAAATTAGGGTTTCAGTCAAAATGACCTATAATGTTTTGAAATTAATAATGACCTTACAAGTTTCAAATGGATTTTTGATGAACATGAAAGTTTTTCATATGGTTTGTAAGAACGTTTTTTCTCTTGGGGCCATCTTCATTTGACAAACAAATCAAAAGTTATATCTCATTGGTACTTAGCTTAGTCAGATGACTTGACTGGTCAACTTTTCAAGGCCAAACTTCCAATCTTGACGAATGAATGATTGAGGATTCTTAAATAAGCTCATATATGCATAAAATGATGAATGAAAGAACGTAAATTGATTAAATTTGATCATAGGTTGAGGTTGCTTCATGGACAAGGCACAGTTGAAATTAGGGTTTCTTTGGGAAACAATCCTCAAGCCCCTTGGGTTATCATGATCAAATTGGAAAATTGAGATACATGGGAGACATATATGATGATTAAGAGCTTTGTGTACTATTGTCATGCTTTTTCTCTTCTTCATCTGGCCATTTCAATGGGCTTATGAGCCTTCTAGGAGCATTGGAGCACATGATCACTTGAGCTTCAAAACAAAAAGAGTTAGTGACATATTTTTGTGCTTTTGGTTAGTAAACAAGTAAGAAAAGCAATAATATACAATACAAGCATGCTTGGTGGTCTCAAACTACTCACACAAGTCTCAACCCTAGGGTTAAGGGGCCAAACATGCTATGATCCTTGAGGCAATGCACTTGTGCAATAACATGATGCCATGAGGGATCTTAGGGTAAAAATTAGGGTCTTAAAGATGCCCCTATTTAAGATCATTCTAGCCGAAGATATGAAGGTTAAAATCTCCGTCTCGACGAGGTAGAATGGGCTTAAATAATAACAAAGAGACAAATTTTGGTCCCTAAGAGACCTCATGTTGCAAATGTATGTATGCAAAAATAAAATCTTCATGGTGAATAATTGCCACAAAGGAAAAGAGAACGGGAGAAACTGAAAAGTCCAATAGGAGTAACACACCCACTAAGGAGACAGAGACTCTGGGGAAATAAAAGTAAAAATGCCTGAGCAGGCCATGACTTGAAAACTTGATGGGAGACACGAAGGAATTCCATGAAAATAAATCGATGGTAAGACTCGAGCTGACACAAAGATGCATGTATTGGGGGATATGCCAGTACAGCAAAACTATCCACACATGACACATCAGATGAAAATCCGGACTCAGACGGGGATATCCACAAAGGACCCAGCTGAGGGAAAAGCAACGAGATATTACCGGTTACTGGGTAATAAAATAAAAAAGAGACTTGTTATCAAAACACCGATTACTGGGTGAGAGAACAACACGCTCCGGGAGAAATCTGACTCCACAGGGGACAAAAAGTCATGATAGGGAGCAGAAGGAAGGAACACCATGGATACCGGTTACTGGGCATATAATAGGTGACCAACCAGGCGTGAATTGGGGACATATCCAAGACGCTCATCATCCGAAAGGAGGGCTGGAAAAGCAAACTCGACTTATAGGATGGGCATTCGATTCCACAAAGAAATACGAATCTGACTCAATTGGGGAAGAAAAAGACTTCAACTGAAGAGAGCATAAGATACATTATCTATTACCGTCATAACATAGATAACATACTCACATGGAATATTATCCACAACCGGTTACTGGGTTAATGAAGGATAAATCGACCGCCAAGAAAGGACATCGGGATACCGGTTACTGGGTATATAATGATGACCGATCAGAAGGAGAAACAATGATTACCAAACAAGGGTATATGAAAGATGACTCGCAAGGGATAAATTATCTGACAAAAGTAATTATCCAAGAGATATATCACCGATTATTGGGTGGTATACTCGAAAACGAAGGAGTATCCATACCGGTTACTGGGTAAAGATAACCAACAAAGAGGGGATTACATCTACCGGGTACTGGGTAGAAAAACACAAAAATAGGACTCACAACTATCGGTTACTGGGTAGAAGGCCACAGAATCCACTAGGGAAGGAATGAATAATTACTAGTTACTGAGCAATTGAACAAACGAACCACGGGGAACTGCAGGGGATAACAAGAAAGGAGTCAATCTAGGAACAAACTAGAAAGATACAATCAAACAAGACTCAACCCAATGAGGATATAACTCAGGGGAGTAATTCTATCCTGATATATACCGGGGAGGAAGCTGAAACAATAATCATCCACTAGGACATAACTCAGTGGGGAAGAACAGAAGAAAAGATGGACACTTTCTGCCTATGGGGCTGACTTTATATGGAGAGACCAGACACAAACATCTGCTTGGGGAAGAACATTTCACCAATAGCAAGAGATAACAAACAAGGATGTATGGCAAAGAATGCAATTATGAATATCTGAATGTTATGATTATGCATGTATATGCTTGATTTGTGTATGATTAATGCTGACAAACATACATATCTAACACGAGCAGGTCCAAGAATTACGAACGGACATCTGGCACAACATCTTAACAAGAAGGGCAAAGCCTACTGGAGAAATTAGTTTGGGGAACAAGCCGAGCAAGATGATAATAAATCATCGGGGATATCAAATCCTATCCCACAGCTACACTCACTGAGGATACAAAGAAGATGTATTCAGGAGCAACGGAAAACTCAACTCTGGTGGGGATAATCCAGGGAAGAAGAAAAACCACGGGAAGATGTCAACCACAGCTGGGGACAGGCAAAAAAGATCCGCCGGAGAGTAAACTCTACTGGGGAACTTATCAAGGAATGATGTAAAGCTCCATAGGGAATAACCACCAAATTGGATATACATCAATCAAAACATCCCTTCTATCTGTTGGAGAGGAAACTCTGCTAAGGGGAGAAAAAGCAATTTACTCCACTGGGGAAGGATGTAAACATCTTCGACACCAACTCTCAATGCTAGAAGAAATCTTCAGACTCAGAGGGGATACAAATCATCAGACTTGGATCAGGAAACCCTACTGGGGACAGGCCGCAAAGGAACTACCCTGACTGAGGAAAATCGGAAACGAATCCCTTGTCAACAAACGACATGCTGGAGATGAAAAGGGAGACAAACCCTTCACCAATTTCTCTAGGAAACTTCCTTCTGAGGAGACAATTATCTGGAAAGATAGCTCTGCAGGGAACACATGCTTATTCTGTTGGGAATTTCTACTCATGCTGAGGAAAGGTAAAGTCCTTGTGAGTAGAATAACATATCAACTTTTATCAATCTATAAGGGATTTTAGATCAACCCACACAAGGGATGACAACCATATAATTGATAAAACACAAATGCTAGTGCCTGATAAAGAGGGATACAAGTCTCTAAAGGATCAAGGCAAGAATTGGAACGGAAAGGATCATCCAAAGATCAACCATACAACCAATCATGGATTGCTAAGACTCCGCGGGGGAAACAAGCATGTATGCCCAAACAAACTATTCGAGAGTTGTTGAATGAAGATCCACAAATTCTGCAAGGAGAAAGCAATCCAATAAGATAGGTGAAGCCACTATCATCAAAGAGAACCTTTCATACCAGACTCTCTGGGAAGCTGATGACGTACTAATTCTTTCTGCGCTCGATGGGGAGACAACTGAAAACTGATGAAGAGGATATAAGAATGTCAAAACATGAACAAATGTCTTACCCTTTGGTGATCATACCATCCTTGGGAAAGCGCTGAGGACATTCTACTTATCCTTTCAATCATTGTGAATGTTTATTTTGTGTAAAAACAGTTTATAAAAACTTTATTTGTTTAAAACAATGATATTCATTAGTTAAAACATGCAAACATTTGTTAAACAGAAACAAATAAGAGTGCAAAGAATTGGATAAAAGCTCAAGTTTATTTAATAGAGTGGTAGTCCGCAAATGGTGAGACTCCACGGATCTTTACAAATTTGAAATTGGTGATATTCATGGAAAAAGGCTACATTGAACATAATGACCGTTTCTCCACCAACTCTGAATCTGCTGTATTTGAAGCTTCAATTGATGATGACTGAGCGAGAATCTTTGACAGACGACAGTTATAGAACAAAGTCTTGTCAGGATGCAGTTACTTGCCAAATCCCTAGTTTTTGCCTAGATTTCCCTAGGGTGAGGTACTCAATCTAGCGGGATATATATTCATTTTTTCATGTCTCTAACTTTTACCTGGACTGCCCTTTTGGGTTTTCAATCCACTGAGATGCTCATTTTTGCCTAAGCCGCCCTTTCAGGTTTTCAACTTAGCGAGCTATTCTGTTTTTATTTTTAGGCGAAGTATTTCTTGATTGCATCTGAATTCACAGGACGAGGGAAATCCTCCCTATCCATAGTTGTGAGCAACAAAGCACTTCCTGAAAAGGCTCTCTTAACAACATATGGACCTTCATAGTTTGGAGTCCACTTGCCCCTGGAATCGGGCACGAAAGACAAGACTTTCTTGAGCACGAGGTCACCTTCTCGGAACACACGAGGCTTGACCTTCTTATCAAAGGCTTTCTTCATCCTCTACTGATACAACTGACCATGGCACATGGCAGTTAACCTCTTCTCTACAATCAAATTCAGTTGGTCATAACGATTCTGAACCCATTCAGCCTCAGTCAACTTGGCTTCCATTAAGACTCTTATTGATGGGATCTCGACATCTATGGAGAGCACAACCTCCATGCCATATACAAGCGAGAAAGGGGTTGCCCCTGTTGAAGTGCGGACGGATGTACGATAACCATGCAAAGCGAATGACAACATCTCATGCCAATCTTTGTACGTAACAACCATCTTCTGAATAATCTTCTTAATGTTTTTATTAACAGCTTCAACAGCCCCATTCATCTTGGGTCTATAGGGAGAAGAATTATGATGTGCAATCTTGAACTCACTACACAACTCTTTCATCATCTTATTGTTCAAGTTATATCCATTATTAGTAATGATCTTGTTTGGCACACCATATCGGCATATGAGTTGGTTCTTGATAAATTTCATAACCACCTGCCTGGTCACATTTGCATATGATGCTGCTTCCACCCACTTGGTGAAGTAATCAATAGCTACGAGAATAAAACGATGACCATTCGACGCCTTAGGTTCAATCATGTCAATTCCCCACATGGAGAAAGGCCATGGCGAGGAAATAACATTCTCAAGTGTCGGGGGAATATGAATCTTATCCGCATAAATCTGACACTTGTGGCATCTCTTCACGAATTTGCAGCAGTCAGACTCCATTGTCAACCAATAGTAACCTGCTCTCAACATCTTCTTCGCCATGGCATGTCCATTGGAATGAGTACCAAATGAACCCTCATGGACTTCAGTCATCAACAGGTCTGCTTCGTGTCTATCCACGCATCTGAGCAGAACCATGTCAAAATTTCTCTTGTATAGCACGTCACCATTAAGGTAGAAACTGCCAGATAATCTCCTCAAAGTCTTCTTATCTTTAACAAATGCTCCAGGCGGGTAAGTCTGACTCCGGAGAAAACACTTGATATCATAATACCATGGCTTATCATCTTTTACTTCTTCAACTGCAAACACATGAGCTGGTCTATCCAAGCACATCACAGTAATATTGGGGACTTTATTCCAATACTTTACTACAATTATTGAAGCAAGCGTAGCGAGAGCGTCCGCCATCCGATTCTCATCTCGAGGAATATGATGGAAGTCAACCTTAGTAAAGAAAGTTGAAATCCTCCTCGCATAATCTCTATATGAGATGAGGCCAGGCTGATTCGTCTCTCATTCACCCTTAATCTGATTAACAACAAAGGCCGAATCACCATAAACAACAAGATGTTTGATCCTAAGATCAATACATGCTTCCGAACCCAGAATACAAGCCTCATACTCCGCCATATTATTCGTACATTTGAAAGTGAGACTTGCTGTAAAAGGAAAATGTGTGCCTTGAGGAGTAATAATCATTGCCCCGGTACCATTTCCATACTGATTAACAACACCATCGAACACCATACCCCATCGGAAACCAGGCTCTGGCCCTTCATCGAGCGTAGGCTCATCACAATCTTTCATCTTCAAATACAGAATCTCCTCATCAGTGAAGTCATACTGCACAAACTGATAATCTTCAAGTGGTTAATGCGCCAAATGGTCAGCCAAGATACTACCTTTAATAGCTTTTTGAGCTCGATACTCAATATCATACTCAGATAACAACATCTGCCAACGAGAAATCCTCCCAGTTAAAGCAGGCTTCTCAAAGATATACTTGATTGGATCCATTTTGGATATCAACCAAGTGGTATGATTCAACATATATTGGCGTAAATGCTTAGCAGCCCAAGCCAAACCACAACATGTCTTCTCAAGCATTGAGTATCGAGACTCACAATCAGTAAACTTCTTACTCAAGTAGTATATCGCGTATTCTTTCTTTCTTGATTCATCTTGCTGACCAAGAACACAACCCATGGAATCATCAAGCACGGTCAAGTACATAATCAACGGTCTCCGTTCAACAGGCGGAGACAAAATCGGAGGCTCGGACATATACTTTTTGATACTGTCAAAGGCTTTTTGGCAATCCTCGGTCCAATCATGACGCTGATCTTTACGGAGGAGCTTTGTGGACCATTGTCATGCTTTCTCTCTTCTTCATCTGGCCATTTCAATGGGCTTAAGAGCCTTCTAGGAGCATTGGAGCACATGATCACTTGAGCTTCAAAACAAAAAGAGTTAGTGACATATTTTTGTGCTTTTGGTTAGTAAACAAGTAAGAAAAGCAATAATATACAATACAAGCATGCTTGGTGGTCTCAAACTACTCACACAAGTCCCAACCCTAGGGTTAAGGGGCCAAACATGCTATGATCCTTGAGGCAATGCACTTGTGCAATAACATGATGCCATGAGGGATCTTAGGGTCAAAATTAGAGTCTTACAGTTTCTATGAGGGTTGTAAATGTTTTCTACGCATGCTTGAGCAAATTCAGTAATTACACCATCTTGCAAGGTAGGACATGTATCTGTTGGGTGTTCAGAAGAAGTGAAAATGCCATATAACCTTTATGTTTGAGCTTTAATTGATGCTAATTGTTTAATAAGTGAGGTTAGTTCATATAGTGTTCTTTCTAGGGCTTTATTGGAAGAAAAAGATTGAATTTCATGCACCTCTTTTGTCAGAACCACATAGTTGTCTCTGATTATGATATGTTGGGAGTTGAGTGACATGTTTTCAATCAAAGTTTTAGCTGCATTTGGGGTCTTATCTACAAATTCTCATCCACTAGCAGCATCCAAAATATTTCTATCCATAGGTCGTCACAGAAGTACTGGATAAACAATTGCTCAGAGATCTGATGCTGAGGACAACTTGACACTAATTGCTTGAATCTCTCCCAATATTCTGCCAAGGATTCCATGTTAGTCTTTCTAATACCATATATTTCTTTTCTGATCGAATCAACTTTTAAGGCTTGGAAAAATATGTTTAGGAACACTTTCTTCAAATAATCCCAACTTGTAACAGAATTTGGTTCAATATAGTACTGTCGCATCTCGAAAAATAAGATCCCTCGCGATGGTCGCGGAAAAAATGATTCAAACAGAGTCGCCACCAAACTTTATTTATTCTGATGAAGGAATAGGAAAATATCGATAAAATCTTTAAAAATAGAATGATGGTCGTCTCAACCATATTCGGGTTTGGGAGTCGATTACGCAAGGGGAATGTATTAACACCCCTCATGCCCGTTATGCTCAACGGGAACCTTTTAGTCTAATTTGCGATTTAAATGCTAGCTAAGTGTTATTTGTTTTCTTCGATTGATGAAGAGATTGAAAAGAAAAGTGAATGGAAACCTCAGAAGGGGGAAAATTGGAGGTTTTTTATTAGTGTGTTCGCCAAGATCTTGCAAACTCGTGCTTATGTATCCTTATGGTGCAATAAGGAAATAAGAGCATTCGTAGTTCGGGGAACTACAGTTTATCAGTGTGTTTTTTAACGAACAAATGTTTAGATCGAATTCTAAAGGCTAAACATTGACTTGTCTACTCTCGGCGGAGGCTTAAGCACTAGATTGTTATGTGCGTTAGAAGGATTAAACAATTTTCTTTATGAAAAGGCTTTCGATCGCACGGGGGCGGAAAAAAGATAAATTTGATGTGTTTGGTACTTTCTAAGAATGACAAAAAATAAGCAATATAACACATGCCAATCATTCAATTATTCGAGGAATAACAAGACGAGTGCCTCCTATTTCCTTTTTCGTCCAATTTGATATTTGAAAATTGTACGCGGAAGTCAAATATTTGCGGTAGTGAGGCGAGCGCCTTCCACTTGTTTATTCGATGAATAATGAGGCGTGCGCCACCTATTCCTTTATCCAAGTTTATTTAGAGTAGTTTAATCAGAAGATAAAAAATCGAGCAATATGGTGAGCGCCAATCGTTCAATCATTCGAGGGATAGTGAGGCGAACGCCTCCCATTTCCTTCTTCATTTGAAGTTTGATTAACAAAAAAATTTAATGACTTTAAGTAAGCGAAAAAGGAAACTCGATGTTGATCAAGGATTTATCGCATTAGTGAAAATAGTTTGAAAAGATAAGAGGTACTTATTAAAGAAAAAAGTTTAGTGGGATTTTGAAAAATGTACTTGATGTTGATCAAATACCTTTTATCTTAGTATTTGTGAAAAATTAATTTTAATGGCCATTTTTTATTTTTAGATTAACAATTATGCATCATCTAAATATACAATAAAATAAGCTCAAAAAATAAAATAATAAAAAAGATATAAAAAATAATAAAAGAGAGGGGACACACTATAGGAAAATTAAAAATAAAAATAAAAATAAGAAAATAATAAATAAAAAATATATACAAAAGACAAAAATATGATGAAAATTGGGGGTGTAACTAGGAAAATGCTCTAGGCCCAAAGAAGAGAGCATTTCAAGGATGCATTGAGCAATTAGAAGGTGTGAGGGAGACTTCATCTTCTCCACCCCATATTTGGTTACTATTTTCGTAGCAACAAAAATGAAAGAAAATGAGTTCCAACAGAAATGTAAAAACACCATAACTTTCTCAATTTTTCACAGAATTAAACAAAATAAATAACGAAAATTTATCTAATCTATCTCATGAACATAATGGTATATTCCAAATTAGCAAATAAACAACAAACAATTTTGAAAATCAACAAAAATGAAACAACATATATTTGTTTGATTTGACCATTTTATCCACCCTCATGACATACAAACTATGGATTCATGCTCGGGGTGATGTTGAGAAGTTATTTAATATATTATTTATGTAAAACAAGCATCAATTTCCATTTGACCCTTTTTGTTCATAGAGGTTAAAGAACACTTTTCAACTCTTTATTTAAAACCAATTGAGTTTCCATACAAAATGGTGATTATTAAGGTACTAAATACATAAAGTAAGAGTAAAAATGCAATAGAATTAAATAAAGAAGAATCATAAGAGTTATTTAAACAACAACAAATCACTTTTGCCTGTGGAGGTTCAAGAACACTTTTCAACTCTTAATTTAAAATCAATTGAGTTTCCATGCAAAATGGTGATGATTAAGGTACTAAATAAATATAGAAAGAGTAAAAATGCAATAGAATTAAATAAAGAATAAGCATAAGAGTTTACATATTCAATAAAAAGAAAGAAATGACTTGAAAGAAAATGAAGAGAAAAATGAAGAGAGTTTTGACTTAGTTTTTGTAAATGATTGTTGGTGTCATTTGTAAATTGAAAGATGTTTATTTATAGACTCTAGAAATGATAATTTATGAATTACGCAAAGGGTGTGAGTGTCTTCTAGAAACTTATTTAATTAAATAGTGAATAATGATGTAATATATGCATGGAATAATAATATAATATATGCATGGAATAATGATGTAATAAATGAGAGATATTTTTGATCTTCTAGCAACATTGATTTTTATTTTATGATGTATGAAAATGACTCAAATGGATATTTTGATGATAAATCAAATGATTATGAATTTATTTTTTTCAATATGCATAATGAAAAAATACAATTTTAGTTATTTTCTTCAACATGTAAAATATTGACTTTATGTTGACTTTTTTTTACTATAATGCATATATGCATGATTATGGTTATTGTATTTAACGATAAAAATGCATATGACTAAAAAATATATAACTTGACAAATGAACATGTATTAGATAAATTTGAAATATCCAGACAAAATTGGGGTATGAGAGTTGCTCATATTTAATTACCTTGAACCAGAAGGTATGAATGACAACGATTGTCGTACATTCATTGTGGAAGATAATTAAATACGAAAAGACCCGAGTTTTGTTTTTTGAGATGCAAGGAAGAAATATAGAAAGAAAATGCAGTGAGAAATATAACGAGAAAGGTTATCATAAGGTAAATGAAACAATCAAGACTCTCTGAGCATCGTTAGAACAGTCTCTTGGATGACATAATCGAGATATTCCAATAATAGAATGATACCTCAACTGTATCTAGATTTTCTAATCATTAATAGAACATTGTCTTGAACTGAACACACGAGATTTCCTAAGGATCAACGAAGCCGTGTCTTATATGATATAATCGAGATATTACAATAAGAGAATGATACCTTAATCGTATTTACGATTCTTTGAGGATACTAGAGTAGTTAAATAAGAGATTATGAGATTCTCCGAATCAACAAAGCAGTATTTCAGGCAACAAATGAGATTCTTCAGATTAATGAAGCAGTATCTGAAACATGTAAATAAGAATCTTTGAATACACTAAGTAGCATCTTATATGATCTAATTGAGATATTCCAAACAAGGGGAAATGATACCTCAATCGTATCTAAGACTTTTCAGGAATACTATATCAGTATCTCTAAAACAAATGAGATTCTTCAGATAATTGAAGCAGTATCTCAAACAAATAAACGAGATACTCTGAATCAACAAAGAAGTATCTTATATGATATAATCAAGATATCCCTGCAAGGGAATGATGCCTCAATCAAATCTAAGACTCTTCAGGAATACTAGAACAATATCTCTAAAATAAATGAGATTCTTCAGATGAATGAAGCGGTATCTCAAAAAGATAAATGAGATTCTTTAAATCGATGGAGCATCATTTTATATGATATAACCAAGATATTCCAACAAGCGGAATGATACCTCAATTGTACCTAAGACTCTTCAAAGATACTTAGAGCAGTATCTCAAGCAACAAATGAGGTTCTTCAGATAGATGAATGAGATTCTTTGAATCAACGAAGCAACATCTTATATGATATAACCAAGATATTCCAACAAGGGGAATGATACCTCAATTGTATCTAAGACTCTTCGAAGATACTGAAAGCAGTATCTCAAGCAACAAATGAGACTCTTAAGATAAATGAAGAAGTATCTCAAACAGATAAATGTGATTTTCTAAATCAATGAAGCAGTATCTCAAACGTTCACCTGTTGGGGGAATATTTCAGAAAAGACTCCCTTTTGGAGGAGATTTACTAGCAAAGCTCTGCAGCGGAAAAACTCATAAGAGACTTTTTAGAGTAACCTCTGCTTGAGGAGCAACTATGCAAAGACGTTTGGGAATATCATTATCAACCATAAAGTTGAAGAATGACTTGCTGGGAAAGAATTCCATCAGCACATGCAGGGTAAAAACTCTATTAACTTAAATGAGGAATGCCCGAGATACTTGTGATTGACCCTAGATCCTAAATTATGTAATGTTTGATGATTTGTATGATGTTACACTTTAGATGGAAGTACTTATGCATGTAATGGCGCATGAGATACATGTAAAATGTACTTGCTGGGGATATTTAGGATGTGCATGCAGGAATGTGAATGGTTTTTTATTTTATTTTGTATAAGGCTATGCATAGGTATGCTGATGATTGATATGATTGTGTTTTTGAATCTCCTTATTTGGTAGGAAAAACATTTATGAATGATGCATGCGATGCATGTGTGAATGCAAACGGGTAATTGGTATTTTGTAGGGTTTTATTCTTGATCGACAATGATCTGGGACTGTGAAGGTTAACTTCCATATGAGAACTGGTGAAAAAGATTAAACTGCCAGACGAGAACTGGACTTAAAAGATAAGTTACCATACGAGAACTGGTGAAAAGGATTAAAATGCCAGACATGAACTGACTTTGAAATGGTTTGCCAAACGGGAGATGGACTTTGATAAGGTTTTCCAGACGGGAACTGGGCTTTAAAAAATTGTCAGACGAGAACTGGACTTTGGATAGTCTACCAGACGAGAACTAGTTACGGAGGACTGACTACCAGATGGGAACTGGTTTAAAAGCAACTTGCCAGATATGAGCTGGACTCTGAAAAGATTTTCCAGACGGGAACTGGACTTTGAATTGCCAAGCGGTGTTGGGCTTTGGTGTGTCATATCCTGTTTTACAAGGTTTTTTGATGTCAGATTCTTGTTATGGAGTTAGGCTCAATAAATGATATGCATGGCTTCATGTTAGAGCAAAGCGACATGACTTGTGCATAAGGGTGATTTATGTAATGATATAAAGATTTTCAAAATTCCCAGGTATGGGTACTGGAAGAGAAGGTTCTTTTCAGCAAGGCTTCTGTTGGAAGGAAAATGTTATTGGATGGGGTGATAGCATGAATCATCGACACTCATCTTGAACTCCGCGGTTGCTGACGTGCGGGAAAGCTTTTGCTTTGAACAACTTGAAAACATGGAGAGGGCTTGCTCCTATATAACACATCTTTCCCTAGTGTGATGGGTCTATGGAAAATGTTTACCTCAAAAGGATTTTGGAAGCAACTGTATCATGATTTGGTCTTAGATGGCCTGGCCCAAAATGAAAGGATTTGTGATCCGTTGTCGCACACGGGTCAAAAACGAGTAATAATATATAGTAAAGGGAAAGCAACACCTTGAGTATTGTATCACAAGGACTCTTGGCAAATTAACCAAGTATGAAAACAAAATATGGGGGTTTCTATTCGATTTAGAATAAGTGATTATAAAAAGTGATTAAAAAAAGTGATTAAAATAAGCGATTATAAAATAAGTCAATCTACTATTTTCAGTTTCCGGCTAATCACTGGTTTTTACCTACCAATTCCCTAAGCGGCTTCGATCTCTACTCGATTTAATTTTAATTTACAAGTGCAATAGATATATGATAGATTGATATTCCTATATTCCGAATTAAGCAAACGGGTTACTACAATCATGAATTAAGCAAACACGATTTACAAACGCAATTTAACGACAAAGCGACGAAAACGAAGATTAATAGTTAGGAATGCAATCATACGAATTTAATCAAAACCATTCCATAAAATACAGATTAAGCAAATGAATTTTCATAGAATAGAACTAAAAGAGAAACGAAATTAAATTAATAGGATAAAAACCTCAAAGCCTTGGAAATTCGATTATAGCAGATTGACTCTAGAAGATTAGTTCCTCTTCATGATCGCATAAAACAAAAAGTTATGGTGAATAAGGTGTCCAATGCTATAGTGCAATGGCTTCTCCTTTTAAACAAAATAAGGGTTGCACTTATAATTCAAACTGGGCCGGAAAACCTAAATTCGGCCCAACAAATGGCCCAAAAGAATTATTTCCTAAAGTATGAAACTTCAACGAATTATTTGAGACTTCTGCCCTCTGAATCAGCTTTTGGCTTCAACACAAAAGTTGTATCTCTTTCTCTCAGACTTCCAATGCATATCAGAACGCGTAAAATGACATCATGTAGCTCAAGTTATGATCCGAACAGTGAACGGGTATCAAATAACCGCAAAAACTAAAAATAGCAAACAAAAATAGATTAAAGGAAATCATGAAATTAAATCTAAAAACATAATAAAATAGTAAAATAAGAAAAATAAAGTAGATAAATGTCTAAGTACAATTATAGAAGAATGTGCATCAAAATGCACTGATCAATTTGTCCATAATTAATCGGCTCTTGGATTGGTTGGATTTGACGTGCTTTTGAGGTAACTTGTATATGTATGAGATTTGAGGTGACTTAACTCACACTGACTGAATATTGAAGGGATTTTCCCTGGGTCCACAAAACCTCTAGGTGATCTTCCCTTGGTTGATAAGTCTTGAGTTGGTCTGCTTTGGATCAACTGATCCTTTAAATGATTTCCCCCGATCAACAAATGTTTGCAGACTTGCTTTAAACAGGTCAATTCTTGGAATAACCTTCATATGATCTACTTGATATTTTGGGTGGCATGCCCCTGATTCATGGGTTATGAAGTAGTCTAGATTCTGGTAAATGATCAAGTTTCTCTGATTGCTCTTTGTTGAAATTTCCCTGATGTCAAATGCCGAATTGCAATTAAAATTGTTCATTCATAACTGGTAATTTTAATACGATGTTCATGCAAGTTTTGAAAAGAATCATTTATTGGAATGATGTGATAGTGTGTGAGGAGTGGACCATGAGTCCAAACGCAATGTTGTTTTAGTAATTTAATATGTGAATGATACGAAAAGAATAATGACATCGACGTAGAAGATTAGCAAATCTTTAGGAGTCAGTTTACACAACCTTGTTGTAGAATGCTTTCAGAAATAACCCTGCTTCAATTAGGTCTTTCAAGGGTTGTAACATGGCTTAATACACGGTATTCAAAACAAAAGGATATAAGGCTCAAAGTTCAACTTTAACCCACCCTTTCTTCTTGATAAACTCCATTCCTATGTTTAGTTAATTCAACAGACACATTCGTCAAAAGGGCTTGACGGTGTAAGGAGAAAGATGAAGATTCAAGACTTTCTTGAAATGACAATCACTCTATTTTGTTTTTTGTATGTCGGCGAGCCTTTTGATTTTGGTATGGTGGTCACTGAATCTTGTTTTGTTTTGTTGAGAGTTTTCGTGACCTCTTTTAATTTTTGTCTTGACCCCTAACTTTTGCCTGGACCGCTTTTTGAAGCTTTTAGTCCACCAAGACTACCCCAATTTTTGCATAAGTCGCCTTTTGAGGATACCGACTTAGCGAGCTTTTTTTCTTTGTTGAAAGGCTTGTGATTGCTAAGTCATTAGTTATTGAAGAAAAACCGACATAAATTTTGGATTTTGTATGGTTCCTTTGACACTTTAGGATGTGTGTGAAGAAAATCATATGGTTGATCTCCATATGGGATGTATTCTCTTTATAATTCAAATATGGAGTCAGATTAACTAAACACTACCCCACCCTAGGTTAAACATAAGGGTTTGTAGATCCGAAAGAAACACCTACATCTAGGCTCGAAGTGGTTGACTAGGGATTAACTCCTTATTTCTTTAGTGTTTGGGGATTTGAAACAGTGCATGTACATCATCACCAGGATTTTATTCGAAAGCATTCAGTCAACAATTATGGGTATTTTGTTTTCGTTATCCTCCCTCCAGTTTTGCTAAAAGAACAATTTGATAAAGAAAGTGAGGCGGAGAACAGGGATGCATTTTTGTTTTTGATATAAGATAATAAAAATGAGTGAATATGACATAATTGATTCAAAAATGCATCATTACTTCATTAATATTACCATTTAAAAACAACAATGTTTAAAAACAAGTAGCATTTAATCAATAAAAAAATTACAAATACAATGAAAACAAATCAGTCCAATGATTGCCAAAGTTAAGGATGTCTTCATGTCTGAACCATTTGCATTAGGAGATGCTCTGTTGAAGTCTTCAAACTCATTCAGGTGAGAGGTTGACATGAACCAACAGATTTCCTTATGAAAAGGATATGTACTTTTTGTCGATCAACTGTTGTACTTTGGCATTGAAAGTATTGCCGTCTTCAATTGAGTAGCCTATTGATTCGACATGATATCCACATTGCACATCAAGATCATATCCAGGTGGGTATGGTTCTGGAAATGGCCTAAGAGACTTGGGTTCCACCACCGAGCTTTGAATCAGATATGGAAGGAGTTGACTGTATGCCATAGAAATTGGATCAAGAGGAGAATTCCTTCTTTCTAGATTGTTTTGAGGTCTGGGATGGTTCTGATGTTGATTATGATATCATCGACCACAGGCTTGTTGATTTGCATGAGGAGCAGTCCACGGTTACTGGTATGGAACTCTAGGCGTTACTGGTTGCCCATAAGGATAGCGTGGTGCTGGAAATGGTGACTGCTGAAAAGACGAGGGATCATAAGGTCTTGCTGGTGCCCTATGAAAATACCAAACATTTGTCATGATTGCATTGGTTTCATCTTCCTCCTCCCTTTGAGAACTGCGGAGGGATTCTGACTCACTAGCTTGGTTGCTCGAGACGCCTAGGATTCTTCCACTTTTCAGGGCACCCTCGATATATTCTCCAATTGTCACTAGGTGGGAAAAGTCTGATAACGCACTGCCTACCATCTTTTCAAAATATGGGTTTTGTAAGTTATCTATAAATAAGTCAACCAATTCTTCTTCCAAGAGTGGTGGTTGCACTTGGGCTGCCAATTCTCTCCATTGTTGTACATATCCTTTGAAGGATTTGTTGCTCTTTTGAGATAAGCTTTGTAGTTGCCTTCGGTTTGGAGCCATGTCCAAGTTGTAATTATACTGCTTCAAAAAGGCATCGGCTAAGTCTTCCCATGAATGAATGTGGCTTCTTTCAAATTCATATACCAGCTTAATGATGTTCCAATCAAATTGTCTTGAAAATAGTGAATCATCAGCTTGTCATTGTGAGTATGTGATGCCATTTTTTGGAAGATTATCACCGAATGGTACCTTTGACATCTATCCCCTTTGTACTTCTCGAAGTTGGGTAATTTGAATTTCGGAGGGATCACTAGGCCCGACACTAAGCACATATCAAGCCTAAAATTGTCATTCACATCCATTGCTCGGACTCTCTCCTCAAGGGCATGGAGCCTTTCAACATCAGGGTTCGTCAATGCTATCAACTAGGATTGAGTAGGAATGTTCACTTGTGGAGGATCATAGTCACACAGGAGGTCGTACTTTGGATTGGTCCTTATAGTAAAGCATGTTGGGGAATCAACATTCTATGTCACGACATGCTGAAGATTTCTCTTTGACTGAGTTAGCATATCTTATGACATCTTATTACCTTGTCTTTCATGTCGTTCATATCATTTCCCAGCTCAACTTGATTATGTTCCAAGCACTCCCTTATCTTTTAGTGGCTATCAAGAGTTCAGTACAAGTGTCGAGAAATCAGCCTGCTGGTAATAAGCAAAAGACGGGATGAGTTTTTTTGGTTTATGAAAATGATATGCAATCCATGCTGATGAAATGCGATTGCATGAAATTTTGTCATGTTTTTTTATATGCAGAGGAATGCAATGCAATACTCATGATCACATTTATGTCGTGTAAGCCAGGGTAATATGAGGAAGTACACGTGTCTCTGATACTGAAATTCCCAAGGGTAGTCTCTAAGGATGCGTTTTCAAGGAAAGAACTTAGAGTCACAGATCATGTTCAAAATTTCCTTACAAAAATGGGCTTGCCACACCGTGATGAAAGTTTTGAATCGATCTAATCTAAGTGGGATATTCGTATTGTTCAAATAGGGTGTAGACCCATCGGTTCAATACTACACAATCACCAACCATGAAAATAAGCTTTGGGTTAAGTCGAGGTTCCTAGAGTCACAAACCCATGTTCAGATTTTTCTCCCAATAGTGGGCTAGGCATATTATGATGGAAATTCCAAAAAGACCTACTTTAGATAGAGTCTTCGTATTGTTGCAACGTGGTGTAAACCCCTCGGTTCAATACTACACAACTTATGATTCTAAGTGTTTCCTAAAAGCTCGGGTATAAAGCTTATATTACAACATGTATCAAACACATAGATCATCAATCACAGTATCAGATAACCAAATGATAAATAACATAAATAATACAATAAGATAAAGAGAAACAAAAATGGAAGAGAGAAACAACATTTTAGCATTCATCACAAATCGAACTAAATTAGGCTTAACTCTCTCTTACTTGAATCAACATTCCCTAGTAGAGTCGCCAGCTATCGCATCTCGAAAAATACGATCACTCGCGATGGTCGTGGAAAAAATGATTCGAACAGAGTCGCCACCGAACTTTATTTATTCCGATGAAGGAATATAAAAATATTGATAAAACCTTTAAAAATAGAATGATGGTCATCACAACCATATTTAGGTTCGGGAGTCGATTACACAAGGGGAAGGTATTAACACCTATCACGTCCGTTGTACTAACTAGGAACCTTTTAGTCTAATTTGCGATTTGAATGCTAGCTAAGTGTTATTTGTTTTCTTCGATTGATAAAGAGATTGAAAAGAAAAGTGAATGGATACCTCAGAAGGGGGAAAATGGGAGGTTTTTTTATTAGTGTGCTAGACAAGATCTTGCAATCTCTTGCCTACGTATCCTTATGGTGCAATAAGGAAATCAAAGCATTCGTAGTTCGGGGAACTATAATTTGTTGGTGTCTTTTTTAACGAACAATTGTTTAGATCAAATTCTAAAGGCTAAATACTGACTTGTCTACTCTCGGCAGAGGCTTAAGCACTAGTTTGTTATGCGTATTAGAAAGATTAAACAATGTTCTTTCTGAAAAGGCTTTCGATCGCACGGGGGTGGGGAAAAGATAAATTTGATGTGTTTGGTATTTTGTAAGAACGACAAAAAATCAAGCAATATAGCACACGCCAATCATTCAATTATTCGAGGAATAACAAGGCGAGCCCCTCCTATTTCCTTTTTCGTCCAATTTGATATTTGAAAATTATATGCTAAAGTCGAATGTTCACGGTAGTGAGGCGAGCACCTCCTAGTTGCTTATTCGAGGAATAATGAGGCGTGCACCACCTATTCCTTTATCCAAGTTTATTTAAAGTGTTTTAATCAGAAGATAAAAAGACAAGCAATATGGTGAGCACCAATCGTTCAATCATTCAAGGGATAGTGAGGTGAACGCCTCCCATTCCCTTTTTCATCTGAAGTTTGATTAATAGAAAGATTTAATGACTTCAAGTAAGCGGAAAAGGAAACTCGATGTTGAGCGAGGGTTTATCGCATTAGTGAAGATGGTTTGTGAAATGGTTTGAAATGATATGATGTACTTATTAAAGAAAAAAAGCTTAGTGAGATTTTGGAAAATGTACTAGATGTTGATCAAATACCTTTTATTTTATCTTTGTATTTTTGAAAGGTTAATTTTAATGGTCATTTTCTCTTTTTAGATTAACAATTATGCATTAACTAAAAAAACAATAAAATAAACTCAAAAAATAAAACAATAAAAAAAATAAAAAAATAATAAAAGGGAAATAAAAGAAAAAACAAAAATAAATAAATAAAACAATAATAAGAAAATAATAAATAAAAATATATACAAAAGAAAAAATATGCAAGAGGTAAAATAATTAAAAAAAACTAAAGGAAATAAAAAAAAAAACAAAAATAAATAAATAAAACAATAATAAGAAAATAATAAATAAAAATATATACAAAAGAAAAAAATATGATGAAAATTTGGGGTGTAACTAGGAAAATGCTATAGGTCAAAAGTAGAAAGCCTCAAAAGGGTGCATTGAGCAATTAAGAAGTGTGAAAGAGACTTCATCTTCTCCAACCCTATATTTGGTTACTATTTCCGTAGTAACAAAAATGGTAGAAAATTGGCTCCAACGAAAATGTAAAAATACCATAACTTTCTCAATTTTCCAAAGAATTAAACAAATAAATAATGAAAATTTATCTACTCGATTTCACGAAAACAAAGTTATATTCAAAATCAGAAAATAAATAACAAAAAAATTCAAAAATCAACAAAAATGCAACAACATATATTTGCTTGATTTGACCATTTATCTACCCTCATGACAAACGAACTATGGATTCATGCTCAGGATGAAGTTGAGAAGTTATTGAATATATTATTTATCTAAAACAAGCATCAATTTCCATTTGACTCTTTTTGTTCATGGAGGTTCAAGAACACTTTTCAACTCTTGATTTAAAATCAATTGAGTTTTCATACAAAATGATGATTATTAAGGTACTAAATACATAAAGCAAGAGTAAAGATGCAATAAAATTAAATAAAGAACAAGTATAAAAGTTATTTAAACAACAACAAATCATTTTTGCTTATAGAGGTTCAAGAACACTTTTCAACTATTAATTTAAAATCAATTGAGTTTCCATGCAAAATGGTGATATCTAAGGTACTAAATAAAGTAAGTAAGAGTAAAAGTGCAATATAATTAAATAAAAAATAAGCATAAAAGTCTACATATACAATAAAAAGAATGAAATGACTTGAAAGAAAATGAAGAGAAAAATGAAGAGAGTTTTGTCTTAGCTTTTGTGAATGATTGTTGGTGTCATTTGTGAATTGAATGAGGTTTATTTATAGGCTCTAGAAAGGATAGTTTATGAATTATGCAAAAAGTGTGAGTGCATTCTAGAAACTTATTTAATTAAATAGTGAATAATGATGTAATATATGCATGCAATAATAATATAATATATGTATGGAATAATGATGTAATAAATGAGAGATATTTTGGACCTTTTAGAAAAATTGATTTTTATTTTATGATGCATGAAAATGATTCAAATGGATATTTTGATGATAAATCAAATGATCATGAATTTATTTTTTTCAATATGCATAATAATAAAAAATACAATTTTAGTTATTTTCTTCAACATGTAAAATGTTGACTTTATGTTGAATTTTTTACTATAATGCATATATGCATGATTATGGTAACTGTATTTGATGATAAAAATGTGTATGGCTAAAAAATATATAACTTGACAAATGAGCATGTATCAGAGAAATTTGAAATACTTGTACAAAATTGGGGTATGAGAGCTGCTCTTATTTAATTACCTTGAACCATAAGGTATGAATGACAACAGTCTTCATGCATTCATAGTGGAGGGTGATTAAATACGAAAAGACCCGAATTTTGTTTTTCGATATGCAAGGAAGAAATGCAGAAAGAAAATGCAGTGAGAAATATAACGAGAAATGTTATCATAAGGTAAATGAAACAATCAAGACTCTCTGAGCATCGTCAGAACAATATCTTGGATGACATAATCAAGACATTCCAACAATGGAATGATACCTTAACTGTATCTAGATTTTTTGAACATTAACAGAACAGTGTCTTGAACTGAACACACGAGATTCCCTAAGGATCAACAAAGCAGTGTCTTACATGATATAATCGAGATATTACAACAAGGGAATGATACCTTAATCGTATTTAAGATTTTCTGAGGATAATAGAGTAGTTAAATAAAAGTTTATGAGATTCTCCGAATCAATAAAGCGGTATCTCAGGTAACAAATGAGATTCTTCAGATTAATGAAGTAGTATCTCAAACAGGTAAATGAGATTCTTTGAATACACGAAGCGACATATTATATGATCTAATTGAGATATTCCAAACAAGGGGAAATGATACCTCAATTGTATCTAAGACTCTTCCGGAATACTAGACCAGTATCTCTAAAACAAATGAGATTCTTCATATAAATGAAGCAATATCTCAAACAAACAAATGAGATTCTCTGAATCGACGAAACAACATCTTATATGATATAAAATCGAGATATTCCTACAAGGGAATGATACCTCAATCAAATCTAAGACTCTTCAGGAATACTAGAACATTATCTCTAAAACAAATGAGATTCTTCAGATAAATGAAGCAGTATTTCAAAAAGATAAATGAGATTCTCTGAATCGGCGAAGCATCATCTTATATGATATAACCAAGATATTCCAATAAGCTGGACGATACCTCAATTGTATCTAAGACTCTTCGATGATGCTTAGAGCAGTATCTCAAGCAACAAATGAGGTTCTTCAGATGAATGAAGCAATATCTCAGACAAATAAATGAGATTCTTTGAATCAACGAAGCAACATCTTATACGATATAACCAAGATATTCCAACAAGGGGAATGATACTTCAATTGTATCTAAGACTCTACGAAGATACTTAGAGCAGTATCTCAAGTAACAAATGAGATTCTTCAGATAAATGAAGTAATATCTCAAATAGATAAATGAGATTCTCCGAATCGACGAAGCAACATCTTATATGACATAATTGAGATATTCCTGCAAGGGGATGATACCTCAATCGCATATAAGACTCTTTGAGAATACTAGAGAAGTATCTCTAAACAAATCAGATTCTTAAAATAAATGAAGGAGTATCTCAAAAAGATAAATGAGATTCTCTAAATCAACAAAGCAGTATCTCAAACGTTCACCTATTGGGGGGAAATATTTCAGAAAAGACTCCCTTGTGGAGGAGATTTACTGACAAAGCTCTGTAGGGGAAAAGCTCATAAGAGACATTTTAGGGTAACCTCTGCTTAGGGAGCAACTAAGCAAAGACGTTGGGGAACATGATTATCAACCATAAAGTTGAAGAATGACTTGCTGGGAAATAATTCCACGAGCACATGCAGGGTAAAAACTCTATTGACTTAAATGAGGAATGTCCGAGATACTTGTGATTGATCCTGGATCCTAAATTATGTAATGTTTGATGATTTGTATGATGTTCCACTTTGGATGGAAGTACTTATGCATATAATGACACATGAGATGCATGTAGTATGCAGTTGCTGGGGATATTTAGGATGTGCATGCAGGAATGTGAATGTTTTTTTTTCTTAAAGGCTATGCATAAGTATGCTGATGATTGATATGATTGTGTTTTTGAATCTTCCTATTTGGTAGGAAAGATATTTATGAATGATGCATGCGATGCATGTGATGCATGTGGGAATGCAAATGCGTAATTGGGCTTTTGTAGGGTTTTATTCTTGATCACCAATGATCTCAGACTTTGAAGGTTAACTTCCAGATGAGAACTAGTGAAAAAGATTAAACTACCAGACGAGAACTGGACTTAAAAGATAAGTTACCATATGAGAATTGGTGAAAAGGATTAAAATGCCAAACGGGAACTGGACTTTGATAAGGTTTTCCAGACGAGAATCGGGCTTTGAAAAATTGTTAGATGAGAACTAGACTTTGGATAGTCTACCAGACGGGAACTGGTTACGGAGGACTGACTACCAAACGGGAACTGGTTTAAAAGCTATTTTCCAGATATGAACTGGACTTTAAAACGATTTTCTAGACAGGAATTGTACTTTGAATTGCCAAGTGGTGTTAGGATTTGGTGTGTCAAATCCTGTGTTACAAGGTTTTTTGATGTCAGATTAGTGTTATGGAGTTAGGCTCGATAAATGATATGCATGGATTCATGTTAGAACAAAGCGACATGACTTGTGCATGAGGGTGATTTATACAATAATTTAAAGGTTTTCAAAATTCCTCTGTGTGGGTACTAGAAGAGAAGGTTCTTTTCAGCAAGGCTTCTGTTAGAAGGAAAAGGTTATTGGATGGGGTGATAATATGAATCCCCGACACTCATCTTGAACTCTACAATTGCTGAAGTACGACAAAGCTTTTTCTTTGAACAACTTGAAAACATGGAGAGGACTTGCTCCTATGTAGTACATATTTCCCTAGTGTGATGGGTTTATGGAAAATGTTTACCTCAAAAGGATTTTGGAAGAAATTGTACCATGATTTGGTATTAGATGACCCACCCTAGAATGAAAGGATTTATCCCTAATTAACCGACTCTTGGAGTGGTTGGACTTGACGTGCTTTTGAGGTAGCTTGCATAAGTATGAGCGTTGAGGCGACTTAACTCACACTGACTGAATATTGAAGGGATTTGTCATGCGTACATAAAACCTCTAGGTGATCTGCCCTTAGTTGATAAGTCTTGAGTTGGTCTGCTCTGGATCAACTGATCCTTCAAATGATTTTCCCCTTGATCAACATATGTTTGGAGACTTGCTTTAAATTGGTCAATTCTGGAATAACCTTCATATGATCAACTTGATATTTTGGGTGGCATGCCCCTAATTCATGGGTTATAAAGTAGTCTAGATTCTGGTAAATGATCAAGTTTCTCTGATTGCTCTTTGTGGAATTTTCCCTAATGTCAAATGCTGAATTGCAATTAAATTTTTTCATTCATAACTGGTAATTTTAATGCGATGCTCATGCAAGTTTTGAAAAGAATCATTTATTGGAATGATGTGACAGTGTGTGAGGAGTGGACCATGAATCCAAATGCAATTCTGTTTTAGCAATTTAAATTGTGAAATATACAAAAAGAATAATAATATTGATGTAGAAGATTAGCAAATCTTTAGGAGTCAGTTTATGCAACCTTGATGTAGAATGCTTTCAGAAATAACCCTGCTTAAATTAGGTCTTTCAAGGGTTGTAACGTGTCTTAGTTCACGGTTTTCGAAACAAAAGGATATAAGGCTAAAAATTCAACTTTAACCCACCCTTTCTTCTTGATAAACTCCATTCCTATGTTCAGTTAATTCAACATACACATTCGTCAAAAGGGCTTGACGGTGTAAGGACAAAGATGAAGATTCAAGACTTTCTTGAAATGGTAGTCACCCTATTTCGTTTTTTGGATATCGGTGACCCTTTTGATTTTGGTATGGTGGTCACTGAATCTTGTTTTGTTTTGTAAAGGGTTTTCCTGACCTCTTTTGATTTTTGTCTTGATCTCTAACTTTTGCCTGAACCGCTTTTTAAAGCTTTTAGTCCACTGGGATTACCCCAATTTTTGCATAAGTCGCCTTTTGAGGGTATCGACTTAGAGAGCTTTTTTATTTTTTGAAAGGCTTGTGACTACTAAGTCATTAGTCATTGAAGAACAACCAACATAAATTTTGGGTTTAGTATGGTTTCGTTGATACTTTAGGACGTGTGTGAAGAAAATCATGTGGTTGATCTCCATATGGGATGTATTCTCTTGTAATCAAATACGGAGTCAGATTAACTGAACACTACCCTGCCCCGGGTTAAACATAAGGGTTTGTAGATCCGAAAGAAACACCTACTTCTAGGATCGAAGTGGTTGACTAGGGATTAACTCCTTATTTCTTTAGTGTTTGGGGATTTGAAACAATGCTTGTACATCATCAGTAGAATTTTATCCGAAAGCATATGTTGTACCCCAAAATTTTCCATTCCCTTTCTTAATTATTCATCCAATTACTTGATCAAGAGATCACTTGCACACATTCATAATGCATCCACATGCATCATTCATCATGGATTCATAAGGACTTAGGCTTATGAAGCTAGGGCGTATGGATATCCAAGGCTCAAGAGCATGGTCTAACCATATCATCAGCATGAGGCATGTGAAACCCTAATGGTGGTGGTAAAGGCTTGAATGCAAAAAAGGTGTGACCAGACAATCCTCTAGGGTCTTTAAAACCCTGATTTCTCAAGGCTTGATCTCTGGGAACTTCCCCAGGCTTTGTTAGGGCCTCCAAAACCCTAATCGAGAGATGGTGAATCAGATGAACTTGGTGGCTTGACTGTGCATTCATGACCCCTTAATCTTCACACACTATCAATGTGCTTGGCCTAATCCTTTTTGGGTTTATATGAGCATTGGTCTTGGTCCAAAGTCATGGTGTTATTCATATGGTTGTCGATACATCTTTGGTCCTAGTCATCTAAACAACCAAACTTCTTATGTTTCAAGCCACTTGCTAGTCATGCCATTGGTTCATGGATATTATATCAAAACCCTAACCTTATGGTCTCATTTCATGGCTTTGTTCACATACACTATCAGTCAAATTATTTTCTTTTCAAAAGTCAAACATTCAAGTCATGAATAAACTTATTGTGAAACAAATTCCAAATCATTTTTCAAACCATTTCAATCCATTTCATGTCATTTTAAACCATTACATGTGATTCTACACAAGAAAATACAAGGCTTGACATTTTTGACCAATTGTTGACTTTGGTCAACCATTGACTTTTTGGTCAACTTTGACCAAAGTCAACCCAAAATCCAAAAACCCTAAATTTCACTCTAATCATCAATCCATTGTCCATTTACAAAGAAAATTCCAAGAAAATGAGATTTTTGACCAATTGTTGACTTTGGTCAACAATTGACTTTTTGGTCAACTTTGATAAAAGTCAACCCAAGATCCTAAAACCCTAATTTCCCAAAACTTAGACTTAATCCTATTCCATCTTATCTTGATTCACCACCAAAGTCCATGTGTGCTCCCATGATTACTTCAAATGCAAGTTCTCATTCATGTTCATGTGTAAACATACAAAACCAAAGTCAAGAATAATGCATCACCTGATCTTGAATTAGTGCACATACCATGTTCATTTGCACCACAATAGTGAATGGATTCACGTGACCATTAACAATGCAGCCAAAACCAAGTTATGTGCCAAAATTGCAACAAGGGTGTGGAGTAAAGAGCATGAAATTCTGCAACTGTCTCATGTTGTAGGCCATACCTGCAGGACATCATGCTATGAGCCAAATAAATTCTGCAATAGGTCCAGTTCATCAATGCACACATGCTTGCAGCTTGCAAGACCATGTGATTTGGCAGCATATACACACCTGCAGCTGGAAAAGCCAACAAACCATGCAACAAACAACACATGACATCAATAATCCAAACCTTACCAGGAACAAGTCCATACTGCAGTCCAAACCAACATTAGACAAGGCATGTTGCACACATACCACCTTGAAGAATCGAGTCAGAAAGCAATGCATACTGAACTGCTACAAAAGCAGGTCATGCATACAAGGACTACATCATGCCTACAACATGAACCTACCAATCAACCTAGCAATATACCTGTGGGAACACCATGCTGTACAAAACCAGACCAAGGTTGAACTTAGGCAAATGGAAACACATGAATGAAGTGTGTTGCAGAATTGAGCAATATAAGGTGCATTGTGCATTAACCTGGTTACACCATGAGACAGACTGTGGCCTATTACCAATACCATCAACCCAACACCATGTACCACATGAATAATCAATGAGGCACGAATACATCAACTGGCTTTCTTGACTCTGCAGCAGGGACCCCATTTGCATTCTTTTTGCAGCCAATAGTAAATCCTACATCACAGCATGACAATGTAATAATTAGAAACATGATGGCAAGTTCCAAGCACCAAAGTCTTGCAGCTAGCCTGAAAAAATGGAAGAAGTTGTGTACAACATAAGTTGCTAACCTATTTCATTCACACACGGCCCTGTAACCATACTGCTCACCCACCTTCCTCACACTCCAATCAGGCTTGCAGATGGTTCTTGCAACAGGTCGAAATGCCAAGTCCTGCATCAAGCCAGGACATCATGCTGTCCAACCTATAATCTTCACAACAGCAGTGCCACATAAGGCAATTCTTTGAAGCAAAATTAGGATAGGCTACCTGATGCTGCAACTATCCTGCATAAGACCTAACACAAACCATAAGCCAAAAATCAAGTTGCAATGGAGACTTTGAAAGGTGACCTTACAAGCCAACAGTAGTTCAACATTACCAACCATGCCACCAAACTTGCTTCACCAAGCCTTGGACTACTGCACTAAGACTTGAACCAACCAAATATCTTACACAATTACAAGCCCTGCTATCAAACTAGCAGCATCACAAACATCCCAAACAAGCACCTCACAAGCCATGACCAAGTTGTACCATGGGTGTGGTTCAATGAACTTCTTGATTATGCTCAAACCCTGCAATGAATAACATGAACCAACTTTGCAGTGAAACCAGTGGGGGTTATATGAAATACAAAGGGAAATCAGAGCTGGCAAGGCATTGGTAAACATAACATAACTTTGCTCATAAATCACTAACATTCACATACAAAAACCATCCTTCCTTTCAAGCCAAGCCAAAGTCATTTAAATTCACCTGCAACTTGGATAGCAAGTCACCAAAACCATTCCAACATGACTATAACCTAAGTCTAACCTATAACATCCAGTCAAAATCCTTTTCATTCATTCATTAACCAACTAAAACCAACTTAACTAACTGAGTTCATCACTCATTAACTAACTGAGTTTGCTGTCAACTCAGTGAGTCATCCCTAACCAACTCCAAGCCATCCTCAACTAACTCCTAACCTCATCCTAAGCCTAATCTAACTCCAAACCTAAGCCATATTTAAGCAATTCATAACTCTCACTTTCAAACCCTTGGAAACCTTGTGTGAATTTATGCAAGCACTCTCTACAATCTCTTCCCTCACCCTCACAAGAGCTTTATTTCTCTCTCAAGAGCCATTGAAGCTTCACATTGAGACTTTAATTTCGCTTGAGCTAAGCCACAACATTCATACTTTCCAATGTTCTAAGCCAGAATAATAAGAAAGATACGAAGCAAGGAGAAGAAGAAGGAATCAAGGTCAGAAAACTCACCGGCGAATCATTCCGATCATCTTCTCCGGTATGTCATTTCCATTTCAGTTGCATTTTCTTGCTTTGAGCTCACCAATTGGTAGTATCTGGAATAGGGAGTAGAAGCCCCATGGTTGTGAGGCTTGGTTTGCGCCATACACTGTTTAATTTAGCTTGTAGATGTTAGGATTCTTCCCTTTAGAGGCACGATTTGGCCAATACGTGGAGTGTTTCTCTATTTCATGCCCATTTTCATGTCCAGCATGAATTGGTGTTTAAATTGAGGTAGAAGTTGGGACTATAAGCTGACACCGGCACCGACGACGGATGCTGGTGCAATGAACCAAGTCGGAGGACGGTGATGAGTGGAGCGTGCGTTTTTTGATTTGAGTTTGAACTCCGTTGACTTGGACAAGTCAACAGAGGTGAGGATTGGGCTCAATCAACAAGGCCCATGGTATTTTACTCTCCATACACTTAAACTACTAGCGCACCCCCCAAAGGTTTGCAAAAGAAAGTGAAGTTGGGCTTCGTCAGGCCCATTGGCCATTTTGCTAGTTCACCATGCGATTCCAAAATGCACCCCCCTGTTGTGAGCGTTTGGATGTGTTTTGGGGTCAGACAACCCATTTCGTTGTTGCTTCGCACACCCCCAGTTTTTGGATTTTTGATGGCTACACAAAAACCAGTAATAGACTCAGCTGGCAGCCCATTAACCTGAATTCAATTCACACTCCCCATTTGACATATACACACCCTTTTCCAATTTTATTTGCTTTCTTTATTTTCTTTTTATTGTTTTACATTTTAATTAGGTTAATTAGTATTATTAGTTTAATTAGGATAATTTTTAGATTTAGATTTTAAATTTTGGTCATTAGAACATTATAATTTAATTAGGATATTAACTAGAATTTTAATTAGAAATTTAAGTAGGGTTTTAGTTAGAATTTTCTAATTAGGAATAATTTAGGCTTGACTAAATTTAGAATCATGATGCTTCTCAATATTAGGTTAAGATCAACATTAGGAGTTAATCAACTTTAGACCATAGAATTTGACATATTTTTGCAATTGACCATTTTGCCCTTATGGGTTTATTTTGGTAATTTTGTGTTAGAATGACATGATGCCTTTATGATTAAAATGTGACATAGAATTTAATCACTTCCTTACAATTTTAGAACTTACACATAGGCCTTTTAATCAATATGTTGACCAAGTATGTACATGCTCCCTTAGGACTTCTAACATAGAATTTTCGATCAATTTTAATAAATTAATGCATGATCCCTTAGGATAGTTTCTAACAATTACTAACTTTGATTAGATCCAAACCTAGTTCCCCAAAAACACAACAAAACCCATGACTAAATTAATCAAAAGCAATTTTGATTAATTAAAGCCTTTGAACTTGGATAATCTCACAGTCTAAATTGAATGACCAAAAGACCCTTGGTCATTTAATAAGACTTTTCTTCCAAGTTGTGGAGCTCAAGGCCTCAAGTATAATTCTTCAATCAAGGCATCCTCAGTCATACCAAGCAGCGGATTATTCAAGCACATCAAAGGTGGCATCTTCAACACTTGTTAAATCAAAGTTAGAAGAGTGTGACACGAGCCTTAAGTAATAGAGAAGGAGTTGGACTGGAGTATTCCTACCCCCATTATGAGTATCCTTGGGTATGGGACGTATGATCCAGCGCTCATCGTATTTGACTCTATTCATAGACTTTAGTGCAATTCAAATCTAACGATTGATAAGGTCTTCTTCAATACAATAAACAACTACAAAGACTCTTCTCTCTTCACTTAAAGTTTAATACGAGAGTTACATGCCACGAGCCTTAAGTGGTAAATAAGGAATGAGACTGGAGCTTTCCAACACTCGTTATGGATATCTTTGGGTGCGAGACGTTTGACTCGTTGCTTATCGCATCCACCTTTACTCATAGACTTTAGTGTGATTCTTATCAAATAACTATCAAGTCTTCTCCATTCAAATCACTTCAATTTCAATCATTCATTTCTTTTTGCCTCCCTAATCAATTTGTTTTTAGACCTAGTGGGCTGAACTACGAAATCTTTGATTTCCTTATTGCACTATAAGGATACGTAGGCAGGAGAACTCAGTTTCTTCGTGAGCTACCCTATTTATCAATCCACCATTCTCTATTCACTCAATCAATACCATCTTTTTGAGATCAATCATATTTCTCCTTGGACTCCCTGTCTATCCTTTTGGGACGTCCTAATGACAACCCATCTCTTCAATCAAGAGTTGTTTGGGCAAACAACCCCAAACACTTAATTCAGTCTTTATTTTTAGCTTGACCTTATAGTGGCGGCCTGCTAGTCCACGTGTTGGTAAATGCTTACCTTGCTCTTCGATTAAGAGTCTATCCTTCTCTTGGATCCAAGATACTATCCTTCATTGGTCTTGAATTGTTGATTCCCTAGCAAGTGATACACTACTCCTTACACTCCGATACTACAATCCTTCCTTGAAGAAGTGTTTGTCTCGTGAGTCCCCGTTGCTTAGACAAACGTATCTCTCTCCCTTTACTCTCGTAGTTCTGAATTACGAATGCTCTGGCTTTCTCATTGCACAATGAGAATACGTAGGCACGATGATGCGATCCCTGACAAGCATATTTCTAATTATTCCTCTTTCTCCTTAGGGCACCATTCATATCTTTCACTATTCACTATCTACCTTCAATCATAAATCGTTCATCCAGTGACATACTGTCTCTTTGACATCGAAATACACTTTCTTTGGAATTCCATATACATCCTTTTAGGACACCTAATGTAGTCCGTCTTTCTACCTAGAATTGTTTGGGAAAACAACCCCAAACACTTAATTCCTTCCTTTTTAGCTAAACACCCTATAGTGGCGGTCTGCTAGTCTACGTAACGGTTAACGTTGTTTCCCTCTATGGTAGAAATCCCATTTCTCTTATGGATTCCAATACACTTTCACCTTTCGATTTCAAACAATATTTCTTCAGTCACTTATCACCAAATATCCAATTTTGTGACTTCGGTCACTTCGCTCCGTTCATCCCATGATGCATTCATATTCTACCTTCCTTCACTCCACGTGATATACCTATTCTTTGAGCCAAATACACGATACCTTTATGCTCTATCTTGTACCTCCTTGTGAACTAAGAGCTGTTTGGCCCTTAACCCAAACACCTAATTCATTCTTTTTTGGTTGTTGCAATACAATGATACAAGTGTTGTAGGCCCTCACTTGTTGGTTCATACCTGTTTACTCTTGGGTTTATATTTCACCCCTTGTTGGAGTTCAAAACGCATTATTCTTTGGTTCAGACCATATTCCTATCACACTCCTTTCCACCTCCCGCCTCTAGTTCCTTGAACTACGAAGCTCTGAATTCCTCATTGCACTATGAGGATACGTAGACATGAGGGCCCTAATCCTCACTGAGCACTTTATCTATTCTTTTCCTTTTCCCATTATTTTGCGAGTAATTTAGATATAACACCTATTCGAGCGAGAGCGATCAAAACGGTTCCCATGGAGTACCATGGATGTTTGGGGTGCTAATACCTTCCCCTTGCATGACCGACTTCTTGACCCAATATATCTCTTTCCCCCAGGTTTTATCGATGTTTTCCCTTCCCTTTGGGGATAAATAAAGTTCGATGGCGACTCTGTTTCATGTTCAAGCGTGCGATACGTTCAGGTATATTTCTGTTAGCTTCAGCATACAGTCAACAATTATGGGTATTTTGTTTTCGTCATCCTCCCTCCAAGTTTGCTAAAACAACAGTTTGATAAAGAAAGTGAGGCGGTGAACATGGACGTATTATTATTTTTTTTGATATAAGAGAAGAAAAATGAGTGAATATGACATAATTGATTCAAAACATGTATCATTACTTCATTAATATTACCATTTAAAAACAACAATGTTTAAAAACAAGTAGCATTTAATCAATAAAGAAATTACAAATGCAATAAAAACAAATCAGTCCAATGATTGCCAAAGTTAAGGATGTCTTCATGTCTGAACCATTGGCAATAGAAGATGCTCTATTGAAGTCTTTGAACTTATTCATGCGAGATGTTGACGTGCACCAACAGGCTTCCTTCTAAAAAGGATATGTACTTTTTTTCGATCAACTGTTGTACTTTGGCCTTGAAAGCATTGCAGTCTTCAGTTGAGTACCTTGTTGATCTGACATGATATCCACATTGCAAATCAGGATCATACCCATGTGGGTATGGTTCTTGCAACGACCTAAGAGACTTGGGTACCACCAGCGAGCTTTGAATTACATATGGCAGGAAGTTGACTGTATAACATAGGGATTGGATCAAGAGGAGAATTCCTTCTTTCCAGATTGTTTCGAGGTCTGGGTTGGTTCTGATGTTGATTATGATATCCTCGGCCATGGGCTTGTTGATTTGCATGAGGAGTAATACGCGGTTGTTAGTATGGAACTCTTGGCATTACTAGTTGCCCATAAGGATAGCGTGGTGCTGGAAATAGTGATTGCTAAAAAGACGAGGGATCATAAGGTCTTGCTGGTGCCCCATGAGAATATCCAACATATGTCATGACTGCATTAGTTTCATCTTCCTCCTCCTTTTGAGAACTGCAAAGGGATTCTGTCTCACTAGCTTAGCTGCTCGAGACGCCTGGGATTCTTCTGCTTTTGAGGGCACCCTCGATATGTTCTCCAACTGTCACTAGGTGGGCGAAGTCTGATAACGCACTGCCTACCATCCTTTCAAAATATAGGTTATGTAAGGTATCCATAAACAAGTCAACCAATTCTTTGTCCAAGAGTGGTGGTTGCACTTGGGCTTCCAATTCTCTCCATCATTGTGCATATCCTTTGAAGGACTCGTTGCTCTTTTGATATAAGCTTTGCAACTGCCTTCAGTCTGGAGCCATTTCCAAGTTATAATTGCACTGCTTCAAAAATTCATTGGCTAAGTCTTCCCATGAATGAATATGGATTCTTTTCAACTTCATATACCAGCTCAACGATGCTCCAATCAAGCTGTCTTATAAATAGTGAATCATCAGCTTGTCATCGTGAGTATGTGATTCCTTTTTTTGGAAGAACGTCACCAAATGGTGCTTTGGACAGATATCCCCTTTGTACTTCTCGAAGTTGGATAATTTGAATTTCAGAGGGATCACTAGGCCTGACACTAAGCATATATCGAGTCTAAAATTATCATTCACATCCATTGCTCAGACTCTCTCCACAAGGGCATGAAGCCTTTCAACATCGGGGTTGGTCAATGGCATCAACTAGGATTGAGTAGGAATGTTCATTTGTGGAGGATCATAGTCACACAGAAGATCGTACTTTGGGTTGGTTCTTATAGTAAAGCACGATGGGGAATCAACATTCTCTGTGACGACATGCTGAAGATTGTTCTTTGACTGAGTTAGCATATCTTCTGGCATCTTATCTTCCTTGTCTTTCATGTCGTTCATATCCTTTCCCAACTCGACTTGATTATGTTCCAAGCGCTCCCTTGTCATTTAGTGGCTCTCAAGAGTTCAGTACAAGTGCCGGGAAATCAGCCTGCTGGTAATGGGCAAAAGGCGGGATGAGTTTTTTTTTGTTTATGAAAATGATATGCAATCCACGTTGATGAAATGCGAATGCATGAAATTTTGTCATGTTTTTTTTATATTCAGGGGAATATAATGCAATACTCATTATCATATGTATGTTGTGTAAGCCAGGGTAATATGAGGAAGTATAGGTGTCTCTGATACTGAAATTCCCAAGGGTAGTGTCTAAGGATGCGTTTTCAAGGAAAGAACTTAGGGTCACATATCATGCTCAAAATTTCCTCGTAAAAATGGGCTTGCCACATCGTGATGAAAGTTTTGAATCTATCTAATATAAGTTAGATCATCGTATTGTTCAAATAGGGTGTCGACCCATAGGTTCAATACTACACAATCACCAACCATGAAAACGAGCTTTGGGTTAGTCGAGGTTCCTAGAGTCACGAACCATGTTCAAAGCTTCCTTGCAATAGTGGGCTAGGCATATTATGATGGAAATTCCAAAAAGATCTACTCTAGGTGGAGTCTTCGTATTGTTCTAATGAGGTGCAGATCCCTCAGTTTAATACTACACAACTTCTGATTCTAAGTTTTTCCTAAAAGCTCGAGTAGAGTGCTTATCCCAAAACACGTGTCAAACACATAGATCATTCATCGCAGTATCAGAGAACTAAATGACAAATAACATAAATAATACAATAAGATAAGGAGAAACAAAAACGGAAGAAAGAAACAACATTTTAACATTCATCACAAATTGAACAAAATTAGGCTTGACTCTCCCTTGCTTGAATCAACATTCCCCAGCATAGTCGTCAATTGTCACATCTCGAAAAATACGATCACCCGCGATGGTCGTAGAAAAAATGATTCGAATAGAGTCGCCACCGAACTTTATTTATTCCAATGAAGGAATAGGAAAATATCAATAAAACCTTTAAAAATAGAATGATGGTCGTCGCAACCATATTCGGTTTCGGGAGTCAATTACGCAAGGGGAAGGTTTAACACCCCTCACGTTTGTCGTACTCAATGGGAACCTTTTAGTCTAATTTGCGATTTGAATGCTAGCTAAGTGTTATTTGTTTTCTTCGATTGATAAAGAGATTGAAAAGAAAAGTGAATGGAAACCTCAAAAGGGGGAAAATGAGAGGTTTTTTATTAGTGTGCTCGCCAAGATCTTGCAGTCTCGTGCCTACGTATCCTTATGGTGTAATAAGGAAATCAGAGCATTTGTAGTTCAGGGAACTACAGTTTGTTGGTGTCTTTTTTAACGAACAATTCTTTAGATCAAATTTTAAAGGCTAAACATTGACTTCTCTACTCTCGGCGGAGGCTTAAGCACTAGTTTGTTATGCGTGTTAGAAGGCTTAAACAATGTTCTTTCTGGAAAGGCTTTCGATCGCACGGGGGCGAGAAAAATATAAATTTGATGTGTTTGGTATTTTGTAAAAACGACAAAAAATCAAGCAATATAGCACACGCCAATCATTTAATTATTCGAGGAATAACAAGGCGAGACCTCCTATTTCCTTTTTCATCCAATTTGATTAAAAATTGTATGTGGAAGTCGAATATTCATGGTAATGAGGCGAGCGCCTTCTATTTCCTTTTTCGTCCAATTTGATTAAAAATTGTATGTAGAAGTCAAATATTCATGGTAGTGAGGCGAGCGCCTCCCACTTGCTTATTTGAGGAATAATGAGGCGTGCGCCACCTATTCCTTTATCCAAGTTTATTTAGAGTGTTTTAATCAGAAGACAAAAAATCAAGCAATATGGCGAGTGCCAATCATTCAATCATTCGAGGGATAGTGAGGCGAACGCCTCCCATTCCCTTTTTCATTCGAAGTTTGATTAACAAAAATATTTAAGGACTTCAAGTAAGCGGAAAAGGAAACTCGATGTTAATCGAGAGTTTATCGCATTAGTGAAAATTGTTTGAAATGATATGAGGTACTTATTAAAGGAAAAAAGCTTAGTGGGATTTTGGGAAATGTACTAGATGTTGATCAAATATCTTTTATCGTAGTATTTTTGAAAGATTAATTTTAATGGTCATTTTCTCTTTTTGGATTAACAATTATGCATCAACTAAAAATACAATAAAATAAACTTAAAAAATAAACAATAAAAAAGGTAAAAGAAATAGTAAAAGGGAGGGGGCACACTATAAATGCAAAAGGTAAAAGAATTAAAAAAAACTAAAGGAAATAAAAGAAAAAACAAAAATAAATAAACAAAACAATAATAAGAAAATAATAAATAATAAATATATAAAAAAGACAAAAATATGATGAAGATTGAGGGTGTAACTAGGAAAATGCTCTAGGGCCAAAGAAGAGTGTCTCACAAGGGTGTATTGAGCAATTAGGAGGTGTGAGAGAGACTTCATCTTCTCCAACCCCATATTTGGTTACTATTCATGTAGCAACAAAAATGGTAGAAAATAGGTTCCAATAAAAACGTAAAAACACCATAACTTTCTCAATTTTCCACGTAATTAAATAATAAAAAATTACCGAATCGATCTCATGGACATAATGATATATTCAAAGTCAAAAAATAAACAACAAAAAATTCGAAAATCAACAAAAATGCAACAACATATATTTGCTTGATTTGACCATTTTATTCACCATCATAACAAACGAACTATGAATTCATGCACAGGTTGATGTTGAGAAGTTATTGAATATATTGTTTATGTAAAACAATCATCAATTTCCATTTGACCCTTTTTGTTCATGGAGGTTCAAGAACACTTTTCAATCACTTTTGCTTTAAATTGTGATTACTAAGGTACTAAATATATAAAGTAAGAGTAAAAATACAATAGAATTAAATAAAGAATAAACATAAGAGTTATTTAAGCAACAACAAATCACTTTTGCTTATGGAGGGTCAAGAATATTTTTCAACTCTTAATTTAAAATCAATTGAGTTTCCATGCAAAATGGTGATGATTAAGGTATTAAATAAATAAAGTAAGAGTAAAAATGCAATAGAATTAAAAAAAGAATAAGCATAAGAGTCTATATATTCAATAAAAAGAAAGAAATGACTTGAAAGAAAATTAATAGAAAAATGAAGAGAGTTTTGACTTAGTTTTTGTGGATGATTGGTGGTGTCATTTGTGAATGGAATGAGATTTATTTATAGGCCCTAGAAAGGATAGTTTATGAATTATGCAAAGAAAATGAGTGCCTTCTAGAAACTTATTTAATTAAATAGTGAATAATGATGTAATATATGCATAAAATGATAATGTAATATATGAATGGAATAATGATGTAATAAATGAGAGATATTTTGGGCCTTCTAAAAACATTGATTTTTATTTTATGATACATGAAAATAATTCAAATGGATATTTTGATGATAAATCAAATGATCATGATTTTTTTTTCAATATGCATAATGAAAAAAATGCAATTTTAGTTATTTTCTTCAGCATGTAAAATGTTGACTTTTTTACTATAGTGCATATATGCATGATTATGGTGACTGTATTTGATGATAAAAATGCATATAACTAAAAAATATATAACTTGACAAATGAACATGTATCAGATAAATTTGAAATACCCTGAAAAAATTGGGGTATGACAAGTACAACCAATTTTTTGCAGAACCTTGTAGTTAGAATGGAAAGGTTGTGTGCTTGACATTATCATCGACGATCCGTTAAGACCTCAGTGGTGTATAACACATAACCTATAATTATTTCGGATGCTTATGTGAATCCTCACATGCAAGACCACTAAACTTTGGCATCAAGTGTATTAAACCATATTTCAATTCAAAAGGTACAACAACTTCATGATATTCGGTACACAATGCATTATAGTTAATATTTGGGACATCAAGTTCTCTTAATGTTCTTTGTCCATCCATGTTATCATAATCAAACTCAAAATCAGAATACAACAAATTATGAGAGAATAAAGAATCAGAATCACTATCGCTAATGAGTTAACTAGTACTAACTTGATTGACTCTATAATGTGCGTGAAAAGTTCTATCTATTTCATGGTCAAAATCAAATAAATTAGAACAGCCATACCTAGTAGTCATGCACCATGAGTCAACAGTGCAACAAATATTAAAATACCAATAATGTCCCTATTTAGAGAAACAATTGGAAAGTAGAAAAACGATTATATATATATATATATATATATATATATATATATATATATATATATATATATATATAATATGAAAATATAACTTAAAATCAAAATAAGAATCTACAATTTTTTTGTTGGATTTTTTAGAAAATATGAAAATAGAAGAACAAGGAATTTATGGTTTTTATGGAGGTGTCCCGTATTTTAAACTCTTATTTTTTCCTGATAAAATGGCACTTAAAAAATTCGATTCAGAGACGCTTTTCCAGAAAATTGAGTTTTTTACGCTAGATCGCGAATTGGCCAAAACAACAAGAAGATTTGGGCCATAACACAAAAACGCAACACATATGACTATAATATTTATTAAAATTAATAGAGAGTCTCCGACAACAATGCCAATTTTATCCACTGTCTCACACGAGTCATATACGAGTTTAAAAGGGTAGTATACAGAACTGACACTTGAGTCGCATCGCAAGGACTCTTTATTAATTTAACCGATAAAAACGATAAAAAAGTTTTTTTTCAAGGTTTTTAGAACTGAACAAAATAAATAAATGAAATATGAATATGATGAACGAGTTGATCTACTAGTTCGATTTTCGACTTATCCTCGATTATAATAATGCCAATTCCCTAAGGGGATTCAGTTCCTATTCAGTTAAAACATCGATTAGACAAACGCTATCAAAACCATGTGAATTACGTTCCTATTTACTGAATTAAGCAAATAGTTAAAGATTACGCGAAATAACAAAAAAGCTAAGTCAAACACGATTAATTTAAAGAACATGCATCACTCGAATTTAATCTAATTTATTCTATAAATAATTGAATTAAGCTAACTAAATTCATAGAAAGAATCTTAAAGGAAACAAAGTTGAATTGGAAATTACAGTAACCTTAAAGTCTTGATGGAAACACGAATCAGTAGACCAGTCTTATGATTTAGGTCTCCATGGAATTCTTAACGGTTATCTATTATAATTTCGTGAAAACCGTGTAATCTATCCTATAACTGAATTCTAATTTAAATAGTTCAAGATATCGGGCTCTAAAAATACCTGATCCAAAAAACATACATTTGGCCCAACAAACTAATTATTTTATTAAGTTTGGAACGAAATGCAAAAAATTGACTCTTCTGCATTCTGAAATGACTTCTGGCATCAACATGAAACTTGTAGCTTTTCCTCTTAGCTTTGAAACACATATTAGAACATGACAAATGACATTTATAGCTCAAGTTATGGTTTGTATAGTGACAGTGTCAAATTATGGGTTATTAAGAAAGTAAGTAACGAAAATAAAACAAAAACAAAATTAAACTAAACTTAGAAAATATACTAAAAAAAATAAAAATAACAAGAGAAACTATATAATTATTGTAGCACAAAGTAAAAGAGGATGCATCAAAATGCATTGATCAAAGGCCAAGAAAATATCAAAGAAGAAGGAACATACAAATAAAAAAGAGAGGGGGGGGGGGGGGAGCAAGAGCAAAACCCCTGGGAATAATTATATCTTCAAAAAATGAATTCCATGCATATTCCTTATGAAGTATACCCTAATATAGTGATGAATTTTATCAAACAAAGTGAAGTTCCTATGAGTGAAGCCAAAACTAGCAAGCTTGTCTGCATAAGAATTCCCTTTATATATATATATATATATATGTGTGTGTGTGTGTGTGTGTGTGTGTGTGTGTGTGTGTGTGTGTGTGTGTGTGTGTGTGTGTGTGTGTGTGTGTGATACCATAAATTGCATTTAATGTGTTAACTTAATGCATTCCAGCCATCTAGAGAAAGCATGGACTATTAGCTAGTAGTCTGACTCAAGCCAAAATTAGGTCCAATTGTTCTTAAAATCTATTTCCACTTCCATCATCACCCCAATGAATTTAGAGCACTATGCATTACCAGTGCCAACGAAATTGGAGAAGCTTCATAAATTTTCAATTCTAGAGCTTTGAAAAATGCCACCATAGGATGATAAAGAAATAGTCCCAAAAGTATTACGATATGATTTCCCTTTGAATCACCTTATAGGAGGAGGATACCACTATAAGACCCCATTTTGACCCTAAGATCCCTCATGTTATCTCATCATATGCATTGGCATTGGGATCACACCTTAACATCCTCCTTACCCCTCATTCATTGGGTTTGCATTGGGAGAGATCACCAAGCACCATGTGATTGTATCATACCTTTGTATTATATCATTTTTACTAAGTAGAAACCAAAAATATGTCTTTGCATTTGTCTAACTCTTTTGTAGGTAGGGCACATGATCACCTTTGATCTATCAAGTTCACATCTAGGGTTTAAGAACCTCATTGCTAATAACTCAACCAAGGAATGATCCACAAAGGCTCTAGGCATCATATATGAGTCCCCATGATTTCTACATATCATTTTGATCAAGGAGTCTTCAAGAGTTTGGGATTGGTTTGCCTTGGAAACCCTAGTTCATCTAGGTATCTTGTGTAACTTCTTCACCAAGCTTCATCAACAATTGATCAAATATTTCAAGGTATACTTCAAATTTCATCATATTATGCATATATAATCTCCCATGAGTCCAAAAAGTCAAGAGAATTGCAAGTTAGCAAGATGGTCGATGGTGGTTAACCAAAGGAATTCATCCGATCAAAACTGGGGTTCCCTAGACGATATCTCCTACAATTTGCATCATATGAAAATAATTCCAAGAGAAACGCTACTATAAATGACACTCCAAACAACTTTCATGTTGAGTTCTAGAGCTAGTTTAGCTTGGAAAGTCATTTTTTATCTTGAAAGATTATAGGTCATTTTGTATAAACCCTAATTTGGAGGCCAACTTCCCAAGGCCATAACTTGCTCATTTTTTATGAGATGAAATATTTCCAAGTTGCATAATTAAATTCAAGGTGTCTACTTCAACTTTTATGTTTGGAGGAAGATCTAATTCAACTTTTATGAGCATGTGATATGAGGATACATTATAGGTCATTTTGGACCAATACCATTGAACAAGTGATTTTCCTCAACTTCAAAAATGCATAACTCATTCATACCAAATCCAAATGAGGTCCAATTTTTAACCATTTTGAAGGTTTTTGAAATATCTATAACTTTGATGAAGACACGTTTCTCATTTGAAGCTCACATGAATAGTTAGCCAATGTGGAATATTGAACATATGACTTGCCACTTAGAAATTTTTTTGACATGTTGAAATTTCCAAACTTCCACCTCAAAATTCATCATGATAAAAGTTTCAAATGGAAAAGTGTTCAACTTAAAATTTGTTCACCTAGATCTAACCTTTCCAAAGAGTCCAAATTCATTCATTTTGGACAAGGTTTGAGGGGTCTGCGCATGGTCTGAACATGGCTGCATCATTTGGCAAGGATCAATCTTCAAGCAGCTACACACTTTTGCCTTGCACTCCAATTCACATTCAGACTCAATTTCATGTAATTGTGGACTTAATTGAGTAGCTTCACAGGCCTGTACACGCCCATGCAAGCATGCATCATGCAATTGCCAAAATTGGAAACATTTTGAAAGGTGCAAATAACACTTGCTTGAGCTATAAATAAGAGGCCCTTGCATCAAATTTGGCGACCCTTGCGCGTCAGGTTTGCCTCCCACACTTGAAACCCTCACATTTGAAAGGAAAACCTGAGAATTTTCATTTGAAAATTGAGTTTGAATCTTACTGTTTGGAGATTCCAAAACTCCAGGATCCAAAGCTTTGTACCAATCCTAAGCCACTTTTGCAAGCTTCCTAAGCAAGATCAAGCATGAATTAAAGCAAGAAAGATCAAGTTCTGCACAACATTGAAGGTATTTTCCAGATTTTTTTCTTCTCTTCGATTCTCTCTCAATTCTCATCGATTCTCTTGGATCCTTGGTTGTCTGAAGTCCTACCAATATAGGCAAGAAGATTAAGTTGCTTTGAGGTCAAACCGAAGTTACTCAGTTCATGTACCTCAAATTTCAAATCCATGTATCTCTCAAAGTACTTGGAGTTAGGTTGAATTGAGGTCAGATTCGTGATCAGTGCCATTTTTTCTTTAAGATCATGTCCTTCTTTTTCATTTTTGTGATGGTGATGAGAGAACCAGTCCGGCCAAGGTCATCTGAGAAGATGCCCGGTGGTTTGCTCCGGCGGTGAGCTGGACACGTTCTGAGCCACATTATCAAGCCTTTGCGTTTTAATCTTGAGCGTTGCTTTTAAATACCATTGATATGGCGCGCTGACTCGTGCGTTTGGTGGAACGTGCGTTTTAGACCACTTGATCTACCGCCTCAATTAATGAGGGAGATCAAGTGATCCACGTTTTTTTGATTAATTGAATTTTAATTTTATTTGTCTTATTTTCATTAATTCATATTAAATTTAATATTTATCCAAAAAATATGAGAGTTTCACCAAAAAAATTTAAATAAATTCCTCTTTCATTTTCTAAATTAAAATTATTTTTTGGATCATTATTAATATTTTTCATGATTTAATTGATTTTGTGAATATTTTAATTGTTTAAAAATACTTTTAAGTTTCTAAAAATTCTGAATTTTTTTCTCCAAGGTCCTTTGACCTTGTTTGACCTATGATAAATCTCATGGCCATTTCTTTGGTGTTTTGATGAGGTTTTAGGAAATTGACCAACCATAATTTAATTTAATGCATACTTTTATTGTTTTTAATTGATTAAATGCCAAATAAATTGTGTAGAGCCATTTTAATTGTCTTTAAGAGTTTGACTTGTGTTGTTGGGTCTTGGTCAAGGTTGATTTGACTTTGCTAGGTTAAGACACTGGATTTAGGGGATTGATGGAATGTACATTCCATCTCCCAAAATGAATGGATGATCTTAATTTGGTAAAAGTCCTCCTTTGACCAATTTGTGTTTGATCCACTTCCCCTCCCTCTCCATCTCATTCCCCTTCTTTATTCATTCATGTCATGGACCTATAATATCTCTACATCCTAAGGCTAGTTGATTGCAAAATCAATATGAGTATGGATGAGATTAGGTCCACCGCTTTGCATTTTCTTTTTGTGTGTGGTACATTTCATGAGCATAGTACATTATACTATGTCCCTAACATGCATTAACACCAAAATTCTATTGCCCGACCTCAAATAGTTGTGACTTCTACGTAAGTCCAATTACGATTGCTTAACATAGCGCTAAATTTTAACACAAAATGCATAGCATTTTAGTTGGTGAGATTGTAAGTCTCCCCTCTTTCATGGCATTGTGTGGAAACTTAACCTTATTTCCTTCCTTTGGAAGATGTCTTGGTTCAAGGATCCATGCTTATGATAAGTGGGTTGAGTGTTCTCCAAAGAATGACTTAAACAAAAACAAAGCAAAAACAATACTAATTTCTAATCAACTAACAACTAACATTTAATTTCAAGTCATTTACTTTTATGCATTTTAGTTTTTAAGCTTTATCCATTTGCCATTATTCATACCATTCAAGTTGTTTACTTTTATGTCATTTTCCCTTTGTCCACTTGGACCATATTTTGTGTTATTTTGTGTTAGTATATACTTGTTTGTTTGTGTGGTCTTTTGACCTGAATGTACATAATAAGAATAAAAACCCTAAAAAAACATTTTGTGTGGACTGTTTGTTTGATCTGAGACTATTGGACTTAGAATTTAGACAACACTCCCTATGCAAAGGACTTGGCCAATGCCAACTTTCATGAAACCAAATGCTTGTGAAATGAACTTTCATCTGATACATAAATGGAAGATCTATTTGAGTTCATCTGCAACATGATCATTGTGAAGCTATTATTTTGAACCTGTGCCTAATGCCATCTTTGAAGTCATCTGATACATGGGAAATCTTGAAGAAGATCATGGGGTTACTAAGCTTGGATGTGGATATATTTATTTAATGCCTTGCTCTTCAACTTGCTATTTCTATATTGATTGTTGCTTGATTCTAAAGTCCAAGGGAATTTTGGGTTTCTAAATGACATTCTTGCCTATTGGATTGCAGCCCATTGGTCAGATCTTTTCAACTCTTAACTTTTAAATTTATGCTTAGGATTAGTCTCTTCATATCCTCACCACTTCATTAATTTCAAAATCTCTCCGTCTTTTAAAAATCTTCTTTGCTTGTGTCTGTTTTCTAAACTTTGACCATATTGCAAATTAGAAACCTTGGCCTTATGCCATTGTATTTTCAAACTTTTTCTTAATCAAACTTGTAAATAAACTTAACTATACTTGACTTAAAATTTCAAAAGCCAAAAGAACTAACACTCATTCAAATCATTTTAGGCCTTTTTGTGTCTTTGTTAGACTTAAATTTTTGTTAAAAACAATGTACTCACTTTGAAATTGATACCACGAACTACGAGGTTTTGATCCCTCATTTTTATGTTGGTACATAGGCACAAGTCCGAAGATCTTGTCAAACACAAAAATATAATTAATGAATTCTTTTCTCATCCCCACACTCTGTTTTTATTTGCAAACATCATTTGTATAAAAAACACATATGCACACAAAAAAAGGCTCCCTAGGAGTACCTAAGACACTTTGGATGCTAACACCTTCCCTCTGTGTAACCAACCCCATTACCTGTAATCTATGGCATTTTATTAGTTTTTATTTGAAAACTTCTTATTTTTTAGGTTTTGTTCGTACTTTTCCCTTTTCCCTTGGAAACAATAAAAGCGCGGTGACGACTCTGGTTTTATTGACATCTAGCTTATCCATAGCTTGATGGTCATGAATTTACCGCTACAGAAATTAAGTGGCGACTCTGCTGAGGAGTAGTATCTAGTGGGTTTAGCCTACTTTTTTGGGTGTATATAATTGTATATTTGATATATGTATATATGTTTGTATGATATAATCTGCTTGTTGTGCTTGGTGATCTCTGAGTGGTGAGATAAGTTCTAACTCGAACTTGAGTGCAATTAAGATAGGAGGATGGTATAGTCATGTTCGACTTGTGTGGAGTAGTCCTTAACAAGTTGGCTTGAGACCCATCTACTCAGTGGAGACCCTTTTGGAGTTAGGAATGTCACGCAAGTTATTTGTGGTTAGGCATTACTATCTCTAATTTGGGGTCCAAGAAGCTAAGGACCGTAGAACATTTAACCCCTCTTGGCCTATTTAGGACGTAATGTGGAGACTGTTCAAGTGTAGACTTGATAACAGTTGTTACGTGATGCTATACTCAGACGAGTTTCTCTTGAGAATATTATGGGTTGATGAGTCAGTCATCCTAACCTATAATATCCGATAGATGGAATTAAGACTTTGGGAACTTTTTAGAACATGATCTACAGGTTTTTATCCTTAGTTCACTCCTTTGGGATGGTTCTTACCCATACTCCATGCTCGTGACTCACAACAAACCCTTGATTCTTGGTTGATCCAATCAAGTCTTGTCAATATCAATGGAACTTGAATGTTGATAAGGTGTAAACCATAATCCACCAAAATGGATGATTGATCTTGATAATGACTTGATTCATCCCTTGATCTTTGTTTGTTTTCCTTGTGTGTGTGATCCCTTATTTGTGATTGTTGCATTCATGCATACATGCGCATCATAACATTCATCATATGAAAATTTTGAGGAATTGAGGTGTTATTTGCAAATATTTTCAGACCATGGATTATGGACGAAGGAACACTAAGAATTACAGTTTTAGATGTCCTGATTTGAAAGAGTTAAGGAAGTTATCATCTTTTGTATTAGATACCTTGGACTTCAAGCAACATCATGAGAAACTTTTATCTATCTTATCTGTTGATGTGGTTGAAGGACTCTTGAGTATGTTGGTTCAGTTTTATGACCCTCTCTACTGTTGCTTCACTTTTCCTGATTATAAGCTTGTGCCTACGTTGAAGGAGTGTGCCCATCTCTTGGGAATATCTCTTTCTAACAAAGTGCCATTTAGTGGATTGAAGGAGATTCCCAGATCTCATATTATAGCTGAAGCTCTCCATCTAAAGAAGTCTGAGATTGAGGCTCATTGGGTGAAGAAGGGAGGAATATTTGGGTTGACTTCTGAATTCCTCATCAAGGAAGCTACTGCCTTTGCTCAAGCCGGTAGTATGGATGCTTTCTAAGCTGTCTTTGTGCTGCTCATCTATGGTTTAGCTTTGTTCCCTAACATTGATAGTTTTGTTGATGTTAACGCCATTAGAATTTTCTTGATTGGGAATCTTGTGCCTACTCTGTTAGGTGATATATACTTCTCTTTGCATATAAGGAATTCTAAGGGTGGTGGAACTATTGTCTGTTGCATTCCTCTTCTATACAAGTGGTTTATTTCGCACTTGCCTCAGACGCCTGCTTTTGTGGAGAACAAACAATGTCTACGGTGGTCTCAGAGACTTATGTCCCTCACTAATGATGATATAGTTTGGTATGATTCTTAGTTGAGTAGTTTGGAAATTACTGATAGTTGTGGTGAGCTCTCTAATGTACCTCTCATTAGTACACAAGGAGGAATTAACTACAACCCTGCTTTGGCTCATCGTCAACTTGGGTTCCCCTTGAGATAAAAACCTAATAACACTTTATTAGAAGGTTTTTTCTATCAAGAGGGTAAATAACCCCAACATTTGAAGAAGAAGATTGTGCATGCCTGGTATAATGTGCATAGGAAAGGAAGATCCGAGCTTGGCCCATGCAATTGTGTAGCTTTGGAAGCTTACACTCTTTGGATGAAGAAGAGAGCTATGGAGTTAAAGATGCCTTATGCTTGTGAAAGACCTATGTCTGTGGTTGTGGTTGAGCCATTAACTCTCCCTAACCAAGATGTAGAGGAGTTGGAAGATGCGCTCGCTAAGATGAAGCGAGAGAAGGATATGTGGGAAGAACGTTTCCATGCTTTGAGCAGAAAGCATGAGGAGTTGCAGCTTGAGTCTAAGGACAAAGATGCACTTATTGAGCTACTTGAAGACCGAGTAACAAAGAGATAGAGAGAACCAGAGGTTTCATCTTCCTCTAGTATGCCTCAGCCTTCCGTCGCTTGGAAGCAGATTATTGACCAGCTTGTCCTCGAGAAGACTCAGATGAAGGCTTCTTTTGAGACCGAGATCCGACGCATTCGAAAGAAGTACGCACCTGCATCTAGATCTTCTGACATTGTTGTTAGGGATCCTTATAATGACTAGTCTCCTTTTCTCTTGTATTTTCATTTGGTTTCTGAAATTGTACTCAGTGTAATCCTTCCAATTATATAAATAAAAGAGATTTTATGGTCATATCAAATTGTTGCAATTATTGTTGAATATATATATATATATATATATATATATATATATATATATATATATATATATATATATATATATTCGCAAATAATATAGTAAGTTCCTTGAAAATAAAAACAATCAAGCATTGCATTTCATGCATCATTTGCATAAGCATGTTTCTCTTTCGCCAAATGTCTTATTGGTATTTCTTATATGCTTCAGCCAAGCTGACTCATCGATACAATACCCATGCCAATCACTCAAAGATCATGGAGCATCTAGAGCAAGAGAACAGAGACCTGAAGGATGACATCGCCCGTCTGACTGCCATGGTGGAGTCAGTGTTAGCCGCTTAGAGCCAGTCTTCTCCAATGCATGCAACTCCTCCTCCTCCTCAGAGGACTGTCATTTCTGTGGTTGCTACCTCTACCATTCCTGCAACTGCTTCTCACTTTGCACCCAATATGCCTGCCGAATTTCTGTGGGGAATGCCACCTAATTTTGTGCCTGAAGGCTTTGCACCTGCTTTTGCTTCCATGCCGGCATCTAGCCCGGTCATGTCTGTGCCACCGCCTGTTGTGCATACTCTACCCTGTGTAGAAGACACCATCTATCATTCTGAGCTGTCCGAGGGCCCTAATGTGTATGAGAAGATGGGTGAGATGAAAGATCAATTCCTTGAGTTGCGTAAGGAGTTGAAAACTTTGAGGGGTAAGGATCTGTTTGGGAAGAGTGTTGCGGAACTTTGTTTGGTTCCGAATGTGAAAATCCCGGTGAAGTTCAAAATACATGACTTTGAAAATACAAAGGGAATACCTGTCCACTCAGTCATCTTTTGATGTATGCTAGAAAGATGTCTACTCAAACCGATATTGATCAATTGTTGATCCATTATTTTCAAGACAGTTTGACCGGGGCCGCTCTAAGGTGCTACATGGGATTGGATAGTGTGAGCATCCGCATGTTCAATGATTTGGGCGAAGCATTTGTGAAGCAGTACAAGTATAATATGGACATGGCTCCAGATAGAGACCAGTTGAGGTCGTTGTCTCAGAAGGATAAGGAGACGTTTAAGGAGTATGCTCAAAGATGGAGAGAGCTTGCTGTTCAGATTACCCCTCCTTTGGAGGAGAAGGAGATGAATAAAAAAATTCTCAAGACCCTGAGCTCATTTTATTATGAGCGGATGATTGTTAGTGCCCCCAGTGATTTTACCGAGATGGTAAACATGGGGATGAGGCTAGAAGAAGGTGTCCGAGAGGGACATTTAGCTAAGGAGGAAGCATTGTCTAGCAAGAGGTATGGTAATAATTTTGGTAAGAAGAAAGAGAGTGAAGCTAATGCAATTTCCATGGGGAGGCAAAGGAGGCCTCATGTAAGAAGAAATCAACCACCCCATCAACATCATCATCAAGTATCATCAGTGATCCCAGTATTTTCAAACAATCAGTCAGCACCAATTCAACAACAACAACGTCAACAACAACAATCACCGCAATGAACAAACACCTAAAACAACAACAATACTAACAATCATCTTCAACAACAATCAAATTTTGAGAGGAAGAAAGTCTCTTTTGACCCAATTCCTATGACATACGCATAATTGTATCCATCGTTGGTTCTCAAGAACCTGTTACAACCAAGAAATCCTCCTCAAATCCCTGAACCACTCCCATGGTGGTACAAACCGGAACTCCGCTGTGCTTTTCATCAAGAAGCTCCCAGTCATGATATTGAGAATTGCTACCCCCTTAAGTATGAAGTCCAGAAGTTGGTCAAAAGTGGAATGGTGTCCTTTGAGGACCGTGCACTGAACGTCAAAGTTAACCCACTACCTGCCCATGGGAATTCATCTGTTAATATGGTGGACGATTGTCCAGGGGAGTTCAAGGTATTTGATGTATGCTTCATTAGAAGGTCCTTGGTGACGATGCACAAGGATGTTTCCTTGGTTAGCGATTGTGAGCATGATCATGATGGTTGTGCTATCTGCAATGTCAATCCCAGAGATTGTATGGCTATGAAGAAAGACATCCAGAGGTTAATGGATGAAGGTTTGATTCATACTATTCAATCCCGTCATGTAGATGACAATGTCAATGTTATAGTCCCAATTTTCAAAACTCTTGAGAAAGTAGTGATTCATTACGACAACAACATCAGTAACAGCATCAGCAATAGATCGGTATTATCGTTGGTTATACGGCTAGCGGGCCCTGTCCCGTATGCATCCGATAAGGCTGTCCCATATCAGTATAATGCTACCATGTTGTAGAATGGTCAAAAGGTTCCTTTACCTACGACCAGTTCGGTTGTGAGCATATCTGATGTTACCAAGGTGACCCGCATTGGTCGTGTGTTTGGGCCGGTGTTCCCAAAAAACGTAGAGGATGTATCTGGTAGTAAGAAAGTTGATGTGCATGTGGTGGATTCTGTTATTGCTCCAAATTGTCAGTCTGGTGAATCCAACGGCTTGAATCCTAACGATGGTGATGAGGTACTCAGACTGATCAAAAAGAGTGAATTCAACATGGTGGAGCAGTTGCTCCAAACTCCCTCCAAGATTTTAGTACTGTCTCTGTTAATGAATTCAGAAGCGCAAAGAGAAGCACTACAAAAAGTCCTAGAGCAAGCTTACATGGAGCGTGATGTTACGGTGGATCAGTTCGATCATATTGTAGCTAACATCACTTCTTGCAATAATCTCAGTTTTTGTGATGAAGAACTCCCTGAGGAGGGTAGAAATCACAACTTAGCCATGCATATCTCAATGATTTGCAAAGAGGACGCTATGTAAAATGTGTTGGTTGACACCGGTTCTTCATTGAATGTACTCCCGAAGTCAACTCTGTCAAGGTTGTCGTATCAAGGAGCTCCTATGAGATATAATGGCGTAATCGTCAAAGCATTTGATGGTTCTCGCAAAACTGTGATTGACGAAGTGGACCTTCCAGTAAAGATAGGTCTGAGTGATTTCCAGGTTAATTTTCAAGTAATGGATATCCACCTGGCCTATAGCTGCTTGTTGGGAAGGCCATGGATTCATGAGGCAGGAGTTGTTACTTCAACGTTGCATCAGAAACTGAAATTTGTTAAGAATGGTAAGCTTGTTATCATCGGTGGAGAGAAGGCTCTTTTGGTGAGCCATTTGTCGCCTTTCTCTTATGTAGAAGTCTAGGATGAGGTTGGAACTCCATTCCAAGCCTTATCTATTACAGAAGAAAAGAGAGTTGGGGCACCCATGTCCTCATTCAAAGATGCGCAGAAAATTGTTGAAGATGGTCAGTCTGATCAGTGGGGGCAGATGGTAGAGGTCTCCGATAACAAGAGTAGAGCCGACTTGGGTTTCCAACAAGGTTCATCAGTGGTTAGAGATGAAGATGTACAACTCAGTTTCCATAATGGAGGGTTCATTCATGGTAATGAAGAACGCTTAGCTGTTGTGCTAGAGGGTGATGAAGATGAAGACTGCAGCAATTTTGTGACACATGGAAAGGCTTGCAACAATTGGACTACCATTGATATTCCTATTATTATGCATCGACCTAGTAATTGCTTTTATTTATTTTTGAAAATCCTTCTCCTATGCCTAAGGGAGAAGTGAACATTGTTTGACATTTTCAAATTTTGATCATCAATAAAATATAATTATATTCATCCACATCTATGATGTTTTATTTTTACTTTTTGCTTTATTCTGAAAATGGTAATCATAAAAAACATAAATAAATAATATAATTGTCCATATGCATAATATTTGGTCACAATTCACTTCTCTAAAATCAAAATATCAAATCATTGTGCAAGTTGGTTTCTAACCCCATTGAATACAATGATCCTTCTCCTTCTCCAAATTTTGAATTCCCTGTGTTTGAGGCTGAGGAGGAAAGTGATGAAGAAGTAAGTGATGAATTATCTTGTCTTCTTGAGCACGAGGAAAAATCCATTCAGCCATTCAAAGAGAAGATTGAGTTAGTCAACTTGGGTTCCAAGGATGATGTGAAGGAAGTCAAGATTGGGTCTCGACCGTGTCCTGATGTTAAGAAGGGGTTGATTGATCTTCTCCGAGAATATTCAGATGTGTTTGCTTGGTCCTATCAAGACATTCCTGGTTTGGATTCTGAGATTGTGGAGCATAGATTGTCGTTGAAGCCAGAGTGCCCGTCAGTCAAGCAGAAGTTGAGAAGAACTCATCCTGATATGGCAGTAAAGATCAAAGAAGAAGTGCAAAAGCAGATTGATGCCGGTTTTCTTGTGACCGCCGAGTACCCGTAGTGGGTGGCTGTAGCGGTAAATTCATGATCATCAAGCTATGGATAAGCAAGACATCAAATAACAAGAGTCGCCACCGCGCTTTTATTATTTCCAAGGGAAAAGGGAAAAGTACGAACAAAACCCCAAAATAAGAAGTTTTCAAATCAAAACTAATAAAATGCCAGAGATTACAGGTAAGGGGGTTGTTTACACAGAGGGAAGGTGTTAGCACCCAAAGTGTCATAGGTACTCCTAGGTAGCCCTTTCTTGTGTGCATATGTATTTTGTACAAAGTGATGTTTACAAACAAATAGAATGGGGGGATGAGAAAAGAATTTATTAATTATGTTTTTGTGTTTGACAAGACCTTCGAACTTGTCCCTACGTACCAACATAAAAATGAGGGATCAAAACCTCATAGTTTGTGATACAAATTTCAAAGTGGATGCATTGCTTTTAATCAAAAATTAAGTTTGAAAGGCATGAGGGCCTAGAAAATGGTTTGAATGAGTTAGTTCTTTTTGGCTTTTGAAAATTTTAAGTCAAGTATAGTTAAGTTTATTTACAAGTTTGATTTAAGAAAAGAAGTTTGAAAATGCAATGGCATAAGGCCAAAGTTTCTAATTTGCAAAGGGTCTAAATTAAAAAAAAGACAAGCACAAGCAAATAAGTTTTTTAAAAGGGTGGAGAGATTTTGAAATTAAAGAGATGTGGAGAAGATGAAGAGACTAATCCTAAGCATAAATTTAAAAGTTAAGAGTTGAAAAGATCTAACCAATGGGCTGCAATCCAATAGACAAGAATGTCATATAGAAACCCTAAATTCCCTTGGATATTAGAATCAAGCAACAAACAATGCACACAATATTAACTTGAAGAGCAAGGCATCAAATAAAGATGGCCACATCCCAGCTTTAACCACTCCATGATCTCCTTCAAATTTGCCCATGTAACAGATGAATTCCACAAGTCACAAGTTCAAAATAACAGCTTCACAATGATCATGTTGCAGATGAACTCAAAGGGATCTTCCATGATGTATCAAATGAAGTTTCAAATTACAAGCACTTTGTTACATGAAGGTTGGCATTGGCCAAGTCCTTTGCATAGGAGTGTTGCCTAAATTCTAAGTCCAATTGTCTCAGATCAAACCAACAGTCCATACAAGAAGTTTTTTTAGGGTTTTTGTTCTTATTATGTACATTAATGGCCAAAGACCACACAAACACACAATATACACAAGCAGAATATATCACAAGATATGGTCCAAATGGACAAAGTGAAAATGACATTAACATAAACAATTAGAATGGTATGTATAAAGTGCATTAAAAGTAAAAGACTTGAAATTAAATGTTAGTTGTTAATGAGTTAGAAGTTAGTATTGTTTTTGCTTTTTATTGTTTAAGTCATTCTTTGGAGAACACTCAACCCACTTATCACAAGCATGGATCCTTGAACCAAGACATCTTCCAATTGAAGGAAAAGAGGTCAAGTTTCCACACAATACCATGAAAGAGGGGAGACTTACAATCTCACTAACTAGAATGTTATGCTTTTTGTGTCAAAAATTTAGCGTTATGTTAAGCAATCGTAATTGGACTTATGTAGAAGTCACAACTATTTGAGGTCGGGCAATAGAATTTTGGTGTTAATGCATGTTAGAGACATAGTATAATGGACTATGCTCATGAAACATATCACACACAAAAAGAATATGCAAAAGAGGTGGCCTAGTCTCATCCATACTTATGTGGATTTTGCAATCAACTAGCCTTAGGGTATTGAGATATCATAGGTCAAATGAAATGGATGCATAAAGAAGGGGAGTTAGATGAAGAGGGAGGGGAATGGATCAAAACTCAAATTGGACATAGGAGGACTTTTACCAAATTAAGATCATTCATTCATTTTGGGAGATGGAATGTACATTCCATCAATCCCCTAAATCCAATGATTTTAACCTAACAAAGTCAAATCAACCTTGACCAAAGCCCAACAACACAAGTCAAACTTATACAAACAATCAAAATGTCTCAACACAACTATTTGGCATTTATTCAATTTAAAAATACTAAAAATAATGCATTAAATTAAATATGGTTTGTCAAATTCCTAAAATCTCATCAAAACACCAAAGAAATGGCCATGAGATTTATGATAGGTCAAACAAGGTCAAAGGACCTTGGAGAAAAAATTTCAAAATTTTTGGAGACTTAAAAGTATTTTTAAACAATTAAAAATATTCACAAAATCAATTAAATCATGAAAAATATTAATAATGATCCAAAAAAATAATTTTAATTCAAAATATGAAAGAGGATTTTTTAAAAAAAATTTTGGTGAAACTCTCATATTTTTTGAATCAATATTAAAATTAATATGAATTAATGAAAATAAAACAAATTAAATGAAATTCAAATAATCAGAAAAAATGTGGACCACTTGATCTCCCTCATTAATTGAGGTGGCAGATCAAGTGGTCATCAGCGCGCTTTCCACCATGGACTTAAGTCAATGCGCCACAGGAATGGTAATCAAAACCAATGCGTGAGATTAAAACATTTTAAACAAGATCAATGGCTCAAAATTTGTCCAGCTGACCATCGGCGCTGGAACTCCGGTCACCTTCTCAGGCGAGGCTCACCAGACTGGTTCAATCATCACCATCACTTAAATGAAAAAGGAGGACATGATCTGAAAGAAAATATGGCGTAGAGCATGAATCTGACCTCAATTTTAACTAATTCCACACATATAGAAAGATATGAGGAGTTGAATTTTGAGGTGTTTCAACTGAGTTGCTTCGATTTAACCTCAAAGTAACTCAATCTTCTTGCCTACATTGGTAGGACTTTAGACAACCAAAGATCTAAGAGAATTGATGAGAATTGAGTGAGAATCGAAAAGAAGAAGATTTCTGAAAATACCTTCAATGTTGTGCAGAACTGGATCTTGCTTGCTTCAAACTTGACTTGATCACACTCGAGGAGCTTGCAGAAGTGGTTTGGCAATGGAGCAAAGCTTTGGATCCTGGAGTTTTTGAATCTCCAAACAGTGAGATTCAAATTTAATTTTCAAGTTGAAAATTCTCAAGTTTTCCTTTGAATTATGAGGGTTTGAAAAGAGAGGAAAAAGCTAGCGCGCAAGGTCTCTTTGAAATGAGCTCGGAGGCCATGTATTTATAGCATTTGGGATTCATAATTGCACACTTGAAATTTTGCTAAATTTGGCAATGTCATGCACAAGCTTGTATGGGCGTGTACAGACCCATGAAGCAGTCCATTTTGATCCAATTCCAACTGTACTGAAGTTCAAATGATGCTTGAATGGTAAGGCAATGAAATGTGAAGTTTTGGACATTTGATTTTTCCACTTGATGCAGACCTGTTAAGACCATGCGCAACCCTAGTAAACCTCATCCAAAATGCATGAAATAAGACTCTTTGGAAATCTTAGATCAAGGGGAACAACTTTTATGTTGGAGACTTTTTCATTTGGAACTTGGATTAAGGTGAATCTTGAGGTGGAAGTTTGGAAATTTCAACATGTTGAAATTTTTTCTAAGTGTCAAGTCATATACCTCAATGTTCCACCTTACTTAACTTTTTATGTGAGCTCCAAATGATAAGGGTGTCTTCACCAAAGTTGTAGATATTTCAAATACCTTCAAAATAGTCACCAATTTCATGTCATTTGGATTTAGAATGATAGAGTTATGCATTTTTGAAGTTGAGGAAAATCACTTGTTCAATGGTATAGAGCAAAAATGACCTATAATGTATCCTCATATCACATGCTCATAAAAGTTTAATTAGATCTCACTACAAACATAAAAGTTGAAGTAGACATCTTTAATTTGATTATGAAACTTGGAAATCTTTCATCTCATAAAAATTGAGCAAGTTATGTCCTTGGGAAGTTGACTTTCAAATTAGGGTTTAGACAAAATGACCTATAATGTTTCAACATAGAAAATGATTTTCCAAAAAAACTAGCTCTATGTCTCAACATGAAAGTTGTTTGGAATGTCATTTAGAGAAACTTTTCTCTTGGAAGAATTTTCATATGGTGAAAATCATAGGAGATAGGGTCTAGGGAGACCTAGTTTTGATCAGATGAATTCATCTGGCCAACCACCATCAACCAAGTTGCTAACCTCCAATTCTCTTGACTTTCTAGGCTCATGGTAGATAATATATGCATAAGATGATGAAAAGTCCAACATTGTGCCTATGCCAAAGAAGGATGGAAAAGTCTGTATGTGTGTTGATTATATAGATTTGAACAAAGCTCGTCTGAAAGATGATTTCCCTCTATCACACATTGATATGTTGGTAGACAATACAACTAAATTCAAAGTCTTTTCGTTTATGGATGGATTTTTTGGATACAATCAGATCAAGATGGCACCCGAAGATATGGAGAAGACCACATTCATTACACCCTGGGGAACATTCTGTTATAGAGTGATGCCTTTCGGTTTAAAGAATGCTGGTGCAACTTACCAAAGAGCAATGACTACTCTTTTTCATGATATGATGCATAAAGAGATTGAAATCTATGTTGATGATATGATTGCCAAATCCAGTGATGAAGAAGAACATGTTGAGCATTTGTTGCAGCTATTCCAGCATTTGAGGAAGTACAAACTCCACTTGAATCCCAATAAGTGTACATTTGGTGTTCGTTCTGGTAAGCTGTTGGGCTTTATTGTCAATGAGAAGGGTATTGAGGTTGATCCTGCCAAGGTCAAAGAAATACAAGAGATGTCTGCGCCCAAAACTGAGAAGCAAGTCAGAGGTTTTCTCGGTCGCTTGAATTATATCTCAAGATTCATTTCACATATGACTGCCACATGTGTGTCTATATTCAAGCTCCTTTAGACAGACCAGTCTTGTGATTGGACCGAAGATTGCCAGAAAGCTTTTGATAGTATCAAAGAGTATTTGCTTAAGCCTCTGATTCTGTCTCTGCCTGTTGAAGGAAGATCGTTGACCATGTATTTGACTGTGCTTGAAGAGGGTATGGGTTATGTTCTAGGTCAGCAAGATGAGACTAGAAAGAAATAATATGCTATCTACTACCTTATTAAGAAATTCACCGATTGTGAGACTCGGTATTCTATGCTATAGAAGACGTGTTGCGCATTGGCTTGGGCTGCTAAGCGTCTGCGTCAATATATGTTGAATCATACCACTTGGTTAATATCCAAAATGGATCCAATCAAGTATATATTTGAGAAGCCTGCTTTAACTGGTAGGATTGCTCATTGGCAGGTGTTGTTATCAGAGTATGATATCGAATACCGGTCTCAGAAAGAAATCAAAGGTAGTGTCTTGGCTGACCATTTGGCTCACCAACCCATTGAAGATTACCAGTCAGTGCAGTATGATTTTCCTGATGAAGAGATTTTGTTCTTGAAAATGAAACATTGTGACGAACCATTGCTTGAAGAAGGGCCAGAGCCTGGTTCCAGCTGGGGCATGGTATTTGATGGAGCAGTTAATCAGTATGGTAATGGCATTGGGGCAGTGATTATTACTCCTCAAGGCACACATTTTCTATTTACAGCTAGATTGACTTTCAAGTGTACAAATAATATGGCAGAGTATGAAGCTTACATTATGGGGATTGAAGAGGCAATTGATCTCAGAATCAAGTATTTGGACGTCTATGGGGATTCAACTTTGGTTATGAATCAAATCAAAGGTGAGTGGGAGACGAATCAACCCGGTTTGATACCATATAGAGATTATGCGAGGAGGATTTCAACTTTCATTACAAAGGTTGAATTTCATCATATCCCTCGAGATGAAAACCGGATGGCAGATGCTCTTGCAATGTTGGCTTCAATGATTATGGTGAAGTATTGGAATGAGGTTCCCAATTTGACTGTGATGCGTCTTGATAAGCCATATCATGTGTTTGTTGTTGAAGAGGCCAAAGATGAGAAGCCATGGTATTTTGATATCAAATGTTTCCTCCAAAGTTAGATTTACCCGTCTGGGGCATCTTTGAAAGATAAGAAAACTTTGAGAAGATTAGTCGGCAATTTTTACCTAAATGGCGATGTGTTGTACAAGAGAAACTTCGATATGATTCTGCTCAGATGTGTGGATAGACACGAAGTAGACCTATTGATGACTGAAGTGCATGAAGGTTCCTTTGGTGCTCATTCCAATGGGTATGCAATGGCGAAAAAGATGTTGTGAGCAGGTTACTATTGGCTGACAATGGAATCTGACTGTTGCAAGTTTGTGAAGAAATGCCACAAGTTTCAAATTTATGTAGATAAGATTCATGTTCCTCCGACACTTTTGAACGTCATTTCCTCCCCGTGGCCATTCTCCATGTGGGGAATTGACATGATTGGCATGATTGAGCCCAGAGCGTCGAAAAGACATCGTTTCATTTTGGTGGCTATTGACTACTTCACAAAATGGGTTGAAGCGGCATCGTATGTGAATGTAACCAAGCAAGTTGTTGTAAGGTTTATCAAGAATCATATTATATGCCGTTATGGTGTGTCGGGTAAGATTATTACTGATAATGGATCAAACTTGAACAACAATATGGTGGAAGCTCTTTGCAAGGACTTCAAGATCGCACATCATAATTCTTCTCCGTACAGACCTAAGATGAATGGGGCTGTTGAAGCTGCAAATAAGAACATTAAGAAGATCATCCAAAAGATGGTTGTGACGTACAAGAATTGGCATGAGATGCTCCCATTTGCTTTGCATGGGTATCGTACCTCCATCTGCACTTTCTGTCTTGTATATGGCATGGAAGTTATGCTCCCCGTAGAGGTTGAGATCCGACCATTATGTGTCTTAATGGAAGCCAAGTTGACTGAGGCTGAATGGTGTCAGACCAGGTATGATCAACTGAATTTGATTGAAGAGAAGAGGTTGACTGCCATGTGTCATGGTCAGTTGTATCAGCAGAGAATGAAAAAAGCATTTGATAAGAAGGTCAGACCTCGTGTTTTTAGAGAAGGTGACCTTGTGTTCAAGAACATTCTATCTTTCAAACCAGATTTTAGGGACAAATGGACTCCTAATTATGAAGGCCCGTATGTTGTTAAGAGAGCCTTTCAGGAGGTGCTTTGATTCTTACAACTATGGATGGTGAGGAGTTCACGCATACTGTGAACATAGATGCAGTCAAGAAATACTTCGCCTAAAAAGAAAAGAACAACTCGCTAAGTTGAAAACCCGAAAGGGCGACTTAGGCAAAAATGAGTGTCTCGGTGGACTGAAAACCCGAAAGGGCGGTCCAGGCAAAAGTTAGAGACATAAAAACAGAAAGAATTGTCCCGATAAATTGAGTACCCCACCTTGGGGCAATTTATGCAAAAATTAGGGATTTTGGCAAGTAACTGCATCTTGCTGATCTTCAGTTTCAAAGATATTATTGAGCAAGTCGGTCATTTCTGGTTCATCATCTCCAGCCGTCGCCAAGAGCAAAGTAGATATCAAGAGATGGTAGAAGGATTAGTGATCATTGTATTCAATTTAGCCTTTTTCCATTTAAGTTTCCATTTTCAATCTTTGTAAAGATCTATGGAGTCTTGTCATTTACAGACTACCATTCTATTAAATAAAGTTGAGATTTTATCCAATTGTTTCTACTCTTATTTAATTCAGCCAAATAGTTTTAAATTTTTATTGTGATCATTTTGAAATTAAAATTTTAATCAAAATCATGTTTCCTTAAACATATAAAAGCGGTAATCAATCGATTTCATTAAAAGGGAATATCAGCAGTAGTTTGAAAGCAGTAAGCCCTAAGTGCAAATTTATTGGTTCTCCCTAAAGCAGTAGGTACGATTCCTCTTTCATCCCCGACAACATGTTTAGCGCCCGGTGTTTGTTGATTTCCCCAAGTGGTTAATTCTCTGTTATCCCCAGCTGAGTGGGATATTTTTTTCCCTAACCGAGTTTATGATTGTTCCTAGCTGAGCGCGGACATTTGTTGCAGCAATTCGCATGATCTCGGAAGAGCATTGGTCTCCCCACCAATCGCCATCAGATTCGCTCCCAGCCAAATTTCTCTCCTGGTTTCTGAGCAGCTATTTGTATTTGATCCCCCTGCAGGGTTGTCTCCCATTTGATATGGTGTGGAACTAAAATTCCCCGTCGAGTTAGTAGCAGTTTCCTCAGATGATCCCCTCCTTCCCCAGCTAGGTCGAGCCTTTGGGATGTTGATCTCTATTTTCTCCAGCAGTTATTTCCCTCTTTTGTGGATTGGTCGAGAATTATCGATGACTCAAATTTGCGACATCTTTGTATCATTTGCAATTGTTTTGTCAGCATAATCATCATATATACATATACATATACATATACATATACATATACATATACATATACATATACATATGCACTCATATAATTTCATTATCACATTATTACACTTTGAGATTCTTGTAATTCTAATTCTCTGTCGTGGTGGTACTTTATCCCCATCCAAGATTGGTGTGTCCGTCCTCTTTCAATTGTAGAGTGTTAGCCCCTTAAGCAGAAAGACTTTAACTTTTCTCCTTTCCCCACCGAGTTTGTTTCCTCATGGATGGTTATTATTTCAGTTTCCTCCCCAGTTGATTATCTGGATGGAATCGCTCCCCCTGAGTTATATCCTCATTGGGTTGAGTCTTGATTGACCGTTTCTTTCTAGATCTTACCTAGATAGATATTTTTGGTCCCCTAAGAGTCTATTACCCAGTATCTGGTAATATTATTCTTAGTTGGCAATTTGTTAATTCTTGCCCAGTACCCGGCAAAAGTAACCTTATTCTCCCCAGCAGATTTGTTTTCACGTTTCCCCAGGAAGTATATCCTTGATATGTTATTTTCTGTTGGTTTTATGTTTTGGCAACAATTTTGGTAAAACCTAGAGTGTTCACAAGTTGTCACAAGTGTTGTCTTGACATAAGATAACATGTACCTACAGGGTGTTTAAAAAGTGAATATGTGGGATTTTACTGAGATGTCAGACCCGATGTCATGACATTTGTATACATAACATTCAGTATGAATGTTATGTATTGTGTGATTGTATTTTTTATGTTAATCTATGTGTGATTGATGTAATGATTGAACGCGTCATTCAATCAGTAATTACAACCACATTGACTTATTTTCCAACGAGATATAATCAGTTGTCATGAGAAGATATGAATGGAAAATAGTTTTAGGGTTTTATGATGTCCAAGCCCAGCCAAACGATTATATAAATAGGGCATGGAAAACCTGGTTTTATGCACAAGAAATAACGAAGGAAATATTGAGAGAGAATAAGGGTTTTAGTCTTGTGTGGTCGTGTGTATTGTAAGCCATTCATTCATCCATAGATGATTGAATTGGACTGACTTTTGAGTTGTAATTTGTCCACTCTAAGCTTTGAAGCATGAGCGTGTGTTTACTTGATTGAAGCTTTTAAGCAAGATCAAGTATGTGTTCTTGAAGAGTGTCTTCTATTCATTGTAATTCTTGTTTTAAATCACTGTTGTGATTGAGGGGGAGTGAGTAGGATCTCATATCTAAGAGTTCTTAGGTAGAAGTAACACGGGTAGAGATTAGGTGAAAAGACTGTAACTTGAAGTTGTTTACTGAGAGTCTTTGAACTAATTCTGTTTAGTGGATTTCCTTCATGGCTTGGTATCCCCCAAACGTAGGTGAGTTTGCACCGAACTGGGTTAACAATTGCTTGTGTCTCTTGCATTACTGTTTTTTTATCTTTTATCTTGTTTGTATTGTTTAGATATTAGTATTATGACATTACCTTCGACATCTCATATCTGATACCAAAATTTCAATTGGTATCAGAGCAGGCATCCTGCTCTGGTTCTGGGTGAGATCTAGGGACGTTACTTTCTGGTACTATGGATAAAGACGGAGGATTTGTTCACAGACCATATATTCTGGATGGATTCAACTATGACTACTGGAAACCTCGAATTGTAGCCTTCCTAAAATATTCGGATAATAAGGCTTGGAAGGCTGTTTTAACAGGCTTAGAACATCCAGTTATTACTAAGGAAGGAGAAGCTACAACTGATAAGAAGGCTGAGGAACAATGGACCAAGGAGGAGGATGATCTAGCCCTTGGGAACTCTAAAGCATTGAATGCTATATTCAATGGGGTTGATAAGAACAACTTCAGATTGGTGAACAACTGTGAGGTGGCTAAAGATGCTTGGAATATTCTCAAAACCACTCATGAAGGCACCTCTAAAGTGAAGATGTCTAGACTGCAGTTGCTCACTACCAAGTTTGAAAATTTCAGGATGAAAGAAGATGAAAATATTCATGAATTTCAATATCCTGGAAATTGCTAATGCCTCAGGAGCCCTGGGTGAGAAGATGTCAGATGAAAAATTAGTGAGGAAAATACTCAGGTCACTTCCTAAGAGATTTTCCATGAAAGTGACAGCCATAGAAGAGTCTCAAGACATTTCCAATATGAGAGTGGATGAGTTAATTGGATCCCTCCAAAAATTTGAGTTGGGAATGTGTGATGGATCTGAAAAGAAAGCCAAAAGTATAGCCTCCATGTCAAACACTGAAGAGAAAGAGGAAGAAAGTGGTCAAGATATTGATGAAGATCTGGTAAATGATATAGCATTACTGGGAAGACAGTTCAACAAACTTCTGAAAAAGATGGATGTAAGGTCTAAGTCTAATGTCAAGAATATCTTATCTGACATTAGGAGGTCCAATAATGCTGGAAAAAGAACAAGATCTGATGAAAAGTCCAAAGAAGGAAAAGGAGTTCAGTGCCATGAATGTGATGGGTATGGACACATTAGGGCTGAATGTGGTACCTACCTCAAGAAACAGAAGAAGAGTCTTGCTGCTATTTGGTCTGATGAAAGTGAAACAGAAGAGTCTGCAAATCTTGTGACTGCCTTGACTGGAAGATGGGGTTCTGATGAAGAGTCAAGTGATGATGAAGTAACCTTTGATGAGTTAGCCACTACCTACAGAAAGTTGTGTCACAAAAGTGAAGAAGTGTGTCAACAGGTTGAAAGTCAGAAGAAAGTGATAACACAATTGGAGAATGAGAAGGAAGAACACTTGGAAACCATCTCTAAGTTGAAGATTGAATCAGTGTTCTTGAATTCCAAACTGGATGAGATGACAAAGTATGTCAGAATGCTAAATAATGGATCTGACACCTTAGGCAAAGTTCTCCAGACTGGACAAATGGCAGGAGACAAGTCTGGCCTTGGGTTCAATGAATCCAAACCTGAGTGTAGTCACACTGGTAGCAAACCAAATATGTCACATCATATGTCACAACATCATAAGGGAAGACAGCAGAAAGGAAAACACCAAAGATAGAGATGTCACTACTATGGAAAATTTGGTCACATAAAACCATTCTGCTTTAAATTGTATGGCTATCCTAGTCCTTCTCATCATCAACCTAGACCTAAACATCACATCACTGTCAACAGAAAACAATGGGTTCCTAGGACTGGTGTTACTAACCTAATAGCTCACACCTCCTTCAGAGTTTTAGCCAAAGAAGACTGGTATTTTGACAGTGGATGCTCCAGACACATGACTGGAAACAAACACCTGCTAACTGACCTTCATCCTCATGCCACCAGATATGTAACCTTTGGTGATTGAGCAAAGGGTGAAATCAATGGAATTGGAAAGCTAAACTCCCATGGAGTCCCTAACCTTGACAATGTCCTACTTGTGAAAGGACTAACTGCAAACCTAATAAGCATCAGTCAACTATGTGACCAAGGTCAAACTGTAAACTTCACAAAAACTGAATGTCTGATTACTAATAAAGAAAATGAAGTGATCATGAAAGGAGTCAGGTCTAAGGACAACTGCTATATATGGAGTTCTCAAGAAACTGGTTATTCTTCAATGTGTACTCTATCCAAAGAAGAAGAAGAAGATATGGCATCAAAAATTGGGTCATTTGCATCTTAAAGGAATGAAGAGGATTATATTTGTTGAAGCTGTCAGAGGAATTCCAAACTTGAAGATTGATGAAGGAAGAGTTTGTGGGGAATGTCAGATTGGAAAACAGACAAAGATGTCACATCAGAAGCTCAGACATGACACCACTTCCAGAGTGTTGGAACTTCTCCACATGGACTTGATGGGACCCATGCAGGTGGAAAGTCTTGGTGGGAAAAAGTATGCTTATGTGGTGGTGGATGACTTCTCCAGATACACCTAGGTCAATTTTATAAGAGAAAAATCTGATGTATTTGAAGTCTTCAAAGATCTTTGTCTAAGACTTCAAAGAGAAAAAAAAGTCAGGTTATCAGAATCAGAAGTGATCATGGGAAAGAATTTGAGAACAACAAATTTGCTGGATTCTGTGCATCAGAAGGAATTAGTCATGAGTTCTCATCTCCCATTACTCCTCAGCAAAATGGTGTGGTAGAAAGGAAAAATAGAACTCTCCAAGAATCAGCCAGAGCTATGGTTCATGCTAAGAAATTGCCCTACCACTTCTGGGTTGAAGCCATGAACACCGCTTGCTATATTCACAATAGAGTAACCTTGAAGAAAGGGACTCCTACTACTTTATATGAAGTCTGGAAAGGGAGAAGACCTATAGTCAAATACTTCCATGTGTTTGGTAGTAAATGATATATCTTGATTGATCGTAAACAAAGAAGGAAGATGGATCCCAAGAGTGATGAAGGAATATTTCTGGGTTACTCAACAAACAGCAGGGCATTTAGAGTCTTTAATTCTAGAACAAAAGTAATGATGGAATCTATCAATGTTGTGGTTGATGATCAACAAACTGATGTCATAGACGATGTTGAGACATCCCTAAATGATCCCTCAGCTGATTTCCCAGACAAAAGTAATGAGAGTGAACTCACTCAAGCTGAACCTGAAGCTGACAAAAGTAATAAGGGACCCTCTATCAGAATTCAGAAGGATCATCCTACAGATCTCATTATAGGAGACCCAAATAAAGGGGTCACAACTAGATCAAGGGAAGTGACCTCACATGGTTGTTTTGTGTCCAAGATTGAGCCTAGGAATGTCAAGGAAGCCTTGACTGATAAATTTTGGATCAATGCCATGCAGGAAGAATTAGGCCAATTCAAGAGGAATGAAGTATGGGAACTGGTTCCAAGACCTGAAGGAATAAATGTTATTGGAACAAAGTGGGTTTACAAGAATAAATCTGATGAACAAGGGGTAGTTACTAAAAATAAGGCAAGATTAGTAGCACAAGGATACACTAAAGTTAAAGGAGTTGACTTTGATGAACATTTTCCCCTGTAGCTCGCCTTGAGTCCATTAGACTATTGCTTGGAGTGGCATGTATTCTGAAGTTTAAACTGTTCCAAATGGATGTAAAAAGTGCCTTCTTGAATGGCTACTTAAATGAGGAAGTGTATGTTGGACAACCTAAAGGGTTTACAGATCAAAATCTTCCAAAGCATGTGTATAAGTTGAGGAAAGCTCTTTATGGTTTGAAACAAGCTCCTAGGGCTTGGTATGATAGACTTACAGTGTTTCTCATTAACAATGGATACGGGAAGGGAGGCATTGACAAGACCCTATTTATTAAAAATGAAGGAGGAAAACTCATGGTGGCTCAAATATATGTGGATGATGTTGTGTTTGGTGGGATGTCAGATCAGATGGTCGAACATTTTGTTAAACAAACGCAGTCTGAATTTGAAATGAGCCTTGTTGGAGAGCTGACCTATTTTCTTGGGCTACAAGTCAAGCAGATGGAAGATTCTATATTTCTATCTCAAAGAAAATATGCCAAAAACATTGTTAAGAAGTTTGGCATGGAGAATGCAAGTCATAAAAGGACACTTGCTCCTACACATCTAAAAGTCTCCAAAGATGAAAATGGTGTTAGTGTAGACCAAAGTCTCTACAAAAGCATGATAGGAAGTCTGCTATATCTCACAGCAAGCAGACCTGACTTTGCTTTTGCTATAGGTGTTTGTGCTAGATATCAAGCTAAACCAAAAGTCAGTCACATAAACCAAGTGAAAAGGATACTGAAATATGTCAATGGCATCAGTGAGTATGGGATGTTGTATACTCATGGATCTGAATCTATGCTAACTGGATACTGTGATGCTGACTGGGCTGGAAGTGCTGATGATAGGAAAAGCACGTCAGGAGGATGTTTCTTCTTGGGGAACAACTTAATATCATGGTTTAGTAAGAAACAAAATTGTGTGTCTCTGTCCACTACTGAAGCTGAATACATAGCAGCTGGAAGTAGTTGTTCTCAACTGGTTTGGATGAAACAGATGTTGACTGAATACAATGTCACGCAAGATGTCATGACATTGTACTGTGACAACCTGAGTGCTATAAATATTTCTAAGAATCTTATTCAGCACAGCAGGATAAAACATATTGATATTCGTCATCATTTTATTAGAGAACTAGTGGAAGAGAAAATCATAACCCTGGAGCATGTTACTACTGAAATGCAATTAGCTGATATATTTACAAAGGCTTTGGATGCTAATAAATTTGAATTTCTAAGTGGGAAATTAGGGATTTGTATCTATGAGAATTTAGAGCAATTAATTTGGAGCGGAAAAGGTAATAAAAATATTGTCTGCCCACTTAAAAGAAAGTGCCCCATTTATGGTAAATCATCACCTAGTATTGGAACTTCCATCTATAACATTTTCACACGCAACCTCTGCTCAAACATTTCCACCTTCCTTCAACTTCATCAACCTTCTCTGCTTGGGCAACAAAAGACTTTCCATAAGAACAACAAGATGTCACAACATCCTTCACCATCTGGTTCTAAAAACACCAAACCTGCGCACAAAGATAGAATACCCTCTATGGACTTTCTTAATGAAGACATTTTGAAAGTGATTCCCCTGTCAATCATCCCAGGCGACGCTCCTGGTTCATCCTCCACTGTAGGCCATACTCAAGGTAACAATTCTAATACCCCTAGCTCTAAGGACGACATGCATCATACTGATCGTGCCATTAGAAATCTTGTCATGAGGATCCTAAATGAAGGACACCCTGTAAAGGGAGTCTCTACTCCTGTATCTAGAAGGGACCCCTCTCCTGAGGTTGGACCTAACAATGAGAAAGATGATGATTCATCTAGGTCTGAAAAAGATATAGCTGCTGAAGGATTGTGTTCTTTAGGGAAAACTTTGCCTAGTAAGAAATCTGTTGTATCACCTACTTCCAATGCTTCTCAGTCTAAGAAGCATGACTCTGCTAAGAAGGTGATTGACCTGGAAGATGAGAGCTCGAATGATAAAGATGATAGCTTGCTTCATCACTTGAAGCCAAGTGTTGCTAAGAGGATGAAGACCAGAAAGGGTAGGTCTGTGGCTGAGATGATGACAACCAAAACTGCTAAGAAGGCTACTGTTGTAGGCCCCTCAAAGACTTGGAGCAAAATGGAGGTGAAGAAGAGAAAAGTAAGAGAAAGTTCTGACTCAGATGAAGATGTTAAAGACGATGTCCCTGACATCTCTCCTATCAAAAGATTAACTATTAGAAAATCCCCTGCAAAGGTTGTTGCTGTACACTTGGATAATATTTCCTTCCATCTTGAAGATGGAGCAGCAAAATGGAAGTTTGTAATCCAAAGGAGAGTGGTTGTGGAAAGAGAACTGTCCAAGGATGCTATGGAGGATAAAGAGATCATGGACCTGATTAAATATGCTGGATTAATGAAAATTGTTATTGGGTTATCTCAGTGTTTTGAAGGTATTGTTAAAGAATTTGTGGTGAACATCCCTGAGGACATTGCTGATAAAAACAGCAAAGAGTTTTGTAAGGTGTTTGTTAGAGGGAAGTGTATCAATTTTTCTCCAACTGTGATTAATAAGTTCCTAGGAAGAGGAACAGAAGGTGCTTGTGAACTCGAATCCACAGACAATGAGGTCTGTAGGGAAATAACTGCTAGACAGGTCAAGGAGTGGCCTAGCAAGAAGCATCTCCCTGTTGGAAAGCTAACTGTGAAATATGCTATCTTGCACAAGATAGGGTCAACAAACTGGGTACCAACCAATTACATCTCTACAATCTCAAATGCTTTTGGAAGGTTCATATTTGCTGTTGGAACCAAGCTTAATTTTGATTATGGAAGATTCATGTTTGAACAAATTGTCAAACATGCTTCTACAAATGCAGTGAAGCTGCCCATAGCTTTTCCCTCAATGATTTGTGGGATAATCCTGAGCCAGCAACCTGGAATTCTGAGCATAAGTGATATTCCTAGTAGAAGAAAACCTCCCCTGTCAGTTCATTACAAATTATTTGAAGGAAGTCATGTCAATGACATTGTCATGACATCTGTTATGAAGAAGCCAACCTCTCAATGTGGTCTGATTACTGAACTGAAAGAGACTTGTAAGGAATTGGAGACTGGGATAAGGGTGGCTAAAGCCAGGAAAGAAGCTTCGGAGGCTCTGATAGAAAGCTTAGAGCAAGGTAATGTTGGAAAGTCCAAAGAAACAGAACCCAAACCTCTAGTGAGAGGTCTGAATCTCAAGATAAATCAAGTGGTAGTGCTGGTTCTGAAGCTGATGAAGATGCAAGCTCCTCTGACGGAGTTTTGCTGAAGATTGTTCCCTACTGTTCTGATGATGTGTTGTTCTGGATGTTCTGATGGTTTTTTTTGGCAGTCTTGTTTTGATGCCTTGATGTAATTTTTGGATTCTTTTTTATTTCTCTGGATTTTTATCTCAGCTTGTATAGTTGTGTTTGTTTGTGGTTCTGTAACACCTAACAATATGTTATGAAATTCTATGTGACATTCTGTTGGACTAATAGACATTTATTTTGTCTCATTGGTCTCTTTTGGCTAAGAAGTGGGAGAAGTAGCTAAAGGAGCTGTAGCTAAAGTAGCTATGCTATAAACAGATGACAGATGATATTGAAGATGATGCATGTTGGAGATAATCTATATGTTACAAGTGTTGTTGAAGGAGATGTCTGTGTTGAATAGACTGAGGGGGAGAAGAAGCACATATGTGTTTAATATGTGTTTACTAGTTGCTATTTTAGTTAGTAAATGTGTGTTTTATTACTTCTGCTGCTAAACTGCTAATGTGTTTTTTACTCTTGTAAACAAATGGTCAGATGTATGTTTTAGCCAAAATTTGCCAAAGGGGGAGTTTGTTGGTTCTATGTGTTGGCAGCAATTTTGGTAAAACCTAGAGTGTTCACAAGTTGTCACAAGTGTTGTCTTGACATAAGATAACATGTACCTGCAGGGTATTTAAAAAGTGAATATGCAGGATTTTACTAAGATGTCAGACCCGATGGCATGACATCTGTATACAGAATATTCAGTCTGAATGTTATGTATTGTGTGATTGCATTTTTTATGCTAATCTCTGTATGATTGATGTAATGATTGAACACGCCAGTCAATCAGTAATTACAACCAGATTGACTTATCTTCCAACGAGATATAATCAGCTGTCATGAGAAGATATGAATGGAAAATAGTTTTAGGATTTTATGATGTCCAAGCCCAGCCAAACGATTCTATAAATAGGGCATGGAAAACCTGGTTTTATACACAAGAAATAACGAACGAAATATCGAGAGAGAATAAGGGTTTTAGTCTTGTATGTCCGTGTGTATTGTAAGCCATTCATTCATCCATAGATGATTGAATTGGACTGACTTTTGAGTTGTAATTTGTCCACTCTAAGCATGAGTGTGTGTTTACTTGATTGGAGCTTTTAAGCAAGATCAAGTATGTGTTCTTGAAGAGTGTCTTCTTTTCATTGTAATTCTTATTTTATATCACTGTTGTGATTGAGGGGGAGTGAGTAGGATCTCATATCTAAGAGTTCTTAGGTAGAAGTCACACGGGTAGAGATTAGGTGAAAAGATTGTAACTTGAAGTTATTTACTGAGAGTCTTTGAACTAATTCTATTTAGTGGATTTCCTTCCTGGCTTGGTAGCCCCCAGTCGTAGGTGAGTTTGCACCGAACTGGGTTAACAATTGCTTGTGTCTCTTGCATTACTGTTCTTTATCTTTTATCCTGTTTGTATTGTTCAGATATTAGTGTCGTGACATTACCTTCGACATCTCATATCTGATACCAGAATTTCATTTTCTTCCCCTGCTTTGAGTATATCCTTGATGTGTTCATCCTAACCGATGAAGGATATTCTCATCTGTGGTATCCTACCCGGTAAAAAGGTAGTTGTAATCCCTATTTGTTTCCTAGAGAGTTAATCCTTGATATGTTCATCCTGACCGATGACAGGTTTCCTTCTCTTTGCGGTCTGCTGCCCAATAACTGGTAGTTATAAATCTTGCTTTTCTCCCCTTCACAGAGTTTATCCTTGATATGTTCATCCTAACCGGTGACATATATCCTCTTTGCGGTATTCTATTCAGTAATTGATAGATGTAATCCCTATTCTTCCCTCTCGGAGTCTATCCTTGATATGTTCATCTAAACCGATGACGGACATTCTCTTTGATGGTATTCTATCCAGCATTCGATAGAGGTAATTCCTATTCTTTTTGTTCAGGTGGTTTATCCTTGATATGTTCATCCTAACTGATGACAGGTATCCTCCTTAACATCCCCAGGCAAGACCATCCTTGATATGTTCATCTTAACCGGTGACAGATTTTCTTTCCTTTGAGTTTATCCTTGATATGTTCACTCTAACCAGTGACGGATATTCTCTCTCTTTGGTCTTCTTCCCAGTAACTGGTAGTTGTAAATCCTATTTTTTTTAGCTTTTCCGCAGCAAGTCTATTCTTACCCAGTAACCGGTAATGAATTCACCTCCTGGCGGCCTTCGGTGAGTCATCCTTGATATGTTTACCCTAACCGGTAAGGATGTCCTCTTTGTCATATTTTTATTATCTCCTTACCCAGTAACAGGTAGTGGATAATAGGTTCCTGGTCCTCCTATGTTGAAGTTTATTTCTTCCCCAATTGAGTTGAGTGCACATTTCCTTAGTGGAATCGCTTTTCCTACATGGTTCAAGTATTTCAGTTTTATTCTGATTTATTCACTTCCCCTGCAGATGTTCCTTTTCTCCTCGGCTGAGTCTTTCTATTTTCATGGAATCCCTCTTGTCCGCCCAGCAGTTTTAAGTCGTAGCATTGCCTATGCATAACCCTTTATCCCCTAGAGTCTTTGTCTCCTCAGTGAGTTTTCCTTACGGAATGCAATATGCTTCTGCAGACTTTCAGTCTCTCTCTAAATTCTTTTCCTTTGTGGCAATATTCCCCCATAGAGAGTTTATTTTAGCATTCATATAATAAGCATCATGAGGTCTCTTAGGGACCAAAATTTGTTTCTATATGTTATTATTTAAGCCCATTCTACTGAGTTGATATGAAGATTTTAACCTTCTCGTCCTTAAATAGGGGCAGCTGTAAGACCCCAATTTTACCCTAAGATCCCTCATGTTATCTCATCATATGCATTGGCATTGGGATCACACCTTAGCATCCTCCTTACCCCTCATTCATTGGGTTTGCATTGGGAGAGATCACCCAGCACCATGTGATTGTATCATACCTTTGTATTTTATCATTTTTACTAACCAAAAACCAAAAATATGTCTTTGTATTTGTCTAACTCTTTTGTAGGTAGGGCACATAATCACCTTTGATCTATCAAGTTCACATCTAGGGTTTAAGACCCTCATTGCTAAGAACTCAACCAAGGAATGATCCACAAAGGCTTTAGGCATCATATATGAGTCCCCATAATTTCTACATATCATTTTGATTAAGGAGTCTTCAAGAGTTTGGGATTGGTTTGCCTTGGAAACCCTAGTTCATCTGGGTATCTTGTGTAACTTCTTCATCAAGCTTCTTCAATAATTGATCAAATATTTCAAGGGATACTTCAAATTTCATCATCTTATGCATATATGATCTCCCATGAGTCCAAAAAGTCAAGTGAGTTACAAGTTAGCAAGGTGGTTGATGGCGGTTGACCAGAGGAATTCATCTGATCAAAACTGGGGTCCCCTAGACCATATCTCCTACAATTTTCATCATATTAAAATGATTCCAAGATAAACTTTACTATAAATGACATTCCAAACAACTCTCATGTTGAGGTCTAGAGCTAGTTTTGCTTGGAAAGTCATTTTTTATGTTGAAAGATTATAGGTCATTTTGTATAAACCCTAATTTGGAGGTCAACTTCCCAAGGTCATAACTTGCTCATTTTTTATGATATGAAAGATTTCCAAGTTCCACAATCAAATTCAAGGTGTCTAATTCAAATTTTATGTTTGTAGTAAGAGTGAATTCAACTTTTATGAGGATGTGATATGAGGATACCATTGAACAAGTGATTTTCCTCAACTTCAAAAATGCATAACTCATTCATCCCAAATCCAAATAAGGTCAAATTTTTGACCATTTTGAAGGTTTTTGAAATATATACAATTTTGATGAAGACACTTTTCTCATTTTAAGCTCACATGAAAAGTTATCCAAGGTGGAATAATTGAACATATGGCTTGACACTTAGAAAAACTTTTGACATGTTGTAATTTCCAAACTTCCACCTCAAAAATTATCATGATAAAAGTTTTAAATGGAAAAGTGTTCAACATAAGAGGTGTTCCCCTAGATCTAACCTTTCCAAAGAGTCTAAATTCATTCATTTTGGATAAGGTTTGAGGGGTTTGCGCATGGTCTGAACATGGTTGCATCATTTGGCAAGGATCAATCTTCAAGCAGCTACACACTTTTGCCTTGCACTCCAATTCACATTTAGACTCAATTTCATGTAATTGTGGACTTGATTGAGTAGCTTCATGGGCATGTACACACACATGCAAGCATGCATCATGAAATTTCCAAAATTGGAAACATTTTGAAAGGTGCAAATAACACTTGCTTGAGCTATAATTAAGAGGCTCTTGCATCAGATTTGGCGACCCTTGCGCGCCAGGTTTGCCTCCCACACTTGAAACCCTCACATTTGAAAGGAAAACCTGAGAATTTTCATTTGAAAATTGAGTTTGAATCTCACTATTTGGAGATTCAAAAACTCCAGGATCCAAAGCTTTGTACCAATCCTAAGCCACTTCTGCAAGCTTCCTAAGCAAGATCAAGCACGAATTGAAGCAAGAAAGATCAAGTTCTGCACAATATTGAAGGTATTTTCCATATTTTTTTTTCTTCTCTTCGATTCTCTCTCAATTCTCATCAATTCTCTTGGATCCTTGGTTGTTTGAAGTCCTATCAATGTAGGCAAGAAGATTGAGTTGCTTTGAGGTCAAATCGAAGCAACTCAGTTCATGTACCTTAAATTTCAACTCCGTGTATCTCTCAATATACTTGAAGTTAGGTTGAATTGAGGTCAGATTCGTGATCAGTGCCATTTTTTCTTTAAGATCATGTCCTTCTTTTTCATTTTTGTGATGATGATGAGAGAACCAGTCCGGCCAAGCTCATCTGAGAAGATGACCGGTGGTTTGCTCCGGCGGTGAGCTGGACACGTTCTGAGCTACATGATCAAACCTTTGCATTTTAATCTTGAGCGCTGCTTTTGAATACCATTGGTATAGCGCACTGACTCGTGTGTTTGGTGGAACGCGCATTTTAGACCACTTGATTTGCCACCTCAATTAATGAGGGAGATCAAGTGGTCCACATTTTTCTGATTAATTGAATTTTCATTTTATTTGTCTTATTTTCATTAATTCATATTAAATTTAATATTGATCCAAAAAATATGAGAGTTTCATCAAAAAAATTTAAATAAATTCCACTTTCATTTCTGAATTTAAATTATTTTTTGGATCATTATTAATATTTTTCATGCTCTAATTGATTTTATGAATATTTTTAATTGTTTAAAAATACTTTTAAGTTTCTAAATATTCTGAAATTTTTTCTTTAAGGTCCTTTGACCTTGTTTGACCTATGATAAATCTCATGGCCATTTCTTTGGTGTTTTGATGAGGTTTTAGGAAATTTACCAACCATAATTTAATTTAATGCATATTTTTATTATTTTTAATTGATTAAATGTCAAATAAATTGTGTAGAGTCATTTTAATTAACTTTGTGAGTTTGACTTGTGTTGTTGGGCCTTGGTCAAGGTTGATTTGACTTTGCTAGGTTAAGATCATTGGATTTAGGGGATTGATGGAATGTACATTCCATCTCCCAAAATGAATGGATGATCTTAATTTGGTAAAAGTCCTCATTTAACTAATTTGTGTTTGATCCACTTCCCCTCCCTCTCCATCTCATTCCCCTTCTTTATTCATTCATGTCATGGACCTATAATATCTCTACATCCTAAGGCTAGTTGATTGCAAAATCAACATGAGTATGGATGAGATTAGATCCACCATTTTGCATATTCTTTTTGTGTGTGGTATGTTTCATGAGCATAGTCAATTATACTATGTCTCTAACATGCATTAACACCAAAATTCTTATGCCCGACCTCAAATAGTTGTGACTTATACATAAGTCCAATTACGATTGCTTAACATAGCGCTAAATTTTGACACAAAAGGCATAGTATTCTAGTTGGTGAGATTGTAAGTCTCCCATCTTTCATGGTATTGTGTGGAAACTTGGCCTTTTTTCCTTCCTTTGGAAGATGTATTGGTTCAAGGATTCATGCTTGTGATAAGTGGGTTGAGTGTTCTCCAAAGAATGACTTAAACAAAAACAAAGCAAAAGCAATACTAATTTCTAATCAACTAACAACTAACATTTAATTTCAAGTCATTTACTTTTATGCACTTTAATTTTTAAGCTTTATCCATTTGCCATTATTCATACCATTCAAGTTGTTTACTTTTATGTCATTTTCCCTTTGTCCACTTGGATCATAATTTGTGTTATTTTGTGTTTGTATATACTTGTTTGTTTGTGTGGTGTTTTGACTTGAATGTACATAATAAGAACAAAAACCCTAAAAAACATTTTGTGTGGCCTGTTGGTTTGATCTGAGACTATTGGACTTAGAATTTAGGCAACACTCCCTATGCAAAGGACTTGGACAATCCCAACTTTCATGAAACCAAATGCTTGTGAAATGAACTTTCATCTGATACAGAAATGGAAGATCTATTTGAGTTCATCTGCAACATGATCATTGTGAAGCTGTTATTTTGAATCTGTGCCTAATGCCATCTTTGAAGTCATCTGATACATGGGAAATCTTGAAGAAGATCATGGGGTTACTAAGCTTGGATGTGGCTATCTTTATTTGATGACTTGCTCTTCAACTTGCTATTTGTATATTGATTGTTGCTTGATTCTAAAGTCCAATGGAATTTTGGGTTTCTAAATGACATTTTTGTCTATTGGATTGCAGCCCATTGGTCAGGTCTTTTCAACTCTTAACTTTTAAATTTATGCTTAGGATTGGTCTCTTCATCTCCTCCCCACTTCTTTAATTTCAAAATCTCTCCCTCTTTTAAAAATCTTCTTTGATTGTGTCTGTTTTCTAAACTTTGACCATATTGCAAATTAAAAAGCTTGGCCTTATGCCATTGCATTTTCAAACTTTTTCTAATTCAAACTTGTAAATAAACTTAACTATACTTGACTTAAAATTTAAAAAGTCAAAAGAACTAACACTCATTCAAATCATTTTAGGCCCTTTTGTGCCTTTGTTAGACTTAAATTTTTGTTAAGTACAATGTACTCACTTTGAAATTGATACCACGAACTATGAGGTTTTGATCCCTCATTTTTATGTTGGTACGTAGGCACAAGTCCGAAGGTCTTGTCAAACAAAAAAATATAATTAATGAGTTCTTTTCTCATCTCTGCACTCTGTTTTATTTGCAAACATCATTTGTACAAAAAAAGACATATGCACACAAAAAAGGGCTCCCTAGGAGTACCTAGGACACTTTGGGTGCTAACACTTCCCTTTGTGTAACCAACCCCCTTACCTGTAATCTCTGGAATTTTTTTAGTTTTGATTTGAAAACTTCTTATTTTTTGGGTTTTGTTCGTACTTTTCCCTTTTCCTTGCAAACAATAAAAGCGCGGTGGCGACTCTGGTTTTATTGACGTCTAGCTTATCCATAGCTTGATGGTCATGAATTTACCGCTATAGAAATTGAGTGGCGACTCTTTTGGGGAGTAGTCTCCAATGGGTTTAGCCTACTTTTTCGTGTGTATATAGTTGTATATTTGATATATGTATATTTGTTTGTATTATATAATCTGCTTGTTGTGCTTGGTGATCTCTGAGTGTTGAGATAAGTTCTAACCCGAACATGAGTGTAATTAAGATAGGAGGATGGTATAGTCATGTTCAACTTGTGTGGAGTAGTCCTTAACATGTTGGCTTGAGACCCATCTACTCAGTGGAGGCCCTTTTGGAGTTAGGAATGTCACACAAGTTATTTGTGGTTAGGCATTACTATCTCTGATTTGGGGTCCAAGAAGCTGAGGACCGTATAACATTTAACCCCTCTTGGCCTATTTAGGACGTAGTACGGAGACTGTTCAGGTGTGGACTTGATAATAGTTGTTACGCGATACTACACTCAGATGAGTTTTCTTGAGAATATTATGGATTGATGAGTCAGTCATCCTAACCTGTAATATCCAATAAATGGAATTAAGACTCTGGGAACTTTTTAGAACATGATCTACAGGTTTTTATCCTTAGTTCACTCCTTTGGGATGGTTCTTACCCAGACTTCATACTCGTGACTCACAATAAACCCTTGATTCTTGGTTGATCCAATCAAGTCTTGTCAATATCAATGGAACTTGGGTGTTGATAAGGTGTAAACCATAATCCACCAAAATGGATGATTGATCTTGATAATGACTTGATTCATCTCTTGACCTTTGTTTGTTTGCCTTGTGTGTGATCCCTTATTTGTGATTGTTGCATTCATGCATACATGCGCATCATAACATTCATCACATGAAAATTTCGAGGAATTGAGGTGTTATTTGCAAATATTTTCAGACCATGGATTGTGGATGAAGGAACACTAAGAAGTACGGTTTCAGATGTCCTGATTTGAAAGATTTAAGGAATTTATCATCTTTTGTATTAGATACCTTGGACCTCAAGCAACGTCATGGGAAACTTTTGTCTATCTTATCTGCTGATGTGGTTGAAGGACTCTTGAGTATGTTGGTTCAGTTTTATGACCCTCTCTACCGTTGCTTCACTTTTTCTGATTATCAGCTTGTGCCTACGCTGGAGGAGTATGCCCATCTCTTGGGAATACCTGTTTCTAACAAAGTTCTATTTAGTGGATTTGAGGAGATTCCCAGATCTCATATTATAGTTGAAACTCTTCATCTAAAGAAGTCTGAGATTAAGGCTCATTGGGTGAAGAAAGGAGGAATATTTGGGTTGACTTCTGAATTCCTCATCAAGGAAGCTACTGCCTTTGCTCAAGCCGGTAGTGTGGATGCTTTCGAAGCTATATTTGTGCTACTCATCTATGGTTTAGCTTCGTTCCCTAACATTGACGATTTTGTTGATGTTAACGCCATTAGAATTTTCTTGATTGGGAATCCTGTGCCTACTCTGTTAGGTGATATGTAAGCTAACTATGACGGTTTGGTTTTATTAATGGACAAGAATTTTCTTGGCAGTTTTGTTTTATTAATGGACAAGAATTGTCAATGGTTTTGATGATGGAAGCTAACCATGATCATAGATGGCCAGCAAAAACACATTGAAAAAGAAGATGTTGGGAAGTTTCACTCTGATTAAAATAAAGATTCAAACCGAAGGAGAGTAACATCCTCTATCAACAAGATTCTCATATGTGGGGAGTTAGTTATGTATGAATTGCCAGAAAATAAGTGATTTAGATGAAGGAATGCTAGAGTTCCAAAAGCTTCTAATACCTAGTGTCCTCCAAATAATCAACTAGAATGCGGTAGTCATTATTGATGAGGTTGATATTGGGAAAAGCCAACTTGAGATTATGAAGAACATCCAAATCTTGTTAACTAAAGAATCACTCACTTTTTGTGGTCAGAATAGATTGGTCCAAAATTGAGATGTTTAAGGGGTGGACCACACCAAGAATTAAACCAAAAGTTAATGTGTATGCCTTTTCCAAGGATCCAGGCTGAATTATAATTATTCAAGGATAATAGATTTCGGTTGAACTTGTTGGTTCTAAGTGTTGGCAGCAATTTTGGTAAAACCTAGAGTGTTCACAAGTTGTCACATGTGTTGTCTTGACATAAGATAACTTATACCTGTTGGATGTTTAAAATATGATTATGCAGGATTTTACTGAGATGTCAGACTCGATGGCATGACATCTGTATACAGAACATTCAGTCTGAATCTTATGTATTATGTGATTGCATTTTTAATGCTAATATGTGTATGATTGTTAAGATGATTGAACACGCTATCAATCAGTAATTACAACGAGATTAACTTATTTTCCAAAGAGATCTAATCAACTGTCATGAGAAGATATGAATGGAAAATAGTTTTAGGGTTTTATGATGTCCAAGCCCAGCCAAATGCTTCTATAAAAAGGACATGGAAAACATGATTTGATACACAAGAAATAACGAACGAAATATTGAGAGAGTATAAGGGTTTTAGTCTTGTGTGGTCGTGTGAATTGTAAGCCATTCAATTCATCCATAGATGATTGAATTAGTTTTTGAGTTTTAATTTGTCAATCTAAGCTTTGAAGCATGAGTGTGTGTTTACTTGATTGAAGCTTTTAAGTAAGATCAAGTATGTGTCTTTGAAGAGTGTCTTCTTTTCATTGTAATTCTTGTTTTATATCACTGCTGTGATTGAGGGGGAGTGAGTAGGATCTCATATCTAAGAGTTCTTAGGTAGAAGTCACATGGGTAGAGATTAGGTGAAAAGACTGTAACTTGAAGTTGTTTACTGAGAGTCTTTGAACTGATTCTATTTAGTGGACTTCCTTCCTGGCTTGGTAGCCCCCAGACGTAGGTGGACTGTAACTTGTGTCTCTTGAATTACTATTCTGTATCTTTTATCATGTCCGTATTGTTCAGATATTAGTGTCGTGACATTACCTTCGACATCTCATATCTGATACCAGAATTTCAATTGGTATCAGAGCAGGCATCCTGCTCTGGTTCTAGGTGAGATCTAGGGACGTTACTTTCTGGTATCATGGAAAGAGATGAAGGATCTGTTCACAGACCACCTATTCTAGATGGATCCAACTATGACTACTGGAAACCTCGAACGGTAGCCTTCCTAAAATCTATGGATAATAAGGCTTGGAAGGATGTTTTAACAGGCTGAGAACATCTAGTTATTACTAAGGATGGAGAAGCTACAAATGATAAGAAGGCTGAAGAACAATGGACCAAGGAGGAGGATGATCTAGCCCTTGGGAACTCTAAAGCATTGAATGCTATATTCAATGGAGTAGATAAGAATATCTTCATATTGGTAAACAACTATGAGGTGGCTAAAAATGCTTGGGACATTCTCAAAACCACTCATGAAGGCACCTCTAGAGTGAAGATGTCTAGATTGCAGCTGCTCACTACCAAGTTTGAAAATTTAAGGATGAAAGAAGATGAAAATATTCATGAATTTCATATGAATATCCTTGAAATTGCTAATGCCTCAGGAGACCTGGGTGAGAAGATGTCAGATGAAAAATTAGTGAGGAAAATACTCAGGTCACTCCCTAAGAGATTTGCCATGAAAGTGACAACCATAAAAGAGTCTCAAGACATTTCCAATATGAGAGTTGATAAGCTAATTGGATCCCTCCAAACATTTGAGATGGGAATGTGTGATGGATCTGAAAAGAAAGTCAAAAGCATAACCTTCATGTCAAACACTGAGGAGAAAGAGGAGGAAAGTGGTCAAGATATTGATGAAGATTTGGAAAATGATGTAGCATTGCTGGGAAGACAGTTCAATAGACTTCTGAAAAAGATGGATGTAAGGTCTAAGGCTAATGTCAAGAACATCTCATCTGACATCAGTAAATCCAACAATGCTGGAAGAAGAACAAGATCAGATGAAAAGCCCAAAGAAGGAAAAGGAGTTCAGTGCCATGAATGTGATGGGTATGGACACATTAGAACTGAATGTGGAACCTACCTCAAGAAACAGAAGAGGAGCCTTGCTGCCACTTGGTCTAATGAAAGTGAAATAGAAGAGTCTGCAAATCTTGTGACTGCCTTGACTGGAAGATGGGGTTCTTGTTGATGTTTTTGATTGGCTGCATTTTGTGTTAAAACACTAAATGTACTCTGATGTCTTGACTGATGTCATGACATGCTTAAGTAGTATGCTGCAGGATTAGCTAATATAGGATTTACTGAATGTCAAACTGAATGTTATGACATTCATCCCTGACAGCAGATACTGAATTATAGGGCAGTTGGTTTTTTCTGGTATAGTTCAGTATTTAATTCAGGCTGCTGTTTCAGGAAACTAACAGCAGAGCTAGAATTAATGATGTCTAGCATATGGCCTATGTTCTGGACGTCAAACTGAATGTTATGACATTCATTCCTGACAGCATATGCTAAAGTGTAGGCTAGTTAGTTTTTCTATTATGATTCAGTATTTATCTCAGGCTATTTTTCAGGAATCTAACAGCTGTGCTAAAATCCAGGAAACTAACAACTGTGCTAAAATTACGAGGCCTAACATATAGCCTATTTGTTAGCACCCTAATATGTGGAAATTAGGTTAACTTGCTTAACCTTAATTTTAGGAAATTCAAGTACAAGGCCCAAGTGTTGCATTATAAAAGGATGGCAATCCTACTTTCAGCAACTCAGGGGTTTGAAGCGTGAAGCATTTATTATATCATCATATTTCACTGTTGTACTTTGATTGTGTCTTGTATTAGATTTTACTTGTGAGCCAAGCAATTATCACCTAGATGATTGCATTGGACTAGGGTGTTCATTGAGTTGTAATTGTTGTGTCACTCTAAGCTTTTAAGCGTGAGTGTTGTGTTTCTTGATTAAAGCTTTTAAGCACAATCAAGAGTTGTTTGAAGTATAACTTCGCCATTGATTTTAAACTAATTAAAGGTTGTAATCACTGTGGTGATTGAGGGGGGGGGGGGTGAGTAGGAACTCTGGTCTTAGTTTAGATTGAAATTGCATTGGGTAGGTCTTAAGTGATAGGATTAAACAGTTGGTTTAAGTCCTGAATTAATACTGCTTATAGTGGATTTCCTCCCTGGCTTGGTAGCCCCCAGACGTAGGTGTGTTTGTCACCGAACTGGGTAAACAATTGTCTGTGTCTTTTACTGCCTTTTTCATTTACCTTCTGCGTACATTTCCTGTCTGAGCAGAATTGGATGTCATAACATCCAGTGTGACATCGATAGTCTGTTACTAGAATTTCAATTGGTATCAGAGCAGGCACCCTGCCTGTTAATTTCTGGGTGAGATCTAGGGACGTTACTTTCTAGTGCCATGGACAAGGATGTAGGATTCTCAAATAGACCACCCATGCTAGATGGTTCTAACTATGATGACTGGAAACGTCGTATGATAGCCTTCTTGAGGTCTCTGGATAGCAAGGTATGGAAAGTTGTCAACAAAGGATGGGAACATCCAACGAAGATAGGTAAAGATGGAATCATTATGCAAATTCCTGAAGAAAAGTGGGACAAAGAGCAAGAGGCATTAGCCCTTGGAAACTCTAAGGCCTTGAATGCACTGTTCAATGGGATAAATAAGAACATCTTTAGACTGGTGCATCACTGTGAGCTGGCTAAAGAAGTTTGGGATACTCTCAAAACAACTCATGAAGGTACCTCCAAGGTAAGGATATCTAAACTCCAGATGCTGACTACCAAGTTTGAAAATCTGAGGATGAAAGAGGATGAGACTATTCATGACTTCCACATGAATATTCATGAAATTTCCAACACTTCTGGTGGCTTAGGAGAGAAAATGTCTGAAGAAAAACTTGTAAGAAAGATTCTCAGATCATTGCCCAAGAGATTTTCCATGAAGGTTACTGCTATAGAAGAGGCTCAAGATATCTGCAATATGAAGGTTGATGAGCTTATTGGTTCTCTCCAAACTTTTGAAATGGGCTTGTGTGAGAATGTTGAAAATAAAAACAAAAGCATAGCTCTTGTATCAAATACTGAAGAGGGTTCAGAAGAAGGAAATATTGGAGGTGATGAAAGCATATCAGAAGCTATAGCCATGCTTGGAAGACAGTTCAACAAGTTCATAAAGAAGATTGATCAAAAAGGTAGACCAAATGTCAATAACATTTCGTCTGACATCAGTAAAAGGTCAACATCTGAAGAAAAGTTCAACCAAGGCAAGGGAATCCAGTGTCATGGATGTGAAGGTTTTGGACACATTAGAGCTGAATGCCCTACGTTCCTCAAGATGCAAAAGAAGGGACTATCTGTCACCTGGTTTGAAGGAGACTCTGAGAGTGAATCTGAAGGAGAATATGCTAAACATGTCACTGCACTAACTAGTGTCTGTGCCTCTGATGATGACTCAAGTGGAGATGAACTTACAGTTGATGAACTTGCTGCTTCATATAAAGAGCTATGTGTCAAAAGTGCAGAAGTCTGTATACAAGGAGAAAAGCAGAAGAAACTCATCAAGGAGCTGGAAGCTGAGAAGAAGAAGCATCTGACAGTCATAGATGGTCTAAATGGTGAGATAATCTTGCTGACCTCTAAGCTAGATCAAATGACAAAATCCATCAGAATGTTGAATAAAGGAACTGACACTTTGGAAGAGATTCTAAAGGTGGGACAGAAATCAGGAACCATGTCTGGTTTATGCTTTGGAAAGAAATCCTCAACTAAACTCAAAAGCTCAAAGGATGAAGTTCAGAAAATCAAGCAGAAGTCACAACCAATGTCACAACATCAGGGAAACAGGAGGAGTAACCATCAGAAGAAGAAATTTCAAAGATGGAGATGTCACTACTGTGGTAGATTTGGTCACATAAAACCCTTCTGTTACAGGTTGCATGGTTATCCTAACCAGGCCCCTCAAGTCAGACCTAAGCAGAAGGCATCTAAGCATAATGCCCCAATCAAGAAACAACAATGGGTTGCTAGATTAGCTCACACAGCTCTAAGGGCATCTACCAGAGAAGACTGGTATTTTGATAGTGGTTTCTCAAGACATATGACTGGTATGGAGAACTTATTGGTGGATATACAACCTCATACTACCAGTTATGTGACCTTTGGTGATGGAGCTAAAGGAAAAATCAAAGGTGTTGGTAAGCTGGACAGCCCTGGAGTTCCAGAATTCAATAATGTGTTGTTAGTAAAAGGACTAACTGCTAATCTCATCAGCATAAGCCAGCTATGTGATCAAGGTTTCTATGTTCAGTTCACTAAGGAAGTATGTGTTGTGATGAATGGAGATAATCAGGAAGTTATGAGAGGATCCAGATCCAAAGATAACTGCTATCTATGGGAACCTAAAGTCTCAAACTACTCCTCAATGTGCTCCTTAGCCAAGGAAGAATAGGAGGTGAAGCTATGGCATAGACGACTTGGACATCTTCATTTAAGAGGAATGAAGAAGATCATATCCAAGGAATCAGTTAGAGGGATCCCAAAGCTGCTTATTGATGAAGGAAGAGTCTGTGGAGAATGCCAGGTTGGCAAGCAAACCAAGATGTCACATCCTAAGATGGGACATCCTACAACATCCAAAACTCTGGAACTCTTGCACATGGACTTAATGGGACCTATGCAGGTTGAAAGTCTTGGTGGGAAGAGATATGCTTATGTGGTTGTTGATGACCATTCCAGATACACATGGATAAGCTTCATCAGAGAAAAATCAGATGCATTTGATGTCTTCAAAGATCTGTGCATCAGACTCCAAAGGGAAAAGGATAGTTGTGTTATCAGAATAAGGAGTGACCATGGGAAGGAGTTTAAAAATTCTAAGTTTGATTATTTCTGCTTATCTGAAGGAATAAGTCATGAGTTTTCCTCACCTATTACTCCTCAGCAAAATGGAATAGTTGAAAGGAAAAACAGAACTATTCAAGAATCTGCTAGAGCTATGATTCATGCAAAGAAGCTTCCTATGCACTTTTGGGCTGAAGCTATGAATACAACTTGCTATGTTCATAATAGAGTTACCTTGAGAAAGGGAACCTCTTCCACTATGTATGAAATATGGAAAGGCATAAAACCTACTGTGAAGTACTTTCATATCTTTGGAAGCAAATGTTACATTCTTACAGATCGTGAACAGAGAAGGAAAATGGACCCCAAAAGTGATGAGGGTATATTCCTGGGATACTCTACTAACAGCAGAGCTTACAGAGTTTTCAACTCCAGAACCAATGTCCTGATGGAATCCGTAAATGTGATTGTGGATGATAAAGATGAAGGATCCAATGTCATAGAGGATGTTGGAACATTCCTTGAGACTTCAACAGACATACCAATCAAGACTGAAGAGGTACAGGATACTCCTCCTGAACTTGAGGTAGATGCATCCAACAAGGTGCCTTCTATCAGGATTCAGAAAGACCACCCTAAGGATCTTATCATAGGAGATCCCAAAAATGGTGTGACTACCAAATCAAGGGAGAATAGCTCAAATTCCTGTTTTGTATCCAAGGTTGAACCAAAAAATGTGAAAGAAGCCCTGACTGATGAATATTGGATCAATGCTATACAAGATGAACTGGAGCAGTTTAAAAGGAATGAAGTATGGGAGTTAGTTCCATGACCTGAAGGGACTAACATCATTGGTACCAAGTGGATTTACAAGAACAAGTCTGATGAGAAAGGAGTAATCACTAGGAATAAAGCAAGACTAGTGGCACAAGGGTATACTCAAGTTGAAGAGGTTGATTTTGATGAGACTTTTGCACCTGTTGCAAGGCTTGAGTCAATAAGATTGTTGTTAGGTGTTGCCTGCATTCTGAAGTTCAAATTGTTCCAAATGGATGTGAAGAGTGCCTTTTTAAATGGCTACTTGAATGAAGAAGTCTATGTGGAACAACCTAAAGGGTTCAGTGATCCTAACCTACCAAAACATGTGTACAAGTTGAGGAAAGCTTTGTATGGGTTGAAGCAAGCTCCTAGAGCTTGGTATGAGAGGTTGACTGAATTTCTGACTTCTAATGGTTACAGAAAAGGAGGGATAGATAAGACTTTGTTTGTGAAGGAGGAAGATGGAAAAATCATGATTGCCCAAATATATATGGATGATATTGTCTTTGGTGGAATGTCAGATAAAATGGTGAAACACTTTGTTAACCAGATGCAATCTGAATTTGAAATGAGCTTGGTTGGGGAATTGACCTATTTTCTTAGATTGCAAGTTAATCAGATGGAAGATTCTATGTTTTTCTCCCAAAGCAAATATGCCAAGAACATAGTTAAGAAGTTTGGTATGGATAATGGCAGTCATAAAAGAACTCCTGCACCTACTCATTTGAAGTTAACTAAAGATGAAGGAGGTTCTAGTGTTGATAAATGCTTGTATAGGAGCATGATAGGTAGCCTACTATATTTAACTGCTAGTAGACTTGATATTGCCTATGCAGTTGGTGTGTATGCTAGATACCAAGCAGAACCCAAAGTGAGTCACTTGAATCAAGTCAAGAGGATTCTCAAGTATATTAATGGGACTTGTGACTATGGTATGCTATACTCTCATGGATCTGAACCTATCTTATTTGGGTATTGTGATGATGATTGGGCTGGGAGTGCTGATGACAGAAAAAGCACATCAGGAGGATGTTTCTTCTTGGGAAACAATCTCATATCGTGGTTCAGCAAGAAACAGAACTGTGTATCATTGTCCACTGCAGAAGCTGAATACATAGCAGCTGGAAGCAGTTGTTCCCAACTGGTATGGATGAAACAGATGCTGACTGAGTACAATGTCTCTCAGAATGTCATGACATTATTCTGTGACAATCTCAGTGCCATCAATATTTCAAAGAATCCTATCCAACACAGCAGGACCAAACATATTGACATTAGACATCACTTCATAAGAGACCTGGTGGAAGACAAAGTGATTACCTTGGAACATGTAGCAACTGAACTACAACTTGCTGACATATTTACAAAGGCGTTGGATGCTACTCAGTTTGAAAATTTAAGGGGCAAGTTGAGAATATGTCTCTCTGAGGAATTATAGCAACTAAGGATGTTAGGAATGTACTGTTTAATATTTCAAATTATTAAACAATTGAAAGTGTGCTCTGATAATAGTTATTTCACTTGCAACAAGTGTGGTCACAAGATGTTATGGGGGATATCTGAACATGAGACATCTTATGTAACTGCTGGAGTTAAAGAACATGTTCATGCAGGGGTATTTCAAGATGTCATACACAAAGTCACGACATCTGATATGATTGTACCTGCTGTGAAGCAAGAGTGTGTGTCTACTTGATCAAAGCTGTGAAGCAAGATCAAGAGTGTGTATTCTTGATTGAAACTGTGAAGTAAAATCAAGCTTGTGTGTCTGATAATTTCCTGTATGTTTATCTGTTTTGGTTTGTAATATTAAGTGTTGCTTTGGCAACATTTTTGACAAAAAGGGGGAGTAACACTTGTACCCCAGGACAACAGATTTGTTTGAACAGATTTATCTGAAGTTGAAGGTCCTCTAAACAAGAGGTTATGTTGCTGTTTGAAGTTTAACTTTTATGTGTGCCGAGTGTATTAGCTAATTTGATTCTCTGCTTGGATGTGTGCTTTCCGTTGCTGTGAACTCTGTTGCGATGCCAAGTTGTTTTAGCCAAAAATTTGCCAAAGGGGGAGTTTGTAGATGTTTTTGATTGGCTGCATTTTATGTTAAAACACTAACTGTACTCTGATGTCTTGACTGATGTCATGACATGCTTGAGTAGTATGCTGCAGGATTAGCTAACACAGGATTTACTGAATGTCAAACTGAATGTTATGACATTCATCCCTGACAGCAGATACTGAATTATAGGCCAGTTGATTTTTTCTGGTATAGTTCAGTATTTGATTCAGGCTGTTGTTTCAGGAAACTAACAGCAGAGCTAGAATTAATGATGTCTAGCATATGGCCTATGTTCTGGACGTCAAACTGAATGTTATGACATTCATTCCTGACAGCATATGCTAAAGTGTAGGCTAGTTAGTTTTTCTGTTATGATTCAGTATTTATATCAGACTATTTTTCAGGAATCTAACAGCTGTGCTAAAATCCAGGAAACTAACAACTGTGCTAAAATTAAGAGGCCTAACATATAGCCTATTTGTTAGCACCCTAATATATGGAAATTAGGTTAACTTGCTTAACCTTAATTTTAAGAAATTCAAGTACAAGGCTCAAGTGTTGCATTATAAAAGGATGGCAATCCTACTTTCAGCAACTCAGGGGTTTGAAGCGTGAAGCATTTATTATATCACCATATTTCACTGTTGTACTTTGATTGTGTCTTGTATTAGATTTTACTTGTGAGCCAAGCAATTATCACCTAGATGATTGCATTGGACTAGGGTGTTCATTGAGTTGTAATTGTTGTGTCACTCTAAGCTTTTAAGTGTGAGTGTTGTGTTTCTTGATTAAAGCTTTTAAGAACAATCAAGAGTTGTTTGAAGTATTACTTCGCCATTGACTTTAAACTAATTAAAGGTTGTAATCACTGTGGTGATTGAGGGGGAGTGAGTAGGAACTCTGGTCTTAGTTTAGATTGAAATTGCATTGAGTAGGTCTTAAGTGATAGGATTAAACAGTTGCTTTAAGTCCTAAATTAATACTGCTTATAGTGGATTTCCTCCCTGGCTTGGTAGCCCCCAGACGTAGGTGTGTTTGTCACCGAACTGGGTAAACAATTGTCTGTGTCTTTTACTGCCTTTTTCATTTACCTTCTGCATACATTTCCTGTCTGAGCAGAATTGGATGTCATAACATCCAGTGTGACATCGATAGTTTGTTACTAGAATTTCAGTTCTGATGAAGACTCAAGTGATGATGAAGTAACCTTTGAAGAGTTGGCCACTACCTACAGAAAGTTGTGTCATAGAAGTGCAGAAGTGTGTCAACAAATTGAAAGCCAGAAGAAGGTGATAACACAACTGGAGAATGAGAAGGTAGAACACTTGGAAACCATCTCTAAATTAAAAACTGAAGCAGTGTTTCTGAATTCCAAACTAGATGAGATGACAAAGTATGTCAGGATGCTAAACAATGGATCTGACACCTTAGACAAAATTTTCCAAACTGGACAAATGACAGGAGACAAATATGGCATTGGGTTCAATGAATCTAAACTTGAGTGCAATCACACTGGTAGCAAACCTAAATCCAAACCTAAATGAAGTCATACTGGTAGCAAACCAGAGATGTCACATCATATGTCACAACATCATAAAGGAAGACATCAGAAAGGGAAACACCAAAGATGGAGATGTCATTACTGTGGAAAATTTGGCCACATAAAACCTTTATGTTATAAGTTATATGGCTATCCTAGTCCTTCTCATCATCAACCTAGACCCAAACATCACATACCTGTCAACAGAAAACAATGGGTTCCTAGGACTGGTGTTACAAATCTGATAGCTCACGCCTCCTTTAGAGTTTCAACCAAAGAGGACTAGTATTAAGACAGTGGATGCTCCAGACACATGACTGGAAACAAAAACCTGCTAACTGGCCTTCATCCTCATGCCACCAGCTATGTAACCTTTGGTGATGGAGCAAAGGGTGAAATCAAGAGAATTGGTAAGCTTAATTGCCATGGACTTCCTAATCTTGACAATGTCCTACTTGTTAAGGGACTGACTGCAAACCTAATAAGCATCAGTCAACTGTGTGATCAAGGCCTAAATGTTAACTTCACTAAAACTGAATGTCTGATTACTAATAAAGAAAATGAAGTGATCATGAAAGGAGTCAGGTCTAAGGACAACTGCTACATCTGGAGTTCTCAAGAAACTGGTTATTCTTCAATGTGTACTCTAGCTAAAGAAGAAGAAGTGAAGATATGGCATCAAAGATTGGGCCATATGCATCTTAAAGGTATGAAGAGAATTATATTTGTTGAAGCTGTTAGAGGAATTCCTAACTTGAAGATTGATGAAGGAAGAATTTGTGGAGAATGTCAGATTGGAAAACAGAAAAAGATGTCATATCAGAAGCTCAGACATGACACCATTTCCAGAGTGCTGGAACTTCTCCATATGGATTTGATGGGTCCCATGCAGGTGGAAAGTCTTGGTGGGAAGAAGTATGCTTATGTAGTGGTGGATGACTTCTCCAAATACACTTGGGTCAATTTTATAAGAGAAAAATCTGATGTATTTGAAGTTTTCAAAGATCTTTGTCTAAGACTCCAAAGAGAAAAGGAAAGTCAAGTTATTAAAATCAGAAGTGATCATGGGAAGGAATTTGAAAACAGCAAATTTGCTGAATTTTGTGCCTCAGAAGGAATCAGTCATGAGTTCTCATCTCCCATTACTCCCCAGCAAAATGGTGTGGTAGAAAGGAAAAATAGAACTCTCCAAGAATCAGCCAGAGCTATGACTCATGCCAAGAAATTGCCCTACCACTCTTGGGCTGAAGCTAAGAACACAACCTGTTATGTTCACAACAGAGTAACTTTGAAGAAAGGAACTCCTACTACCTTATATGAAGTCTGGAAAGGGAGAAGACCCGCAATCAAATACTTCCATGTGTTTGGTAGTAAATGTTATATCCTGACTGATTGTGAACAAAGAAGGAAGATGGATCCCAAAAGTGATGAAGGAATATTTATGGGCTACTCAACAAACAGCAGAGCTTATAGACTCTTTAATTCCAGAACAAAAGTAATGATGGAAGCTATCAATGTTGTGGTTGATGATCAACAGACTGATGTCACAGACGATGTTGAGACATCTCTAACTGATCCCCCAACTGATTTCTCAGACAAAAATAATGAGAGTGAACCTCCTCAAGTTGAACCTGAAGATGAAAAAAATCAACAAGGGACCCTCCATCACAATTTAGAAGGATCGTCCCAAATATCTCATTATAGGAGATCCAAATAAAGGGGTCACAACTAGATCAAGGGAAGTGATCTCACATGGCTGCTTTGTGTTCAAGATTGAGCCTAGGAATGTAAAGGAAACCTTGACTGATGAGTTTTGGATCAATGCCATGCAGGAGGAGTTAGGTCAATTCAAGAGGAATGAAGTATGGGAACTGGTTCCTAGACATGAAGGAATAAATGTCATAGGTACAAAGTGGGTGTATAAGAATAAATCTGATGAACAAGGGGTGGTTACTAAAAATAAAGCAAGATTAGTAAGACAAGGATATACACAAGTTGAAGGAGTTGATTTTGATGAAACATTTGCCCTTGTAGCTCGCCTTGAGTCCATTAGACTACTGCTTGGTGTGGCATGTATTCTGAAGTTCAAACTGTTCCAAATGGATGTAAAAAGTGCCTTCTTGAATGGCTATTTAAATGAGAAATTATATGTTAAACAACCTAAAGGATTCACAGATCCAAATCTTCCAAAGCATGTGTACAAGTTGAGGAAAGCCCTATATGGTTTGAAACAAGCTCCTAGAGCTTGGTATGAGAGACTCACAGTGTTCCTCACTAATAATGGATACAGGAAGGGAGGTATTGACAAGACCTTATTTGTGAATAATGAAGGAGTAAAACTCATGGTGGCTCAAGTATATGTGGATGATATTGTGTTTGGTGGGATGTCAGATCAGATGGTAGAACATTTCGTTAAACAAATGCAGTATGAGTTTGAAATGAGCCGTGTTGGAGAGCTGACCTATTTTCTTGGGCTACAAGTCAAGCAGATGGAATATTCTATCTTTCTATCTCAAAGCAAATATGCCAAAAAAATTGTTAAGAAGTTTGGAATGGATAATGCAAGTCATAAAAGGACACATGCTCCTACACATCTGAAAGTCTCCAAAGATGAAAATGGTGTTAGTGTAGATCAAAGTCTTTACAAAAGCATGATAGGAAGTCTGCTATATCTCACAGCAAGCAGAACTGACATTGCCTTTGTTATAGGGGTTTGTGCTAGATATCAAGTTGAACCAAAAGTCAGTCACATAAACCAAGTGAAGAGGATACTGAAATATGTCAATGACACCAGTGACTATGGGATGTTATATACTAATGGATCTAGATCTGTGCTGACTGGATATTGTGATGCTGACTGGGATGGAAGTGTTGATGATAGGAAAAGAACATCAGGAGGATGCTTCTTCTTGGGGAACAACTTGATATCATGGTTTAGCAAGAAACAAAATTGTGTGTCCCTATCCACTGCTGAAGCTGAATACATAGCAGCTGGGAGTAGTTGTTCTCAACTGGTTTGGATGAAACAAATGTTGACTGAATACAATGTCACACAAGATGTCATGACATTGTACTATGCCAACCTGAGTACTATAAATATTTCTAAGAATCCTATTCAGCACAGCAGGACAAAGCACATTGATATTCGTCATCACTTGATTAGAGAACTAGTGGAAGAGAAAATCATAGCCCTGGAGCATGTTCCTACTGAAATGCAATTAGCTGACATATTTACAAAGGCTTTTGATGCTAATAAATTTGAATGTTTAAGAGGGAAATTAGGGATTTGTATCCATGAGAATCTATAGCAATTAATTTGGAGTGGAAAAGGTAATAAAAATATTATCTGCCCACTTAAAAGAAAGTGTCACATTTATGGTAAATCATTACCTAGTATTGGAACTACCATCTATAGCATTTCTACACGCAACCTCAGCACAACCACTTCCATCTTCATCAAACTGTATCGACCATCTCTGCTAGGGCAACAAAAATTCTTTCACAAGCTCAACAAGATGTCACAACATCCTTCATCTTCTGGTTCTAAACCTACTCATAAAGCAAGAACACCCTTCATGGATTTTCTGAATGAAGACATTTTGGAAGTGATTCCCCTATCAGTCATCCCAGGCGACGCCCCTGGTCCATCTTCCACTGCAGGAAACACTCAAGGGAAAATCGTGCCTAGTAATAAACCTATAGATGCTTCTCAGTCTAAGAAGCATGACGCTGATGAGAAGGTGATTGATTTGGAAGAAGAGAGCTTAGATGATGAAGATGACACCTTACTTCATCACTTGGAGCCAAGGGTTGCTAAGAGAATGAAGACCAGGAAGGGGAGGTCTCTGGCTGAGATGATGACAGTCAGAACTACTAAGAAGGCTACTGCTGTAGGTCCTTCAAAGTCATGGAGTAAAGTGGAAGTAAAGAAGAGAAAGGTCAGAAAAAGTTCTGATTCAGAGGATGATGTTGAAGACGATGTCCCAGACATCTCTCCTGCCAAAAAGCAAACTGTTAGAAAATCTCCAGCTAAGGTTGCTGCTGTGCACCTGGATAACATTTCCTTCCATCTGGAAGATGGTGCAGCCAAGTGGAAATTTGTAATACAGAGGAGAGTAGCTGTGGAAAGGGAACTGGGAAAGGATGTTGTGGAAGTGAAGGAGGTTATGGATTTGATCAAGTCTGCTGGTTTAATGAAAATAGTTAGTGCATTACCCCAATGTTTTGAAGGTCTTGTTAAGGAGTTTGTGGTGAACATCCCTGAGGATATTGCTAACAAGAACAGCAAAGAGTTTTGTAAGGTGTTTGTTAGAGGAAGGTGTGTAAGGTTCTCCCCTACTGTGATCAATAAGTTCCTAGGAAGAGGAACAGAAGGTGTTGCTGAATTAGAGGCCATAGAAAATGAAGTATGTAGGAAAATCACTGTTAGACAGGTCAAGGAGTGGCCAAGAAAAAAGCATCTCTCTGCTGGAAAATTAACTGTGAAATATGCTATCTTGCATAAGATAGGGTCAGCCAACTGGGTGCCAACAAACCACATCTCAAAAATCTCTAATGCTCTTGGAAGGATAATATGTGCTTTTGGAACCAAGCTTAACTTTGATTATGGAAGGTTCATGTTTGAACAAATTGTAAAACATGCTTCCACAAATACAGTGAAGCTGCCAATTGCCTTTCCCTCAATAATTTATGGGATAATTCTAAGCCAGCAGCCTGGTATTTTGAGAACAAGTGATATCCCTAGTAGAAGAAAACCTCCATTGTCAGTTCATTACAAGTTATTTGAAGGCAGTCATGTCAATGACATTGTCATGACATCTGCAATGAAGAAGCCAGCCTCTCAAGATGGCCTGATTGCTGAACTGAAATAGACCTGTAAGGAATTGGAGACTGGGATTAGGGTGGCTAAGGCTAGGAAAGAAGCTTTATAGGTTCTAATTAATAGCTTGGAGCAAGGAGATATGGATAATGTTGGTGAAGCCAAGGAAACAGATGCCCACACCTCAAGTGAGAGGTATAATTCTCAAGATAAATCTAGTGGCAGTTATGGATCTGAAGGTGAAGAAGATGCTAGCTCCTCAGACTGAGTTGTGGTGATGATGGTCCCCCTATTATAATGATGTGTGGATGCTTGGATGCTTTGATGCTTGTTGTTTGATGTTTGTAGTTTTTTTGGCAGTCTTGTTTGATGCCATGATGTAATTTTTGGGTTCTCTTTGTGAGTTCTCTGGATTTCTTTTTATCTTAGCTTTTATAGCTTTGTATAATTATGGTTCAGTAACACCTGACAATTTGTTTTAACATTTTATATGTTATAACATTCTATGTGACATTCTCTGTTGGACTAATTGACATTTATTTTGTCTAATTGGTCTCTTTGGTCTATTTTGACTAAAAAGGGGGAGAAGTTAATATGTGGAGAGTTGTAGTTAATATGTGGAGAGCTGCAGTTAATATATGCTGAAGTAGCTAGGCTAAAAAGATGACAGCTGATGTTGAACAGAATAATGTTTTGTGTTGTACAGGTGATGTTGAAGGAGATGTCAGATGGTGATTCTGAATGTTACAGGTGTTGTTGTTGTTGAAGGAGATGTCTGTGTTGAACAGACTTAGGGGGGGAAGAAGCACTTATGTGTTTATTGTGTATTTTACTAGTTGCTGTTATAGTTGCTAGTAAATGTGTGGTTTATTGCTTCTGCTGCTGCTTAACTGCTAATACATTTGTACTCTTGTGAACAAATGGACTGATATATGTTTTAGCCAAAATTTGCCAAAGGGGGAGTTTGTTGGTTCTAAGTGTTGGCAGCAATTTTGGTAAAACCTAGAGTGTTCACAAGTTGTCACATGTGTTGTCTTGACATAAGATAACTTGTACCTGCTGGATGTTTAAAATATGATTATACAGGATTTTACTGAGATGTCAGACCCGATGTCATGACATCTGTATACAGAACATTCAGTCTGAATCTTATGTATTATGTGATTGCGTTTTTAATGCTAATCTATGTATGATTGATAAGATGATTGAACATGCTATCAATCAGTAATTACAACGAGATTAGCTTATTTTCCAAAGAGATCTAATCAACTGTCATGAGAAGATATGAATGGAAAATAGTTTTAGGGTTTTATGATGTCCAAGCCCAGCCAAATGCTTCTATAAAAAGGACATGGAAAACCTGATTTGATACACAAGAAATAACGAACAAAATATTGAGAGAGTATAAGGGTTTTAGTCTTGTGTGGTCGTGTGAATTGTAAGCCATTCAATTCATCCATAGACGATTGAATTGGTTTTTGAGTTGTAATTTGTCACTCTAAGCTTTGAAGCATGAGTGTGTGTTTACTTGATTGAAGCTTTTAAGTAAGATCAAGTATGTGTCTTTGAAGAGTGTCTTCTTTTCATTGTAATTCTTGTTTTATATCACTGCTGTGATTGAGGGGGAGTGAGTAGGATCTCATATCTAAGAGTTCTTAGGTAGAAGTCACATGGGTAGAGATTAGGTGAAAATACTGTAACTTGAAGTTGTTTACTGAGAATCTTTGAACTGGTTCTATTTAGTGGACTTCCTTCCTGGCTTGGTAGCCCCCAGACGTAGGTGAGTTTACACCGAATTGGGTTAACAATTGCTTGTGTCTCTTGCATTACTATTATGTATCTTTTATCCTATTTGTATTGTTCAGATATTAGTGTCGTGACATTACCTTCGACATCTCATATCTGATACCAGAATTTCAGAACTCCAAATGGATGATTAGATGTGATGCCTTATTGGACTTCCATTTCTCAGAACTATATCCTTGAGTAAAGTGGAACAACTCTCTTTGGGCTTGAGAATATCCCAACAAAGCTTGAAGTTTATGGCATGAATCAAGATAGATAGGGATCTAAGGCCAATGCCCCCAACAACAAGGGGTCTTCAACACTTCCACCAAACCATAGTCATAATATTCATATGCTCAATATCTCCACTCCATATAAAACTCCTCATCCATGTTTATAAGGTTTTAATCAAATTAATTGGCCAATCATATATTTGAATGCACTAAATAAGCATGTTATGAATAACATACTTGACAAGTTGAACTCTACCAGCTAATGATAAAAGAGATGATTTCCAAGTGCATAACTTGCTTTTAATTTTGTCCACAATTAATTGAAAGTGCTTTGTTTTTGGAATACCTATGAAGATAGGCGCTCTTAGAAAAATAAAAGGGAGTGTGCCTATAGTGAAGACAAGCAAGAAAGAAATTTGTAAATTTTTGGCATTTCTCATTGCCCCAACATAGATAGAGATATCCAAAACTTTCTCATATTGTTTAATAGTCCTAATGTCTCCTTTGCAAAAAATTATTTTGTCATCAACATATAAAGTATGGGAAGGCACAATTACATTCTTAGTTCCATTCACATGCATGATTTTGGAGGAAGAAACAAGTTGAGAGATATATCAACTCAAAACTTATTATGCAAGGCAAAAGAGAAAAGGTGAGAGGGGGTCACTTTACCTCACATCTCTTTGACAATTTAAGAAACATCTTTTTCTACCAACTATGGAAATGGAAAGGAAATAAAATTGAAGGATGATGCGTATCCAACGATAAATTTATTTCTAAATCTAAAGTAGTTGAGGACCTTGAGCAGAAATTATCAACTGAGAGTGTCAAAGCTTTTGAGATGTCAATTTTTAGAGGTACATTGGCCCCAAAGATTTTTTTGTTCATAACATTGATAGACTCAGGTGCCAAACAAATATAATCCTTTATGCTTCTTCCATTAATAAAACTCTTCTGCTCCTTGGAAATAATGTGAGGCATGATAGAAGCCAATCTATCTGTAATGATTTTTACTATAGTTTAGTGCTTGAAATTTTCTAGAGCAATGGGCCCGAACTTATCAATGATGTTAGCATTATGAAATTTAGGAATCAATACATTTGTGTTGGAATATTATTAAGGAAGAAGCCAATCATCTATGAAGAATTGATTCATAACCTTGATAAAATCATCCTTGATGATGTCCCAATAAGTATGAAATAAAAAGCCTCCAAATTCATCAAGGCCAACAATATTGTCCTTGTTGAGGCTAAGGATGGAAACTATAATCTCCTCAGCATAAGGGATGATAGTGAGAAAAGAGTTTGTATTATGATCCACTAGAGATAGAATCGTCTCATTAACAAGGCCATTGTCCCGCAAAATAAAAGTTATGTTAAATAAATCATAAAAGTGTTCTATGACATGGTCTGCTATAAGGCTATGATGAAAAACAACTTCATTATTATGGCTGATGACATATATAGGCTTGGTAGAGTTTTTGATCTTGGCATATCTATGAAAGTATCTAGTATTTCTCTCCCTCTCAGTTGTCCATTTTATTGTGGCCTTTTCTTTCCAAAAAGATTAATCCAAGTCCAAAGAAAAATTAATCCCCTTTTGTGCAATTTTCTCTTAAGTCCAAGTCGCATCATTTTGACCATTGTTGCATATTTCCCTTTGAATGATGGTTAACTTATTTTTTGCATTCTTGACTATGTCATGGACATTTCTAAAACATGTTTAATTCCAAGTCTTAAAGTTGGCCTTTAGAATATTTAGCTTTTTGTCTAGGATGTACATAGGATAGCCAACCACTTTAGTTTCCCAAGATTTTGCAATAATGGCTTTACAACCTTTATGAAGGGACCACATATCCATAAACTTGAACTTAGAGAAGAATCTGGCCTCAATGATCTTAAAATTTAGAAGGATATGGTAGTGATCAGAACCATTATTTATTAAGGTAATTCAAGATAAGTTAAAGCAAAGGTCAATACAAGCTAGGTTACAAATTTCCCTATCAAGCCTTTTCTTTGTGAGGCCTTTCCCACTTCTATGATTAGACTAGTGATAGAAAATGCTAGCAAGCGTACTAGTACCATCGAAGTAATAAATAAATTTTTCGCCACAAGGATTGTGAATTTAAACAAGGTAACTATGATGCAAAGTAAATAACAAGATGGGGGTTTAGAGTTATCTGCACTACTACAAATAACACATGTCATGTTGGACGCAAATGAATTTCACCTTAGTTACAATGCCGAGGTAACGAAGGGTGACATAAAAAGTGGAAACTTTACCCCTCGGTTTTTATAAAGCCGAGGTTTAAATGCAAAAGGTCAATGGTTTGATCCCTAGCAACAACATATTTTTATTTTCAAAACTAACCAGCGCGTGCAACATATTTCTCGGTTTTATTCAATAAACGAGATGATAAGCTATGTTTGTACGTTGGTTTTTAACTTTAGCCGATGGGCTTAATCAATTTTATTATCATATAATTTTTTTTAATACTTATTTTACTGGCAGGCCTGTATCATTTGTACACATTCAAAAACTATAAAATTGTTACAGAATACCAAATTAGAAACATATAACAAGATTGATATTCCTTTTTTATACAAAATTACAAATTTACATTTTGGCAAAACCAAATGTACAAGTTTACATTATTGTCATCAACACATAATACAAAAGTTAGATTTTTGCACATGAAAATGTCAAAACCTCAATATCTACAAATTCAACTTATAACAAAAGAAAAACTATAGTTGTTGAAATTCATGACAAGATAAGAAGACACCAACCCAAATTAATCGGATATCATCTATATCTTCTTGTGAGAATGTTGTTTTGTCGCTATACTCCTAAAATTAGAATAAAGTTTAAATATCGTAAGCTAACAACAATAATATTAACTTAAGAAATAAACACAAATTACATGTATATAGATTAAGCTAATACCTTATGCTTGGTCCATCCATTTGTAATACCTCCGGTGATAATACCATGCATATGTTTCATAACATAATATCCACAAGAATAGTCGTTGGGTTGTCTTCTCGAATAAAAATAATATCCATATAGTTACTAATTAATACACATAACTAAAAGAATATCAAAAAGTACAAGGAATATTTACTTTTTGGGAAATGATCCTTGGCTTTTTACCAATTATATTATGCTTGATTGCATTATATCCCTCCAACTATTCAGAACTAAAGGTCATATTTGAATAAAAACTAATACCACTTACCCACACAAAGCATTTAACATAACTTCACTAAGGGTATTTCTCATACCTTAATTTTTAACCCTGAGATCCCACATACCATTGGCATCCTTGCACATAAACAAGGTTACCTCTTGGTCCCTCCGCCTCTCATCTTTGGGTTTTGCTTTTGTAGGGATAATCAAACACCTCTTTATTAGTATTTTACCTTTTTCTTTATATGTTAATTTCCTAACCACTAATCAATTAGAAAAATATGTTTTGTTTTCTTTAAGTTTGTTGTGCAGGGTAGGGCTTTTCATCAAGAGTATCAAGCATGATTCATCAGCTAGGTTTTCTTTGATTCCTCAGCAAAGTATGGCCAAACATTGCTTATTAAGGGAGATATATTTTAATTCATGATCTCAAAGTCTCTAAAGCACCTTTCAATCTCATTTTTATCAAGAGTACATCAAAGTTTTGTTGTTTACTTCTCAAGAAAAGTCAAATGTTCATTTGTTTATTTCCATGCCTTCTTCACCAAGGTACCTCAAGCTTTGAGTGATATAATCAGTATACATTCAAGCACACCTTATTTTGAGTTCATATGGTCATCCATATGCTTTGAAATGTAAGGAAAGTCTAAGTACACAAGTTTGTTCCAAGTGGTTTGACCAAAAAGTCAACATTTGAAGTCAAAGTTTCAAGGATCACAACTCCTTTAATTCTCAACATTTTTTAATGCTTCCTTTTGCATTTGACTCTTCTCATTATCCTCTGTAACTTATTTACATGATAAGAGCCAATTATTCTTGGAGGATCATCAAAAAGTTTGAAGACATTATAGGTCATTTGTGGACTTAGTGAAATTTGACCTATTTTCAAGTGACTTTTTCTCAACTTTCAAGGATCATAACTTCTTCAATTTTCAACATTTGAGCCTGATTCTTTTTGCACAATACCATTTATGATGCCCTCTAAAATTTTATTCAAGGATCAAAGTCAAAATATGCTTGGAAGGCCATGGAATTCATTGAGACATTACATGTCATTTTCAGGCATTTGGGACTTAGACTTTTCTGAGTTATATGACTAGTTTTTCTTGCCAACTTTAACATGCCATAACTTTATGCTCAAGTATCCAAATGCAACATTTATTGGTACATTGTAATATTTTTTATGATGTCAACACATTGCAAAAAGAATGGGATCAAAAAGCCTCTTGAGCAAGATGCCCCATTGAGTTGAACATGGTGACTTGGAACTGAAGAAATCACCATTGCCCGAAATTTGAACTTCACTAATCTCAATTCCAAGGCAAATTAGCATGCGTTTTGGACTTAAACATGTTTAACCAAGTCTCCAAAAGTTAATTGACCCTTGAAACGCATCATTTGGATAAGTTTTGATGAGTTGCAAGTCACAATTTTCTCGCATTCTGATCAAATTCATTTTACATGAATTCAACTTGATTCCACACATATTTAGATCCAAACACATTTCCTATAAATAGAGCAAGCTACTACATTTATTTCCAAGCTTTTGAGAGCCAAGAAACCCCTGTTGCAATCTGAAGTTTTCCAGAAAAATCCAACTATCGTGTTTTGAATTCCAGCTTATTTCAATCCAATTTCTTGATTACATTAGCATCTTCGACATCCTCTAAAAATTTTGCAACAATTACCAAGCTATGAGACATTCTGAAGTGCTCTAACCAGATCGAGCTTCATCAACTTCTGATCACCATTTGGGCAAGGTAGTTCAGAGCATCATTTGAACTCAAACAAGTTACCATAATGTAGTCCTTCACTCTCTGAGGCTTTCCCCTAACTTATCTAATTTTGATTGATCGTGTTCATCATTTAACTTTATTTTTTGTGACTTGCTTGCTTCAGAAACTTCTCTAAATTTCCCCATGCTCAGTTTAGATAAATGAATTTGGAGCATGAGGTTGAATTCGTGATGAGGAAACGATCACATTGGTGGTGGTCTCGTATCCTGAATTTACCAAACAATAAAACTCCGGTGGAGGACTATCGGGGAAGATTACCAGAGTTTATCTCAGGTCATCTGAGTTTGAGACACGTTGGACAAATGAAATAATCTGATTGGTTCAATTTAAATGCAATCCCGTGTTTCATTTCAGCTAAATTCAATCGTGCGCCCCAACCTTGTGAGTGTTGGATATGTCACGTCAATTAATGAGGCTTGATCCAACACACCGTGTTTTTTTTAATTCTTTTTCTATTTTTATTTTTAATTTCATTTTCTTTTAAAATTCATAGAAAATTCATTTTACATCCAAAAAATCCCAAAATAATTTCTAAAATTCTCTTTTATTTTTCTTCATCTGATTTTCATTTTTTCATATTTTATTTTACTGATTTTCTATTTTTCATAGAATTTCTCTTTTATCCTTTGTTTTAGTTGGTTTAAAAATACTTTTCAGCATTTTTAAATTCTGAAAAATTTATTATATGCTTCTTATTTTATTTCCAACCTTCCATAATTTTCTTAGAAATTTCTTTGGTGTCTTGAAGGATCTTATGGATTTTTCATTTTTATTTTTATTTTAAAATTCATTGAAAAATACTTTTGGTGCATTTTTATATCATTTAATTTCATTTTATATTTGTGTGACCTTTGTGAACTTCTATTAGCCTTAAATCAAGATCGCTTGGACCATAAGTCTCATCAAACTCAATGGATCTTGGATGTTGATGCGGTGAAAACCCTAATCCAACAATATGGATGATAGATTTTGATGATGACTTGATCAAGTCTTTGATCAAATTTGTGTGTGATCTCTCTTGTCCCCTTCTTATTCATCTCTTTCTTTCCTCTAGATCAAATGGATGGCTTGTATCCATCTTGTTCATGATATATGGTTTGTTACTTGATGAACTTTCATCATTTCAAATCTACCTCCCAATTGATCATGAATGATTTAAGATACTTTAGATTGATGCATAAGTTTGTCCTAAGTACTATGAAGTATGGATTAAAGTAGTGGACCATCCTCTTAGCCTTTGTGCTTGATCATTTCTCTTTTTCTTTTCTTTGTGTGGCATGGATTTAGGAGAATGATTTACATATGATTTCTCTAGCATGTATTAACACTAACATTATTATTGACCGACCTCAGATAGTTGTGACTTCTACATAAGTCCAATTACGATTGCTTAACATAGCGCTAAATTTGTCCCGAAAATATGACATTTTTATAAGTGAGATTGTAAGTCTCCTACTCCTCATGGTATTGTGTGAAAATATTGCTCCCTTTTCATTTGTGAGAGCTAGTGGCATACTTGTTGATTTTATCCAAGTTGGATCCCTTTTCATGATGATGTATAGGTTCATATTTTCATTCCTGTGGGTGAATAGTTGAGTGTTTTCCAAAACAATGACCAAAACATCCTTCATTTTTTATCACTAACATGATTTACTAACATTTATATTACATTAGCTTTATTTTTGATGTCATTTATTTTATGCTTTTATTTCTTGTTATTTACTTTATGCTTTTATTTTAGCATCTCATATCATATTGTTTTATTGCTTGTTATTTGTTCTTTGTCCATTTGGACTTTCATTTCTTTGTAAAAAACATTAAAAAAAGGGGGGAAAACCTAAAAGTTTATTTCCCTTGATTCATGGACTTGAGGTTAGTATCCTTATCATTTTTATGGAGTTATGGACTTAGACCTAAGACCTTGACCTTTGCTTTGAGAGAATGTGATTTGAGACCTTGGGGTTCATCTTACTTTGGACTTTTTGTGAAGAATTGGCTTGGTTATTTTGGTTTCATCTGATGTTTGATTATTCTTTGCTTATTTCGCTTGCTTGAGGCTTAATCCAAAGGAGGGGATTATTGCTTGACTTATGTCATAAAGCTTTCTATCTCTTGATCAGATCTTTCCTCTCTAGCTTTTACTTTATACTCTAGGATAGTCTCTTTCTTCTCATTCCTTTCTTTAATTTTCAAATCTTCTCCCTCTTTTCAAAAATATTCTTGTTTTCTAACTTGAACCACTTCTTAATAAGCCTTGACTTTTTGTCAACTGATTTTCAAAACCTTTTCTCAATAAATGCTAATCCATCTTAATCATATTCAGACCAATTTCAAAAGACTAAAAATGCATAACTCACTCAAATCATTTTGTGCCATTTGTGCACTTTTCCTTTTAATTTTTTTTTCAAAGTTTAGACATGAGTCATTTTAATAGTTGAGATATAATTCTCCTATCTCCATAGTATTTATGATAATTATTTTCCATCTAAGAGAGTTGGCGACATACTTGTAGATTTTTATCTAAGTTGAAGTCCTTCTCCTGATGATGCAAAGTTCTCATACTTGTGTGTGACTAGTTAAGTATTTTCCTTAAAATGACAAAATGTATTTTCATTAAAAATAAATCAAAACAAACATCTTTGTTACTTTTACCACAAACTATGAGGTTTTGATCCTCCATTGCACTTTGTTGGTACGTAGGCATGATACTTCAAAAGTCTTGGCAAACACAAAAATAAAATAAAATAATATTTCTTTTCCCATCTCCCCAATATTTTGCAAACAAAACCTTTTTAAAACTAAAACATATATATATTTAGAGAGGTTGCCATGGAGTACTGTAACACCTCAAAATTTGCCCTCCTCTTCTTGAGACTAGTTTGACACATTGCATTTCATGCTTATAGAATTAGGCATTTCATTTTGCATATCATATGGAAATAAGAAGGTCATCCTCCAAAGTCTTTTCAAAAGATGGAGAAGTTAAGTGACTCAAGCCTGAGGGTCTCTATGAATTGATTATCAACCATCTGAGGGTTTGCTTTTCATTAGGGTTTCTTGATTTTTCAAAGGTCTTGAGCATCATCTTGTTTGCAAGGATATATTACCATCATCATGGTTCTATCATCATCAAGGGTTTCATAGTTCATTCTCAGGTTCCTCTGGATTAGGGTTGTGACCTTTGGTCAACCTTAATCAATGCCATTCTTCCCACTAGGGTTTCTCAAAGAGATGAGGTATTTTCTTGGGATGAAGATCACATGATTATCATAAGGGGCTTATATGTTCTAGGGTTTCATTTTGAGCAATTTCCCCAAGTGGTAGAGGCTCAAGTGGATCAAGGCATTTCAAGGTCATCTGAGGACCAAAAAGTCAATTGTGCAGTCAACTGAGGGCTATGAGGTGGGGAAATGAGTTGAGACACCTCAATCATGTTCAAAAGGGGTCCATTCATCATTTTAAACATCCATCTTGGAGATTCAAAGGTCATGGCAAGAGTTACCAAAAATGGAAAGTGACCTATAATTCAAAGTTTCCAAATTTGGCAAGTTTTTGGTCCACTTTCAACTTGACTTTTCAATATCAAGAATGTTTCAAATGGATTTTTGGTGAACATGAAAGTTGTATATCCTTGTCTCCCTTTCTAAAAATCCCCAATTCATGTCCATATGATGAATGGTTAAGGAGTTATGGCCATTTGATCACAAGGTGTGCATGGAAATTCAAAATGGCATAACTTTTGATACAATGCTCCAATTTGGCCCATTCTTTTTGCAAAATGCCTCTCATGATCAAGGCATCTTAAAATGACATCATTTGGCTCCTTTGTGCAAGCTAAGCTTCAAGGAATTATGGTCAAAGATCACATTATTTCACATTAGTTCAAAGGATGGTATCATGCTAAAAATCAAAATTCACAAAGAATCAAGGCAAGGCTTCGATTCAGCATTCTTCATGGACCATATTTGAGTGGAAATAAGCCATTGCCATGCATGAGGGAGGCATGTATATTCACTATTTCACAACATGTGCAAATTGGAAGAAATATTCAACATTCATTTTTGGCTTAATGTGCAAGCAAACAAATACTCAAATCCTAGCCCTTGATTGTTCATGAGAGGATTGGAAGCCTAGCATGGGAAACCATACGTGTATTATGGCCATGAGAGTTCACTTTTCATTTTTTGCAAATGGCTTAACAACTCACTAATCATGATTAATGGATGGTTAAGTTGATTTTCAGTGTGATTAGCATGAAGTATAAATACCAAAACCCTAGCCATAACTGTCATAACTAACTTTTGAGATCAAAAATTCAAGAAACTCTCCAAATTTTCTCTCTCTTCGAATCTCCATTTTCTCCATACAATTCTCAAAAATCCTTGCATATTCTTGATCATCATGCTTCACTGGTCAAGAATCAGCATTTGTTTGGTGCAATTCATCAAGATTTAGAGCAGTTCATGTGCATTCTCATGAAGATGGATGTTGGAAATTGAAGTGAATTCAGAAGGTTTCAAGCATTGCTTCTTGCACAAAGCTTCAACAGAAGTTCATAGGAGTGGATCTGGAGCACCATAGCTTGTGAGGACACGATTTCAGAAGCTTCCATTTCAAGGTGGCCAGATTTTCGTCCTCTCATTTTGCTGATTTAAGGTCATAGATGTGTAGATCTTGATTAGTAGAGCACGAATATATGTTTAGATTTGAAAATGGTTGAGAATTGAGGCTGTTAGGTTAGATGAAAGTTTAGATCTAGGATTTTATTCTCTTCGATTTGCAAGATACATGAAGAATTAGGATGATCCAAGGCCATATTTGAGATCCTTGTTGAAGGTCGGTTCGAACGGTATAACTTTTGTGGATTTCTGGAAAATCTCACGGCGGAGCCACCATAGGGCTCACCGGAGAAGACGACCGGAGCTGTAGCTCCGGCATCTGTAAGTTGGTTAGGGTTTTGCTGAGGTGTATTACATGTGTGTCACTGCGTGGCAAATTGATTGGATGATGTTCTTTTAACCATAGCCACGCACGCATTGACTGGTGATTAGACTGATGAGGTGTTTTAATGAAACACAGCGTTTCATTGGTTCAAATGAGAGCCACTGATCTCATCAGCGCGCCACATCTGATGGTCCAGGATTTTCCAGATTTTTATTTAAATATTATCATTTCCCTCCAATTTCATTGCATATTTCAATAGTTTTTGGTTATTTTGTAAAATTCATAAAAAATGCAAAAATAGTCCAATTTAATCCCAAATTCTTTTCATAGTTTTGTTTTGATCTCTACTATTTTGTGGTGTTAATTTCATGAATTGTTGATGTCTGGATTTTTATTTGTGAATTTTTGAATGAACATTGTGCTAAATTGATATGTTGTGTTCAATGCCTTGTGAAATCCTCATCTTTGAGCTATCTGATCCAATTTTTTGTATGCTTGACATTTACACATGATATGAATTTTTGGTCACTGGTTTGGATTTTTTTCTCACATGGCATCATTATTTTTGACACATGGAGATAAATGTGACAATTTGTGTCACATTTTGGACATTGAATTTGTTCATTTTTGTTCATATAGCATTTGCATAATTCTGGATTTGATCTTTTGCATATTGCTTGTTCATGACATGAGGAACTTATATGAAAAATATCAAATTCATTGCATGCATTTCTGACTTGATGTGAATTTTCTAAGTTGGAAGTTCATTTTGTGCATATTTTTGGTCATTGCATGGCATAGGCCAATTGAGGCATTTGATTATTGACTTGATGATGGTCCTTTTGAGAACATTTTGTGGAGTGTTTGAAGGTGCAATGTGTAAAAGATTGGGTTCTGTTTTGGTCATTTGGTTAAGTTTTGAATTCATCTCTTATGACATTGTTTGTTGGTGTTTTGTTGTGTACATAAACTAACTTTGTCACTTGTCTTAGGTGTGGATACTCATTGATGATATTATGGAATACAAAATGCATTGAGTACTAACCTATGTGTGTTTTGTAGGGTTCTAATTGATGTGGAGAGCTCATGAGCCCATTTGAGTGCTTGGGCATTATGCATTGCATTGTGTAGCTGTTAGAGGGTTTCACTGTTTGTTTTATGTTTTTTTTACTGGAGTATTAACTGTTTAGTCTTTGCACAGGTACCTTAGTTGCTTGCTTGCTTTTGCTTTTGCTTAAGCTTTGGATTGTGGTTGATACACCACTTAGGTAGTTATTTCCTTACTTCATGTAGTCTGGAAGTCCTGTCACCTTTTTGGCAGGCATTTTGCTGGCAAGTCCTCCTTCAGAGGCTCTGTTTGTGTTTGTTTACAATTTGTGCTCAAAGACCTCCAAGTTGAGGCATGTGATACTTGATAAGACCTCCAAGTAGAGGAAATTGACGGATAAGAAGGATTAGTAGTCAATCCCCCGTTATTCAGTGAGTCGTTCTTTATGCTCGCACTACGTGCCGATGCTTCTGAACATGTGCCCCAGATCTTTGTCCAGAGTCTGTCAAGTGGAATAGGATCCCATTTTCCGGATCCCCACGCTTTCTGTGTCATGAGCTCACCCTGGCCAAAGTTAAGAGCTATGAGGTCTCATCCTCATTACCATTTTGATCTGCTCATCCTGACGTTCAATGTCAGTGGTTAAGAGCCCAGTTGATTACCTTTACAGTTTGGCTTGTTTGTCGAGGTTGATATGACCCCTCTTGACTAAAGCCTACCTATTGTTTGGGCCTCTTGTATGGATATAGAGTGTGATGCTTGTTCACTTGTGCTGGTGTGTTTATCTGTTTTCCTCTTCTCATCTCCATTTTTGTAGGAGTTGTATGATTGATTTCTGAGGAAGTTGAATGCATGTTAGAGACCTCAACTTAGGGATATTGATTGCATGACAACTATTAGGCTCGAGTCTTAGTCTCCCTATTAGTTTGTTGTTTCCTTGGTCTCTGGTTAGGAGAGTGTTTTACCCCTGTTAAGGGGAACTATGTCGCCCTGATTCTCATACCAGATGAGATACGTAGGCAGGAGATTGAGCAAAATCTCTCTGGGCACCCTTTTTCTTTTTTGATGTGTTGTTTTCGTGTGTGTGTTCAACCTTTTCTTTTTGTGAGTCTCTGTTTGTTTACCCTTTTCTTTGTTTTCTTTGGGTGTGAGTACTCGTTGGTTCAGCGTGTATGTGTGTGGTATGTTCATACCTTGGGGTTTTCTTCTGTTATCATTTGGGGTTCATCTTCGGGGTTCATTTGTGGAGATTACTCATTTGGGGTTCAATTTCGGGGTTCACTAGTGATGATTGTTAATCATTGGGGTTCATTTTCGGGGTTCATTTGTGACGATTGTTATTCACTTGGGGTTCATCTTTGGGTATTTGGTTACTTTATTGGGGTTCATCTTCGGTGTTCGCTGATTAACGTTTGTTTGTTGTTGTTAGGAGTCGGATATAAGTCCATGTATTGGCATTCTGTTTCCTTTTGTTTGTTGTTGTTAGGAGTCGGATATAAGTCCATGTATTGGCATTCTGTTTCCTTTTGTTTGTTGTTGTTAGGAGTCGGATATAAGTCCATGTATTGGCATTTTGTTTCCTATTTGTTTGTTGTTAGGAGTCGGGTGTAAGTCCATGTATTGGCATTCTGTTTCCTTGTGGGTGTTTCTTTTGACGTCTCAGCGTCCCTTTTTGGTGTTTTGTTTCGGCGTGCGTTAGCCGAGCTACGAGTGCTCTGATTCTTCTCTGGATATAGAAGATACGTAGGCATAGGATGTGATGTCCTAGCGAGCATGTCTCCTTTTCCCCGAACTACGTTGACTCTGATGTTTGTTTCTGACAAACTACGTAGGCCCAGGATGCGACATCCTGCCAAGTCCACTTCCTCCGTTTTCTTCCCCCTCCTCACCTGTTTATTATTCCAGTTTGTGCAGTTTCCTTGAGCAGTTTATTAGCAGCAACCTTTTCCTTTCCTTTGAGCTATCTTTTGAGCGTGGATCCCGTCGAGTACGGCGGACGTGAGGGGTGCTAACACCTTCCCCTTGCGTAACCGACTCTCGTACCTTGCAATCTCTGGTCGTAAGACCGTTCCTTTCCCTTTCTTAGGTTAGTCCTGTGCTCCCTTTCCGTCATAGGATGAATAGCGTCGGTGGCGGCTCTGTATTTTTCCCGCCGGTTGTTTTTCACGTTGCGAGAGCTGGAGACTCTGCTGGGGATCTATAGTTGACCTCTTGCTGGTCCATCTTCCCTAAGCGAGTCAATCCTAGCGCTCCCTAGCGTAGTTTTTAGGGTAGTTTGGGTTGCTTTTACTGCTTATTTATTGCATTTGTGATTATTATACTGTGATTGTATATATTTGCATATATGTTTACATGCATCATATTATCACTGTGCTGGATTCTGGACAGGTGTGGTTCCTCTGATTTGGGGTGGGTGTTCTGAGTGGGGCTAAAACCCAGGCCCGAGTATACACCTAGAATTAGTGTGGTCTCATGTCTCTGCTTATGTTGGATCAACATGATGTTGATACGTGACATACCACAGCCGGACGAGGTTCTTCTGAGAGAGCTCTTCCTTGTGGAGTTTCCACTATGGTTGGGTTATCTCTTTTGAGTTGTTGACTTCGGTGACCGTTCTTTCCCGAATATTTGGTTTAGATGATTTTATGAGAGCTGCATGGCACACCCGAAAGGGCAAACCCGTTGAGTATCTTATCCGATTATCGAGACCGATTATCCGCCTTAGGGTGACCTTATTAGAATTCACCTGTGAGGGGAGGGTTTGGTTCCTACAGGTACAGGTTCTGTCGGTGATTCTGTGATGGTGACTTTGGTTCAGTTGGATTTATGGATGTTTATTTCTAATACGCCGGAGTTCTGTCCGTGGTATTTATCAACGGGTTCCATTTATTTCGGATTCCCCGGGTTGAATTTGGGGTTGCTTGTCCAGATGATCTTGTTGCTATTTGGTCAGTGATTTACCTGTGATGATGGTGATGTATCCTCCGGTTCTGTTTATTTCGGAACTCCCAAGTTGAATTTGTGGTTACTCGGTCCCTCAGATGGTTGCGATCAGTTCTAAGACCGAAATCCAGTACAGTTGATGTTCAGATGTCTTGGAGGATGGCACCATGAATTGCATACATGCATCTGCATCATTCCCATTTTGCATTTATCCGCATCTAACTCATGTTTATCCATATGCAGGGTACATTCTTGATTGAGATCCTGGTTGAGAGGCATCCTTGTTCCAGATATGAGGACCGACTTGAAAGCTGATGTTGTCTACAGTTTCTTTGATCCAGAGGTTGGCGTGTTGAAAGATATGATAGCATTGATTACGCCTGACCATGTGGGGATGTTCCGTGAGGCTTATGGTGGTATTCTGAAGATGGTTTTCAGGCTCACAGAGGGGGATAGGAGTGCCATCCATACTCTTCTCCAGTTTTATGATCCGGGTTTGAGATGTTTTGTCTTCCCGGATTACTTGTTGGGACCTTTGATGGAGGATTATGCCGGTATCCTGGGTATTCAGGTCAGAAACCAGATTCCTTTCTATGTCACTAAGGAAGAACCTGATGTTGGTGAGATCTCTCGTGCTCTTTATTTGAGCCCAGAAGTGACTAAGAGAGGTTTGAAGGAGAAAGGAAAGTTGCCCGGTTTTCATCTGAGTTTCTTGGAGGCTAAAGCCAAGGAGCATGTTGTTTTGGGTAATTGGAAGGCCGTTTGTGCTTTACTTGCCGTAAGCATTTATGGAATTATTATGTTCCCTACTTAGAAGAACTTTGTGGACATTAATGTCATCCGGGTGTTTGCTCAGAAGAATCCCATCCCTACCTTGATCGGGGATGTTTATTACTCGGTCCATAATCGGAACGAGAAGCGGCGTGGAGGATTAGTTAGATGTTGTGCTCAACTGTTATATAATTGGTTTATGGGATATTTGCCTTCTAGAGGTGCCTTTGGCTTTCTTGACCATACGGTTAATTGGCAACCAAGTTGATGGGTTTGCGAGCCAAGGACATAGCTTGGACTCAAGTTGATGAGTCTGGACGAGATTTCATTTGCAGTTGTGGGAGTTTTCCCAATGTGCCTCTTATAGGAGTTCAAGGTTGTATTAATTATAACCTAACGCTTCTTAAGAGGCAAATGGGGTTTGCTATGGAGGTTCCTTCTCTCGAGCGCGAGATTCAGGAGTCTTTCTACTTCCCGGTTGAGGGTAATCAGTCATCATTGAGGCAAGTGTCTGAGGCGTGGCGTAACATTCAAAGGAAGGGCAAGATTCCTTTTGGTAGAGCTAATAACAGGTATTTTCCTCCATTTGATGATTGGCTCAGAAAGAGGGTTGAGATCACTCGTCTGCCATTCCCTGTGGGTGATCTTTGGTATCCGTTGATTGAGGAGCCACGCTCTTCTGTCAGTATGGAAGAGTTTTTTGAGATGAGGAGGGCAAGAGATCAACTGCAAGCAGAGAAGACTGAGATAGAAATGAGTGTCGCTAGAATTCAAATGGCTAATCAGTAAATCAAGGGGAAAGCAGAAGACCAGGCTAGGATACATGCTCATGAGGTGAAGCGTTTTGAGAAAGACACCGCCTATTACTGTAAGATCCGTCAAGCTTTAGAGTCATCTACGAAGGAGCACGACCTTACCAAAGAGAAGTTGGCTAGAGCTTTGAGGATTATTGAAGATGAAAATAAGAGACAAGTCCTTGTGAAGACTCGGAGGGAAGCTAGAGCCAAAGCCCTTACCGCAGAGTGGGAAGCGAAGCTAAGGATTAAGGAAGAAGAGAAAGCGAAGATTATGGCCGAGAGAGATCATTATCTTGCTGAGAGGGACCATTATTTTCGTCAGATGAAGATTTATCAGAAAGAGGTGGGAAGACTTCGGCTGGAGAACACTGAGCTCAAGCTCGCTATGAAGTTTACCAGGATGGTTGATGATGCAGAGCCTTCTGTGAGACCTTCTTTAGTTAAGACTTTTATTGCAGTGTTATCATGTGTTGGATTACCGTCAGGCATGTTAACGGAATTCACTTGCTTGTATTTCTTTCTGATTCTAGAGGATTATAAAGTTGATTTGTATCAAACATGATGTATGATTCTCGCACGTGTAGCGCACTTTTGCTATACAGTGGTTATTATCAGTCAATGATTGATCTTCAAGCTTTATTTGCTTTTCTGTGTACACTCACATAACACACACATGGTTGGGTGATGTCTTTGCTAAATCATAACTCTCTGTTCCGTATGGTAAAACCATATAATTGATGTCAGAATGTTGTTGTCGGATTATTACCCGTCTCGATGAAACCAGGATCGAAAGACAAAGTGTTCCTCATATGGATAGACATTGCATTCATGCATGAATCATAATAAGTTGTCTTCTATTTTGCAGGTGTCGGTTTCTAACGTGTTTAATTGTTTCAGGAATCATTGCTCGCGCACGCAGAATCATTCCTTTGCACGTAGCTCGTCCGCACAGATACCCTACCAGATGCAACAAACCCAAACTGATGGATCCATCCAACACTGACATTCTTGAGCTGAAAGAGAAGATGAGTGAGTTGATCAACGCCATGCAAGGATTCGCCTTGGGGCAGAAAGCACTCGCCGATAAAGTGGAGAAGCTTGAGCGGGCTTCGGTTGCCAATAGTGGCAATAATCAAGAGGTTACCTCCAACAATGGTCCTGGTGGTTCTAGGGATGGTGGCGATCCCAGAAGGAAGGCAACTACTGCTGGTGTAGTCCTCAACAATGGTGGTGGTTTTGGTTTTGGTGCAGGCGGTGGACTAGGTCCTGTGGGCAACACTCTGAAGGATAATTAGTTTCCTCCTTTCTTTGGGGCTGTGGAGGATAAAGAAGAAGATCAGTTCTCTGTGCTGAACGAGCAGTTTGGTCAGTATGGTGTTCAACCACCAAACAAAGAGATTCAGGTACTAGCAGAGAAGATCAGGGCTCTGGAAAGCCATGCTACTCCTGGGGCTATCAATATGACAAACATGGGGCTGGTTGAGGGGATTGTGATCCCACAGAAGTTTAAAGTGCCCACGTTTGATAAGTACAATGGAAGTTCTTGCCCGAAAACTCATCTTCAAGCCTTTGTCCGAAAGATATCTGCCTACACCATGGATCAGAAGCTCTGGATGTACTTCTTCCAGGATAGCTTATCTGGCGGGTCTCTTGAGTGGTACACCAAGTTGAGATCATCAGATATTAAGAGCTGGCAGGATTTGGGGGATGCTTTCTTCAAACAGTACCAATTTAATGCTGACATGGCACCAAGTCGTACCCAGTTGCAGGGTATGTCTCAAAAGCCGAATGAAGGGTTTTAAGAGTATGCACAAAGGTGGAGATATTTGGTTGCCAGAGTTCAACCTCCGTTGGTAGATCGAGAGATGTCGGATTTGTTCATGGGTACCCTTCAGGGGACTTTTGCTGAAAGGATGGTGGGATGTCCGGTTACCGGCTTTGCAGATATAGTAGTGGCTGGTGAGAGGATTGAAAGTTGGCTGAGACTGGGGAAAATACAGGGAAATGCTCCATCGTCTGGAGTAAAGAAGCCCTTTGGTAATGGTCAGCGCAAGAAGGAGGGTGAATCGAGTGTTGTTTATGCCCAGAGAGGACATGGTAGGGATCATTACTACCAGCATACTGCTGTAGTAACAATTCATGCTGATAATCAACCCGCACAACAACAACAGCAATGGTAGCCATTTCAGCAGAGAACACAATGGGCCGGGTATCAAGTGAGAGGCAGGATGACTGATCGTCAGTTCGACAGGCCACCAATGACGTATGCCCTTTTGTTGAAAAGGTTGAAGGATCTTGGGTTGGTTCAGCTGAGGACGTTGGCTCCGTTGAGACCAGATCAGAGGCCTGCAAGCTATGATGAGAACGCCAAGTGTGAGTTCCATTCTGGTGCCCCCGAATATAATGTTGAGGGTTGTAAGGCCTTTAAACATGTTGTTCAGGACTTGGTAGACTTCAAGGCCATCAATTTTGCACCATCGCCGAATGTTAATGCTAATCCCATGTCGACGCATGGTCAGATGGGGGTGAATGCAATTTTGAAGGATAAGAGGAAAATTAGGGTGATGGACGTGGATCAGTTAAAGACTCCAATGTCTGTGGTCAAGAGACAGTTGTTAAAGAATGGAGTTTTTCCGGGTTGTGATAATTGTTGTGTTGCTTGCACTATCGCTACAAATGGGTGCGTGATAATGAGGGAGACGGTTCAGAGAATGATGGATGAGGGAAGTCTCCGATTTGAGAAAGTTGATTTGGAGAAGGAGGATGTTTCAACAATAACCATTTATTTTGATCATGTCCACTTGTCAGCGCCGGCAGATGCGGCTCCAGTTACCATCACGGTACCGGGACCCATTCCATATGAAAATGATGATGTTGTGCCGTGGGACTATGGTGGGGAGGTGTATTGTAATGGAAAGAGGCAGGAAGATCAGGCTGTAGGTGATATCACCGTTTCAAAGGTGGATAATGCCAGACTTAGTGGTTTCACTCGCAGCGGGAGGTTGTTTGCGCCTGACACGTTAAGGAGTGGGGATGCAGAAAAAGAAAAGAGAGATAAGGCCGAGGCTTTAGCCAGGGAAAAAGGTAAACAGGTGGTGAATGAGGGTACTCCTAGAGCGGCACCGGCGCCTGTTGGGTCGGAAAATGATGTCGATGATGAAGCCGAGGAGTTTTTAAGGATTATCAAGAAGTCTGAGTATAAACTTGTTGATCATTTGCATCAAACTCCGTCCAAGATTTCAATCTTATCTTTGCTGTTGAGCTCAGAAGGGCATAGAGATGCTTTGTTAAAAATCTTGAAGAGGGCCTATGTCCCGCAGGAGATTACGGTCAATCAATTGGAGACAGTGGTGTCAAAGGTCAATGCAAGCCATGGGTTGGGTTTCACTGATCTCGATCTTACTGTGGATGGACGTAATCACAATAAGGCATTACACATTTCGATGGAGTGTAAAGGAGCAGTGCTTTCGCACGTTCTGGTTGATACCGGCTCGTCACTCAATGTGTTGCCTAAGAAGGCCCTGGCTAAGTTGGATTGCGAAAGAGTGGTTTTGAGGCCTACTGATTTGGTGGTTAGAGCGTTTGATGGCTCTAAGAGGGTTGTGTTTGGGGAAGTTGAGCTCCCTATGAATATTGGTCCCGAGGTGTTCAAGTCTGTGTTCTATGTCATGGACATTCAGCCGACATACAGTTGCTTGTTGGATCGACCATGGATACACGCTGCTGGGGCAGTAACTTCGACTTTGCACCAGAAGTTAAAGTATATCTGGGACGGGCAGGTCGTAACAGTTTGTGGGGAGGAGGATATTTTTGTCAGCCAGTTGTCATCATTCAAATATGTGGAAATGGACGGTGAAATGTTTGAAACACCAAGTCAGACGTTTGAAACCGTTAAGGTGGAGAATGCCGTTTTTGCTGAAAGAGAGAAGAAGTCGTCCATTGCTTCTTATAGACAGGCTGTAGAAGTGGTGAAGAATGGAGAGGCCCCAGGTTGGGGAAGAATGATAGACATTGCGGCAAAAGAGGGCAGGTTTGGGATTGGCTATCAGTCGGGCCAAGGCTCATCTGGACAGAATAGAGGACGTCGTCAACCGTTCACGTTCACCAGTGCTGGAATGCTAGATCCAGATCGCGTCTGTGCGGTGGGTGAAGAGATTGACAGTGACGGCGAGCTCGACTCGTGGATAAAACCGTGCCTACCAGGGATGGGGATCCAGAACTGGAAGGCCGAAAAGATCATCACTGTCACTCTGCGTGAAGAGTAATATTTCTGTTTTTCAGTTCTGTTTGCATGAAAGTCATACGTTTTGCCCGAAACGTAATGGTCCATTGTAAGGGCCACCTCATGTGTTTCATTTTGCAATATTTGCATCAGTAATAAATGGAAGTTTTCACATTAAAAGCGGTGTTCTCTGTTTTCATTTATTTTTGCAGTTTGATAAAAATAAAATAAAAATGGCAATGTTTATTTTCATTTTTCTTCCTTTTAATTTGCTTCGTCCCGACTCTAAAGCAATGCATGAATCAACATTCATGCAGATGCGATCATTCTCCAGATCTCATTGATAACAATCCTACTACACCTTTATATGACTTCGACAATCCGATCTATCATGCCGAAGAAGAAGGTGAAGAAGATTGTGAACTGCCAGAGGAGTTAGCCAGGTTATTGAAACAAGAGGAGAAGGTGATTCAACCGCACGAGGAGCAAGTCGAGATTGTTAATCTGGGTACCGAGGAGGTCAGAAAGGAAGTAAAGGTTGGGGCCGCTTTGGAGGTAAAAGTCAAGAGCAGAATGGTAGCGCTGTTGAAAGAGTATGTTGATATCTTCGCCTGGTCTTATCAAGATATGCCATGGTTGGATACCAATATTGTTGTGCACAAGTTGCCATTGAGAGAAGATTGTCCTCCAGTAAAGCAGAAATTGCGCAGAACTCGACCCGAGATGGCCATGAAAATCAAAGAGGAAGTACAAAAGCAGTTGGATGCTGGTTTCCTAGTTGTCACTAATTATCCGCCTTGGGTCGCGAACATTGTGCCGGTGCCGAAGAAGGATGGAAAGGTGAGGATGTGTGTGGACTACCGGGATTTGAACAGAGCTAGCCCAAAGGATGATTTCCCATTACCTCACATCGATGTGTTGGTAGATAATACAACTCAATTCTCGGTGTTTTCCTTCATGGATGGCTTTTCCGGCTATAATCAAATTAAAATGTCGCCAGATGATATGGAGAAAACAACGTTCATCACACCATGGGGCACTTTTTGCTATAAGGTGATTCCATTCGGTCTCAAGAACGCCGGTGCCACGTATCAAAGGGCTATGGTGACTTTGTTTCATGATATGATTCATCATGAGATCGAATGTTATGTTGATGACATGATAGCAAAGTCCCAAACAGAAGAGGGGCATTTGGTAGACTTGGCCAAGTTGTTTGACCAGTTGAGACAATTCAAATTGAGGTTGAATCCGAATAAGTGCACTTTTGGAGTACGGTCCGGTAAGTTGCTGGGGTTTATTGTGAGTGAAAGAGCAATCGAGGTTGACCCTGCTAAAGTAAAAGCGATACAAGAAATGCCTGAACCGAGAATAGAAAAAGAGGTTCGTGGTTTCTTAGGTAGATTGAACTACATTTCACGGTTCATATCTCATCTAACAGCCACGTGTGAACCCATATTCAAGTTGTTGAGAAAAGATCAAACGGTCAGGTGGAATGATGATTGCCAAGCGGCATTTGAAAAAATAAAAGAATATTTGCATGAGCCTCCAATTCTGATGCCTCCTGTGGAAGGGCGACCGTTAATCCTGTACTTGACAGTCCTCGAGGGGTCTATGGGGTGTGTACTGGGACAGCATGACGAGTCTGGTCGAAAAGAGCATGCAATTTACTACCTTAGCAAAAAGTTTACCGACTGTGAAACAAGATATTCACTGCTCGAGAAAACTTGTTGTGCTTTGGCATGGGCTGCTCGCCGACTGAGACAGTATATGCTGGTTCATACCACTTTGTTGATTTCCAAGATGGATCTGATCAAGTATATATTTGAGAAGCCAGCATTGACAGGACGGGTTGCGAGATGGCAAATGATTTTGACTGAGTACGATATCCACTACACTTCTTAGAAAGCAATCAACGGGAGTGTATTGTCTGATTACCTCGCCCAGCAACCCATTGAGGATTATCAACCGATGAAATTTGAGTTCCCTGATGAGGACATCATGTTTCTCAAATCGAAAGATTGTGAGGAACCTATCCCGGAGGAGGGGCCTAACCCTGAGTCCGAATGGATTCTGATGTTTGATGGGGCCGTTAACGTGAATGGTAGCGGAGTTGGTGCTATTTTGGTTACGCCGAAGGGATCCCACATTCCTTTTGCTGTCCGGCTAATATTTGAATGCACCAACAACGTGACTGAATACGAAGCTTGTATCTTGGGTGTCTAAGAGGCGATTGATTTGTGAATCAAAAACCTTATTATCTATGGAGATTCAGCTTTGGTTGTGAACCAGGTTAATGGGAAGTGGCTTACGCATCAATCTCACTTAATTCCATATCGGGATTATACGAGGAGGTTGTTGACGTTTTTCACCAAGGTGGAACTACACCATGTGCCGAGAGAAGAAAATCCTTTGGCAGATGCTTTGGCTACTCTGGCCGCCTTGATTAAAGTGCAGTGGTGGAATCAATTCCCTAGTGTTGAGGTAGGACGGTTGGATAGACCGGCTTATGTGTTTGTTGTCGAAACAGTGTCTGATGATGAAAAGCCGTGGTATTATGACATCAAGCGTTATCTGGAAACCCAAGAGTATCCTGAGGGAGCGTTTAAGAAGGACCGAAAGACTCTGAGGAGATTGGCCATGGCGTTCTATCTGAATAAAGATGGGGTTTTGTACAAGAGGAATTTTGATTGGGTTTTGCTCAGATGTGTCGATGACAAAGAAGCAAGCCAATTGATGAAAGAGGTGCACGAGGGGTCGTTTGGTACCCACTCCAGTGGAAATGCGGTGGTGAAAAATTTGCTAAGAGCTGGTTATTACTGGATGACAATGGAGGCTCAGTGTTTCAACTTCGTGCGGAAATGTCATAAATGCCAGATTTATGCTGACAAGGTGCACGTACCCCCAAATCCGTTGAGTTTAATGTCGTCTCCGTGGCCGTTTGCTATATGGGGGTATTGATATGATCGGAAAGATCGAGCCTACAGCTTCGAATGGGCACCGGTTCATATTGGTGGCTATTGATTACTTCACCAAGTGGGTGGAAGCGGCGTCTTATGCAAACGTGACGAAACAGGTTGTTTCCAGGTTCCTGAAAAGAGACATCATTTGTAGATATGGGGTCCCTGAAAGAATCATCACTGATAATGGTTCTAATCTCAACAATAAGATGATGGTAGAACTGTGCCGGGAGTTCAAGATTGAGCATCACAATTCTTCTCCTTATCGCCCAAAGATGAATGGGGAGGTCGAGGCGGCTAATAAGAATATTAAGAAGATTGTGCAAAAAAATGGTCGTGACCTATAAGGATTGGCACAAGATGTTGTCGTTTGCGTTGCATGGGTATCGAACCTCGGTGTGTACATCTACTGGGGCAACGCCTTTCTCGCTTGTGTATGGGGTGGAAGTTGTGCTACCAATTGAGGTCCAGATTCCGTCATTAAGAGTCTTGATGGATGTGAAATTAGAAGAGGATGAATGGGTAAGGGCTCGGTATGAAGAGTTGAGCCTAATTGAGGAAAAGAGGTTGGCAGCCATTTGTCATGGGCAGTTGTACCAGCAGCGAATGAAGCGTGCTTTTGACCGAAAGGTGCGACCTCGTGTGTACCTTGTGGGAGATATGGTGTTGAAAAGGATCCTTCCTCCTCAGAATGATCGTCGGGGCAAGTGGACACCTAATTATGAAGGTCCATTCGTGGTCAAGAAGGTTTTCTCTGGCGGAGCCTTGTTGTTGACGGCCATGGATGGTGAGGATTTTCCATCCCCTGTGAATGCGGACGCAGTTAAAAAATACTTCGTGTAAGAGACCCGCTGGACGAAAAGAATAAAATAGTACAGGCAAAAATGGGCATCCCGGCGAACCAAAAAAAAATGAAAAAGGGTTCGGGCAAAAATTAGGGATAAAAGGAAAAACTGTACACCCGGCAAGTCGAAAACCCTACAAGGGCGGCCTGGGCAAAAAAGGGTATCCCGGTGGACTGAAAACCCGAAAGGGCGGTCCAAGCAAAATAGGGAAGGAAACGAACAACTGCGTCTAGCATGGTCGTTTGTACTTTGGTTAAGACACATGGATAATCTGAAAGCGGAGATCGGTCGGAAGCGCCTTGTTTCGGAAGGCAGAAAGTGCGGAGAATCTTGAGGACATATGGGTTGTAACCGGGTTGGAACTCGATGAGATCACGGGTTCACATTGCCATTAGGATAGATTTTCCTTTTGTGCGCAATTACCTCTTTTTAGGGATTGCTTCCAGTGTATCGCTCAGTTACGAGCCACCTTTCTCAATCAATAAAATGCATATTCAGTCAAATGATTTTGTTTTTTGTTTTCATTACCGCTTTGATTGCAAAAACATCTGTTTGTCTTGATAAGAATCTTTGCATTTTGAGATGTAGGGGTCCCTTCCAATGCATGTTTATAGGGTTGAAAACTTGAAATCTTATTCGGAAGGTTGAGTGACCTGGGTGTTTTTGGCGCACCTGGGGCACGTTTTATCTAACGATCTCTTTTGCAGGTGCTGTTGGTTATTTTCGCTCACTTGCAGGTTGTGATATGAGGCGTTTTTGACAAAAGAATCCTTTGAGGTCTAATCAGGGACAAGGAGTTGAAGGATGGTGTAAAGACGACGAAAGAATTGCAACGATCCTAGAGGGTTAATCAAGAAGACTCTTCAAAGTCTGAAGAAGTGGAAAGTTGACATTGTGGTTAGATGGTGAATGCCAGTGTTCAGCGAGTCGACGGGTGTTCCATGTTATGTATTCCGTATTTCCCCTAGCAGGGTTGAGATTGTCATTTCCCCAGCAGGTCTGGCGATTGTTGTTTCCTCGGCAGGGGTGTGCGTTCGTAGTTTCCCCAGTAAAGTCCCCAAGCAGATCGGGTTCAGTGGAGGTCATCCCTAGTAAGGGTTGCTCTTTCCTCGGCATCAGGGTTATCCCAAGCAGGATTGGAGATTGGAGTGATATCGAGTTCCTCAGCAGAGTTGCTCGTTCCGTCCCCTGAGGGGGATGTTTTTTATGCATTCATCATTTAGAGAAGCATAGCATATTGCATAATTAATTGCGTAGAATTTCCATGGTTATGGAGCATTACGCTGTAAAACTCATGCATCGGCATTGCAAGCATAAACTAGTCTCGAGCCGTGGTTACCGTTTGAGAATTGGTTTAGCTGGTTGGTGAAGATGTTACTCTGAGGAGTTTGACATCGTGATTTTGAATCCACAGTATTCCCCAGTAGTGCGATATTGAGGGAAAATTTTCTGTCATTCGGAGATGGAAGTGAAGATTGGAGAATGTTACGCGATCAGCGCGGAGATTGGGGTCCATCAGGAGAAAAGGAGATGCAGAGTGTCTTCTGGAGAACGGGGTTCAAATGGAGAACGGGGTTCATTGTTTGGAAGTAAAATCAAAGAAGTTTTGGGGGTTCAAGAAAATCAAAAATAATAATAATAATAACAACAAAGAGAAAATCCCCAGCAGAAGTGGCATTCAGGCCAATTTTCCGATGTTCAGATCGAAGAAGTTTCCGACGTTCAGGTCGATGCAACTTGTGGCATTCAGGCCAGCTTTCCGGTATTCAGACCGAAGTGGCATTCAAGTCAATTTTCCGATGTTCAGATCGAAGAAGTTTCCGACACTCAGGTCGATGCAACTTGTGGCATTCAGGCCAGCTTTCCGGTATTCAGACCGAAGTGGCATTCAGGCCAGTTTTTCCCGATGTTCAGATCGAAGAAGTTTCCGACGTTCAGGTCGACGCAACTTGTGGCATTCAGGCCAGCTTTCCGGTATTCAGACCGAAGTGGCATTCAGGCCAGCTTTCCGGTATTCAAACCGAAGTGGCATTCAGGTCAGCTTCCCGGTATTCAGACCGAAGTGGTATTCAGGCCAATCTCTCGGTGATCAGACCGATATTAATAATCTCATATCTTCCGATGCTCAGATCGAAGTCATTTCCAGTATTCAGACTGATGAGCGGCATTCAGGCCATGGTTATTTCTGTGTACCATTTATTTTGGCATCCAGGTTAACATTCTTTTTTGGTATTCAGGCCGACTCTCACCGTACCAGACGGATTCTTCTTTCAGGACCACCTCTTTGCCGATTCTGACAGGAATTGTTACTTAATTCGCAGCGGAGCGTAAATTGTTCGTTTGTTCTTGGTATTCAACCACTCTTCACCCTGATCATCTGAAAGAGGAGGCTGTTCATATCGACAGGTTCACAGTGGATTGAATAGGGGCAACTGTAACACCTCAAAATTTGCCCTCCTCTTCTTGAGACTAGTTTGACACATTGCATTTCATGCTTAGAGCATTAGGCATTGCATTTTTCATATCATATGGAAATAAGAAGGTCATCCTCCAAAGTCTTTTCAAAAGATGGAGAAGTTAAGTGACTCAAGCCTGAGGGTCTCTATGAATTGATTATAAACCATCTGAGGGTTTGCTTTTCATCAGGGTTTCTTGATTCTTCAAAGGTCTTGAGCATCATATTGTTTGCAAGAATATATTACCATCATCATGGTTCTATCATCATCAAGGGTTTCATAGTTCATTCTCAGATTCCTCTGGACTAGGGTTGTGACCTCTGGTCAACCCTAATCAATGCCATTCTTCCCACTAGGGTTTCTCAAAGAGATGAGGTATTTTCTTGGGATGAAGATCACATGATTATCATAAGGGGCTTACATGTGCTAGGTTTTCATTTTGATCAATTTCCTCAAGTGGTAGAGGCTCAAGTGGATCAAGGCATTTCAAGGTCATCTAAGGACCAAAAAGTCAATTGTGCAGTCAACGGAGGGCTATGAGGTGGGTAAATGAGTTGAGACACCTTAATCATGTTCAAAAGGGGTCCATTCATCATTTTAAACATCCATCTTGGAGATTCAAAGGTCATGGAAAGAGTTACCAAAAATGGAAAGTGACCTATAATTCAAAGTTTCCAAATTTGGCAAGTTTTTGGTCCACTTTCAACTTGACTTTTCAATATCAAGGATGTTTCAAATGGATTTTTGGTGAACATGAAAGTTGTAGATCCTTGTCTCCCATTTCTAAAAAGCCGTAATTCATGTCCATATGATGAATGGTTAAGGAGTTATGGCCATTTGATCACAAGGTGTGAATGGAAATTCAAAATGGCATAACTTTTGATACAATGCTCTAATTTGGCCCATTCTTTTTGCAAAATGCCTCTCATGATCAAGGCATCTTAAAATGAAATCATTTGGCTCCTTTGTGCAAACTAAGCTTCAAGGAATTATGGTCAAAGATCACATTATTTCACATTAGTTCAAAGGATGGTATCATGCTAAAAATCAAAATTCACAAAGAATCAAGGCAAGGCTTCGATTCAGCATTCTTCATGGACCATATTTGAGTGGAAATAAGCCATTGCCATGCATGAGGGAGGCATGTATATTCACTATTTCACAACATGTGCAAATTGGAAGAAATATTCAACATTCACTTTTGGCTTAATATGCAAGCAAACAAATACTCAAATCTTAGCCCTTGATTGTTCATGAGAGGATTGGAAGCCTAGCATGGGAAACCATACGTGTATTATGGCCATGAGAGTTCACTTTTCATTTTTTGCAAATGGCTTAACAACTCACTAATCATGATTAATGGATGGTTAAGTTGATTTTCAGTGTGATTAGCATGAAGTATAAATACCAAAACCCTAGCCATAACTGTCATAACTAACTTTTGAGATAAAAAATTCAAGAAACTCTCCAAATTTTCTCTCTCTTTGAATCTCCATTTTCTCCACACAATTCTCAAAAATCCTTGCATATTCTTGATCATCATGCTTCACTGATCAAGAATCAGCATTTGTTTGGTGCAATTCATCAAGATTTGGAGCAGTTCATGTGCATTCTCATGAAGATGGAAGTTGGAAATTGAAGTGAATTCAGAAGGTTTCAAGCATTGCTTCTTGCACAAAGCTTCAACAGAAGTTCATAGGAGTGGATCTGGAGCTCCATAGCTTGTGAGGACATAATTTCAGAAGCTTCCATTTCAAGGTGACCAAATTTTCGTCCTCTTATTTTGCTGATTTAAGGTCATAGATGTGTAGATCTTGATTAGTAGAGCACGAATATATGTTTAGATTTGAAAATGGTTGAGAATTGAGGCTGTTAGGTTAGATGAAAGTTTAGATCTAGGATTTTATTCTCTTCGATTTGCAAGATACATGAAGAATTAGGATGATCCAAGGCCATATTTGAGATCCTTGTTGAAGGACGGTTCGAACGGTATAACTTTTGTGGATTTCTGGAAAATCTCACGGCGGAGCCACCGTAGGGCTCGCCGGAGAAGACGACCGGAGCTATAGCTCCGGCGTCTGTAAGTTGGTTAGGGTTTTGCTGAGGTGTATTACATGTGTGTCACTGCGTGGCAAATTGATTGGATGATGTTCTTTTGACCATAGCCACGCACGCATTGACTGGTGATTAGGCTGATGAGGTGTTTTAATGAAACGCAGCGTTTCATTGGTTCAAATGAGAGCCATTGATCTCATCAGCGCGCCACATCTGATGGTCCAGGATTTTCCAGATTTTTATTTAAATATTATCATTTCCCTCCTATGTCATTGCATATTTCAATAGTTTTTGGTTATTTTGTAAAATTCATAAAAAATGCAAAAATAGTCCAATTTAATCCCAATTTTTTTTCATAGTTTTGTTTTGATCTCTACTATTTTTTTATGTTAATTTCATGAATTATTGATGTCTGGATTTTTATTTGTGAATTTTTGAATGAACATTGTGCTAAATTGATATATTGTGTTCAATGCCTTGTGAAATCCTCATCTTTGAGCTATCTGATCCAATTTTTTGTATGCTTGACATTTACACATGATATGAATTTTTGGTCACTAGTTTGGATTTTTTCTCACATGGCATCATTATTTTTGACACATGGAGATAAATGTGACAATTTGTGTCACATTTTGGACATTGAATTTGTGCATTTTTGTTCATATAGCATTTGCATCATTCTGGATTTGATCTTTTGCATATTGCTTGTTCATGACATGAGGAACTTGTATGAAAAATATCAAATTCATTGCATGCATTTATGATTTGATGTCAATTTTCTAAGTTGGAAGTTCATTTTGTGCATATTTTTGGTCATTGCATGGCATAGGCCAATTGAGGCATTTGATTATTGACTTGATGCTGGTCCTTTTGAGGACATTTTGTGGAGTGTTTGAAGGTTCAATGTGTAGAAGATTGGGTTCTGTTTTGGTCATTTGGTTAAGTTTTGAATTCATCTCTTATGACATTGTTTGTTGGTGTTTTGTTGTGTACATAAACTAACTTTGTCACTTGTTTCAGGTGTGGATACTCATTGATGATATTGTGGAATACAAAATGCATTGAGTACTAACCTATGTGTGTTTTTTAGGGTTCTAATTGATATGGAGAGATCATGAGCTCATTTGAGTGCTTGGGCATTATGCATTGCATTATGTAGCTGTTAGAGGGTTTCACTGTTTGTTTTCTGTTTTTTTTTACTTGAGTATTAACTATTTAGTCTTTGTACAGGTACCTTAGTTGCTTGCTTGATTTTGCTTTTGCTTAAGCTTTGGATTGTGGTTAATACACCACTTAGGTAGTTATTTCCTTACTTCATGTAGTCTGTGTGAGAGAATTCTTTACCTTGAATTAATTTTTAATGATAGCAAATTGTGTGATCATCATCCAAATGTTGGTTGTGCATTGCATTACATGATACATGTGTGTTTTATTATGTTTTTCATCCCACTCTATTGTTGCATAACTGTACATATAAACCTACATTGATACTTCCCTTTAAATAACAATTAAAATGCATTTTATGTCAGTAAGCATCGATACATAAAGCCTCTGCATCGATACATACAGCATGTGATAAATCTCAAAACCTTTCTGTTCAGTATGCATCGATGCATACGAGTCATGCATCAATACATGGAAGACAAAAAAAACTCTATGCATCGATACACACGATCCCTGCATCGATACATGACCAATTGAAACAGCCTGTGTATCAATACATGCGCATTAGGCATCGATACATACCAGTGAGATAATCACATGCATCGATACACACGAATTATGCATCGATACATGATTAATAAATTTCACCAAAAATTCATATAACTTACAGTATGCATCGATACACACCCTTGTGCATCAATACATAAAGCTGTTTCATGTTATAACAGCAACTGTTTTGCAGCATATAAAAGACAGGTTACAACAGCAGTGCAAAAACACGAATTCATTGAGGGAAAACAATTGAACACAGATCAAAAGCAGTGTTGGAGCAATTGTTTGAGAGCAATTAGAAACCTGAAAGAGACTTCATCTTCTTCATCTTCTCAATCACTTTTCTTCAAGAACATTTACACATAAACATTCTTGTTCTTTGGATTAAAGAAGCATCGAGATAACGTTCAGTGGTACGATCAAGGATCTAGCTGTGGTTTGCAGTGGAACGATCGAGGATCTAGCTGAGTCGAAGATTGAAGGGGGTTTCTAGGAAAAACCTACTGGTTTGTCCTTCAAGAACTGGAGTGTTCTTGAGGGTTTGGGGAGTCACGTTTGCAGAATATATTCAGCCGCAGCGTTGCGTTTGGAGATCGGGGGATTTCGCAAGCAGGTCGTGGAACCGGTGAATTGTTTGCAATTTCGTGCAGGAAAATCTTGATCGTGCTCAGATCAAGTGAAGGTTCATACAAGAAGAGGTTCTTAGAGTTTAGAATTCTGTCTTTGTATCATAACCTTGTATCAACGGATTCGGCAATAATTGATAATCAAAGTTCTCAATTTCATTTGAAATTGAGAGGGAGACGTACCCACACGCGAGGACGACGTGGGGAACTTCCTTACCAAATCTCTGCGTATCGTACTCTTACCTTACTCCTCTTTACGTTTTTCAAACTATTTTCGCAATTTCAGTTAGTGTGTGGTGATTGTTTCTTTTTCAAGACAGCATTGGCAAGAAAACTTTAATCAAACTCCATTGCTGTTTATCATCGATCACATACACACCAACTGTTTGATAAAACGGTTAGCTAGATTTTATTCATTGGAAATAGACTTTAATGATAAGTGCATTCAATTAGTTAAAATTCTGGTGTGAACTGTTTCTGTCATTCTCATTAAAATCCAGCAATTTAACTTGTGTGTCCGGCTTTCTAGTAGAGGTTCAGAATAGACGGAAGTCGATTCGGGACTGATTTTTCCGCCAACTTTGAAAACTCTGATTAAATTTCAAATCCGTTAAATTAAAAAGAGGTGATCTATTCACCCCCCCTCTTGATCACTAGCCACACCGTCTAACAAGTGGTATCAGAGCGCCGGTTCGCTGGTGCTCTGTGGCTGCCTGTAACAGTATGGATTCTGAACCAAAGGGGGCGTATAATAGAGCGCCTATTTTCAACGGTGAAAATTATGGCTACTGGAAAGACTGCATGCGAGTTCATATAAATTTTGTGGATAGGTTAGTATGGGCTGCCATTGAAAACGGTCCGTTTCAAATCACTATGACAAATGCGGCTGGCGCCATAGTACCTAAACCAGAAGATGATTGGAATGAGAAAGATGAGAAAAAGTGGTCGTGTGATTGGAGAGCTCGAAACATGTTAATTTCAGCACTTGGTGTTGATGAGTATTATCGAGTATCCCATTGCACGACAGCTAAAGATATGTGGGACGCTTTAGAAGTTGCCCATGAGGGTACTACTGAAGTAAAACAGTCCCGCATTAACACACTCAATCAAGAGTTTGAGCTCTTTCGCATGAAACAAGGAGAATCCATCTCCGACATGCAAAAGAGATTCACCCATCTAACTAACCGATTGAATGCTCTTGGAAAACCTATTTCCAATGAAATTGCTACTAATAAAATTCTCAGGTGTCTTAGCAGGGAGTGGCAACCTAAAGTTACAGCAATCAAGGAAGCCAACGATCTTACAAGACTTACGATTACAACTCTGTTTGGAAAGCTGGAAGAACATCAGCAAGCTTTGGAAAGTCTTGAAAAATATGAGAATAAAAGTAAGAAGGAAAAGGAGAAGAAAAGAGACAAAGAGGGAGAGAAGAAGCCAATAGCTCTTGTGGCCTTTAGCTCTAAGTCCTCACGAAAAGAGCAAAGCGACAATGATTCAAGTAGTGACAAAGACTCGGATGATGAGGAAATGGGACTGTTTGTAAGGAGATACAATAGATTCATTCGAAAGAATGGAGTCAAGCATTCCGACAAAAATCTCATGAAGTTTCGAAAACAATCTACAAATTCGAAACAAGAAGAGAACAAGAAGAGTAGAGGAAGAGGATCCTGTTTTAATTGTGGTAAATCTGGACACTATAAAATGGACTGCCCTATGAAGTATAAGGATCAAAGAAAAGATTCGCCAAAAGGGTACAGCAAACAAAGAAGAGCGTATATTGCATGGGAAAGTGATAGTGATTCATCAAGCACACAAAGCTCAAGTGATGATGATGAAGCTGCAAATCTGTGCCTTATGGCTCACACAAAAAATCTGTCCTACCACAAGAAGAAAAACAATGACAAAAAGGTAAAACAAGCCTATTACAATAATTTCTCCTCTATGTCTTTTTCGGAACTAAAAATAGCTTTTGAAAAACTGCATAACAAAGCTGTAGATGCTTTTAAAAGACTATCTTCCGACAAACATATCTTCTCATTTTTGGAAGGTAAAGTAAACAAAGCTGAAATTGATTTAGAAGCATTGAAAACTAGTATTGCAGAAAATTCAAAAACTATTGACATTGACGGATGTAGTAGAGTTAGGTATTGTGACGCATGTTATATTTGGCAAAAAGAGGTAAACACTCTTAAGGTCAAATTAGAGAAAGCGCTACAACCTAAAGTTACTTATGCCGTTGACCCCAAGTTGTTTAAGAAGTCATTGAATCCTCCATATGCAAAATACTCTTTTATTCTAAAGGATTCAATGAACAAGAAACAACAAACACATCATCATGGTTTATGTCATTATTGTTGCCATGCTGGCCATACCATTGAGAAATGCAAATTTAGGAGATTTCTTGTCCCTGAAGGCATTTATCAATGGAAGCCAAAAGGCAACCATGTTAGCACTTACCCACTTGGACCCAATGAAAATTGGGTACCAACTTCTCTCTTTTGATGTTGTAGGATGAGTGCCTTGCCTCCGCAGATAGAAGGTGGTTTCTTGACAGCGGCTGCTCGAGGCACATGACCGGTGACATATCGCTCTTTATAGACTTCAAGGCAAAGAAGAAAGGATATGTCACTTATGGAGACAACAACAAAGGAGCTATACTCGGCAAAGGTAGTGTAGGTAATCCCTCCACCACTACTATTTTAAATGTCCATTTAGTTGAGGGACTTAAACACAATTTGTTAAGCATAAGTCAACTATGCGACATGGGCTATAAAGTGTCGTTTACAAAAACTTGCTGCATAATTGAACATGTTGAACAAAACATTGTGTTTAAGGGTGTAAGAGTAAACAATATCTATATGCTTGACTTGTTTGATGTACCTTTAACAAATACTAAATGTTTAGTCACCTTGAATGATGATTCTTGGCTTTGGCATAGACGTTTAGCGCATGTTAACTTCGATTTGCTAAATAAGGTTGTATCTAAGGATCTAGTAGTCGGTCTACCAAAAATAAAATTTTCAAAAGACCACCTATGCGACGCGTGCCAAATGGGAAAGCAAACAAGGGTGTCCTTTAAATCTAAAAATGTAATTTCAACTTCACGACCCCCTGAGCTTCTCCATATGGACCTCTTTGGACCTTCTAGGAAAAAGAGCCTAGGTGGAAATTACTATGGCTTTGTAATAGTTGATGACTACTCTAGATTCACTTGGACTATATTCCTTCATAGCAAAGATGAAACTTTTTCTGCTTTTAAAAATTTTGCAAATCTGTCCCAAAACAAAATGAATTCCAAAATAGTTACAATTCGTAGCGATCATGGTGGTGAGTTTCAAAATTACCACTTTGAGAAGTTTTGTGACAAGTATGGTATTGAGCATAACTTTTCAGCCCCTCGCACTCCACAACAAAATGGCGTCGTGGAGCGTAAAAACGTGTTTTAGAGGAGTTGGCAAGAACAATGCTTAATGAGGGTGGATTACCAAAATACTTTTGGGCTGATGCTGTCAGCACGGCCTGTTATGTTCTAAACAGAATCTCAATTCGCACTATTTTAAACAAAACTCCTTATGAACTTTTGAAAGGAAGAAGACCAAACTTGTCACATCTTCACGTATTCGGTTGTAAATGTTTTGTTTTGAATAACGGTAAGGAAAACCTTGGGAAGTTTGATGCAAAAGCGGATGAAGGTATCTTTCTTGGTTACTCACTGTCAAGTAAAGCATATAGAGTGTAAAATAAGCGTTTACTTACTGTTGAAGAATATGTTCATGTTTCTTTTGATGAGTCTTATCCGAAAAATGTCGGAAAAGGTATTTCTTTTGATGACGCAGGTGTATCTACAGAAGACATACTCAAGGAAGCTGTTGAGGAAACTGATCAGTCCAAAACAGCTGCCCATGAGAAGGAGGAAGATACTAGTCATGAAGAAATTGAGGAAGAAAAGACAGCTGAAGTGAATGATCTTCCAACAGCTTGGAGATCCTCAAAAGACCATCCCATTGACAACATCTTGGGAGACATTTCAAAGGGAGTAATGACTCGTTCTAAGATAAGTAATTTTTGTTCTCACTTCGCGTTTGTTTCACAAGTAGAACCTAAGAATGCCAAAGAGGCCTTGATTGATGAATTTTGGCTAATGGCCATGCAAGAAGAGCTTAATCAATTTAAAAGAAATGACGTTTGGGAACTTGTTCCTCGTCCGCGAGATCATCATATCATAGGCACTAAGTGGGTTTTTAGGAACAAGCTTGATGAAAACGGAGTGATTACTAGGAACAAGGCACGTTTAGTAGCACAAGGGTATAACCAAGAGGAGGGCATAGACTATGAGGAAACTTATGCTCCAGTTGCTCGCCTTGAAGCTATACGTCTTTTGCTTGCCTATGCGTGTTCTAAGGATTTTAAGCTTTACCAAATGGACGTAAAGAGTGCCTTTCTTAATGGTGTCATAAATGAAGAAGTATATGTTTCACAACCTCCCGGTTTTGAAAATGCTGAAAATCCAGATCATGTTTACAAATTAAAACGAGCTTTGTATGGTCTTAAACAAGCCCCTCGGGTTTGGTATGAAAGGCTTAGCAAATTCCTAATTGATCATGGATATTCAAGAGGTAAAGTGGACAATACTCTCTTTATTAAACACAAAGGGAAGCACATTCTTTTAGTTCAAGTTTATGTCGACGATATCATATTTGGTTCAACTAACATTCACTTGGTCGAAGAATTTTCTAAGGTTATGCAGGGTGAATTTGAGATGAGTCTAATGGGGGAGCTGAACTACTTCCTAGGACTGCAAATAAAGCAACTTGATGAGGGTACAGCAGTATGTCAAACAAAATACTGCAGAGAACTACTCAAGCGCTTTGGAATGAATGATTCAAAATCAATCGACACCCCAATGCCTACCAACGGAAATCTAGATAAGGATGAGCACGGTAAGTGTGTAGATGTCAAAAGGTTCAGAGGTATGATTGGATCTCTCTTATATCTTTCTGCTTCTAGACCAGACATCATGTTTAGTGTTTGTATGTGTGCACGCTATCAATCAAATCCTAAGGAATCGCACCTAAAAGCGGTGAAGCGCATATTTAGATATCTTCACGGAACACCTAAATATGGGCTTTGGTACTCCAAAGGAAGTGATTGTAGCTTAGTAGGGTACTCCGATTCTGATTTTGCTGGCTGCAAATCAGATAGGAAAAGCACAAGTGGCACATGTCACCTGTTTTCAAACTCCTTGGTCAGTTGGCATAGCAAAAAGCAAGTTTCTGTGGCTTTGTCAACTGCAGAGGCTGAATACGTTGCAGCCGGTAGTTGTTGCGCTCAGATTTTATGGCTGAAACAGCAACTACAAGACTTCAACATTCAAATCAAACGTATTCCTATCAAATGTGACAACACCAGTGCCATAAACCTTACTAAAAACCCTGTTTTACACTCACGCACTAAACACATAGAGATCAGACATCATTTCCTTCGTGATCATGTTGAAAAAGAAGACGTTGTCTTTGAGCACGTTGATTCCAAAAATCAGCTCGCTGATATTTTCACTAAACCGTTGGCAACGGAACCTTTCTTCAACATTCGTCGCGAATTGGGAATCTTAGATCTTTCTCAATTGATGTCATAAGAATGTTATCTCTTAATTATATTATGCCTCACCATGGTTGATAAGAGCTGTTTTAGATGTCAATTATCCATCACAAGAGTTCTCCAACAGAGGTAATATTAATCCTTTCTACAACTTTCTTATTGCTAAGTGATTGTGTATGTTAGAACAAATGTTCTTACTCTAGTTGATATAAAATTTGATTGCATATACTCCTTGTCTATATTGTGTGCACATTAACAATCCGACTTCTGAATCTCTGTTGAGCATAATCATCATGACATAGTGCATAATGCATATTCATACTGCATTAAAATTCATTAAAAGATAGTTCAGCATCAGTATGCATCGACACAAACGAAGCATGTATCGACCCATACATTCTGAAATTCAAATTTTTTAAAAACTGCTTCAGGATGCATCGATGCATCCATCGCATGTATCGATACACATGCCCATTGTGAATCTTTGGCATCGACGCATGACCTTCTGCATCGATACATACTGATGCTATCTGAATTAAATGCATTTCTTTCTCTCTCATGCATCGACACATCAGCCAATCATATCACTTCCTGTCTCATTACTTCATATCATCTGCCCTCAAAAAACCCCAAAACCAGTGGCTAACCCTAATCCTCCTCATCTTCACTCTCTCTCTAAAACCCTAAATCTCACATCACCATGCCTCCACGCACTATTCCAGCCAGAGCCAAAGGAAAAGGAAAGGGAAAGGAAACAGCCGGTACATCTCAGCAACCACCAGAAGTTCCTTCAAATGCCTTAGAGCTCCTTCATCCTGCTGTTGCTGCTGAATTTGAAGAGTCCTTCAAGACAAGGTTAGTCATGAAACCTCACGTCTTTGATAAAACAGATGCCATTCACCTACACCTAAATGAAGTGGTTGAACTCTTACATGCACAAAGACTTGGGTCGTTTCTGTCCACAAAGGATGATTATCATGAGGATTTCATTCGGGTCTTTTATGCTGGCTTACAAACTGGTAGAGGCTATATGTTCCGGTGTTCTATCGGAGTCAGAACATATACCTTTGAAGCCTCTGATTGGGAAACGGTGTTTCAAATGCCGCTTCCGTCGATGGCTGTCAAGTCCTGGCATGACCTGCACTTTGATCCTGAATTTGACATGAAAGATTTTACTCCTTCTATCCTAAAGATTGATAGACCGTTGAGTGAAGATGAACACGTCACGTCAGGTATGATCAAACAAACTCCGCGTATTCTTCACTGGATTATTACACACATTCTGCGTCCAACCAACAGTGGCCACTCTCGGTTGGATAGGCCTAGCATACATCTTCTCTACATTCTGCAAAATAAGATTCTCTTAAATTGGGCGAACTACTTTGTAAAACGTCTATTTTTTGTACGAGACAGCTCCAAAACTGTGGCTCTAGGGTATGCCTCTCAAATAATGAAAATTCTTAAGTTTTGGAAAGTTGCAATACCTATTGTGCCTCTTCTATCTCCATCTGCAGCTCAAGAGTTTGACTCTGCCACTCTATCGCATATGGGATATCGGTGGGACAAGGACCGCAAATGCTTCTATTTCTTCGAAAGAAAATCCAAAACCAGAGTTTACAATTTTGACGTGCCTTCGGAACGCATCCATGTTGCTGAAGATCAGCCTGATGAAGAGATGCAGGATGCGGCTGAAACAGATGCACCACAAGCTGAAGCCAATACTGGTTGGGGAGATTGGGTGCCACGAAGGTGGTCTCCCACCAACTATGTACCTGAACCTACAGCCCCTCCATTCTCCGGTGGAACTTCAGCCTCCACACCAACTGCGGACATCACTCATATGCTTCAACAGATGGAACTTGTCAACAAAGAACGCCATGAAGAAGCACGGTACTGGCATGTTCAACAATCTGAATGGCACAACGAGCATCGTGACTGGCATGATGAGCACACACGGATGTATCAAAATCAACACGCTTGGCACCAAGACTTGGTTAAATGGCATCAAGTTTTCTACAACGAAATGTCCGGCTTTATGGATGACTGCCGTGAAAATCCTGGGATTATGGACAGTTTTAGAAGCATTGAAGTTCAGAACCGATTTAGGCAATACTCCTTCATGGGCCAAAATCCAGACACAATGCCTCCTCCTCCGCCTCCGCCAAGCTACCGAGATCCTGACAGACATGATGAGGAGTCCTGTGGTGGCAACAATCCAAATTAACCCACCTGCATTTCATCTCATAGCATTTCATCTCATATTGCTCTAGTTTTTCTTTTGTTGCACACTATGGTTTAGCTTATGTAACTCTTAAACTCGTTCGTATCTTTAAAATGCTTTTCTAATTCTATTTATCTCTATTGTTATTGCCCTTATTCTTCATTCTTTGTGAATGATTCTTTACTTTGATGCTTCATTCTTTGTGATTGATAGCCTGTTATCCATTGTTTGCCATGTCCTGCTACACTATGCTACCTTGATAAATTTGTCTCTTCCTCTTTTTGATGTTGACAAAGGGGGAGAAAATGCAGATATGCACAAACTCAGGGGGAGTATCACACATCTTGCCAAGAATTTGCCATCATCAAAAAGGGGGAGTTTGTGAGAGAATTCTTTACCTTGAATTAATTTTTAATGATAGCAAATTGTGTGATCATCATCCAAATGTTGGTTGTGCATTGCATTACATGATACATGTGTGTTTTATTATGTTTTTCATCCCACTCTATTGTTGCATAACTGTACATATAAACCTACATTGATACTTCCCTTTAAATAACAATTAAAATGCATTTTATGTCAGTAAGCATCGATACATAAAGCCTCTGCATCGATACATACAGCATGTGATAAATCACAAAACCTTTCTGTTCAGTATGCATCGATGCATACGAGTCATGCATCAATACATGGAAGACAAAAAAAACTCTATGCATCGATACACACGATCCCTGCATCGATACATGACCAATTGAAACAGCCTGTGTATCAATACATGCGCATTAGGCATCGATACATACCAGTGAGATAATCACATGCATCGATACATACGAATTATGCATCGATACATGATTAATAAATTTCACCAAAAATTCACATAACTTACAGTATGCATCGATACACACCCTTGTGCATCAATACATAAAGCTGTTTCATGTTATAACAGCAACTGTTTTGCAGCATATAAAAGACAGGTTACAACAGCAGTGCAAAAACACGAATTCATTGAGGGAAAACAATTGAACACAGATCAAAAGCAGTGTTGGAGCAATTGTTTGAGAGCAATTAGAAACCTGAAAGAGACTTCATCTTCTTCATCTTCTCAATCACTTTTCTTCAAGAACATTTACACATAAACATTCTTGTTCTTTGGATTAAAGAAGCATCGAGATGACGTTCAGTGGTACGATCAAGGATCTAGCTGTGGTTTGCAGTGGAACGATCGAGGATCTAGCTGAGTCGAAGATTGAAGGGGGTTTCTAGGAAAAACCTACTGGTTTGTCCTTCAAGAACTGGAGTGTTCTTGAGGGTTTGGGGAGTCACGTTTGCAGAACATATTCAGCCGCAGCGTTGCGTTTGGAGATCGGGGGATTTCGCAAGCAGGTCGTGGAACCGGTGAATTGTTTGCAATTTCGTGCAGGAAAATCTTGATCGTGCTCAGATCAAGTGAAGGTTCATACAAGAAGAGGCTCTTAGAGTTTAGAATTCTGTCTTTGTATCATAACCTTGTATCAACGGATTCGGCAATAATTGATAATCAAAGTTCTCAATTTCATTTGAAATTGAGAGGGAGACGTACCCACACGCGAGGACGACGTGGGGAACTTCCTTACCAAATCTCTGCGTATCGTACTCTTACCTTACTCCTCTTTACGTTTTTCAAACTGTTTTCGCAATTTCAGTTAGTGTGTGGTGATTGTTTCTTTTTCAAGACAGCATTGGCAAGAAAACTTTAATCAAACTCCATTGCTGTTTATCATCGATCACATACACACCAACTGTTTGATAAAACGGTTAGCTAGATTTTATTCATTGGAAATAGACTTTAATGATAAGTGCATTCAATTAGTTAAAATTCTGGTGTGAACTGTTTCTGTCATTCTCATTAAAATCCAACAATTTAACTTGTGTGTCCGGCTTTCTAGTAGAGGTTCAGAATAGACGGAAGTCGATTCGGGACTGATTTTTCCGCCAACTTTGAAAACTCTGATTAAATTTCAAATCCGTTAAATTAAAAAGAGGTGATCTATTCACCCCCCCTCTCGATCACTAGCCACACCGTCTAACAGTCTGGAAGTCCTGTCACCTTTTTGGCAGACATTTTGCTGGCAAGTCCTCCTTCAGAGGCTCTGTTTGTGTTTGTTTACAATTTGTGCTCAAAGACCTCCAAGTTGAGGCATGTGATACTTGATAAGACCTCCAAGTAGAGGCAATTGATGGATAAGATGGATTAGTAGCCAATCCCCCGTTATTCAGTGAGTCGTTCTTTATGCTCGCACTACGTGCTGATGCTTCTGAACATGTGCCCCAGATCTTTGTCCAGAGTCTGTCAAGTGGAATAGGATCCCATTTTCCGGATCCCCACGCTTTCTGTGTCATGAGCTCACCCTGGCCAGGGTTAAGAGCTATGAGGTCTCATCCTCATTACCATTTTGATCTGCTCATCCTGACATTCAATGTCAGTGGTTAAGAGCCCAGTTGATTACCTTTACAGTTTGGCTTGTTTGTCGAGGTTGATATGACCCCTCTTGACTAAAGCCTACCTATTGTTTGGGCCTCTTGTATGGATATAGAGTGTGATGCTTGTTCACTTGTGCTGGTGTGTTTATCTGTTTTCCTCTTCTCATCTCCATTTTTGTAGGAGTTGTATGATTGATTTCTGAGGAAGTTGAATGCATGTTAGAGACCTCAACTTAGGGATATTGATTGCATGACAACTATTAGGCTCGAGTCTTAGTCTCCCTATTAGTTTGTTGTTTCCCTGGTCTCTGGTTAGGAGAGTGTTTTACCCCTGTTAAGGGGAACTACGTCGCCCTGATTCTCATACCAGATGAGATACGTAGGCAGGAGATTGAGCAAAATCTCTCCGGGCACCCTTTTTCTTTTTTGATGTGTTGTTTTCGTGTGTGTGTTCAACCTTTTCTTTTTGTGAGTCTCTGTTTGTTTACCCTTTTCTTTGTTTTCTTTGGGTGTGAGTACTCGTTGGTTCAACGTGTATGTGTGTGGTATGTTCATACCTTGGGGTTTTCTTCTGTTATCATTTGGGGTTCATCTTCAGGGTTCATTTGTGGAGATTACTCATTTGGGGTTCATTTTCGGGGTTCACTAGTGATGATTGTTAATCATTGGGGTTCATTTTCGGGGTTCATTTATGACGATTGTTATTCACTTGGGGTTCATCTTTGGGTATTTGGTTACTTTATTGGGGTTCATCTTCGGTGTTCGCTGATTAACGTTTGTTTGTTGTTGTTAGGAGTCGGATATAAGTCCATGTATTGGCATTTTGTTTCCTTTTGTTTGTTGTCGGATATAAGTCCATGTATTGGCATTCTGTTTCCTTTTGTTTGTTGTTGTTAGGAGTCGGATATAAGTCCATGTATTGGCATTCTGTTTCCTATTTATTTGTTGTTAGGAGTCGGGTGTAAGTCCATGTATTGGCATTCTGTTTCCTTGTGGGTGTTTCTTTTGACGTCTCAGCGTCCCTTTTTGGTGTTTTGTTTCGGCGTGCGTTAGCCGAGCTACGAGTGCTCTGATTCTTCTCTGGATAGAGAAGATACGTAGGCATAGGATGTGATGTCCTAGCGAGCATGTCTCCTTTTCCTCGAACTACGTTGACTCTGATGTTTGTTTCTGACAAACTACGTAGGCCCAGGATGCAACATCCTGCCGAGTCCACTTCCTCCGTTTTCTTCCCCCTCCTCACCAGTTTATTATTCCAGTTTGTGCAGTTTCCTTGAGCAGTTTATTAGCAGCAACCTTTTCCTTTCCTTTGAGCTATCTTTTGAGCGTGGATCCCGTCGAGTACGACGGACGTGAGGGGTGCTAACACCTTCTCTTGAGAATATTATTGGTTAACAAGTAATTATTTAAGCTGGTAATATCCAAAAGATGGAATTATGACTCTGGGAACTTTTTTAGAATCCTGTTCTACAGATGATTATACCCTTAGTACCTATATTGTGGGTTAGTTCTTACCCTTGGCTCCATTCTCGTGGCTTCAGACCTTTGTACCTTATTTATGTGTCTTGTGTGATCTTGTTTGTGGTTGTTGCATCATGTAGTCATTGCATTCATGAGCTTTTTTTCTTCAAGGAACTTAAAGACTCTCTTTGCAACATTGCAAATATTTTGACTATGGATATTGAAAGAAGGAACACTCAGAAATACGGTTTCAGACGTCCCGATCTCATGGAATTAAGGAAGCTAGCATCTCTTGTGGATGATCCTAAGGATTACAGAGACCATTTTGGGAGACTTTTGTCTTTTCTATCTACTGGAAGATGGTCTTCTTTGCATTTTGGTTCAGCTCTACGATCCCGTTTATCGATGCTTCACTTTCCCTGATTATCAGTTGTTGCCTATCATGGAGGAGTATGCATATCTTTTGGGAATGCCAGTTTCTGATAGATTTCCTTTTAGTGGGGTGGAAGGAATTTTTGAGTCCCGTGTTATTGCTAAGGCTATTCACCTAAGGAAAATTGATATAGATGCTAATATCATTGTCAAAGGAGGTATCAGAGGGTTGACTTAAAAAAAATTTAATAGAGAAAGCTTTTCCTTTTTCCAATGATGGTAGCATGGTGGCTTTCGAAGTTATCCTTGCCTTACTCATCTATGGTCTGATCTTGTTCCCCAACATTGACAATTTTGTTGATGTTAATGCTATTAGGATCTTTTTGGTTGGGAATCTTGTTCCAACTTTTCTTGGTGACACTTATTTCTCCATTCATCATAGGACTTCTAGGGGGAGGGGGAACTATTGTCTGTTGTGCATCTTTACTGTACACGTGGTTTATTTCACACTTGTTATAGTCTCCTATCTTCAAAGAAAACAAGATTTATTTAAGGTGGTCTCAAAGACTTATGCCTCTCATCTATGATGACATAACTTGGTATTCTTTTGTTTACGATGACGTCAATGAAGGAGAAGAGTGATCCAAAATGCAACGGAATTTAAAATTTCTCCTTTAGTGATCCTTACGAATGGGCATGATCAGTGATAGAATCGTTACCTCTTGTGGCGATTGTAACCTTTGATGCAGATCTATGGAGCGATCACGAACGTCGAACGATGACAACGCCTCTACTCAGTCCACACGAACGGATTCCTTCAATCTCAGTGCTAGCTGCTACGAATGAAGGCTTTGAGTGAGAGTGAGAGAGAGAGAGAGAGAGAGAGAGAGAGAGAGAGAGAGAGATAGAGAGAGAGAGAGAGAGAGAGAGAGAGAGAAACGAAATTGCAACTGCACAAATGCTTCTACACAAGGGTTCTATTTATAGAACCACTTGTGTGGGCTGCAAGCTAAAAAGCCCACTCAAGTGTATGTGGCACATATCTTATAATATGCCAAAATCACTTACGCGTGTGGTATCTTACCATATTTCGTATTATACTTAAGTACACCATACCTTACGATGTTCTACAATTCACTTAAGTGCACTGCACATTACGGTATTCCTTAGTTACTCTAACTCTCATCAATCCGTCCTTTTGTGTGTGACCCTGTAGGTTTTCGCGGCATTGGCAATTATATTAACTCACCTATTTAACATGATAAACAGTGAGCGGTATGGGCAAATTCCATCCAGATCACTCATGTTCCTTAGCATGCTTCGTGGAGTACCCATTGTTGTGACAGTTTTTAAGTGTCGGGTTTTTGTTATCGTATCCACAGAGATTGTAAGATATCACTGCCGTTCAATGGTTGAATTAATCTTAACTTAATGTAACACTAGGGTTTTGGTTTTAATCAAGTTATCTTGCATACAAAGTAATTAATTGCTGTAAAAGTTACGTTTTGATTAATATGAGAAATATTGTCAAAGTTAGGTTTCAATGATTACATTTGCTTTGCATGTATTTGCTCGGTCAATCATCTTATAAACTCCTTTAGATGATAAATAATTTCACAAAGTCCTCTCAATGCGTTTCTCTCGAACACCCATTGTGAGTTTTGCCATTTTGATCCATTGTTTCTCTCGAACACAATCTATCAAAAAGACAACGTTTTGGTTCAACCTTATGGTGAACAAAATCATTCGTTACTATCTCTAGCTAACAAACAAGTTTGGATGAAAACCTAGGTCAAGAATCGGTAAACATCTCTCGATCAAATACCAACACAAAGAGTTTTAAATAGAAACAAAGTTTTCATCATATATTTACCGTTAAAGAGTTTACATATGAGGATCCTTACATTTACACACAAAGCTAGCAATCACCTACATCTAACCTTGACAAATGGAAGACTTAGCTACTCATTTTCATGGTAGCTTGGTCGGCAAGTAAGAAAAGAGGGTTGATCAACATCCAAGTCGAATAATCGAAGTTGGATGGGAATCCACCTTCTTTTTGTGGAAGATGGTAGCTAGATGAAGAGAAATGAAATTAGGGCATAAAATCTCCCACAAAGCAATGCTGTAAAATATCTAGGAGAAAGTACAAAAAATGGAAAAGTTGGTAAAAATGAGGTATGGTGCCCAAAAGTGGCACCTGCTACTTATAGACAAGTGCAGAACTGTCATGTTCGCTAGGCGAGCATAATAGCTCGCCTAGCGAGGTCCTAAAATGGGCACAAAAAGCCCCTGCGCCCAGAGCAAACAGGGCCTGCTAAACTGTCATGTTCGCCTAGCGAACATACCTTCGCCTAGCGAAGGAAACGCTTCAAGCTCGCCCCCAGCGAGGTTGAGAGGTTTTGCTACTGGAATGCTCGTTGGGGACTCGCTAGAGCCTCGCCTAGCGAGTGAGTGCTGGCTGCACTTTTTCACCAAAACAGAATGAATTCGCTGCAGACTTCGCCATGAGCTCGCCTAGCGAATTAATTTGCTAATTTACTGGAGCTGTTCGCCAGGAGCTCGCCTAGCGAACCCATTCTTCGCCACAGACTCGCCTAGCGAGCAGGCAGATGAAATGCTCCTTTGCTTTGGTTCCTTTGCCAATTCTCTTGTGTCTTTATTATCAATTAATTCATGCCTTTCCTGCACAATAACAAACACATCAAAGGCACCAAGCTTGTTTATCAATGTACGCATTCCATGTAAAATAAATGTGATTTTGACAATTTTAGCAAGGCAAAAGAGTGAAAGATGCCCACATATGATAGCTCAAATAAGCACTTTTGGGCATCTAACAACTCTCCCCAACTAGATTCTTGCTTGTCCTCAAGCAAAGTATGCCTCTTGAAAGACAAGAGGGTTTGCATAAAGAAACGGTTTCTCCGAAGTTGGATAAACGGCTCAAACACAAGCGAAGTTCGCATATACAAGTTCCCAACGGTTTGAATAAAATAATACCTAGGAACTTAAACTTAAATAGCAATGCAAAATATTTATCTATCTACAACAATACTCTTCTGAATGAATCATCCTATCTCTCCTCTTTGAATCAGGAATGAAGATTTTGCGCGTTTGCAACCGCGGGACTAATCTCGCTCTCTAACAAATAATGAAGAAATCAAACAGATTCATACAATGTCTAATCAATTAAAAATGGTACTGTGGAAGCATAAAGATCACTAAGGGCTTTTCGGTTGAAGCTTGGTCAGGTTAACAAACAAGGGTCATTTCTAAGGCCATTGAAACGAAAGTGCCGATGCAAAAGAGACATTCACAGTATTATTCACACTACTCGACTTGTTTCATCTGTTTCTTATTTGTAACCTTCACAACACATATTCCACAACTCAACTCTTATTTTTCACTATTTTTCTTCCAAGCAAGCATTCATTTTCATTCTTTATATTTTTGTTCTTTTCTTTCACATCAAATGTACAAAACAGATGTTTCTTTTCTATATTTTCTATACATATATTTTTCTATGCTTGCTCGGTTTTTCTTTTCTTTTTCAAGAGTTGTGGTGCTTACCACTTCTTTTTCGTTCTCCCCAACTTATTTCTTCCACACCCTAAGTGAATGCTCTTACCTTTTTACGGCAAAAGAACAATAATCAATATTTTCCGGGTTGTAAAAAAAAGATTTTTGAGATCTCGCTTTATTTCAAGCCGAGATTCAACTGTTTAGGCTCAAAGGGGTTAACAAATACTCTCTCTGCTCACAGGTAAGTTGTTTTTGGATGTAGTTGTGCTCGAAAGAAAACAAGTGCCTTGATCATTTCTAATTGCTTCCACAATTTCACAATAATAACAGACAAATAATGAATCACATGAATCAACAAAACTTATTAGAATCCAGCATTTAAGTGAACAATGGAGGTTTCCTCACACTTTGTGGTTTAGGTTCTAGATGAAACATTCATTCAATTATGTTGCACAAAGACAATATTCAATTTACCAAAAAGAGTAAAGTTCCTAATGCATTCTAAAATTCTAGCCGACGGTAACCATGTACCTTAGCTTCATTCACTTGTTATTCTTATCATTGTCATCCAAGCTCGGATGCACCTTCATTGGGTACTTCTTGAGGAGCAACCAATCTAGAAGGGTTTGCCACTCATTCAACCAAAAATTTATTAAACACACAAAATTAACAACAAACATAAATAACATTAACTGAAAAATAAAATTTTGTTCGTGGGGGACAAAACACCCCAATAGTACAACCCATGGTCAAAATACAAAATTCGAAAGTACAAATAAAAATGACATAATAAAAACTGAAATACAAATACTCAAAAACTTAACCCACAAAGGGCTCAAGACTCCTCTTCACTACCGGCTTCAGAACCGGTAGCCTCATCATCAATATCCTCATCATCAGCTTCAGCTCCCTCCCCCTCACCATAGACTGGCCTGTCCACAGGCCAATTAGCGTTGAGCATAAACTGCTCACGTGCTAACAATGCTCGAGCACCGGAGGGGTCATTACCTTGCAGCTCCAACCTCTGCATACTGTTGTGCATGTCAATCATAGCTCGTTGGGATGCTGCCATCCACTCAAAACTGTAGTCACAAACAGCCCTCAGGTACGGATCAAGTCCGGGAGAAGAAGCACTAGGACCATCAGCAGCCCGAGTACTTCCCGAGGCCGCACTGCCAGCGGCAACGGCGCCATTTTGTTGTGACAGTTTTTAAGTGTCGGGTTTTTGTTATCGTATCCACAGAGATTGTAAGATATCACTGCCGTTCAATGGTTGAATTAATCTTAACTTAATGTAACACTAGGGTTTTGGTTTTAATCAAGTTATCTTGCATACAAAGTAATTAATTGCTGTAAAAGTTACGTTTTGATTAATATGAGAAATATTGTCAAAGTTAGGTTTCAATGATTACATTTGCTTTGCATGTATTTGCTCGGTCAATCATCTTATAAACTCCTTTAGATGATAAATAATTTCACAAAGTCCTCTCAATGCGTTTCTCTCGAACACCCATTGTGAGTTTTGCCATTTTGATCCATTGTTTCTCTCGAACACAATCTATCAAAAAGACAACGTTTTGGTTCAACCTTATGGTGAACAAAATCATTCGTTACTATCTCTAGCTAACAAACAAGTTTGGATGAAAACCTAGGTCAAGAATCGGTAAACATCTCTCGATCAAATACCAACACAAAGAGTTTTAAATAGAAACAAAGTTTTCATCATATATTTACCGTTAAAGAGTTTACATATGAGGATCCTTACATTTACACACAAAGCTAGCAATCACCTACATCTAACCTTGACAAATGGAAGACTTAGCTACTCATTTTCATGGTAGCTTGGTCGGCAAGTAAGAAAAGAGGGTTGATCAACATCCAAGTCGAATAATCGAAGTTGGATGGGAATCCACCTTCTTTTTGTGGAAGATGGTAGCTAGATGAAGAGAAATGAAATTAGGGCATAAAATCTCCCACAAAGCAATGCTGTAAAATATCTAGGAGAAAGTACAAAAAATGGAAAAGTTGGTAAAAATGAGGTATGGTGCCCAAAAGTGGCACCTGCTACTTATAGACAAGTGCAGAACTGTCATGTTCGCTAGGCGAGCATAATAGCTCGCCTAGCGAGGTCCTAAAATGGGCACAAAAAGCCCCTGCGCCCAGAGCAAACAGGGCCTGCTAAACTGTCATGTTCGCCTAGCGAACATACCTTCGCCTAGCGAAGGAAACGCTTCAAGCTCGCCCCCAGCGAGGTTGAGAGGTTTTGCTACTGGAATGCTCGTTGGGGACTCGCTAGAGCCTCGCCTAGCGAGTGAGTGCTGGCTGCACTTTTTCACCAAAACAGAATGAATTCGCTGCAGACTTCGCCATGAGCTCGCCTAGCGAATTAATTTGCTAATTTACTGGAGCTGTTCGCCAGGAGCTCGCCTAGCGAACCCATTCTTCGCCACAGACTCGCCTAGCGAGCAGGCAGATGAAATGCTCCTTTGCTTTGGTTCCTTTGCCAATTCTCTTGTGTCTTTATTATCAATTAATTCATGCCTTTCCTGCACAATAACAAACACATCAAAGGCACCAAGCTTGTTTATCAATGTACGCATTCCATGTAAAATAAATGTGATTTTGACAATTTTAGCAAGGCAAAAGAGTGAAAGATGCCCACATATGATAGCTCAAATAAGCACTTTTGGGCATCTAACACCCATCAACTGTCTTTATGGTCATCCAATTACGAACAATGTTTGATCAGCAATAAGGCACTCGACTCTACATCTAGGGTCCATAGTGGTTTCAGGTCGAAGGGTGGTATACACCATTATCACCATGAGAATAACTTATGACACTTTGCGTAACATTCTATATAGTATTCTCATAGCGAGTCAATCCAGTATAAATATTACTCTTAACATTCATACCTATGTTTAAGACTTGATAACTCCTTATCCATGATCCATGAGATGTGATCATCAGTCTATATACATAATAGTCTTAATGCTTTAATGTTATCCCACTTCACAATAAAGCTCGACTACGGATACTTTAAGAATAGTGTCCTTATGTTTAATGTGATCTCATGATTAAGTCACACTTGATACATTAAACGGACTAGCTATTCTAGGGACTTTATTAAACAAACATAATAAAGAAAAAGTCTTTTATTATTAATAAATAATTCGATACAAGTACCAAAAGTATTGGCCTCTAGGTCTTACACCAACAGTCAAGATTATTGATAGTTGTGGGGAGTTCTCTAATGTGCCTCTTCTTGGTACACAGGAAGGAATCAACTACAATCCGAATTTGGCAAGACGTCTACTTGGGTTCTCTATGAAGCACAAACCTAATAACATCGTGTTAGAAGGTTTATTTTTCCCAGAAGGGAAAGACACTCAAGGGTTGAAAGCTAGGATGGTGCGAGCTTGGCACAATATTCATAGGAAAGGAAAAAGTGAGCTTGGATTGAAGAGTTGTGTAGCTTTGGAACCTTACACTAGTTGGGTGAAGAAGAGAGCAAAACAATTCAAGATGCCACGCGTTTATGAAATACCTATGTCTTTAGTAATTGTCAAATCACCCACTATTAAAGGCATAGAGGAGTTGCAAGAGGATTTGGATAGGATGAAGCAAGAGATGGATGATTTGGAAGATACATTTCACACCTCATACCTTGAGAAAGTAGAATTGCAGAAGCAGTTGAAGGAAAAGAATGACTTGATAGAGTTGCTTGAGCAACATGCCACAAAGAGGTCAAGGAACCAAGAGGATTTATTTTCCTCTAACATTTCATCATCTACTCATCTTCCTACTTCAGGTGTTTGGAAAGGCATTATGGACCAGCTCATGATAGAGAAGGACACCATGAAAAGCAACTATGAAAGAGAGATGAAAAGACTTCGCAAGAAGTATCAGCTTGGAGTTGGGTCGCCATCAGACATGATTCAATAGATCTAGTTTATTTCCATTTATAATCGTTGAAATTGTATTTCTGATTGTAATCGTTCACATTATTAATAAAATGATATTTTTAGTACTTCAAAATGCATTGTTCCTTTTATGATGTTTGCAATTTGTTTTATGTCTTAAAGTTCCTTGAATAGATTCCCATTCACATCTGCATATCATGCATCATTTTGGTCTTGCTCTGAGTAAGTTTTCCAGGGGTCTTATTTCTTCCTTTCATGGTCTTCGTTAAGAAAAGCTATCTAACCAGTACAACCCTCGTGTTAATCAACTAAATAAGATGGATAGTCTAGAGCAAGAGAATCGTGAACCCCGCGAAGAGGTGATTACTTTGAGGGACAATTATGGAAGGCTCACTACTATGATGGAAACTCTGGTAGTTGCTCAGAATCAGCCTCATCTTCCTCCTCAGACTCCGCTTCAGAGGACTGTGATTTCTGAAATTGTCTCTACGCCTGTTTCTTTGGCTCCAGTCAGTGCTCCATAACACTATATGAAATCCTGGTATCAGATATGAGATGTTGAAGGTAATGTCACGACACTAATGTCTGAACAACAACTAAAATATAAACAGGATAAAGAAACAATTGAACAAGTGACACAAGCAAATGTTAACCCAGTTTGGTGCAAACTCACCTACATCTGAGGGCTACCAAGCCAGGAAGGAAATCCACTAAACAGAATTAGTTCAAAGACTCTCAGTAAACAACTTCAAGTTACAGTCTTTTCACCTAATCTATACCCGTGTGACTTCTACCTAAGAACTCTTAGATATGAGACCCTACTCACTCCCCCCTCAATCACAACAGTGATATAAAAACAAATATTACAAAGAAAGAAGACACTCTTCAAGAACGCACACTTGATCTTGCTTAAAAGATTTAACCAATTAAACACACACTCGTGCTTCAAAGCTTAGAGTGGACAAATTACAACACAAAAATCAGTCCAATTCAAACATCAATAAGATGAATGAATGGCTCACAATACACAAGCTCACACAAGACTAAAACCCTAAAACTCTCTCACTATTTCGTTTGTTTCTTGTGTGTTAAAACCAGGTTTTACATGGCCTTTAAATAGAAGCTTTTGAATGGGCCTGGGCATCATAAAACCCTAAATCTATTTTCCTTGCGTATCTTCTTATTAACGACAACTAATTGTAAGACCCCAATTTTGACCCTAAGATCCCTCATGGAATCATAACATTGCATTTGCATTGCCTCAAGGATCTTTAGCATCTTGGTTCCCTTTGCCTTTGGGTGGGACTCCTTGTGATTGGTTTGAGATCACCAAGCATGCTTGAATTATACATCATTGTTTCTCTTACTTTTGTTTACTAACCAAAAGCACAAAAATGTGTCACTAATATCTTTTGTTTGAAGCTTGAGTATCATCCAAGACACTTTGTGAGTTCTATTTAGATGATCAGTCAACACAAGGGAATGGCTTGAGATACTTCCAACAGGTTCAAATGGGGTCTATTCGTCAGTCAAAACGTTAATCTTGAAGGAGCAAAAGTTTGTTCATGAGCTGTCATGCTCGCTAGGCGAGCAGAATGGGTCGCCTAGCGAATCCCAAGAAAAGCCACCAGAATCACCTACGCTCAGAGGAATTTCTTGAGCTGTCATGCTCGCTAGGCGAAGCCCACTGTTTAAAAAAAAAACGAAAAAAAAATATATATATATATATATAACAGAAAATTTTTGGACTTGGGCCTCTCTCATTTGAGCCCACAGGTCCACAAAAATCAGGTTATAAATTCAGAGTTTCAGTGAAACAAAAGACAATTTTATTCCTATTACCCTGGCAGGAAAAAGATAGTGAGAGAAGAGCTAACAGAGTTCAGAGCAACCTCCAGAGACTGAAGGGAACTCATCTGCAAAGAGCCAATTCCATCTCATATAAACCCTCAGATTGCTTTGCAAACCCAACCGGGCAAGTCAATTTCATTCGATCTCTCCAGTCAGGTTTGCCTTATTCCCATTACTTTATGCTTTTAATTTGAATGCTCTGAATGTATGAGGTATTATGGGTGAATTTGATACCCTTTTGATGCATGTGTTTGACAAGAGGTTTAGGCCTCCTACCCTTGGTTGCTTTTTGTGAGCTTTTTGTGAATTTTAATGGCATGATTCATGTGGTTACATTTTGATTTGGGGGCAACTCTTGATTACCCTATCCTGTTTGCTCTAACCTGTTTTGTGTTTTTTATGGCATTGTTTTCTCCTAATTCCGTCATATTACTCTAACCTGTTTGTTGAGTTTTTGTGAGGACTCGCATACTTTTACAGAGATGGCTTGGTGTTCCACTTTATTTGTGGGGTACCACCTGGAGGTTTATTCCGATTACCTGTACTGACTCACTTTCTTTGATGGTGCTAGCTTGAGGGATCTCTGGGGTTTCTTACCCTTTAATTGTTGTTGCTTCGGATCTTTATCCGTGTGGTAGATCTCGGATCCCTGTATTTTTCCCTCATTTTTACTGCTTTCTTAGCTGGAAGACCTCGATAGGAGGCAATGTTTTTGTGTGTTTACTTTATGCAGGTTCCTTCGTCCAGGACTACCCTTTCGCATGAGCGTTCCTACAACGCAAACATTTCATTGATTTTTCTTCTCCTAAGAACACGTTTACTCCTTCTACTACAGGCGAGTAAGTCTCCAAAGGTCGAGCATCCGGTAGATTGCGTAGTAACGTCGTTCAACCCTTAACCCGTAGTTGGTCGAACTACGTTTTGCTCTAATTTTCATCCCATATGAGATACGTAGGCATAAGACGCGATGTCTTAGCGAGCACACTCCCCTTAACCCATAGGTAGCCGAGCTACGAAGACTCTGATTCTCAGATTCAGATGAGATACGTATGCAGTGGATGCGACGTCCGTGCGAGTCATTTTCTTTTGACCCTTCTTTTAGTAAGTAGTACATCAGATAAACATACACGCTTTTCTCATCCCTTCAATCATGTTTGCACAAATAAATTTTCACAAAAACAACAACCTTTGCAACAAATGTGAAAAGGGCTCCCTAGGAGTACCTAGGATGCTTTGGGTGCCTAACACCTTTCCATTGCATAACCAACCCCCTTACCCAGATCTATGACATTTTTACTAGTTTTGATTCGATAAAACTTTTAGGTTTTTGTTCGCTTTCTAACCATTCCTTTGGATAAATAGAAGTGCGGTGGCGACTCGACTTGTATGGTTTACCTTGGATTTAGTTAATATCTCTAATGGTAACGAATACCCCGCTACAAAAAAGTGGCGACTCTGCTGGGGAAAATTTGCCTAGTGGGTTTTGCCTACTTTTTATATTTGTTGTATTATATTGTATATTTTTTTTGTGTGATATATTTTTGTGCAATTTGGGATTACTGTATTGTATGTAATGATTGAATTGTTTGAATATTAATTCCTTGTATGCTTGGTGATCTTTGTGAAATGAGTTCTATACCCGAACTCGAGTGCACTTAGGATAGGAGAATGGCATAGTCTTGTCGACTTGTGTGGAGTTATTCCTTAGCAAGTTGACTTGCAAGCCCATTCACTTGGTGGAGGTCATGTTGGGATCAATAATGTCACACAAGTAAGTTGTGGTTAGACATTACTTTTTCCAATATAGACCTTAGAAGCCAAGGACCTTAGTTTACCAAACCCATCTTGGCCTATTCGTAGGATGTAGTGCGAAAGTCGTTCAAGTGTAAGATCTGATACGATTATTACGCGATACTACAATCATAAGAGTCTCTCTTGAGAATATTTTTGGAATACGAGTAGTCGTTTCTCCGATAATATCCAAAAGATGGGATGATGACTATGGGAACCTTTTGTAGAACATGTTTGGCAGGTTTAAACCTTAGTACACTCCCTTTGGGTGGTTCTTAACCTAACTCCATGCTCGTGACTTACAACAAACCCTTGATTCATGGTTGATCCGTTCATGAATCCTTAATATCAATGGAACTTGGGTGTTGATAAGGTGTAAACCATAATCCACCAAAATGGATGGTTGATATTAAGGATAACATGATCCATCCCATGACCTTTGTTTGGTGTGCTTTGCTTGATCCTTGAGTGTGATTGTTGCATTCATGCATCCATTTGCATTCATATCATCAAAATAATAAGAAAATTTTCAAGGAACTTAAGAGGTCTATTTGCAAAATTTTCAGACATGGAAAGACAAAGAAGGAATACAAAGAAGTACAGTTTCAGACAACCAGACTTGAAAGAGTTAAGGAATTTGACATCTTATGTATTGGATCCCTTGGGTTTCAAGGCTCGTTTTGGGAAGCTTCTTCCTCTTCTGACTACTCAGGTGGATGAAGGATTGATGAGTGTATTGGTGCAGTTTTACGATCCTTTGTACCGTTGCTTCACGTTTCCGAATTTTCAGCTTTTGCCTACCCTTGAGGAGTATGCTTACCTTGTGGGTATACCTATTCTAGACCAGTTGCCGTTCAGTGGCTTGGAGAGTATTCCTACTTATCAAGAGATAGCTGACATGTTACACATAGATGAATCTCTGGTTGGTGCTCATATGACTACCAAAGGGGGAATTCAAGGTCTCCCTTCTGAGTTCCTCATTGCTCAAGCTACTATATATGGGAAGGCCATGAGTGAGGATGCCTTTGAAGCCATATTTGTACTTCTCATCTATGGATTGGTATTGTTCCCCAACATCGACAAGTTTGTGGATGTGAACGCTATTAGGATCGTCTCTACTCTTAATCCCGTTCCGACTCTGTTGGGCGATACCTACTTCTCTTTGCATATGAGGAATGCAAAGGGTGGTGGCGCCATTGTGTGTTGTTTGCCTCTGTTGTATAAGTGGTTTATTTCTCACTTGCCTCAGACGGTCGCTTTCAAGGAGAACAAGGAATGTCTACGGTGGTCCACGAGACTTATGTCTCTCACTAATGATGATATCTCTTGGTATAACCATGTGTATGATGGTGTGCGGATTATTGACTCTTGTGGCGAATTCTCCAATGTACCTCTTCTTGGTACATGTGGTGGGATTAACTACAATCCTGTTTTGGAACGTCGGCAGCTTGGGTTCCCCTTAAAGGATAAACCCAATAACATTCTATTAGAGGGTGTATTCTTTCAGGATGGTAAAGATCCCCAAGGCTTGAAAGCTAGGATGGTCCGCGCTTGGCGCAAGATTCATAGGAAAGGAAGGAAAGAGTTGGGTCCTAAGAATTGTATCGCTTTGGAGCCTTACACTGTTTGGGTTAGGAAGAGGGCGTCTGAGTATCTCATGCCTTACGAGTATCCGAGACCTACATCTATGATTATGGTTGGGCCTTCAACCCTCCCTAATCAAGGAGTAGAGGAGTTGAGAGACGAAGACCGTTCACGTCCCTGGATCCGTGAACGTGAAGAGTTGCTTCAGCAGATTAAGGAGAAAGATGCGTTGATTGAGTTTCTTGAGCATCAGGTTATTGATGACCCTGATGATGTATGGATTTCTCTACTTCCTCAGTCTTCTAAGTTCTGGAAGAGGAGGTATGATCGACTCACCAAAGAGAAGGCCGATATGGAGGCAGCCTACGAGAGGGAGGTGAAGAGGCTTCGCGCATCTTATCTTCCTGTGTCCCGAGCTTTAGATGATTGTTTTTAGGGATCCATAGGATGATTATTTTCCTTTTCTCTTGTACATGATTGACGATGTTGCACTTCTTTTCCCTGATATTATTTGATGAGATATTTCCATATGTGACAAAATGCTTAATATTTCCAAAATTTGCAAATAAAACTCTAAAGTTCCTTTGAAATAAAAAACAAATCATATGCACAAGCATTGCATGCATCATATGCATAAGCAGGTTTTGTTTCCGGTCCCTTGCCCTATGGTCTAACTCTGTATCCTTTATTTATTTTGAAGACAAGCTGACTCACCGGTACTACACTAGAGCCAACATTTCAAGACTGATGGATCACTTAGAGCAAGAGAACCACGAGCTGAAAGAGGAAGTGGTCAGATTGACTGCCCTAATGGAGTCATTCATGGCCGCCCAGAGCCAGTCCTCTCCGACGCCATGTCCAATGTGCTGGTGGACACCGGGTCATCATTGAACGTATTGCCAAAGTCCACTCTCTCAAAGCTATCATATCAAGGGCCTCCCATGAGGCAGAGTGGAGTAGTTGTGAAGGCTTTCGATGGGTCTCGCAAAACTGTGATTGGGGAAGTTGATCTCCCAATCAAGATTGGACCAAGTGATTTCCAGATTACCTTCCAGGTTATGGACATTCACCCATCGTACAGCTGTCTCTTAGGTAGACCATGGATTCACGAGGCAGGCGCCGTGACGTCCACCCTACACCAGAAGCTGAAATTTGTGAAGAACAAGAAACTGGTAGTGGTAGGGGGAGAAAGGGCTCTCCTGGTTAGCCATTTGTCTTCCTTCTCTTATATAGATGCTGAGGTTGAAATTAGAACTCCTTTCCAAGCTTTATCTATTGCTGAGCCTATTGAGAAGAGAACCCCTTCATTTGCTTCCTACAAAGATACAAAGTTGGCCATTGAGCATGGTGCAACCACTGGTTTAGGAAAAATGATTAAGTTAGAAGACAACGAGTCTCGGGCTGGCATAGGTTTTTCTTCTGGTACTTTCAACAAGCAAGGGTTATTCAAGAGTGGAGGTTTCATCCACACTGGTCTAGATGAGGAGGCTGCTGCCGTTTTAGAAAAAGATACAAAGGATTCTGGCAATTTCATCATCCCTGGAGGGGTCTGCAACAATTGGGTCGCTGTGGATATTCCAACAGTTGTCCATAAGTCAAAGTAATGTTCATCGTGTTTAAAAACCCTCCTCCCATGCCAAAAGGAGGAGTGATGACATTGTAAGCGCATAAACACAATGATATTTTCATTCAATAAATTCATGTTAAATGTTTTTTTCCAATTATTTTCCCTTTTTGCTTTTTGCATGAAATTGGTGATCACATAAAACCTAAAAAAGATAGAATAAAATCAATCTTTTCATCTGCATAATGATTTGCCTTGTTTGAATTCTAAAGCTTTTCATATCCAAAAATCATTATGCAGGTTGATTTCTAAACCCATTGAACATAATGACCCAACACCATCTCCCAATTTTGAATTCCCTGTATTTGAGGCAGAGGAAGATGATGTTGAAGAGATTCCTGATGAGATCACCCGGCTACTTGAGCATGAAGAGAAGATCATTCAGCCGCATCTTGAGAATCTGGAAACAGTCAACTTGGGGTCTGAAGATTGTGTGCGAGAGGTAAAGATTGGGGCACTTCTGGAAGAATCTATTAAGAAGGGGTTGATTAAGTTGCTACGAGAATATGTTGACGTCTTTGCCTGGTCATATGAAGACATGCCTGGTCTAGATACTGATATTGTGCAACATTTCCTACCTTTGAAGCCTGAGTGCATGCCTGTAAAGCAGAAGCTCAGAAGAACTCATCCTGATATGGCAGTGAAGATCAAAGAGGAAGTTCAGAAGCAAATTGATGCGGGGTTCCTGGTGACTTCTATATATCCTCAATGGGTGGCCAATATTGTGCCCGTGCCTAAGAAAGATGGAAAAGTCCGGATGTGTGTGGACTATAGAGACTTGAATAAAGCTAGTCCGAAAGATGATTTCCCCCTACCACATATTGATATGTTGGTAGATAATACAGCTAAATTCAAGGTCTTCTCGTTTATGGATGGATTTTCCGGATATAATCAGATTAAAATGGCACCCGAGGATATGGAGAAGACAACATTCATCACACCTTGGGGAACATTCTGTTATCGAGTGATTCCCTTCGGTTTGAAGAACGCCGGAGCCACGTATCAACGAGCTATGACTACCTTGTTTCATGATATGATGCACAAGAAGATCGAGGTGTATGTTGACGATATGATCGCCAAGTTGACTGATGCTGAATGGGTTCAAAGTCGTTATGACCAGCTGAATTTGATCGAAGAGAAGAGATTGACTGCCATGTGCCACGGTCAGTTATATCAGCAAAGGATGAAGAAAGCTTTTGATAAGAAGGTCAAGCCTCGTGTGTTCCGAGAAGGTGACCTTGTGCTCAAGAAAGTCTTGTCTTTCACGCCCGAATCCAGGGGCAAGTGGACTCCAAACTATGAGGGTTCGTATGTTGTTAAGAGAGCCTTTTCAGGCGGCGCTTTGATATTTACAATTATGGATGGGGAGGATTTCACTCGTCCTGTGAATTCAGATGCAGTCAAGAAATACTTCGCCTAAAAAAAATAAAAAAAAATAAAAACTGGATAGCTCGCTAAGTTGAAAACCCGAAAGGGCGGCTTAGGCAGAAATGAGCGTCTCGGTGGATTGAAAACCCGAAAGGGAGATCCAGGCAAAAGTTAGAGACAAAAAAAATATAATAATGATATATGTATCCCTCTAGATTGAGTACCTCATCCTGGGGCAATCTAGGCAAAAATTAGGGATTTGGCAAGTAACTGCATCCTGACAAGACTTTGTTCTACAACTGTCGTCCGTCAGAGATCCTTGCTCATTATCAGCCAAAGCTTCAAATACATCGGATTCAGAATTGGTGGAGAAATGGTCATTATGTTCAATGTAGCCCTTTTCCAATATATATCACCAATTTCAAATTTGTAAAGATCTATGGAGTCTTACCATTCGCAGACTACCATTCTATCAAATAAATTTGAGCCTTTTATCCAATTATTGGCACTCTTATCTGTTTCTATTCAACAAATGTTTTGCATGTTTTGATTAAGAAAATATCATTGTTTTAAACGATCAAATTTTTTATAATTTGTTTTTAAACAAAGTGAACATTCACAATGACGAAAGGATACTTAGGAGATCCTCAGTGCTCTCCCAAGGGTGGTACGATCCCCAACAGGGTAAGATTTTTGTCCATATTCCTGGCAGGACTGTATCTCCTCCCTCCGGAACCCCTTGTGGTTTATCCTACCAAGTGGATTGCTTGTTGAGAGTCACCTCTCTTCCCTTCAGCAGAGTAGCAATCTTTCTTCCTCAGCAGCTTGGATCTCTTTGGGCAAGAGCGGTATTTGGTGGTTGATCCCGATAAATCCTTTATCTCCTCGGATAGATTCCCTAGTAGAGTTGTTGGTGTGGTGGACCTTGTCTGTGATAACTCTCGTCCCCAGCTGGAATGATTGATGATTCATCCCCTGCAGAGTTCTTTGCTTCCTGGTATCTCTAATCCCCAGCAGATTGGATACTCCCCGGTGAACTTGGCTTTCTCTCTTGAGATGTAGTACCGGGTGGTTGATTCCTGGACCTGGTTGTGTTAGATATGTCTGTCTGTCAGCATACATCATACATAAACCACGCATATACATGCATAATTATAACATTCAGATATTCATGTTGCATTCTTTGCCATACATCGTTATTTGCTGTCTCCTACTATTTGGTGATATATTTCCCCAAACAGATGGGTGTGTCTGATCTCTCCATATAGAGTCAGCCCCATAAGCAGAAAGCGTCTATCCTTTATTCCATATTCCCCACCGGGTTATATCCTCGTGGATGTTGATTGTTTTTGTTCCTTCCCAACACATATACTGGGATGGTTTTCCCCATTGAGTTATATCCTCACCGGGACAAGTCTTGATTTGGTGTGCTTATCTAGTTTGATCCTAGATCGGTCTCTTGAGACTCTTTTCCTGTTTCCCCGTGGTAAATGAATAATTGCTCAATAATTAGTAATTATCATCCCCGGCGGAGTCTGTGTTTCTCTACCCTCATATCGGTAGTTGTAAACCCTATTTCTTCCCTTTTTGCAGAGTAACTATTTTTGCTCATCTTTAATTGGTGACAGTTATCTTCATCCAATATTCGGTAATGATATCCCCTCATCTGCTTGGATAATTGCCCTGATTACGCAATTTATCCCCAACGGGTCATCTCTCGTCTACCTTGTTGTTGTTGGTAACGATTGTTCCTCCCCTGAATTGGTCATCATTATATACCTAGTTTCGGTATCCCGATGCCTTTTCTTTTCGGTCGATTTATCCTTTATTAACCCAGTAGCCGGTTGTGGATAATCGTCCATGCGAGTATATTATCTACGTTCTGACGGTAATAGATAGTATATCTCATGCACTCTCGGGTCGAAGCCTTTTGTTCTTCCCCAGTTGAGTAAGATTTGTATCCCCTTTGTGGAGTCGAATATCCATCTTGTAATCGAGTTTGCTTTTAGCCCTCTTTTGGATGATGAGTGTTTTGGGAATATTCCCCAATTTACGCCTTGGTTGGTCACCTATTATATGCCCAGTAACCGGTATCCCTGGTGTTCCTTCCTTTCTGCTCCCTATTATGACTTTTTGTCCCCTGTGGAGTCAGAGTTCCTGAGTTGAAATATACCTTTTAGGTCTTCCTCAGATGTTTTGAAGTCTTGATATCTCTCACCCTTATACCGGTCTTGGATATTCATCTCTTCCTGAGCATGTTGTATCTCTCACCCTCATACCTGGCGTTCAGATTACATGTCTCCTTGAGCTTATTACCCAGTAACCGGTAATACCTCATCTCGCTGCTTCCCCAGGAGTGTCCTTGTGGACATCCCCAGCGAAGTCCCTTAATGGATTGTTTTCATCCGGATTTTATCCGAAGTATCCGCTGTGGATAGTTTTTTGCTATATTGGCATATTCCTCAATACATGCATCTTCGAGTCAGCTTGAGTCTTTCCATTGGATCTTTTCCCTTTGGAATTCTGTTCCCCACGCTTTGAGTCGTGACCTGCTCGCGCATTTTTATCCCTTTTCTATCCCCAGGAGAGTCCCCAGGGTCTTGGTCCCATGGAGTGAATTGCTCATATGGATTATCAATGGCTTCTGATTTCTTTGCTTTTGTGGACACATATCTCCACAGAGTGCTACCATTTTTCATACCTACATTTGTATCATGAGGTCTCTTAGGGACCAAAATTCGTCTCTTTGTTATTATTTAAGCCCATTCTACCCCGTCGAGACGAAGATTTTAACCTTCACTTCTCCGGCTAGAATGACCTTAAGTTATAGATCTTTGATCACTTGATAAGACTTTTTCTATAAGTTGTAGAGCTCGAAGCCTCAAGTCAGACTATCGATCAAGGCATCCCCAGTTATATCAAGCAACGAATCATACAAGACGCGTCAAATGTGGTTCTTCAAGAGCTTGTTAATCAAGGCTAGAATTGTGTGGCATGAGCCTTAAGCAATAGAGAATGATTGAGAGTGGAGAATTTCATTATCTCAGTCTGAATATCTTTGGGTACGGGACGCTTGACCCAGTTGCTCATCATATTCACCTCTATTCATAGACTTTAGCACAATTCAAATCATATGATTAACAAGTCCCTCCCTCACAAAGCAGCAGTGCAACAAACAAAGGACTCCACTAACAACTTTTCAATCATGGTTCGAATTGTACGACACAAGCCTTAAGAAATAGAGAATGAATGAGAGTGGAGAATTCCATTAACTCATCCTGAGTATCTTTGTGTACGAGACACTTGACCCAGTTACTCACCGTATTCACATTTATTCATAGACTTTAGTGCAATTTGAATCAAATGGTTAATAAGGTCTTCATCATCATAAGGAGCAACTAGGATTCTCCTCCAGCAACTTGAAAGTTAGGATGAGAATTACATGCCAAGAGCCTTAAGCAGTAAAGAATGGATGAGAGTGGAAAATTCCATTAACTCATTATGGATATCTTTGGGTACGGGACGCTTGACCTAGTTGCTCATCGTATTCACCTTTATTCATAGACTTTAGTGTGATTCTTATCAAGTAACTATTAAGTCTCTTCATGTTTAATCAATCATTTCTTTTTCCTCAATCATCTTGCTGTCAGCCCTAGTGGGCTGAACTACGAAAGCTTTGATTTTCTCATTGCACAATGAGAATACGTAGGCAGGAGAATCCCGATTCTTCGTGAGTTACCTTATTTATTAATCCTTCATTCTTCGTTCATTCAATCAATACCATCTTTTTGATATCAAATATACTTCTTCCTTGGATTCCATGCATATCCTTTTAGGACGGCCTAATCAAAGTCTGCCTTGTGAACCAAGAGTTGTTTGGCTTATTGTTAGACATTTAATTCCTTTGTTTTTGGTTATTCGAATACATTGATACCATGCCTCAGGCCCCTCACTTGTTGGTTCATACCAGTTTTACTCTTCGGTTCAGAGTTTATTCTTTCATGGATCCAAGATATCATTCTCCTTTGATTTCAAATTGTTTGTTCCTCAGCAAGTGATATATCTTTTCCTTGTGCCAATCAATACTTCCTTTTGGGTTCCATATTCACCCTTTTAGAACGACCTAATCAATTTCCATCTTTGTATCAAGAGTTGTTTGGCTTATTTCCAGACATTTAATTCTCTTTGTTTCTAGTCATTCCACTACAATGACACCATGCCTCGGGCCCCTCAGTTGTTGGTTTGTATGTTTACTCTTTGGTTCAAAGTCAATTTACCTTTATGGATTACCATGTTACCATTATGTTGGTACAACTTATATTATTCGTCACTTTAATCATACCCTTTAGTTGTTTGTCTTGTCAGTCCTTGTTGCTTAGACAAACACTTTTTTGTTCTCTTTCCATTTGTTTTTGTAGTTCCACGAACTACGATTGCTCTGAATTTCTCACAGTGAGAAAACGTAGGCACGAGGATGCGAATCCTTGACAAGCATACTTATTTATTATTCCTTCCGCTTTAGGGAACCATCCATATCTTTCAAGATCCATGATCTATCTTCAATCATAAAGCGCTCACCCTAATGACATATTGTTTCTTTGAAACCGAAATACGTTTTCATTTGGAATTCCATATATAGCCTTTTAGGACGCCTAATGCAAAGTCCGCATTTGTATCTAGACTTGTTTAGCTTGTACCCAGACATTTAATTCTTCTTTTTCGGCCCAACCATACTGTGATACCATGCCCTAGGCCCCTCACTTGTGGTTTGTGCCACCTTCCCTCTATGGTACAAATTCCATTTCTCCTATGGATTTCAATACACTATTACCCTTTGGTTTCAAACTATACCTCTTCAGTCACTGTTATCAAACATTTAATTCTGTGACTTTAGTCATTCCTTCCATTTATCTTCGTGATTCATTCATATACTACCTTCATTCACTTCATGTGATATACCCTATTCTTTGAGCCAAATACATTATCTCTTTGAGCTCCATCTTATACCTCTTTGTGAACCAAGAGCTGATTTGTTCGTCTTGTCAGTCCTTGTTGCTTAGACGAACATCTCCTTACTTACTTTGCAGCTGTATACAGGCAATCCTCTTTATTTTCGGTTATTCCAATACAGTGATACCATGTATCGGCCCCCTCACTTGTTGGTTCATATCGGCTTTAATCTTGGATTCATATTTCATCTTCTTTGTTGGAGTACAAACAACACAATCCTTTGGTTTAGACCATACTTTGATCATAATTATTTTCATCTTCTACCACTAGTTCTATAAACTACGGAGCTCTGAATTCCTCATTGCACTATGATGATACGTAGGCCTGAGGGCACCAATCCTCACTGAGCATTTTATCTATTTCTTTTCTTTTCCCTCATTCTTTTGTGATTAATCTTTAGATATCACACTCATTCGATCAAGAACAATCAAAACGGTTCCCATGGAGTACCATGGATGTTAAGGGTGGTAATACCTTCCCCTTGCATAACTGACTTCCTTACCCAATATATCTTTTTCCTCTGGGTTTTATCGATGTTTTCCCTTTCCTTCGAGAATAAATAAAGTTCGATGGCGACTTTGTTGTATGTTCGAGCGTGCGATAAATTCGGGTATATTTCCACTAGCTTCACTTACAAGTACAATGCTATCATGGTAGAAGATGGTAAACAAGTCCCTATTCATTTTTTGTCGTTTGTTGTAAACATTGCCGATGTAAGTGGTGTGACCCGAAGTGGTCGAGTATTTGTTGCTGCAGCTCCTTAGAGAACTGAAGATGTTGTGGTGGGGAAACCAACTCAAGCGAAAACTTCTTTAATGTAGTCTGGCCAGCCCAGTGTTGTGGGTCAGAATTCTAATCAGGATGAAATGTTAAAATTGATTAAGATAAGTGATTTTAATGTCGTGCATAAGTTATTTCACACCCCGTCTAAGATATCCGTCTTATCTTTGTTGATGAATTCAGAAGCTCACCGAGAGGCTTTGCAAAAGGTCCTGGAGCAAGCCTATGTGGATCATGATGTAACAATTGATTAGTTTGATGGCATTGTGGCTAATATTATCGCATGTAACAATCTGAGCTTCAGTAATGAAGAATTTCCCGAGCAAGGGAGGAACCAAAACTTGACTGTGCACATGTATATAAACTGTCAAGAAGATGCCTTGTCCAATGTACTGGTAGACACTGGTTCTTCTCTAAATGTTATGTCCAAGTCCATTATGTCCAAACTTTCTTACCAAGGTGCTCCAATGAGGTTTAGTGGAGTTGTTATGAAAGCCTTTGATGGCTCGAGGAAGACCGTAATTGGAAAGTTGATCTCCCAATGAAGGTAGGTTCGTGCTTATTTCAGATCACTTTTCAAGTGATGGATATTCATCCCGCCTATAGTTGTCTCCGGGGTCATCCATGGATTCATGAAGCTGGGGAAATGACGTCAACTCTCCATCAAAAGCTAAAGTTTGTGAAGAATGGGAAGTTAGTGATCGTGGGTGATGAGCAAGCCATGTTGGTAAGCCATCTCTCTTAATTTTCATACATTGATGCTGACGAAGCTATGGGGACTCCGTTTCAAGCTCTTTCTGTTGATGATAATGTTGTTAAGAATAATGGGGAATCCATGACATCTTTGAAAGATGCCCAACAAGTGGTGGAGAATGGTAAAACTTCTAGATAGGGACAAGTTGTTGAACTTGAAGATAGCAAGAACATGGTTGGTTTGGGCTTTTCACCTGATTCAACCTAAAGAGATTTGAAGCGAATTCCGGAAGTGTTTCACAGAGCTGGCTTTATTCATTCAAAAGATCAGTCTGCTGCCGCAATCTTAGAAAATACAATTAACATTAATGCAAAATGAAAAAGTAATAAATTAAGTGTATTAATTAGAAGAGACAATTAAAAAGATAAAAATTTAAATTGCATTGGTAAACTAAATTGACAAGTATTTTGGAACAAATAATTTTTTTAATGTGACACTTATTTTATTTTGAGACGGAGCAAATAATATCTAAAAATTGAATTAGATTTTATTAATTTAAAACAAATGAAAAACAATAAAACTTTTCAATTATATTGATATACTATAAGGATGAAGGTGGACTCGATTAGATCACCTCACTATGCTTAGATCACCTCACTATGCTTAGATCACCTCACTGACCCTTTTTATTTATATTAAAAATTTAATTAGTGTATGTAATTTGTGGATACCTGAGGATATAAATGCATTTAACATTCACTTTTTATATAATAAAATAAATTTGTAACACTAATAAAAGATGTATTAGAATAAAATATAATAATCATTTTAGTTTCTAATATATTAAATACATATATTTTTTAAAAAAATTAATATATTTTTAAATTTTTAAAAACATTTAATATATTTTTAGATTTTTAAGCACTTGTTAGCCTTTCGCGTACATTTAATATTGTTTTTCTAAAGCAAAGTATTTACATTAATAAAGGATATATTTAAATAAAGTATAATAAATACATTTAAAGATTTATAGAGTTTTATATTTAGGATAAATAAAATTTCTAAAAAGAGCTTAATTAAAAAATTAACTAAGAAAGATGAAATAACTAATTAGTTAATACATTTTAATTGACATCATGAAGTTGTTATATATCTGTCATAAGTAGAAAGAGACAGAAGTAAATGATATAATAAATGATTGAAAATATTGCAAAAGAGATAAATTATAATTATGAAAAGTAGAAAAAAAATCATGTCAACTTGTCATAAAGAGATAAGTTAAAAACTCTAATCACTATATTTGTGTTGAAAAAAAGTAAATTTTAAATTTTTAAATAAGTCAATGTATAGTTTCAGTTTTTTTCATAGTTGGTATATTAACATGTGCGTAAGTTAGCATTTTCTATAAAAAGAAAGTATTTAGATAATTGCATTATGATATGCATAAAATCTTACAAAATGACAATTAAAAGTTAATTGAGAAATTTCGATACATCAAACAAAATATTTGTATTAACTTTTTTTTAATTATCATATTTGCACTTTTTTTCTTTTAATTTACTTTTTATTTTAAAATTTGTAAAAATGTTAATTATTATTTTATCCAAAATATTTGTAGTTCGATGGTATATTTTGAAGAGAAAGATAATAAAATTATAAATAATTAAAAGTTTCTTTTTGTCGGCTTACAGAGAAATAGCATTGAAACTCACAACTAAACATACAAGACTTAAATTCAAATCAAACTATCCATACTTTTTTTTTCAGTTATACATTTCGTCCTTTTACTATTATTAAAAAAAATGTTAAACGAATGTCTTATCTTTTTACTTTATGAATTATAAGATAAGACTTGAATTCACATCAAATTATCTATAATTTTTTTTTTCCAGTTATAAGTATTTCTCATAAAATTATTATTGATTGAATTATAGATACATTTCATTCTTTTACTATTATTAAAAAAAAAAAAAAAACGTTAAACGAATGTCCTGTCTTTTTACTTTGTGACGAGTTTTATCTCAAAAATAAAAGAAATGTTATTTAACGAATGTCCTGTCTTTTTACTTTGTGATGAATTTTATCTTTGACATAGTAAAACATAATGTATTTAAAATTAAAATAAAAGATTTAAAAAAAAATAAAAAATATGTTTTTCTTAAAAAAAAAAGTTTGTATTTAATATATTTCCTTTTTTTGAAATCTTTAAAAAATATTCCCGAAATACTTGTTAGCATAACCTTAAAAAAAATTACTTTGAATCTCAATTATTAAAATAAGCATAATTTAACAACTCTTGAACTATTTAATGTTAGAATTTAATTGAAATACACTGACAGTATAAAAGAATTTTAACCCATCAGTTAATCATAGACGTTGGATATTAAAATAAGTTTGACTTTTATTTTAAAAATTTATAAAGTAATGCAAACGGGTGATGGTGATGAATCGATAGTGTAAAATTTTTTACACTGACAGTGTATAGTAATTAATCTCTTAATGTTAATCTTTGTAATACATTTTCATTTAATTTAAAATATTTAATGCAACTAGGAGATTTATTAAATATCAACCATATATTTCAATTAATTAAATTTGTATTTATATGAAACTTTAAAACTAAGCTAAATTATAGATATAATTTTTTTATATATTACTTGATTCACGAGAATAATCTCTTATTTCAAATTCAAATACTTTTTATCTTTTTTCATATTTTTTATATTTAAAATTAATAATATAAATTCATATATAAATTTTATGAAAATTTATAATGAAATATAAGTTGCACGTTATTAAAAATAGATATTTTATTTTTTATTAATTTATAAATAACAATAATTTATTTATATTAATATATAAATATAAATAAATATTGTCGTCATAATTCTAACTCCTAAATACTATTTTTAAATATGAACTCTAAATTACTTCCTCTCTCTCAAAATAATTATCGCATCTTATAAAATTATTTATCTCAAAATAAATGTCACATTTTAATTTTTAATGCAACTCTAATATTTATTTTTTAACTATACTCTTAATATTTGTATTTTTAATTTATTTTTCTCTCACTTTACATTTACGATAATTCAAATATATCAATAATAAACAAGAATATTTTGGTAAAAATATTATTTTCTTTCGAATACATTAATTTTTCTCTCACTTTACATTACTAATGCACCATCCTCTATCTTAACTTAACTAAGGTCATCTTGTGCCTTTTGATGGGCCTGGCACCCTCATTTCCATTTACACCTCCTTGGTCAGGCGCACCCTCTGTCTCTTTGTTTGTCTTTTCATGATTTCTTTTTTTTCTCTTATTTTTCTTTAATGGTTTAAAGTCCATCTTAATTCCATTTTAGAATATTTTTGATGCATTTTAATATGAAAAATACTTAGAAAATAAATGTGATTTTAGGTTCTAGTTGTGTTTTTTTTCATTCAATTCGTACTTTTGAAAATAATCAAACTAATACTTTAGTTTAGAAATCAACCACTAGTTTTTTAGGTTTGATCTTTCTAATTAGATTTTAACTAATAACATGTCATGTTCACTTAGGTTCTATGTTATCTTAGAATTAAAAGCTTGGTGTTATTTTGATTTTCCTTAGAATTTAGGTTTAGAAATCCTTATACCTGATTTTCAACTAATTTCTCCTTAACTGATTAAGTTAATCAAAATTTTATTTGATCAAGTAAATCCTTTGACAGGTGTTTACTCCCCCAGTCTAGTCAAGTGATCAGAAGCCTCTTGATCACTTGATAAGACTTATCTCTTGTGCTGAAGTTGTATTAGATCTCACCTCAACTCAAGAATTCACACTCCAATCAAGTTAACACATTACAGACAAACTAGACATTAGATTATTGTACAAGTACAACAAAGGTTCTTCTTCAATACTTGTTAATCATGATGCAAGTTACATGCCATGAGCCTTAAGCAACAAAGAAGGATGAGAGTGAATTTTTCCTATCCTTGTCTAGAGTACTTATGCGTACAGAGCGTATGCCCTAGTTATTTAGAGTATTCACCTTCGTTCATAGACTTTAGTGCAATTTGAATCAAATGATTGACAAGTCTAATTTCCCACAGGCAACCCTTCTACACTTCAACATTGCACCATTGCCTCACCAACTATACTCTTTTGATTTTCATATCTTCTTAGGGTTAAGTACCTCATGGTCAAATACCCATTTCTGAATCAATAACCATTTTCATTCATGTTTGCCTTGTCAGACCTCGTGTTTAGGCAAATTCTTTCTCCATGCATTATTTGCCTTCTCATACCTTGTGCTTAGGTAAAGGCTTTCTTCATGCATTTTTGTCTTGTCAAACTCTGTGCTTAGACAAACTCTTTTCATTCTTGGTTGCCTTGTCAGACCTCGTGCTTATGCAAACTTCATTCTCATACAAAATAGTTTAGTGACAAGAATGACATTTTATGTGGTTGTTCCCAGGGTCACTTGCTCCCACTCGCCAAGTATTTTCCACTTTTTTCAACCAAGAACCCTTCAGGCATACTACGATAGAGGATGAAAACGACATAATAATCTCAGGTCTCCACACTTCTACGCAATGGAAAATCTTGGGGCGAACTGTTCTGGGATGACCATAGGCCCCAATATGGAGAGGTTCAATCACAAAATGACCAAATCCAAAGGCACATACACTTAATTTTTGAAAATTGTGTGGTCCCACGGTCAAGGAACCAACATCCAATCTTTACCCTTGAACGACACTCTGCCATCAGATTTAATTAAAGGATCCCCCATATTCACGTCAGGTGTCATTTGGTGGTTCTAACTGCCTTCTGTGAATAAATTTGTGCATGCGCCAAGATCAAAGTATTCTATTTACTCCCACATTCTAAATACTAATTAGTCTTCCACCGACTTGGACATTAAAGTACTAAGATTGCAGGTTCACCTTGCACTGTCGTATCTTAAGTACACTCTACCACATATGAATCATGTTTTGTTCTATCATTAACTATTTTTTATTCCTGAAGTGAACAATATACCCAACTACCGAGTTTTAGGTTCTAACTCAGATAAAATATTACTCTCTTTGTCCTAAAATAAGTATCATATGTGATTGTTCACACAGATTAAGAAAAATATAATAAATAAAAGAGAGAGAATAAAGATTTTACCAAATTATTCTTATAGTATATTCGAATTAACATTAATGCGAAGTGAGAAAATAATAAATTAAAAATATTAGTTAGAGGATACAATTGAAAGATAAAAATTTAAATTGCATTGGTAAGCTAAATTGACAAGTATTTTGGAATAAATAATTTTTTTAATATGACAGCTATTTTGAGACGGAGCAAATAATATCTATAAATTGAATTAAATTTTATTAATTTAAAATAAATATAAAAATAATAAAACTTTTCAATTGTATTGATATACTCTAAAGATGAAGGTGTACTCGATTAAAGCATCTCACTATGCTTAGATCACCTCGTTGATCCTTTTTATTTATATTAAAAATTTAATTAGTGTATGTAATTTGTGTATACTTGGGGATATAAATGCATTTAACATCCACTTTTTATATAATAAAATAAATTTGTAACATTCATAAAAGACGTATTAGAATGAAATATAATAATCATTTTAGTTTCTAATATACTAAATACATATTTTTTTTTTAAATTAATATATTTTTAGATTTTTAAACACTTGTTAGCATTTCCCGTACATTTGATATTGTCTTTTTATATTCTAAAGCAAAGCATTACCATTAATAAATGATATATTTAAATAAAGTATAATAAATACATTTAAAGATTTATAGAGTTTTATATTTAAGGACAAATAAAATTTCTAAAAAGAGCTTAATTAAGAAATTAACTAAGAAAGATGAAATAACTAATTAATTCAATACATTTTAATCGACATCATGAAGTTGTTATAAATTTGTCATATATAGAAAGAGACAGAAGTAAATGATATGATAAATGGTTGAAAATATTGTAAAAAAGATAAATTAAAATTATGAAAAATAGGAAAAAAAATAATGTTAACTTGTCATAAAGGTATAAGTTAAAAACTCTAATCACTAGATTTGTGTTGAAAAAAAGAAAATTTCAAATCTTTAAATAAGTCAATGTATAATTTCAATTTTTTTCATAGTTGGTATATTAACATGTGTGTAAGTTAGCATTTTCTATAAAAAAAAGTATTTAGGTAATTGCATTATAATGTGAACTTATTTATTCCTTTTTAATTATCATATTTGCATTTTTTTTTTTAATTTACTTTTTATTTTAAAATTTATAACAATGTTAATTATTATTTTATCCAACTCTATTGTATATTTTGAAGAGAAAGATAATAAAATTATAAATAATTAAGATTTTTTTTTTGTCTTATAAGCAAATAGCATTGAAACTCACAACTTAACAGAAAACAACGCTTGAATTCAAATCAAACTATCCATACATTATTTTAGTTATGCATTTCGTCATTTTACTGTTATTAAAAAAAGAGAAATGTTAAACGAATGTCCTGTCTTTTCACTGTGTGACTTAACAGATAAAGTTTGAATTCGAATCATATTATCTATATTTTTTTTTCATTTATAAGTATTTTCTATAAATCATTATTGTATTATAGATACATTTCGTCCTTTTACTACTATTATTAAAAAAAAGAGAAATATTGAACGAATGTCTTGTTTTTTCACCTTATAACGGGTTTTATCTTTAAAATAAAAGAAATGTTAAACGAATCTCCTGTCTTTTCATAATTCTCATAAAAATATATCAATAATAAACAAGAATATTTTGATAAAAATATTATTTTGTCTTTTATTTATTATATTTTTTTAGTCGGTGTAAAATGGTCAAGTATAATAATTATATTTCAAAAAGAGAGTAACAAATTAAACTAAATTAACACCTACCTGAAATACCTCTCACATTCAAATAGACATATCATTTATATTGAGTGCAAATAAAACTAAAATGATTTCAATTTAAAATACATAAATTATTTTTCTAACTAACATAAATAAAAATAATAATTAAAATTAAAATTAAAAAATAATTATGTTCAACATAATTTTTTAAAACAACATAAAATTTATTATTTATTTATAAATAAAACATAAAAAACATTAAATAATATTTTCAAAAAGAAAATTAAAACAAATGAAAAAGTGAAAACCAGAAACCAGAGGATAATGTAAAAAAGTAATAAATTAAGTCTATTATTAGATCACTATGCTTAGATCACCTCACTGACCCTTTTTATTTATATTAAAAATTTAATTAGTGTATGTAATTTGTGTGTATACCTGGGGATATAAATGCATTTAACATCCACTTTTTATATAATAAAATAAATTTGTAACACTAATAAAAGATGTATTAGAATGAAATATAATAATCATTTTAGTTTCTAATATATTAAATACATGTATTTTTTTAAAAATTTAATATATTTTTAGAATTTTAGGCTTAGCCTTTCCCGTACATTTAATATTGTCTTTTCATATTCTAAAGTAAAGTATTAGCATTAATAAATAATATATTTAAATAAAGTATAATAAATACATTTAAAGATTTATATAGTTTTATATTTAAGGACAAATAAAATTTCTAAAAGGAGCTTAATTAAGGAATTAATAAGAAAGATGAAATAACTAATTAGTTCAATACATTTTAATTGACATCATGAAGTTGTTATAAATTTGTCATATATAGAAAGAGACCGAAGTAAATGAATAATAAATGATTGAAAATATTGCAAAAGAGATCAATTAAAATTATTAAAAGGAGAAAAAAAATCATGTTAACTTGTCATAAAGGTATAACTTAAAAACTCTGATCACTAGATTTGTGTTGAAAAAAAGCAAATTTTAAATCTTTAAATATTTATTCCTTTTTAATTATCATATTTGCATTTTTTTCTTTTAATTTATTTTTTATTTAAAAATTTATAACAATGTTAATTATTCTTTTATCCAAAATATTTGTAACTCTATTGTATATTTTGAAAAGAAAGATAATAAAATTATAAATAATTAAGATTTTTTTTATTGGCTTATAGACAAATAGCATTGAAACTCACAACTTTAAAGGCAAGGTTAGAATTCAAATCAAATTATCCATACATTTTTTTTCTCATTATATATTTCGTCCTTTTACTATTATTAAAAAATATATATATATATATTAAATGAATGTCCAGTCTTTTCACAGTGTGACTTAACAGGTAAAGTTTGAATTTGAATCATATTTTTTATATTTTTTTTCTTCATTTATAAGTATTTCTCATAAGTCATTATTGACTATATATTTCGTCCTTTTACTATTATTAAAAAAAGAAAAATGTTAGACGAATATTCTGATCTTTTCACTTTATGATGGGTTTTATCTCTAAAACAAAAACAAATGTTTTCCATAATTTTCATAAACTATGACAATTATATTTCAAAACGAAAGTAACAAATTAAACTAAATTAACACCTACCTGAACTACCTCCCGCATTCAAATAGACATCTCATTTATTTGGAGTGCAAATAAAACTAAAATGATTTCAATTTAAAATACATAAATTATTTTTCTAACTGACATAAAATAAAAACAAAATTTATAATCAAAATTAAAAAATAATCATGTTCAACATAATTTTTTTAAATAACATAAAATTTACTATTTATTTATAACTAAAACATAAAAAAAAACATTAAATAATATTTTGAAAACAAATGAAAAAGTGAAAACCAGAAACCAGAATACCAGCTGCTTGATGTAAAAAAAGATAATGGATGTCATTAATTGATACGTAAAAGCGCCTGTGCATGTTACCCAGGTGGAACACCAAGCGAGCCTGGGAAATAACAGATAGCCTCACATTTCAACCAACTGTATAAATCAATATTAACATATCATCTTAACCTTTTCTGCTTCTCTCCCCGCACAGAGAAACAAGAGAAACAATCACGTGTCTCCACCATTACAAATTCTCAATCACCATGTGCTCCCTTCCCAGCCCCTGACGTGGCAATCCAATACATACAACTACATGCAAAAATAACCAATACTCTCCATCAATAATCTTATATCACCATCCTCCAAAACTATATACTATAATCAATTCAATTCAAATACAACTAATTTACCATAGTCTATATAGTAATTTAATTTAAGATGAAAAAAAAAGTGTATTTACTATGATGGTGGTGGAAGTTTCAGAACTTTAGCAACACCTGGATGCAAAAACGAACCAACATGTATCGTCGTTGTTCATTATCCATCCGTCATTCATTGCTTGGTCATTCCTTAACCACCACCATCACCACCGCACTAACCCCAATGCAAAACCCAACTCGTTTCAACTTAACTCTGGTTTACGAACTCACCATTCACACGCATCCACATTATCATTCATACAAACAATGAATCCGGTCACAACATTTGTACATATTCATATATTTTTTTCTAGCTTTTCTTAAGAGAGATCAAGTAACAAACCCATTACCCATGACCCATTTACAGTGAAAAATCTGTCAAACAAAAAAACGAACTAGTAAAAAAAAAACAGTGAAACAATATCATAGAAGGAGAGGATGAGAATGAGGTGAATGTAGTTAGCACAAATGTCGTAAAAACCACTCTTTATTTCTCACTGTATTTCACAAAAAACCTTGTTGTGTTTGCTAAAAATAGAAAAAAAAAACCTATCATAAAACCTATCCTTTATTACTCTCCTCCATTACATATACACTTTCACACTTCCACTCAACTCTCTCCACCACCAACACAAACACCAAACCCGAAGTAGCAATGATGATGAATGAGGTAGAAGGAAAGAAAGTTGTGGTTCAGAATACCAAGGCGTGTGCTTTCATGGCAGGTGTTGAATCTCGTCAAGTTGAGTTCGTTAACGTAACCAAAAACACTGTGAACAGATCGGCTCTTCATCGTCCTTTCCGTGGTGATACTTTTGTTGCTGCTGCATTTGGAACTGTTCACAGGAGGAAAAGGATGGCAAGACAGAGAAGATCTTCATCTTCTTCATCTTCTTCTTCCACCATGAACATCAATCTCAGAAACCGTCCATCCAATCCTCCTCCTCCTCCTCCTACTGCTTCTACTACCACCACCATCTCGCACGTGCCACTACCTCCCATTCCTCCACTTTTTACCAAACCCCCTCCTGCACAAGTTGTGAGTTTTTTTCTCTTTCTTTTTTCTTTTATATTCAAAAAAATTCATACATGGATTATTTACTATTATAAACTTTGCTTGAGTCAATAAAATAGTTTTTAAAAATAAATTAATATAAAAATATATATATAATATTTACAGATCCAACAAACCCTAGACTACTTGAGTGTTGATCTATTTTAGATCTGTATTTTTTACTATAACTCACTTTGTTTTCTTTATATCATATATGTTTAATTTGATCTATTATAGATCTGTGTTTTCTTATTATAAATTACTTTTGAAATGAACAGAAAATGAATAGTATAGTAGTTTCTTTTCATTACATCATATCTTTTACTTGATCTATTTTAGATCTGAATTTTTAATTATAAATCACTTTACAAATGAATAGTTTTAGCTTGTTTTCTTCACATAATATGCTTCATTTGTGTTTTTTGTCTCGTGATTCACGCATCAGTCATTATAAAAAAGTTTTTATAAGTTATAACAATCTTTTCCTATGCAAAGTATAAAGATTTCTTTGTTTGAACAAATTTAATTCTAGTTTAATCTTCAATTCTCGGAAGAATGAGAGTCTTTTGGATATAGATCTATAAGAAAAATGCATAGCTAGATTTATACACACACAATTTTGAAAGATTATCTCTTTAAAGAAAACATTTAGTTAAAAGATACTGCATTTAATAATATTAAATAAAAGCAAGTGAAACAAAGTCAGAATATTTTGATTTTGAAGCTTGTTTATGTCTTGTACAAGAACTAGTAATATTGTATTGTGTCAGAATATTGTGTATCCAAATAATAACATGCATAAAAATGGAAAAAAGATGAGACTTTTAGTTCATTGATAGAAGGGGCAGAATTTATGTCGGTACGGAATTTGTCTGGTGGATCTCAGGGCAATGACCAAAAGAATGTTTATTCATGTAATGTTTATGTGGTAATAGTACTTTTATATAATTCTTGCTTCTTTGAACTGTGCTTCTTAACTTGGTTATGTTAATTAATACTAATTTCTTGCCTGTTTTAACTATGCATCTTAAGTTAATAATACTTATTAATTAATACTAATATTCATGCCTATTTTAACTATGCATCTTAAGTTAATAATATTAATTAATACTAATATTCATGCCTGTTTGAACTATGTATCTTAAGTTAGTTATGTTAATTAATACTAATATTTATGTCTGTTTTGAAGTTGAATTATGCATATTTAGTTAATGATGTTACTTAATATTAATATTCTTTCTAACCTTGCCTTTTTATTTTGTTTTATTTGTTTATTGTATTGATTGAAATTTGTGATTTTGAATTTTTAGTTTAAAAAAAGTATGATTTGTGTAGTTTGATATCTATCCAATAACATTAAGATTGACTTGACTAAGTGATGAAATAAACTATTGATTATTGTTATGTTATTCAATGCCTCTTCCTTGGAAGCTGAAAATTTGCTACTTTTGATTCCCTAAATCTTTGCTGGTAAGCTTAAACAAAAGGAGAAGAAAACTATGATTATTAGTTGTAAATTGAACTTAATATGGGGGAATTTGTGTATTTCAAGATAAACTATGAGACATGCTAGGCAATGCTTTGGACACTTGAGTCTTGACTTGATGTTCTTCTGTTGAATATAATATGGTGTTGATCATGTCATATTTAGACATAAGTTATAACCTAATTTGTCCAAACTTTTTTAGGTATTTATTTTCTATAATGTTTTTGTTCAAAGTTGTTTTATACACATATTCATTGATAATACCACAAATGGTTTTGCAATATTTATTCTGGTTTTAGGAAATTGATCAAAAGAGGCTGAGGTTCCTTTTCCAAAAAGAGCTGAAGAACAGTGATGTTAGCTCCCTTAGGAGAATGGTTTTGCCAAAGGTTTGATCTTTCCTTAACAACTTTTTTTCTCTAGACGAACTTGATTATTATAAACCAACTTGTAACACTAACATTTTATTTTCGTAACTTCCAGAAAGCGGCAGAGGCTTTCCTTCCTGCTCTTGACTCAAAGGAAGGAATCCTTATCAACATGGATGATATCGATGGTATTCATGTATGGTGCTTCAAGTACAGGTAGGCTACATGTATATATAATATATTGTTAGTTAAATATTATGGCCACAAAATAAACTCAAATTAAATGCAACAAGACTTTGAAATTAGATTTATAGGTAATTAAGTTTTATTTGAATAATGCAGGTATTGGCCAAACAATAACAGTAGGATGTATGTGCTTGAAAACACTGGTATGTTAAATTAACTTCTTTTCTAATTCTTGTTTAGAGTTAAATATTTTTGCTTAAAAATATAAATTTGTTAAATATTTGTAGGAGACTTTGTTAACATGCATCGTCTACGCCTTGGAGATACCATTGTGGTTTATCAGGATAATCAGAGTCACAATTATGTATGTGATATACAACAAAACTAATTATTCAATAATTTTCATTTTCGATCATAAAACTTTCTCAAGTTTGTTTTAACCATGTATGTATTGTTGTTTGTCATATGCATTACTACAGGTAATTCAGGCAAAAAAAGCTCTTGGTCGTGATCGTGATGAAGATAAGTATATTGAGAGAACTCACACAACCAATGATATATTTCTTAATGATTTTAAGATGAACACGAATTTCTTCGATGTTGCCTATCCTGCCTATCCTGAAGTAACCTATCCCTATCCTGAAATCAATGACACCATGAATGATACCATGAAAGATAAAGATAACGGGATGTCATTTATATATGACACAACAGTTTCAAATGACTCTCCATTTGATTTTTTGGGTGGATCCATGACAAATTACCCAAAGATGGGATCATTTGAATCTTTTGCCTCGGTTGAGAATCTGTCACTTGATGACTTCTACTGAGGTCAGTACTACATATGAAGGGGCCTAACATAGTACCAAGACACTAAGAAGGTGATGTTTTCTCTATTTTGGTACAATAAATAAACATGAAAGTGTGTCTTTTGGATCTTTTTGTTGTTTTTATGATAATGTTAATGAGAGGATTTATGTAGAATAAATGAGTAGTCAAGGACATGTGTGTTTGCTCCTCTCTGTTAAACAAGGTTTAGACTACTCTATAATGTATTATTATTTATAACTTTTGGTGGATATTTTCTACACTATTATGAAGTGTTTCATCATCGTTAAATTAATCATATGCTATATTAGTAAATCGTGTAGCTAGGAAGAGAATTTTTAGTGTAGAGTAAGAATTAACAAGTATTGCTAAACTTATTTTGATAATCTATAGTGTAGAATTCTATGAAGAAAAAAATGCAGTTGCATGCACATAGCATATAATTGCGGATGTTTTCAAATGACCTATTCATTTTTGTTGCTATTGTGAAGAAAAAATTAGTATGATTAAGAAAATAGTAAACATAAATTAAATTTTTTAGTAATTAAAAATATAGTAAACATAAATTATTATTTTATTTAGATTTCATATAAATATAAGTGTTCCCTCCGTCCCAAAATAAATATATAGAGTAAGAAAATAATAAATTAAAAGTATTAATTAATAATATAATTTGAGGATAAAAATTAAAATTGTATTGATAAATTAAAATAACAAATATTTTAAGATAAATAATATTTCTAAATTCGATACTTATTTTAAGACGTAGAAAGGAAAATTAATTAAACTGTCTTTTTTCAATATTTAGTAAATTAACTATTTTCATTAAATGTTTCTACATTAAATGAAGTTGTTATTTTTGTTAATCATAGCAATCGAATTGTTTTACTATTTTTCTTTATATAACGACAAGAGAGTATAACTAGTATTTAATAAGACTTAACATGGTTTTACGTATCATATTTTAATATTTTCTCTAAAACAACATTCGGCTTCCTTCTTATTGCTAAAGAAAGGTAGCCACAAAGTTAAATTTCTAAATTTACTTACTCACATTCATGCTTGTTGCTATGGATTGGAACCAAAGATCCAATCTATGAGAAAAAAACACAAACTTAAATCATTTCAAATTCCTCTAATAAAGAGGTGTGGTGATTGCTAAAAGCCAGTTAGGGTTTTAGTTTTTTGAAGAAATTTTGAGTAGGATGTATTGTATTGTAAAAAGTGATATATTGAATTTATTTAAACTATTCTTTAAATCTATTTGAGAGTAAGATGTTACTTAAAAAATATATTAGTTTGTTAATTAGTCTCATGAGACTTTGTTCCTTCCTACACATAATTTAGAGATTTCATTATATGTGATTTGCAACAAAAATAATTAGCTAGAACAATTTCGTTTTTAATTCTAAAATTTCATTGTTATTTTTTAGTGATGCATTTCCTTTTTGTCCTATACAAGTGGAAGAGTGGACATATTGTCTTCTCACTCTTAAAGAAGGTTGGGACTACTCTAAGTTGGGACTACTCTAGGGTGTATTTAAAAAAAATAATTGAATAGATAATATCTACCAAATCATTTTATTTATTTTTTATTATAAATCATTTAATTAATATTATATACAAAGTAATTCATGTAAATACGAAGGACATTTGTGTGTATGTGTAAAAAATGAGAGTATCATTGCTAAACCAACTTTGACACCGTTTAGCATAGAATTGTAATATAAAAATCAAGGTCTAAAAGTAATAAATGATAAAAATGATAAAGGAAATATCTCTTATTTAAATATTTTTTATAACATATGTATTATGTATAAATATTTAAATGAACATTAAATCTTTTATAATTGTTTGTTAATGCTTCAAGGACAACTATTCTTTTAATATTATTTTTTAGTATTAGTGCACTTTTGTAAAAGAATCTATTTTATTTTTTTATGTGTATGGAAAGAGAATAAAGGTTATCGGATCACTCTCTTATATGGATCAAGGATAATATTTTGACTTGGGTCTCTAAACCTTTTAGAGTGCTCGATTGTTTGTTTGATAATAAGGAATTCGTTTGATTTGGGTCTCTAAACCTTTTAGAGTGCTCAATTGTTGGTTTGGTAATAAGGAGTTCGTGAAATTTGTCAAGAAATCTTGGGAAGATTTTATGGTGACAAGTATAAGTGATTATGTGCTCAAAGAAAAATTGAAGTTGTTAAAGATTTATCTTAAAAAGTGGAATGCAGAGGTTTTGGGGAGATTGAATTTGGAGGTAGAAGAGTGTGTGGAGGAGATTAATAGGGTCGATGCTTCCTTTTTAGAGTGCAATTATGGTGAGGTGGAAGGTCTTATGGCTAGTAGGGAGTTTGTTTCTTCGGATTTCTAGAAGAAACTTTCTATGAAAGAGAATTTACTTATTCAGAAGTCTAGATTAAAGTGGTTAAGGGACAAAGATTGTAATAGTAAGTTCTAGTCAAGGAAAAGAAGGACGTTCATTGGTTCTATTTCAGATTTGGAAGAGGGTATTGTAGAAGGGGTCAAGGAGGTGAAGGAAGGTATTTGGAGTCACTTCAAGGAGGTTTTTTCTGAACCTGATTTCGACAGGCCTATTCTTGAAGATGTTCCTTTTAAGGTCCTAACTCAAGAAGAAAGCAGACAGTTGGAGACACCTTTCTCCGACCATGAAATTAAAATAGTTGTTTGGGATTGCGAGGTTTCTAAAAGTCTAAGTACGAACGGTTTCAACTTTTTCTTCATTAGGAAATGTTGAGATTTCATGAAAGTTGATATCATCAAGTTTGTGAAGGATTTTCATAGAATTCCAAAGCTCAACAAATCTATTGCGTCCTTCTTCCTCACTCTTATCCCTAAGAATTCGAATCCTTAAGGCCTTTCGGATTTCAGACCTATCTGTCTAGTGGGATGGGGATGTTTGCAAAAGATTATTTCTAAAATTTTTGCTTAAAGAATTAAAGGGGTGTTTGGCGCCCTTATTTCTCTGTGTCAGACTGCGTTTGTTCCTAGTAGACACTTGTTAGACGAAGTTCTTGTTGCCAACGAGATCCTGGACCTAGTGACAAGAGCTAAGAAGAGTTGTTTGCTTTTCAAAATAGATTTCGAGAAAGCATACGACAGAGTTAGCTAGAATTTCTTGAGGTTCATCATGAAGAAGATGAGGTTCGAAGATCGTTGGATGCAGTGGAAAGAAGTTATTGTATTCACTAGTTTCTTATATATTTTAGTGAATGGAAGCCCAACTGCAGATTTTGTGGTTGAGAGAGGTTTACGGAAAGGGGATCATTTTCCCCCATTCTTGTTCGTTCTAGTTACAGAAGGTCTTGTAGGTCTCATTAGGAAGGCTGTGAATATTTGTGCTTTTTCTGGTTTTCAGGTTTCGGAGCAGAACTCGAAAGAAGTTTTGCAGTTTGCAGATGATACTCTTCTCTTGGGGGAAGGTGATTAGAAGAATGTTTGGAGCCTTAAATCAATCTTAATAGGTTTTGAATTGTTGTCCTATTTAGGGATCAACTATCACAAGAGAAAAATTCATGGTCTGAACTTAAGTCACCATTTCGTCCAGACAACTTCTGATTTCCTCGCTTGTAAGATCGAAGGCAACAATTTCAACTTCTTAGGCATTCCCATTGGATCAAATCCCAGAAGAATCGAAACGTGGAAGCCACTAGTGGACAAGATAAAATTGAGACTCTCAACTTGGAAATCCAAAATCCTTTCTCAAGGTTGAAGGCTCACTTTGATCAACTCTGTTCTTAGTTCTCTCCCTACTTTCCTACTTTATTTCTTCAAGGCTCATGTGCAAGTTTGGAAAGAGATTGAGAGGATCCAAAGGGATTTTTTTGGACAGTTCGAAAGATGTTAGGAAAACTTATTGGGTGAGTTGGAATCAAATTTGTAAGGATAAGAGTATTGGACGTCTTGATGTTAGAGGGATCGAAGATTTTAATTTGGTGCTATTGAACAAATGAAAGTGGAGATTATTGACCGATAAGAAGGCTATTTGGTTTGATATTTTGAGGGTGAGATACATGAACTTCAAACATATTATTTTGTCAGGAAATTTGTCTGGTTTTAAAGGTCATATCTCCACTTGGTGGAGAGACCTTATTTCATTCAGAAGAAGTGATGGTAAAGATGTTTTCAATTTTGCAGGTCATGTCAAATTTTCTGTTGGAGAAGGGACCTCCACCCCATTCTGGTGTGTAGACTGGTATGGTTCTTCTTTATTCACTTTGTTTCTTCTTCTGTTTAACGCCAACAGGTCTAAAATAGAAATGGTGTGCAATTTGGGCGCTTGGATTAACGAATCATGGGTATGGGGAGATTTAGGTATCAAAGTTGGATTTTGGGAGAGTTTTACCGACAGTTACAATGACATTTTGGATCTGTTAGAAAGGCAAGTTTTATCCTTGGGTAAAGTAGACGATATTATTTGGACAAAGAAGAAATCGAATGTGTTTTCTGTGAGGTCTTACTTTTCTGTAATTGATGATCACAGTAATATCCCTCAATCTATTTCTTTTGTTTCTAGTGTTGTCAAACCCCAAAATTTGCCCTTCCCCTTTCATCCTTTCACTCACCTTTGACTTAAGATTCATCTGTACACATTCATGTTTCATTCATATGCACCATTCGTTCATGTTAACACTTGACAATTGATCACTATAGATTCAATGCTCTATGTCTTGCAAAATTAGGTTTTGTGTGTGGATCAAACCTTAAAAGCGTGACTTGGTTCTTCATCTGATCATAGGGGAAATGAGACCCTAATTTGCTTAATCTTTGATAAGTGGATTCAAGAATACTTCGTCATGGCACTCCTCAAGGGATTCAAACCCTAATTCTTGATGATATGGTTATGGGACCTTGTGGATACTCTTTGGGCCTTGTATTGGCTACCTAAACCCTAATTGAGGGCTCATACATTAGAGATTTGCTTGTGAAGCATCTCAATTGATTCAAGGACCTTGATTTAAGGGTATTGTCATACCCCAAAATTCACCTTACCATTCACAAACTTCATCTAGGTCACTAGCCCTAATCATATGCATAACCTTACATATATTTCAATTCATCTGCATGATCATGGTCTAATACAAGAGGATAGGTATCATGGATTCCAAGCTTTATGTTTGCACTTAGTGGAAGTTAAGGTTTCTCTGCAATTAAAGGCGGCTCAATCAATCAAACCCTAATCGGAGGTGGCTCTTGAGGTTTGTGTGTGTTCTTATCATTGGTAACTCAACTTTGGCTAAGCGGTGAAGCAAAGCCCTAATCGTGGGATCCTCACTTGATCATGGTTGCCACAAACTCTAACTATATCCAATACTCTTTGTATGGCCTCCTAAACCCTATCTAATGGGTCCATCATCATTCCGTTGTGGGTGTCTCTCTTACTTGATCAAGCTTCACCTAACAACCTCCTAGTCATGGGTCATTCATGTTGGTTTCTTGGCTTTGATTCCATGGATTACTTGCTCCCGCATGTGCATCTTGTGCTTATCCATGTCCATGCCCTACTGTCATCTGGTTATTGGCCATTTCATTTGTTGCCATATCCTTGTTTCATGCTCTCCTTTGATCGTTTGGGTCATTAATGGGCCCTCGGGTTCATGGCTAATGGTTCATTCGTAGGTTTTTGTGTGGGTTCTGTCCCATTATGCGGCTCAATTCAATCCATTTCAAGTAACATGTTCATATATTAAGCCAATTCATTCAATTGGCCAATTTCAACCATGTTCATCCATAAAATAGTCCTTACATACAAAAAAAGGTGCAAAAAAAATGTATAACACAATGTAAAACTCATTTTTGGGAGTTTCTGCTCTGTGAGTCGACTCATTGACTCGAAGCAGAACCCACGGATCCGAACAGGTCAACTTACAGGTCGACCTAGTTCTGGGAAACCTGGTTGAGTTGACTCATTTAATCCTTGCATCGACTCATTCTCCATTTTCCTTTGAACCATTTCGCCTCGGGTCCTAACAAGTCGACTCACCGGTCGGCCCAATTATGGGAAATCCTATTTGAGTCGACTCACCCACTCCTTACATCGGCTCATTTCCCATTTTTCTCTGAACCAGTTCGCCACGGGTTCGAACAGGTCGACTCGTAGGTCGACTCAACCCTGGAATGCGCTATATTTTAGTCGACTACTCCCTTGTTTGAGTCGACTTAACCTGTTCCTCGTAGCAGATTCAACAGTGTTGCAAGCTGCTGAAACACTACAAAGCACAAATTCTTGTCATGCCAACACAATCACAATGATTCACATACTCTGTATTAACCTAGAGTTTCAAGTCACACTTGATCTTACTTGTTATACCTTGCACCTAAGCCAATTGATTAATAGGTCATAAACAAAACTTCAAGGCCAAATCCACTTAAGGGTAACCTGCTATAACTAGTCACTATTGGAATCACTCAAAACCAACCAATTAACTAATTAACTAATCCAACCAACTAACTTCCAACTCAATGAGTTAACCAACTAAACTCACTGAGTTCACTTCAACTAACTCCTAAGCTGACTCCTAACCTGATAATAACTAACTCCGAACCTCCATTGGATCCAAACCTGCAGCCTATATAAATATAAGGCTAGATCACTCTCAAAGGACTCATTGCAAATTCATCTTTTCTCACTTCATCTTCTCCAATTCCTCTCCTCACACCAAAGCTCAAATTACCATTGGAGCAAGCTTCACATTGAAGTTTGTTATCAATTAAGCTAAACCTCTTGCACTTAATAATCATCCATGCATTCATATAATCAACATCAACAACAACAATCCAATTCATAATTTTTCAGAGTTGATTCTTAAAGAAGAGGAGTTCATAATAGAAGTAGAAGATTAAAGGTTCAAAGTAGCATACCTCTGGTTTTATCTTCTTCATCTTCATCACTTCCAAGTTTTAACAAGTTCCAAAATAATCCTCCATCTTGCAGGTCGGTGAATCTTCACTCGTTTTGCTGAATTTTTATGCATCAGTGTAGCGAATGTAGTGGAGGATCAAAACCCCAAGGTTTGGTGGTTTGATCCTCCCCTACCTCCATTTAATTTCAGATTTTGTGCTCAGGATTCTTGACTTTAATTGCTCAATTTCTAGAATATGTAGTTTAGATGAGAGATTAGGGTAGAAGAGTTGGAGAAGAGTAAGAAATTGGTGCTTTTTCTTGAATCCGGCCAACTCCGTCGCCTTCGACGCGGTGGTGTCAGAACTCCAGCGACGGTTCTGTTTTGCCTTGATACTTTGATTGGTTGATTGGTCCAAGGAGTGTTTACTCCATATATTCACTGCCACGTGTAGTAGTAACATTCATGCTGATAGCAATTTTTGTCTTCATTATTGTGCTGAATTTCAGCAGACCCTACTGATTGGGCCTTAGGCCTAGCACTTGCCCCTTTTGATCTATTTTCATACCCCGGGCCTAATACTATTCATCTTAATCATGATAAATCCCATAATGAATTTAGTCAATTCCAATTTTAATTCTGTTTTTGTTATTAATCATGATGTTGTGTTTTATATGAAATAGATTTTAATTCCTATTTTTTGACGTTTAGGATTTAGCATAATTTTAGAATAATTAGCTTAATTCATGCTTAATTAGGTTAATTAGGATTAGGTTTAATTTCTTAATTTTTCGGAATTTATTTTCGTGTGATCAACCATGCTATGTTTAGAATTTCGTTTGATTTTCCATGTTAACTTCCATGTACATGATTAGTATCACTTTGACTTTGGTTACATTTGTTTGTGGTTAATGGCTAAATTGAAAATTTAATTTCAATTTAGTTTGGTATATGTTTGTTCATCATGGTCAATATATCACATCATCTTATCATCGTATCATCTCATTTATTCGAATTAGCATTTTAATTCCATTTCATTAATGCATACTAACCATTGTTGTTTTTTATGGTGACATGTGAATGAGAGATCCAAACACCATCCAAGTTATTCCTTTTATTTTCTATTTATTAGTTTGTATTGTTTGAAGTTCCATGCCACTTGTATGGTTTAGGCATGGGACATGATTTGTAAATTGTATTTTCCTTTCATGCCTTTATGTGGTATTGTATGGATGCCCCCATTTTGGGTTAAATGTTCCCTCATCCCCCTAGTCATGTAATAACTTAGATTTGTTGTTTTCTAGTTAGTTCACCGTGCATGTTAATAACCAAGATAAAATACAAAACAATAAACAAAGCATTTTAAAAGAAACAAAAGGTACTTAATTCAATGTTAAGTTGTTTTTTCCGAATAAAACTCACACCATTGCAACGTGAATACTTGATTCAACGTCAAGTATTCTCCATCCATTCCATGATCCATTCTATCATCTCTTCTCCATTCTCTTCTCAACCTCATTCTATCTCTCACCTCCGTTCTTCACTCACATTTTTCATAATAAATTCAAATGCTTGATCCAATGTCAAGTACCTTTTTCAAAACCATTTTCATAACAAATTAGAATGCCAAATGGGGTGTACGTGTTTGTACACAACATTCAAGTAAATGGGTTGTCGGACGTACCTAGCCTGAGGACCCGACACTTGACTTTCCCCCTTAAAACATCTAATGATTCAAACAAGTTAGATCTAGGTGCTATGAGGAAGAAAAAGAGTAGTTAGGACTCCATTGTCCTCTCAATTCCCAAGTACTCTGATCGTTGACCGTACTTAGTCAAGGGTCAAATACTTGTCTCCCTCTAAGTTCCAATGATTAGACTTGCCAAACATTTTTCACAACTCAAATCTCTTTTTTGGATGAAAAAGAGTGGTTAGGACAACATTGTCCTCTCAACTCCCGAGTTATTGGACTGTTGACTGTATCTAGCCAAGGGTTTGATGCTTGTCTTTGTACATAAAATTAACCCCAGCAAATCAAATCATCTTTTACCTTAGTGCACTCTTCAAAACCTTTCAATAAGAACGTGTTACTTTCGTTCTACCGTGAATGAAGTTTAAGCCTCCATGTGCGAGCAAGTAATGTTTAACTGCTAGAGTGCGAACTAAGCGTATCCACTTTACCACAAACAAGCAAATACTTTTCGCTCCCATGATAGAGTATACAAGCAAGTGAACAGTAGCGTGCGAATTTCAATACTGTTCAATAAAAACAACCAAATAAATGTTTTGTTTGTGAGCCGAACTACAAAGCTCTGACTTCCTTATTGCACGTATGAGGATACGTAGGCACAATGGCCCAAATCCTTGGTGAGTACACTAAATTAAAACTTATTTTCTCTCCTATCTAATTCTCTCATCTCATTCCCAATAGTAAGTAACTTACATATAAACAACATTCATACGCATTTGATACGATTAAGTGGTTCCCATGGAGTACTATAGATGTGAGGGGTGCTAATACCTTCCCCTTGCATAACCGACTTCCGAATCCGCTCTTAGTTGCGAGACCATTTCTCTCATTTTGGGTTTTGTCGCTATTTTCCCTTTCCTTTGGAATAAATAAAATCCGGTGGCAACTCTGTATTTTCCGTGGCGCTTCAGCTGGCGAATCTGCTGGGGACAATATGAAGTTCCCATAAGCGAGTCAAGCCTAGCTTGCATGTATCCTTTTCCTTGGATGCTTATCTTTGTTATTACTTGCTTTATTTATCCATTCCTGTTATATATTATCTTGCTTTGACCTTGTGGGGTAGACACTATAAAGTGAGAAGCCCAATAAATAGGCTTAGAGAGTTCACCTAAGATAGGAGGGCTCTTCGTATTGACCTGTCAGACGTAATTGTCTTGAGGGGGAGATACGAAGATCCCGCTTGGAGTAGATTCTTTTTGGAGTTTTCCTGACACGTGAGTCACATTTGCGTTGACATCCATTCTTCCAAAGAGGGTCCATGACTCCAAGGACCTTTAGACAATCATTGGCTTATGAGGTTGAAGGAAACTTCACTTAGAAGAGGTCATCCCGAAAGTGTTGTTGGCCCACAAGTATTTTATGTCGATGACGACATTTTCGCCTCATGATCCGTGAATCTAAGCATCTTCAGAAGTATTAGTACTCACCTCGTGAGGGTACATGGGTTTCTTGCAGGGAAACTTAACCTCCAACACACCTTGAATCTACAATGATATTGTCCTCTTGTAGCATATGCATTCATAACATATCGCATTTGCATACATACTTGAGCCTTATTCTCGGAGAACCCTAAAGGTTTATGATTGTGCAGTGAACATTCCAAGATGGGCTCAGAAAGAAGGAATAACCTTCCACTCAAGTTCAAGCTTCCAAGAGTGAATACCCTGATAGCTCTCCACAGTAAGATCACTCTTTGTAATAAGAACAATTTCATCTGCAGATATGGGCAGATCCTTGATCTCCTCACTACTCTGATAGACGTCTCAGCTCTGGTAGCCTTATCCCAGTATTATGATCCATCACTCGTATGTTTCACATTCAAGGACTTTCAGTTGGCTCCAACTATTGAAGAGTATGAGAATCTCCTAGGTTGGTACGTGAAAGACCACCCTCCCTTCACAAAGCTGGGTAAACCATTGATGCCTGAATCAGTCACTGAAGCACTCCACCTACCTATTGAAGAGGTCTCCCTTGGTCTGGAACCTATGGGGTTTGCCAGAAAGTTCTTAGAAGACAAGGCATGGGCCTTGGAGAAAGAGGGTAAATGGCTTCCTTTCAGTGCCATCCTAGCTCTACTGATTTATGGAGTCGTCTTGTTCCTAAATGACGACGACTACATAAACCACTCCATCATCAGCGTGTTCGTGTCTGGGAATCATGTTCCTACATTGGCGTCTGATGTGTACTACTGCTTGCACACTAGGCATGAGAAGAGAAAGGGTGTGGTATTGAGTTGTGCTCCATTGTTGTATACTTGGCTCTTATCTCACATGCCTCAGAAGGGGCCTTGGGTGGACTTTTTGAAAGACTTGAGGTGGTCCTAGAAGTTTGCTTCCCTTACTGTCGAAGCTTTGATTTGGTACCTTCCTACCTCTAACATAGAACAAGTTATCATGAGCCGTGGAGACTTCCTGAATGTGCCACTCATGGGTCCACGAGGTTGCATCAATTAAAACCTTTCGTTGGCCCTGAGGCAGTTGGGATACCCGATGGAGAATGAACCTATGGCTGAATTGCTGAAGGACTTCATCTTTCCTGGTTTGAGAAAATAGAACCCAACTTTGTTGCAAAAGGTTAAGAGAGCTTGGACCCAGGTTCATCGCCAAGGCAAAGAGCTAGGCAAACGTGACTGCCGAGATAAAGATCTGTACCGCCAATGGGTGGTGCAAAGGGCCAAAGAAGTCAAGCTGCCTTACAATGTGGATATCCCGATTCCTCCTCCAGAACCAGAACCAGAACCAATATATGCTTCTAAGGAAGAAGTAGATGCACTGAAAGCAACTATCGCACAACTAACCAAAGAGAACGAAGACTTGCGATCGAAGCTTCACGCATTAGATAAAGACCATGCTAAGTTGAAAAGAAAGAATGAAGAGGATCTCAAGCTCTTATCAGAAATCAGAAAGAAGGCAAAGCTTAAGGAAGACCTCAAAGAGAAATACCAAGATGGTTTGGCTCAAGCAGATGTTGGGCTAAGTTCTCTCCAAAAACAGTTGAAACAGGCGGAAAAAGAGCGAGGTGACAACCACCATTGGTTCGAGATGGCTATCAAAGAGAAGAAGGCATTGAAAGATGAATCTGACCTGGAGATTCATGATCTCAAGCTTTCCCTCCGTGAGGCCAATGCCAAGATAGAGGTGGAACGTCGTCTTAAGGAGGAAGCAATCAGGGTTTCCTATGTTACCCCTCAAATATGGAGAGAGAAATGTCACAAAGTTGAGATTGCCATCTCGAGTGCCGAACATTGGAAAAATCGTTTTTCTGCTTTGAAGAATGAGAGTTTGGGCTGGCTCAAGGACAAGGCTCATATGAATAGCCTTCTTGATACCTATGTTGGGTCTATCAACTTGTTGCAACCTGCAGTTGCTTTGTACCCAACCAAGTATGATTGCTTATCAAGGTTTTGCAACGAATTAACCCAAGAAGTTCCTTGGAAACTAGAGGATGCTCTAGAAGACGCTGATGAGAAGACTACTCCCCACTTTATACTCTGATTCCTCTACCTCTGTGACCGAATGACGAAAAGGTTCAAAGTTGAGTTAAAGGAGATGAAAGAGCGGAAAGCAAAGCGTGCCATATGACCATAGCTTCCTGTTTCCTTTCTCATGTTTTGAATTACTTTACCTAATATCTTTGTAATTGTAATATCAAATTCATGAATGAAATTTCTTGATTTGTGTGAAGTCGGTGTTCCTACTTTATATGTCTATTCTATAATGCTTTACTATCGCATCATGAATCGTATAAGGTTTCCCCGAGAATAAAAAAACAAACATGCATCATACATAAATCATTTATCCATGAATTTCATAATATATCCAGTTGGTCTCACCATTACTTTGGTCGTCTTGTAGTATTTCTCACTGTCAAGCTGACTTCCCACTTCTACAACACCCGAGCTAAGAAAAAAATAGCTATGGAAAGAATTGAACAAAACCAGACTGCCATGCAAGAGGAGATGGCTCAAGTGAGGACCCAACTGGGGCAACTCATGGACATCATGCAGAATGTCATTCACCGACAAGAAGAGAATCGCCAGGCTAACCCAGGAGCCAATGTCAATGCGAACGCTACCAATCCCATCATGGGGAATGGGGTTCTGATTGTCACTCAGGCCCATGCTAAAGGGATGTCCACCAATCTGAATGCTGCTCACACATACCATGTCCATGTCCATGGAGGTTCTCAAGCTGGCACAGAGGACCACGAGGGAGAGTTCTTCATGCCCAGGAATGAATCGATGTACAAGCCTTTCAGACCGCCATAAATCGAACTCGAGAGGAAACTCAAAATGATGGACGAAAGAGTCCGAGCCATTGAAGGTCCTAACACCTTCGGGCTGGAAGCTGCTGACATGTGCTTAGTCCCAAGGGTCAAGATCCCAGTCAAGTTCAAAGTACCTACCTTCGAGAAGTATCAGGGGACTACTTATCCCAAGACCCATATCGAGTCTTACTGTAGGAAAATGAAGGCTTATTCAGGTGACGAAAAGCTACTGATACATTTCTTCCAAGATAGTCTCAGCGGAGCATCCCTGGAATGGTACATGCAGCTTGAACGCTCACATGTGCATTCTTGGAGAGAGTTAGTTGAAGCTTTCTTGAAGCACTATCAGTATAACACCGATATGGCGCCTAATAGAACCCAACTTTAGAGTTCGACTTAGAAATATGAAGAATCCTTCAAAGAATATGCACAACATTAGAGGGACCTAGCTGCTAGGGTCCAACCTCTCATGCTTGAGAAGGAACTGGTTAATATGTTCATGTGCACACTCCAAGGCCCATACTTGTACCGACTGATAGGGAGTACTTCTGCCAGCTTTTCTAATCTCGTTGTCGCTGGAGAACGGATCGAGAACGATCTGAAGACTGGAAAAATCCAAGGTTCTGCTGTTGCTTCTAATGGGACAAAGAAAACCTATAGTGGTTTTCCCAAGAAAAATGAGGGAGAAATCAATGTTGCATCAATCTCCAATGGGAAGGGTAAAGCTTACCAGACCCCATACTATCAAGTTGCTGAAGTGACTCCCAACAACTATCACCAGCCAACATACGTCATTCCTATCGTTCCACAACAAGTCCCATATCAACGGCCTGTCCAGTAACAGCAGCCGTACACGGCCAGGAAAAACAATCATCAACAATATCAACCGGGCCAACAACGTCCCAGAAGACAAGAGAGGAGACTCGACCCTCTTCCCATGAGCTGCATTCAACTACTGAACCATTTGTTAAATGGTTCTCTTCTTAAGCCAGGGGAAGCCAGGCCTCCGTCGTCCCCACTCCCACCAGGCTATGATGCAAATGCACGTTTTGAGTTCCAGACTGGGGCATCCAGCCACACTATTGATAATTGTAAGGCGTTTCGGTATATATTTCAATATCCTTAACTAAAAGGCCATATCATTCGCGCCTGCATGGCCCAATGTTAACAATAATATGATGCCTCCTCATGTCGGACATCTCGTGAACATGATACAAGAGTCTGTTGTGGTCGATAGTATCTCGAAGGTCGACATGATAAAGACTCTGTTACTGGAAGTAAATGAACAATTGCTCCTAAGGAACATGTTCCCTGGATGCACTTCTGACTTTGCGCAATGTGAAGACACCCCACAGGGTTGTGGAAAGCTCAAAAAAGGTATTCAATTGATGATAGACCGGGGCGTTTTCCTAGTAGAACATTCTTCGGAAGTCGATGAGGTGTCTACTTTGGAGATACCCTACTATCCAGTGCAGATACCTGTTGGGAATGCTCCCACAACACCCCTGGTGATTACTGTGATGGCTCTTTTCCCAAACGAAAGCACTAAAGTCGTCCCCTGGAACTATAACTCCATAGCTTATCTGCATGGGTAAAGACTCGAAGAAAGGTCCTCTGAAACTTAAAAGACTCTAGTAATCCATGTACCCTATGAGGTTTCCAAACATGTGGGGGCTCAGAAGTTCGTGGAAGTACAAAAGCCTGCTGAATTACAGAAACCATTGGAGGCTCAAGAGCCCGTGGTAAACATTACAGGAGCTAGTGGCATGACCCAAAGTGGTCGCATATTCGCAGCACTGCCACCCCCCTGAAAAAGAGAATCTTTGAGCTAACGCCAAGAATATGGGTAAGCAACCTGCCAACCTGGAGTAGGGGCAAACCCAGACTCAAGGAAAAGTCGTGCCAGATGATGTTGAGGAGTTCCTCCGCATCATAAAGAAAAGCGACTACAAAGTGGTTGACGAGCTCAACCAAACACCATCCAAGATCTCTATACTCTCACTACTTTTGTGCTCTGAAGCCCACCGAGATGCTCTAATCAAGTTCCTCAGCGCCGCCCATGTGCCTGAAGAGATCACCGTCAACGAATTCGAAGGGGTAATGGCTAATATATCTTTGAGGGGTGCCTAGGCTTTTGCGACAGCGAGTTACATCCCGAGGGCAAAAATCATAACAAAACCCTGGACATATCCATAGAATGTGCTGACACGATAATGTCCCGAGTGCTGGTGAACACAAGGTCTTCTTTGAACGTGCTCCCGAAGAATTCCCTCACTAAACTGACCATAGAGGGCCTACTGATGAAACCCAACACGCTGATAGTTCGTGCATTCGACGGTTCGCGTCGGTCCTTCGTCGGAGAGGTGGACATTCCTATCAAGATAGGGACGTAAACCTTCTTTGTGACCTTCTATGTGATGGACATTCACCCAGCGTATAGCTGCCTCCTGGGTCGCCCATGGATCCATGCTGCAGGGGCAGTGACCTCTACCCTCCATCAAAAATTGAAGTTTATTATCAATGATAAGCTGGTCACTATCGATGGAGAAGAAGACATCCTGGTCAGCCAGATATCCTCCTTCCGATATGTTGAAGTAGATGGAGAGATTCACGAGACACCTTTTCAGGCATTCGAGATTGCCAATGTGTTGATGAATCCTCTCAATGGGAGAACATCCGAAAAATTTGAACCCCCGATGTCGTCCCTAAAAGATGCTCAGCCGATAATCAAAGGAGGCCATCCAGAAGGATGGGGGAGAATCTTAGAGCTACTTGTCAATAAAAACAGGTTTGGCTTTGGATACCATCCAATGCAGACGACCCAGCAAGGTACACCTGTAATGGGTGACGAAATGGTCCTCACCATCCCAGGGAAGTTCATGAGCGTTGGACATCTCTTTCAAGAGTAGGTCACCATGGTGGGCGAAGACCTCAGTATATCTGAAGTTGATTGCTTCATGCTTAAGAAGGCGGCAGGCCAGCAGCTCAACAATTGGACAGAAGTGGACATATCTGAAGTTACTTTCTGCCAAACGTAACTTTCTGTTTTCATTTCGGATACCCATGCCCGTGCCCAAGGCATAGTGGAGCTTGTAGGGCCCCCGTTATTTTCATCATTGTTTTAAAATGAAATAAAAGGAGTGTTTCACATACAATTTCGCTCTCTGTCTTTCTCTTTTCATTTTTTCCAAAAAAATAAAATTGCTAGTCCATATTCTAAAATAAAGCATGAATCACTCATGCAGATCCGACTCGGATTCCATTGACAACAAAAATGCTATGGCCGATTATAATTTCAAGAATCTGATCTACCAAGTTGAGGAAGATTATGACGAAGATTGTGAAATCCTAGAGGAGTTTGCCAGACTGCTACAACAGGAATCCAAATTGATTCAACCGTATCAAGAGTCGTTGGAGATCGTCAACCTTGGATCTGAAGACTGCAAGAAAGAAATAAGGATTGGCGCTGATCTACAGGCCGATGTTAAGAAGAGGTTGATCGAGTTACTGCATGAATATGTTTATGTGTTTGATTGGTCATATTAAGATATGCTCGGGTTAGACACAGATATATGATGCACCATCTTCCACTCAAATAGGACTGTCCTCCAGTGAAGCAGAAACTGAGAACAACTCGACCTAATATGGCTATCAAAATCAAGGAAGAGGTTTAGAAGTAGCTGGATGCAGGTTTCCTAGCAGTCTCAAACTACCTCCAATGGGTTGCCAACATCGTGCCTGTGCCTAAGAAAGATGGTAAGGTGCACATATGCTGGATTACAGAGACCTAAATAGGGCTAGCCCAAAAGATGACTTCCCACTACTTCATGTTGATGTGTTAGTGGACAACATGGCCCAATTCTTTGTATTCTCCTTCATGGACGGTTTTTCTGGATATAATCAAATCAAAATGGATCTAGGAGACATGGAGAAGACAACATTTATCACCCCGTGGGGGATATTCTACTATAAAGTCATGTAGTTCGGTCTAAAGAATGTTGGGGCAACATATCAAAGGGATATGGTTACTCTCTTTCATGACATGATCCATAAAGAGATTGAGGTATACGTCGATGATATGATTGATAAGTCCCAAATAGAAGAGGAACACCTCACCCATCTACACAAGTTGTTTGAGAGGTTGAGAAAGTTCAGATTGAGACTTAATCCAAACAAATGCACGTTCGGGGTAAGATCTGACAAGCTGTTAGGTTTTATCGTGTGCCAGCGCAGCATTGAAATGGATCCCGACAAAGTTAAAGCCATATAAGTTATGCTCGCACCGAGAATAGAAAATGAAGTTCGCGGATTTTTAGGATGGTTGAACTATATAGCCAGGTTCATATCGCACCTGACTGCCACATGCGAACCAATCTTCAAACTACTGCGAAAGGACCAAGCCGTCGAGTGGAACAAGAACTGTCAAAGAGACTTTGAGAGGATAAAGTAATATCTCTAGGAGTCACCCATCTTGATACCTCCAGTATCAGGAAGACCACTTATCATGTACTTGACAGTCCAAGAAGATTCTATGGGTTGCGTGTTGGGTCAGCATGACGAATTACGTAGAAAGGAACATGACATCTATTACCTTAGCAAGGAGTTCACTGATTGCGAATCAAGGTATTCTTTTCTAGAAAAGACTTGTTGTGCCCTCGCATGGGCTGCCAAACGATTAAGGCAGTACATGGTGACACACACCACTCTGTTGATCTCCAAAATGGACTCAATTATTCTAACACCCTTCTCTTTAGAGCTCGTTCACTCTGTAAGTGGAGACACCCTTCTTCGGCTAAACCCCATTGGAGAAGACGGTGGTTGTCGGCCATAAGCGGCGGCGCCACCTTCTTCTCCGGCAAACCTTCACCTCAAAACTCAAAACAACAAACACCAACCCCCATCTATTTCGGCCGAGGATTATGAATTCTGCTTCAAATTCTCCTAAATCTCTCTCAAATACCCGGATCGAACCTCATCTGAAATGAAAATTTCAAATCCCATAAAAACTGAAACTCAACACAACAAAACTAACCTAAAACCTCTTCTAAACAACCAAACGAAACCAGAACATCAGGAAAAAAACAAGTCAAAATACTTACCCTAAATTTGAAATTAAATCATCAATAATGGTGATTTGATGTAATTAACAAGGGGTTTTTAACCAATTCAACAAGGCGAAAACGATGGTGTGAATATTTTAGGCAAAAAGGAAGAAGGAAAATACTTGATCGGAGCTAGTCCGACGATGACGTCTTCTCCGGCATGGTTCAGATGAGTCTTATATTTGCCTTTAAATACTTTCCTTCTTCTTGTTTCGTGGATGTTATTTGCAATGTCGTTTAGGGTTTGAGCTCACCTATATCAGAGTTTCAGTGTGAAACTCTGATTAGGTTTTAGGAATATTGAGCTTTAGGTAAATGGTTCTGGTGAATTTTTGGCAGAATAATAATATGTGGGTTCTCTCATCTTTGTATGAATGAGATCATGTTCATTTATAGATTAATGGATTAGGGATTAGGAAACAAAATACCTGTGAGATTTCTCTTTGCTCATGTGAACTTTTGCTGAAAAAATGATGAGTTGTCCATTCTGTTAGAATTTATCCTTTAGAGTAGTTTTTCATAAATCCCTAATTTTGTGGGATCCTTCTGAGTGGGAGTGAAACACAACCAACTTTCTGCTGAAGATGCCTTTTGCTCTGTTTGTATGTTGCTGACTTTCAATTGTGGTCCCCATTGTTTGTATAATACGTTGCAATTTGGTGTTTTTTTTTACATATGATAAGGTATGTAAGTAATGATGCATAGTCACATATTGGCTTGAGGGTCCCATTTTAGGATTGGTTATTTGCTTGATTTCTCTACTTTTTATACCTCAACGACATCTCACTTGTTATGGCAAGTTTGGGGAGTACATTATTTGAATGAGATATGATGTTTTCTGAATGGGATTTTGTGTTTTTATGCAGGCTCTGCTGAGAGGAAAAAAGTATGAAGGGAACATAGGCATATTGAAGAGAAACGATCCTCAACATATGAGTCTGATATCCCCCTGCACATTTTATCTTCCTATGCATTGTAGCCTTTCCTTTTTTCTACTGGTCTTAAATTGAGAGGGGTTAATGTATAATACTTTTTGATTCAAAATTTGTACTACTGGATGCAATGTGTTTGGACTGCATCTATTTGGATTCTCATTGGGTAGTTGTTTCCTTAATTTTCTTTATGTAATGGGTGTTTGGGTTTGTAAATGGAGAATTTAAATTGCTTAGAATTATTTTGGATGTGGATTTATTTGGATGTGTATGGGTATTTCTGAATTGATTTGGGTTTTGGTTACCTAAAGACTGAAGTAGTTTTGTAGTCATAAATGGATGAATAAAAGGTATGAAAAAGAGATACGCTTTATTAAAGTCAAATGATGAGAATATGAATTTTGACCAAAAGTTTAAACAAAATGGATAATAATAATGAAATGTGATTACTTACGAATGCTCGTAAAAAAGAAAGTAAGTAAAAAAATATGAAAATATGATGAGGACTGAAAAGAGGTTTAATTGAACTTTGTCTCTATTTTAAAAAATGCCATATGACTTCCTGAAATGCATGACGAAGACATGAATGCTTAATAACATGATAAGTTGATAAGACCTAAAGATTATGTATAATCCTTTCATTTAATAAATATTTATGGATATTGGTGATAAGATGACATCTAGATGATCATGCATGATAATCAAATTTAAGCAGATGAGTAATTTTTAGAACTAATGAAAATATATGACCAAATGAAATGGTCATATAGACGACCATGAACTGAAGAAAGCAAAATGAAAATTAAAGTAGGACAAATTTGGAGTATGACAATTATCTCTTTGAGTTCTATCTTGTGTTTACCTTGTGAACCAATAGTTGTTTATGTTATCAAACCAAATACTTGATTCTTTATTTTTGGTCGTACCATATATAGAGGCGAACGCTCCGGCTACCCACATATTGGTTAATGCCAATTTTACTCTTGGGTTCAGATTTCATCCCTTTTTGGAGTCAAACCACATTATCCTTTGGTTCAGACCATACCGTTATCACACTTCTTTTCACCTCCCACCATTAGTTCTATGAACTACGAAGCTCTGAATTCCTTATTGCATTATAAGGATACGTAGGCATTAGGGCCCCAATCCTCATTGAGAACTTTATCTATTCTCTCCTTTTACTTTATCCTTTCGCGAGTAAACCTTAGATATAACACCCATTCAAGCAAAGAATGATCAAAACGGTCCCCGTTGAGTAAAACGGATGTTAGGGGTGCTAATAACTTCCCCTTGCATAATTGACTTCCTTACCCAGATTTCTCTTTCCCGGGTTTTATCGATGTTTTCCCTTTCCTTTGGGAATAAATAAAATTCGATGGCAACTCTGTTGTATGTTCGAGTGTGCGATGGTTCAGGTATATTTCCGTTAACTTCAAGTGTGTACAGTCATTTGTGGTATGCATTAATCCTAATAAAGATAAAGGTTTTTGGATGGGGATTTTTTCTTGATAGGTTGGCTAGTAAAGATTAGCATTTTATAAGAGGTATTTTAAGTTCTACTTATGATCTCCCTTGTGCCCTTTGTTTCTTTTTTGAAGATAACTTACAACACTTGTTCTTATCATTCTTATCTTGTGGTGTGGCTAAGCAAGTTTGGTTTGCTATCAACAAGTGGGTTGGCTTTGAAGTAGAAGAAGGGGATGATCGTTTAGATTGCTTCTTGGGGGCTTGTTCCAAAATGGAGAGGAAGGTGAGGAAGAACAAAGTAGGTATAATTTGGTGTGTTGTCCTTTGGAGGATATGGAAGCATATAAATGAAATTCTTTTTGAAGGTCAAATTTGTAAAGTGGACATCTTATTGCGGTCTATTAAGTTCTTAAGTTGGATATGGTCTTTATTAGGAGATACGCTTAATCCCAACTTTAATTTTTATGACTTTTGTGTAGCTCTTTTACTTTGTATGTCCTAGTTCTAGTTGGTTTGGCATTTCTTATTTTTGCAATCCGGGTTTGAGTACCTCTTATGCTCTATTAATGGTGTCTCTTGCTTATCATTAAAAAAATGAAAGTTTAAATAAATAATTAATATACAAAAATATTTAAATAAAATGATAAAGATATTTCTCAGTTTAATTAGATGTTCGAGGTTTGAATTCAACTTCAAGTTAAGGTATTAATTTCTATAGTTATGCATATAGGATATACAATTCATAAAAAAATGATGTTAATTTTCTTAGTTTAAAGATGTAATCTATAGATTATTTATAAAATTGGAGTGTGAGAAATAGTCATAATTCATGAAGAATGAAGAAGACTTGCATGATTTTACAAAATATATAAGTTGTGTTGTGCATGACGTTGATATGTTGGTCAATGATTTTTTTTTCAAAGACAAATAAATAAATAATCTCCAATCTGGGGACACTTGAAAAGAGCACCACAACTACTAAATAAGAAACAAAAACACATTCAATGGAGGTCGGAGACACTCACCCCTCTATCGACTGAGAAATAGGATAGGGTTCTGACGCCAGTCTGAGAAACCACAAGAGTTATCAACGGACCTACCAAGATACCGTTTTCAAGGCAAAAAGATGCTCATATCTCCCACATCCTTTGATGTCACTGAAGACCCACAAAAACTATATCATTCATAGTTTCTAAATCGACCAAACAATGACATGCCAAATCATCCACAACCCCTCTTGACCTAACACCCCCCGGTGAATGGATAAACAACTGAAAAAGGGTCAAAATATCACTAGGTAAAACAACACCCCACCCCACCCATCTGAAAGTCCTATACCAAATAGAGGAAGTAACATCACAAGTCACAAAGTGGTGGAAGAAAGACTCAATATGCAAAAGTCATGCATAATTTATGAGAATGAGAGAAAATCAATTACGTGTGATTTATTTATTATTTGAAATTAATATTTTAATTTAAAGTTAATATTATATCATTTATGTTTTATATGTTTTTTTAATTAATATTTGTAATACTTTAACGAGTATAATTTGAATAATATTTGATATCTTTTGCTTAAATTTCGATTGAATTTAAAATTATAAAAGTATTTTTCCTTGAGAATTGAATAGATAAAATTTTATTTCAAATAATTTACAATCCTCGTTACTGTAATCTAATGGAGTAATTCATAGTCGATCAGCAAACATAGTTCACATAGCCTCTAGAACCAAGTGTTTTAGGTAGTCATCAAACAGTATATCAACATACCTACGAGTCAAAGTAGGGGCACAACAATGGTGGGATCCCTCAGTTTAGTTTACACAAATCCAAATTTCCTAAATACATGCTCTAGTAGATGGAGGTATATGAGTCGAGTCTAACAAGCTTTCCACCTTGAGTACCAATAGATACCCTTCAATGATCGTATCAAACTATGATCAACATATGGAGAGAAACAAATGTCATTCGACAAGATAATATCTAGTGAATGCATACTCCCTCCCTATGTGGAGAAATATAACATGCTCAAAGAAACTCTTCATGATATACTTTGATAATTTCCCACTAAGTGATAACATGAAGTAAAGTACTATCCATGACTAAAAATAGGTCAAAAGAAAAATATTAGGAATTAGATTTATATAGGAATTGTATAAAAATATTAAGTTACATGAATATTATCTAATGGAGATAGTTGTTTATTGTCAATTGTCTCCTCTTGAACTTACTTGCTTGGCAATATTCTCATCTTGAACTTACTTGCTTTATTCAACTAGGAGTACATGTAAACTAGACATGGAAATCCTCATTTGTACTCATGAATACTATGTATATTTGTGAACTTCAAGTATACAACATCAATGCATGTTGCACTCTTACTCACAAAAATTGTTGTGCCAAAAAATAAATCTCGTTGGCACAATGTACTTGTGAAATACAACACTGAGGGAGTGTTTTCTTATGTGTATGATTTCAAGAGGTGTTTTATGCTAGGTTTCACATGATTAGTGAATGTTTGTTCCAAACTTTGGGTAAGAATATATATAGGAGGCTTCATGAGTTAAATAATGGGGAGTAAGAAATGGTTTCTCCAGCTTTCCATACGAATTCGTGGGAGTATGAGAGACTGGTTCTTCCTCATTATAAGGGGGGCATTTTCCTCCTTTCATGCCACGTTTTGACTATTTCTTGAGAATGTTATGCCTGTAATGTAAGAAAAGTGGATCAAATAATAAACTTGGGTCTGGGTCGGGCGACACAGGGTGACGCCCGCCCAGTTCTTTCTTGGCCTCTTAGGATGTTTCTTTCTAGGCCCTTCAAGGTGATTTTGTTTAGGCCTAATAAAGTTATCATACTTCACATCCCCTTAAGCACGAATCCTGGGAAAGGTGAAGGGATTAACTTAAAAGGGAAAATGTCTTAGTGAAGTCTATGGTAACAGATCTTTCAAGAATTTCATAAGAAAAGTCTCTTGAGTGTTACTTGGGGTGAATCCCTTAGTGTTTCTAAGGGAGAGGCCATCAAGCCTTGCTTGGGGAGAGTCCCCCAAGCGTTGATCAAGGCAAGTCCCTCAAGCGCGAGTCTTGAGCCATAGATGTCTCCACTAACCAACTATTAGTGCGTACATACGCCCAAACAATGATAACCTATAAACTCATGAATATTAGAGATCTCAAGCTTAATCAATCATATCAGAAGTAAATCCCATACTTACTTCATTATCTTCTTTTTTGAATTGCTCACAATGCCATGTGGGTGTTCAATCTCAATTAGAAACATAACGTCTGCACCATAAACCATCTTTAGTGAAATTTCCTTAGTTATTGAGTAAGGTGTGGTATGATATAACTACAAAACCTTTGCAGATAATATATTACATATGATTTCAAGCCTTAGGCAAAAAAATGTTATCTTAAATGGAATCAAAGAGAAAAAATATACCTTGTGAAGTTGTTTAACCTATATACCTTTGGCATCATCTAACTTCTTCTTTATCCCACACAGGACCACCTTCTTGGTTGACTATTCCTGCTCATTCGCCTATGGGTGGACGACTGAAACAAACTTTATCTAAATTCCTAGTTGATAACATAATTCTACCATATTTGAGCTAACAAACTATGTTTTTTTATCTGAAACAATACTCCATAGCAAGCCAGACTTACAAATAATGTGCATCCAATAGAAAACTCACAGTTTTTGATGTGATTTTGGACACAGTTTCCGCATCTATCCTCTTTGTGAAATAGTTTTCCCCCATGATCAAGAACTTTAGTTGACCTATTGATAAGGGGAAAGAACCCATGATGTCTACGCTGCACTAGTAAAAGGTTCAAGGAGACATGGCATAATGGATATTTTTAGTTGGCACATAAAGAAGGTTAAAATGTCTTTGGCATTTTTTGTATTTTATGGCAAAATTTGCATTGTCCTTCATCGGGGTTGACTAATAGTAACCAGCCCACTACTGTGACTTTCATATGCCCCTTAATCAACCTTAGTGAAAACTAAGGTGCTTTCATCATCGCCCAAACATCTCATAATGGGGAAGGTCATTCCTATCTTGTATAGTTTTCCTTCAACCATGGTATACTTTGCAACTAATTTTTTAATCTTATTTGCTTTTTCCTTCTATGAAGGAAGCTCTTATGTTGTCAAGTAGAGCATTATAAGGGCCATCCAACTTTGGGCTTCAACGAATTTTATGGAGTCGACTCAATAAGGCTCGACCCTTAAGGGAGTCCAAGGTACAACCTTGTACTAACTGTAAGACCCCAATTTTGGCCCTAAGATCCCTCATGGCCCATATCATATCATATCATGACCTCAAGGATCACTGCATGCCCTAGTTTCTCTCCTAGTGGGTAGGTTGCCTTGTAGTTGTTTCTTGATCACCAAGCATACTTTGCATTTGTATATCTTTGCCTTTCATATGTTTATCATTCAAAAAGTACAAAAATATTGTCAGTCTAACCTTGTTGCTTGCAGTTAAAGCAATCATCAGCAATTAGGTCAAAGACAGTCAACAGTCAGTCAAAGCAGTGGATGGTGGCCATTCTTGCAGAATTTGAGCACCATGATCAATAATCAAGAGTTCATACATCTTGGGACATCATTTGGAGTCAAGGTCTCAAGGAATCAGGGTTTGGAATTCATCAGAAATGCTCCAGTCATCCAAAACCCTAGAAAAGTCAACAGAAAGTCAAACTTGGTCAATTGTTGATTTAATCAATGATTTGATGGATGGAATTGAGTTGAAGGAGTTCATTCATGCTCATACAAGCCTCATACATCATGTCAAACCTCATCATGGAAGAAAATCAAGTCAAACAGAAAATTTCCAGAAATAGAAAGTGGACCTGTAATTTCAACTGCCAAAAATGGAAACTTCTTGATCTTAAACTTACATCATGATACAAGCTTCAAATGAATTTTTGCCCAACATGAAAGTTGAAGATCTTGTTCTCCCATTTTCAAAAAGTCCAAGAACTCTCAAATCCCATGTGTGGTTGTCAAGATATGATCAATTCAATTTCAAAAATTTGTGAACTTCAAAGAGCCATATCTCATGAACCATAAGGCCAAATTTGGTGGGGTTTTTTCCTACAAACCACATTTTTCCTCCTCTTTCCAAAAATATAAATTTCATCCTCCAAAACCTTGCCAATCAAAATGGCATTTTTGGCCTTGACTTTATTCATTTCAAGTTTGACCCAAAGTTGACTTTTTGATTTATTGATTTTTTCTCACTTTGGCCAATTGGGATTTGTCTCATATGGTATTTGCAACATGTTCCAAGTCCAATTTCATGCTCATGCTACTATCCTACCACCATTTTGGCATAAGGTGCATAACTTGAAATTTTGCAAATGGCTTCATTAAAACAAGGCAATGTTAGCAATCCATAAGCAGAATAAAAATAGCAAATTGGAAGGTCATGTGCAGCCTGTTTTGAGGCCCATTCGTGGCAGACCACACCCTCCATTTCCACTTATGTGCAACTTAGCAAAAATGCAAATGATTTCATTAAGACATAAGCAAGCTTACCATTTCCTAAACCAACCTTAAACAGACATATTTAAACATTTTTCTGGCCATTTGCAACCCTAGACACAGCAGCCACACAACACAAAAACCAGAAACTCTCTCACTTGCAATTTTCACGATTTTGGATTTATGCACAAAACTTCAAAAACCCCGAGCCCTTCTTCATCATTCCTTCATCTGGACAACATTTGGAGCTCCTTTGAACCATCAAACTCCATCTGCACAACCATCTCCATGTTCTGTTTCTCCAAGATACCTCCAATGGCAGATCGTGATTTACTTATGTCCAAGCAAGTTTGAGCTGAAACAACTTCATCATCCATCATTTGGAGCTGGAACCTTCGACTGTTTGAGCAAATATCATCGAAATAACAACTACTTCTTCCATTTCTTCACAACCAAGTAAAATCTCGACTCTCTCTTTTCTCTTATCCATGCTATGTGTTTGATAGTCCTTGCCTTGCTGGTTGTTATGAACTTGGAATCATGTTAAATGGTTGGTTGGTTTAGGAGAAATCTGGCTTTGAAATTCTATGTGCAAACTTGTTTCCATCGATTTCTCTTGTATGAGCTTGTTTTAATGATTTTGCTTGCTGGTATGTGATGCTTATTGTTGGTAGATTCGATAGCCATGCTTGATTTTAGCTTCTGGGGATTTTGTTCTTGGTCGATTTTTGGATGATGATGATGAATGCCCTGCTGTTTTGCAACCTTAATCCTGCCCAGAAAATCCACATGAATTGTGTTTGTTGTGTTTGGTTATGGCTGTTTGATGTTGCATGATGTATTTCAATGCCATGCTGTTGTGGTTGCTTGGTCGAATCTTGGTGAAAATGTTGATTACACGATTTGCCTGGCTGCATAAACCCTAGGGTTCTTAAACCCAGATTTTTGAATGCTTATTGGTCTGTTTACTGTTCCATTGGCCATCAGCCAATGGGAACATTTCATTTCCCCTGCCCAAAACGCACAGCTTTGATAAGTGATGCGCTATTTACAAATATGTCATGCGCTGACCATTGTTTGACTTGTTTGCCATGCTATTTTGCTCATGTTGCTACAATTTGTTCATCAACTTGTAAAATCCATTTCTCACTCAAATTAAATCCAAAAATCACGAAATTTTTTCCATCATGTTCATGAGAATGTCCTCTATTTTATCATGATTTTTAATTATTTTTTGTGTGGCTGGAATTTAAATGGTATGAGTTTTCTTGTCATGTATGCCCAATTGATACCTTGTGCCAAAACTTTTGTGAAATGATCATGATGTATCCAATGCCTCTGAAATTTTTTGTGGTGAAACTAGACTCATTTATCTTTGTTTTGATGTAAAGTTTGTGGATTTCCCATTTGTGGTTTGTGTGATATGATTTTTTGAAGTTAGAGGTTACATTTGGTGTCACAACATGAATGTGCATTTTCATGAATTTTATTAACATGCTTCCTGGCCTCCAAATAACTTGAAATTTTGCATGAATGATCTCTTACATGTCTGGTTTGTGTATGAATTTTCTTGGATTTAATAATGCTGTTTCCTATTTGTTTGAGAATTTTCTTCCCTGCCTAGTCAATGGTTGACTTTATGTGATACATGATGCCAAATCCTTTGTGAAATTCTCATACCATATTGTATGATCATGAAATTTCATATGTGCATACTAGACATCTTGAGCTTTGCATTGGTGTTAATCTCATTCATTTCTCATCTGTTTTCAATTTGATATGATTTTTTGAAGTTGACCCATGTTTGTTGACCTTCATTGTGCATGCTTGAATTTGGTTTGACTTCATGATTTTCATTGACTGCTTTCCTCTCATCCAAATGCAATGAAATTTGACATGCTTGCCATGCTAGATGTTAGGATTGAATGTGATTTATTTGATAATTTTTGGGATTGTTTGGGTTGACTTTTGAATGAAGTCTTGCTGTTGACTTCTATATGCTTTCCTTTGCCATGCTTTGCATTCTTTTGTGTATGAAATGACAATGATGCATGATTTGATTGTGAAACCAATTGTTCTTGTTTCTTAAATGTTTGAACATGAATTGGGTTGACTTTTCTTTGCTGTTTTGACCTTTTCTTTCATCTTTGACCCTAGGCTAGTCCTAGTGGTCTTTTGAGCTTACAATTGAGTTAATGTTTCAGGTTAAGCACCAATGCCTCAAAGATCATTCAAATTTGATTGAGTTGGATTATATATATCATGTGCTAACCCTTGTTTTGTAGGTGTGACTCATGTAGTTGAGTCTTGTGCTTTGCACATTGGTCCCTCTGTGGTTGACTGTTGTTTATCCATTCCTTTTGTTTTTAACTGTTGAACTGTTTACTAATTGGTTTGACTTTTTCAGGTACTTTAGTTGCTTAAGTTCTTTGAATTTGCTTGCTTTGCTATTTAGCAATTTGCTTTGAGGTAATCCCTCTTTCTTCATGTAGTCTGGAGACCCGGTCTGTTATTTGGCCGGGCAAACTGTCTGAAGTCCTCCTTAAGAGGCAATGCCTGTGTGTGTTTAAAATTGTCCCAAGCAGGAAAAGTCCTTCAAATAAGGCAATTGGTAGATCAAAGGGATAAGCAACCTATCCCCTACTATTCAGTGTGTCCTCTCCTTGCTCCCATTACATGGTTGAAGCATTGAGATAAAAACCCAAGATCAATCGAGTCAATAATGTGGAGAGAGTTCCTACTTTCTGAACTCCCACACTTTCTGATATTTAAATGAGGCACACCCCTCATCTCCTTTTCATCTGCTTCACCTTAGCCTCTCAATGGCAAGGTTAAGAGCGACACTTACCTATTACAGTGGACTTTCATAGTCAAACCCTCTTGTGTGAGCCTCCTTGTTTGGCTATAGAGTGTGCTGTTTGATATTCATTGATTGATTGATTGCTTCATATGCACATGTTTGCTTGTATGTTATGCATTTATCATCATCAATTGTCATTAATGCACAATCATCTCATTTGTCTTTGTGACATTATCATTGCTGTTTACCCATTGAGGACAATTGTAAGACCATCCATTGGCCATTGCTCCTATGATATGGAAGTGAGTATAAGACCATCACCTTGGCCACTCATCTTATCTTTGCCTGATGCATTTACTTGATTGTATGTGAGGAAGCAACTGTAAGTCCCTGCAAGTTGGCATTTGCCCTCCTATGATCACATGTTGCTTTGTTTGTTTGTATGTGAGGATACAACTGTAAGTCCCTGCAAGTTGGCATTTGTATTCCTAGGACCATACTGTGGAGGTTAGAGTAAGCCCAGACAGATTGGCATCTGACATCCATGTTTCGCTTCTGTTTGTTTATGTGAGGTTGCAATTGTAAGTCCCTGTAAGTTGGCATTTGCTTTCCTGTGATCATGTGTTGCTTTTGTTCTTGTATGTGAGGATCCACTGTAAGTCCTTGCAATGTGGCATTGGTTTTCCTATGAGCATCTGTGGAGTTAACCTAAGTCCAGACAGATTGGCAGTTAACTTCCATGTTTCATCTTTGTTTTCTTTTGAGGAGATTAGTGTAAGACCATTGAGTGGCATCTGATATCCAGTTTTATTTTAGGAGATTGGTGTAAATCCATCTATTGGTATCCGGTATCCGCCTTTTATTTCTTTGTTTGAGGAGATTAGTGTAAGACCATTGAGTGGCATCTGATATCCAGTTTTATTTTAGGAGATTGGTATAAGCCCAGTGATTGGCATCCGATATCCGCTTTCGCTTTCCTCTTTGTTTGTTTATTATTATCCATTGCTATTCCAAAGGACACACTTGAATCATCTCCCATATGATTTCAAGAAGTGAACCTTCTAAGAAGTTTTACAATCCATCTTCATCCATTCATTCTCATTGTGTCCTAAACCTTTTCACACTTTGATTTCAACTTGACATAGATATTGTGCAAACCTCTTCATGTTTTCAAACTAAAAACCTGGACTCAAGTCCTTGACTTTTTTTTCAAACTCCATTTCATAACACTTCTTTGAATCAATCCTAATCATACTTTGACTTCACTTTCATAATCACAATCAATTAACTTCACTCATTCACTTGTTTTGGCTCTGTCCATTGTTAATCTTTTCACATTAGCCATAGGTTTCAATTATCTTTGTGGTTGATGTAAATCTTGCCTATCCTTAGTGAGTCGACAGTAAGACTTCCGTACTGAAAACAGGGCTAACCCCTCTAGTACGTCGAAGCTATCCTCGCATGGTGGATGTTGGTCTTGGTCGAGTTTTCTCCCGTTGATAATGAAAAGCCTCAGTGCTTGTGTTTAAAACTGAATCCACCAACTTTTGGAAATCTTTTAGCCGAACTACGGCGTTTTGATCCTTACCTTTGATGGAAGGTACGTAGGCAGCGGGTTCATCCGTTCAAACCCAATAAAAATTGTACATTCTTTTCTCATCATCCCAATCATGTTTGCACAATACTTATGTCATAACAAATAACAATTTTATGTACAACAAGTGTGAAAAGGGCTCCCTAGGAGTACCTAGGACGTAGTGGGTGCCTAACACCTTCCCATTGCGTAATTTACCCCTTACCCAGACTCTCTGATCTTTTTATTAGTTTTCTACGTGTAAAACTTCTTAGGCTTTTGTTCGCTTTTTAGCCAATCCTTTGGATAAATAAAAGTGCGGTGGCGACTCGAAATTTCATTGTATCTCTTGCTTATGATTTAATCGATAGATCATATAGCGACGAATACACCGCTACAGAAAAGTGGCGACTCTGCTGGGGAATAACACAAATCCCTGGTTGTATTGCCTACTTTTCACCCTTGTTGTGATATATTATTATTTGTTGTATGACATATTTTTGTACAATTTGGGATCACTGTATTGATTGTAATGTGTGAATTGCTTGATATACAATTGCTGTTTGCTTTGGTGATCTGTGAGATGAGTTCTATACCCGAACTCGAGTGCACTCTAGGATAGGAGAATGGCATAGTCTTGTCGACTGGTGTGGAGTATTCCTTAGCCAGTTGACTTGCGAGCCCATTCACTTGGTGGAGGTCATGTTGGATTAATAATGTCACACAAGTTATTTGTGGTTAGGCATTATTCTTTCAATCATGTTCCGCAGAAGCCAAGGACCGTAGTTTACCAAACCCATCTTGGCCTATTATTAGGAACGTAGTGCGGAGGTCGTTCAGATGTCAGTTCTGATACGATTGTTACGCGATACTACACTCATAAGAGTTTCTCTTGAGAATATTCTTGGAATACGAGTATTCGTTCCTCCGATAATATTCGAAAGATGGAACGATGATTATGGGAACCTCTGATAGAACATGTCTGGCAGGTTTAAACCCTAGTACACTCCCTTTCGGTGGTTCTTAACCGAGACCCCATGCTCGTGACTCTCAACAAACCCGTGATTCGTGGTTGAGTCGTTCAAACATTGTTAATATCAATGGATCCCGGATCAGGTGTAAAACCTAAAATCCACCAAAGCGGCTGGTTGATATTAAGGATGTTCGAGTCGGTTCATGTACCGTTAATATCAATGGAACTTGGGTGTCGATAAGGTGAAAACCTAAATCCACCAAAATGGATGATTGATATTAGGGATACATAGAGCTTTCCCACGACCTTTGTTTGGTGTGCTTTGCTTGATCCTTGAGTGTGTTTGTTGCATTCATACATTCATGCATTCATCTGCATCCATATCATCAGAAAAAAAGAAAATTTTCAAGGAACTCAAAGGAGTTTATTTGCAAAAAATTTCAAAACATGAAAAAACCGGGAAATTTTTTTTCCACCTGATATATCTGATGAGATATTCTCATGTATGATCAAAATGCTTAAATATTTCAAAGTTTGCAAATAAAACCCTCGGGTTCCTTTGATATAAAAACAAGCATATGCATAAACACTTCATGCATCATTCGCATAAGCAGGTGTTTTGTTCCGGTCTCCCGTCCTGTGGTCTGACCCTGCGATCTTCATTTATTTTGAAGACGCACCTTGCCGGTATTATACCAGAGCCGATTCTGCCAGGTTGATGGATCATCCTGAACAAGAGAATTGTGAACTCAAGGAGAGATTTTTGCCAGACCAAGTGCTTTTTGATGGATTTATTCCTGGTTAACCAATCCCGGGCTGACATTGGCTGATGTTCTGGGGCACTTAAGGAGCATGGTTTATTCAAGTGGAGGATTCATCCATGATGATCAACCCGAAGAAGAAGTTGCTGCTATCATTGAAGAAGATGCAGAAGACCTGAACAATTTCATCATTCCTGGTGGTGTCTTGCCACAATTGGGTCGCTGTGGATGTTCCTACGGTCATCCATAAGTCAGCGTGATTTGTTCATTTTGTTTAAAACCCTTCTCCCATGCCAAAAGGAGAAGTAATGACATTGTTGGCAGCATTTAATACAATGATGTTTTCATTCAATTAATGCATTGCTAAAACATTTGTTTTTCCATTTGTTTTCACTTTTTGCTTTTGCATGAAATCAGTGATCACAAAAAACCATGAAAAACAAAAACAGCATTTTTCATCTGCATAAGTGATTTGCTTGTTTAAAATTCTGAAGCTTTTCATTATCCAGAATCATTATGCAGGGATTTCTAAACCCATTGAACATAATGATCCAACGCCATCTCCCAATCTTGAATTCCTTGTATCTGAGGCAGAGGAAGATGATGTTGAAGGGGATTCCTGATGATATTACCCGTCTTCTTGAGCACCAGAGAAGCTCATTCAGCTGTATCATGAGAATCAGCAAAACAGTCAAACTGGGGCATTACAAATGTAATCAATAAAAAAAAAAAAAAAAAAAAAAAAGAAAAAAGAGGGTGAAAAAGAAAAAAAAAAATCAAAAATCAGGAAAATTTTTCAAAATTTTTCCAAAAGAAAAAAGAAAATTATACCCTCAAGTCCCTAGTTGACTGATGCTGAATGGATTCAGAGTCGTTACGACCAGTTGAATTTGATTGAAGAGAAGCGATTAACTGCCATGTGTCATGGTCAGTTATATCAGCAAAGAATGAAGAAAGCATTCGACAAGAAGGTCAAGCCTCGTATGTTCCGAGAAGGTGACCTTATGCTCAAGAAAGTTTTGTCTTTCGCGCCCGATTCCAGGGGCAAGTGGACTCCAAACTACGAGGGTCCATATGTTGTTAAGAGAGCCTTTTCAGGCGGTGCTTTGATGCTTACAACAATGGATGGGGAGGATTTCACTCGTCCTGTAAATTCAGATGCAGTCAAGAGATACTTTGCCTAGAAAAAAAAAGTATATGCAAATGAAAAAAACAGAATAGCTCGCTAAGTTGAAAACCCGAAAGGGCGGCTTAGGCAAAAATGAGCGTCTCGGTGGAGAACCCGCAAGGGTAATTCAGGCAAAAATTAGAGACTTGAAAAAAAGAATATATTTGCATCCCGCTAGATTGAGTACCTCACCCTGGGGCAATCTAGGCAAAAATTAGGGATTTGGCAAGTGACTGCATCCTGACAAGACTTTCTGTTCGTCAGTCGTCATTTCGTCAGAAGATTCTCGATTCGTCGTCAACTGAAGCTTCGGATACATCGAGATTCAAATTGGTAGAGAAAGGATCATTATGTTCAATGTAGCCCTCTTCCAATATATATCACTGATTTCAAATTTGTACAGATCTATGGAGTCTTGCCATTTGCAGACTACCATTCTATCAAATCAATTTGAGCTTTTTATCCAATTATTTGCATTCTTATTTGTTTCAATTCAACAAATGTTTTGCATGTTTTAAATTGACAAAATGTCATTGTTTTAAAATCAAATTTTTCAAATTTTTTTTTGTTTTAAACAAAGTGAACATTCACAAGATTGAAAGGATACTCAAGAATATCTCAGTGCTCTCCTGAGGGTGGCATGATTCCCAACAGGTAAGACATTCGTTCATATTCCTGGTTTGGTTGTATCTTCTTTCTTCAGACCTTTGTTGGGGTTGTTCCTCAGACAGAGTTGTTGTTGGGGTTGTTCCCCAGTATAGTCGCAAGCAGAGTGTTGTTGAAGACTTCGTTTTCTCCAGCAGCAGTTTTCCCCGGCACGGGTGTTTTCTTGTAGAAGTTTCGGCGGTTGATGGTTTATCATCTTGGTGCCCCGTCACTTTCTCCAGTGGGTCGTATGCCCCAGACTTTATTTGTCTCCTCAGCGTAGTCATGAGTATAGCCATTGACTGATACTCCCCTCGGAGTCGCGAGTAGAGCTGTCATTAATATCCCCACCAGAGTTGCAAGCAGAGTTATTACCTCTTTTCCCCATGCAGTGTGCCAGCAGGATTTGTCTGTTTCCTCAGCATGATCGCTTTCTTTTTGAAGATTCGGTAAGTCAGTGGTTTGATACCCGGGACTTTACCTTTTCCCCGGCGAAGTCGTCTGTGGATTGGTTGCTATCTCTCCATCGGAGTTATTTTCTTCAGCAGAGCAGGATTTATTTTCCTACTCAGTGGTTGTTTGGGTTGACATCCCAGTATTTTAACCATCTCTTCCTCAGCATAGTCTGCAGAATGTTTGTTGTGGCGGTTTTTGCCCGTTGATACTCCTTCAATCCCCGATATGGTCGGATGATGGCTCTAGCCTCCAGAGAATGGATTGATTTCCTAACTGTTTATGATCCCCAGTAGAGTGGCTTGCATTGCAGAATCTACTTGTTGTGATCAGTTTGCTGTGTATTCTCCCCAAGTGGAGTGGTTTGTTGCGGAATCTACTTGTTTGATCTGTCCTCCCTCAGTGGTTTGTTCCCAAGAGAGTAGCCGACAGTTTTTTCCCCAGTAGAGTTGCTTATGCAGTTAGATTCTATTTGGATGATATCATTCTCCCTCAGTGGTTTATTCCCCAGTGGATTTATTTGGATTTGCTTCTACAGCAGTTCGTGCTCGTGCAATGCACCCTTTGTTTCTCAGTTGACACTGGGATCCCCTGCAGATATACTTTGGGATTTCTCCTGTTCCCCTACAGATTCGTCTTGGTGGCTGTTTCGCCCGTTGTGACTTTCTGTACCCTGATTGGGTTGTTTCCTGATATTTCTGATCCTCTGCTTCTTCAGCATTATCTGCAGATCTTTGCTTCTCGGCATGAAGATCTCCGCAGATTGGCTTTCCAGTTGGTTTTTCCCCTGGAAGTATAATACCGGACGTTTGATTCTCGAACCTGTTTGTGTTAGAACTGTCTGTTTTGTCAGCATTCATCAAACATAAATCACGCATATTCATGCATACTCATTAAACATTCAGATATTCATGTTGCATTTTTCGCCATATATCTTTTGTTTGTCGTGTCTCCTGCTATGGTGATATAGATCTCTTTACAGATCTCCCTAAGCAGATGTCGGGTGTTTTAAATCTCTCCATATAGAGTCAACCCCATAAGCAGAAAATGTTTGTCTTTTCTTCTGCAGTTCCCCACTGAGATATATCCTCGTGGATGACGGTTTTTTCCGTTTCCTCCCAACACATATATTGGGATGGGTTTTTCCTATTTGAGTTACATCCTCATTAGGACGTGTCTTTATTCAGTCTGTCTTTTCGGATTATTCCCGAATTGGCTATTTGTCAGATGTCTTGTGCTTCCCAGTGGGTTGTTCCCCAGCGGAATGTTTTTGGGCCTCTACCCTCATAACCGGTAGCTATAAGTCCTATTTTCCTGGCTTTCTTAAACAGAATTTGTGGTTATACACCTTTTATTCTCCAGCCAGAGTTTTGATTTTCTACCTACTACCCGGTAGTTGTAAATCCTATTTTCCTGCTCTTCAGCAGTTTGTGGTTTGTTATAAACCCTATCTTGGTTTCCCGTGCGGATTTGTGATTTATTCTATCCCCACGCGGAGTTGTTGGTCTTCTACCCCGTATTCGGTAGATGTAAACCCTAATTTTGTGGTTATCTTCATTCAATATTTGATGATGATTTTCCTTTGCTTGTATAAGTTGCTCAGATCAGCACTTATATCCCTAGCAAGTCTTTTGTGGATAATTGCCGTATGCTAGCAATTTTATCCCCAGTGGGTCTTTTCACCGTATGCTAGTGATTTGTTCCCCGGATCATTGATTGTATATCAATGCATCCCCAGCTAGTCCCTGTGGATAATTGCCGGATGCTTGCAATTTATCCTCAGCAGTTCGCCTTTCATTTACCCTTTTGTCGGTAATGTTTGTTGCTCCTTTTGATTGGTCATCATTATATACCTAGTTTGGTATCCCGATGCCTTTCTTTTCGGATTTTATCCTATAAACAACCCAGTAACCGGTTCAGGATAATTTTCCATGCGAGTATACTATTCACGGTCTGCCGGTAATGAATAATATGTCTCATGCGCTCTTTAGTTGGAATCCTTTGTTGATTTTCCCCAGCTGAGCAAGATTCGTATTCTCTGTAGAATCGAATATCCATCCTTTAACCAGTTTGCGTTTTGGATGATGAGTGTTTTGGAACACACACCAATTCACGTTTTTTGTCCATCCTTAAACAAGTCTGCTGTTCTAGCTTTCTTTCGGATGATGAGTGTCTTGGAACACACACCAATTCACGTTTTTTGTCCATCCTTTAAACAAGTCTGCTGTTCTAGCTTTCTTTCGGATGATGAGTGTCTTGGAACACACACCAATTCACGCTTTTTTGCCCATCCTTTAACCAGTTTGCGTTTTGGATGATGAGTGTTTTGGAACACACACCAATTCACGCTTTTTTGTCCATCCTTTAAACAAGTCTGCTGTTCTAGCTTTCTTTCGGATGATGAGTGTCTTGGAACACACACCAATTCACGCTTTTTTGTCCATCCTTTAAACAAGTCTGCTGTTCTAGCTTTCTTTCGGATGATGAGTGTCTTGGAACACACACCAATTCACGCTTTTTTGTCCATCCTTTAAACAAGTCTGCTGTTCTAGCTTTCTTCAGGGTGATGAGTGTTTTGGAACACACACCAATTCACGTTTTTTGTCCATCCTTTTAACAAGTCTGCTGTTCTAGCTTTCTTCAGGGTGATGAGTGTTTTGGAACACACACCAATTCACGCTTTTTTGTCCATCCTTTAAACAAGTTTGCTTTCGCTCTCTTCAGGATGATGAGTGTTTTGGAAGTGAAAACCAATTCACGATTTCGGATTTTATCCTATAAACAACCCAGTAACCGGTTCAGGATAATTTTCCTTTCGAGTATATTATTCACGGTCTGCCGGTAATGAATAATATGTCTCATGCACTCTTGGATTAATCTTTTGATTGTTTTCCCCTCAGAGTAAGATTCATATTCCTTGTGGAATTGAATGTCCATCCTTAAACAAGTTTGCTTTTCTAGCTCTCTTCAGGATGATGAGTGTATTGGAAGTGAAATCCAATTCACGCTTTGGTCGGTCACCTATTATATACCCAGTAACCGGTATCCTTGGTGTTCCTTCCTGAGTTTGTTACCCTTATACCGGTAACATCTCCTTTCTTTGTTGCTTCCCTCAGTGGAGTTTTCTTTTGCTTCTCCTCAGGAGTCAGCTTATGTCTCTCCAATGGATTTATTTTCCTTTGGAATTCTTTCCCCCAGTGTGAGTCCTTTACTCCCCAGTGAGTTCTCCTGTCTGTTTTCTGTTCTTCTAATCAGAATCGTGTCTTGTTCACGTTATGTCAGTTTTGTTTTTCCCCAGTTTAGAGTCGTGTCTTGTTCACACATTTCTTTTTCTTTTATTATCCCCAACTAGAGTCTTGTTAGAGTCTCTGTTCCTGGTGAGTGTATTACTCCGATGGATCGTCTTTTCTTCTGTGTGAATCATATTCCCCACAGAATTTGTGTCTTTTGCATGCATACATTTGCATCATGAGGTCTCTTAGGGACCAAAATTTGTCTCATTACTGTTATTTAAGCCCATTCTACCGCGTCGAGATGAAGATTTCTAAACTTCACTTCTCCGGCTAGAATGACCTTAAATAGGGGCATCTGTAAGACCCCAATTTTGGCCCTAAGATCCCTCATGGCCCATATCATATCATATCATGACCTCAAGGATCACTACATGCCCTAGTTTCTCTCCTAGTGGGTAGGTTGCCTTGTAGTTGTTTCTTGATCACCAAGCATACTTTGCATTTGTATATCTTTGCCTTTCATATGTTTATCATTCAAAAAGTACAAAAATATTGTCAGTCTAACCTTGTTGCTTGCAGTTAAAGCAATCATCAGCAATTAGGTCAAAGACAGTCAACAGTCAGTCAAAGCAGTGGATGGTGGCCATTCTTGCAGAATTTGAGCACCATGATCAATAATCAAGAGTTCATACATCTTGGGACATCATTTGGAGTCAAGGTCTCAAGGAATCAGGGTTTGGAATTCATCAGAAATGCTCCAGTCATCCAAAACCCTAGAAAAGTCAACAAAAAGTCAAACTTGGTCAATTGTTGATTTAATCAATGATTTGATGGATGGAATTGAGTTGAAGGAGTTCATTCATGCTCATACAAGCCTCATACATCATGTCAAACCTCATCATGGAAGAAAATCAAGTCAAACAGAAAATTTCCAGAAATAGAAAGTGGACCTGTAATTTCAACTGCCAAAAATTGAAACTTCTTGATCTTAAACTTACATCATGATACAAGCTTCAAATGAATTTTTGCCCAACATGAAAGTTGAAGATCTTGTTCTCCCATTTTCAAAAAGTCCAAGAACTCTCAAATCCCATGTGTGGTTGTCAAGATATGATCAATTCAATTTCAAAAATTTGTGAACTTCAAAGAGCCATATCTCATGAACCATAAGGCCAAATTTGGTGGGGTTTTTTCCTACAAACCACATTTTTCCTCCTCTTTCCAAAAATATAAATTTCATCCTCCAAAACCTTGCCAATCAAAATGGCATTTTTGGCCTTGACTTTATTCATTTCAAGTTTGACCCAAAGTTGACTTTTTGATTTATTGATTTTTTCTCACTTTGGCCAATTGGGATTTGTCTCATATGGTATTTGCAACATGTTCCAAGTCCAATTTCATGCTCATGCTACTATCCTACCACCATTTTGGCATAAGGTGCATAACTTGAAATTTTGCAAATGGCTTCATTAAAACAAGGCAATGTTAGCAATCCATAAGCAGAATAAAAACAGCAAATTGGAAGGTCATGTGCAGCCTGTTTTGAGGCCCATTCGTGGCAGACCACACCCTCCATTTCCACTTATGTGCAACTTAGCAAAAATGCAAATGATTTCATTAAGACATAAGCAAGCTTACCATTTCCTAAACCAACCTTAAACAGACATATTTAAACATTTTTCTGGCCATTTGCAACCCTAGACACAGCAGCCACACAACACAAAAACCAGAAACTCTCTCACTTGCAATTTTCACGATTTTGGATTTATGCACAAAACTTCAAAAACCCCGAGCCCTTCTTCATCATTCCTTCATCTGGACAACATTTGGAGCTCCTTTGAACCATCAAACTCCATCTGCACAACCATCTCCATGTTCTGTTTCTCCAAGATACCTCCAATGGCAGATCGTGATTTACTTATGTCCAAGCAAGTTTGAGCTGAAACAACTTCATCATCCATCATTTGGAGCTGGAACCTTCGACTGTTTGAGCAAATATCATCGAAATAACAACTACTTCTTCCATTTCTTCACAACCAAGTAAAATCTCGACTCTCTCTTTTCTCTTATCCATGCTATGTGTTTGATAGTCCTTGCCTTGCTGGTTGTTATGAACTTGGAATCATGTTAAATGGTTGGTTGGTTTAGGAGAAATCTGGCTTTGAAATTCTATGTGCAAACTTGTTTCCATCGATTTCTCTTGTATGAGCTTGTTTTAATGATTTTGCTTGCTGGTATGTGATGCTTATTGTTGGTAGATTCGATAGCCATGCTTGATTTTAGCTTCTGGGGATTTTGTTCTTGGTCGATTTTTGGATGATGATGATGAATGCCCTGCTGTTTTGCAACCTTAATCCTGCCCAGAAAATCCACATGAATTGTGTTTGTTGTGTTTGGTTATGGCTGTTTGATGTTGCATGATGTATTTCAATGCCATGCTGTTGTGGTTGCTTGGTCGAATCTTGGTGAAAATGTTGATTACACGATTTGCCTGGCTGCATAAACCCTAGGGTTCTTAAACCCAGATTTTTGAATGCTTATTGGTCTGTTTACTGTTCCATTGGCCATCAGCCAATGGGAACATTTCATTTCCCCTGCCCAAAACGCACAGCTTTGATAAGTGATGCGCTATTTACAAATATGCCATGCGCTGACCATTGTTTGACTTGTTTGCCATGCTATTTTGCTCATGTTGCTACAATTTGTTCATCAACTTGTAAAATCCATTTCTCACTCAAATTAAATCCAAAAATCACGAAATTTTTTCCATCATGTTCATGAGAATGTCCTCTATTTTATCATGATTTTTAATTATTTTTTGTGTGGCTGGAATTTAAATGGTATGAGTTTTCTTGTCATGTATGCCCAATTGATACCTTGTGCCAAAACTTTTGTGAAATGATCATGATGTATCCAATGCCTCTGAAATTTTTTGTGGTGAAACTAGACTCATTTATCTTTGTTTTGATGTAAAGTTTGTGGATTTCCCATTTGTGGTTTGTGTGATATGATTTTTTGAAGTTAGAGGTTACATTTGGTGTCACAACATGAATGTGCATTTTCATGAATTTTATTAACATGCTTCCTGGCCTCCAAATAACTTGAAATTTTGCATGAATGATCTCTTACATGTCTGGTTTGTGTATGAATTTTCTTGGATTTAATAATGTTGTTTCCTATTTGTTTGAGAATTTTCTTCCCTGCCTAGTCAATGGTTGACTTTATGTGATACATGATGCCAAATCCTTTGTGAAATTCTCATACCATATTGTATGATCATGAAATTTCATATGTGCATACTAGACATCTTGAGCTTTGCATTGGTGTTAATCTCATTCATTTCTCATCTGTTTTCAATTTGATATGATTTTTTGAAGTTGACCCATGTTTGTTGACCTTCATTGTGCATGCTTGAATTTGGTTTGACTTCATGATTTTCATTGACTGCTTTCCTCTCATCCAAATGCAATGAAATTTGACATGCTTGCCATGCTAGATGTTAGGATTGAATGTGATTTATTTGATAATTTTTGGGATTGTTTGGGTTGACTTTTGAATGAAGTCTTGCTGTTGACTTCTATATGCTTTCCTTTGCCATGCTTTGCATTCTTTTGTGTATGAAATGACAATGATGCATGATTTGATTGTGAAACCAATTGTTCTTGTTTCTTAAATGTTTGAACATGAATTGGGTTGACTTTTCTTTGCTGTTTTGACCTTTTCTTTCATCTTTGACCCTAGGCTAGTCCTAGTGGTCTTTTGAGCTTACAATTGAGTTAATGTTTCAGGTTAAGCACCAATGCCTCAAAGATCATTCAAATTTGATTGAGTTGGATTATATATATCATGTGCTAACCCTTGTTTTGTAGGTGTGACTCATGTAGTTGAGTCTTGTGCTTTGCACATTGGTCCCTCTGTGGTTGACTGTTGTTTATCCATTCCTTTTGTTTTTAACTGTTGAACTGTTTACTAATTGGTTTGACTTTTTCAGGTACTTTAGTTGCTTAAGTTCTTTGAATTTGCTTGCTTTTCTATTTAGCAATTTGCTTTGAGGTAATCCCTCTTTCTTCATGTAGTCTGGAGACCCGGTCTGTTATTTGGCCGGGCAAACTGTCTGAAGTCCTCCTTAAGAGGCAATGCCTGTGTGTGTTTAAAATTGTCCCAAGCAGGAAAAGTCCTTCAAATAAGGCAATTGGTAGATCAAAGGGATAAGCAACCTATCCCCTACTATTCAGTGTGTCCTCTCCTTGCTCCCATTACATGGTTGAAGCATTGAGATAAAAACCCAAGATCAATCGAGTCAATAATGTGGAGAGAGTTCCTACTTTCTGAACTCCCACACTTTCTGATATTTAAATGAGGCACACCCCTCATCTCCTTTTCATCTGCTTCACCTTAGCCTCTCAATGGCAAGGTTAAGAGCGACACTTACCTATTACAGTGGACTTTCATAGTCAAACCCTCTTGTGTGAGCCTCCTTGTTTGGCTATAGAGTGTGCTGTTTGATATTCATTGATTGATTGATTGCTTCATATGCACATGTTTGCTTGTATGTTATGCATTTATCATCATCAATTGTCATTAATGCACAATCATCTCATTTGTCTTTGTGACATTATCATTGCTGTTTACCCATTGAGGACAATTGTAAGACCATCCATTGGCCATTGCTCCTATGATATGGAAGTGAGTATAAGACCATCACCTTGGCCACTCATCTTATCTTTGCCTGATGCATTTACTTGATTGTATGTGAGGAAGCAACTGTAAGTCCCTGCAAGTTGGCATTTGCCCTCCTATGATCACATGTTGCTTTGTTTGTTTGTATGTGAGGATACAACTGTAAGTCCCTGCAAGTTGGCATTTGTATTCCTAGGACCATACTGTGGAGGTTAGAGTAAGCCCAGACAGATTGGCATCTGACATCCATGTTTCGCTTCTGTTTGTTTATGTGAGGTTGCAATTGTAAGTCCCTGTAAGTTGGCATTTGCTTTCCTGTGATCATGTGTTGCTTTTGTTCTTGTATGTGAGGATCCACTGTAAGTCCTTGCAATGTGGCATTGGTTTTCCTATGAGCATCTGTGGAGTTAACCTAAGTCCAGACAGATTGGCAGTTAACTTCCATGTTTCATCTTTGTTTTCTTTTGAGGAGATTAGTGTAAGACCATTGAGTGGCATCTGATATCCAGTTTTATTTTAGGAGATTGGTGTAAATCCATCTATTGGTATCCGGTATCCGCCTTTTATTTCTTTGTTTGAGGAGATTAGTGTAAGACCATTGAGTGGCATCTGATATCCAGTTTTATTTTAGGAGATTGGTATAAGCCCAGTGATTGGCATCCGATATCCGCTTTCGCTTTCCTCTTTGTTTGTTTATTATTATCCATTGCTATTCCAAAGGACACACTTGAATCATCTCCCATATGATTTCAAGAAGTGAACCTTCTAAGAAGTTTTACAATCCATCTTCATCCATTCATTCTCATTGTGTCCTAAACCTTTTCACACTTTGATTTCAACTTGACATAGATATTGTGCAAACCTCTTCATGTTTTCAAACTAAAAACCTGGACTCAAGTCCTTGACTTTTTTTTCAAACTCCATTTCATAACACTTCTTTGAATCAATCCTAATCATACTTTGACTTCACTTTCATAATCACAATCAATTAACTTCACTCATTCACTTGTTTTGGCTCTGTCCATTGTTAATCTTTTCACATTAGCCATAGGTTTCAATTATCTTTGTGGTTGATGTAAATCTTGCCTATCCTTAGTGAGTCGACAGTAAGACTTCCGTACTGAAAACAGGGCTAACCCCTCTAGTACGTCGAAGCTATCCTCGCATGGTGGATGTTGGTCTTGGTCGAGTTTTCTCCCGTTGATAATGAAAAGCCTCAGTGCTTGTGTTTAAAACTGAATCCACCAACTTTTGGAAATCTTTTAGCCGAACTACGGCGTTTTGATCCTTACCTTTGATGGAAGGTACGTAGGCAGCGGGTTCATCCGTTCAAACCCAATAAGAATTGTACATTCTTTTCTCATCATCCCAATCATGTTTGCACAATACTTATGTCATAACAAATAACAATTTTATGTACAACAAGTGTGAAAAGGGCTCCCTAGGAGTACCTAGGACGTAGTGGGTGCCTAACACCTTCCCATTGCGTAATTTACCCCTTACCCAGACTCTCTGATCTTTTTATTAGTTTTCTACGTGTAAAACTTCTTAGGCTTTTGTTCGCTTTTTAGCCAATCCTTTGGATAAATAAAAGTGCGGTGGCGACTCGAAATTTCATTGTATCTCTTGCTTATGATTTAATCGATAGATCATATAGCGACGAATACACCGCTACACTAACACATTATCCTAAGGATGGTAGTGCTTTAAACGTTGACCATTGACTACAAATTTTCTAGTGTTTTGCTTCATACTTCCACTGCTCCTAATTCAATGACTCTAGTCACTTTAAACGGTCCTGACCATCTGGACCGAAGTTTCCTAGGAAATAACCTCAACCTAGAATTAAATAATAGAAATGGCTATCCCTCATTAAACTTTCTCCTAGTTATGCATTTATCATGCCACTTCTTTGTCCTTTCTTTATAGATCAATACATTTTCATATGCATTTAACTGCAACTCTTCTAGCTCGTGCAGATCTAACATCCTTTTACACTTTGCGCCAATATAATCCATATTCAGGGCTTTGATGACCTAATAGACTTTGTGCTCTAATTCTATCGGGAGATAGGAAGACTTACCATAGACAAGTTTGAAAGTGTGGTTCCTATAGGAGTCTTATAAGATGTCTTATACGCTCAAAGTGTGTCAGTTAACTTTGTAGACCAATATTTCCTTGAGGTGGAAACTATTTTCTCAAGTTTTCTCTTAGTTTCTCTGTTAGAGATTTCCACATGTCTGTTGGTTTGCGGATGATAAGGGGACACAACTCTTCTCGAAACACTTCGAGATGAAGTGTGACCCACCATCGTTGATAACAAACCCGGGGGTACCAAATCTAGGGAAAATGGTGTTCTTGAACATCTTAATTACTACTTGTACATCATTTGCAAGAGAGGCAACGACCTCAATCCATTTAGACACATAGTCAACAACGACAAGTATAAATTTCATCCCATTCGAAGATGGGAATGGACCCATGAAATCGACCTCTCAGACATCAAATATCTCCATTTCTAGGATGTTATTTAGTGGCATTTCATCTCTCCTCAAAATGTTTCCAGTGTGCTGGCACCGGTCACACTATGTGGTCAAAATATGTACATTTATAAAAATGGAAAGCCAATAAAGGCCAACCTGGAGAGTCTTAGTAACAGTCTTTGATATGCTCATGTTCCCTCCATAGGGCGAAAAGTGAGAATGGGTGATGAAGCTCTCAAATTCCTCATCAAGAACGCATCGACATAAAACACCATTGACACCTCTTTTAAATAGGAGAGGGTCATCCTAATAATATTGTTTCATATCATGGAAGAGTATTTTCTTCTGTTGATAAGTTAGGTTGAGAGGCAAGACACCAACAACGAGGTAGTTGATATAATCAACATACCACAAAACTGTATATTTAGCTATAGCAATTTCCTCCTCTAGTTCTTTCTTTATGCTGGAGCTACCCTCCTTAAGAAAGTCAACGGGGAAATAGTTATTAATGGGTAGTTCTTCAAACTTACCATCATTGATTCTAGAGAGGCGATATGTTACCATATTTTAAGTGCCTTTCTTATCCCGGATCTCCATGTGAAACTCTTGCAATAGTAAAATCCACCGAATCAGCCTCGACTTTGCATCTTTCCTACTCAACAGGCACCCGATAGCAGCGTCGTTCACGTATACAATAATTTTTTATCCCACAAGGTAGGAACAAAATTTACCGGTTGCTTTAGATCTAGTATTTCCATCATGTTTCTGCTGTAAGAGGCTTTATAAGTGGGTAAACAACATTGCCAGGTATTGGTACTCTAAATATCTTCACATCTCATATTTTAATCATCTCGTGAATGAGGTGATAATGCCTAAGTATGTTTTTTAATTGTTGGTTAAATAAGGGTTTCTTAGCTTGTGCAATAACACCATTGTTATCATAATAGATATTAATGGGATCCATAATGATAGAAACCATACAAAGTTAAATAATAAACTTCTTGATCCAAACAACCTTTTTTGATTCATTTGAGGCAGCAATATATTCGGTCTATGTGGTAGAATTAACAATTATTTATTGCTTTTAACTTTTCTAGCTCATAGCGCCATCACTTAAACAAAACACATAGTCATATTGCAATATCAGGTCATCTTTATGTATCTGAAAGATAACATCGATGTAACATATTATAATGAGTTCTTCTTGACCTTCATATACCAATAATGAATCCTTAGTTCTTCTCATATACTTAAGGATATTCTTGACAATAATCCAATGACTATCAATGAGATTAGATTGGTACTTGCTCGCTATGCACAAAACAAACGAGAAATTTGGTCGAGTACATAACATGGCATACAGGATAGGTCTAATTACAAATGCATATGGAATCTTATTCATGCGGTCCATTTTTTCTTTAGTTGAATGGAATTGTGCTTTTTTTCAGGCACACGCACTATGTGACATGGGTATAAATTCTTTTTTGGAATCATGCATATTAAATTATGTCAACACTTTGTCTATTTATGTACTCTGACGTAATCCAAGAAAACTTTGAGATCTATATCTATATATCCTTATTCCTAATATCTAGATAACTTCACTTACATCTTTCATAGAAAAGTAATTTCCCAATCAAGTTTTAACTTGTTGCAAAGTAGAGTATCATTTATGATGAATAATATGTCATCCAAATATAACACCATAAATACAACTATGATCATACTAACCTTGTTGTAAACACAAGGCCTATATTAATGTTTAATGAATATAAATAGTCTTACAGTCTCATCAAAATGAATGTTCCAACTTCTAGAATCTTACTTTAATATATAGATTAACCGTTACAACCTGCACACCTTTTTGGTATGCTCTGAATTGTCAAAACATTCAAGTTGTGTCTGTACCGGGGTATTCGTTACCTTTAAATTTATTGACTAAATCAAAAGTAAGCATACAATTCGAGTCGCCACCGCACTTCTATTTATCCAAAGGAAATGTTAGAAAGCGAACAAAAACCGAGAAGTTTTATCAAATCAAAAACTAATAAAAATGTCAGAGATCTGGGTAAGGGGGTTGGTTATACAATGGGAAGGTTTTAAGCACCCAAAACATCCTTAGTACTCTAAGGCAGCCCTTTTTGCAAAGTGTATTGTAGGTTGGTATTTGTGAAAATATTTGTGCAAACATGATTGGGGAGATGAGAAAATAATATACAAATTATTTACAATTTGTTGTTTGAATGCATAAACCCATTGCCTACGTACCATCACAAAGGTAGGATCAAAACCTCGTAGTTCGGGGTAAAAATCTCAAAAGAAGTTGGTGAATTGATTTGTCATAACCTTAAGGTCTTTTGTTATCAAAGGGAGAAAACTCAACCTAAACCAACAATCCACCATGTGAGGAGAGCTTCAACATACTAGTGAGGGATCCACCCTATAATAAGTATGGAAGACTTATAGTCCAATCACTAAGGATAAGGTGAGGTTTACATCAACCACTATGATAACTCGAACCTATGGCTAATGTTTATGAAAAGTTTTAACAAAGGTGGCCATTGGAACCACAAAAATCACTTGAAGTGAGTTGTATTTACAAATTAGAAGTATTCACAAAATGAAGTCAAAGTTGACTTAAGATTCAATTCATAATGAGTATTAGTGAAAAGAGTTTGAAAAATCAAAGGCATAAGGCCTAGGTTTCTAGTTTTGAAAACAAATGTCAATGTTTGCACAAAATGAGTTTGGCTTGGGTTAGAGTGGATAGAAGAAGAGAAGGGCTAGTCCTAAACATGCAAAGATGAGAGAAGAGAATAAAACCCTTGGAGTTCCTTTCTTGAGATCATAAAGATGATTCAAGATGCTCCTTTCCTTTGGACTTAGCAATTAACTCAAGCAATCAAGCTCCTAGGATCTCCATTTGGCTTGTATCTCTTAACTTGGCTATTCATGACAACGGTCCTTCTAACTATCTCAAGTTTGGAATCCCTATCACACAAGAACAAACAGTTAAAAAGTTCTCAATGCAATAAGAGGAATGGACAAAGAGAGTTTATACTAGAGGCCCTTTCAAGCCACCTTCAAGATTAAGCATTCTAAAGGCATGAGGCCTAGTTGCTCTTCAACAAATTTAGCATTCTAAAGGCATGAGGCCTAGTTGCTCTTGAACTCCATTAAGCATAGGTAAGGTCCTAAGTCTAAGTCCTTTCTCCTTTTTGCATTGAGTTACACAAACAATCACAAAAACAAACACAAAGCAACAATATATTTATATACAATAATAAGCTCAAGTGAGCAAAAGGAAAATAGCATAAACATAAACATGAGCTCAAATGAGCAAAGGGAAAAGACAATATGAATAAATGAGCAAGAAATTAAATTGCATTAAAGTAAATTGCAAGAATTAAATGCTTGAATTAAAGTTAGTGTTAGTAGTTAATGTTAGTGTGTCATAAGGCAATTTAGCGTTATGTTAAGTAATCGTAAGTGGACTAATGTAGTAGTCACACGTATCTGAGGCCGGTCAATAAAACTATAGGCAAATAAACACAAGTTAGAGATCATGACTAGTAAGCCAAGCTCCTACAACTTTCCATGCCAAAAGAAAGAAGAATGACCTTGTATGGATTTTAGGTTTTTTGCTTGACCAAGAAGCAACCTATCTTGGACACAAAGCAATTCACTTGATCTTTGATCAAGTTGAATTTGATTTGGATCAAAGAAGGTTAAGCCTCTCATATGTCAAGGCTAACCACAAACCATTAACTCATTGGTCAAAAGAAAAAGAAGAAGAAAAGAGATGAAGATAGAATGTACAAAATGAAAATTCAAATGACATAACCAAAACACAATGATCAAATGTGAATGGAATCAACATCAATCAATGGTAAACAGAAGTGAAATGAAGATTAGAAGTCAAGAAAGGTTAAACATATTTTTGGTATTTTTTGGAATTAAAATAATACATAAAATAAAATGAACAAAGTAATGTCAAACTTCAAATCCAATTCAAATCAACTTGAATAAGTCCAATTGGATCATCATAAGTCTAACATGGTCAAACTAGGTTTGACAAATTTTATCAACATTTTTTTGAAAACAGAAGCTATTTTAAAATCAATTAAAAGCATTAAAATATAACACAAATGAATTAAAATCTCAAATAAATATCAAATCAATTAAGAAATGGATGAGAATTTTTTTATAGACTTATCATGATCTACATGTGTTAAGAAAATATTTTTGGAATTTTTGAATATCAAAAAGTATTTTAAATGAATTAAAAACTATAAAAAACAAAATAATTCACAAAAAATATTAAATGGAATCACAAAAATAATTAAAAATCAGATTATGAAACTAGATTTTAAAAGAATTTTTTTGCAATTGGTCTCATATTTTTGTGATTCGAAATAAAAGAATTATGAATTTTTGAAAATAAAAGGAATTAAAGAAAATAAAACAGCAATTAAGAAAATCTGGAAAATCCACAGCGCTTGGATCAACATTCATTAATTGACGTGGACTATCCAAGGGCCATGAGGTGCGCACGCATGGTGATCATTAGTCAACAGCATCACACGTTGGATTTAAAAAAGTCATAAAGAGCGAAGGCCAAGATTAGATCCTGTAATCACCATCCAATGCCTCAGAGTGATTCCACGTGGGGACGGTGGTGGAAACCACCGTTTTCTCCGGCGAGCAAACAGAAATCGACCACCAGTTGCAGGTTTTGCAACCTCAACCAAACTACTTGTGCCTTATACCAAATTAAAGTTGGGGTGATGCACATCACCCCTGTAACCTTGGATTATCCTCAAGATCCCTATGGAAGGAGAAATCTGAGATGGAAAATCCAGGTGTTCAATCTGCAGTGCATCAATTCATGAAATTAAAGCCACCATTGGCTTGCCTCTCACACGAGGACTTCAGAGAACCAAACAAACACAAGCAAATCACATCATATAAGGAGATTCAGATCAAGACAGTTGAGATGTAAACCTTTGAAGTGCAACTTTGATGAGCATGATCCAACCAAACTCTTACTTGCAGCTTGATCTTGAGGTATGGTATGAATGCAAAGCTTAGGAATTAGTATAGAAGATCAACTGATTTTGTTGAAATTCAAACTTGAAAAGAGAAATGAAAATTCAAAATTCCTTTGGTGTGAGGTTAGGATTCAATTTCTGCAGAGCTTTAGGCGCCTTCAGGTTGATTATTGAATGAAGCAAGCATGCTATTTATAGCTGAAAATGCAAGGCTGGATGAATGGAATCCGTGTGCATGATCATTGGGTCCTCCATGCATGAGCCTGTACAGGTGCATGTGAGGCCCAAAACCAATTGGAAATGCAATCTGAAGTCACTTGGAGTTGAAATGGACGTGCATTATAAGCTGCATTGGCTTGTGTATCAAGTTACAAAGTGAAATGCATAATTGGTCCCAAATGTTCCTCTCTTCGAAAGTACCATATGGAAAATCCAAACATAGGCATGTGAGTAATGGTTAGAAAAGTCTTGACATAAGGAACAAAAACTATGTTGGACAAAAATCCATTTGGAGTTTGGAAATTTATGAAAACTAATCATGAAGTTTGATGTACAAAACATGTCTTTGAAATTTTTTCCAAAAGTGACCAACTTCAAGCCCTTTTGTTTCAATGATGCATGCCTCAAATGGAAAAACCTCCAACATCAAAGTTATAGATATTTTCAAGATGATAAATTTGGACTTACATTTTGCATCATTTGAATTTTTGATGAGAAAGTTATAGGCACTTGAATTTGGACTTTTTCAAGATTCAATGGCTTTGGTCCAACACAAAATTTGAAGTAGACATCTCAAGATTTCCAATGCAATTGGTATCACCTCAAAATCATAAAAAATGAAGGAGTTAGGTCCTTGGGATGTTGACCCAAAATTAGGGTTTCAGTCAAAATGACCTATAATATTTTGAAGTGAATGATGACCTTCCAAGTTTCAAATGGATTTTTGATGAACATGAAAGTTGTTCATATGGTTCTTAAGAACATTTTTTCTATTGGGGTCATCTTCATTTGACAAACAAATCAAAAGTTACGTCTCAGTGGATCTCAGTTTGGTCAAATGACTTGACTGGTCAACTTCTCAAGGCCAAACTTCAAATTTTGATGAATGAATGATTGAGGATACTTAAAAAAGCTCATACATGCATAAAATAATGAATTAAAGAACTCCACTTAATTGAATTTGATCATAAGTTGAGGTTGCTTCATGAGCAAGGCACAGTCAATGCACAGTTGAATTAGGGTTTCCTGGGAAACAATCCTCAAGCCCTTTGGGTTATCTTGATCAAATTGGCAAATTGAGATACTTGGGATACATATATGATTATTTGGAGCTTTGTGAACCATTTTCATGCTTTTTCTCATCTTCATCTAGCTATCATCATTGAGCTTAGGAGACTCCTAGGAGCATGGGAGCACATGATCACTTGAGCTTCAAAACAAAAAGAGTTAGTGACATATTTTTGTGCTTTTGGTTAGTAATCAAAATAAGAAAAGCAATAATATATAATACAAGTGTGCTTGGTGGTCTCAAACCAACTCACACAAGTCCCACCCAAGGGTTAAGGAGCCACACATGCTATGATCCTTGAGGCAATGCAATGAGCAATGATATGATGCCATGAGGGATCTTAGGGTCAAAATTAGGGTCTTACAGATGCCCCTATTTAAGGTCATTCTAGCCAGAGATATAAAGGTTAAAATCTTCGTCTAGACGAGGTAGAATGGGCTTAAATAATAACAAATAGCCGAATTTTGGTCCCTAAGAGACCTCATGATGCAAATGTATGCATGCAAAAGTTAATACTCTATGGGGAATATGGCCACAAAGGAAAAGAAATCAGGAGAAACTGAAAGTCCGCAGGAGTATAATAGATTCCATAAGGAAAACTCATTGGGAGACAGAGACTCTGAGGGGATAAAGGGAAAAAATGTGTGAGCAGGTCATGACTTGAAACTTGCTGGGAGACACGAAGGGATTCCACGAAAATAAATCGATGGAAAGACTCGAGTTGACGCAAAGATGCATGTATTAGGGAATATGCCAATACAACAAAACTATCCACAAAGGATACTTCGGATAAAAATCCAGACTCAGGTGGGGAAATCCACTAATGGACTCAGTTGAGGGAGCAACAAATGAGGTATTACCGATTATTGGGTAATAAAACTCGAAAAGAGACATGTGATCGCACACCGGTATAAGGGTGAGAGAATAACGCACTCAGGGAGAAAGAATATCTAAGACCGGTATAAGGGTGAGAGATATCAATCATCCAAAACATCTGAGGAAAACCTAAAAAGGCAAATTTCAACTTAGGAAAATCTGACTCCACAGGGGACAAAAAGTCATAATAGGGAGCAGAAGGAAGGAACACCAGAGATACCGGTTACTGGGCATATAATAGGTGACCAACTAGGCATGAATTGGGAACATATCCAAGACACTCATCATCCGAAAAGGAGGGCTGAAAAAGCAAACTCAATTTACAGGATGGACACTCGATTTCACAAGGAAATGCGAATCTTACTCAACTGGGGAAGAAAAGAGACTTCGACTGAAGAGCGCATGAGATATGTTATCTATTACCGTCAGAACATAGATAACATACTCGCATGGAAGATTATCCATAATAGGTTACTGGGTTAATAGAGGATAGATCGACCGAAAAGAAAGGACATCAGGATACCGGTTACTAGGTATAAAATGATGACCAATCCAAAGGAGAAACAATCATTACCAAACAAAGGGTAAATGAAAGATGACTCGTTGGGGATACATTGACAAAAGAAATGATCCCAAAGATATATCACCGGTTACTGGGTGATATACTCAAAAAATGAAGGAATATCAATACCGAATATTGGATAAAGATAACCACAGAAATAGGACTTATAACTACCGGTTACTGGGTAGAAGGCCAAAGAGATCACCGGGGAAAGGATGAACAATTACTGGTTACTGAGCAATTGAACAACTAAACCACAGGGAACTTGCAGGGGAATAACAGGAAAGGAAATCAATCTAGGAACAAACTAGAAAGACACAATCAAACAAGACTCAATCCAATGAGGATATAACTCAGGGGAGTAATTCCATCCAGATACACAACTGGAGAAAACTGAAACAAAAATCATCCACGAGGACATAACTCAGTGGGGAATATAGAAGGAAAGATAGACACTTTCTGCCTATAGGGCTGACTCTTATATTGGAGAGATCAGACACAAACATCTGCTTGGGGAAGAATAGTTCACCATTAGCAGGAGATAACAAGCAAAGATATATGGCAAAGAATGCAACCTGAATATCTGAATGTTATAATTATGCATGTATATGCGTGGTTCATGTATAATGAGTGCTGACAAACAGACATATCTAACACAAACAGGGCCAAGAAACAATGGACAGACATCCGGTATAACATCTCAAAAGAGAAAATCCAGGCCCACAGGAGGAAATCCACTATGGTAGGGAGCATCAAATACCAGGAAACACAGACTGCATATGAGGATCAAGCAGAGTCGCTGTCGGGGATAAAGACCACCGTCGGGGATCAGAGACCGTTGTTGGGGATCAACCAAAAGGTCACAACTACCAACTGTCGGGGATCTTCCCACAATAATATGAAATTCTGTGGGGGGACAACCACCAAATAGAAACACATCGATCAAGCACTCTCTTTTGACCGCTGAAGAAACATCTCTGCCACCGGGAGAAGGAACAAATTGTTCCGCTGGGGAAGCTACAGAGTCATCGCCAAGGATTGCTGCTAAACAGACAAAAGATCCATCAGAAAGGGAACTCTAATGGGGAGCTCAACACGGATAAGATTCCGTCGTAGAAGAAACTCTACTAGGGAACTTATCAAGGGACGATATGAAACTTTGTGGGGAACAACCACCAAACAGAAATTCCAATAATCAACATATTTCCTCTTATCTGCTGGAGAGACATCTCTGCTATGACGAAAGAGAAACACCGTTCCTCTGGGGAAGGAAATAAACATCTTCAATACCAGCTCTACTCGGAAGCTTTCCAATACGGAGGGGTAACAAATATCAGGTTTTGATCAGGCAACTCCATTGGGGAAGACTGAAGGAGATCCAACTGGGGAAAGTCTACTGTAAGCAACCCTACTGGGGATCAATTGTAAGTGAACCCTGTTGGGGAGAAGCTACAAGCCAACTTGCTGAGGATTTCCACTCATGCTGGGAATTCCTGCTCACTCTGTGGGAGATTTCCATTTATGCTGAGGGAAAAACCAACTTCCTCGAAAATAGATAGCATGTCAATTTTTATCAATCTATAAGGGATTTTAGGTCAATCCACACAAGGGATGACAACCCTATAATTGATAAAACACAAATGCTAGACTCAGACTCACTGGGGATCTGAGGATGGAGATATACACATCTCCCAAAAGATCGAGGCCCAAACTCCAGACTCTCTGGGGTCTTGATGATGTATCACCCTCTTCTGCGTCCGCTGGCGAGACAAGCTAAAAGATGATGAAGAGAAAACAAACATGCCAGGAATATGAACAAATGTCTTACCCTTTCGGAGATCGTACTGTCCTTGGGAGAGCACTGAGGACATTCCATTTATCCTTTCAGTCATTGTGAATGTTCACTTTGTTTAAAAACAGTTTATAAAACTTGGTTTATTTAAAACAATGATATTTATCAATTAAAATATGCAAACATTTGTTAAACAGAAACAAATAAGAGTGCAAAGAATTGGATAAAGGCTCAAATTTATTTGATGGAATGGTAGTCTACAAATGGCGAGACTCCATGGATCTTTACAAATTTGGAATTGGTGATATATATTGGAAAAATGTCTACATTGAACATAATGACCTTTTCTCCACCAACTCTAAATCTCATGTATTTGAAGCTTCAGTTGACGATGATTGAGCGAGAATCTTTGACAGACGACAGCTTGTAGAACGGGGTCTTGTCAGGATGCAGTTCCTTGCCAAATCCCTACTTTTTGCCTAGATTTCCCCAGGGTGAAGTACTCAATCTAGCGGGATATATATATATATATATATATATATATATATATATATATATATATATATATATTCATTTTTTTATGTCTCTAACTTTTGCCTGGACCGCCCTTTCGGGTTTTCAATCCACCGAGACGCTCATTTTTGCCTAAGTCTCCCTTTCGGGTTTTCAACTTAGCGAGCTATTATATTTTTATTTTTAGGCGAAGTATTTCTTGACTTCATCTGATTTCACAGGACGAGTGAAATCCTCCCCATCCATAGTTGTAAGTATTAAAGCACCGCCTGAAAAGGCTCTCTTAACAACATATGGACCTTCATAGATTGGAGTCCACTTTCCCCTAGAATCGGGCGCGAAAGACGAGACTTTCTTGAGCACGAGGTCTCCTTCTCAGAACACACGAGGCTCGACCTTCTTATCAAAGGCTTTCTTCATCCTTTGCTGATATAACTGACCATGGCACATGGCAGTTAATCTCTTCTCTTCAATTAAATTCAACTGGTCATAACGACTCTGAACCCATTCAGCCTCAGTCAACTTGGCTTCCATCAAGACTCTCATTGATGGGATCTCAACCTCCACGGGGATCACAACCTCCATGCCATATACAAGAGAGAAAGGGGTTGCCCCTGTTGAAGTGCGAACAGATGTACGATAGCCATGCAAAGCAAATGGCAACATCTCATGCCAATCTTTGTACGTGACAACTGTAAGACCCCAATTTTGGGCCCTAAGATCCCTCATGGCCCATATCATTCATATCATAACCTCAAGGATCAATGCATGCCTTTGCTTTCCTCTTAGTGGGTAGATTGCCTTGTGGGTTTGTTTCTTGATCACCAAGCATACTTTGCATTTGTATATCTTCGCTTTCATATGTTTATCATTCAAAAAGTACAAAAATATTGTCAGTCTAATCTTTTTGCTTGCAGTTGAAGCAACCATCAGAAATTAGGTCAAAGATGGTCAACAGTCAGTCAAAGCAATGGATGATGGCCATTCTTGTGGAATTTGGGCATCATGATCATTAATCAAAGGTTCATACATCTTGAGACATCATTTGAAGTCAAGTTCTCAAGGATTTAGGGTTTGGAAATCATCAGAAGAAGTTCAATCAGTCCAAAACCCTAGAACAGTCAAACTTGGTCAACTGTTGATTTAATCAAGAATTGGATGGATAGAATTGATCTGAAGGAGTTCATTCATGCTTGTATAAGCCTCATCTATCATGTTCAACCTCATCATGGAAGAAAATCAAGCCAATCAGAAAATTTTCCAGAAATAGCAAGTGGACCTGTAATTTCAACTGCCAAAAATGGAAACTTCTTGATCTTAAACTTACATCATGATACAAGCTTCAAATGAATTTTTGCCCAACATGAAAGTTGAAGATCTTGTTCTCCCATTTTCAAAAAGTCCAAGAACATCAAAATCCCATGTGTGGTTGTCAAGATATGATCAAATCATTTTCACCAATTTTTGAACTTCAAAGAGCCATAACTCACAAACCATAAGGCCAAATTTGGTGGGGTTTTTTCCTACAAACCACATTTTTCATCCTCTTTCCAAAAATATAAATTTCATGACCTAAAACCTTACCATTCAAAATGGCATTTTTGGACCTTTTGCATTTAAAATCAAAGTTTGACCAAACTTTGACTTTTTGAGTTTTTGACTTTTTCTTGATTTGGTCAATTGGGAAATGTTCCATATATCATTTGTGATTTGCTCCAAACCTAAAATCATAATCATACCACCATTATGCTATCACTTTGAACCAAAATGCAAAACTTGGAAATTGGCAAATAAAGCAATTACTTCATTTTGGACAAAACACAGTACAGCAGTACATGAGCAACATCAAATAGCATAAGCAAAGGTCTTTCTGCAGCCTTTTCACAAGCCCACTCGTACAGCATTACACCCTCCAATTCCATATTCTTCCACTTAGCAAAAGTGCAAATGAGTGCATTAACACTAAACCAGCTTAACACATCATTAGCTGACCTTAAACAGATGATATAAAGCCTTGTTTCTGCACAAATGAACCCTAATTTTTGACAGCCACCACACAGAAAATACACTCTCACTCTCATCTTGCATTTTTGCAAAAGCACATTTTCGGTAAAACCCTTGAAGAAACTCGAGCAAGCCCTGGTTCATCCACAATCCAAACAACATTTTGAAGCTTTTGGAACAATCATTTCTCAACTGGAACTTCATCTGCAGAACCTGTTTTCTCCAAGCATCTCAAATGGCAGCTCGAGTTATGTTTGTTTCCAAGCAAGATGGAGCCAAACCTCTTCAAGACTCCATCATTGTATAGCATAGAGAGGAACTGTTTCAGCTTCAAACCTTCAAACAGACACTGTTCCATTGATTTCCTCCAAACAAGTGAGTTTTTTCGATTACCTTGTTTTGTCAAATAATGATATGCTTTAAGTAGGTTTTGTTTCACTGATTCTAAAGAGCTATAGTTTGTTTGAGATGATGGATTATTGCATGAGATATTTGAAAATAAAGTTTTGTGTTCAATGATATGTGTGCTCGATGCTTGCTATCCAACATGTTTCAATGAGTCTTGCTTATGGATTTGTGATGTTTATGCCTTGCTGAATTGATTGCCATGTTTAATTTAGATTTCTGGTTGTTTTAATTTTGAGTGCATGATGATGATTGAAGTTGATACCCTGTTCGTGCATGCTGTTATCTGTCCAGAATTTTGATGCATTGGTTGTTGCTATGTTGCAAATGTTGCATGAACCTATTGCTTGCCATGCTGTTTATGCCCTACTGTATGAAGTTGGCTGTATGATGATGAACATCGTTAATGATGAATGTGTCCTGCTGCTTGCTAAATCCACATGTTGTTTGCTGTTGTTCATTTTGTTTGGATGTTGATGAACACCTTATGCCATGCCAGAAAATCCATGCGAAAAATATTCATGCTGTTGTGTGCTGTTGTTTATTCTGTTTGAATGTTGATGAACAACCATTGGCCATGCTGTTCCTTGTGTCTGTTTGAAGTTGCCTGCATGATGATGAGCACATGATGATGAATATTGACTGCTGTTGTCTATTTTAATTGCATGAGCCATTACCACTTGCTATGCCATATACCTTGCTGTTCACCATGTATCTTTTTGAATTTTCGACTGATGAAAACATGTGAATGCTGCTATTGCTGAATGCTGCAGTTTTGAAATCCCATAAACATTGTCCTGAAATCCATGAGACATGTTGTTGCTGTTGTTTTGTTTTGTTTGATTACATGATGAACACGAATGCATGCTGCAAATACTCTGCTTGCTGTTATGATGAATTCACCAGAACTATTCATGTTTGCTTTTGGTTGGTTGTTTATGATGAGCTTGCATGAAGAGCCTACCAATACCATGCTGCTAACCATGCTGTTATGCCCTGCTGTTCATGAGCCCTCATATTTTCCATAATTCCTATCCATGATGTGTTGGCTGCTTGCTAAATCCATGTTGTTGTGTGCTGTTGTTCATTTTGTTTGGATGTTGATAGACACCATGAACCATGCTGCTAAAATGAACTCTGTCATTATTTCTAGCAGAAAATTCAGCCTCGTAGATGCATGAGTATTGACTGCTACTTTTGTTCTTGTTGTATGACAACATCATGTCTAATGCCCTGCTTTTGAATGATACCTTGTTTCGATTTCTGTTTATTAGAGATGATGATTGCTTGCTGTTGTTTTCACAACTTTAATTTCTATCCAGATTTTTCTCTTGATTTTGTTTGGTCTGTTGTTAGTTAATGTTGCCCAATGATGATGCTTCATGGCCATGCTTGATCATTGTTGCTTCTGTTATGTTGGGTTGTTCATGACTGGTTTTATGATGATGAACATTGAATGGTAAAATGAACCCTGCTGCTGTTATGTTGGTTCTGTTATGTACTGTTGCATGCTGCTGTTAGTTGATTTTGTCTGTTGGATTGCTGGAAGATAAGCTGAACAATTGCCTGGCTGTAGAAACCCTAGGGTTTATGTCTTAAACTCAGAAAATTCATTCATTGGCCGTGTCCACTGTTTTATTGGCTGGGAGCCAATCAAAACATTTCATTTCCCTTTGCCAAAACGCACAGCATTGATAAGTGATGCGTTATTTACGCTTGTGCCACTGCTTTGACCTTGGTTTGACCATTTGCCATGCCTATTGTTTCATGTTTCATCAATTATTTCACTTAACTTTGCAAATTATTTTCTCTTTCATATTTCATCCAAAAATCTTGAAATTTTTTCCTCATACTCATGAATGTGTCTAGAATTTTATTGTGAATTTTAATTATTTTTCCATTGGCTGGATTTTTAATGATAAATATTTTCTTGACATGTATGCATGAATGATACATGGAGCCATTCCTTTTGTGAAATTGTCATATTGCATCCAATGAGTTTGAAATTTTTTGTGTTGAAACTAGACACATTAACCTTCATTTCCATATAAAGTTTGTGCATTTCCCATTTGTGGTTTGTGAGCTTTGATTTTTTGAAGTTATGTGTTGAATTTGGTGCTATACCATGATCATGCATTTTCACAATTTTTGTTCACATGCTTCCTCTTATCCAAATGACTCCAAATTTTGCATGAATGATCCCTTGTATGTCTAATTGATGTATGAATTTTCTTGGAATTAATCTTGTTGTTTTCCATTTAATTGAGAATTTTCTTCCATACTTGGTCACTTGTTGACTTTTTGTGCTATGCATTGCCAAATCCTTTGTGAAATTCTCAAATCTTATTGTATGTCCATGAAATTTCATATGTGATAACTAGACATCTCAAGCTTTGCATTGGTGTTAATCTCACTCATTTCTCTTCTGTTTTCAAATTGATATGATTTTTTGAAGTTGACCCATGCTTGTTGACTTTCACCTTGCTTATTTGAATTTGATTTGACTTCATGATTTTACTTGACTGCCTTCCTCTCATCCAAATGCCATGAAATTTGACATGCTTGCTATGTTAGATGTTAGGATTGAGTGTGATTTATTTCATGATTTTTGAGATTGTTTGAATTGACTTTTGAATGAAGTCTTGGCTGATGACTTTTGTATGCTTCTCTTGCCATGCTTTGCATCCTTTTGCATATGAAATGACCATGATGCATGATATAATTTTGAATCCAATTGAGAATGCTTCTTGAATGTTTAAACTTGGTTTGGGTTGACTTATTGCTTGCTGCCTTGGCCTTTTTTTCTTTCATCTTTGACCCTAGGCTAGCCCTAGTGGTCTTCTAAGCTTATGTTGAGTTCATCTGTTTCAGGTTAAGCACCAATGCCTTGAGGATCATTCAAATATTTGTTTGAGTTGAATTATATGATGTGCTAACACTTGTTTTGTAGGTGACTCATATGCTTGAGTCTTTGTGCCTTGCACAATTGGTCCCCTTGTGGTTGACTTTTGTTTATCCATTTGTCTTTGTTTTAATTGTTGAACTGTTTACTAATTGGTTTGACTTTTTCAGGTACTTTAGTTGCCTAAGTTCTTTGAACTTGCTTGCTTGCTTTGCTTTTTAGCATTTGCTTTGAGGTATAATTACTTCTTCTTCATGTAGTCTGGAGACCCGGTCTGTTATTTGACCGGGCAAACTGTCTGAAGTCCTCCTTAAGAGGCAATGCCTGTGTTTGTTTATATTTGTCCTAAGCAGGAAAAGTCCTTCAAGTAAGGCAATTGGTGGAAGGTAGGGATAAGCAATCTATCCCCCACTATTCAGTGTGTCCTCTCTTTGCTCCCAGTACCTGGTTGAAGCAATGAGATAAAAACCCAAGATCTAATCGAGTCAATAAATGTGGAGAGAGTTCCTACTTTCTGAACTCCCACACTTTCTTCGATGCTCTCTCTGATTTGAGATAGAAGCAATGAGGCACACCCCTCATTTCCTATTCATCTGCTTCACCTGAGCCCCTCAATGGCCAGGTTAAGAGCGACACTTACCTATTACAGTGGGCTGTTAAAGTCAAACCCTCTTGTATGAGCCCCCATTGTTTGGCTATAGAGTGTGTTGTTTGCTATTCATTGATTGATTGATTGCTTCATGTGCACTTGCTTGTTTGTATGCTATGCATCTATCATCATCATCAATTGCCATTAGTGTATGATCATATCATTTGTTTGTGTGGCTTTTATTATTGTTGTTTGCCCATTGAGGACAATTGTAAGTCCATTGCTTTGGCATTTGCTCCTGTGATATGGAAGGATAGAGTGTAAGACCTCATTGGTCACTCATATCTTCTGTTTATCTGTTTGTATGTGAGGATACAGTTATAAGTCCCTGTAAGTTGGCATCTGTTATCCTGTGATCATAGTTTGTTCATCTGTTTGTATGTGAGGTTGCAGTTATAAGTCCCTGTAAGTTGGCATCTGCTTTCCTGTGATCATAGCTTGTTTCATCTGTTTGTATGAGAGGTTGCAATTATAAGTCCCTGTAAGTTGGCATCTGCTTACCTGTGATCATATTGTTGCTTTTGTTCTTGTATGTGAGGATCCATTGTAAGTCCCTGTAACGTGGCATTGGTATTCCTGTGAGCATACTGTGGAGTTAACCTAAGTCCAGATAGATTGGCAGTTGACTTCCATAGTTCATCTTTGTTTTTCTTTTGAGGAGATTAGTGTAAGACCATTGAGTGGCATCTGATATCCATTTCTGTTTTAGGAGACTGGTGTAAATCCATCTATTGGTAGCCGGTATCCGCTTTTTATTTCTTTGCCTGTGGAGATTAGTGTAAGACCATTGTGTGGCTTCTGACATCCCGTTTTGTTTTAGGAGATTGGTATAAGACCATTGATTGGCATCCGATATCCGCCTTTGCTTTGTTTGTTTATTATTATCCATTCCTATTCCAAAGGACACACTTGAATCATCTGCTATATGATTTCAAGAAGTGAACCTTCTAAGAAGTTTTACTATCCATCCTCATCCATTCATCATTCATTATGTCCTAAACCTTTTCACACTATACCTTTCAAACTTGACATAAGTGTTGTACAAACATTTTCATGTTTTCTAACTAAAAACCTGGACCTCAAGTCCTTGACTTTTTTCAAAACTCCATTTCATAATACTTATTCAAATCAATCTTAATCATACTTTGACTTCATTTTCATAATTACAATCAATTAACTTTCACTCATTCACTTGTTTTGGCTTTGTCCATTAATCTTTTCACGCATTAGCCATAGGCTTCAATTATCTTTGTGGTTGATGTAAATCTTGCCTATCCTTAGTGAGTCGACAGTAAGACTTCCGTACTTCAAACAGGGCTAACCCCTCTAGTACGTCGAAGCTATCCTCGCATGGTGGATGTTGTTTTTGGTCGAGTGTTCTCCCATTGATAATGAAAAGCCTCAGTGCTTGTGTTTAAAACTGAATCCACCAACTTTTGGAAATCTTTTAGCCGAACTACGGCGTTCTGATCCTTACCTTTGATGGAAGGTACGTAGGCAACGGGTTCATCCGTTCGAACCCAATAACCCAATAATAATAAAACTTGTATATTCTTTTCTCACCATCCCAATCATGTTTGCACAATATTTTTGTCATAACAAATAATAATTTAGCATAACAAGTGTGAAAAGGGCTCCCTAGGAGTACCTAGGACGTAGTGGGTGCCTAACACCTTCCCATTGCGTAATTTACCCCTTACCCAGACTCTCTGATCTTTTTATTAGTTTTCTACGTGTAAAACTTCTTAGGCTTTTGTTCGCTTTTTAGCCAATCCTTTGGATAAATAAAAGTGCGGTGGCGACTCGAAAATTTCATGTATCTCATAGCTTATGATTTAATCGATAGATCATATAGCGACGAATACACCGTCACAGAAAAGTGGCGACTCCACTGGGGAATCATCCCTGGTTGTAGTGCCTACTTTTCACCCTTGTTGTGCTATATTGTTATTCTTTATCTGACATATTTTGTACAATTTGGGATGAATGTATTGATTGTAATGTGTGAATTGCTTGATATACATTTGCTGTTTGCTTTGGTGATCTGTGAGATGAGTTCTATACCCGAACTCGAGCGCACTCTAGGATAGGAGAATGGCATAGTCTTGTCGACTGGTGTGGAGTAGTCCTTAGCCAGTTGACTTGCGAGCCCATTCACTTGGTGGAGGTCATGTTGAACTAATAATGTCACACAAGTTATTTGTGGTTAGGCATTATTCTTTCAATCATGTTCCGCAGAAGCCAAGGACCTTAGTTTACCAAACCCATCTTGGCCTATTTTTAGGACCGTAGTGCGGAGGTCGTTCAGATGTCAGTTCTGATACGATTGTTACGCGATACTACACTCATAAGAGTTTCTCTTGAGAATATTCTTGGAATACGAGTATTCGTTCCTCCGATAATATTCGAAAGATGGAACGATGATTATGGGAACCTCTGGTAGAACATGTCTGGCAGGTTTAAACCCTAGTACACTCCCTTTGGGTGGTTCTTAACCGAGACTCCATGCTCGTGACTCTCAACAAACCCGTGATTCGTGGTTGAGTCGTTCAAGCATTGTTAATATCAATGGATCCCGGATCAGGTGTAAAACCTAAAATCCATCAAAGCGGCTGGTTGATATTAAGAATGTCTGAACCGGTTCATGTACCGTTAATATCAATGGAACTTGGGTGTCGATAAGGTGAAAACCTAAATCCACCAAAATGGATGATTGATATTAGGGATACATAGAGCTTTCCCACGACCTTTGTTTGGTGTGCTTTGCTTGATCCTTGAGTGTGTTTGTTGCATTCATGCATTCACGCATTCATCCGCATTCATGTCATCAAAAAAGAGAAAATTTTCAAGGAACTTAAAGGGTTATTTGCAAAATTTTCAGACATGGAAAGACCGAAAAGGCATACGAAGAAGTACAGCTTTAAGCATCCTGATGTAAAAGAGTTAAGGAATCTGACATCATATGTATTAGATCCCTTGGGTTTCAAAGCTCGCTATGGGAAGCTCCTGCCGTTGCTGACTACTCAGGTGGATGAGGGATTGATGAGCACTCTTGCTCAGTTCTATGATCCGCTCTATCATTGCTTCTTATTTCCGGACTTCCAGTTGTTGCCGACTTTGGAAGAATACTCTCACCTTATTGGGATTCCTATTCTGGATCAAGTGCCGTTCAGTGGCTTAGAGAGTATTCCATCTGCTCGAGAGATTTCCAGTCTGTTGCACATAGATGAAGATCTGATTAGAGCTAATCTGACTACCAAAGGCGGAATTCAGGGTTTTCCCTCCGAGTTCCTTATTGCTCAAGCCATTTTCTATGGGAAGGCCATGAGTGAGGATGCCTTTGAGGCTCTATTCGTATTGCTTATCTATGGATTGGTGCTGTTTCCCAACTTCGACAAGTTCGTCGACATGAATGCCATTAGGATCTTTTCAGTTCTTAATCCGGTTCCGACCTTGTTGGGTGATGCATATGTCTCCATGCATCTGAGGAATATGAAGAATGGAGGAGTCATTGTCTGCTGTTTACCCCTGCTGTACAAGTGGTTTATTTCGCACTTGCCGCAGACAGTTGCTTTCAAGGAGAACAAGGGATGTCTACGGTGGTCTCAGAGGCTCATGTCTCTCACCAATGATGATATCACCTGGTATGATCGCGTGTATGATACCGTCCAGATCATCAACTCTTGTGGTGAATTCCCTAATGTGCCTCTTCTTGGTACATGTGGTGGGATTACCTACAACCCTACGCTTGCACGTCGTCAGCTTGGGTTCCCCCTAAAGGATAAACCCCATAACATTCTGTTAGAAGGCGTATTCTTTCAGGAGGGTAAAGATCCCCAAGGCCTGAAAGCCAGATTTGTCCGCGCTTGGCGCAATATCCGCATAAAGGGTAGGAATGAATTGGGTCCAAAGAACTGCATTGCTTTGGAGCCATACACCTCTTGGGTCAGACAGAGGGCTGCTACCTATCTGATGCCATACGATCATCCGAGACCTACACTGTTGGATGTGGCTGGGCCTTCAACCCTCCCTACCCAACGTGTAGAGGAGTTGAGAGAAGAAGACCTTTCGCGTGCCTGGATCCGCGAGAGGGAGGAATTGCTGCAGCAGCTCAAGGAGAAGGATGCTATGATTGAATTTCTCGAGCACCGAGTGATCGATGATCCGAACGACACTTGGACTTCTCTGCTTCCTCAGTCATCCAAATTCTGGAAAAGGAAGTATGATCAACTTGCAAAGGAGAAGGCTGATATGGAAGCCGCCTATGAGAGAGAGATCAAGAAGTTGTGCACTTCTCGTCTTCCAGCATCCCGAGCTAATAGGGATCCATAGGATGTCATTTACCTTTTCTCTTTGTAATATTTAAAAAAATGCTGTACTTCTTTGTCTTAATATTTTGAATGAAATATTTTCCATAAGCAATCAAAATGTTTAAAATTCAAAATATTGCAAATGTACCCTAAGGGTTCCTTGAAAATAAAGCATTTGCACAAAGCATTTCATGCATCATTCTTGCATAAACAGGTACCCTTTTTCTGGTCTTCCGGTTCTAACCTTTGCTCTTCATTTATTTTGAAGACAAGCTGACTCACCGGTATTATACGAGAGTCAACTCCGCAAGGATTATGGAGCAATTGGAACAAGAGAATCAGACTCTGAGGGATGAAGTCGCCAGACTTGGCGCTCTGATGGAGCAACTCCTTGCTGCTCAGAATCAGCCTGCTCCTCAACAGCCAGCAACTCCGGTTCAGCGGACCGTTATATCTGAGATAGCTACTACATCGGTGCCTGTCAGTGCCCATCAGCCAAATGCCATGCCTCCCGGTTTTCCTTGGGGGATGCCTCCTGGCTTTATGCCCGATCTGCCAGCTCCAACATTCGCTCAAATGCCGGCATCTAGCCCGGTCCCTATTCCTGTTCCTCCTGTCGTGCATACCATGCCTAGGGTAGACGACACCATTTATCACTCTGAAGCGTCTGAGGGCTCAGATGTTCATGAGAAAATGGATGCTATGAACGATCAATTCCTCGAGCTGAGAAAGGAATTGAGAACTCTTAGAGGCAAAGATCTCTTCGGCAAGTCAGCAGCCGAACTTTGTCTAGTTCCCGGTGTTAAGATACCAGTTAAATTCAAAGTCCCAGACTTTGAGAAATATAAAGGGAACACTTGTCCTTTGGCACACTTAGTCATGTATGCCAGGAAGATGTCCACGCAGACCGACAACGATCAACTCTTGATCCACTACTTTCAAGACAGTTTGTCTGGTGCTGCTCTCCGTTGGTACATGAGCTTGGACAGTGCCAACATCCGCTCTTTCAATGACCTTGGCGAAGCTTTCGTCAAGCAATATAAATACAACGTTGACATGGCGCCTGACAGAGATCAACTCAGGTCTATGTCACAAAAGGACAAAGAGTCGTTCAAGGAGTACGCCCAGAGATGGCGTGAGCTGGCAGCTCAAATCACTCCACCATTAGAAGAGAAAGAGATGACCAAGATCTTTCTGAAGACTCTTGGGTCATTTTATTATGAGAGAATGGTGGCCAGCGCTCCCTCTGATTTCACCGAGATGGTGAACATGGGGATGCGTCTTGAAGAAGGCGTCCGCGAAGGACGGTTAGCTAAAGACGATGGTTCTTCCTCTAAGCGATATGGAGCGTTTAAGAGGAAAGAAGGAGAAGCGCATGCCGTGCAGTCTCAGCCGAAGCATCGAAGACCCTCTGTTCAGAGGAAGCCTGCACGACATTCCGGTCATCAGCACCAGGTGGCTCACGTAGCACCTGTTTTCAAGGACAACACTCCTCAACGTCAGCAATATCAACCTCAACAATATCAGCATCAACAACAATATCAGCAACCACAGTATCAACAACAAGCTCGTCCACAGCAACAGGCTTACCAGCCTCGTGGGAATACGAGTAATCAAGCAAACGTGGGTTATGAAAGGAAGAAGATCAGCTTCGATCCAATTCCGATGTCGTATGCAGAGCTCTATCCCTCTCTGATAGAGCGGAAGTTGGTGTCTCCTAGAGATCCTCCTGCAATTCCAATCAACCCCCAGTGGTGGTACAAGCCTGACCAGCACTGTGTCTATCATTCTGGCGCTCCGGGCCATGACATTGAAAACTGTTTCCAGCTGAAGACTAAGGTTCAAGACCTTATGAGAAGCGGAATTCTGAGTTTTGAAGACTCAAACCCGAATGTCACCAGGAACCCATTGCCTTCGCATGGGAAGTCTGTGAATATGATCCAGGAAGACCTTGGGAAGTACAAGGTTAAGTACATCAGTCATATCCGGCAATCGTTGGTTGATTTACATAAGATGCTGTGCCAGCACAGTTATTTGGAGCATAACCACGATAAGTGCCGTGTCTGCTCGGTCAACCGCTTGGGTTGTGATCAGGTTCGCAGTGAGCTTCAGAAGTTGTTGAATGAAGGTACCATTGAGATTCTCCAGAATCGCAATGTGGATACAGTTGAGCCCGAAGTAAGTGTCATCTCCCCGGTGTTCAAGCTACCTGAGCCCGTTGTTATTCGTTATAATAGCAACAAGCCTAAGGCTTCACCTTCTCTGATTATTAAGCCAGCCGGCCCTGTGCCGTATTCATCTGATCGAGCTGTACCTTTCAGATACAATCCTGTTGCTGTCCAGGATGGGGTTGAAGTACCTTTGCCTTCCACTTCCGTGACCACTATCGCTGATGTTAGTGGGTTGACCCGCAGTGGTCGAGTGTTTTCCGCACCTGCCAAAGCTCCTGCTGTTTCTTCTGAATCTGTTGAGCGTCCTGTAGGGAATGCTGTGAATGTTCAGAATCCGGCACTTGCTGTTGCCCAGCCTTCTTCCTCCGTACCAAAGACTCCTATTTCTTCAGTTGGCCCGAGTGGCATTGTTGATGAAGAATCTGATGAGATGCTGAGGCTCATCAGAAAGAGCGAGTATAATATTGTAGACCAGCTTCTACACACGCCCTCCAAGATCTCTATTCTTTCTCTATTGCTGAATTCAGAACCCCATAGGGAGTCTCTGCAGAAAGTCTTGGACCTGGCGTACGTTGATCATGACGTCACCCTGGAACAATTCGATAGCATTGTTGCAAACATTACCGCTTGCAACACCTTGAGCTTTTGTGACGCTGATCTCCCTGAGGAGGGAAGAGACCACAACATGGCTTTACACATATCTATGAATTGCAAATCTGATGCAATGTCCAATGTACTGGTGGACACTGGATCTTCTCTTAATGTATTGCCAAAATCCACACTCTCACGTTTGTCATACCAAGGTCCTCCTATGAGGCAGAGTGGGGTTGTTGTTAAAGCTTTTGATGGGTCGCGTAAGACCGTGATTGGGGAAGTTGACCTCCCAATCAAGATTGGACCAAGTGATTTCCAGATCACTTTTCAAGTAATGGATATTCACCCATCATACAGCTGTCTCTTGGGCAGACCATGGATTCACGAGGCTGGCGCCGTGACGTCCACCCTACACCAAAAGCTGAAGTTTGTGAAGAACAAGAAATTGGTTGTAGTAGGGGGAGAAAAGGCTCTCCTGGTCAGTAACTTGTCTTCTTTCTCGTACATTGATGCAGAGGATGAAGTTGGAACTCAATTCCAAGCTTTATCTATTGATAAACCAATCGAGAAGAAGTCTCCTTCATTCACTTCCTACCGTGATGCGAAGCTGGCCATCGAATGTGGTGCAGTTGCTGGTTTAGGGAAAGTGCTTGAACTTGAAGATAATCGATCCCGGGCTGGCATTGGCTATAGTTCTGGGGCATGCAATGAGCAAGGTCTGTTCACCAGTGGAGGATTCATCCATGCTGATCAACCTGCAGAAGAGGAAGTTGCTGCTATCATTGAGGAAGAAGATGCAGAAGATTTGAACAATTTTGTTATTCCTGGTGGTGTCTGCCACAATTGGGTCGCTGTGGATGTTCCTACAGTTGTCCATAGATCAGAGTAATTGTTCATTTTGTTTAAAACCCTTCTCCCATGCCAAAAGGAGAAGTGATGACATTGTTGGCAAAGCATATATACAATGATATTTTCATTCAATTTTTGCATTGTCAAAACATTTGTTTTTCCTTTGTTTTCACTTTTTGCTTTTCTTTATGAAATCAGTGATCACAAAAAACCATAAAAACAAAATAAAAGCTGTAAAAGCAACATTTTTTCATCTGCATCAATGATTTGCTTGTTTAAAATTCAAATGCTTTTCATTATCCAGAATCATTATGCAGGGATTTCTAAACCCATTGAACATAATGATCCAACGCCATCTCCCAATCTTGAAGTCCTTGTATTTGAGGCAGAGGAAGATGACGTTGAAGGGGATTCCTGACGAGATTACCCGCCTTCTCGAGCACCAGAGAAGTTCATTCAGCTGTATCATGAAAATCAGCAAACCAGTCAAACTGGGGATTAAAAAAAAAAAAAAAGAAAAAAAAAAAAAAGAAAAAAGAAGAAAAAAAAAAAAAAGAAAAAAAAAGAGGGTGAAAAAAAAAGATAAAAAAATCAAAAACCAGGAAAATTTTTTCAAAATTTTTCCAAGGGAAAAAAGAAAATTATACCCTCAAGTCCCTAGTTAACTGATGCTGAATGGATTCAAAGTCGTTACGACCAGTTGAATTTGATTAAAGAGAAGCGATTGACTGCCATGTGCCATGGTCAGTTGTATCAGCAAAGAATGAAGAAAGCATTCGACAAGAAGGTCAAGCCTCGCGTGTTCCGAGAAGGTGACCTTGTGCTCAAGAAAGTTTTGTCTTTCGCGCCTGATTCCAGGGGCAAGTGGACTCCAAACTACGAGGGTCCATATGTTGTTAAGAGAGCCTTTTCAGGCGGTGCTTTGATGCTTACAACAATGGATGGGGAGGATTTCACTCGTCCTGTGAATTCAGATGCAGTTAAGAGATACTTTGCCTAGAAAAAAAGTATATGCAAATGAAAAAGCAAATGAAAAAACAGAATAGCTCGCTAAGTTGAAAACCCGAAAGGGCGGCTTAGGCAAAAATGAGCGTCTCGGTGGAGAACCCGCAAGGGTAATCCAGGCAAAAATTAGAGACTTGAAAAAAAAAGAATATTTGCATCCCGCTAGATTGAGTACCTCACCCTGGGGCAATCTAGGCAAAAATTAGGGATTTGGCAAGTAACTGCATCCTGACAAGACTTTCTGGTTCATCAGTCGTCATTTCGTCAGAAGACTCTCGATTCGTCGTCAACTGAAGCTTCGGATACATCGAGATTCAAATTGGTAGAGAAAGGATCATTATGTTCAATGTAGCCCTCTTCCAATATACATCACTGATTTCAAATTTGTACAGATCTATGGAGTCTTGCCATTTGCAGACTACCATTCTATCAAATCAATTTGAGCTTTTTATCCAATTATTTGCACTCTTATTTGTTTCAATTCAAACAAATGTTTTGCATGTTTTAAATTGAAAAAAATGTCATTGTTTTAAACAAATCAAATTTTTCAAAATTTTTGTTTTAAACAAAGTGAATATTCAAAGATTGAAAGGATACTCAAGAATATCTCAGTGCTTTCCCGAGGGTGGCATGATTCCCAACAGGTAAGACATTGGTTCATATTCCTGGTTTGGTGGTATCTTCTTTCTTCAGATCTTTGTTGGGGTTGTTCCTCAAGCAGAGTTGTTGTTGGGGCCGTTCCCCAGTACAGTCGCAAGTGATGTGTTGTTGAAGACTTCGTTCTCTCCAGCAGCAGTTTCCCCTAGCATGGGTGTTTTTATTGTGAAGTTTCGGCGGTTGATGGTTTGTTATCTTGGTGCCCCGTTACTTTCTCCAGTGGGTCGTATGCCCCAGACTTTATTTGTCTCCTCAGCGCAGTCATGAGTATGGCTGATTGATTGATACTCCCCTCGGAGTCGCGAGTAGAGCTGTCATTAGTATCCCCACCAGGGTTGCAAGTGGAGTTGTTACCGCTCTCCCCCATGCAGTGTGCCAGCAGGATTTGTCTGTTTCCTCAGCACGTTCGTTTTCTTCTGAAGACTTGGTAAGTCAGTGGTTTGATACCCGATACTTTACCCTTTCCCCGGCGAAGTTGTCCGCGGAATTGTTACTATCTCTCCATCAGAGTTTATTCTCTCCAGCAGAGCAGGATTTATTTTCCTACTCGATGTTTATTTGGGTTGACATCCCAGTATTGCAACCATCTTTTCCTCAGCTCAGTCTGCAGAATGATTGTTGTGGCAGTTTTGCCAGTTGGATACTCTCTCAATCCCCGTATAGTCGGATGATGGCTCTAGCCTCCAGTGAACGGATTAATTTCCTGACTGTTTGTGATCCCCAGTAGAGTGGCTTATATTGCAGAATCTACTTGTTGCGATCAGTTTGCTATGTATATTCTCCCCAAGTGGAGCGGTTCGTTGCAGGATATTTGTTTGATCTGTCCTCCCTCAGTGGTTTGTTCCCAAGAGAGTAGCCGGCAGTTTTCCCCAGTAGAGTTGCTTATGCGGTTACACTCTATTTGGATGATATCATTCTCCCTCAGTGGGTTTTTCCCCAGTGGAGTTGTATGGATTTGCTTCTACAGCAGTTCGTGCTTATGCATTTTCTGTTTCTCAGTTAACACTGGGATCCCCTGCAGATACTTTGGGACTTCTCTTGTTCCCCTACAGATTTGTCTTGGTGGCTGTCTTTTGCCCGTTGTGACCTTCTGTACCCTGATTGGGTTGTTTCCTGATATCTCTGATTCTCTGCTTCTTCAGCAGTACCTGCAGATTTTTGCTTTACAGCATATAGATCTCCGCAGATTGGCTCTCCAGCTGGTTGTTCCCCTGGAAGTATAATACCGGACGTTTGTTCCTGAACCTGTTTGTGTTAGAATTGTCTGTTTTGTCAGCATTCATCAAACATAAATCACGCATATTCATGCACATTCATTAAACATTCGGGTATTCATGTTGCATTTCTTGCCATATATCTTTTGTTTGTCGTGTCTCCTGCTATGGTGATATAGATCTCTTTACAGATCTCCCCAAGCAGATGTCGGGTGTTTATAAATCTCTCCATATAGAGTCAACCCCATAAGCAGAAAATGTTTGTCTTTCCTTCTGCAGTTCCCCACTGAGATATATCCTCGTGGATGACGGTTTCTTCCGTTTCCTCCCAACACATATATTGGGATGGATTGTTCCTATTTGAGTTATATCCTCATTAGGACGTGTCTTGATTCAGTCTGTTTTTTCGGATTATTCCCGAATTGGCTATTTGTCATATCTTGTGTTTCCCAGCGGGTTGTTCCCCAGCGGAATGTTTTTCGGGCCTCTACCCTCGTACCGGTAGTTGTAAGTCCTACTTTTCCTGGCTTTCTTAACAGAATTTATGGTTATACACCTTTTATTCTCCAGCCAGAGTTTTTGGTTTCCTACCTACTACCCGGTAGTTGTAAAATCCTATTTTCCTGCTCTTCAGCAGTTTGTGGTTTGTTATAAACCCTATCTTGGTTTCCCGTGCGGATTTGTGATTTGTTCTATCCCCACGCGGAGTTTTTGGTCTTCTACCCCGTATTCGGTAGGTGTAAACCCTAATTTTGTGGTTATCTTCATTCAATATTTGATGATGATTTTCCTTTGCTTGTGTAAGTTGCTCAGATCAGCACTTATATCCTCAGCAAGTCTTTTGTGGATAATTGCCGTATGCTAGCAATTTTATCCCCAGTGGGTCTTTTCACCGTATGCTGGTGATTTGTTCCCCGGATCATTGGTTGTTTACCAATGCATCCCCAGCTAGTCTTCTGCCGATAATTGCCGGATGCTTGCAATTTATCCTCAGCAGTTCGCCTTTCATTTACCCTTTTTGTTGGTAATGTCTGTTGCTTCCTTGATTGGTTATCATTATATACCTAATTTGGTATCCCGATGCCTTTCTGTTCGGTTGATTTATCCTTTATTAGCCCAGTAACCGGTTGTGGATAGTCTTCCATGCGAGTATATTATTCACGGTCTGCCGGTAATGAATAGTATATCTCATGCACTCTTCAGTCGAAGCCTTTTGTGTTTCCCCAGTCGAGTAAGATTCGTTATTTCCCTTTGTGGAGTCGAATATTCTTGTTGTTGGATAATTGCCGGATGCTTGCAATTTATCCCTTTGAGTTGTCTTTCGTTTACCCGTATGCTTGGTATCGATTGTCTCTCTGTTTTGGATAGTCACCTATTATATACCCAGTAACCGGTATCTCTGGTGTCTTTTCCTTTCGAGTGTATTATTCACGGTCTGCCGGTAATGAATAATATATCTCATGCGCTCTTTAGTTGGAATCCTTTGATGATTTTCCCCAACTGAGCAAGATTCGTATTCTTTGTAGAATCGAATAGCCATCCTTTAACCGGTTTGTGTTTTGGATGATGAGTGTTTTGGAAGTGAAAACCAATTCACGTTTTCGGTAGATCACCTATTATATACCCAGTAACCGGTATCTCTGGTGTTTCTTACCATGCGAGTTTATTATCTACGTTCTGACGGTAATAGATAATATATCTCATGCGAGTATCTTATCCACGGTCTGCCGGTAATGGATATTATATCTCATGCACTCTTTGGGTTTGTGTCCCCATTCGAGTAAGATTCGTTTTCCCGTTGTGGATTCGAATGTCCATCCTGTAAGTCGATTTGCTTTTTCAAGCCCTCCTTTCGGATGATGAGTGTTTTGGAAGTGAAAACCAATTCACGTCTTCGGATTTTATCCTTAAACAACCCAGTAACCGGTTCAGGATAATTTTCCTTTCGAGTATATTATTCACGGTCTGCCGGTAATGAATAATATGTCTCATCTGAGTATTCTATCCACGTTCTGACGGTAATGGATATTATATCTCGTTCACTCTTGAGTCAATCTTTTGATTGTTTTTCCCTCAGAGTAAGATTCATTTTCCTTGTGGAATTGAATATCCATCCTATAAACAAGTTTGCTTTTCTAGCTCTCTTCAGGATGATGAGTGTTTTGGAAGTGAAATCCAATTCACGCTTTGGTCGGTCACCTATTATATACCCAGTAACCGGTATCCTCGGTGTTCCCTCCTTTCTGCTCCCTATTATGACCTCGGTCCCCCTGTGGAGTCAGATTCTCCTGAGTTTGTTACCCGTATGCCCGGTAACACCTCATTTCTTTGTTACTTCCCCAGTGGAACTTTTTGTTGCTTCTCCTCAGGAGTCAGCTTGTGTCTCTCCAATGGATTTATTTTCCTTTGGAATTCTATTCCCCAGTGTGAGTCCTTCACTCCCCAGTGAGTTCTCCTGTCTGTTTTTCTGTTTTCCTTAATCAGAGTCGTGTTTTGTTCACGTTGTGTCAGTTTTGTTTTTTCCCAGTTTAGAGTCGTGGCTTGTTCACACATTTCTTTTTCTTTTATTATCCCCATAGAGTCTTGTTAGAGTCTCTGTTCCTGGTGAGTGTATACTCCGATGGATCGTCTTTTCTTCTGTGTGAATCATATTCCCCACAGAATTGTGTCTTTTGCATACATACATTCGCATCATGAGGTCTCTTAGGGACCAAATTTGTCTCATTACTGTTATTTAAGTCCATTCTACCGCGTCGATATGAAGATTTCTAAACTTCACTTCTCCGGCTAGAATGACCTTAAATAGGGGCATCTGTAAGACCCCAATTTTGGGCCCTAAGATCCCTCATGGCCCATATCATTCATATCATAACCTCAAGGATCAATGCATGCCTTTGCTTTCCTCTTAGTGGGTAGATTGCCTTGTGGGTTTGTTTCTTGATCACCAAGCATACTTTGCATTTGTATATCTTCGCTTTCATATGTTTATCATTCAAAAAGTACAAAAATATTGTCAGTCTAATCTTTTTGCTTGCAGTTGAAGCAACCATCAGAAATTAGGTCAAAGATGGTCAACAGTCGATCAAAGCAATGGATGATGGCCATTCTTGTGGAATTTGGGCATCATGATCATTAATCAAAGGTTCATACATCTTGAGACATCATTTGAAGTCAAGTTCTCAAGGATTTAGGGTTTGGAAATCATCAGAAGAAGTTCAATCAGTCCAAAACCCTAGAACAGTCAAACTTGGTCAACTGTTGATTTAATCAAGAATTGGATGGATAGAATTGATCTGAAGGAGTTCATTCATGCTTGTATAAGCCTCATCTATCATGTTCAACCTCATCATGGAAGAAAATCAAGCCAATCAGAAAATTTTCCAGAAATAGCAAGTGGACCTGTAATTTCAACTGCCAAAAATGGAAACTTCTTGATCTTAAACTTACATCATGATACAAGCTTCAAATGAATTTTTGCCCAACATGAAAGTTGAAGATCTTGTTCTCCCATTTTCAAAAAGTCCAAGAACATCAAAATCCCATGTGTGGTTGTCAAGATATGATCAAATCATTTTCACCAATTTTTGAACTTCAAAGAGCCATAACTCACAAACCATAAGGCCAAATTTGGTGGGGTTTTTTCCTACAAACCACATTTTTCATCCTCTTTCCAAAAATATAAATTTCATGACCTAAAACCTTACCATTCAAAATGGCATTTTTGGACCTTTTGCATTTAAAATCAAAGTTTGACCAAACTTTGACTTTTTGAGTTTTTGACTTTTTCTTGATTTGGTCAATTGGGAAATGTTCCATATATCATTTGTGATTTGCTCCAAACCTAAAATCATAATCATACCACCATTATGCTATCACTTTGAACCAAAATGCAAAACTTGGAAATTGGCAAATAAAGCAATTACTTCATTTTGGACAAAACACAGTACAGCAGTACATGAGCAACATCAAATAGCATAAGCAAAGGTCTTTCTGCAGCCTTTTCACAAGCCCACTCGTACAGCATTACACCCTCCAATTCCATATTCTTCCACTTAGCAAAAGTGCAAATGAGTGCATTAACACTAAACCAGCTTAACACATCATTAGCTGACCTTAAACAGATGATATAAAGCCTTGTTTCTGCACAAATGAACCCTAATTTTTGACAGCCACCACACAGAAAATACACTCTCACTCTCATCTTGCATTTTTGCAAAAGCACATTTTCGGTAAAACCCTTGAAGAAACTCGAGCAAGCCCTGGTTCATCCACAATCCAAACAACATTTTGAAGCTTTTGGAACAATCATTTCTCAACTGGAACTTCATCTGCAGAACCTGTTTTCTCCAAGCATCTCAAATGGCAGCTCGAGTTATGTTTGTTTCCAAGCAAGATGGAGCCAAACCTCTTCAAGACTCCATCATTGTATAGCATAGAGAGGAACTGTTTCAGCTTCAAACCTTCAAACAGACACTGTTCCATTGATTTCCTCCAAACAAGTGAGTTTTTTCGATTACCTTGTTTTGTCAAATAATGATATGCTTTAAGTAGGTTTTGTTTCACTGATTCTAAAGAGCTATAGTTTGTTTGAGATGATGGATTATTGCATGAGATATTTGAAAATAAAGTTTTGTGTTCAATGATATGTGTGCTCGATGCTTGCTATCCAACATGTTTCAATGAGTCTTGCTTATGGATTTGTGATGTTTATGCCTTGCTGAATTGATTGCCATGTTTAATTTAGATTTCTGGTTGTTTTAATTTTGAGTGCATGATGATGATTGAAGTTGATACCCTGTTCGTGCATGCTGTTATCTGTCCAGAATTTTGATGCATTGGTTGTTGCTATGTTGCAAATGTTGCATGAACCTATTGCTTGCCATGCTGTTTATGCCCTACTGTATGAAGTTGGTTGTATGATGATGAACATCGTTAATGATGAATGTGTCCTGCTGCTTGCTAAATCCACATGTTGTTTGCTGTTGTTCATTTTGTTTGGATGTTGATGAACACCTTATGCCATGCCAGAAAATCCATGCGAAAAATATTCATGCTGTTGTGTGCTGTTGTTTATTCTGTTTGAATGTTGATGAACAACCATTGGCCATGCTGTTCCTTGTGTCTGTTTGAAGTTGCCTGCATGATGATGAGCACATGATGATGAATATTGACTGCTGTTGTCTATTTTAATTGCATGAGCCATTACCACTTGCTATGCCATATACCTTGCTGTTCACCATGTATCTTTTTGAATTTTCGACTGATGAAAACATGTGAATGCTGCTATTGCTGAATGCTGCAGTTTTGAAATCCCATAAACATTGTCCTGAAATCCATGAGACATGTTGTTGCTGTTGTTTTGTTTTGTTTGATTACATGATGAACACGAATGCATGCTGCAAATACTCTGCTTGCTGTTATGATGAATTCACCAGAACTATTCATGTTTGCTTTTGGTTGGTTGTTTATGATGAGCTTGCATGAAGAGCCTACCAATACCATGCTGCTAACCATGCTGTTATGCCCTGCTGTTCATGAGCCCTCATATTTTCCATAATTCCTATCCATGATGTGTTGGCTGCTTGCTAAATCCATGTTGTTGTGTGCTGTTGTTCATTTTGTTTGGATGTTGATAGACACCATGAACCATGCTGCTAAAATGAACTCTGTCATTATTTCTAGCAGAAAATTCAGCCTCGTAGATGCATGAGTATTGACTGCTACTTTTGTTCTTGTTGTATGACAACATCATGTCTAATGCCCTGCTTTTGAATGATACCTTGTTTCGATTTCTGTTTATTAGAGATGATGATTGCTTGCTGTTGTTTTCACAACTTTAATTTCTATCCAGATTTTTCTCTTGATTTTGTTTGGTCTGTTGTTAGTTAATGTTGCCCAATGATGATGCTTCATGGCCATGCTTGATCATTGTTGCTTCTGTTATGTTGGTTGTTCATGACTGGTTTTATGATGATGAACATTGAATGGTAAAATGAACCCTGCTGCTGTTATGTTGGTTCTGTTATGTACTGTTGCATGCTGCTGTTAGTTGATTTTGTCTGTTGGATTGCTGGAAGATAAGCTGAACAATTGCCTGGCTGTAGAAACCCTAGGGTTTATGTCTTAAACTCAGAAAATTCATTCATTGGCCGTGTCCACTGTTTTATTGGCTGGGAGCCAATCAAAACATTTCATTTCCCTTTGCCAAAACGCACAGCATTGATAAGTGATGCGTTATTTACGCTTGTGCCACTGCTTTGACCTTGGTTTGACCATTTGCCATGCCTATTGTTTCATGTTTCATCAATTATTTCACTTAACTTTGCAAATTATTTTCTCTTTCATATTTCATCCAAAAATCTTGAAATTTTTTCCTCATACTCATGAATGTGTCTAGAATTTTATTGTGAATTTTAATTATTTTTCCATTGGCTGGATTTTTAATGATAAATATTTTCTTGACATGTATGCATGAATGATACATGGAGCCATTCCTTTTGTGAAATTGTCATATTGCATCCAATGAGTTTGAAATTTTTTGTGTTGAAACTAGACACATTAACCTTCATTTCCATATAAAGTTTGTGCATTTCCCATTTGTGGTTTGTGAGCTTTGATTTTTTGAAGTTATGTGTTGAATTTGGTGCTATACCATGATCATGCATTTTCACAATTTTTGTTCACATGCTTCCTCTTATCCAAATGACTCCAAATTTTGCATGAATGATCCCTTGTATGTCTAATTGATGTATGAATTTTCTTGGAATTAATCTTGTTGTTTTCCATTTAATTGAGAATTTTCTTCCATACTTGGTCACTTGTTGACTTTTTGTGCTATGCATTGCCAAATCCTTTGTGAAATTCTCAAATCTTATTGTATGTCCATGAAATTTCATATGTGATAACTAGACATCTCAAGCTTTGCATTGGTGTTAATCTCACTCATTTCTCTTCTGTTTTCAAATTGATATGATTTTTTGAAGTTGACCCATGCTTGTTGACTTTCACCTTGCTTATTTGAATTTGATTTGACTTCATGATTTTACTTGACTGCCTTCCTCTCATCCAAATGCCATGAAATTTGACATGCTTGCTATGTTAGATGTTAGGATTGAGTGTGATTTATTTCATGATTTTTGAGATTGTTTGAATTGACTTTTGAATGAAGTCTTGGCTGATGACTTTTGTATGCTTCTCTTGCCATGCTTTGCATCCTTTTGCATATGAAATGACCATGATGCATGATATAATTTTGAATCCAATTGAGAATGCTTCTTGAATGTTTAAACTTGGTTTGGGTTGACTTATTGCTTGCTGCCTTGGCCTTTTTTTCTTTCATCTTTGACCCTAGGCTAGCCCTAGTGGTCTTCTAAGCTTATGTTGAGTTCATCTGTTTCAGGTTAAGCACCAATGCCTTGAGGATCATTCAAATATTTGTTTGAGTTGAATTATATGATGTGCTAACACTTGTTTTGTAGGTGACTCATATGCTTGAGTCTTTGTGCCTTGCACAATTGGTCCCCTTGTGGTTGACTTTTGTTTATCCATTTGTCTTTGTTTTAATTGTTGAACTGTTTACTAATTGGTTTGACTTTTTCAGGTACTTTAGTTGCCTAAGTTCTTTGAACTTGCTTGCTTGCTTTGCTTTTTAGCATTTGCTTTGAGGTATAATTACTTCTTCTTCATGTAGTCTGGAGACCCGGTCTGTTATTTGACCGGGCAAACTGTCTGAAGTCCTCCTTAAGAGGCAATGCCTGTGTTTGTTTATATTTGTCCTAAGCAGGAAAAGTCCTTCAAGTAAGGCAATTGGTGGAAGGTAGGGATAAGCAATCTATCCCCCACTATTCAGTGTGTCCTCTCTTTGCTCCCAGTACCTGGTTGAAGCAATGAGATAAAAACCCAAGATCTAATCGAGTCAATAAATGTGGAGAGAGTTCCTACTTTCTGAACTCCCACACTTTCTTCGATGCTCTCTCTGATTTGAGATAGAAGCAATGAGGCACACCCCTCATTTCCTATTCATCTGCTTCACCTGAGCCCCTCAATGGCCAGGTTAAGAGCGACACTTACCTATTACAGTGGGCTGTTAAAGTCAAACCCTCTTGTATGAGCCCCCATTGTTTGGCTATAGAGTGTGTTGTTTGCTATTCATTGATTGATTGATTGCTTCATGTGCACTTGCTTGTTTGTATGCTATGCATCTATCATCATCATCAATTGCCATTAGTGTATGATCATATCATTTGTTTGTGTGGCTTTTATTATTGTTGTTTGCCCATTGAGGACAATTGTAAGTCCATTGCTTTGGCATTTGCTCCTGTGATATGGAAGGATAGAGTGTAAGACCTCATTGGTCACTCATATCTTCTGTTTATCTGTTTGTATGTGAGGATACAGTTATAAGTCCCTGTAAGTTGGCATCTGTTATCCTGTGATCATAGTTTGTTCATCTGTTTGTATGTGAGGTTGCAGTTATAAGTCCCTGTAAGTTGGCATCTGCTTTCCTGTGATCATAGCTTGTTTCATCTGTTTGTATGAGAGGTTGCAATTATAAGTCCCTGTAAGTTGGCATCTGCTTACCTGTGATCATATTGTTGCTTTTGTTCTTGTATGTGAGGATCCATTGTAAGTCCCTGTAACGTGGCATTGGTATTCCTGTGAGCATACTGTGGAGTTAACCTAAGTCCAGATAGATTGGCAGTTGACTTCCATAGTTCATCTTTGTTTTTCTTTTGAGGAGATTAGTGTAAGACCATTGAGTGGCATCTGATATCCATTTCTGTTTTAGGAGACTGGTGTAAATCCATCTATTGGTAGCCGGTATCCGCTTTTTATTTCTTTGCCTGTGGAGATTAGTGTAAGACCATTGAGTGGCTTCTGACATCCCGTTTTGTTTTAGGAGATTGGTATAAGACCATTGATTGGCATCCGATATCCGCCTTTGCTTTGTTTGTTTATTATTATCCATTCCTATTCCAAAGGACACACTTGAATCATCTGCTATATGATTTCAAGAAGTGAACCTTCTAAGAAGTTTTACTATCCATCCTCATCCATTCATCATTCATTATGTCCTAAACCTTTTCACACTATACCTTTCAAACTTGACATAAGTGTTGTACAAACATTTTCATGTTTTCTAACTAAAAACCTGGACCTCAAGTCCTTGACTTTTTTCAAAACTCCATTTCATAATACTTATTCAAATCAATCTTAATCATACTTTGACTTCATTTTCATAATTACAATCAATTAACTTTCACTCATTCACTTGTTTTGGCTTTGTCCATTAATCTTTTCACGCATTAGCCATAGGCTTCAATTATCTTTGTGGTTGATGTAAATCTTGCCTATCCTTAGTGAGTCGACAGTAAGACTTCCGTACTTCAAACAGGGCTAACCCCTCTAGTACGTCGAAGCTATCCTCGCATGGTGGATGTTGTTTTTGGTCGAGTGTTCTCCCATTGATAATGAAAAGCCTCAGTGCTTGTGTTTAAAACTGAATCCACCAACTTTTGGAAATCTTTTAGCCGAACTACGGCGTTCTGATCCTTACCTTTGATGGAAGGTACGTAGGCAACGGGTTCATCCGTTCGAACCCAATAACCCAATAATAATAAAACTTGTATATTCTTTTCTCACCATCCCAATCATGTTTGCACAATATTTTTGTCATAACAAATAATAATTTAGCATAACAAGTGTGAAAAGGGCTCCCTAGGAGTACCTAGGACGTAGTGGGTGCCTAACACCTTCCCATTGCGTAATTTACCCCTTACCCAGACTCTCTGATCTTTTTATTAGTTTTCTACGTGTAAAACTTCTTAGGCTTTTGTTCGCTTTTTAGCCAATCCTTTGGATAAATAAAAGTGCGGTGGCGACTCGAAAATTTCATGTATCTCATAGCTTATGATTTAATCGATAGATCATATAGCGACGAATACACCGCTACAACAACCATCTTCTGGATAATCTTCTTGATGTTCTTGTTAGCAGCTTCAACAACCCCATTCATCTTGGGTCTATAAGGAGAAGAATTATGATGCAAAATCTTGAACTCGCTACACATCTCTTTCATCATCTTGTTGTTCAAGTTAGATCCATTATCAGTAATGATCTTGTCTGGCACACCATAACGGCATATGAGTTGATTCTTGATGAACGTCACAACCACCTGCCTGGTCACATTCACATATGATGTCGCTTCAACCCACTTGGTGAAGTAATCAATTGCTACGAGAATAAAACGATGATCGTTCGACGCCTTTGGCTCTATCATGCCAATCATGTCAATTCCCCATATAGAGAAAGGCCATGGTGATGAAATAACATTCAGGAGTGTCAGGGGAATATGAATCTTATCCGCATAAATCTGACACTTGTGACATTTCTTCACATATTTGCAACAGTCAGACTCCATTGTCAGCCAATAGTAGCCTGCTTTCAACATATTCTTTGCCATTGCATGTCCATTGGAATGAGTACCAAATGAACCCTCATGGACTTCGGTCATCCACATGTCTGCTTCGTGTCTATCCACGCATATGAGCAGAACCATGTCAAAATTACTCTTATAAAGCACATCGCCATTGAGGTAGAAACTATCAGATAATCTCCTTAAAGTCTTCTTATCAGATAATCTCTTTAACAGATGCCCCTGGCGGGTAAGTCTGACTTTGGAGAAAGCACTTGATATCATAATACCATGGCTTATCATCTTTCACTTCTTCAATTGCAAATACATGAGATGGTCTATCCAAGCGCATCACAGTAATATTGGGAACTTCATTCCAGAATTTCACCACAATCATCGAAGCAAGCGTAGCAAGAGCATCTGCCATCTGATTCTCATCTCGAGGAATATGATGGAAGTCAACCTCAGTAAATAAAGTTGAGATCCTCCTCGCATAGTCTCTATATGGGATGAGGCCAGGCTGACTCGTCTCCTATTCACCCTTAATTTGATTAACAACAAGGGCCGAATCACCGTAAACATCAAGATGTTTGATCCTAAGATCAATACACTCTTCCAAACCCATAATACAAGCCTCATACTCCACCATTTTTTCGTGCATTTGAAAGTTAGCCTTGCTGTAAAAGGAAAATATGTGCCCTGAGGAGTGATAATCATTGTCCTAATACCATTTCCATACTGATTAACAGCGCCATCGAATACCATACCCCATCGGGAACCAGGCTCTGGCCCTTCATCGAGCGTAGGCTCATCGCAATCTTTCATCTTCAAATACAGAATCTCCTCATCCGGGAAGTCGTACTGAATAGACTGATAATCCTCAATTGGTTGATGTGCCAAATGGTCAGCCAAGATACTACCTTTAATAGCTTTCTGAGCTCGATACTCAATATCATACTCAGACAACAGCATCTGCCAACGGGCAATCCTCCCAGTTAAAGCAGGCTTCTCAAAGATATACTTGATTGGATCCATTTTGGATATCAACCAAGTCGTATGATTCAACATATACTGGCGTAAGCGCTTAGCGGCCCAAGCCAAAGCACAACATGTTTTCTCAAGCATTGAGTACCGAGATTCACAATCAGTGAACTTCTTACTCAGATAGTATATAACATACTCTTTCTTCCCTGATTCATCTTGCTGACCCAATACACAACCCATCGAGTCATCAAGCACAGTCAAGTACATAATCAATGGTCTCCCTTCCATAGGCGGAGACAGAATCGGAGGCTTAGACAGATACTCTTTGATACTGTCAAAGGCCTTCTGGCAATCCTCGGTCCAATCGTGACACTGATCTTTCCTGAGGAGCTTGAATATAGGCGCACATGTGGCAGTCATATGGGATATAAATCTGGAAATGTAGTTCAAGCGGCTAAGAAAACCTCAAACTTGTTTCTCAGTTTTGGGCGCAAGTATCTCTTGTATTGCTTTGACCTTGGCAGGATCAACTTCAATACCTCTTTCACTGACAATAAAGCCCAATAACTTGCCGGAACGGACTCCAAATGTACACTTGTTTGGATTCAGACGGAGTTTGTACTTCTTCAAACGCTGGAAAAGCTTTAACAAGTGCTCTACATGTTCAACTTCCGTTCTCGACTTCGCAATCATATCATCAACATACACCTCGATCTCCTTGTGCATCATATCGTGAAACAAGGTAGTCATAGCTCGTTGATACCTGGCTCCGGCGTTCTTCAAACCGAAGGGCATCACTCGATAACAGAATGGTCCCCAAGGTGTGATGAATGTTGTCTTCTCCATATCCTCGGGTGCCATTTTAATCTGATTATAACCGGAAAACCCGTCCATAAATGAGAAGACAATGATTTTAGTTGTATTATCTACCAACATATCAATGTGTGGTAGAGGAAAATCATCTTTCGGACTAGCTTTATTCAAGTCTCGATAGTCAACACATTCATACTTTTCCATCTTTCTTAGGCACGGACACAATATTGGCCACCCATTGAGGATATGTAGAAGTCACCAGAAACCCCACATCAATTTGCTTCTGAACTTCTTCTTTAATCTTCACTACCATATCAGGATGAGTTCTTCTGAGCTTCTACTTCACAGGCATACACTCAGGCTTCAAAGGCAGAAAATGTTGCATGATATCAGTATCCAAACCAGGCATGTCTTCATATGACCAGGCAAAGACGTCGACATATTCTCGTAGCAACTCAATCAACCCCTTCTTCACAGACTCTTCAAGGAGTACCCCAATCTTTACTTCACGAACACAATCTTCAGACCCCAAGTTGACTGTTTCCAAATTCTCAAGATGCGGCTGAATGATCTTCTCTTCGTGCTCAAGCAGTCGGGTAATCTCATCAGGAATCTCTTCAATATCATCTTCTTCTGCCTCAAATACAGGGAACTCAAAGTTGGGAGGTGGTGTTGGATTATTATGTTCAATGGGTTTGATCAACCTGCATAATGATTTTGAGATATAAAAGAGATTTTAGATTTCAAACAAGGAAAATCATTATGCAGATGAAAAGATTGATTTTATTTTCTTTAGGGTTTTTTAGTGATCACCAATTTCATGCAAAAAGAAAAAAGGGAAAATAATTTGGAAAAACAAACATTTAACATGTAATTATTGAATGAATATCATTGTATTAATATGCCAACAATGTCGTCACTTCTCCTTTTGGAATGGGAGAAGGGTTTTTAAACAAAAGCGAACACATTACATGGACTTATGGATAACTGTTGGAACATCAACAGCGACCCAATTATTGCAGATTCCTCCAGGGATGACAAAGTTGCCCAGATCTTCCTCTGCATCATCTTCCATTATGGCAGCAACCTCTTGGTCTTCAACAGTGTGGATGAAACCTCCACTCTAGAACAACCCACGCTCATTGAAAATGCCTGAAGAATACCCTATGCCAGCCCGAGACTTATTACCTTCCAACTTAATCATTTGTCTTAAACCAGTAGTTGCACCATGCTCAATGGCCAACTTAGCATCATTGTAGGAAGCAAATGAAAAAGGTCCTTTCCTTGAAGGCTCATCAATAGATAAGGCTTGGAACAGAGTCCCAACCTCATCATCAGCATCTATGTAGGAAAAGGAAGACAAATGGCTTACCAAGAGAGCCTTCTCTCCCCCTATCACCACCAACTTCTTATTCTTGACAAATTTCAACTTCTGGTGTATGGTGGATGTCACGGCGCCTGCCTCGTGAATCCATGGTCTGCCAAGCAAGCAGTTGTATGATGGATGGATATCCATGACTTGAAAAGTGATATGGAAATCACTAGGTCCTATCTTGATTGGGAGTTCAACTTCGTCAATCACAGTTTTCCTTGATCCATCAAAAGCTTTGACTACCACTCCACTCTGCCTCATGGGAGGCCCCTGATAAGAAAGTTTGGCCAGAGTGGATTTTGGCAACACATTTAGCGATGATCCTGTGTCTACCAGCACATTAGACAAGGCATCATCCTTGCAATTCAAGGAAATGTGTAGAGCCAAATTGTGGTCTTTTCTCTCCTCGGGAAGATCTGCATCGCAAAAGCTTAAGTTGTTACAAGCATTTATGTTTGCAACAATGCTATCAAACTGTTCAACTGTGACATCGTGATCCATGTATGACACGTCCAACACCCTCTGCAAAGCTTCGCGGTGTGGCTCAGAATTTATCAGCAAAGATAGGACATATATCTTTGATGGAGTTTGAAGCAGCTGATCAATAACATTATACTCGCTCCTCTTGATAAGCCTCAGTATCTCATCATAGTCCTCTTTAAGAATGCCATGCTGGCCAACAGGGACAGGAGCTTTAGCAACAACAACAGGGTCAACACCTTTCATAGCAAGTGCCAGATTCGGAGAAGAAGAAGTCCCCACAGGATTGGCAGAATTATCAAAAATAGTTCTTCTCATGTCATCTTGGGGTTTTGGCGGTGCCGAGAAAACGCGACCATTGCGGGTCACACCACTGACATCAAATATACTCACAACAGAAGTGGAGGGAAACGACACCTCCTTCCCATCTTCTAACGTAACTGCGTTATATCTGTAGGGAACAACTCTATCTGAAGAGTACGGAACAGGGCCCGCTGGCTTGATGATAAGAGAGGGAGAAACCTTCTTCTTGCTGCCATCATACTTGACGACAACAGGTTCTGGTATTCTGAAAACAGGGGATATAACATTCACTTCATCCTCATCACGATTCTGAAGTATCTCGATCACACCCTGATCCAGCATCTCTTGGATGTCCTTCCTGACCTGGCGGTATCCTCTCTCGTTGACAGTGCACACTCGACATCTGTCATGGTCATGCTCATAATGACTGTATCCACATAATAGTCTATGCATCTCGACCAACGATTGCCTGATATGACTGACATACAGGACTTTATATTTGCCAGGGCAACCCTGGACCATATTCACAACAGATTTCCCATGCTCAGGCAATGGGTTCTTCTTAACATTTGGACCTACGTCCTCGAAAAACAAGATCCCACTTCTAACAAGGTCTTGAACCTTGGTCTTCAAGGGATAACAGTTCTCCACATCATGTCTAGGAGCACCAGAATGATATACACAATGTATCTCAGGCTTGTACCACCACTGGGGGTTGGTCGGTACAGCGGGTGGGTCACGTGGATTAATCAGCTTTCTGTATATCAATGAAGGATAGAGTTTAGCATAGGTCATTGGAATTGAATCAAAAGTGACCCTCTTCTTATCGTAGTTGGTGCTGGTATTGTTGTTGTTTCGAGGTTGGTAGGCCTGCTGTTATGGACGATGTTGTTGTTGATATTGTTGATGTTGTTGTTGTTGGTGTTGATAATGTTGAGCTTCCCTGAAGGCAGGTGCTATATGAGCCACCTGGTGCTGGTTACTGGCAGGGCAAACAGTCTTCCTCTTCACAGAGGGTTTTCTCTTGACATGGGAAGACACAGTGTGTGCCTCTCTCTCTTTCTTCTTTGCAAAGCCTTCAAACGGCTTTGCAGAAGAGCCTTCATCCCTGGAAAGACGTCCTTCACGGACTCCTTCCTCTAGCCTCATTCCCATGTTCACCATTTCGGTGAAGTCCGAGGGAGCACTAACAATCATCCTCTCGTAATAAAATGAACTCAAGGTCTTCAGAAAGATCTTGGTCATTTCCTTCTCTTCGAGGGGTGGCACAATTTGTGCGGCCAACTCACGCCACCTTTGGGCGTACTCCTTAAATGTCTACTTCTCCTTCCGGGACATAGCCCTCAGTTGGTCCCTATCGCGAGCCATATCAACATTGTATTTGTACTGCTTGACGAAAGCTTCACCAAGGTTGTTGAAGGAGCGGATGTTCGCATTATCCAGACCCATATACCATCTGAGTGCGGCACCGGATAGGCTATCCTGGAAATAGTGGATGAGGAGTTGATCATTCTCGGTCTGAGTTGACATCTTGTGTGCGTACATCACAAGACGGCTGAGAGGGTAATTGTTTCCCTTATATTTTTCAAAGTCAGACACTTTGAACTTGATAGGGATTTTGACATTGGGCACAAGGCACAACTCAGCAACAGATTTACCGAAGAGGTCCTTCCCTCTTAGAGTCTTCAGTTCCTTGCGCAGCTCAAGGAATTGGTCGTTCATGGCGTCCATTTTCTCATAAAGGTTTGGGCCCTCAGATGGCTCAGAGTGATAAATGGTGTCCTCGACTCTCGGTAACGTGTGCACAACAGGAGGTGACACAACAATGACCGGGCTAGATGTCGGAAGAGAAGCAAAGGTCGGAGCAAGACCTTTAGGCACAAAGTTTGCGAGCATCCACTGGGGAAACCTGGCTGGCATAGTTGGCGCAAAATAAGCGGTGGCGGCAGGCACAGTAGAGGAAGCTACCTCTAAGATGATCGTCCTCGCGGGAGGAGTTGTAGGTGTTGGAGAAGACTGGCTCTGAGCAGCCAGCACTGACTCCATCACGGCAGTCAGCCTAGCTACTTCCTCCTTCAACTCTCGGTTTTCTTGTTCAAGATGATCCATCAGCTTTGGTAGATTGGCACTGGTGTTATACCGGTGCGTCAGCTTGTCTTCAAAATTGTCGCAACCTGAAAAATACAGTGCGCGAAAAAACAACCGGCGAAAGAAAATGACAGAAGAGTCGCCACCGTGCGTTATTCATCCCAAATGAGGGAAAGGAAACGCTCGAAGTAAACCTGAAAAAGGAAAGGACAAGACGGGGTCTCGCAACCAAATCTTGGGTTCGGGAGTCGGTTATACGAAGGGAAGGTATTAGCACCCCTACGCATCCGTAGTACTCTACGGGATCCACTTTTGTAGTTCTTGTCTAAAGGGTGTGGGTTCATCTAATGTGTTATTTACTAAAAAAGGGGGTTAAATGAAAATGACTCGCGCGGATGTCGCATCCACTGCATACGTATCTCATCTGAATATGAGAATCAGAGTCTTCGTAGCTCGGCTGACCTATGGGTTGGGGGGATGTGTGCTCGCTAAGACATCGCGTCTTATGCCTACGTATCTCATCTGGAATGAGAATCAGAGCAAGCCGTAGTTCGGCTAACTATTGGGTTATGGATTGGGTTTTGGACGAACGACGTCACTACGCAATCTACCGGATGCTCGACCTTTGGAGACTTGCTCGCCTGTAGTAGAAGGAGTTAATGTGTTGCTTTGGGTTTTAGGGTTTAGGATGCTCAAGGGCAAAAAGGCAGTCCTTGACGAAGGAACCGCGCTACCTGCAGGGATACGAACACATACAAAACAAACATGTATAAAGTAAATGTGCCAACAAGGGGCTCAGAAGTAAATAAACAAAAGAAAACAAATGCCTCCTATCGAGGTCTTCCAGCTAAGAAAGCGATAAAATGCGGAAAAGAGGTAAAAGTACCACACGGATAAAGATCCGAAGTAACAACAATTAAAGGAGTAAGAAACCCAGGGATCTCCCAAGCTAATGCCATCAAAGAAAGGTGAGTCAGTACAGGTAATCGGAATGAACCTCCAGGGGGTATCCCACAAATAAAGTGGGAAAACCACGCAAACCATCTTTGCAAGAGTCTGTGAGCCCTCACAAAAACTCAACAAAAGGGTTAGTGAAACACGATAAGCATTTTTTTCATGGATAACAGTATGGTTTCAGAAACCTCAAACCCTGTGGCATACATTTCAGAAATCATGTGATTAAACATTCAAGGCATAGGTTTCACCCATTCATGCATAATTAAACCCGTGGGCAAAAACATAATGAAATTCATCCATCATACCTCATACATTCAGATGATCCAAATTAAGAGCATAAAATCATGGGAATGAGGCAAACCTGATGGGAGAGACCGGTTGAAATCAAATGGCACGGCTGGGTTTGCAAGGCAATGTTAGGGTTTGCGTGAGATGAAAGTGTGTGAGTCAGATTGAATTTTTCAGAGCTGCCTGGGGGTTGCTCTGAGTTCTCTGTTAGGTTTCTCTCCAGGTTTTGTCAAGGGTTTTGTTTCAAGGAAACCTCAGAGTATTTTGCTTCTCTTCCTTTTTCTCAAGTGAAGCCTTGGTATTTATAGACTGAATTTCATGGTTTTGTGGGCTCAAATGAGAGAGACCCAAGTCCAAATTTTTTTTGTTATATTTTATTTATTTTATTATTATTATTTTTATTTATTTATTTATTTTTGTAAAAAATTATTATTATTATTATTTTATTTTATTTTAAAAAGTCTCTTGGATCTAATTCTGATTGACATGATGAAATGCAATATGAAATGCTAAATGAATGCATGAATGAGGAGGGCAAATTTTGGGGTGTTACAGCTGCCCCTATTCAATCATCAGTTAACCCGAGTAGGATGAAAGCGAACAGCTTATCAGACAAACGGGGTGAGCTATGATTGAATACCAAAGACAGACCGAAAATTTGCGCTCCGAGAACACCACAAAAACTCGGAAATACACCGCGCTGTTTATTTTTCTTCCGATCCTCTAGCTGGATCTGAATCAGTCTTCTGGCTTAATCTGGAGTTTCGATCCTCTGGCCGAACCTATACTCAATTTAGTCCTCTGGTTGGATATTAATTTTGATCCTCGGGATGGATACGATTTTGATCTTCTGGCTAGATCTTCTTCGATCTTCTGGCTAGATCTCCTTCGTTTCGATTCTCTGGCTGAATCTATTTCCTTTGATTCTCTGGTTGAATCTACTTCGATCTTCTGGCTAGATCTGAATTGTTGCGATTTTCGATCTTCTGGCTAGATCTTCTTTGTTTCGATTCTCTGGCTGAATCTACTTCGATCTTCTGGCTAGATCTGGATTATTTTGATGATAAATTCCCATCATTAGGATCCCGCATCTGAGGCATGCGCTGGTTGACCCTCTTTTGAAATCTACACCCAACCTTCATATTAGATATGCAACTTCGAGAATATTCCACTTTTGGGCTTCGAAAATATTCTTCGGGTTAGAACATGTTGTAACGACTCCTCAATTGGGCTTGTTGGGGAAATAAAGCTTGTAGGCGACTTCACTGGGGAATCTTCAAATTGAGCCTTAGGCTGGCTTACTGGAACACGATTCTCAGGCTGAATCTTCGAAATGACCCTCAGGCTGGAACACTGGAACACGATTCTCAGGCTGAATCTTCGAAATGACCCTCAGGCTGGATCACTGGAACACGATTCTCAGGCTGAATCTTCAAAATGAACCTCAGGCCGGATCACTGGAAAACGATTCTCAGGCTGGATCTTCGAAATGACCCTCAGGCTGGATCACTGGAAAACGATTCTCAGGCTGAATCTTCAAAACGACCCTCAGGCTGGATCACTCACGCTTGATCCTCTGGCTGGATCTCATGACCTTGGTTGTAAAGTAATTCTTCAGTCTGCTTGGAAGAACCTGTTTATCAGCTTATGTGTATGCTTGATATGATATGCATGCAAATGTAAATGTTATGCATGGTGTAAAAAGAAATCTGCTTGGGGAAGCAAACTCCGGTAGGGAACAGATCGCTGTATCAATCCTTGAATGCTCTGTGGGGAATGATCCGTCTGCCGGGACCAATGAGCCACAAAAAATAAATTGGCTGCTTGAAAAGTTGACCTTGCGGGGGGAGTATCAACTATGGAAACTTTGTTCGGCGAGGCTCTGTGAGGAGAGTCTGTGGGGAAAACACTTCCTGGGGAAATGTCGTAGGAAACGACCTTTGCTGGGGATATGAACTTGCTAATCGCCCTCAAGCTAGGGATTAACAAATCTGTTAAAAATAATCTGCTGGGGAATGAGATGAACATTGGGAACACCACCCTCTCATCTGTTGGTTATGCAACCACTCCGCTGTTGCTAGGAAGATACAGTCTGACACTGTCAACTCCGCTGAGGATATATAGTCTGGATACTGTCAACTCTGCTGGGGAACATACTCTGCTGAGGAGAGACTTTGTCAACCGCTTGGGGATGAGGATTCATGACTTGGCATCCGGTCCCTGTGACCTGCAACCAAAAATACACGTATGCCTCGGGGGAATTACTCGGTTTGAATTCACCGTCCGGGATTAAGCACATTCAAAGCAATTTTAAATGTTTTCCTGTGCAAGCCATCTGCAAAAGCCACCATTATGTTCATATGCAATATGTTTTATCAAAAATTCGGACATTTTTGCAAACAAACTGATAAATGAAAAATAAAGAGGCTCTTTAACTGAATTATTCGACTCTTACTGGGGAGAAAATTTGTGCCAGGAATAGGCGAGGGTATCAGGAAGCTGATCCCTGAAAAGAGGTGATCGCTATAAAAAGAGAACTATCCTAATGGCAATGGGGATACGGGGTCCCACCGAGTTTCGACTCTGCTATGGCTCGTATGACCTCAAGACGCTCTGCTCATCTTGCTTTCTAAAGTGGATGATTAGTCGATCTTTAACCTTCGAAGATTGCCGGATTGAATGAAACGGTGATATAACACTGATGAACTCAGATCACAGTCATTCGCTTATTCCCTAACTTTTGCCTGGATCGCCCCCTTTTCGGGTTTCCAATCCACCGGGATACCTATTTTTGCCTGAGCCGCCCTTTTGGGTTTTCGACTCACCGGGTGTACTCTTTTTTTATATCCCTAATTTTTGCCCGAACCTCTTTATTCTTTTTTTTTGGTTCGTCGGGATGCCCTTTTTTTGCCTGGACTATTCTTTTTATCGTCCAGCGGGTCTATTTTATGCGAAGTATTTTTTTTTAACTGCGTCTGAGTTAATAGGGGACAGGAATCCTTCGCCATCCATGGTTGTTAGCATCAAAGCTCCGCCATAGAAAATCCTTTTAACCATGTACGGACCCTCATAGTTCGGTGTCCATTTGCCCCTGTGATCTGTGTTGGGAGGAAGAAATCTTTTGAGTACCAATTCATCGACTTGATACCCCCGAGGGCGCACTTTCTGACCAAATGCTTTCTTCATTCGTCTCTGACCGAGATACGTCAATTCTGGGTACGTAGTTCCAGCATAGCACCTTAATCATCGATGACAAGGTAAACAAAGCATCAGCAAATTGGTTTTCTTCAAAAGAAAGTCAACAATCTTCTCGTGTAGTCTCTGTAAGGAGCCAGATGAGGCTGAGGTGTATACCATTTTCCGTTGGTTTGATTGATGACCAAAGCTGAATCCCCGTATACATCCAGGGTTTTAATCTGTATATTGACGGCTTCCTCAAGTCTTAGGATACAAGCTTCGTATTCGGCTTCATTGTTGGTGCAGGGAAAAGTTATTCTGGCACCAAATGGCATATGAACCCCCTTCTGGTGTGATCAACACTACACCAACTCCGCGACCATTGACGTGGACCGCCCCATCAAACATCATAACCCATTTGGATTCACAGGCCCCTCCTCCGGGAGTGGTTCCTCTCAATCTTTCGATTTGAGAAACATGATGTCCTCATCAGGAAAGTCAAACCTCATAGGTTGGTAATCATCAATCGGTTGCTCTGCAAGATAATCTGACAAGACACTTCCCTTGATGGCTTTTTGTGAAGTGTATTGGATGTCATACTCTGTCATTATCGTTTATCACCTAGTAACCTTTCCGGTAAGTGCTGGCTTTTCAAAAATATACTTGACTGGATCCATTTTTGATATCAATAGAGTCGTGTGAGTCAACATATACTGTCTTAGTCGGCGAGCAGCCCATGCCAAAGCGCGGCAAGTTTTCTCGAGCAATGAGTATCTTTGTTCACAGTCGGTAAACTTTTGCTAAGGTAGTATATTGCACGCTCTTTTCGACCTGACTCGTCATGCTGACCGAGCACACAACCCATTGACCTTTTTAACACAGTCAAGTACATGATCAACGGTCTTTCCTCTCGGCCTGTAGACTTGCCCCGATCTTGATCTTTTTCTTGTCGTCTGCGGTACCGATGTTGACGGTCTCAATCACCTCCTGATAAGGTGTAATAGCTCGGTCCTCCTGTTTCAACAATCTGGCTAACCCTTCAGGCAATTCACAATCTTCCTCAACCCCTTCTTCGGCTTAATAGATAGGATTGTCGAAGTCATACTTGGCCATAGCAGTGTCGTTGGTAGTGAGATCCGGGTGGTCCGCTCTGCATGATGGAGGATCATGCTCTACCTTAGAATGAGAGATTTTTTTTTGGAAAGAAAGAAAAAACGAAAAACGAAACATTGCCATTTTTTTTTGTAAAAGTAAAAAAAACTGAAAGAAAGAGAACACAAAATTGTTTGCAAAAGCCGTCCTTTATTGATGATAAAAATAATTGTGAAATGTAACTAAATGGATGGCCCTACAAATGAGCCGTTACACCTTGGGCAAAGTGTAAGACTTTATTATGCATGTAATAAAGGAAAACAATAAAAATCACTCTTTCAGTAGAGTAACCCGGACGGTTTTTTCAGACGACTAATTGTTGAGCTTTTCTCCCGGGACACACGGGCGAATCCAGCTATCTAAGTCACAGTCGCTGTCAGCCTTGTCTTCATCTGCAGCATTGACGATGTGGGGAGAAACCAAACCCCCGCTGGAGAGAGTACCGGTTTCATTCTTCTGAGATCCCGGAGCATACCCCAATCCAAACTTGTCTTCTTTGATGACTGGCTCCACAAATTTGCCCCAGCCTTGGGCATTACCAGCTTTAACCACTTCGACAGCTTGCTTGTATGAAGAGATAGAAGTCCCGACCTTCTTAAACTCAGGTGAAAAGACAGCTTCGGGCGCGACCTCATTGATGTTTATGGCTTCGAAGCCCTGACACAGCATCTCGTGCATCTAGCCGTCCATCTCTACATACTTAAATGTAGACAGGTGGCTAACAAAAATATCCTCTTCACCACAGACAGTGACGACCTGACCTTCTAGTTCATATTTGAGCTTCTGGTGGAGGGTAGAAGTAACAGCACCGGCAACATGAATCCAAGGCCGACCTAGCAGACAGCTATAGGCAGGTTGGATATCCATCACATAAAAGGTACTCTTGAATACCTGCGGTCCAATCTTAACTGGCAACTCAACTTCGCCAAAGACAACTCTCTTAGAGCCATCAAAAGCCCTCACAACTAAGTTACTTGGCCTCAGGATGGTGTCATCGCAATCCAACTTCATTAAGGCTTTCTTTGGAAGAACATTCAGAGAAGAGCCTGTATCAACCAAAACATGGGAAAGCATCACCCCTTTGCACTCCATTGTGATATGCAAGGCTTTGTTGTGATTCCTGCCCTCAGATGTCAGGTCATTATCGGTGAAACCTAGCCCCCAGCTAGCATTTACATTGGAAACTACCGACTCCAGCTGGTTAACAGTTATCTCCGGTGGAACATAGGCCATATTCAGTACTTTCAACAAGGCTGCTCTGTGCGCCTCAGAGCACAGCAATAGTGACAGAATGAAGATCTTTGAGGGTGTCTGATTTAGCTGGTCGACTACCTTGTAGTCACTTTTCTTGATAATCCTCATAAACTCATCCACTTCCTTCTCGAATGCGGTCTTAGGAGGATCTTCCTCAGTAGTAACCTCTTCGGCGGCCATCTGTTTCCCTTTAGCCTTGGCAGCTGCCTCGGCTTCAGTATTCGCGCATAATGTTGATGGTGCAAATAGGCGTCCACTGCGAGTGAAGCCACCAACCCCTCCAACATTGTCTACAGCGGAGCTACCAATGTCAATGTCTTCTTCGTTAACTTTCTGCCCCTGGCAGTAGATATCAGCCCCATAGTGCCACGGAATAGCACTGTCTTTCTCATACGGAACGGGTCCTGGTATTGTGATGGTGATCGGACCAACCAAAGTTGGTTGAGGGCTGTCAGAGTAAATTGCAACTGGTGCTGAACTTTCGATGTTCACCGCTGCTGGTTCTGTACATTCTGGGAAATATATTGTTGTCGGAGCGAGTCTCTCGGGAACATATATTTCTTCAGGAGTGAAATAAAACGTCACCGTCGATACATCATTCTTCACTGGACGGGCCTGATCGAACTGAAGACAACCTTCATCTATCAGTTGCTGAATACCCCTTCTCAAACTGTCACATCCGTTTTCGGCAGCTTGACAATTTCTGCATTCTTCCCCACAGCCCGGGAAAATCTGTCCTTTCAGAAGTCGATCTTTAACCACCGATAGCGAAGTCTTCACCTTAGTCACATCAGAAACCAAATTCAAAGTTTCCCCACTATCAACAACATTAATCCTCTGCCCGCCGTGAGCCGGCATCGGGTTCTGGATAACATTAGGCACCGAAGCAAAATTGATAGCCTGGGCATCTCTCAAATCTTGTACCTTTAACTGGAGAGCCTTGCAATTATCTGTAGTATGGCCAGGTGCGTTGGAGTGAAAAGCACATCTGGCATTGACATCATAACCTCTAGGCAAATTATTGGGATCGATTGGTGGGGCCAGAGTTCTCAACGTAACCAGATTCATGTCAATCAGCTTGGGAAGTAATACTGAATAAGGCATCGGGATTGGCTCGATGACCCGGTCCGTCTGCCTTGGACGTTGTTGATAGTGTCTCTGCTGACCCAGATTACCTCCTTGTTGTTGATTGTTGTACCTGGGTTGTTGCGGATGATATTGCGGTTGAGGAATAGGTGTTGGAATAGTGACTGCGGCCACTTGATCTTGATAATAATTAGGGCGTCCTCTACCCCTGCCTCTACCGGCATACACAATGCTTGCCTCGCCTTCTTTTCTTCGCTGACCGCTACCAGCAAACGGTCTCTTGGGACCTGATGAGTTGGAAGCACTATTTTCTTGAATTCGGCCCATCTTCAACAGACTCTCGATTCTTTCTCCAGCAATTACTATCTCTGCAAAGCTGATTGACGGGCAAGCAACCAATCTCTCAATATAATTGCCTTGAAGAGTGTTCATGAACATGTCCGCCATCTCCCTTTCAGATATAGGGGGTTGGACGGACGCAGCAATCTGTCTCCAACGCTGAGCATACTCTCTAAAGGTTTCCTTGGCAGTCTGAGACATACCTTGCAACAAGGTTCGATTTGGAGCCATGTCCAAGTTGTATTGATATTGCTTGACAAAAGCCTCTGCCAAGTCTTTCCAGCTCTTGATGGTAGTACGAGACAAATGAGAATACCATTCACGAGAAGCTCCAGTTAGACTGTCTTCAAAATAGTACATCCACAGCTTTTCATCTTCCGTGTGAGCTCCCAACCTTCCCAGATAAGATTGGAGATGAGTGTGTGGGCAAGAAGCCCCGTTGTATTTCTCAAAAGTAGGGGGTTTGAACTTGTGAGGAATCCTTACTCCCTGAACCAGACCAAGATTTGTGACATCAAAGCCTAAGGAATTTTGAGACTCCAAAGATTTGAGCTTCTCAGCAAGCTCATCCATACGGCGAGTGGTCTCGAGGGCCTCGTCGTGCAAAGAAAATTGATCATACTGATAATCTTCAGTAATGGGGCGCCCGTTAATCTGAATTCCTTGATTCACATTGCACCTTCCGCCAATACCATTTCCAACATTCCCTGTGTTGCCAACATTACCCGGGTTTCCATCAGCATTTGCGTTACCCGCGTTACCAGTGTTCACAGGGTTATCAGCGTTCCCAGGGTTACCAGGGTTTCCCTCAGCATTTGGTATCTCCACCTCCGGACCGGGTCTCGGTTGCTCAACCAATTCCCTTAGCTTTTCCTGGCCTTCTGCCATACCAGTCATCAATGTCATGAAGTGATCCATCCTTTCACGCATATCAACCAGCTCTTTCTGTACTTGGTCCATCGCTAGCTGTGGACGATTTTCCTTTGTCGGGTACCTGTGGACTCGCTTGGGACCAATAACTGCCTGATACAGGGAACAAACACTAGACACTGCGGTGACACCTGCAAAACAGACAAGGGTTAATATGCATGATATGCGATGCACTGCTTGTTCAGTTTTAAGGCACCCCCGTTTTGAAAGGGAATACCCTGCAAATGAATAAGCATGAGATGTTGGATGCAAATATGCAGATGATGTTATGCAATGCAAAGGCATGTCAATCAGAATTGATGGATCCACTTGAACATCTGTCATGTTGCACTGCCTGGAGAGAAATTCACTGAGGAATATAATACAAGACCAAAACTCTGCTCCAGAAAACCGGGTTGGTTGGAGGTTAAGGTTTCCTGAATTTAGCCCGCCCCTCACTGGTAGGTTCTAAGAACAGAAGTTCGTCAGCTTCAGCCCTTCAGTCGTGAATAATACGTTTACCACTAAAGGTTTGGTATTATTACGGGACAAAAGACCTCCATTGACTCCCCTCAACAGGACATCCTAATAGCAAGTTCCCAGTCTCGGGATCCTCGGACTGAGCAGCGAGAATGCGCCCATCAGAGCTAACATAATCACGTCTCGGAGGAGAGGCCTCGACTGAGTTCTCGGGAAATGGTCACCAGAGTCGACGATTTCTAGAGGAACATCCTGCCGTTACGGAACACCCGTAAGACATAATATATCCAAAAGAAACCTCGTCTGGGTGTGGTTCTTCACGAACGACTTAACGTAACAACACGCCACGCAAGCCTCATGATTATCCACTCTAAAACCTGTGTGTACACTCAAGCCTGGGTAATGGGCTTATCTCTCATAGAACACCCCATCCCAACAAACAAACAAACAGATCCAACAGATACAACAGATGCATGCAAGCAGGTAAGCAAATAAATGTACAAAAGCATAAACACCCAATAAACAAGAAATCACACAAGCTAGAAGGGACTCGCTTAGGGAAGATGGACCAGCAAGAGGTCAACTTCTTTCAGTCCCCAGCAGAGTCGCCAGTTGTCGCAACCTAAAAAATACAGTGCGCAAAAAAATAACCGGCGAAAGAAAATGACAGAAGAGTCGCCACCGTGCGTTATTCATCCCAAAGGAGGGAAAGGAAACGCTCGAAGTAAACCTGAAAAAGGAAAGGACAAGACGGGGTCTCGCAACCAAATCTTGGGTTCGGGAGTCGGTTATGCGATGGGAAGGTATTAGCACCCCTAGGCATCTGTAGTACTCTACGGGATCCACTTTTGTAGTTCTTGTCTAAAGCGTGTGGGTTCATCTAATGTGTTATTTACTAAAAAAGGGGGTTAAATGAAAATGACTCGCGCGGATGTCGCATCCACTGCATACGTATCTCATCTGAATATGAGAATTAGAGTCTTCGTAGCTCGGCTGACCTATGGGTTGGGGGGATGTGTGCTCGCTAAGACATCGCGTCTTATGCCTACGTATCTCATCTGGAATGAGAATTAGAGCAAGCCGTAGTTCGGCTAACTATGGGGTTATGGATTGGGTTTTGGACGAACGACGTCACTACGCAATCTACCGGATGCTCGACCTTTGGAGACTTACTCGCCTGTAGTAGAAGGAATTAACGTGTTGCTTTGGATTTTAGGGTTTGGGATGCTCAAGGGCAAAAAGGCAGTCCTTGACGAAGGAACCGCGCTACCTGCAGGGATACGAACACATACAAAATAAACATGTATAAAGTAAATGTGCCAACAAGGGGCTCAAAAGTAAATAAACAAAAGAAAACAAATGCCTCCTGTTGAGGTCTTCCAGCTAAGAAAGCGATAAAATGCGGAAAAGAGGTAAAAGTACCACACGGATAAAGATCCGAAGTAACAGCAATTAAAGGAGTAAGAAACCCAGGGATCTCCCAAGCTAATGCCATCAAAGAAAGGTGAGTCAGTACAGGTAATCGGAATGAACCTCCAGGGGGTATCCCACAAATAAAGTGGGAAAACCACGCAAACCATCTTTGCAAGAGTCTGTGAGCCCTCACAAAAACTCAACAAAAGGGTTAGTGAAACACGATAAGCATTTTTTTCATGGATAACAGTATGGTTTCAGAAACCTCAAACCCTGTGGCATACATTTCAGAAATCATGTGATTAAACATTCAAGGCATAGGTTTCACCCATTCATGCATAATTAAACCCGTGGGCAAAAACATAATGAAATTCATCCATCATACCTCATACATTCAGATGATCCAAATTAAGAGCATAAAATCATGGGAATGAGGCAAACTTGATGGGAGAGACCGGTTGAAATCAAATGGCACGGCTGGGTTTGCAAGGCAATGTTAGGGTTTGCGTGAGATGAAAGTGTGTGAGTCAGATTGAATTTTTCAGAGCTGCCTGGGGGTTGCTCTGAGTTCTCTGTTAGGTTTCTCTCCAGGTTTTGTCAAGGGTTTTGTTTCAAGGAAACCTCAGAGTATTTTGCTTCTCTTCCTTTTTCTCAAGTGAAGCCTTGGTATTTATAGACTGAATTTCATGGTTTTGTGGGCTCAAATGAGAGAGACCCAAGTCCAAAATTTTTTTGTTATATTTTATTTATTTTTTTATTATTATTTTTATTGATTTATTTATTTTTGTAAAAAATTATTTTTTTTATTTTTATTTTTTTAAAAAGTTTCTTGGATCTAATTCTGATTGACATGATGAAATGCAATATGAAATGCTAAATGAATGCATGAATGAGGAGGGCAAATTTTGGGGTGTTACAAAAATAAATGAAGAACATAGAGTTAGACCACTGATCAAGACCTTGAACAAAACCTGCTTATGCACATGATGCATGTAGTGTTTGTGCATATGATTTTATTTTTATTATCAGAGGAACTTTGTAGAAATCTATTTGCAAATATTTGGAAATATTAATCTTTTAGTCATATAATGGAATATTCATATCAATAATATTTGGAAAAAATTTTACACCAAAGAAGTACAGTCTTGGTAACCAAATACAATATAAGAGAGAAGGAAAATAAACATCCTATGGACCCCTAGAAACAATCGTCCAAAGCTCTCGAGACCGGAAGATAAGTTGCACGAAGCCTCTTCACCTCTCTCTCATAGGCTGCCTCCATATCTCCCTTCTCCTTGGCAAGTCGATCATACTTCCTCTTCCAAAACTTGGAAGGCTGAGGAAGAAGAGAAGTAACCACATCATCTGGCTCATCAATAATCTGATTCTCCAGAAATTCTATCACAACATCTTTATCTCTGAGTTGCTGAAGTAGCTCCTCTCGCTCACGGACCCAAGCACGCGAATGGTCTTCGTCTCTCAACTCCTCTACTCCTTGGTTAGGGAGGGTTGAAGGCCCAACCATAACCATAGGGGTAGGCCTCGGGTAGTCATAGGGCATGCGATACTCAGAAGCTCTCCTCCTCACCCATGAGGTATAGGGTTCCAAAGCAATACAATTCTTCGGACCAAGCTCTTTCCTTCCCTTCCTAAGAATCTTGCGCCAAGCGCGGACCATCCTGCCCTTCAAGTTCTGGGGATATTTACCCTCTTTAAAGAACACACCTTCCAACATAATGTTGTTAGGTTTATCCTTTAAGGGGAACCCAAGCTGACGGCGAGCCAAAATAGGGTTGTAGTTAATTCCACCACATGTACCAAGAAGAGGCACATTGGAGAATTCACCACAAGAGTCAATAATCTAGACACCATCATATACACGGTTATACCAAAAGATATCATCATTAGTGAGAGACATAAGTCTCGTGGACCACCATAGACATCCCTTGTTCTCCTTGAAGGCGAGCGTCTGAGGCAAGTGCGAAATAAACCACTTGTACAACAGTGGCAAGCATCACACAATGGTACCACCACCCTTTGCATTCCTCATATGCAAAGAGAAATAAGTGTCACCCAACAGAGTTGGAACAGGATTAAGAGTAGAGAAAATCCTAATAGCGTTCACATCCACAAAGTTGTCGATGTTGGGGAATAACACTATCCCATAGATGAGAAGTACAAATACGGCTTCGAAGGCGTCCTCACTCATGGCCTTCCCAAACAAGGTAGCTTGGCCGATGAGGAAATCAGATGGGAGACCTCGAATTCCACCTTTGATAGTCATATGAGCACCAATATCAGATACATCTATATGCAACAAATCAACAATCTCTTGGGAAGAAGGAACCCTCTCTAAGCCACTAAACGGAAACTGATCTAAGATAGGTATACCCACAAGATATGCATACTCCTCAAGCGTAGGCAAAAGCTAAAAATCCGGAAAAGTGAAGCAACGGTACAGAGGATCATAGAACTGCACCAACACACTCATCAGACCTTCATCCACCTGAGTAGCAAGAATAGACAGAAGCTTCCCATGGCGAGCTTTGAACTCCAAGGGATCTAATACATAAGACGTTAAACTCCTTAACTCTTTCAAGTCGGGTTGTCTGAAACTGTACTTCTTCGTATTCCTTCTTTGCTTATCCATGTCTAAAAATTTGCAAATAGACCTCTTAAGTTCCTTGAAAATTTTCTCATTGTTGATGATATGGATGCAGATGAATGCATGAATGCATGGATGCAACAATCACACTCAAGGATCAAGCAAGTCACGCCACACAAAGGTCACAGGATGGATCAAGTCATCCTTAATATCAATCATCCATTTTGGTGGATTATGGTTTACACCTTATCAAAACCTAAGTTCCATTGATATTAAGGATATACGAGAACGCATCAACCGTGAATCAAAGGTTTGTTGCAAGTCACGAGCATGGAGTCTCGGTTAAGAACCACCCAAAGGGAGTGTACTATGGTTAAACCCGACAATCATGTTCTACAAGAGGTTCCCATAGTCATCATCTCATCTTTCGGATATTATCGGATAAAACGACTACTCGTATTCCAAAAATATTCTCAAGAGAGACTCTTATGAGTGTAGTATCGCGTAACAATCGTATCAAATTTACACTTGAACGATCTTCGCACTACGTCCTAAAATAGGCCAAGACAGGCTAGGTAATCTAAGGTCCTTGGCTTCTAAGGTTCATATTGGAAAGAGTAATGCCTAACCACGACTACTCGTATGATATTATTGATCCCAACAAGACCTCCACCAAGTGAATGGGCTTGCAAGTCAACTTGCTAAGGAATAACTCCACACAAGTCAACAAGACTATGCCATTCTCCTATCATAAGTGCACTCGAGTTCGGGTATAGAACTCATCTCACAAGAGACCACCAAGCACACAAGCAATTGATATATCAAGCAATTTATACATTACAAAGAATACAGTCATCCCAAATTTACACAAAATTATGTCATAAATAGTTATAAACATACGATACAACCAAGGCAAAAAGTAGGCTAAACCCACTAGGAAAGTAAAGATCCCCAGTGAAGTCGCCACTTTTCTGTAGCGGGGTATTCGTTACCTTTAGATTTATTGACTAAATCAAAAGTAAGCATACAATTCGAGTCGCCACCGCACTTCTATTTATCCAAAGGAAAGGTTAGAAAGCGAACAAAAACTGAGAAGTTTTATCAAATCAAAAACTAATAAAAATGTCAGAGATCTGGGTAAGGGGGTTGGTTATGCAATGGGAAGGTTTTAAGCACCCAAAACATCCTTAGTACTCTAAGGGAGCCCTTTTTGCAAAGTGTATTGTAGGTTGGTATTTGTGAAAATATTTGTGCAAACATGATTGGGGAGATGAGAAAAGAATATATAAATTATTTACAATTTGTTGTTTGAATGGATAAACTCATTGCCTACGTACCATCACAAAGGTAGGATCAAAACCTCGTAGTTTAGGGTAAAAATATCAAAAGAAGTTGGTGAATTGATTTGTCATAAGCCTTAAGGTCTTTTGTTATTAAAGGGAGAAAACTCAACCTAAACCAACAATCCACCATGTGAGGAGAGCTTTAACATACTAGTGAAGGATCCACCCTATAATAAGTATGGAAGACTTATAGTCCAATCACTAAGGATAAGGTGAGGTTTACATCAACCACTATGATAACTCGAACCTATGGCTAATGTTTATGAAAAGTTTTAACAAAGGTGGCCATTGGAACCACAAAAATCACTTGAAGTGAGTTGTATTTACAAATTAGAAGTATTCACAAAATGAAGTCAAAGTTGACTTAAGATTCAATTCATAATGAGTATTAGTGAAAAGAGTTTGAAAAATCAAAGGCATAAGGCCTAGGTTTCTAGTTTTGAAAACAAATGTCAATGTTTGCACAAAATGAGTTTGGCTTGGGTTAGAGTGGAGAGAAGAAGAGAAGGGCCAGTCCTAAACATGCAAAGATGAGAGAAGAGAATAAAACCCTTGGAGTTCCTTTCTTGAGATCATAAAGATGATTTAAGATGCTCCTTTCCTTTGGACTTAGCAATTAACTTAAGCAATCAAGCAAATATTTAATCAAGCTCCTAGGATCTCCATTTGACTTGTATCTCTTAACTTGGCTATTCATGACAATGGTCCTTCTAACTATCTCAAGTTTGGAATCCCTATTACACAAGAACAAACAGTCAAAAAGTTCTCAATGCAATAAAAGGAATGGACAAAGAGAGTTTAGATTAGGGGCCCTTTCAAGCCAACTTCAAGATTAAGCATTCTAAAGGCATGAGGCCTAGTTGCTCTTCAACAAATTTAGAATTCTAAAGGCATGAGACCTAGTTACTCTTGAACTCCATTAAGCATAGGTAAGGTCCTAAGTCTAAGTCCTTTCTCCTTTTTGCATTGGGTTACACAAACAATCACAAAAACAAACACAAAGTAACAATATATTTATATACAATAATAAGCTCAAGTGAGCAAAAGGAAAATAGCATAAACATAAACATGAACTCAAATGAGCAAAGGGAAAAGACAATATGAATAAATGAGCAAGAAATTATATTGCATTAAACTAAATTGCAAGAATTAAATGCTTGAATTAAAGTTAGTGTTAGTAGTTAATGTTAGTGTGCCATAAGGCAATTTAGCGCTATGTTAAGCAATCGTAAGTGGACTAATGTAGTAGTCACACCTATCTGAGACCGGTTAATAAAACTATAGACAAATAAACACAAGTTAGAGATCATGACTAGTAAGCCAAGCTCCTACAACTTACCATGCCAAAAGAAAAGAAGAATGACCTTGTATGGATTTTAGGTTTTTTTCTTGACCAAGAAGCAACCTATCTTGGACACAAAGCAATTCACTTGATATTTGATCAAGTTGAATTTGATTTGGATCAAAGAAGGTTAAGCCTCTCATATGTCAAGGCTAACCACAAATCATTAACTCATTGGTCAAAAGAAAAAGAAGAAGAAAAGAGATGAAGATAGAATGTACAAAATGAAAATGAAAATGACATAATCAAAACACAATGCTCAAATGTGAATGGAATCAACATCAATCAATGGTAAACAGAAGTGAAATGAAGATTAGAAGTCAAGAAAGGTTAAACATATTTTTGGTATTTTTTGGAATTAAAATAATACATAAAATAAAATGAACAAAGTAATGTCAAACTTCAAATCCAATTCAAATCAACTTGGATAAGTCCAATTGGATCATCATAAGTCTAACATGGTCAAACTAGGTTTGACAAATTTTCTCAACATTTTTTGAAAACAGAAGCTAATTTAAAATCAATTAAAAGCATTAAAATATAACACAAATAAATTAAAATCTCAAATTAATTAAGAAATTGATGAGAAAATTTTCATAGACTTATCATGATCTACATGTGTTAAGAAAATATTTTTGGAATTTTTGAATATCGAAAAGTATTTTAAATGAATTAAAAACTATTAAAAACAAAATAGTTCACAAAAAATATTAAATGGAATCACAAAAATAATTAAAAATCAGATTATGAAACCAGATTTTAAAAGAAATTTTTTGCAATTGGTCTCATATTTTTGTGATTTCAAATAAAAGAGTTATGGATTTTTGAAAATAAAAGGAATTAAAGAAAATAAAATAGCAATTAAGAAAATCTAGAAAATCCACAGCGTTTGGATCAACATTCATTAATTGACGTGGACTATCCAAGAGCCATAAGGCGCGCACGCATGGTAATCATTAGTCAACAGCATCACACGTTGGATTTAAAAAAGTCATAAAAAGCAAAGGCCAAGATTAGATCCTGTAATCACCATCCAATGGCTCAGAGTGATTCCACGTGGGGACGGTGGTGGAAACCACCGTCTTCTTCGGCGAGCAAACAGAAACCGGCCACCAGTTGCAGGTTTTGCAACCTCAACCAAACTACTCGTGCCTTATACCAAATTAAAGTTGGGGAGATGTACATCACCCCTGTAACCTTGGATTATCCTCAAGATCCCTATGGAAGGAGAAATCTGAGATGGAAAATCCAGGTGTTCAATCTGCAGTGCATCAATTCATGAAATTAAAGCCACCATTGGCTTGCCTCTCACACGAGGACTTCAGAGAACCAAACAAACACAGACAAATCACATCATATAAGGAGATTCAGATCAAAATAGTTGAGATGTAAGCCTTTGAAGTGCTGCTTTGATGAGCACGATCCAACCAAACTCTTGCTTGCAACTTGATCTTGAGGTATGGTATGAGTGCAAGGCTTAGGAATTAGTATAGAAGATCAACTGATTTTGTTGAAATTCAAACTTGAAAAGAGAAATGAAAATTCAAAATTCCTTTGGTGTGAGGTTAGGATTCAATTTCTGCAGAGCTTTAGGCGCCTTCAAGTTGATTATTGAATGAAGCAAGCATGCTATTTATAGTTGAAAATGCAAGGCAAGGTGAATGGAGTCTGTGTGCATGATCATTGGATCCTCCATGCATGGGCCTGTACAGGTGCATGTTGTAACACCCCGATAATAATATGGTAATTATTTGAATTAAGTTAATAATATATTTATTAATTTAATTAGATAATTGGATTATTATTATTATTATGTTGGAATTATTGAATTATTATTATTATTGGAATAATAATATAATTTGGAAAATATATAAGTGGGAATTAAGGAAAAAGAGTTCATTTTGGAGTAAAAAGGTTTTTACGTGAAAAAGCAGAGAAGCGATCGTGAAAGAGGAAAAAGGGCAAGAGGCAGAGCAAGAGGAAGAAGGTTGGAGAAGAGAAGAGCTTGGAGCTTGAGATTCGCCGGATTAACTCAGGTAAGGGGGGTTTATCGTCGATTAATGGGTATTATGGGATAATATGTGATGGGTAGTGATAAGCCGTTAATTTGACCCTAATTGGGGTTATTGATGCTGAAGAATTATGTTGGATAAATTGTATTTAGACTGTAATTGAATCTGTGTTTGGGTTAGTTGTGAAATTCCGAACGTATAGCTTTTTACGGAATCGGAATCGGAGGTCCGGAAGTCCTCCAACGGCGGAAAATGCGGAGAATTCTGCATTCTGCCTTGTGTTAGCGCAGGAACTGCTGTTTTGTCTGCGTTAACCGGTTAACCCAGGGTGTTAACCGGTTAACACTGTTATAATTTGTGAAAATGTGTTGTTTTGCCTGCGTTAACCGGTTAACCCAGGGCGTTAACCGGTTAACACTGTTGCGTTTTGCCAGAAAATGTGTTTTTGCCTGCGTTAACCGGTTAACCCAGGGCGTTAACCGGTTAACACTGTTGCAGAGTGGAAAATTGGCTTTTTAATGTTGTGTACATAATTGAGAGTTGGCCTATGTTGGCGTATGATGTAATAGGGATTATTTCCCGCTGTTTTGAGCAGTATAGGTATTAGTAGAGTGTGCTAATACTGTGTTTAATTGACTTACATGATAATGATGTGTTGATACATATGTTGATGATGTATGATGGTATGCATAATGATGTGAATGTATGTATTATGCATGTATGTGTGAATGGACTGTTGTATGGCTTAGAGTGTGAGCATATGTCCGTTGTGAATTGTTGTTGATGCTGCATTGCTAGATGATTAGCGTGCATAGCATAGCCTTTGGGGCTGTAGCTAATTCCCATGGTGAGGAATTAGTGAGTGAATCATTGTGGATTTGTTGTTGATGTTTGCATGCTAGATGATTAGTGTGCATAGTCTAGCCTTCGGGGCTGTAGCTAATTCCCATGGTGAGGAATTAGTGAGTGAGTCATTAGATCTCAAATGAGTGGGACTAGTGAGCTTAGTAGCCGTATCTGGAGGGATCGGTGAGCTTGAACTATATGTTCAAGAATAGTCGGTACCGCATGTGTGGAGTCTCATTGCATAATGTATGTATGGCGTATAATATGAATGGATGTATTCCAATATTATACGTGTGTTTGTGTTGTTATGGAGTATGATTTGAGATTATACTTGTGTTTTATGTTGGTGTTGAGTATGAGGTTGAGCTGATGTGCTGTTACTGATTGTATGTTGCGATTAGGGTGATTAATGTGTTAAATTGCTTAACATGACATTATATTCTATAATGCTTATTATATTGATTGAGGAACTCACCCTTACAACTATTTTTCAGGTAACGAGAAATGAGTTGAGTAGAAGCGAATGCTTGGAGTCTAGTGTAGTCTCCTTAGTGGGTCGTGCTCTGATAGATGTAACATCGGGATGGGATGTTTTATGTTGTTGAATAATTTACATGTGAATGTTACATGTTTTACATGATTGAGGAGATCTCTATCCGTTGCGTTTTATGCAAATGTTTATGTTTTGAATTAATAAAAGAGCATGACCGTTATATGGTTGAATGGTGTGAATAATTGTGTGACACCCTTGAATGGCATAATTACTCTGAATTGTTATATGTTTATTATTTTTAATTAAATCTTTGGGGTATTTTAGAAGGGTGTTACATTAGTGGTATCAGAGCATAGTCGGTCGAGTCGAGTCGTAATTATTCTGTTTCCCCTGTACGGGATAGGTGTTGTGTAACTCTATCAGTACTCATTGTTTTAGTTTGTTGGGTTTTCAGAATAGAGATGGCTGGAAGAGGTAGAGATGATGCTGCGATTGCTGAGGCTCTGGGTATGCTAGCTGGAGTACTTGGAGGAAATCCGAATGTTGTGGGAATGGGAGCTACTCGTCAACTGAGTGAGTTCCAGAAGAACAATCCTCCAATGTTCAAGGGAGCATACGATCCAGATGGTGCTCAGAAGTGGTTGAAGGAGATCGAGAGGATCTTCCGAGTGACTGAGTGTGCCGATAACCAGAAGGTCAGGTTCGGTACGCATATGCTGTCAGAGGAAGCTGATGATTGGTGGGTTGCTACCCGTACTGAGTTGGAATCTGCTGGGAATGTTAAGATCACTTGGGCTGTGTTCAGAGAGAGATTCCTGAGAAAGTACTTTCCAGAGGATGTCAGAGGAAAGAAAGAGATAGAGTTCTTGGAATTGAAGCAGGGTAACAAGTCTGTTACGGAGTATGCTGCTAAGTTCACAGAGCTGTCAAAGTATTACACTCCCTATAGTGAGGCTGCTGGAGAATTTTCGAAATGTGTGAAGTTTGAGAACGGGTTGCGTCCCGAGATCAAACAGGCTATTGGATATCAGCGGATCAGAGTGTTTTCTGACTTGGTTGACTGTTGCAGGATTTTTGAACAGGATTCCAAAGCCAGAGCAGAGAGCTATCAGCAGAGGGTTGATAGGAAAGGCAAGAATCAGAATGATCGTGGAAAACCGTATGCAGCTGGCAAAGGTTTTCAGAAGCAGAGTGGGATGAAGAGGCCTAGTGGGGGAGACTCTAGTGCTCCTGTTAAGTGTTATAGATGTGGTCGGGCCGGACATCGTGTCCATGAGTGTACCAGTGCTGAGATGAAATGTTTCAAGTGTGGAAAAGGTGGTCATTTGGCTGCAGAGTGTCGGTTGAAGACTGTAACTTGTTTCAACTGTGGAGAGTTGGGTCATATCAGTCCACAGTGTCCTAAGCCGAAGAAAGAGAATCAGTCAGGAGGCAAGGTCTTTGCTTTATCGAGTTCTGAGACTTCTGCAGATGATCGTTTGATCCGAGGTACGTGTTATATTAATGGCTTTCCTCTTGTAGCTATTATTGACACAGGTGCGACTCATTCCTTTATATCTTTGGATTGTGCTGTGAAACTTAAGTTAGAGATATCTGAGATGCATGGTAGTATGGTGATTGATACTCCTGCAAAGGGTTCAGTGACTACTACTTCAGTTTGTTTGAATTGTCCTTTGAGTATTTTTGGTAGAGACTTTGGGATAGACCTTGTGTGTCTTCCCCTAGTGCAGATTGATGTTATCTTGGGTATGAACTGGTTGGTGTTTAACCGAGTTTCTATCAACTGTTTTGATAAGACTGTGATATTTCCTGAGAGTGAGGAAGGAAAGAGTTTGTTTCTATCAGCAAGGCAGGTGAATGAGGAAGTAGCAGATGGGGCAGAGTTGTTTATGCTGTTAGCGACTTTAGAGGCTAAAGATAAACTGGTGATTGGCGATCTAGCCGTGGTGTGTGATTTTCCTGATGTGTTTCCCGAAGAAGTGAATGAATTACCGCCAGAGCGTGAAGTTGAGTTCTCGATTGATTTGGTACCTGGTACTAGACCGATATCGATGGCTCCGTATCGTATGTCTGCTGTTGAGTTAGCTGAATTGAAAGGTCAGCTGGAAGATCTGTTGGATAAGAAGTTTATTCGTCCGAGTGTGTCACCGTGGGGTGCACCAGTGCTATTGGTTAAGAAGAAAGAAGGTACTATGAGGTTGTGTGTGGACTACAGGCAACTGAATAAAGTGACGATCAAGAATCGGTATCCTTTGCCGAGGATTGATGATTTGATGGATCAGTTGGTTGGTGCAAGTGTGTTCAGCAAAATAGGTTTGAGATCTGGGTATCATCAGATCCGTGTGAAAACCGAGGATATTCAGAAGACTGCTTTCAGAACAAGGTATGGACATTATGAGTATTCTGTAATGCCTTTTGGTGTGACTAATGCGCCTGGAGTATTTATGGAGTATATGAATAGGATTTTCCATCCGTACCTAGACAAGTTTGTTGTGGTGTTTATTGATGACATTTTGGTGTATTCGAAATCTGAAGAAGAGCATGCTGAGCATTTGAGAGTGGTTTTAGAAGTTCTCCGAGAAAAGAAGTTATTTGCTAAATTGTCCAAGTGTGAATTTTGGTTAGGAGAGGTGAGTTTTTTGGGTCATGTGATTTCAAGAGGTGGCGTTGCTGTTGATCCTTCTAAGATAGAAGCGGTATCTAAGTGGGAAGCTCCGAAGTCTGTTGCTGAGATTCGAAGTTTCCTTGGTTTGGCTGGTTACTATAGGAAGTTCATTGAGGGATTTTCTAAGTTGGCGTTACCATTGACGATGTTGACTAGGAAGGGGCAAGCGTTTGTTTGGGACTCAAAATGTGAAGGAGGTTTCCAAGAGTTAAAGAGAAGGTTAACTACTGCTCCTATTCTGAGATTACCGAGTCCGTCAGAACCATTTGAGGTTTACTGTGATGCTTCATTGTTGGGTTTGGGTGGTGTGTTGATGCAGAATAAGCAGGTTATAGCTTATGCTTCGAGACAGCTGAGGGTTCATGAGAGGAACTACCCGACACACGATTTAGAGTTGGCGGCTGTGGTGTTTGTTCTGAAGTTATGGAGGCATTACTTGTACGGGTCAAGATTTGAAGTTTTCAGTGACCATAAAAGTTTAAAGTATTTGTTTGATCAGAAAGAACTGAATATGAGACAGAGGAGATGGTTAGAATTTCTGAAGGATTATGACTTTGGTTTGAATTACCATCCGGGTAAAGCAAACGTAGTGGCTGATGCTTTGAGTCGGAAATCATTACATATGTCTATGTTAATGGTTAGGGAATTGGATTTAATTGAGCAGTTTAGAGATTTGAGTTTGGTGTGTGAGAGTACTCACAATAGTGTTAAATTGGGAATGTTGAAGTTAACGAGTGGTGTTTTGGATGAGATTAGAGAGGGCCAGAAATCCGATATGCTTTTGGTTGATAAGTTGACTTTAGTGAATCAAGGCCAAGATGGCGAATTCAGAGTTGATGAGAATGGTATTTTGAAATTTGGTAGTCGGGTGTGTATTCCGGATGTTACTGAGCTTAAGAAGAGTATTCTTGAGGAAGGACATCGTAGTGGATTGAGTATTCATCCTAGAGCTACGAAGATGTATCATGATTGGAAAAAGTTATTTTGGTGGCCGGGAATGAAAAGAGAAATTGCGAGTTTTGTTTATTCCTGTTTGACTTGTCAGAAGTCAAAGATTGAGCATCAGAAGCCGTCTGGGCTAATGCAACCGTTGGCTATTCCAGAGTGGAAGTGGGATAGTATAAGTATGGATTTTGTTTCTGGGTTGCCGAGGACAAGTAAGAATTTTGAAGCTATTTGGGTGATTGTTGATAGATTGACGAAATCGGCTCATTTCATTCCGATCAGAATGGATTATCCGTTAGAGAGACTAGTCGAGTTGTATATTGAGAAGATTGTAAGTTTGCATGGTATTCCGTCGAGTATTGTTTCGGACAGAGATCCTAGATTTACATCGAAGTTCTGGGAAGGTTTGCAGAAGGCTTTGGGAACTAAGCTGAGATTGAGTTCTGCATATCATCCGCAGACTGATGGTCAGACTGAGAGGACGATTCAGTCACTAGAGGATCTTTTGAGAGCTTGTGTTTTGGAAAAGGGAGGTGCTTGGGATTGTTATTTGCCTTTGATTGAGTTTACCTACAACAATAGTTTTCATTCGAGCATTGGTATGGCACCGTTTGAAGCTTTGTATGGTAGGAGATGTCGGACGCCTTTATGTTGGTATGAGTCCGGTGAGAGTGTTGTGGTTGGACCGGAGATTGTTCAACAGACTACAGAAAAGATTAAGATGATTCAGGAGAAGATGAGAATTGCTCAGAGTCGTCAGAAGAGTTATCATGATAAGAGGAGGAAGTCACTTGAGTTCCGAGAGGGAGATCATGTGTTTCTTCGCGTTACTCCGATAACTGGTGTTGGTCGAGCTTTGAAGTCGAAAAAGTTGACACCTCGATTTATTGGTCCTTATCAGATTTTGGAGAGGATAGGGGAAGTAGCCTATCGTGTCGCTTTACCGCCGTCGCTTGCGAATTTGCATGAGGTTTTTCATGTGTCTCAGTTGAGGAGGTACATTCATGATCCGTCGCATGTCGTCCAAGTAGATGATGTACAGGTGAGAGATAACCTGACTGTTGAAACATCACCTATGAGGATCGAGGATCGGGAGTTGAAGCAGTTGCGGGGTAAAGAGATTGCCTTGGTGAAGGTAGCTTGGGGAGGACCAGCAGGTGGCAATGTGACTTGGGAACTTGAGAGTCAGATGAAGGAGTCTTATCCGGAGTTGTTCGCTTGAGGTATGTTTTCGAGGACGAAAACTCTTTTAGTGGGGGAGAGTTGTAACACCCCGATAATAATATGGTAATTATTTGAATTAAGTTAATAATATATTTATTAATTTAATTAGATAATTGGATTATTATTATTATTATTATGTTGGAATTATTGAATTATTATTATTATTGGAATAATAATATAATTTGGAAAATATATAAGTGGGAATTAAGGAAAAAGAGTTCATTTTGGAGTAAAAAGGTTTTTACGTGAAAAAGCAGAGAAGCGATCGTGAAAGAGGAAAAAGGGCAAGAGGCAGAGCAAGAGGAAGAAGGTTGGAGAAGAGAAGAGCTTGGAGCTTGAGATTCGCCGGATTAACTCAGGTAAGGGGGGTTTATCGTCGATTAATGGGTATTATGGGATAATATGTGATGGGTAGTGATAAGCCGTTAATTTGACCCTAATTGGGGTTATTGATGCTGAAGAATTATGTTGGATAAATTGTATTTAGACTGTAATTGAATCTGTGTTTGGGTTAGTTGTGAAATTCCGAACGTATAGCTTTTTACGGAATCGGAATCGGAGGTCCGGAAGTCCTCCAACGGCGGAAAATGCGGAGAATTCTGCATTCTGCCTTGTGTTAGCGCAGGAACTGCTGTTTTGTCTGCGTTAACCGGTTAACCCAGGGTGTTAACCGGTTAACACTGTTATAATTTGTGAAAATGTGCTGTTTTGCCTGCGTTAACCGGTTAACCCAGGGCGTTAACCGGTTAACACTGTTGCGTTTTGCCAGAAAATGTGTTTTTGCCTGCGTTAACCGGTTAACCCAGGGCGTTAACCGGTTAACACTGTTGCAGAGTGGAAAATTGGCTTTTTAATGTTGTGTACATAATTGAGAGTTGGCCTATGTTGGCGTATGATGTAATAGGGATTATTTCCCGCTGTTTTGAGCAGTATAGGTATTAGTAGAGTGTGCTAATACTGTGTTTAATTGACTTACATGATAATGATGTGTTGATACATATGTTGATGATGTATGATGGTATGCATAATGATGTGAATGTATGTATTATGCATGTATGTGTGAATGGACTGTTGTATGGCTTAGAGTGTGAGCATATGTCCGTTGTGAATTGTTGTTGATGCTGCATTGCTAGATGATTAGCGTGCATAGCATAGCCTTTGGGGCTGTAGCTAATTCCCATGGTGAGGAATTAGTGAGTGAATCATTGTGGATTTGTTGTTGATGTTTGCATGCTAGATGATTAGTGTGCATAGTCTAGCCTTCGGGGCTGTAGCTAATTCCCATGGTGAGGAATTAGTGAGTGAGTCATTAGATCTCAAATGAGTGGGACTAGTGAGCTTAGTAGCCGTATCTGGAGGGATCGGTGAGCTTGAACTATATGTTCAAGAATAGTCGGTACCGCATGTGTGGAGTCTCATTGCATAATGTATGTATGGCGTATAATATGAATGGATGTATTCCAATATTATACGTGTGTTTGTGTTGTTATGGAGTATGATTTGAGATTATACTTGTGTTTTATGTTGGTGTTGAGTATGAGGTTGAGCTGATGTGCTGTTACTGATTGTATGTTGCGATTAGGGTGATTAATGTGTTAAATTGCTTAACATGACATTATATTCTATAATGCTTATTATATTGATTGAGGAACTCACCCTTACAACTATTTTTCAGGTAACGAGAAATGAGTTGAGTAGAAGCGAATGCTTGGAGTCTAGTGTAGTCTCCTTAGTGGGTCGTGCTCTGATAGATGTAACATCGGGATGGGATGTTTTATGTTGTTGAATAATTTACATGTGAATGTTACATGTTTTACATGATTGAGGAGATCTCTATCCGTTGCGTTTTATGCAAATGTTTATGTTTTGAATTAATAAAAGAGCATGACCGTTATATGGTTGAATGGTGTGAATAATTGTGTGACACCCTTGAATGGCATAATTACTCTGAATTGTTATATGTTTATTATTTTTAATTAAATCTTTGGGGTATTTTAGAAGGGTGTTACATTAGTGAGGCCCAAAACCAATTGGAAATGCAAGCTGAAGTCACTTGGAGTTGAAATGGATGTGCATTCTGAGCTGCATTGGCTTGTGTATCAAGTTACAAAGTGAAATGTATAATTGATCCCAAATGTTCCTCTTTTCGAAAGTCCCATATGGAAAATCCAAACATAGGCATGTGAGTAATGGTTGGAAAGGTATTGACATAAGGAACAAAATCTATGTTGGACAAAAATCCATTTGGAGTTTCAAAATTTATGAAAATTGATCATGAAGTTTGATGTACAAAACATGTCTTTGAAAAATTTGCCAAAAGTGACCAACTTCAAGCCCTTATGTTTCAATTATAAAAGCGTCAAATGGAAACACCTCCAACATAAAAGTTGTAGGTCGTTTCCATATGATCAATTTGGACTTAAATTTTGAATCATTTGGATTTTTTATGAGAAAGTTATGGACACTTGAAGTTGGACTTTTTCAAGATTCAATGGCTTTGGTCCAAAGTGACCTATAATGTTTTGTATTATCACATGTGTTTATTTTAGGATTATGAAATTTTGTCCAACATAACATTTGAACTATACATCTCAAGATTTCTAATGCAATTGGTCTCACCTCAAAATCATATAAAATGAAGGAGTTAGGTCCTTGGGAAGTTGACCCAAAATTAGGGTTTCAATCAAAATAACCTATAATGTTTTGAAGTTAATGATGACCTTCCAAGTTTCAAATAGATTTTTGATGAACATGAAAGTTGTCCATATGGTTCTTAAAAACAGTTTTTCTCTTGGGGTCATATTCATTTGATAAACACATCAAAAGTTAGGTCTCAGTGGATCTCAATTTGGTCAGATGATTTGACTGGTCAACTTCTCAAGGCCAAACTTCAAATTTTGATGAATGAATGATTGAGGATACTTAAATAATCTCATATATGCATAAAATAATGAATGAAAGAACTCACGTTGATTGAATTTGATCATAGATTGAGGTTGCTTCATGAGGAAGGCACAGTCAATGCATAGTTGAATTAGGGTTTCCTTGGGAAACAATCCTCAAGCCCTTTGGGTTATCTTGATCAAATTTGCAAATTGAGATTCTTGGGAGACATATATGATGATTAGTAGCTTTGTGAACCATTGTCATGATTTTTCTCATCTTCATCTAGCCATCATCATTGAGCTTAGGAGCCTCCTAGGAGCATGGGAGCACATGATCACTTGAGCTTCAAAACAAAAAGAGTTAGTGACATATTTTTGTGCTTTTGGTTAGTAATCAAAATAAGAAAAGCAATAATATACAATACAAGTATGCTTGGTGGTCTCAAACCAACTCACACAAGTCCCACCTGTAAGACCCCAATTTTGGGCCCTAAGATCCCTCATGGCCCATATCATTCATATCATAGCCTCAAGGATCACTGCATGCCTTTGCTTTCCTCTTAGTGGGTAGATTGCCTTGTAGGTTTTTTTTTTTTCTTGATCACCAAGCATACTTTGCATTTGTATATCTTTGCTTTCATATGTTTATCATTCAAAAAGTACAAAAATATTGTCAGTCTAATCTTTTTGCTTGCAGTTGAAGCAATCATCAGAAATTAGGTCAAAGATGGTCAACAGTCAGTCAAAGCAATGGATGATGGCCATTCTTGCAGAATTTGGGCATCATGATCATTAATCAAAAGTTCATACAACTTGGGACATCATTTGAGGTCAAATTCTCAAGGAATTATGGTTTGGAAATCATCAGAAGAAGTTCAATCAGTCCAAAACCCTAGAAAAGTCAACAGACAGTCAAACTTGGTCAACAGTTGATTTAATCAGAGATTTGATGGATAGAATTGATTTGAAGAAGCTCATTCATGCTTGTATAAGCCTCATCTATCATGTCAAGCCTCATCATGGAAGAAAATCAAGTCAATCAGAAAATTTTCCAAAAATAGAAAGTGGACCTGTAATTTCAACTGCCAAAAATGGAAACTTCTTGATCTTAAACTTACATCATGATACAAGCTCCAAATGAATTTTTGCCCAAAATGAAAGTTGAAGATCTTGTCTTCCCATTTTCAAAAAGTCCAAGAACACCCAAATCCCATGTGTGGTTGTCAAGATATGATCAAATCATTTTCACCAATTTTTGAACTTCAACAAGCCATATCTCTCAAACCATAAGGCCAAATTTGGTGGGGTTTTTTCCTACACATCACATTTTTCATCCTCTTTCCAAAAATATAAATTTCATGACCTAAAACCTTACCATTCAAAATGGCATTTTTGGACCTTTTGCATTTAAATTCAAAGTTTGACCAAACTTTGACTTTTTGAGTTTTTGACTTTTTCTTGATTTGGTCAATTGGGAAATGTTCCATATCACATTTGTGACTTGTTCCAATCCCAAAACCATCATCATACCATCCTTTTATCATCATTTTGAATCAAAATTCAAAGTTGGCAAAAGGTGCAAAAAGGAAGTACATAAACAAAACACACACTGCAGTTTCTTGTACAACCAAAACAGCAAATATGTTGTCCTTTTTTGCAGCCTGTAGCAGGCCCAATTCGCAGCAGCACACACCCCCATTTCCACTTATATACAAACTTGGCCAAATGCATTTTTGATTCATTTGAAGCAAAATCAGTACAGCTTTTCACAGGTACAACCAAACAGCATTTTGAATGGTCTGCTAGCAGCCTGTCCAAGCCCATAATCGACCAGCTTCACACCTCCCTTGTTCACTTACTTACCAATTAGCAACTTTGCAAATGAAGGCATTTACACTAAGTTAGCTTAGCACATGGTTAAGTGATGATTAACAGATGATATTTAAGCCATTCTCCTGCATTTCCAACCCTAGTTCTGCAGCCTACCACACAGAAAATACACATTCTCCTCTTTCTTGCATTTTTGCATTTTTGCTCGAATTGGACAAATCATCAAAGCACCCAAGAAACCTGTGATCCTTTCCTCACCTAGACAGCATATTGAGTTCATTTCCACCATCAAAATCGTGCTGGAAGTTCCTTTTCTCCACTGTTCCATTCAAGCTTTCATCAATGGCAGAGCTAGATTGGAGCAAAGTGAAGCACTCTTGAGATAAGCCATCTTCACCATTCACCACTTGGAGTCCAAATCACCACCTGTTTGAGCTCACAACCACCAAAACAGCACGGCATCTAGTTTTTCTTCAAAAACAAGTAAGCCCTCGACCCTCTCTTATCATCAAAACAGGCCATGTATCTTGTAATCCTTTCCATGCTTGTTCTATGGTAGCTTGAATCATGTTAAATGGTTGACTATATTGCTCTAAATCTGAAATCTCATTTTATGTACAAAATGTGTTTCCTATCGAGTTGGTTTGTTCAGGCTGATTTGATGAAAGTGAATAGCATATTTAGGTTGCATGATGCATAATGATGCTATTGGTGCAATTAGTTTTGAGTTCTGAGCATTTTGTTTTTTTCTGCTTTCATGAAAAGGATGATTTTGCTGTTATGCTTAAGCCCTAATTCTGTCCAGATTTCCACAGGGTGAAAATGTGTGTTTGCTGTTGATTGAAGCTGCTAAATGATGATATGTCATGGCCATGATTTTTGTTAAAATGCTGTTGTTTCTAAAATACTTGTCCTGTCCAGAATTTTGCCTGAATGTTGTATGGGTGTGTTACTGTTTAGATGTTCATCATTGCCATGTTTGTTTGTATGCTATGTTGAGATTTCAATTGCTTTGATTGCTTGAGAATGCCAAGCCATGCTGATGAACCATGTTGCTGTTGCTGCTATACCATGCTGTTGTTTATTTGGTTGGTTGATAAATGATGATGAATGTGTGATTGGTGATGAACCATGTTGCTGTTGCTGCTATACCATGCTGTTGTTTATTTGGTTGGTTGATAAATGATGATGAATGTGTGATTGGTGATGAACCATGTTGCTGTTGCTGCTATACCATGCTGCTGTTTCGAAACTTGCCATGACTTCAATGTTGGTTACATGAACCCTGCTTGCTAAATCCATGATGATGTATGTTTGTGCTAAGTCATTTTGATGTTGAAGAACATGTACTGCTATGCTGAGTTTCAATTGGTTATGAATTGATTTCCTTGCCCTATTGCTATGATGATGAAACCATTGCCTTGATGTCTTGAACTTACCCTGTCCAGGATTTCCATGATTTATGTTTGTTTGGTTGATTGGTTAATGTTTGCTTGATGTTCATATGCCTTGCCATTGAGTGATTTTGCTCAAAACCTGTTTGATGCTAATAATGAACATGAAGATGAAATTGATGCTGCTACAACCAAACCATGCCCATAACTTCTCCTGCTTGTGTTTGCCTTGTTGTTCATGTCATAATTAACCTTGCTACCACCTTAATGCTGCATGAACATTGGCTGCTGTTTGTTTGTTGGATAACATGATAATGATGAATGCTGTTATGCTATGCTGTCATGTACTGTTGTTTGGTTTGAATATCATGCTGATGAGCACATGCTGCAATGCATACCCTGCTGCCTTTTACATCCTAAGGCCTGTCCAGGAAGTTCATAAGAATTTGTGTTTGGTTGTCACTAAATGATGCTGTCTGAACTCCATTGCCTTGTTATTGTGTGGCTCGTTTTAAAGTGTGTCCTAGGATTTTGAACTTGCATGAAGTTACTATGTTGATTGCATTTGAGAGCCATGTTGATTATGCCCTGCCATTAAACCTTAAGTTGCCTAGGAAATCCATGAGAATTGTGTAGGCTTGCTGTTGACTTGCTTGCTGAATACCCTGCTATCATGTGTTGCTGCGTTTTAATGCTGGTTTTTGTGTGTTGTTGAATGATGCTGTTGAAACCTTAACCATTTCCCCAGATACCATGTTGTTGTTTGTATGTTGTATGAACATCATCATTGCCATATTGTGTTTTTCTTGCTGTTGGAATTCTGCTGTTGGGTGAACAACATAAGCTTGACCTGCTGCTGTCACCAAATGCATAAACCTCAATCTTTTTCCATGTTGTTGTGTGTTGTTGTTCATTTTGGTTGGATGTTGATAGACACCATGAACCATGCTGCTTTTGAATGATACCTTGTTTCGATTTCTGTTTACATGAAGATGATATTGCTTGCTATTATGATGAACTGCCCAGGAATTCCACCTGTTGTGTTTGGCTTTTGTTGTTACATGATGATGATGAGTATGCCATGCTATTGTTTTGGGTTGTTTGATCTGTTGATGAAGAATGATGAATGTTGCTGCTGCTGTTATGTTGAATGTTGTTGTTTAGTTGCTGCATGATGATTGATGAATACATGAATGCCATAATGCTGTGTTTAAACCATATCATTTCCAGAAAATCTCATGATTATACTATGTTGGTGTTGGCTGATGATGCGTGATATTTGCTGTTCATGAGTCATGCCTGTTTGAGTGATGATGATATGCTGTTGTGTTGGTCGAACTTTGATGTTTGATGTTGTTGAATCCATGAACCATTGCCAAACCCTAGTTCATGTACATGGGAGCCCAGAATTTCGTATGCTATTGGCCAAGTTCACTGTTCCATTGGCAACAGCCAATAGGAACATTTCCCGTGTCCTGCTTATGCTGTGCGTTTTGGTTAAGTGAGTTGAATATTACAATTGCCATTTTGTTGACTTGGGTTGACCACATTTGCCATGCTTGTTTGTTCATGTTTCACCAATTATTTCATCCAATTTCCACAATTTATTTCTCATTCAATTTTCATCAAAAAATTATGAAATTTTTTCCTCATACTCATGAATGTGTCTAGAATTTTATTGTGAATTTTAATTATTTTTCCATTGGCTGGATTTTTGATGATAAATATTTTCTTAACATGTATGCATGAATGATACATGGAGCCATTTCTCTTTGTGAAATTGTCATATTGCATCCATTGCCTTTGAAATTTTTTGTGGTAAAACTAGACACATTGATCTTCATTTCCATATAAAGTTTGTGGATTTCTCATTTGTGGTTTGATAGATATGAATTTTTGAATTAGGGTGTGACAATTTGTGTCACACCAATGATATGCAAATGTATGATTTTTGTTCACATGCTTCCCCTTATCCAAATCACTTGAAATTTTGCATGAATGATCCCTTGTATGTCTAATTGATGTATGAATTTTCTTGGAATTAATCTTGCTGTTTTCCATTTGATTGAGAATTTTCTTCCATACTTGGTCATTTGTTGACTTTTTGTGCTATGCCTTGCCAAATCCTTTGTGAAATTCTCAAATCATATTGTATGACCATGAAATTTCATATGTGATAACTAGACATCTCAAGCTTTGCATTGGTGTTAATCTCATTCATTTCTCTTCTGTTTTCAAATTGATATGATTTTTTGAAGTTGACCCATGCTTGTTGACTTTCACCATGCTTACTTGAATTTGGTTTGACTTCATGATTTTACTTGACTGCCTTCCTCTCATCCAAATGCCATGAAATTTTGCATGTGTACCATGTTAGATGTTAGGATTGAGTGTGATTTATTTCATAATTTTTGAAAATGTTTGAGTTGACTTTTGAATGAAGTCTTTGCTGTTGACTTTTGTATGCTTCTCTTGCCATGCTTTGCATCCTTTTGCATATGAAATGACCATGATGCATGATGTAACTATGGATCCAGTTGAGAATGCTTCTTGAATGTTCAAACTTGGTTTGGGTTGACTCTTGTTTGCTGCCTTGGCCTTTTTCTTTCATCTTTGACCCTAGGCTAGTCCTAGTGGTCTTCTGAGCTTATGTTGAGTTCATCTGTTTCAGGTTGAGCACTAATGCCTTGAGGATCATTCAAATATTTGTTTGAGTTGAATTATATGATGTGCTAACCTTTGTTTTGTAGGTGACTCATATGCTTGAGTCTTTGTGCCTTGCACAATTGGTCCCTCTGTGGTTGACTTTTGGGGTTATTTCCTTTTGATTTTGACTGTTGACTTGTTTACTAATGAGTTTGACTTTTTCAGGTACTTTAGTTGCCTAAGTTCTTTGAACTTGATTGCTTGCTTTGCTATTTAGCATTTGCTTTGAGGTATAATTACTTCTTCTTCATGTAGTCTGGAGACCCGGTCTGTTATTTGACCGGGCAAACTGTCTGAAGTCCTCCTTAAGAGGCAATGCCTGTGTTTGTTTATATTTGTCCCAAGCAGGAAAAGTCCTTCAAGTAAGGCGATTGGTGGAAGGTAGGGATAAGCAATCTATCCCCCACTATTCAGTGTGTCCTCTCTTTGCTCCCAGTACCTGGTTGAAGCAATGAGATAAAAACCCAAGATCTATCGAGTCAATAATGTGGAGAGAGTTCCTACTTTCTGAACTCCCACACTTTCTTTGATGCTCTCTCTGATATGAGATAGAAGCAATGAGGCATACTCCTCATCTCCTTTTCATCTGCTTCACCTGAGCCCCTCAATGGCCAGGTTAAGAGCGACCTTTACCCATTACAGTGGACTTTTAAAGTCAAACCCTCTTGTGTGAGCCCCCATTGTTTGGCTATAGAGTGTGTTGTTTGCTATTCATTGATTGATTGATTGCTTCATATGCACTTGCCTGCTTATATGTTATGCATTTATTATCATCATCATTTGCCATTAATGCATGATCATCTCATTTGTTTTGTGATGCTATCATTGTTGTTTGCCCATTGAGGACAATTGTAAGTCCATTGCTTTGGCATTTGATCCTGTGATATGGAAGGATAGAGTGTAAGACCTCATTGGTCACTCATATCTTCTGTTTATCTGTTTGTATGTGAGGATACAGTTATAAGTCCCTGTAAATTGGCATCTGTTGTCCCGTGATCATAATTTGATCTGTTTGGTTTTGTATGTGAGGATACAGTTATAAGTCCCTGTAAGTTGGCATCTGTTGTCCTGTGATCATAATTTGATCTATTTGATTGGTATGTGAGGTTGCAGTTATAAGTCCCTGTAAGTTGGCATCTGCTTTCCGGTGATCATAGTTTGTTCATCTGTTTGTGTGGGAGGTTGCAATTATAAGTCCCTGTAAGTTGGCATTTGCATTCCTGTGATCATATTGTTGCTTTTGTTCTTGTATGTGAGGATCCATTATAAGTCCCAGTGATGTGGCATTGGATTTCCTGTGAGCATACTGTGGAGTTAACCTAAGTCCAGATAGATTGGCAGTTGACTTTCATATTTCATTTTTGTTTTCTTCTGTGGAGATTAGTATAAGACCATTGAGTGGCTTCTGACATCCCGTTTTGTTTTAGGAGATTGGTATAAGACCATTGATTGGCATCCGATATCCGCCTTTGCTTTGTTTGTTTATTATTATTCATTGCTATTCCAAAGGACACACTTGAATCATCTGCCATATGATTTCAAGAAGTGAACCCTCTAAGAAGTTTTACTATCCATCCTTCATCCATTCATCATTCATTACGTCTTAGAACCTTTTCACACTTTATCTTTCAAATTTGACGTAAGTGTTGTGCAAACATCTTCATGTTTTTCTAACTAAAAACCTGGACTCAAGTCCTTGACCTTTTTTCCAAACTCCATTTCATAATACTTATTTGAATTGATATTAATCATACTTTGACTCCATTTTCATAATCATAATCAGTAACTTCACTCATTCACTTGTTTTGGCTTTGTCCATTAATCTTTTCATACATGAGCTATAGGTTTGATTTATCTTAGTGGTTGATGTTAATCTCACCTTCTGTCTTTAGTGATTGAATTGTAAGTCTTCCTCGCCTATTATAGGGTTAACCCCTCTTTGGCCAGTTGAAGCTGTTCTCACATGGTGGACGTTGTTGTCTGTATAAGGTTGAGTTTTCTCCCGTGGATAACGTAAGACCTAGGGTTTGCGTTTAAAATTGAACCTAACCCATTTTTGGAAATCTTTTAGCCGAACTACGGCGTTCTGATCCTTACCTTTGATGGAAGGTACGTAGGCAACGGGTTCATCCGTTCGAACCCAATAATAATAAAAATGTATATTCTTTTCCCATCATCCCAATCGTGTTTGCACAATATTTATGTCATAACAAATAACAATATTTTACAACAAGTGTGAAAAGGGCTCCCTAGGAGTACCTAGGACGTAGTGGGTGCCTAACACCTTCCCATTGCGTAATTTACCCCTTACCCAGACTCTCTGATCTTTTTATTAGTTTTCTACGTGTAAAACTTCTTAGGCTTTTGTTCGCTTTTTAGCCAATCCTTTGGATAAATAAAAGTGCGGTGGCGACTCGAAATTTTTCATGTATCTCTTAGCTTATGATTTAACCAATAGATCATATAGCGACGAATACACCGCTACAGAAAAGTGGCGACTCTGCTGGGGAACTCTCACCAGAATCTCTGGTTGTATTGCCTACTTTTCACCCTTGTTGTGCTATATTGTTATTCTTTAGCTGACATATTTTTGTACAATTTGGGATGAATGTATTGATTGTAATGTGTGAATTGCTTGATATACATTTGCTGTGTGCTTTGGTGATCTGTGAGATGAGTTCTATACCCGAACTCGAGTGCACTCTAGGATAGGAGAATGGCATAGTCTTGTTGACTGGTGTGGAGTAGTCCTTAGCCAGTTGACTTGCGAGCCCATTCACTTGGTGGAGGTCATGTTGAACTAATAATGTCACACAAGTTATTTGTGGTTAGGCATTATTCTTTCAATCATGTGCCGTAGAAGCCAAGGACCTTAGTTTACCAAACCCATCTTGGCCTATTTTAGGACCGTAGTGCGGAGGTCGTTCAGATGTCAGTTCTGATACGATTGTCACGCGATACTACACTCATAAGAGTTTCTCTTGAGAATATTCTTGGAATACGAGTATTCGTTCCTCCGATAATATTCGAAAGATGGAACGATGATTATGGGAACCTCTGATAGAACATGTCTGGCAGGTTTAAACCCTAGTACACTCCCTTTGGGTGGTTCTTAACCGAGACTCCATGCTCGTGACTCTCAACAAACCCGTGATTCGTGGTCGAGTCGTTCAAACATTGTTAATATCAATGGATCCCGGATCAGGTGTAAAACCTAAAATCCATCAAAGCGGCTGGTTGATATTAAGAATGTTTGAACCGGTTCATGTACCGTTAATATCAATGGAACTTGGGTGTCGATAAGGTGAAAACCTAAATCCACCAAAATGGATGATTGATATTAGGGATACATAGAGCTTTCCCACGACCTTTGTTTGGTGTGCTTTGCTTGATCCTTGAGTGTGTTTGTTGCATTCATGCATTCACGCATTCATCCGCATTCATGTCATCAAGAGAGAAAATTTTCAAGGAACTTAAAGGGTTATTTGCAAAATTTTCAGACATGGAAAGACCGAAAAGGCATACAAAGAAGTACAGCTTCAAGCAGCCCGATGTAAAAGAGTTAAGGAACCTGACATCGTATGTATTAGATCCCTTGGGTTTCAAAGCTCGCTATGGGAAGCTTCTGCCGTTGCTGACTACTCAAGTGGATGAGGGATTGATGAGCACTCTTGCTCAGTTCTATGATCCGCTCTATCATTGCTTCTTATTCCCGGACTTCCAGTTATTGCCGACTTTGGAAGAATACTCTCACCTTATTGGGATTCCTATTCTGGATCAAGTGCCGTTCAGTGGCTTAGAGAGTATTCCATCTGCTCGAGAGATTTCCAGCCTGTTGCACATAGATGAAGATCTGATTAGAGCTAATCTGACTACCAAAGGCGGAATTCAGGGTTTTCCTTCCGAGTTCCTTATTGCTCAAGCCACTTTCTATGGGAAGGCCATGAGTGAGGATGCCTTTGAGGCTCTGTTTGTGCTGCTCATCTATGGATTGGTGCTGTTTCCCAACTTTGACAAGTTCGTCGACATGAATGCCATTAGGATCTTTTCAGTCCTTAATCCAGTTCCTACCTTGTTGGGCGATGCATATGTCTCCATGCATCTGAGGAATATGAAGAATGGAGGAGTCATTGTCTGCTGTTTACCCCTGCTGTACAAGTGGTTTATTTCGCACTTGCCGCAGACAGTTGCTTTCAAGGAGAATAAGGGATGTCTACGGTGGTCTCATAGACTCATGTCTCTCACCAATGATGATATCACCTGGTATGATCGCGTGTATGATACCGTTCAGATCATCAATTCTTGTGGTGAATTCCCTAATGTGCCTCTTCTTGGTACATGTGGTGGGATTACCTACAACCCTACGCTTGCACGTCGTCAGCTTGGGTTCCCCCTAAAGGATAAACCCCATAACATTCTGTTAGAAGGTGTGTTCTTTCAGGAGGGTAAAGATCCCCAAGGCCTGAAAGCCAGATTCGTCCGCGCTTGGCGCAATATTCGCATAAAGAGTAGGAATGATTTGGGTCCAAAGAACTGCATTGCTTTGGAGCCGTATACCTCTTGGGTCAGACAGAGGGCTGCTACCTACTTGATGCCATATGATCATCCGAGACCTACACTGTTGGATGTGGCTGGGCCTTCAACCCTCCCTACCCAACGTGTAGAGGAGTTGAGAGAAGAAGACCTTTCGCGTGCCTGGATCCGTGAGAGGGAGGAATTGTTGCAGCAGCTCAAGGAGAAAGATGCTATGATTGAATTTCTCGAGCACCGAGTGATCGACGATCCGAACGACACTTGGACTTCTCTGCTTCCTCAGTCATCCAAATTCTGGAAAAGGAAGTTTGATCAACTTGCAAAGGAGAAAGCTGATATGGAGGCTGCCTATGAGAGAGAGATCAAGAAGTTGTACACTTCTCGTCTTCCAGCATCCCGAGCTAATAGGGATCCATAGGATGTTATTTACCTTTTCTCTTTGTAATATTTAAAAGAATGCTGTACTTCTTCGTCTTAGTATTTTGAATGAAATATTTTCCATGAGCAATCAAAATGTTTAATATTCAAAATATTGCAAACAAATACCCTGAGGGTTCCTTGAAAATCAAAGCATTTGCACAAAGCATTTCATGCATCATTCCTGCATAAACGGGTACCCATTTTTCTGGTCTTCCGGTTCTAACCCTCTGATCTTCATTTATTTTGAAGACAAGCTGACTCACCGGTATTATACGAGAGTCAACTCTGCAAGGATTATGGAGCAATTGGAACAAGAGAACCAGAGTTTGAGAGATGAAGTCGCCAGACTTGGCGCTCTGATGGAGCAACTTCTTGCTGCCCAGAATCAGCCTGCTCCTCAACAGCCAGCAACTCCCGTTCAGCGGACAGTCATATCTGAAATAGCTACTTCAGCCGTGCCTGTTAGTGCCCATCAGCCGAATGCTATGCCTCCCGGTTTTCCTTGGGGGATGCCTCCCGGCTTCATGCCTGATCTGCCAGCTCCAACATTTGTTCAAATGCCGGCATCTAGCCCGGTCCCTATTCCTGTTCCTCCTGTCGTGCATACCATGCCGAGGGTAGACGACACCATTTATCACTCTGAAGCGTCTGAAGGCTCAGATGTTCATGAGAAAATGGATGCTATGAACGATCAATTCCTTGAGCTGAGAAAGGAATTGAGAACTCTTAGAGGCAAAGATCTCTTCGGCAAGTCAGCAGCCGAACTTTGTCTAGTTCCCGGTGTGAAAATACCAGTCAAATTCAAAGTCCCTGACTTTGAGAAGTATAAAGGGAACACTTGTCCTTTGGCACACTTGGTTATGTATGCCAGGAAGATGTCCACACAGACAGACAACGATCAACTCTTGATCCACTACTTTCAAGACAGTTTGTCTGGTGCTGCTCTCCGTTGGTACATGAGCCTGGACAGTGTCAACATCCGCTCTTTCAATGATCTTGGCGAAGCTTTCGTCAAGCAATACAAATATAATGTTGACATGGCGCCTGACAGAGATCAACTCAGGTCTATGTCACAAAAGGACAAAGAGACGTTCAAGGAGTACGCCCAGAGATGGCGTGAGCTGGCAGCTCAAATCACTCCACCATTAGAAGAGAAGGAGATGACCAAGATCTTTCTAAAGACTCTTGGGTCATTTTATTATGAGAGAATGGTGGCCAGCGCTCCCTCTGATTTCACCGAGATGGTGAACATGGGGATGCGTCTTGAAGAAGGTGTCCGAGAAGGACGATTAACCAAAGATGATGGCTCTTCCTCTAAACGATATGGAGCGTTTAAGAGGAAAGAAGGAGAAGCGCATGCCGTGCAGTCTCAGCCAAAGCATCGAAGACCCTCTGTTCAGAGGAAGCCTGCACATCGTGCCAGACATCAGCATCAGGTGGCTAGTGTGGCACCTGTATTCAAGGATAATGCTCAGCAGTATCAGCACCAGCAGCAATATCCACAACCGCAATACCAACAGCAACAGCAGCGTCCACAGCAACAGGCTTACCAGCCTCGTGGAAGTACGACCAATCAAGCAAATGTGAATTATGATAGGAAGAAGGTCAGTTTCGACCCTATTCCGATGACATATACAGAGCTTTATCCCTCCTTGTTGGAGAGGAAGTTGGTTTCTCCCAGGGATCCTCCTGCTATTCCTGCCAACCCGCAATGGTGGTACAAACCAGACCAGCATTGTGTCTACCATTCCGGTGCTCCGGGCCACAATGTAGAGAACTGTTTCCCGCTGAAGAATAAGGTTCAAGACCTGATGAGAAGCGGAATTCTGAGTTTTGAAGACTCCAATCCGAATGTCACCAGGAACCCATTGCCTTCGCATGGGAAATCCGTGAATATGATTCAGGAAGACCTTGGGAAGTACAAGGTGAAGTATGTCAGTCATATCCGGCAATCGTTGGTTGATTTACATAAAATGCTGTGTCAGCACAGCTATTTGGAGCATAACCACGATAAGTGCCGTGTCTGTTCTATTAACCGCTTGGGTTGTGATCAGGTTCGCTGTGAACTTCAGAAATTGTTGAATGAAGGTACCATTGAGATTCTCCAGAATCGCAATGTGGATGTTGTTGAGCCCGAGGTGAGTGTCATCTCCCCGGTGTTCAAGCTGCCAGAACCGGTTGTTATTCGTTACAATAGCAACAAGCCTAAGGCTTCACCTTCTTTGGTTATTAAACCAGCTGGCCCCGTGCCTTATTCATCTGATAGAGCCGTACCTTTCAGATACAATCCTGTTGCTGTCCAGGATGGGGTTGAAGTACCTTTGCCTTCCACTTCCATGACCACTATTGCTGATGTTAGTGGGTTGACCCGAAGTGGTCGCGTCTTTTCCGCACCTGCCAGAGCTCCTGCTGTTTCTTCTGAATCTGTTGAGCGCCCTGTAGGGACTGCTGTGAATGTTCAGAATCCGGCACTTGATGTTGCCAAACCCTCCTCGTCTGTACCAAAGACTCCTATTTCTTCAGTTGTTGGCCCGAGTGGCATTGTTGATGAAGAATCTGATGAGATGCTGAGGCTCATCAGAAAAAGTGAGTACAATATTGTAGACCAGCTTCTACACACGCCCTCCAAGATTTCCATTCTTTCTCTATTGCTGAATTCAGAACCCCATAGGGAGTCTCTTCAGAAAGTCTTGGACCTGGCGTACGTCGATCATGACGTCACCTTGGAACAATTTGATAGCATCGTTGCAAACATCACCGCTTGCAACACTCTGAGCTTTTGTGACGCTGATCTCCCTGAGGAGGGAAGAGACCACAACATGGCTTTACATATATCTATGAATTGCAAATCTGATGCAATGTCCAATGTGTTGGTGGACACTGGATCGTCCCTTAATGTATTGCCAAAATCCACACTCTCACGATTGTCATATCAAGGTCCTCCTATGAGGCAGAGTGGGGTTGTTGTTAAAGCTTTTGATGGGTCGCGTAAGACCGTGATTGGGGAAGTTGACCTCCCAATCAAAATCGGACCAAGTGATTTCCAGATCACTTTTCAAGTTATGGATATCCACCCATCTTACAGCTGTCTCTTAGGCAGACCATGGATTCACGAGGCTGGCGCCGTGACATCCACCCTACACCAAAAGCTGAAGTTTGTGAAAAATAAGAAATTGGTTGTAGTAGGGGGAGAAAAGGCTCTCCTGGTCAGTAATCTGTCTTCTTTCTCGTACATTGATGCAGAGGATGAAGTTGGAACTCAGTTCCAAGCTTTATCTATTGATAAACCAATCGAGAAGAAGTCTCCTTCATTCACTTCCTACCGTGATGCAAAGCTGGCCATTGAATATGGTGCAGTTGCTGGATTAGGGAAAGTGCTTGAACTTGAAGATAACCGATCCCGGGCTGGCATTGGCTATGGTTCTGGGGCATGCAATGAGCAAGGTCTGTTCACCAGTGGAGGATTCATTCATGCTGATCAACCTGCAGAAGAGGAAGCTGCTGCTATCATTGAAGAAGAAGACGCAGAAGATCTGAACAATTTTGTTATTCCTGGTGGTGTCTGCCACAATTGGGTCGCTGTGGATGTTCCTACAGTTATCCATAGATCAGAGTAATTGTTCATTTTGTTTAAAACCCTTCTCCCATGCCAAAAGGAGAAGTGATGACATTGTTGGCAAAGCATATATACAATGATATTTTCATTCAATTTTTGCATTGTCAAAACATTTGTTTTTCCTTTGTTTTCACTTTTTGCTTTTCTTTATGAAATCAGTGATCACAAAAAACCATAAAAACAAAATAAAAGCTGTAAAAGCAACATTTTTTCATCTGCATAATGATTTGCTTGTTTAAATTCTGAAGTTTTTCTTAACCAAAATCATTATGCAGGTTGATCCTAAAACCCATTGAACATAATGATCCAACGCCATCTCCCAATTTTGAATTCCCTGTATTTGAGGCAGAAGAAGATGACGTTGAAGAGATTCCTGATGAGATCACCCGTCTCCTTGAGCACGAAGAGAAGATCATTCAGCCGCATCTCGAAGACTTGGAAACAGTCAACTTGGGATCTGAAGATTGTGAGCGCCTGGTGAAGATTGGGGCACTTCTTGAAGAGTCTGTTAAAGAAGATTTGATCAGCTTGCTACGAGAATATTCAGATATCTTTGCTTGGTCCTATGAAGACATGCCGGGTTTAGATACAGATATTGTGCAACATTTCCTGCCTTTGAAGCCTGAGTGCGTGCCTGTGAAGCAGAAGCTCAGAAGAACTCATCCAGATATGGCAGTGAAGATCAAAGAGGAAGTTCAGAAGCAAATTGATGCGGGGTTTCTGGTGACTTCGACATATCCTCAATGGGTGGCCAATATTGTGCCTGTTCCTAAGAAGGACGGAAAAGTCCGTATGTGCGTTGATTACAGAGATTTGAATAAAGCTAGTCCAAAAGATGATTTTCCTCTACCACACATTGACATGTTGGTAGACAATACAGCTAAATTCAAAGTCTTTTCCTTTATGGACGGATTTTCCGGATATAATCAAATCAAGATGGCACCAGAGGATATGGAGAAGACAACATTCATCACACCTTGGGGAACATTCTGTTATCGAGTGATGCCCTTCGGTTTGAAGAACGCCGGAGCCACGTATCAACGAGCTATGACTACCTTGTTTCATGATATGATGCACAAGGAGATAGAAGTCTATGTTGATGATATGATTGCTAAGTCCCGAACGGAAGTTGAGCATATTGAGCATTTGTTGAAGCTTTTTCAGCGTTTGAGGAAGTTCCAGCTTCGTCTGAATCCGAACAAATGTACTTTTGGAGTCCGTTCCGGCAAGTTGTTGGGTTTTGTGGTAAGTGAAAGAGGTATTGAGGTTGATCCTGCAAAGGTCAAAGCAATACAAGAGATGCCCGCACCCAAAACTGAGAAGCAAGTCCGAGGTTTTCTTGGCCGCTTGAACTACATTTCCAGATTTATATCCCACATGACTGCCACATGTGCGCCGATATTCAAGCTCCTCCGGAAAGATCAGTCTCATGATTGGACCGAGGATTGCCAGAAAGCTTTCGACAGTATCAAAGATTATCTGTCCGAACCTCCGATTTTGTCTCCGCCTGTAGAAGGAAGACCTCTGATTATGTACTTAACAGTTCTTGAAGACTCGATGGGTTGTGTACTCGGTCAACAAGATGAATCAGGGAAGAAGGAGTTTGCTATCTACTACCTCAGTAAGAAGTTTACTGATTGTGAGTCTCGATACTCTATGCTTGAGAAGACGTGCTGTGCTTTAGCTTGGGCAGCTAAGCGTTTGCGCCAGTACATGATTAATCATACAACTTGGTTGATATCCAGAATGGATCCAATTAAGTATATCTTCGAGAAGCCTGCTTTAACTGGGAGGATTGCCCGTTGGCAGATGCTGTTGTCTGAGTATGATATTGAGTATCGAGCTCAGAAAGCTATCAAAGGTAGTATCTTGGCTGACCACTTAGCGCACCAGCCGATTGAAGATCATCAGTCTGTTCAGTATGACTTCCCTGACGAGGAAATTCTGTATTTGAAGATGAAAGATTGCGATGAGCCTACACTTGATGAAGGTCCAGAACCTGGTTCCAGATGGACGATGGTGTTTGATGGCGCTGTTAATCAATATGGAAATGGAATTGGGGCAGTAATTGTTAATCCCCAGGGTTCGCATATTCCATTTACAGCAAGGCTAACTTTCAAATGCACGAATAATATGGCGGAGTACGAAGCCTGTATTATGGGACTTGAAGAATGCATTGACTTAAGAATCAAATATCTTGATGTCTATGGTGATTCAGCTTTGGTTGTCAATCAGATCAAAGGTGAATGGGAGACGAATCAGCCAGGTCTCATCCCATACAGAGATTACGCAAGGAGAATTTCAACTTTCTTCACAGAAGTTGAATTTTATCATATTCCTCGAGAGGATAATCGGATGGCAGATGCCCTTGCAACGCTTGCCTCTATGATAGTAGTCAGATGGTGGAATGATGTTCCCAACATTACTGTGATGCGCTTGGATAGACCCGCTCACATATTTGCAATTGAAGAAGTGAAAGATGACAAGCCTTGGTATTTTGATATCAAGAATTTCCTCCAGAACCAGGTCTACCCGCCTGGGGCATCTGTGAAAGATAGGAAAACTTTGAGAAGGTTGTCAGGCAGTTTCTACCTCAGTGGTGAAGTGCTGTACAAGAGGAATTTTGATATGGTTTTGCTCAGATGCGTGGATAGACACGAAGCAAACCTGTTGATGACTGAGGTCCATGAGGGTTCATTTGGTACTCATTCCAATGGACATGCCATGGCTAAGAAGATGTTGAGAGCAGGCTACTATTGGCTGACAATGGAGTCTGACTGTTGCAAGTATGTGAAGAAATGTCACAAGTGTCAAATTTATGCGGATAAGATTCATATTCCTCCGACACTCCTGAATGTGATTTCATCACCATGGCCTTTCTCCATGTGGGGAATCGACATGATCGGCATGATTGAGCCGAAAGCGTCCAATGGACATCGTTTTATTCTCGTAGCAATTGATTACTTCACCAAATGGGTTGAAGCCGCGTCATACGCGAATGTAACCAGACAGGTGGTTGTGAAGTTTATCAAGAACCAGCTGATTTGCCGTTATGGTGTGCCAGAGAGGATCATTACTGATAATGGATCCAACCTGAATAACAAGATGATGGACGAGTTGTGCGCTGAGTTCAAGATTGCACACCATAACTCCTCTCCTTACAGACCTAAGATGAATGGGGCTGTTGAAGCTGCTAACAAGAATATCAAGAGAATTATCCAGAAGATGACTGTCACCTACAAAGATTGGCATGAGATGCTGCCATTTGCTTTGCATGGATATCGTACGTCTGTACGCACTTCAACAGGGGCAACCCCTTTCTCTCTTGTTTATGGCATGGAAGCCGTTCTCCCAGTAGAGGTGGAGATCCCATCAATGCGAGTCTTGATGGAAGCCAAGTTGACTGATGCTGAATGGATTCAGAGTCGTTATGACCAACTGAATTTGATCGAAGAGAAACGATTAACTGCCATGTGCCATGGTCAGTTATATCAGCAAAGAATGAAGATAGCATTCGACAAGAAGGTCAAGCCTCGCGTGTTCCGAGAAGGTGACCTCGTGCTCAAGAAAGTTTTGTCTTTCGCGCCCGATTCCAGGGGCAAGTGGACTCCAAACTACGAGGGTCCATATGTTGTTAAGAGAGCCTTTTCAGGCGGTGCTTTGATGCTTACAACAATGGATGGGGAGGATTTCACTCGTCCTGTGAATTCAGATGCAGTTAAGAGATACTTTGCCTAAAGAAAAAAAGTATGTGCAAATAAAAAAAATAATAAAAAAAATGAAAAAAACAGAATAGCTCGCTAAGTTGAAAACCCGAAAGGGCGGCTTAGGCAAAAATGAGCGTCTCGGTGGAGAACCCGCAAGGGTAATTCAGGCAAAAATTAGAGACTTGAAAAAAGATATATATTTGCATCCCGCTAGATTGAGTACCTCACTCTGGGGCAATCTAGGCAAAAATTAGGGATTTTGGCAAGTAACTGCATCCTGACAAGACTTTCTGTTCATCAGTCGTCATTTCGTCAGAAGATTCTCGATTCGTCGTCAACTGAAGCTTCGGATACATCGAGATTCAAATTGGTAGAGAAAGGATCATTATGTTCAATGTAGCCCTCTTCCAATATATATCACTGATTTCAAATTTGTACAGATCTAGGGAGTCTTGCCATTTGCAGACTACCATTCTATCAAATCAATTTGAGCTTTTTATCCAATTTATTTGCACTCTTATTTGTTTCAACTCAACAAATGTTTTGCATGTTTTAAATTGATAAAATGTCATTGTTTTAAACAAATCAAATTTTTTAAAATTTTGTTTTAAACAAAGTGAATATTCATAAGGTTGAAAGGATACTCAAGAATACCTCAGTGCTCTCCCGAGGGTGGCATGATTCCCAACAGGTAAGACATTTGTTCATATTCCTGGTTTGGTGGTCTTCTTTCTTCAGATCTTTGTTGAGGTTGTTCCTCAAACAAAGTTGTTGTTGGGGCTGTTCCCCAGTATAGTCGCAAGTGATTTGTTGTTGAAGACTTGGTTTTCTCCAGCAGCAGTTCCCCCAGCATGGGTGTTTTCTTGTGAAGTTTCGGTGGTTGATGGTTTGTCATCCTGGTGCCCCGTTACTTTCTCCAGTGGGTTGTATCCCCAGACTTTATTTGTCTCCTCAGCACAGTCATGAGTATAGCTATTGATTGATACTCCCCTCGGAGTCGCGAGTAGAGTTGTTATTGATATCCCCACCAGGGTTGCAAGTGGAGTTGTTACCTCTTTTCCCCATGCGGTGTGCCAGCAGGATTTGTCTGTTTCCTCAGCATGATCATGTTCTTTTGAAGACTCGGTAAATCAGTGGTTTGATACCCGGTACTTTACCCTTTCCCCGGCGAAGTCGTCTGCGGAATTATTGCTATCTCTCCATCAGAGTTTTTTTTTCAGCAGGGCAGGATTTATTTTCCTACTCCGTGGTTGATTGGGTTGGTATCCCGGTATTTCAACCATCTTTTCCTCAGCATAGTCTGCAGAATGTTTGTTGCGACAGTTCCGTCTGTTGAATACTCCTTCAATACCCCGATATGGTCGGATGACGGCTTTTTCCTCCAGTGAACGGATTTATTTCCTGACTATTTGTGATCCCCAGTAGAGTGGCTTGTATTGCAGAATCTACTTGTTGTGATCAGTTTGCTGTATATTCTCCCCGAGTGGAGTGGTTCATTGCAGAATCTGCTTGTTTGATCTGTCCTCTCTCAGTGGTTTGTTCCCAAGAGAGTAGCCGACAGTTTTCCCCAGTAGAGTGGCTTATTGCAGAACCTACTTGTTGTGATCAGATTTGCTGTGTATATTCCTCCCAAGTGGAGTGTTTCGTTGCAGGATCTGCTTGTTTGATCTGTCCTCCCTCAGTGGGTTGTTTCCCAAGAGAGTAGCCGACAGCTTTTCCCCAATAGAGTTGCTTGTGCAGTTACATTCTATTTGGATGATTTCATTCTCCCTCAGTGGGTTGGACCCCCAGTGGAGTTGTGTGGATTTGCTTCTACAGCAGTTCGTGCTTATGCAACGCCCTTTTGTTTCTCAGTTGACACTGGGATCCCCTGCAGATATCTTTGGGATTTCTCTTGTTCCCCTACAGATTCGTCTTGGTGGCTGCTTTGCCCGTTGTGACTTTCTGTACCCTGATCGGGTTGTTTCCTAATATCTCTGATTCTCTGCTTTTTCAGCAGTACTCGCAGATCTGTGCTTTACAGCACGTAGATCTCCGCAGATTGGCTTTCCAGCTGGTTTTTCCCCTGGAAGTATAATACCGGACGTTTGGTTCCCAGACCTGTTTGTGTTAGAATTGTCTGTTTTGTCAGCATTCATCAAACATAAATCACGCATATTCATGCATATTCATAAACATTCAGATATTCATGTTGCATTTCTTGCCATATATCTTTTGTTTGTCGTGTCTCCTGCTATGGTGATATAGATCTCTTTACAGATCTCCCCAAGCAGATGTTGGGTGTTTAAAATCTCTCCATATAGAGTCAACCCCATAAGCAGAAAAAGTTTGTCCTTTCCTTCTGCAGTTCCCCACCGAGATATATCCTCGTGGATGACGGTTTCTTCCGTTTCTTCCCAACATATATTGGGATGGAAGTTCCTATTTGAGTTACATCCTCATTAGGACGTGTCTTTATTCAGTCCGTCTTTTCGGATCATTCCCGAATCGGCTATTTGTCAGATATCTTGTGCTTCCCAGTGGGTTGTTCCCCAGCGGAATGTTTTTTTGGGCCTCTGCCTACAAACCAGCAGTTGTAAGTCCTACTTTTCCTGGCTTTCTTAACGGAATTTGTGGTTATACACCTTTTATTCTCCAGCCAGAGTTTTGGTTTTCTACCCGTATACTGGTAGTTGTAAAATCCTATTTTCCTGCTCTTCAGCAGTTTGTGGTTTGTTATAAACCCTATTTTGGTTTCCCGTGCGGATTTGTGATTTGTTCTATCCCCACGCGGAGTTGTTGGTCTTCTACCCCGTATTCGGTAGATGTAAACCCTAATTTTGTGGTTATCTTCATTCAATATTTGATGATGATTTTCTTTTGCTTGTATAAGTTGCTCAGATCAGCACTTATATCCGTAGCAAGTCTTTTGTGGATAATTGCCGTATGCTAGCAATTTTATCCCCAGTGGGTCTTTTCACCGTATGCTAGTGATTTGTTCCCCGGATCATTGGTTGTATACCAGTGCATCCCCAGCTAGTCTTCTGTCGATAATTGTCGGATGCTTGCAATTTATCCTCAGCAGTTTGCCTTTCATTTACCCTTTTGTTGGTAATGTCTGTTGCTCCTTTTGATTGGTCATCATTATATACCTATTCTGGTATCCCGATGCCTTTCTTTTCGGTTGATTCATCCTTTATTAACCCAGTAACCGGTTGTGGATAATCTTCCATGCGAGTATATTATTCACGGTCTGCCGGTAATGAATAATATATCTCATGCACTCTTCAGTCGAAGCCTTTTGTGTTTCCCCAGTCGAGTAAGATTCGTTATTTCCCTTTGTGGAGTCGAATATTTCTTTTGTCGATAATTGCCGGATGCTTGCAATTTATCCTTTGAGTTGTCTTTCGTTTACCCGTATGCTTGGTATCGATTGTCTCTCTCTTTTTGGTTAGTCACCTATTATATACCCAGTAACCGGTATCTCTGGTGTCTTTTCTTTTCGAGTGTATTATTCACGGTCTGCCGGTAATGAATAATATATCTCATGCGCTCTTTAGTTGGAATCCTTTGTTGATTTTCCCCAACTGAGCAAGATTCGTATTCTTTGTAGAATCGAATAGCCATCCTTTAACCAGTTTGTGTTTTGGATGATGAGTGTTTTGGAAGTGAAAACCAATTCACGTTTCGGTAGATCACCTATTATATACCCAGCAACCGGTATCTCTGGTGTTTCTTACCATGCGAGTTTGTTATCTACGTTCTGACGGTAATAGATAATATATCTCATGCGAGTATCTTATCCACGGTCTGCCGGTAATGGATATTGTATCTCATGCACTCTTTGGGTCTGTGTCCCCATTTGAGTAAGATTCGTTTTCCCGTTGTGAATTCGAATGTCCATCCTGTAAGTCAGTTTGCTTTTTTCAAGCCCTCCTTTCGGATGATGAGTGTTTTGGAAGTGAAAACCAATTCACGACTTCGGATTTTTATCCTATAAACAACCCAGTAACCGGTTCAGGATAATTTTCCTTTCGAGTATATTATTCACGGTCTGCCGGTAATGAATAATATGTCTCATTTGAGTATTCTATCCACGTTCTGACGGTAATGGATATTATATCTCGTTCACTCTTGAGCCGATCTTTTGATTGTTTTCCCCTCAGAGTAAGATTCGTTGTCCTTGTGGAATTGAATGTCCATCCTATAAACAAGTTTGCTTTTCTAGCTCTCTTCAGGATGATGAGTGTTTTGGAAGTGAAATCCAATTCACGCTTTGGTCGGTCACCTCTTATATGCCCAGTAACCGGTATCCTTGGTGTTCCCTCCTTCCTGCTCCCTATGACCTCGGTCCCCCTGTGGGGTCAGATTTTCCTGAGTTTGTTACCCGTACGCTCGGTAACATCTCATTTGCTTTGTTGCTTCCCCAGTGGAACTTTTTGTTGCTTCTCCCCAGGAGTCAGCTTATGTCTCTCCAATGGATTTATTTTTCATTTGGAAATCTATTCCCCAGTGTGAGTTCTTCACTCCCCAGTGAGTTCTCCTGTCTGTTTTCTGTTTTTCCTAATCAGAGTCGTGTTTTGTTCACGTTGTGTCAGTTTTGTTCTCCCCCAGTTTGGAGTCGTGTCTTGTTCACACATCTCTTTTTCTTTTATTATCCCCATAGAGTCTTGTTAGAGTCTCTGTTCCTGGTGAGTGTATTGCTCCGATGGATCGTCTTTTCTTCTGTGTGAATCATGTTCCCCACAGAGTTAGTGTCTTTTGCATACATACATTTGCATCATGAGGTCTCTTAGGGACCAAAATTCGTCTCATTACTGTTATTTAAGTCCATTCTACCGCGTCGAGATGAAGATTTCTAAACTTCACTTCTCCGGCTAGAATGACCTTAAATAGGGGCATCTGTAAGACCCCAATTTTGGGCCCTAAGATCCCTCATGGCCCATATCATTCATATCATAGCCTCAAGGATCACTGCATGCCTTTGCTTTCCTCTTAGTGGGTAGATTGCCTTGTAGGTTTTTTTTTTTTCTTGATCACCAAGCATACTTTGCATTTGTATATCTTTGCTTTCATATGTTTATCATTCAAAAAGTACAAAAATATTGTCAGTCTAATCTTTTTGCTTGCAGTTGAAGCAATCATCAGAAATTAGGTCAAAGATGGTCAACAGTCAGTCAAAGCAATGGATGATGGCCATTCTTGCAGAATTTGGGCATCATGATCATTAATCAAAAGTTCATACAACTTGGGACATCATTTGAGGTCAAATTCTCAAGGAATTAGGGTTTGGAAATCATCAGAAGAAGTTCAATCAGTCCAAAACCCTAGAAAAGTCAACAGACAGTCAAACTTGGTCAACAGTTGATTTAATCAGAGATTTGATGGATAGAATTGATTTGAAGAAGCTCATTCATGCTTGTATAAGCCTCATCTATCATGTCAAGCCTCATCATGGAAGAAAATCAAGTCAATCAGAAAATTTTCCAGAAATAGAAAGTGGACCTGTAATTTCAACTGCCAAAAATGGAAACTTCTTGATCTTAAACTTACATCATGATACAAGCTCCAAATGAATTTTTGCCCAAAATGAAAGTTGAAGATCTTGTCTTCCCATTTTCAAAAAGTCCAAGAACACCCAAATCCCATGTGTGGTTGTCAAGATATGATCAAATCATTTTCACCAATTTTTGAACTTCAACAAGCCATATCTCTCAAACCATAAGGCCAAATTTGGTGGGGTTTTTTCCTACACATCACATTTTTCATCCTCTTTCCAAAAATATAAATTTCATGACCTAAAACCTTACCATTCAAAATGGCATTTTTGGACCTTTTGCATTTAAATTCAAAGTTTGACCAAACTTTGACTTTTTGAGTTTTTGACTTTTTCTTGATTTGGTCAATTGGGAAATGTTCCATATCACATTTGTGACTTGTTCCAATCCCAAAACCATCATCATACCATCCTTTTATCATCATTTTGAATCAAAATTCAAAGTTGGCAAAAGGTGCAAAAAGGAAGTACATAAACAAAACACACACTGCAGTTTCTTGTACAACCAAAACAGCAAATATGTTGTCCTTTTTGCAGCCTGTAGCAGGCCCAATTCGCAGCAGCACACACCCCCATTTCCACTTATATACAAACTTGGCCAAATGCATTTTTGATTCATTTGAAGCAAAATCAGTACAGCTTTTCACAGGTACAACCAAACAGCATTTTGAATGGTCTGCTAGCAGCCTGTCCAAGCCCATAATCGACCAGCTTCACACCTCCCTTGTTCACTTACTTACCAATTAGCAACTTTGCAAATGAAGGCATTTACACTAAGTTAGCTTAGCACATGGTTAAGTGATGATTAACAGATGATATTTAAGCCATTCTCCTGCATTTCCAACCCTAGTTCTGCAGCCTACCACACAGAAAATACACATTCTCCTCTTTCTTGCATTTTTGCATTTTTGCTCGAATTGGACAAATCATCAAAGCACCCAAGAAACCTGTGATCCTTTCCTCACCTAGACAGCATATTGAGTTCATTTCCACCATCAAAATCGTGCTGGAAGTTCCTTTTCTCCACTGTTCCATTCAAGCTTTCATCAATGGCAGAGCTAGATTGGAGCAAAGTGAAGCACTCTTGAGATAAGCCATCTTCACCATTCACCACTTGGAGTCCAAATCACCACCTGTTTGAGCTCACAACCACCAAAACAGCACGGCATCTAGTTTTTCTTCAAAAACAAGTAAGCCCTCGACCCTCTCTTATCATCAAAACAGGCCATGTATCTTGTAATCCTTTCCATGCTTGTTCTATGGTAGCTTGAATCATGTTAAATGGTTGACTATATTGCTCTAAATCTGAAATCTCATTTTATGTACAAAATGTGTTTCCTATCGAGTTGGTTTGTTCAGGCTGATTTGATGAAAGTGAATAGCATATTTAGGTTGCATGATGCATAATGATGCTATTGGTGCAATTAGTTTTGAGTTCTGAGCATTTTGTTTTTTTCTGCTTTCATGAAAAGGATGATTTTGCTGTTATGCTTAAGCCCTAATTCTGTCCAGATTTCCACAGGGTGAAAATGTGTGTTTGCTGTTGATTGAAGCTGCTAAATGATGATATGTCATGGCCATGATTTTTGTTAAAATGCTGTTGTTTCTAAAATACTTGTCCTGTCCAGAATTTTGCCTGAATGTTGTATGGGTGTGTTACTGTTTAGATGTTCATCATTGCCATGTTTGTTTGTATGCTATGTTGAGATTTCAATTGCTTTGATTGCTTGAGAATGCCAAGCCATGCTGATGAACCATGTTGCTGTTGCTGCTATACCATGCTGTTGTTTATTTGGTTGGTTGATAAATGATGATGAATGTGTGATTGGTGATGAACCATGTTGCTGTTGCTGCTATACCATGCTGTTGTTTATTTGGTTGGTTGATAAATGATGATGAATGTGTGATTGGTGATGAACCATGTTGCTGTTGCTGCTATACCATGCTGTTGTTTATTTGGTTGGTTGATAAATGATGATGAATGTGTGATTGGTGATGAACCATGTTGCTGTTGCTGCTATACCATGCTGCTGTTTCGAAACTTGCCATGACTTCAATGTTGGTTACATGAACCCTGCTTGCTAAATCCATGATGATGTATGTTTGTGCTAAGTCATTTTGATGTTGAAGAACATGTACTGCTATGCTGAGTTTCAATTGGTTATGAATTGATTTCCTTGCCCTATTGCTATGATGATGAAACCATTGCCTTGATGTCTTGAACTTACCCTGTCCAGGATTTCCATGATTTATGTTTGTTTGGTTGATTGGTTAATGTTTGCTTGATGTTCATATGCCTTGCCATTGAGTGATTTTGCTCAAAACCTGTTTGATGCTAATAATGAACATGAAGATGAAATTGATGCTGCTACAACCAAACCATGCCCATAACTTCTCCTGCTTGTGTTTGCCTTGTTGTTCATGTCATAATTAACCTTGCTACCACCTTAATGCTGCATGAACATTGGCTGCTGTTTGTTTGTTGGATAACATGATAATGATGAATGCTGTTATGCTATGCTGTCATGTACTGTTGTTTGGTTTGAATATCATGCTGATGAGCACATGCTGCAATGCATACCCTGCTGCCTTTTACATCCTAAGGCCTGTCCAGGAAGTTCATAAGAATTTGTGTTTGGTTGTCACTAAATGATGCTGTCTGAACTCCATTGCCTTGTTATTGTGTGGCTCGTTTTAAAGTGTGTCCTAGGATTTTGAACTTGCATGAAGTTACTATGTTGATTGCATTTGAGAGCCATGTTGATTATGCCCTGCCATTAAACCTTAAGTTGCCTAGGAAATCCATGAGAATTGTGTAGGCTTGCTGTTGACTTGCTTGCTGAATACCCTGCTATCATGTGTTGCTGCGTTTTAATGCTGGTTTTTGTGTGTTGTTGAATGATGCTGTTGAAACCTTAACCATTTCCCCAGATACCATGTTGTTGTTTGTATGTTGTATGAACATCATCATTGCCATATTGTGTTTTTCTTGCTGTTGGAATTCTGCTGTTGGGTGAACAACATAAGCTTGACCTGCTGCTGTCACCAAATGCATAAACCTCAATCTTTTTCCATGTTGTTGTGTGCTGTTGTTCATTTTGGTTGGATGTTGATAGACACCATGAACCATGCTGCTTTTGAATGATACCTTGTTTCGATTTCTGTTTACATGAAGATGATATTGCTTGCTATTATGATGAACTGCCCAGGAATTCCACCTGTTGTGTTTGGCTTTTGTTGTTACATGATGATGATGAGTATGCCATGCTATTGTTTTGGGTTGTTTGATCTGTTGATGAAGAATGATGAATGTTGCTGCTGCTGTTATGTTGAATGCTGTTGTTTAGTTGCTGCATGATGATTGATGAATACATGAATGCCATAATGCTGTGTTTAAACCATATCATTTCCAGAAAATCTCATGATTATACTATGTTGGTGTTGGCTGATGATGCGTGATATTTGCTGTTCATGAGTCATGCCTGTTTGAGTGATGATGATATGCTGTTGTGTTGGTCGAACTTTGATGTTTGATGTTGTTGAATCCATGAACCATTGCCAAACCCTAGTTCATGTACATGGGAGCCCAGAATTTCGTATGCTATTGGCCAAGTTCACGGTTCCATTGGCAACAGCCAATAGGAACATTTCCCGTGTCCTGCTTATGCTGTGCGTTTTGGTTAAGTGAGTTGAATATTACAATTGCCATTTTGTTGACTTGGGTTGACCACATTTGCCATGCTTGTTTGTTCATGTTTCACCAATTATTTCATCCAATTTCCACAATTTATTTCTCATTCAATTTTCATCAAAAAATTATGAAATTTTTTCCTCATACTCATGAATGTGTCTAGAATTTTATTGTGAATTTTAATTATTTTTCCATTGGCTGGATTTTTGATGATAAATATTTTCTTAACATGTATGCATGAATGATACATGGAGCCATTTCTCTTTGTGAAATTGTCATATTGCATCCATTGCCTTTGAAATTTTTTGTGGTAAAACTAGACACATTGATCTTCATTTCCATATAAAGTTTGTGGATTTCTCATTTGTGGTTTGATAGATATGAATTTTTGAATTAGGGTGTGACAATTTGTGTCACACCAATGATATGCAAATGTATGATTTTTGTTCACATGCTTCCCCTTATCCAAATCACTTGAAATTTTGCATGAATGATCCCTTGTATGTCTAATTGATGTATGAATTTTCTTGGAATTAATCTTGCTGTTTTCCATTTGATTGAGAATTTTCTTCCATACTTGGTCATTTGTTGACTTTTTGTGCTATGCCTTGCCAAATCCTTTGTGAAATTCTCAATTCATATTGTATGACCATGAAATTTCATATGTGATAACTAGACATCTCAAGCTTTGCATTGGTGTTAATCTCATTCATTTCTCTTCTGTTTTCAAATTGATATGATTTTTTGAAGTTGACCCATGCTTGTTGACTTTCACCATGCTTACTTGAATTTGGTTTGACTTCATGATTTTACTTGACTGCCTTCCTCTCATCCAAATGCCATGAAATTTTGCATGTGTACCATGTTAGATGTTAGGATTGAGTGTGATTTATTTCATAATTTTTGAAAATGTTTGAGTTGACTTTTGAATGAAGTCTTTGCTGTTGACTTTTGTATGCTTCTCTTGCCATGCTTTGCATCCTTTTGCATATGAAATGACCATGATGCATGATGTAACTATGGATCCAGTTGAGAATGCTTCTTGAATGTTCAAACTTGGTTTGGGTTGACTCTTGTTTGCTGCCTTGGCCTTTTTCTTTCATCTTTGACCCTAGGCTAGTCCTAGTGGTCTTCTGAGCTTATGTTGAGTTCATCTGTTTCAGGTTGAGCACTAATGCCTTGAGGATCATTCAAATATTTGTTTGAGTTGAATTATATGATGTGCTAACCTTTGTTTTGTAGGTGACTCATATGCTTGAGTCTTTGTGCCTTGCACAATTGGTCCCTCTGTGGTTGACTTTTGGGGTTATTTCCTTTTGATTTTGACTGTTGACTTGTTTACTAATGAGTTTGACTTTTTCAGGTACTTTAGTTGCCTAAGTTCTTTGAACTTGATTGCTTGCTTTGCTATTTAGCATTTGCTTTGAGGTATAATTACTTCTTCTTCATGTAGTCTGGAGACCCGGTCTGTTATTTGACCGGGCAAACTGTCTGAAGTCCTCCTTAAGAGGCAATGCCTGTGTTTGTTTATATTTGTCCCAAGCAGGAAAAGTCCTTCAAGTAAGGCGATTGGTGGAAGGTAGGGATAAGCAATCTATCCCCCACTATTCAGTGTGTCCTCTCTTTGCTCCCAGTACCTGGTTGAAGCAATGAGATAAAAACCCAAGATCTATCGAGTCAATAATGTGGAGAGAGTTCCTACTTTCTGAACTCCCACACTTTCTTTGATGCTCTCTCTGATATGAGATAGAAGCAATGAGGCATACTCCTCATCTCCTTTTCATCTGCTTCACCTGAGCCCCTCAATGGCCAGGTTAAGAGCGACCTTTACCCATTACAGTGGACTTTTAAAGTCAAACCCTCTTGTGTGAGCCCCCATTGTTTGGCTATAGAGTGTGTTGTTTGCTATTCATTGATTGATTGATTGCTTCATATGCACTTGCCTGCTTATATGTTATGCATTTATTATCATCATCATTTGCCATTAATGCATGATCATCTCATTTGTTTTGTGATGCTATCATTGTTGTTTGCCCATTGAGGACAATTGTAAGTCCATTGCTTTGGCATTTGATCCTGTGATATGGAAGGATAGAGTGTAAGACCTCATTGGTCACTCATATCTTCTGTTTATCTGTTTGTATGTGAGGATACAGTTATAAGTCCCTGTAAATTGGCATCTGTTGTCCCGTGATCATAATTTGATCTGTTTGGTTTTGTATGTGAGGATACAGTTATAAGTCCCTGTAAGTTGGCATCTGTTGTCCTGTGATCATAATTTGATCTATTTGATTGGTATGTGAGGTTGCAGTTATAAGTCCCTGTAAGTTGGCATCTGCTTTCCGGTGATCATAGTTTGTTCATCTGTTTGTGTGGGAGGTTGCAATTATAAGTCCCTGTAAGTTGGCATTTGCATTCCTGTGATCATATTGTTGCTTTTGTTCTTGTATGTGAGGATCCATTATAAGTCCCAGTGATGTGGCATTGGATTTCCTGTGAGCATACTGTGGAGTTAACCTAAGTCCAGATAGATTGGCAGTTGACTTTCATATTTCATTTTTGTTTTCTTCTGTGGAGATTAGTATAAGACCATTGAGTGGCTTCTGACATCCCGTTTTGTTTTAGGAGATTGGTATAAGACCATTGATTGGCATCCGATATCCGCCTTTGCTTTGTTTGTTTATTATTATTCATTGCTATTCCAAAGGACACACTTGAATCATCTGCCATATGATTTCAAGAAGTGAACCCTCTAAGAAGTTTTACTATCCATCCTTCATCCATTCATCATTCATTACGTCTTAGAACCTTTTCACACTTTATCTTTCAAATTTGACGTAAGTGTTGTGCAAACATCTTCATGTTTTTCTAACTAAAAACCTGGACTCAAGTCCTTGACCTTTTTTCCAAACTCCATTTCATAATACTTATTTGAATTGATATTAATCATACTTTGACTCCATTTTCATAATCATAATCAGTAACTTCACTCATTCACTTGTTTTGGCTTTGTCCATTAATCTTTTCATACATGAGCTATAGGTTTGATTTATCTTAGTGGTTGATGTTAATCTCACCTTCTGTCTTTAGTGATTGAATTGTAAGTCTTCCTCGCCTATTATAGGGTTAACCCCTCTTTGGCCAGTTGAAGCTGTTCTCACATGGTGGACGTTGTTGTCTGTATAAGGTTGAGTTTTCTCCCGTGGATAACGTAAGACCTAGGGTTTGCGTTTAAAATTGAACCTAACCCATTTTTGGAAATCTTTTAGCCGAACTACGGCGTTCTGATCCTTACCTTTGATGGAAGGTACGTAGGCAACGGGTTCATCCGTTCGAACCCAATAATAATAAAAATGTATATTCTTTTCCCATCATCCCAATCGTGTTTGCACAATATTTATGTCATAACAAATAACAATATTTTACAACAAGTGTGAAAAGGGCTCCCTAGGAGTACCTAGGACGTAGTGGGTGCCTAACACCTTCCCATTGCGTAATTTACCCCTTACCCAGACTCTCTGATCTTTTTATTAGTTTTCTACGTGTAAAACTTCTTAGGCTTTTGTTCGCTTTTTAGCCAATCCTTTGGATAAATAAAAGTGCGGTGGCGACTCGAAATTTTTCATGTATCTCTTAGCTTATGATTTAACCAATAGATCATATAGCGACGAATACACCGCTACACCACCCAAGGGCTAAGGAGCCACACATGCTATGATCCTTGAGGCAATGCAATGAGCAATGATATGATGCCATTAGGGATCTTAGAGTCAAAATTAGGGTCTTACAGTGTCATGTACACATGCTCAAAGAAATTTCCATTAAGGAAATCGGTCTTGACATTTATTTTCCATAATCATGGTATGTAGCAATGACAAGTAAAATCCAAACAAATTTAAGCGTTACAATCGGTGAAAAGGTTTAATCATAGTCCGAAAATCAAACTCGCAGAACCTAAATCATAAACCCAGCAACAAATCGAAGCAAAAGGTGGATGAACCCTAGAAAAAGAAACATAAATTAAATGACATAGAGAGGGAATAAAATCCTCAAAATTGAGGGCTTTGATTCCTTGAGGGTTACTCTGCACGGTGGTAACTTACACATAGGAAACCGAGGAGTTTGGGTTCTACTTTCGACGGAGAAAACGACCGAAAAAGAAACCGGGAAGTGTTAGTTATCTCCTTCCTCTCTCGTACTATGCTTATGCTTCTACTTTGAGAAAGAAACTGGGGTTTTTTAGTGTTTGTTCTCAAGCTCGATTTTCAATTCCCAACCCTTTTTTCATTTTGAAATTCTCTTTTTATAGTGGGGAAATTTAGGGTTTGCAGTGTTTGAGAGGGAGATGGGATAATGGACTTTGTTTGGTGCAGGTTATGTTTTTCCAAAAATGTGATTTGATTCTAAAAAGTGCATTGTACGTTTGTACTTTCTTTGTGTGTTTTGGCTTTGTCTTATTGTGGAATGTTTCTTTGTAATGCTTTTACCCTCTTAGGTTGTTACTGTAGTAAATAGGGAATAAGTGAATTGGGTGTATTGCTTTTGATTGATTTTCCTTGTGGATTTTGCAGCTAATTGTTCGGCATGTGTTGGTAGTGTTGGACTGATGCTTGCTGAGTGTGTTGCTCATGTTGCAGTTTGATGATCATTGGTTTGATGTAGACTTAGATGAAAGTATTATATGGTGTTCATTTGGTTTATTGATAGATGTTGCATATGTTCATTGTTGCAGGTCTTGCTTGATGCAATAGTTGATCTTGCTGTAATGTTTGGATGGTTACAACCCTGTGTTTTTGTAGGTTATGACTTGTTGGCATGTCTTTGGTTTGCAATGTTTGTCAGGGCATGTCAATATGGTGTTTTCTTGAAAACTGGTTGGTTGTTGCAGCAATTCTGTAGGTTCTGCTAGATGTAGGTTAAGGCAATGTCTTGCTAATGATTGATTGCAGAGTTTGTTGTAGGTTAGAATTGTTGCAATGTTGGTGGTCTATGTTCAATGTAATGTGGCTTTGTAGCTTGGCTTAGGTCTGTTTGCATTATTGAGCTACTATTGAAGTATTGTTTGCATTGCATGATTGTTGTGTGATGCTTATTTTAGACTGACGTGAGTCTGCTGCAGGATAACAATGAATGCATGCTGCTTGTGATGTTATGGTTGCTGTATATGTTGCTCTACAGTGTGATTTCATAACTGAGTTACTGCTTGGCATGCTTGCTTTGCTTGTTTTTGTAGGTTTTGTGTGGTGCTGCAGTAGGATAGTCATGGCTTATTGTATATTGTACTGAATTATTTAGCACGATTTGTAAAGGTTGGTGGCATGTTAATATTTTAGGTCATGATATAATTTGAGCTTAACTGAACTAATATGTTGTTGTTGAATGTATGGAATGATGAATGGAAATGTGTTAGGCCTAGTCATGTTGCATAATGGTTGGTTTGGTACATGACATTTGAATTGTTGACTTGAAATGCTTATGGTGATAGTATCTGTATGCTATTATTTGAACAAATCACATGAATGCTTGGTTGCTTTGGTATTGTATTAACATGGTTAATGTGTTATGACATTGCCTTGTAGGATGCATACATGACCTATGGTTGGACAAGGCTTGAAAACGTGATTTGTACTTGAAAAAAACTAGTGAATGCCAAAAACCAATGAACCATGGAACTTTGATGGATTGTGGAAGAATAACACAAGATTTTAGGGTTTTAGATGGTCAAAGTTGGTTAGTTAACTTTGGTCAACTAGTTGACCAAAAGTCAACTTAGGTAGAAAAGTCATTTTTTGTGTGTAATCTCTTATGTATGGACATTGGTAATGAAATAAGCATTTGTTGAATGGAAATAATATTGAATGAATGGTATTGAATTTGAATTAGATTGATTGAATTTGAAATGATGTATTGTATGGATTGAATTGAAATGAATTTGAATTAATATTGAATTGAATATGGGCTTGAAATGAATGGAAACATGTACCAATGGAATGAAATTGAACTGTATGGAAATGAATTTTATGGACATCCAATGAAGATGAAATGACTTGATTGGATGGAAATCCAATGAACCAAGCGTGTGACCTAACCATCTAACAAGTTGAATGGGCAAGAAGGTGAACGAATAACATGATTTGAATGAACCAAAGATGACATGGAGGATAAAATAAAGTGAAGGATTAGTGGACACATGGACAAACATGATTGAAATAAATAAGGACTAGTAATGACCATATGAAATGATCATGCATGGGATAAGTGGGGGTTATGATGCCATGAGAATGAGATTTGGATCAAAAGGTTCCATTAAGCAATTGATTGGCATGTAGTAACTTGAAATGAACTTGATCCACCCAATGGAACTTCAAAATGAACCAAGAAACAATGGGCTTGAATGAAACTTGACCAAGCAAATGGTTCATGCACAAATGAATGATAATGAACCAAGCGAACTTAGGGTTAGAAGCACCCACAGGTAGGTGGAACCCTAGACTATGGTTTTGCTTCACCAAGAAGCCACAAACGAGTCCTTAATACCAAGCCCGCATACAAGAACCAAGAGTGCCTCCAATTAGGTTTTTGGAAGTGAATAGGGTGACTTGTGTAGTCTCACAAGGTCAAGGAGTGCTTGAAGATGACAATTAGGGTTTAGGATGGATTGGGCACAACCCAACATGATCAAGAGATCTTTGTGGTCCTCATATATGAATACCATGCCTTGAGTCCATGTATTGTGCTTTCTTGTTATGAATGCAAATACAGATAAGGTGATGAGATGGAGAATGTATGCCTATGAATTAGGGCCATAAAAGTTGTATGGAAGGTAGGGTAAGTTTGAGGTATGACACACTTAATAAACAATGTCACCTTACAGAGTTTGGAAGGTATTTGTGACTCATCATTGACAGATTCATGTCTTACACAAATCCTACACTCTTTCAGATAGTAATAAAATAAACTTATATATTTACAATCTCGAACTGATTGGAGTGTTTTAATATTCCTACCTAGTTGGTTTTGTACTTCATTTATTTAATTTATTAAACTTTTCAAAAGACTTTAGTTAGTGTTTCATTAGATACACACATCCATTATCCATATCTATTGTAATCACTTGTAAATATGATAAAGTATTGAAAATCTCATTTGACTTATGTTTTTAGTGGTCCACATACATCAACGTGTATAAAGGACAAAAGATCATCGTCACTTTACTTTTTATTATGAATGGTGTATTTTTAGTCTTTCCTAATAAACAAGATTCACATGTCTTAAATAATTCATAATAAAGATTCCAAAAATCCATCTTTATGGAGTTTGAAAATGCTTTTCTCATTTATGTGGCCTAAGCAAAAAAATACAGAGGTAAGTTGACTTCAACTCATTTGATATAATCTTTTTTCCATTAATGTTATATAATGATGTTTTGAGATTAAGGACATAAAATTCACTGCTCATTTAGGCATTAACATATAAAATATCATTTAAATAAATAGATCGACATTTGTCCTTTATTATAAATATAAAATCAAATTTGTCCAAATAGAAAATGAAAATAAGATTCCTACTAATCGCAAGTGCAACTATCTAACTGAATAATGAAACCAATAGGTAAAGTCAATTCATATGTTTCTACATATAAACTAATAACTTTTGGTCTATGATCAGTGTATTTTGATGCACATTCTTCTATAATTGTACTTAGACATTTATCTACTTTATTTTTCTTATTTTACTATTTTATTATGTTTTTAGATTTAAGTTCATGATTGCCTTTAATCTATTTTCGTTTGCTATTTTCAGTTTTAGCGATTATTTGATACCCGTTCACTGTTCGGATCATAACATTAGCTACAAGATGTCGTTTTGTGCATTCTGACATGCATTGGAAAGCTGAGAGAAAGAGCTGCAACTTTTATATTGAAACCAAAAACTGATTAGGAGTGCATAAGTCTCAAATAATTCGTTGAAATTTCGTACTTTAGGAAATATTTTTTTTGGGCCATTTGTTGGGCCGAATTTAGGTTTTCCGGCCCAGTTTGAATTATAAGTGCAACCCTTATTTTGTTTAAAAGAAGTAGCCATTACACTATATCAGGGGACACCTCATTCACCATAACTTTTTGTTTTGTGCGATCATGAAGAGGAACTAATCTTCTAGAGTCAATCTGCTGTAACCGAATTTCCAAGGCTTTGAGATTTTTATCCTATTAATCTAATTTCGTCTCTCTTTCAATTCTATTCTATGAAAATTCATTTGCTTAATCTGTATTTTATGGAATGATTTTGATTAAATTCGTATGATTCCATTCCTAACTATTAATCGGCGTTTTCGTCGCTTTGTCGTTAAATTGCGTTTGTAAATCGTGTTTGTTTAATTCATGATTGTATTCATCCGTTTGCTTAATTCAGAATATAGGAATATAAATCTGTCATATATCTATTGCGCTTATCAATCGAAATTGAACCAAATAGAGATTGAAGCCGCTTAGGAAATTGGTAGATAAAAACCAATGATTAGCCGGAAACCAAAAAAAGTAGATTGACTTATTTTATAATCGCTTATTTTAATCACTTCTTCTAAATCGAATCAAAACCCCCATATTTTATTTTCATACTTGGTTAATTTGCCAAGAGTCCTTGTGATACGATACTCGAGGTGTCGCTTTCCGTTTACTATATATTATTACTCGTTTTTGACTCGTGTGCGACAATGGATCAAATTGGCGTCGTTGTCGGGGACTCTTGTAGATTTTAACCATTATTATAGTCTAACCATTATTATAGTCATAGGTGTTGTGTTTTAACATTTTTTTGCCCTAACTTTCTTAAGTTCGGGTCTTTTTGCGTTTTAGGATTAAAAAAATTTGTTTTTTAAAGAAAATTGTCTCAAATTATTCAGATTCTTGGTCTATTAACTAGGAAAAAAAAATCAAGGATTAAAAGTCTCTATTTATAAACTAAATAGTGGGAGTTGTCCGAAAAACCCGAAATTCCTTATTTTTCTATTTTTTATGATTTATTTTTTATTTTTGTAGTTTTAGAAAATTCTCAAAAAATTTAATTGACTTTATTAGATTAATTTTTGTATTTTTGTATTTTGTTTCTGTTACTTTAATCGTTTTTTCCATATTACAATTGTTTTCACTTAATAGGGACATTGTCGTTATTTCCTATTTGTTGTTGCATTGCTGAATCAATTATGTGTTTTCTCATTGTTTGTTGATTTTCTTTTTCTTTTCTATTGAGTTTAACATGGTTGACCAAAGAAATCTGAGAGAACTTGTTGCCCCTGATGTTAATTATAATGCTTTGTGTATTGAATATCCTGTTGCTGCCAAATCCTTGATTGAGAACATGTCACTTAACTCCTAACAGTTCACAACAAGGGATAATTTTGTGGTTCAAGCAAAAGGTGTGAATGAGATTCAGGTTCTTTCTTCCAACAAATCTCTAGAAACCAGAATTGATGAACTTACCTCTTTAGTGAAACAATTGATGTTACCCCTTCCACCACCACCACCACCACCACATAACCCTCCACAAGTAACCACCTATTCACCTTCTGAACCTTCACTAGAGGAGCTTGTCAAGCAAATGGTTGTAAATAGTCTCCAATTTCAGCAGCGGACAGATTATAGTATTCAGACTTTGCAAACACAAATTGGATAACTTGCCACTTCAATGAATGTCACGCAACAAACTCAAGGATCAGACGAACTACCTGCCAAAACAGTAGTTAATCCAAAAGGCTCTAATGTGAGTGCATTTTCCTTGAAATCCGAAAAAGTTACAGAACCAGCCCTAGGAAAAAATAAAAAAATTGTTAGTGTAACACCTGAAAATAAACCTGAACCTTCTATTGTTGTTGAGGTTGAAAAAAAGTATGTATCATCAATCCCTTTCCCACAAAGAGTACGGAAAAATAAGAAGATTGACGAGGAAGACCATTTTATTTTTCAAATAGAGTTGCTTTCTGAAGTTGTTGATGAAGTTTATTCTGATTTGTTTTCAGCTGATTTTCCAACCTTATCTGGTTTTGATGATATTTACTCATGTGATGATTGTACTAACACTAACCTTTGTGTTATTTGTGTTGAGATTAATGCTGCCTTGCAGGATGGCAGTGTAAGTTGTTTATGTAGCTGAAGCACTTGACATCCAGGCTGCCCCAAACATACCATCCATTGAACAACCACCTTCTTTAGAGCCTAAACCATTTCACGAGGATTCATATTATTCATCAAAGCTTCAACTTAAGCAGAAACATGAGAAGGAAATTGGATGGACCTTGGCTGACACTCGTGATATTAGCCCATCCATATGTATGCATAGGATCTCACTTAAAGATGAAATAAAAGTAGTGAGGCAGCCCCATAATCCTTTGATTCTTGATGTTGTGAAAAAGGAGAACACTTTCACGTGCTCATTCAACACTTTTACTTATCGAAGATTCTTCTTTGATCCTGGAGTACAAGGCAAATACACTAATCAAAATTTTAAGGTCAATGGACACTACCCAAAGTTACTCCATGAGAACCCGACTTTGGAAGAAGAGACTGTAGAAGAGCTCTCTTTGGGAAAGGATGCTTATGCAATCATTTATCCACCTTGACTCCTCGGGTGTGTTCTTTATTTTCTCTTACTCTTATTTTATATTTATGCTCTTTCATTAAGGACAAGTATGTTTTAAGTGTGAGGGGGGGAACCATTTATTTGTTTTTTTTTCTTTGTGTTATTTTCAGTTTGTCTCTGTTTTTGGTTAAAATTTAAAATAAAGAAAAAAATTGCATGCTTTTTCCTTTGGTTTTTGAGTTATAATTATGAGTATTTTTCTTAATTCTCTTGACTAAAGTCTTATGGTGTGATGTGAAAAATTTGTTGTGCATTTTTAGTATGATAGGTAGGACTAAACTCTAAATTATATATCTTTAGTAGTATATCATTAACCTTGGTGAGCTTTGAGCCTTATATGGATAACATGCAAAAATCCATCTCTTTCTTTCTTGTGTGATTCACTCATGTTTGTTAGTCTCTAGAACTTGAATTGACTCTTCTTGATGATGTTGTTTACTTGTGCACACTGATATGATAAAGACAATTTTTTTTTTGTTTTTTTAGCCAATTAGCCAAAAAGCTAACCCTAAAATAATTGCATCCCTTGTTTGAAACCCCCTTGAGCCTATTATCTTTTTCTTTAAAACTCATTACAAGTCGAGAAGTGAAAAACAATGTTATTACCCTATTCAAAGGGTTGAAAGAGTCTTGTTTGGAGTTGTGTGGGGTTGAATAATTATGTTTGTAATATTTCAAAAGTTGGCAGAAAAAGAAAAAAAAAGAATGAAAAAAATAGAAGGATGTCAATACATATTCCTTCTAAAAAATGAATAAAAAGAGGAAGGAGAAGAGAAAACAATTGTTATAGAGTTGTTATAGTGAATGAAATACTTTGTAAATTCAACTCCCGTAGTTTCTGTCAAGTCTTTTTTATCTCTTTGAATTTTAGCCTAGTCCCTTAGAATTTATCTCACCCTTACCTTTGTCACGTTACAACCAAATAAAAGTCCTTTTGATCTTTGTGTGCATGTATTTCAATTGTGGATGTTAGAGTCTTTTCAAGCTTATGGTAATACTAACTTCCATGTTATGCTTTGAGTGTAAACAGTTAATCTAAACACTTGAGAGTTGAGTGAATTATATCCTGTGAGGATCTTACTGCTGTTGATGTACTCTTTGGTAATCTATTTTCCTATCTGCTTTAAATGTCACAAAAAATTGCTTACTAACACCATATTCTTGAAGCTTAGACTTATAATTCTGCTTCTACCTTGTATCTTGAAAACTTTTGGAAGTGCATGCTTTGTTTTCTTTCCTTTTGTTTTGAAATTGTAATTTTGATCGCAGTGCAAAAGTTTAAGTGTGAGAGAATTTTGGTCTATTTCTAAATCGTAAATCGACTTCACATTTTTCCAATGTCCTACTCCTTTTGAGTTCTCGCACATTAGTACAAATATGAAAATCATATTAGTCTTGAAGAAGAATTGCGGTCCAAAACGCAGCGGAAATTAAAATTTTCTCCTTTAGAGATCCTTACGAATGGTCATGATTAGTGATAGAATATTTACCTCTTGTGATGATTGAAACCTTTGGTGCAGACCTCTTGTGATGATCAAAACCTTTGATGCAGATCCATGGAATGATCACGAAAGTTGAACGATGACAACGTCTCTTGTGTGGGCTTCAAGCTAAAAGCCCACTTAAGTGTATTTTGGCCCATATCTTATAATATGCCCAAAATCACTTAAGCACATGGTACCTTACCATATTTCGTATTCTACTTAAGTACACCGTACCTTACGATGTTCTATAATTCACTTAAGGGCACCGTACCTTACGGTGTTCCTTAGTTACTATATCTCTCATCAATCCTTCCTTTGTGTGTGACCCTGTAGGTTTTCGCGGCGTTGGCAATTATATTAAATCACGTATTTACCATAATAAACAGTGAGTGGTATCTAGCAACACATCACTGCTACCCAATACACGAAAATGTCATGTGATCTGACAAATCCTTCTGTGATAATACTTATGTGCATAATTACCCTTTTGCCCTTATGTCTATATTGAACACAAGGCATAAACCGTGTCATCCTTGTCCAGTTCAATATTGGGCCCATAGATATTTATCCTGTTATGCAGGATGGGAGAATTCCATTTAGGTCACTCATGTCCCTCAGCATGCTTCGTGGAGTACCTATCAACTGTCTTTATGGTTATCCAATTACGGACAATGTTTGATCAGTAATAAAGCACTTGACTCTACATCTAGGGTCCATAGTGGTTTCAGGTCGAAGAGTGGTATACACCATTATCACCATGAGAATAACTTATGACACTTTGCATAACTTTCTATATAGTATTCTTATAGCGGGTCAATCTGGTATAAATATTACTCTTAATACTCATACCTATGTTTAAGACTTGATAACTCCTTATCCATGATCCATGAGATGTGATCATCAGTCTATATACATAATAGTCTTAATGCTTTAATGTTATCCCACTTCACAATAAAGCTCGACTACGGATACTTTAAGAATAGTGTCCTTATGTTTAATGTGACCTCATGATTAAGTCATACTTGATACATTAAACGGACTAGCTATTCTAGGGACTTTATTAAACAAACATAATAAAGAAAAAGCCTTTTATTATTAATAAATAATTCGATACAAGTACCAAAAGTATTGGCCTCTAGGGATTACAACAACAATTTCCCACTAGCATTAGAGCCAATCAGGCATACCCTTAATACCCATAGATCTAGTATGGCCATCATGCTTCTGGTGTGCAAGAGGCTTTGTCAGTGAGTCAGCAATATTGTCAAGTGTAGGTACTCTGCATATTTTCACATCTCCTCTATCTATTATCTCTCGAATGAGATGATAACGCCTAAGTATGTGTTTGGATCGTTGGTGAGATCTAGGCTCCTTGGTGTCGCAACCTGAAAAATACAGTGCGCGAAAAAACAACCGGCGAAAGAAAATGACAAAAGAGTCGCCACCGTGCGTTATTCATCCCAAAGGAGGGAAAGGAAACGCTCGAAGTAATCCTGAAAAAGGAAAGGACAAGACGGGGTCTCGCAACCAAATCTTGAGTTCGGGAGTCGGTTATGCGAAGGGAAGGTATTAGCACCCCTACGCATCCGTAGTACTCTACGGGGTCCACTTTTGTAGTTCTTGTCTAAAGGGTGTGAGTTTATCTTGTGCTATTTACCCAAAAAAAAGGGTTAAATGAAAATGACTCGCGCGGATGTCGCATCCACTGCATACGTATCTCATCTGAATATGAGAATCAGAGTCTTCGTAGCTCGGCTGACCTATGGGTTGGGGGGATGTGTGCTCGCTAAGCCATCGCGTCTTATGCCTACGTATCTCATCTAGAATGAGAATCAGAGCAAGCCGTAGTTCGGCTAACTACGGGGTTATGGAGTGGGTTTTGGACGAACGACGTTACTACGCAATCTACCGGATGCTCGACCTTTGGAGACTTACTCACCTGTAGTAGAAGGAGTAAACGTGTGTTTAGGAGAAGAAAAATCAATGAAGGGTTAGGGTTTGGTGAACTCATGCAAAAAGGCAGTCCTTGACGAAGGAACCTGTAAAAAAAACACACAAAAACATTGCCTCCTATCGAGGTCTTCCAGCTAGGAAAGCGGTAAAATGCGGGAAAAATGTAAAAGTACCACGCGGATGAAGATCCGAAGTAACAGCAGTTAGAGGAATGGGAAACCCAGGGATCCTTCCAAGCTAAACACCATCAAAGAAAGTGAGTCAGTACAGGTAATCGGAATGAAACCTCCAAGGGGTATCCCACAAATAAAGTGGAAAACCACGCAAGTTATCCCTGCAAAAGTCATGTGAGCCCTCACAAAAACTCAACAAAAGGGTTAGTGAAACACGATAAGCATTTTTTTCATGGATAATAGTATGGTTGCAGAAACCTCAAACCCTGTGGCATACACTTCAGAAATTAAACGATTAAGCATTCAATGCATTATTTATACATTCATACATAATTATAAACCCGTGGGCAAAAACCTAATGAAATTCATCCATCATACCTCAAACATTCAGAGTATTCAACTTCAAAGCACAAAGGTAATGGGAATAAGGGCAAACCTGATTGGAGAGCTTGATTGAAATTGAGTTGCACCCGTGAGGTTTACAAAACAATCTTTAGGGTTTATGTGAGGCAAAGGTGATTCTGTGCAGTTGAGTTCCCTTCAGGGTTTGGAGGCTGCTCTGAACTCTGTTAGCTCTTCTCTCACTATCTTTTTCCTCAGGGTAATAGGAATAGAAATCCATATTTGTTTCACTGAAACTCTAGTATTTATAGCCTAATATTGGTAGCTTAGTGGGCTTTTAAGAGAGGTCCAAGTCTGAGATTTTTTCTTTTATTTATTTATTTATTTATTTATTTATTATTTTTATTTTTATTTTTATTTATTTATTTATTTTATTTTATTTTATTTTATTTTTAAATAAAGTTTCTTGGATCTAATTCTGATTGACATGATGAAATGCAATGTATCTAATGTTAAATGACCTAAAAATGAATGCATGCATGAGGTGTAAATCGTATGCTTCCAGAAAAAATGAAGGGTAAATTTTGGGGTATTACAGCTGCCCCTATTCAATCAACTGGAGACCTGGAAAGAAGATAGCAGCGGCTTTCGTGCTTTCGAGGTATCAAGGGATTGAATACAATAAAAGCCCAAAAATTTGCACTGAAGTGAAGTGAAGTAACAATGTCGGTCAGAATCGGCAAAGAGGTGGTCTTGAAAGAAGAATCTGTCTGGTACGATGAGAGTCAGTCTGAATACCGAAAAAGAATGTTAACTTGGATACCAAAATAAATGGTAACACAGAAATAACCATGGCCTGAATGCCGCTCATCAGTCTGAATACTGGAAATGACTTAGATCTGAACATCGGGAGATATGAGATTATTAATATCGGTCTGAACACCGAGAGGCTGGCCTGAATGCCACAAGTTACGTCGACCTGAACGTCGGAAACTTCTTCGATCTGAACATCGGAAAATTGGCCTGAATGCCACAAGTTGCGTCGACCTGAACGTCGGAAACTTCTTCGATCTGAACATCGGAAAATTGACCTGAATGCCACAAGTTGCATCGACCTGAACGTCGGAAACTTCTTCGATCTGAACATCGGAAAACTGGTCTGAACGCCACTTCGGTCTGAATACCGGAAACAGGCCTGAACGCCACTTCGATCTGAATATCGGAAATTGGCCTGAATGCCACTTCGGTCTGAATACCGGAAAATTGGCCTGAATGCCACTTCGGTCTAAATACCGGAAAAACTTCATGCTTGTCAGCATCGGCAGAAATAGGGAAAGATAATAGAGGCGGTGCATGGGCCAATGACACTTGCTGGGGATAACAAAGGTAAGTCATGAACAATCTTCAGTCTGAGTACTGGAAACAACTTCTAGCTTATCACTTGGGATACCGAGAATGTTTTATGCTTACATGCGTATGTTTGAATTTTTCAATGGCGTAATGCTCCATGAAAATGGAAATGGTACGCGATTTGGAAGGATGCAATGCAATATGATTCTACATGCAGGGATGTGAAATGCTGGGTAGAATGCTAAGCTGAGGCAAGGGGATCTGCTGGGGAAATGATCACCATCTTTTGGATCCTGGCAAGGCTGCTGGAGATGCACGGCACAAAGAATTATGTGGGGAAATGACCCGCCACACGGTGTTCTAGCAATGACGAAATGCCGAGATTCAGACTGGGGAGAGAACGACACTGAAAACCTGCTGTTGGGGAAAGCGATAGTGGTTTTGGCAACCACGATCTGCGAGAGATGACTCAGCAGGGGAAGCAAACACTGATACGGTACCGAGGTTCTGCTTCAAGGAAAGAAACCATGGATCTGGAATTGGGATTATCGATCTGGCCTCGAACTCTAAGGAGCAGCCACTTCTGCTGGGAAGATACAGTCTGGCACTGTCAACTCCGCTGGGGATATATAGTCTGGCACTGTCAACTCTACTGGGGAGTGTATGTCATGAAACAAACGCTTGGGGAAGTACAGTGGTGAGAACCTGCTGGGGATTGAAGAATCCAACACTCTGATCAGCTCTGCAGGGATAAGACACCGGATTCGTCTGTTGGCGACTTCACTGGGGAAGATATTCACGATCATCTGCAGGGGATTTTAAGGAAATGCCTCGAGGGTATCTGTTCTGAATAGACGATCCAAAGCACTTAAAATTTACAGCAATTTTAAATGTTTATTAAGCATGTACCTGTAAAGCCCTTATGTGTCATGATGCAATGTTTATCAAAAATTCGGACGTCATTTTTGCAAACAAAACAGTAAAATGAAAATGAAAACAGAGATATATTGAATAACATGATTTTATTGATTTAATGGCCTCTGAATAGGCATTTACATCAGGAAGCAATCCCTGGAAAGAGGTAATCACACAAAAGATAAAAACAGAAATTAATCTAATGGCAATGTGAAATGGATTTCTATTGGGTTCCAATTCTGCTATAACTTGCCCGTCTTCAAGATCCTCCAGATGATCAGCCTTCTGAAAAGGTGATTGGACTGTTTCCTACCTTTCGAAAATTTCCCGTCATCGACATGAGATGAGATTCAGAACTAACTCAGAACGCAGTCATTCGCTTAATCCCTAACTTTTGCCTGGATTTCCCTTTTCGGGTTTTCAATCCACCGGGATACCCATTTTTGCCTAAGTTGCCTTTTCAGGTTTTCAACTTACCGGGTGTACGATCTTTTCATTTTTAATCCCTAATTTTTGCCCGAACCTTTTCATTTTCTTGGTTCGTCGGGATGCCCATTTTTGCCTGGACTATTCTTTTTACTGTCCAGCGGGTCTATTTTATGCGAAGTATTTTTTAACTGCGTCTGAGTTCACAGGGGAAGTGAAGTTTTCACCATCCATAGTTGCAAGCATTAAGGCCCCACCATCAAAAACCTTGGTGACAATATACGGTCCATCATAGTTAGGAGTCCACTTGCCCCTGTGATCTGTCTGAGGAGGAAGGGTCCTTTTCAACACTAAATCTCCGACTTGGAAACAGCGAGGACGCACTTTCTGATCAAAGGCTCTCTTCATCCGACTCTGATACAACTGCCCATGACAAATGGCTGCCATTTGCTTCTCTTCGATAAGACTCAACTCATTGAACCTTGTCCGAATCCATTCGGCTTCGTCTAACTTGACATCCAACAGGACTCTTAGAGAAGGAATCTCCACTTCAACAGGTAGGATTGCTTCCATACCATACACCAGGGAGTAAGGGGTTTCCCCAATCGACGTACGTACTGAAGTACGGTACCCATGCAAGGCGAAGGGTAGCATCTCATGCCAATCTCTGTACGTGACGACCATCTTCTGCACAATCTTCTTTATGTTCTTATTTGCCACCTCAACAGCGTCGTTCATCTTAGGGCGGTAAGGGGAAGAATTGTGATGCTGAATGTTGAAGTTCTGACACAACTCCTTCATCATTTTGTTGTTGAGATTAGAACCATTATCAGTAATGATTCTTTCGGGAATCCCATAGCGACAAATGATTTCTTTCTTGATGAAACGGGCAACCACATGTCTGGTGACATTCGTGAACGACGCTGCTTCGACCCACTTGGTGAAATAGTCGATGGCAACAAGGATGAAGCGATGCCCATTGGAAGAAGTCGGCTCAATCTTTCCAATCATGTCAATGCCCCACATAGCAAACGGCCACGGCGAAGTCATCACATTCAGAGGATTTGGCGGCACATGCACCTTATTAGCATAAATCTGGCATTTATGACACTTCCGAGCATATTTGAAGCAATCTGATTCCATGGTCATCCAATAATAACCCGCTCTCAACAATTTCTTAGCCATTGCATGTCCGCCGGCATGAGTACCGAAGGAACCTTCATGAACTTCCTACATTAACATGTCTGCCTCGTGTCTGTCCACGCATCTGAGCAAAACCATGTCGAAGTTCCTCTTATACAGCACATCGTCTTTGTTCAAGAAGAAACTGCCTGCCAATCTTCTTAAAGTCTTTCTGTCATTGTTGGATGCCCCTGCAGGGTACTCTTGATTCTTCAGAAAGCACTTGATGTCGTGATACCAGGGCTTGTCATCAACTACCAGTTCAGCAGCAAACACATACACGTCCCTATCAAGGCGCATCACGTCGATCTTGGGAGCATGGTTCCAACGGATCACCGTGATCATGGAGGATAGAGTAGCAAGAGCATCTACCATCTGGTTATCATCACGAGGTATATGGTACAGCTTTACTGTTGTGAAGAAAGTCAACAGTCTTCTCGTGTTATCTCTGTAGGGGACCAGAGTAGGCTGGAGAGTGTTCCAATCACCATTCACTTGATTGATTACCAGAGATGAATCTCCGAAGATGTCCAAAGTCTTGATTCTCAAATCAATGGCTTGCTCAATACCCAAGATACATGCTTCATACTCAGCTTCATTATTGTTGCACTCGAAAGTCAGACGAGCGGTGAAAGGCATGTGGGCACCTTTCGGAGTTGTAATGACAGCACCAATTCCACTTCCTCTGGCGTTGACGGCCCCATTAAACATTAAAGTCCACTTTTCGTTTGGATCAGGTCCCTCCTCAACAACTGGCTCTTCACAGTCTTTCATCTTGAGGAACATGATGTCTTCATCTGGAAAGTCAAACTTCATCGGCTCATAATCATCAATCGGCTGCTGAGCAAGATAGTCTGATAGAATACTCCCTTTGATGGCTTTCTGGGATGTATACTAGATATTGTACTCTGTCAGTACCATTTGCCAACGAGCCACCCTTCCGGTGAGAGCTGGCTTCTCGAATATGTATTTGACTGGATCCATCTTGGAGATCAGTAGGGTTGTGTGAGACAGCATGTATTGTCTCAATCGCTTAGCAGCCCATGCAAGTGCACAACATGTCTTCTCAAGCATTGAGTATCTCGACTCGCAATCTGTGAACTTCTTACTCAAGTAGTAGATGGCATGTTCTTTCCTACCTGTCTCGTCGTGTTGACCGAGAACACAACCCATAGAATTGTCAAGTACTGTCAAGTACATAATCAGCGGTCTCCCTGGGACTGGAGGCATAAGGATAGGAGGATTCTGCAAATACTCTTTTATCTTCTCGAAAGCCCTTTGACAATCTTCATTCCACCTGATAGCCTGATCTTTCCTCAGCAATTTGAAAATTGGCTCACACGTGGTTGTTAGGTGAGAGATGAACCTTGCAATGTAGTTCAACCTCCCTAAGAAACTACGGACCTGCTTCTCTGTTCTTGGCTCAGGCATTTCCTGTATTGCTTTCACTTTGTCAGTGTCGCAACCTGAAAAATACAGTGCGCGAAAAAACAACCAGCGAAAGAAAATGACAGAAGAGTCGCCACCGTGCGTTATTCATCCCAAAGGAGGGAAAGGAAACGCTCGAAGTAAACCTGAAAAAGGAAAGGACAAGACGGGGTCTTGCAACCAAATCTTGGGTTCGGGAGTCGGTTATGCGAAGGGAAGGTATTAGCACCCCTACGCATCCGTAGTACTCTACGGGATCCACTTTTGTAGTTCTTATCTAAAGGGTGTGGGTTTATCTAATGTGTTATTTACTAAAAAAAGGGGGTTAAATGAAAATGACTCGCGCGGATGTCGCATCCACTGCATACGTATCTCATCTGAATATGAGAATCAGAGTCTTCGTAGCTCGGCTACCTAGGGGTTAAGGGTAATTGTGCTCGCTAAGACATCGCGTCTTATGCCTACGTATCTCATATGGCCTGAGAATCAGAGCAAAACGTAGTTCGGCTAACTACGGGGTTATGGAGTGGGTTTTGGACGAACGACGTTACTACGCAATCTACCGGATGCTCGACCTTTGGAGACTTACTCGCCTGTAGTAGAAGGAGTTAACGTGTTGCTTTGGGTTTTAGGGTTTGGGATGCTCAAGGGCAAAAAGGCAGTCCTTGACGAAGGAACCGCGCTACCTGCAGGGATACGAACACATACAAAACAAACATGTATAAAGTAAATGTGCCAACAAGGGGCTCAGAAGTAAATAAACAAAAGAAAACAAATGCCTCCTATCGAGGTCTTCCAGCTAAGAAAGCGATAAAATGCGGAAAAAAGGTAAAAGTACCACACGGATAAAGATCCGAAGTAACAGCAATTAAAGGAGTAAGAAACCCAAGGATCTCCCAAGCTAATGCCATCAAAGAAAGGTGAGTTAGTACAGGTAATCGGAATGAACCTCCAGGGGGTATCCCACAAATAAAGTGAGAAAACCATGCAAACCATCTCTGCAAGAGTCTGTGAGCCCTCACAAAAACTCAATAAAAGGGTTAGTGAAACACGATAAGCATTTTTTTCATGGATAACAGTATGGTTTCAGAAACCTCAAACCCTGTGGCATACATTTCAGAAATCATGTGATTAAACATTCAAGGCATAGGTTTCACCCATTCATGCATAATTAAACCCGTGGGCAAAAACATAATGAAATTCATCCATCATACCTCATACATTCAGATGATCCAAATTAAGAGCATAAAATCATGGGAATGAGGCAAACCTGATGGGAGAGATCGGTTGAAATCAAATGGCACGGCTGGGTTTGCAAGGCAATGTTAGGGTTTGCGTGAGATGAAAGTGTGTGAGTCAGATTGAATTTTTCAGAGCTGCCTGGGGGTTGCTCTGAGTTCTCTGTCAGGTTTCTCTCCAGGTTTTGTCAAGGGTTTTGTTTCAAGGAAACCTCAGAGTATTTTGCTTCTCTTCCTTTTTCTGTCTGATCTCCCTCTTTTATAACCTGATTTTCATGGCTTTGTGGGCTCAAATGAGAGAGGTCCAAGTCCAAGTTTTTTCTATTTTATTTTATTTTTTTATTTTTTTATTTTTTTTATTATAATTTTTTATTTTTTGTTTTTTTGTTTTTTTTATTTTATTTTTTGTTTTTTGTTTTTTTTTTTAAATAAAGTTTCTTGGATCTAATTCTGATTGACATGATGAAATGCAATATGAAATGCTAAATGAATGCATGAATGAGGAAGGCAAATTTTGGGGTGTTACAGCTGCCCCTATTCAATCATCAGCTAACCCGAGTAGGATGAAAGCGAACAGCTTATCAGACAAACGGGGTGAGCTGTGATTGAATACCAAAGACAGACCGAAAATTTGCGCTCCGAGAACACCACAAAAACGCGGAAATACACCGCGCTGTTTATTCTTCTTCCGATCCTCTGGCTGGATCTGAATCAGTCTTCTGGCTTAATCTGGAGTTTCGATCTCTGGCTGAACCTATACTCAATTTAGTCCTCTAGTTGGATATTAATTTTGATCCTCGGGCTGGATACGATTTTGATCTTCTGGCTAGATCTTCTTCGTTTCGATTCTCTGGCTGAATCTATTTCCTTTGATTCTCTGGCTGAATCTACTTCGATCTTCTGGCTAGATCTGAATTATTTCGATTCTCTGGCTGAATCTATTTCCGGTCTTCGAGCTAGACCTGACTTCGATCTTCTGGCTAGATCTTCTTCGATCTTCTGGCTAGATCTCCTTTGTTTCGATTCTCTGGCTGAATCTATTTTCTTTGATTCTCTGGCTGAATCTACTTCGATCTTCTGGCTAGATCTGAATTGTTTCGATTCTCTGGCTGAATCTATTTCCGGTCTTCGGGCTAGACCTGACTTCGATCTTCTGGCTAGATCTGGATTATTTTGATGATAAATTCCCATCATTAGGATCCCGCATCTGAGGCATGCGCTGGTTGACCCTCTTTTGAAATCTACACCCAACCTTCATATTAGATATGCAGCTTCGAGAATATTCCACTTTTGGGCCTCGTACATATTCTTCGGGCTAGAACATGTTGTAACGACTCCTCAATTAGACTTGGGCTTGTTGGGGAAATAAAGCTTGTAGGCGACTTCACTGGGGAATCTTCAAATTGAGCCTTAGGCTGGCTTACTGGAACACGATTCTCAGGCTGAATCTTCGAAATGACCCTCAGGCTGGATCACTGAAACACGATTCTCAGGCTGAATCTTCGAAATGACCCTCAGGCTGGATCACTGGAACACGATTCTCAGGCTGAATCTTCAAAATGAACCTCAGGCTGGATCACTCACGCTTGATCCTCTGGCTGGATCTCATGACCTTGGTTGTAAAGTAATTCTTCAGTCTGCTTGGAAGAACCTGTTTATCAGCTTATGTGTATGCTTGATATGATATGCATGCAAATGCAAATGTTATGCATGGTGTAAAAAGAAATCTGCTTGGGGAAGCAAACTCCGGTAGGGAACAGATCGCTGTATCAATCCTTGAATGCTCTGTGGGGAATTATCCGTCTGCCGGGACCAATGAGCCACCAAAAATAAATTGGTTGCTTGAAAAGTTGACCTTGCGGGGGGAGTATCAACTATGGAAACTTTGTTCGGCGAGGCTCTGTGAGGAGAGTCTGTGGGGAAAACACTTCCTGGGGAAATGTCGTAGGAAACGACCTTTGCTGGGGATATGAACTTGCTAATCGCCCTCAAGCTGGGGATTAACAAATCTGTTAAAAATAATTTGCTGGGGAATGAGATGAACACTGGGAACACCACCCTCTCATCTGTTGGTTATGCAACCACTCCGCTGTTGCTAGGAAGATACAGTCTGACACTGTCAACTCCGCTGGGGAACATGCTCTGCTGAGGAGAGACTTTGTCAACCGCTTGGGGATGAGGATTCATGACTTGGCATCCGGTTCCTGTGACCTGCAACCAAAAACACACGTATGCCTTGGGGGAATTACTCGGTTTGAATTCATCGTCCGGGATTAAGCACATTCAAAGCTATTTTAAATGTTTTCCTGTGCAAATCATCTACAAAAGCCACCATTATGTTCATATGCAATATGTTTTATCAAAAATTCGGACATTTTTGCAAACAAACTGATAAATGAAAAATAAAGAGGCTCTTTAACTGAATTATTCGACTCTTACTGGGGAGAAAATTTGTGCCAGGAATAGGCGAGGGTCTCAGGAAGCTGATCCCTGAAAAGAGGTGATCGCTATAAAAAGAGAACTATCCTAATGGCAATGGGGATACGGGGTCCCACCGAGTTTCGACTCTGCTATGGCTCGTATGTCCTCAAGACGCTCTGCTCATCTTGCTTTCTGAAGTGGATGATTAGTCGATCTTTAACCTTCGAAGATTTCCGGATTGAATGAAACGGTGATATAACACTGATGAACTCAGATCACAGTCATTCGCTTATTCCCTAACTTTTGCCTGGATCGCCCCCTTTTCGGGTTTTCAATCCACCGGGATACCCATTTTTGCCTGAGCCGCCCTTTTGGGTTTTCGACTCACCGGGTGTACTCTTTTTTTATATCCCTAATTTTTGCCCGAACCTCTTTATTCTTTTTTTTTTGGTTCGTCGGGATGCCCTTTTTTGCCTGGACTATTCTTTTTATCGTCCAGCGGGTCTATTTTATGCGAAGTATTTTTTTTAACTGCGTCTGAGTTAATAGGGGACGGGAATCCTTCGCCATCCATGGTTGTTAGCATCAAAGCTCCGCCATAGAAAATCCTTTTAAACACGTACGGACCCTCATAGTTCGGTGTCCATTTGCCCCTGTGATCTGTGTTGGGAGGAAGAAATCTTTTGAGTACCAATTCACCGACTTGATACCCCCGAGGGCGCACTTTCTGACCAAATGCTTTCTTCATTCGTCTCTGACCGAGATACGTCAATTCTGGGTACGTAGTTCCAGCATAGCACCTTAATCATCGAAGACAAGGTAAACAAAGCATCAGCAAATTGGTTTTCTTCAAAAGAAAGTCAACAATCTTCTCGTGTAGTCTCTGTAAGGAGCCAGATGAGGCTGAGGTGTATACCATTTCCCGTTGGTTTGATTGATGACCAAAGTTGAATCCCCGTATACATCCAGGGTTTTAATCTGTATATTGACGGCTTCCTCAAGTCTTAGGATACAAGCTTCGTATTCGGCTTCATTATTGGTGCAGGGAAAAGTTATTCTGGCACCAAATGGCATATGAACCCCCTTCCGGTGTGATCAACACTACACCAACTCCGCGACCATTGACGTGGACCGCCCCATCAAACATCATAACCCATTTGGATTCAGGGTCAGGCCCCTCCTCCGGGAGTGGTTCCTCTCAATCTTTCGATTTGAGAAACATGATGTCCTCATCAGGAAAGTCAAACCTCATAAGTTGGTAATCATCAATCGGTTGCTCTGCAAGATAGTCTGACAAGACACTTCCCTTGATGGCTTTTTGTGAAGTGTATTGGATGTCATACTCTGTCAGTATCATTTGTCACCTAGTAACCTTTCCGGTAAGTGCTAGCTTTTCAAAAATATACTTGACTGGATCCCTTTTTGATATCAATAGAGTCGTGTGAGTCAACATATACTGTCTTAGTCGGCGAGCAGCCCATGCCAAAGCGCGACAAGTTTTCTCGAGCAATGAGTATCTTTGTTCACAGTCGGTAAACTTTTGCTAAGGTAGTATATTGCATGCTCTTTTCGACCTGACTCGTCATGCTGACCGAGCACACAACCCATTGACCTTTCTAACACAGTCAAGTACATGATCAACGGTCTTTCCTCTCGGCCTGTAGACTTGCCCCGATCTTGATCTCTTTCTTGTCGTCTGCGGTACCAATGTTGACGGTCTCAATCACCTCCTGATAAGGTGTAATAGCTCGGTCCTCCTGTTTCAACAATCTGGCTAACCCTTCAGGCAATTCACAATCTTCCTCGGCCCCTTCTTCGGCTTAATAGATAGGATTGTCGAAGTCATACTTTGCCATAGCAGTGTCGTTAGTAGTGAGATCCGGGTGGTCCGCTCTGCATGATGGAGGATCATGCTTTACCTTAGAATGAGAGATTTTTTTTTGGAAAGAAAGAAAAAACGAAAAAAGAAACATTGCCATTTTTTTGTAAAAGTAGAAAAAAACTGAAAGAAAGAGAACACAAAATTGTTTGCAAAAGCCGTCCTTTATTGATGATAAAAATAATTGCGAAATGTAACTAAATGGATGGCCCTACAAATGAGCCGTTACACCTTGGGCAAAGTTTAAGACTTTATTATGCATGTAATAAAGGAAAACAATAAAAATTACTCTTTTAGTAGAGTAACCCGGACGGTTTTTTCAGACGACCAATTGTCGAGCTTTTCTCCCGGGACACACGGGCGAATCCAGCTATTTAAGTCACAGTCGCTGTCAGCCTTGTCTTCATCTGCAGCATTGACGATGTGGGGAGAAACCAAACCCCCGCTGGAGAGAGTACCGGTTTCATTCTTCTGAGATCCTGGAGCATACCCCAATTCAAACTTGTCTTCTTTGATGACTGACTCCACAAATTTGCCCCAGCCTTGGGCATTACCAGCTTTAACCACTTCGACAGCTTGCTTGTATGAAGAGATAGAAGTCCCAACCTTCTCAAACTCAGGTGAAAAGACAGCTTCGGGCGCGACCTCATTGATATTTATGGCTTCGAAGCCCTGACACAGCATCTCGTGCATCTCGCCGTCCATCTCTACATACTTAAATGTAGACAGGTGGCTAACAAAAATATCCTCTTCACCACAGACAGTGACGACCTGACCTTCTAGTTCATATTTGAGCTTCTGGTGGAGGGTAGAAGTAACAGCACCGACAACATGAATCCAAGGCCGACCTAGCAGACAGTTGTAGGCAGGCTGGATATCCATCACATAAAAGGTGCTCTTGAACACCTGCGGTCCAATCTTAACTGGCAACTCAACTTCGCCAAAGACAGCTCTCTTAGAGCCATCAAAAGCCCTCACAACTAAGTTACTTGGCCTCAGGATGGTGTCATCGCAATCCAACTTCATTAAGGCTTTCTTTGGAAGAACATTCAGAGAAGAGCCTGTATCAACCAAAACATGGGAAAGCATCACCCCTTTGCACTCCATTGTGATATGCAAGGCTTTGTTGTGATTCCTGCCCTTAGATGTCAGGTCATTATCGGTGAAACCTATCCCCCGACTAGCGTTTACATTGGAAACTACCGACTCCAGCTGGTTAACAGTTATCTCCAGTGGAACATAGGCCATATTCAGTACTTTCAACAAGGCTGCTCTGTGCGCCTCAGAGCACAGCAATAATGAGAGAATGGAGATCTTTGAGGGTGTCTGATTTAGCTGGTCGACTACCTTGTAGTCACTTTTCTTGATAATCCTCATAAACTCATCCACTTCCTTCTCGAATGCGGTCTTAGGAGGATCTTCCTCAGTAGTAACCTCTTCGGCGGCCATCTGTTTCCCTTTAGCCTTGGCAGCTGCCTCGGCTTCAGTATTTGCGCGTAATGTTGATGGTGCAAATAGGCGTCCACTGCGAGTGACGCCACCAACCCCTCCAACATTGTCTACAGCGGAGCTACCAATGTCAATGTCTTCTTCGTTAACTTTCTGCCCCTGGCAGTAGATATCAGCCCCATAGTGCCACGGGATAGCACTGTCTTTCTCATACGGAACGGGTCCTGGTATTGTGATGGTGATCGGACCAACCAAAGTCGGTTGAGGGCTGTCAGAGTAAATTGCAACTGGTGCTGAACTTTCGATGTTCACCGCTGCTGGTTCTGTACTTTCTGGGAAATATATTATTGTCGGAGGGAGTCTCTCGGGAACATATATTTCTTCAGGAGTGAAATTAAATGTCACCGTCGATACATCATTCTTCACTGGACGGGCCTGATCGAACTGAAGACAACCTTCATCTATCAGTTGCTGAATACCCCTTCTCAAACTGTCACATCCGTTTTCGGCAGCTTGACAATTTCTGCATTCTTCCCCACAGCCCGGGAAAATCTGTCCTTTCAGAAGTCGGTCTTTAACCACCGATAGCGAAGTCTTCACCTTAGTCACATCAGAAACCAAATTCAAAGTTTCCCCACTATCAACAGCATTAATCCTCTGCCCGCCGTGAGCCGGCATCGGGTTCTGGATAACATTAGGCACCGGAGCAAAATTGATAGCCTGGGCATCTCTCAAATCTTGTACCTTTAACTGGAGAGCCTTGCAATTATCTGTAGTATGGCCAGGTGCGTTGGAGTGAAAAGCACATCTGGCGTTGACATCATAACCTCTAGGCAAATTATTGGGATCGATTGGTGGGGCCAGAGTTCTCAACGTAACCAGATTCATGTTAATCAGCTTGGGAAGTAATACTGAATAAGGCATTGGGATTGGCTCGATGACCCGGTCCGTCTGCCTTGGACGTTGTTGATAGTGTCTCTGCTGACCCGGCATACACAACGCTTGCCTCGCCTTCTTTTCTTCGCTGACCGTTACCAGCAAACGGTCTCTTGGGACCTGATGAGTTGGAAGCACTATTGTCTTGAATTCGGCCCATCTTCAACAGACTCTCGATTCTTTCTCCAGCAATTACTATCTCTGCAAAGCTGATTGACGGGCAAGCAGCCAATCTCTCAATATAATTGCCTTGAAGAGTGTTCATGAACATGTCCGCCATCTCCCTTTCTGACATAGGGGGTTGGACGGACGCAACAATCTGTCTCCAACGCTGAGCATACTCTCTAAAGGTTTCCTTGGCAGTCTGAAACATACCTTGCAACAAGGTCCGATTTGGAGCCATGTCCAAGTTGTATTGATATTGCTTGACAAAAGCCTCTGCCAAGTCTTTCCAGCTCTTGATGGTAGTACGAGACAAATGAGAATACCATTCACGAGAAGCTCCAGTTAGACTGTCTTCAAAATAGTACATCCACATCTTTTCATCTTCCGTGTGAGCTCCCAACCTTCCCAGATAAGATTGGAGATGAGTGCGTGGGCAAGAAGCCCCGTTGTATTTCTCAAAAGTAGGGGGTTTGAACTTGTGAGGAATCCTTACTCCCTGAACCAGACCAAGATTTGTGACATCAAAGCCTAAGGAATTTTGAGACTCCAAATATTTGAGCTTCTCAGCAAGCTCATCCATACGGCGAGTGGTCTCGAGGGCCTCGTCGTGCAAAGAAAATTGATCATACTGATAATCTTCAGTAACGGGGCGCCCGTTAATCCGAATTCCTTGATTCACATTGTACCTTCTGCCAATACCATTTCCAACATTCCCTGTGTTGCCAACATTACCCGGGTTTCCATCAGCATTTGCGTTACCCGCGTTACCAGTGTTCACAGGGTTATCAGCGTTCCCAGGGTTACCAGGGTTTCCCTCAGCATTTGGTATCTCCACCTCCGGATCGGGTCTCGGTTGCTCAACCAATTCCCTCAGCTTTTCCTGGCCTTCTGCCATACCAGTCATCAATGTCATGAACTGATCCATCCTTTCACGCATATCAGCCAGCTCTTTATGTACTTGGTCCATCGCTAGCTGTGGACGATTTTCCTTTGTCGGGTACCTGTGGACTCGCTTGGGACCAATAACTGCCTGATACAGGGAACAAACATTAGACACTGCGGTGACACCTGCAAAACAGACAAGGGTTAATATGCATGGTATGCGATGCACTGCTTGTTCAGTTTTAAGGCACCCCCGTTTTGAAAGGGAATACCCTGCAATTGAATAAGCATGAGATGTTGGATGCAAATATGCAGATGATGTTATGCAATGCAAAGGCATGTCAATCAGAATTGATGGATCCGCTTGAACATCTGTCAGGTTGCACTGCCTGGAGAGAAATTCACTGAGGAATATAATACAAGATCAAAACTCTGCTCCAGAAAACCGAGTTGGTTGGAGGTTAAGGTTTCCTGAATTTAGCCCGCCCCTCACTGGTAGGTTCTAAGAACAGAAGTTCGTCAGCTTCAGCCCTTCAGTCGCGAATAATACGTTTACCACTGAAGGTTTGGTATTATTACGGGACAAAAGACCTCCATTGACTCCCCTCAACAGGACATCCTAATAGCAAGTTCCCAGTCTCGGGATCCTCGGATTGAGCAGCGAGAATGCGCCCACCAGAGCTAACATAATCACGTCTCGGAGGAGAGGCCTCGACTGAGTTCTCGGGAAATGGTCACCAGAGTCGACGATTTCTAGAGGAACATCCTGCCGTTACGGAACACCCGTAAGACATAATATATCCAAAAGAAACCTCGTCTGGGTGTGGTTCTTCACGAACGACTTAACGTAGCAACACGCCACGCAAGCCTCATGATTATCCACTCTAAAACCTGTGTGTATGCTCAAGCCTGGGTAATGGGCTTATCTCTCATAGAACACCCCATCCCAACAAACAAACAAACAAACAGATCCAACAGATACAACAGATGCATGCAAGCAGGTAAGCAAATAAAGGTACAAAAGCATGAACACCCAATAAACAAGAAATCACACAAGCTAGGAGGGACTCGCTTAGGGAAGATGGACCACCAAGAGGTCAACTTCTTTCAATCCCCGGCAGAGTCGCCAACTGTCGTAACCTGAAAAATACAGTGCGCGAAAAAACAACCGGCGAAAGAAAATGACAGAAGAGTCGCCACCGTGCGTTATTCATCCCAAAGGAGGGAAAGGAAACGCTCGAAGTAAACCTGAAAAAGGAAAGGACAAGACAGGGTCTTGCAACCAAATCTTGGGTTCGGGAGTCGGTTATGCGAAGGGAAGGTATTAGCACCCCTACGCATCCGTAGTACTCTACGGGATCCACTTTTGTAGTTCTTGTCTAAAGGGTGTGGGTTTATCTAATGTGTTATTTACTAAAAAAAGGGGGTTAAATGAAAATGACTCGCGCGGATGTCGCATCCACTGCATACGTATCTCATCTGAATATGAGAATCAGAGTCTTCGTAGCTCGGCTACCTAGGGGTTAAGGGTAATTGTGCTCGCTAAGACATCGCGTCTTATGCCTACGTATCTCATCTGGCCTGAGAATCAGAGCAAAACGTAGTTCGGCTAACTACGGGGTTATGGAGTGGGTTTTGGACGAACGACGTTACTACGCAATCTACCGGATGCTCGACCTTTGGAGACTTACTCGCCTGTAGTAGAAGGAGTTAACGTGTTGCTTTGGGTTTTAGGGTTTGGGATGCTCAAGGGCAAAAAGGCAGTCCTTGACGAAGGAACCGCGCTACCTGCAGGGATACGAACACATACAAAACAAACATGTATAAAGTAAATGTGCCAACAAGGGGCTCAAAAGTAAATAAACAAAAGAAAACAAATGCCTCCTGTTGAGGTCTTCCAGCTAAGAAAGCGATAAAATGCGGAAAAGAGGTAAAAGTACCACACGGATAAAGATCCGAAGTAACAACAATTAAAGGAGTAAGAAACCCAGGGATCTCCCAAGCTAATGCCATCAAAGAAAGGTGAGTCAGTACAGGTAATCGGAATGAACCTCCAGGGGGTATCCCACAAATAAAGTGGGAAAACCACGCAAACCATCTCTGCAAGAGTTTGTGAGCCCTCACAAAAACTCAATAAAAGGGTTAGTGAAACACGATAAGCATTTTTTTCATGGATAACAGTATGGTTTCAGAAACCTCAAACCCTGTGGCATACATTTCAGAAATCATGTGATTAAACATTCAAGGCATAGGTTTCACCCATTCATGCATAATTAAACCCGTGGGCAAAAACATAATGAAATTCATCCATCATACCTCATACATTCAGATGATCCAAATTAAGAGCATAAAATCATGAGAATGAGGCAAACTTGATGGAAGAGACCGGTTGAAATCAAATGGCACGGCTGGGTTTGCAAGGCAATGTTAGGGTTTGCATGAGATGAAAGTGTGTGAGTCAGATTGAATTTTTCAGAGCTGCCTGGGGGTTGCTCTGAGTTCTCTGTCAGGTTTCTCTCCATGTTTTGTCAAGGGTTTTGTTTCAAGGAAACCTCAGAGTATTTTGCTTCTCTTCCTTTTTCTGTCTGATCTCCCTCTTTTATAACCTGATTTTCATGGCTTTGTGGGTTAAAATGAGAGAGGTCCAAGTCCAAGTTTTTTCTATTATATTTTATTTATTTTTTTATTATTATTTTAATTTTTTTATTTTATTATTATTTTTATTTATTTATTTTATTTTTTATTTTTATTTTATTTTATTTTTTTTAAATAAAGTTTCTTGGATCTAATTCTGATTGACATGATGAAATGCAATATGAAATGCTAAATGAATGCATGAATGAGGAGGGCAAATTTTGGGGTGTTACAGCCAGGATCCACCTCAATCCCTTTTCTGCTAACAATAAAACCCAGCAATTTTCCCGATCTCACCCCGAAAGTGCACTTGTTCGGATTAAGTCTCAGTTTGAATTTTCTTAACCGTTCAAACAATTTCTGCAGATTCACCAAATGTTCTTCTTCTGTCTGAGATTTGGCAATCATATCGTCCACATAAACCTCGATTTCATGATGAATCATATCATGGAACAGAGTCACCATAGCTCGTTGATATGTTGCTCCGGCATTTTTCAAACCAAACGACATCACCTTGTAGCAGAAGGTGCCCCATGGGGTTATGAAAGTTGTCTTTTCCATGTCCTCTGGTGCCATCTTGATTTGGTTATAGCCAGAAAAGCCATCCATGAAGGAGAATACCGAGAACTGAGCTGTATTATCCACCAAAACGTCGATGTGAGGTAATGGGAAATCATCTTTAGGGCTAGCTCTGTTCGGATCCCGGTAGTCGACACACATCCGTACCTTTCCATCCTTCTTAGGTACTGGGACGATGTTTGCAACCCATGACGGATAATTGGTGACTGCTAGAAACCCTGCATCCAACTGCTTTTGCACTTCTTCCTTTATCTTGACAGCCATCTCTGGTCTTGTTCTTTTGAGCTTCTGCTTGACCGGAGGACAACCTTCTTTGAGAGGCAAGCGGTGTACCACGATGTCTGTGTCCAGCCCGGGCATGTCCTGATAAGACCAGGCGAAGATGTCAACGTATTCTTGCAGCAATTCAATCATCCCTTTCTTCACATCATCTCCCAAAGCAGCCCCTATCTTGATTTCTCTCTTGGCGTCCTCGATGCCGAGATTAATCACTTCAGTAGGCTCTTGATACGGTTGAATGACCCTTTCTTCCTGTTTTAAGAACCTGGCAAGTTCTTCAGGGAGTTCATAGTCTTCATCACCCTCTTTTTCAGCTTGAAAGATTGGATTTTCAAAGTCGAAGCGAGCCATAGCAGAACCGTTATCAATAGGATCCGATGACGTGCATCTGCATGAGCGATGGTATGTGCTTATGAGTGTGAAAGAAAAAAGTGGAAACTAAACAAAACATTGCCATTTTTTTTTGTTTTGAAAAACTGCAAAAATAGAAAGATAGGGAACGAAATATTTGAATGCAAAAAGACGTCCTTTATTTATGATAAAAAATGCAAGTGTCACATAGATGAGCCCTACAATGAGTCATTACGTCCTGGGCGGAACATAAGACTTGGACATGCATGAATAAACAAAGAAAATTACTCCTTCAGAAAAGTGACTTGGACAATCTCCTCAGAAGACCAATTGTTGATGACTTCACCCGGGATCCTCGGACGCACCCAGTTGTCGATGTCGCAATCACTATCCCCATCTTCATTGTTGACCGCAGAGACCTGGCTGGGAATCACAAAATTAACAGGAACAACATCTGCGAATTCATCAGTAGCATCTTCAAACACTTCTTCCTCAACCCCTTCCACAGACTCTTGGACAGACAAATCTTCAACCTGGAGGATACCTTTGTCGAGCAAGGCCTGGATACCCTGTTGTAGCTTCAAACAACCTCCACTCTGAGTGGCACAATCCAAACAATCCTTCCCAAAACCGGGGAAAACATCGGCCTTCAGCAAGCATCCTTTGACATCCAACAATGGAGTCTTCAACTTCAACACATCCTTAATGGACTTGGCTTTTCCTTCCATCATATTAATGTTTGCACCACCATGCTGCGGCATGGGATTGTTGACGACATTAGGAGCCGGTGCAAGGTTGATGGCTTTTGAATCTATGAGGTCCTGAACTACGTGCTTAAAAGCTTTGCAGTTCTCAATGTTATGGCCAGGTGCCCCAGAGTGGAAGCTACACCTAGCGTTGGCGTCGTAACCCACCGGAAGTCTACCAACAGGAGGAGCCAGAGTGCGCAATTGCACAAGTTGTAGTTGTTGAAGACTAGAAAGCATTTGAGCGTACGACATTGGAAGGGTGTCGAAACGCCGGTCCATCATCCTTTTCCTCTGTTGATAGGCGAGTCTGTTACCCGGTTGTTGCTGCTATTGGTACTGAGCTGGTTGAAGTTATGGTTGTTGTTGTTGTAGTGGTGCTGCAACTGGAATGGTCACAGCCGTAACATACGGTTGTTGATGATAATTCTGGAAACTGTTCCTTCTAACACCTCTGTTTTGATAGGAAGTCAAAGAATTCACTCCCCCCTCTCTCTGCTTATGCCCTCCAATGAACGACTTTTTTACCCCTGATGAAGATCCAACTCCATTTTGGATCTTGCAGGTCTTCAGGTAATTCTCCACCCTCTCTCCGGTAGAGACCACATCAGCAAAGTTGGAGGCATTGCACCCCACCAGACGCTCCAGATAAGGTCCAGGCAGCGTATTCATGAACATGTTGGCCATTTCTTTTTCCAACATAGGAGGCTGAACACGGGAAGCTATCTCCCTCCAGCGTTGAGCGTATTCCCTGAAGCACTCATTGCTTTTAAGAGACAAATTCTGAAGTTGAGTTCTGTCCGGAGCCATGTCTGCATTATACTGATACTGCTTTACGAAAGCCTCCGCCAAATCCCTCCAGCAGCGGATATGGGCTCTGTCCAGCCTCATATACCATTCCAAGGATGCCCCAGCTAGGCTATCCTGGAAGAAGTACATAAGTAGCTTCTCGTCATCAGAGTATGCAACCATTTTACGGAAATAGGCTTGCACGTGAGTTTTGGGGCAAGAGCTGCCATTGTATTTGTCAAAGACCGGGACTTTGAATTTCGGTGGAACTCTCACACCTGGGACCAGCCCCAAGTCAGCAACATCTACTCCCAGAGGATTCTGTCCTTCCACAGCTTTCAGCCTCTCCTCTAATCTTCTAAACATGGGGTCCATGCCATGGCCCATGCCAAAGTCTTCCTGAAGTATGGGGAATTGATCGGCCTGATCATCATGGACGAGCTGTTGATCAAGGTTGACATGTGGGATCGGGATAGGCCCCGGTCCATTGGGACCATTAGCCTCTCCAGCTGGAGGATCATCCAATGTCTCTGGTTGAGTAGCGGCGGGATTCCTCTGCATCATTTGTCTGAGCTCTTGTTGTCCCTGAGCCACCCCTTGAACCACATCCATGAATTGGGTCATGCGGATCCTCATCTCAGCGAGCTCTGCTTGTACACCTTCCATTGCTCTCTGGTGGTTTCTGCGGGTACCGTACCGGTGAATGCCTGGGTCAGCTATCCTGCTGATGGAACACCAAACAACTGAGAACACTGTGGCGGTACCTGTTATGCAAGACATGCTATGGATATGCAAATGCAATGACATGTTTATCAAATCCAAAAGGTATTCTACCCCCTTGATTCCAGTCTCTCATCAGATAAAATATCCCTTTTAAAAAGTACCAGAAAAACCCCGACTAGAATCAAGAAGAAGATATAAACCCCACAGAAATGGATAAACATGTGTTAAATGATATGAATGCAGAATGATGTGATGCAATGATGTGAATGCAATGCAATGGCATGGAAATCAGGATTGCAGGATCCGCTTGAACATCTGTCAGGTTGCACTGTCTGAAGAGAAACCCACTGAAGAATATAATATAAGATCAGATCTCTGCTCCAGAAAACCGGGTTGGTCGGAGGTTAAGGTTTCCTGAATTTAGCTTGCCCCTTACTGGTAGGTTCTAAGAACAGAAGTTCGTCAGCTTCAGCCCTTCAGTCGCGAATAATACGTTTACCACTGAAGGTTTGGTATTATTACGGGACAAAAGACCTCCATTGACTCCCCTCAACAGGACATCCTAATAGCAAGTTCCCAGTCTCGGGATCCTCGGATTGAGCAGCGAGAATGCGCCCACCAGAGCTAACATAATCACGTCTCGGAGGAGAGGCCTCAACTGAGTTCTCGGGAAATGGTCACCAGAGTCGACGATTTCTAGAGGAACATCCTGCCGTTACGGAACACCCGTAAGACATAATATATCCAAAAGAAACCTCGTCTGGGTGTGGTTCTTCACGAACGACTTAACGTAGCAAAACGTCACGCAAGCCTCATGATTATCCACTCTAAAACCTGTGTGTACACTCAAGCCTGGGTAATGGGCTTATCTCTCATAGAACACCCCATCCCAACAAACAAACAAACAGATCTAACAGATACAACAGATGCATGCAAGCAGGTAAGCAAATAAATGTACAAAAGCATGAACACCCAATAAACAAGAAATCACACAAGCTAGGAGGGACTCGCTTAGGGAAGATGGACCAGCAAGAAGTCAACTTCTTAGTGTCCCCAGCAGAGTCGCCAGCTGTCGCAACCTGAAAAATACAGTGCGCGAAAAAACAACCGGCGAAAGAAAATGACAGAAGAGTCGCCACCGTGCGTTACTCATCCCAAAGGAGGGAAAGGAAACGCTCGAAGTAAACCTGAAAAAGGAAAGGACAAGACGGGGTCTCGCAACCAAATCTTGGGTTCGGGAGTCGGTTATGCGAAGGGAAGGTATTAGCACCCCTACGCATCCGTAGTACTCTACGGGGTCCACTTTTGTAGTTCTTGTCTAAAGGGTGTGAGTTTATCTTGTGCTATTTACCCAAAAAAAAGGGTTAAATGAAAATGACTCGCGCGGATGTCGCATCCACTGCATACGTATCTCATCTGAATATGAGAATCAGAGTCTTCGTAGCTCGGCTGACCTATGGGTTGGGGGGATGTGTGCTCGCTAAGCCATCGCGTCTTATGCCTACGTATCTCATCTGGAATGAGAATCAGAGCAAGCCGTAGTTCGGCTAACTACGGGGTTATGGAGTGGGTTTTGGACGAACGACGTTACTACGCAATCTACCGGATGCTCGACCTTTGAAGACTTACTCACCTGTAGTAGAAGGAGTAAACGTGTATTTAGGAGAAGAAAAATCAATGAAGGGTTAGGGTTTGGTGAACTCATGCAAAAAGGCAGTCCTTGACGAAGGAACCTGTAAAAAACACACACAAAAACATTGCCTTCTATCGAGGTCTTCCAGCTAGGAGAGCGGTAAAATGCAGGAAAAATGTAAAAGTACCACGCGGATAAAGATCCGAAGTAACAACAGTTAGAGGAATGGGAAACCCAGGGATCCTTCCAAGCTAAACATCATCAAAGAAAGTGAGTCAGTACAGGTAATCGGAATGAAACCTCCAGGGGGTATCCCACAAATAAAGTGGAAAACCACGCAAGTTATCCCTGCAAAAGTCATGTGAGCCCTCACAAAAACTCAACAAAAGGGTTAGTGAAACACGATAAGCATTTTTTTCATGGATAACAGTATGGTTGCAGAAACCTCAAACCCTGTGGCATACACTTCAGAAATTAAACGATTAAGCATTCAATGCATTATTTATATATTCATACATAATTATAAACCTGTGGGCAAAAACCTAATGAAATTCATCCATCATACCTCAAACATTCAGAGTATTCAACTTCAAAGCACAAAGGTAATGGGAATAAGGGCAAACCTGATTGGAGAGCTTGATTGAAATTGAGTTGCACCCGTGAGGTTTACAAAACAATCTTTAGGGTTTATGTGAGGCAGAGGTGATTCTGTGTAGTTGAGTTCCCTTCAGGGTTTGGAGGCTGCTCTGAACTCTGTTAGCTCTTCTCTCACTATCTTTTTCCTCAGGGTAATAGGAATAGAAATCCATATTTGTTTCACTGAAACTCTAGTATTTATAGCCTAATATTGGTAGCTTAGTGGGCTTTTGAGAGAGGTCAAAGTCTGAGATTTTTTCTTTTATTTATTTATTTATTTATTTGTTTTTTATTTTTATTTATTTATTTATTTTATTTTTTAAATAAAGTTTCTTGGATCTAATTCTGATTGACATGATGAAATGCAATGTATCTAATGTTAAATGACCTAAAAATGAATGCATGCATGAGGTGTAAAGCGTATGCTTCCAGGAAAAATGAAGGGTAAATTTTGGGGTATTACACTTGGCTTATGCGATAGCACCATTGTTATCACAGTAGAGACCAATGGGATCCACAATGTTAGGAACTATGCCAAGTTCACTAATGAACTTTTTGATCCAAACAACTTCCTTTGCTGCACTTGAGGCAGCAATATACTCGGTCTCGGTTGTAGAATCAGCAACTGTATCTTGCTTTGAACTTTTCCAGCTCACAGCGCCATGGTTTAAGCAAAACACATAACCAAATTGCGATCTAAAGTCATCCTTATCTGTCTGGAAGCTAGCATCGGTGTATCCAATTACAGCCAACTCTTCCTGACCTCCATATATCAAGAATGAGTCCTTAGTCCTTCTTAAATACTTAAGGATATTCTTGACAGCTACCCAGTGAGCATCACCAGGATCAGATTGGTACCTACTCGTTGCACTTAAAGCATACGAGACATCTGGTCGAGTACATAACATTGCATACATGATAGATCCTATTACAAATGCATATGGAATCTTATTCATGCGGTCCCTTTCTTCCTTAGTTGAAGGGGATTGTGTTTTTGATAGACACATGCCATGTTGCATAGGTATGAATCCTTTCTTGGAATTATGCATATTAAAGCGTCTCAGCACTTTGTCTATGTACGTACTCTGACTTAGGCCAAGCAGTTTTGTGATCTATCTCTATAGATTCTGATTCTTAATATATAGGCTGCTTCACCTAGGTCCTTCATCAAAAAGCATTTCCCCAACCAAGACTTTACTTGTTGCAGGGTAGGGACATTGTTTCCAATGAGTAATATGTCATCTACATATAATACCAGGAAAACGATCATGCTCCCACTAACCTTCTTGTAGACACAAGGCTCATCTTCGTTCTTGATGAATCCATATTGTTTTACTGTTTCATCAAAACGAAGATTCCAGCTTCTGGAAGCTTGCTTCAATCATAGATTGATCTTTGTAACTTACATATCTTTTGGGCTTCCTCTGGTATGTCAAATCTTCAGGCTGTGTCATGTACACATCCTCAAGAAGATTTACATTAAGGAAAGCAGTTTTGACATCCATCTGCCATATTTCATAATCATGATATGCAGCGATAGCAAGTAAAATCCGAACAGATTTAAGCATTGCAACTGGTGAAACGGTTTCATCATAGTCAATCCCATGAATTTGTTTATATCCTTTTGCAACCAGTCTTGCCTTATAGGTATGTACCTTACCCTCCATGTCAGTCTTCCTTTTGAAGACCCACTTGCATCCTATAGGGTTAACTCCTACAGGAGATTCTACCAAGGTCCAAACCTGATTTGTGTACATGGAATCCATTTCAGATTTCATGGCTTCTACCACTTCTCAGACTCGGGACCAGTTATGGCCTCTTGGTAGGTCACAGGCTCATCTTGATCCATGAGTAATACATCACCTTGATCAGTTATGAGATATCCATATCTCTCAGGTAGTTGACGTATCCTGCTTGACCTACGTTGGTCTTGTTCTACTTGAGCAGGTTGCTCTTCCACAACTACTTGTGTTTCCTGCTCTAATTCCTCCATAGGTGTATCTATGCTTTGTGATTCTTGAATTTCTTCAAGCTCTACTTTCCTCCCACTGGTTCCTTTGGAAATAAAACCCCTTTCTAGGAAAACTCCAGTTCGAGCGACAAATACTTTGCCCTCAGAAGGATTGTAGAAATAATACCCTCTTGTTTCTTGAGGATACCCCACAAATAAGCATTTGTCAGATTTGGGCTCAAGCTTAGTTGAAATTTGTCGTTTTACATAAACTTCGCAACCCCAAATCTTCATGTAAGACATATGTGGTTTCTTACCACTCCATATTTCATATGGTGTCTTCTCAACCTTTTTGGATGGAACACGGTTAAGTGTGTAAGCTGCTGTCAATAGTGCATGTCCCCAAAAGGAGTTTGGAAGATCGGCGTGACTCATCATGGATCGGACCATGTCTAATAGGGTTCGATTTCTTCTCTCAGATACACCATTCCATTGGAGGTGTTTTAGGAGGAGTAAGTTGGGATAGGATCCCACACTCTTTCAGATGGTCATCAAACTCTAAGCTCAAATACTCACCACCTCGATCTGATCGAAGAGTTTTAATATTCTTACCTAGTTGGTTTTGTACTTCATTCTTGAATTCCTTGAACTTTTCAAAGGACTCTGGTTTGTGTTTCATTAAATACACATAACCATATCTACTGAAATCATCAGTAAATGTGATGAAGTACTGAAAACCTCCTCTGGCTGGTATGTTCAGTGGTCCACATACATCAGTATGTATGAGGGCCAAAAGATCATTAGCTCTTTCACCTTTTCCTGTGAATGGAGACTTTGTCATCTTTCCAATTAAACAAGATCTGCATGTCTCATATGATTCATAATCAAAAGAGTCCAAAAGTCCATCTTTATGGAGTTTGGAAATGCGTTTCTCATTTATATGGCCTAATCGACAATGCCAAAGGTAAGTTGGATTTAACTTGTTAGGTTTCATCCTTTTAGTATTAATGTTACAAATAGGCATTTCGAGATCAAGGACATATAGTCCATTGCTCATTTGTGCAGTAGCATAGAATATATCATTCAAATAAATTGAGCAACAATTGTTCTTTATTATAAATGAAAAACCAAACTTGTCCAAACAAGAAATGGAAATAATATTCATGCTAATTGCAGGTACATAATAACAGTTCTCTAACTGAATTATTAAACCACTAGGTAAAGTCAATACATAAGTTCCTACGGCTAAAGCAACAACCTTTTCTCCATTGCCAACTCGTAGGTCAACTTCATCTTTTGCCAAATCTCTACTTCTTTTTAGCCCCTGCACATTTGTACAAATGTGAGAACCACATCCAGTATCTAATACCCATGATGCAGAAGTAGATAAATTTATTTCGATAACAAAAATACCTGAAGTTGAAGTCTCTACTTCATTCTTCGTATCTTCCAAGTACTTTGGGCAGTTCCTCTTCCAGTGTCCGGTCTTACCGCAATGGAAGTAGGTGCTTGCCTTTGCTATGCCTCCACTAGGCTTCAAAGCAGCAACAGTGGGTCTGGGTTTAGCAACTTCCTTGCCTTTCCCTTTATCACCCTGCTTGGTGGGCCTTTTGTTTTGTCTCTTTCCATTTCCGATCATCAGAATGGACTTCCCTTTTGACTTCAGGTTCTGCTCAACAGTTCTTAACATGCCTAGCAGTTCAGGAAGCGATTTGTCCATGTCATTCATATTGAAATTTAGGACAAATTGACTGAATCTATCTGGCAACGATTGCAAGATCAAATCAGTCGCAAGTTCCTTTCCGAGGGGAAAACCCAACCTTTCAAGGTTTTCTACATACCCAATCATCTTGAGCACATGGGGACTTACATGGGCTCCCTCAGCTAACTTGCTTTGAAAAAGGGCTTTTGAAACTTCAAACCTTTCATGCCTTGCTTGCTCTTGATAGAGCATCTTCAGGTGTTCGGTCATATCGAACGCTGTCATGTTCTCATGTTGCTTTTGCAATTCTGAGTTCATGGTAGCTAGCATGAGACAAGCAGTTTCATTGGCATCATCGACATGCTTCTTATAAGCATCTCTTTCTGCCTTAGGTGCAGAACTAGGAGGTTCCTCTTCAGGAACAGGTTTCTCCAAGACATACAACTTTTTATCATGTTTGAGGATAATCCTCAGGTTTCGGTGCCAATCCAGAAAATTTGTCCCAGACAATTTTTCTTTGTCAAGGATTGATCGCAAGATGTTGTTAGAGGTGTTTATTGCCATGGTAATCTACATAAGAATTAATGAAAATATAAGTATCAATAACATATTTAATTAGGCCTTTAATTAAATATGCTCCCACTATTTTACTCAAAACAAATGACCCTCATCATTTGATTCGGAAAATCCCGTTGGAAGATTTTCTAGTGGGTCGAGATCCATATTTCACTTCGTTCTAAGTCCGCGTAGGCGGATTACACAGAACTAGGTTATTTAGGTAGGAACTCCTTCCAATTGTATCTAATACAATTCTCGAAAATTTCAGTTGGGTGAATAACTCCTTATTCCAATCCATCATATGGATCATTCCCAACTCTTGCTTCTAAACATATATAATCTTATTATATTTGTTTAGTTAAGTTTGACACATTGTTTTAGCAATTGGATATTACAATTATCCCATCGCACCTTACTAATATAGAATATGCACCCCGCGTAGGTGAAACCTACATTATTTGATACTAGTCTTGATGAGTGCTAAAACTTGGAAAGTATAAACTTAATATTTTAGTTTGAGGGAATTGCAATTGTTCTGATCTCACCGACTTATTTATCATATAAATCGTCTCTCACATGCATCAACATATATTCACATGCATCAACATACATACACATGCATCAACATACACAATGAAACAATTATGGCCCCTAGCGCAATTGTTCTCCCAAGCCAATGAGAGAACCTAAGCTAACCTAATAACGATCTAAGCTTCTCCAAGCAAGATCTTCAAGGTTGTCCTCCTTTGATATTGAATTCTTCTCTGTCTTCATAACATTGTCCTCCTTTGACATTGAATTCTTCTCTTTCTTCATAACATTACATTTCATAAGAAACTCGTTTTACATACGAGGGATTAAGATGAGAAAAGAAGTTACATTAAGAGATTAAAAGGAGAGGCACGACTCGCAGGTCGTATTTTAAAACCCAAAACAAAATAAAGGATAACTAAGGTCATAACTGATCACCACAAGACAATAATAATAAACACATTATTATTAATTTTAATTCCTTTAATTACTTACAACCAAATTAAATTTCGGCGACCGATCACACTACCCAGAGTTAGCCGGGGGTCCGCTGCCCCGTCAATGGGAACGGGTGTTCCGCTGCCTGGTCAGCGAACGGTGTTTTGCATTGACACAACTTTTGCGCAGTCACAAAACATAAACCCCGAGAATTCTGACTCTATGAGTGTGACGACCGTCACAGGCCCATGACAAACGTCACGCGGCCAAAAACAGAAACGCCTAGAATTCTGGATCTGTGAATGTGACGACCGTCACGTCCAGCTTGTTACGATCGTCACATGTCCATGACGATCGTCACGCGGCCAAAAAACCAGCGCCTTGAAACAGTCAACAAACGTGTTCCAACAAGCCCTAAATTCACATCTCCTTGACGGCACAACCCTTGCGCCGTCACTAACCCTAATGCACCAATTTTAGACCGTCAAACACACCTCGATTGTTGATTCAGTATGATTGATCAACATGTCATTGCTTCACCATACTAATATTGGATTCTGAAGCAAATGACCATTGGTCGCTCAAAGGAAAACAACCATTTAGTGTTTGAATGAACGAAACAGAAACAGTATGTCATATATACCGTACTTTGCATTAGGATTACTTATATCATATATAAGTTGATCGGTCTCAATTGCGTAACCTATGGACGATCGATGTATCGCTGCTTCACCATACTAATGTCGGTTCCGAAGCATAGTCAACATCAATCATCCAACTCGTACACTCATGATGCCAAATTTAATTACCCGTTTAATTAATTGATTCATTCTGTCTTTTAATCATATTAATACAGAAATTAAACAACTATCCGATTCATGGTTTCATAAGTGGCTCTGATACCACTGAAGGAGAATTGCGGTCCAAAACGCAACGGAAATTAAAATTTTCTCCTTTAGAGATCCTTAAGAATGTTCATGATCAGTGATAGAATATTTACCTCTTGTGATGATTGAAACCTTTGGTGCAGACCTCTTGTGACGATCAAAACCTTTGATGCAGATCCACAAAATGATCACGAACGTTGAACGATGACAACGTCTCTACTCAGTCCACACAAATAGATTCCTTCAATCTCAGTGCTAGCTGGTACGAATGAAGGCTTTGAGTGAGAGAGAGAGAGAGAGAGAGAGAGAGAGAGAGAGAGAGAGAGAGAGAGAAAACGAAAATAATGCAACCGCAAATAATGCTTCTGCACAAGGGTTCTATTTATAGAACCACTTGTGTGGGCTTCAAGTTAAAAGCCCACTTAAGTGTATTTTGGCCCATATCTTATAATATGCCCAAAATCACTTAAGCACACGATACCTTACCATATTTCGTATTCTACTTAAGTACATTGTACCTTACTGTAAGACCCCAATTTTGACCCTAAGATCCCTCATGGCATCATAACATTGCATTTACATTGCCTCAAGGATCTTTAGCATCTTGGTTCCCTTTGCCTTTGGGTGGGACTCCTTGTGATTGGTTTAAGATCACCAAGCATGCTTGAATTATACATCATTGATTCTCTTACTTTTGTTTACTAACCAAAAGCACAAAAATGTGTCACTAACATCTTTTGTTTGAAGCTTGAGTATCATCCAAGACACTTTGTGTGTTCTATTTAGATGATCAGTCAACACAAGGGAATGGCTTGAGATACTTCCAACAGGTTCAAATGGGGTCTATTCATCAGTCAAAACGTTAATCTTGAAGGAGCAAAAGTTTGTTCATGAGCTGTCATGCTCGCTAGGCGAGCAGAATGGGTCGCCTAGCGAGTCCCAAGAAAAGCCACCAGAATCACCTACGCTCAGAGGAATTTCTTGAACTGTCATACTCGCTAGGCGAAGCCCACGTGTTTAAAAAAAATAATAATAATAAATAAATAAAATATAACAGAAATTTTTTGGACTTGGGTCTCTCTCATTTAAGCCCACATGTCCACAAAAATCAGGTTATAAATTCAGAGTTTCAGTGAAACAAAATGTCATTCTATTCCTATTACCCTGGCAGGGAAAAAGATAGTGAGAGAAGAGCTAACAGAGTTCAGAGCAACCTCCAGAGACTGAAGGGAACTTATCGGCAAAGAACCAATTCCCTCTCATATAAACCCTCAGATTGCTTTGCAAACCCAACAGGGCAATTCAATTTCATTCAATCTCTCCAGTCAGGTTTTCCTTATTCCCATTACTTTATGCTTTTAATTTGAATGCTCTGAATATATGAGGTATTATGGGTGAATTTGATACCCTTTTGATGCATGTGTTTGACAAGAGGTTTAGGCCTCCTACCCTTGGTTGCTTTTGTGAGCTTTTTGTGAATTTTAATGGGGCATGATTCATGTGGTTACATTTTGATTTGGGGGCAACTCTTGATTACCCTATCTTGTTTCTCTAACCTGTTTGTTGAGTTTTTTTGTGAGGGCTCACATGACTCTTGCAGAGATGGCCTGGTGTTCCACTTTATTTGTGGGATGCCACCTGGAGGTTTATTCCGATTACCTGTACTGACTCGCTTTCTTTAATGGTGCTAGCTTGAGAGATCTCTGGGTTTCTTACCTCTTTATTTGTTGTTTCTTCGGATCTTTATCCGTGTGGTAGATCTCTTAACCCCCTTTATCTTTCCCGCATTTTACTACTTTTTGCCTAAATACCTCCATGAAGAGGCAATTGACGGATAAAAGGGATCAATAGTCAATCCCCCGTTATTCAGTGCGTCGTTCTTTAAGATCACACTACGCGTCGATGCTTCAGAACAAAAACCCCAGATCTCTTGTCCGGTCGGTCAGTGGAGAGGGTTCCACCTTTCTGAACCCCCACTTTTGTCATGAGCTCACATTGTCCAGGGTTAAGAGCTATGAGGTCTTATCCTCATTACCCCTTTTTGCATGAGCATCCCTAAACACCCCAAACTCATTGATTTTTCTTCTCCTAAGAACACGTTATCTCCTTCTACTATAGGCGAGTAAGTCTCCAAAGGTCGAGCATCCGGTAGATTGCATAGTAACGTCGTTCACCCCAAAACACAACCCTTACCCCATAGGTGGTCGAACTACGTTTTGCTCTGATTTTCATCCCAGATGAGATACGTAGGCATAAGACGAGATATCTTAGCGAGCATACTCCTCTTTAACCCATAGGTAGCCAAGCTACGAAGACTCTGATTCTCAGATTCAAATGAGATACGTATGCAGTGGATGAGACACCCTTGCGAGTCATTTTATTTTGACCCTTCTTTTAGTAAGTAGTACATTAGATAAACATACACGCTTTTCTCATCCCTTCAATCATGTTTGCACAAATAAATTTTCACAAAAACAATAACCTTTGCAACAAATGTGAAAAGGGCTCCCTAGGAGTACCTAGGATGCTTTGGGTGCCTAATACCTTCCCATTGCATAACCAACCCCCTTACCCAGATCTCTGACATTTTTACTAGTTTTTGATTCGATAAAACTTTTAGGTTTTTGTTCGCTTTCTAACCATTCCTTTGGATAAATAGAAGTGCGGTGGCGACTCGACTTGTATGATTTACCTTGGATTTAGTCAATATCTCTAATGGTAACGAATACCCCGCTACAGAAAAGTGGCGACTCTGCTGGGGAAATAGATATCCTAGTGGGTTTTGCCTACTTTTCATATTTGTTGTATTGTATTGTCTTGTGACATATTTTTGTGCAATTTGGAATTATTGTATTGTATGTAATGATTGAATTGCTTGAATATTAATTCCTTGTGTGCTTGGTCATCTTTGTGAGATGAGTTCTATACCCGGACTCGAGTGCACTTAGGATAGGAGAATGGAATAGTCTTGTCGACTTGTGTGGAGTTATTCCTTAGCAAGTTGACTTGCAAGCCCATTCACTTGGTAGAGGTTACGTTGGGATCAATAATGTCACACAAGTAAGTTGTGGTTAGACATTACTCTTTCCAATATAGACCTTAGACGCTAATGACCTTAGTTTACCAAGCCCATCTTAGCCTATTCGTAGGATGTAGTGCGAAAGTCGTTCAAGTGTAAGATTTGATACGATTGTTACGCGATACTACACTCATAAGAGTCTCTCTTGAGAATATTCTCGGAATACGAGTAGTCGTTTCTCCAATAATATCCGAAAGATGGGATGATGACTATGGGAACCTCTTGTAGAACATGTTTGGCAGGTTTAAACCCTAGTACACTCCCTTTTGGGTGGTTCTTAACCTAACTCCATGCTCGTGACTTACAACAAACCCTTGATTCATGGTTGATCCGTTCATGAATCCTTAATATCAATGGAACTTGGGTGTTGATAAGGTGTAAACCATAATCCACCAAAATGGATGATTGATATTAAGGATAACATGATCCATCCCATGACCTTTGTTTGGTGTGTTTTGCTTGATCCTTGAGTGTGATTGTTGCATTCATGCATTCATGCACCCATTTGCATCCATATCATCAATAAATAAGAAAATTTTCAAGGAACTTAAGGGGTTTATTTGCAAAATTTTCAGACATGGAAATACAAAGAAGTACAGTTTCAGACAACCAGACTCGAAAGAGTTAAGGAATCTGACATCCTATGTATTAGATCATTTGGGTTTCAAGGCTCGTTTTGGGAAGCTTCTTCCTCTTCTGACTACTCAGGTGGATGAAGGATTAGTGAGTGTATTGGTGTAGTTTTATGATCCCTTGTACCGTTGCTTCACGTTTCCGGATTTCTAGCTTTTGCCTACCCTTGAGGAGTATGCTTACCTTGTGGGTATACCTATTCTAGACCAGTTGTCGTTCAGTGGCTTGGAGAGTATTCCTACTTCTCAAGAGATAGCTGACATGTTACACATAGATGAATCTCTGGTTGGTGCTCATATGACTACCAAAGGTGGAATTCAAGGTCTCCCTTCTGAGTTCCTCATTGCTCAAGCTACTATATATGGGAAGGCCATGAGTGAGGATGCCTTTGAAGCCATATTTGTACTTCTCATCTATGGATTGGTATTGTTCCCCAACATCGACAAGTTTGTGGATGTGAACGCTATTAGGATCTTCTCTACTCTTAATCCCGTTCCGACTCTGTTGGGCGATACCTACTTCTCTTTGCATATGAGGAATGCAAAGGGTGGTGGCGCCATTGTGTGTTGTTTGCCTCTGTTGTATAAGTGGTTTATTTCTCACTTACCTCAGACGGTCGCTTTCAAGGAGAATAAGGAATGTCTACGGTGGTCCACGAGGCTTATGTCTCTCACTAATGATGATATCTCTTGGTATAACCGTGTGTATGATGGTGTGCACATTATTGACTCTTGTGGCAAATTCTCCAATGTACCTCTTCTTGGTACATGTGGTGGGATTAACTACAATCCTGTTTTGGCACGTTGGCAGCTTGGGTTCCCCTTAAAGGATAAACCCAATAACATTCTGTTAGAGGGTGTATTCTTTCAGGATGGTAAAGATCCCCAAGGCTTGAAAGCTAGGATGGTCCGCGCTTGGCGCAAGATTCATAGGAAAGGAAGGAAAGAGTTGGGTCCTAAGAATTGCATCGCTTTGGAGCCTTACACTGTTTGGGTTAGGAAGAGGGCGTCTGAGTATCTCATGCCTTACGAGTATCCGAGACCTACACCTATGATTATGGCTGGGCCTTCAACCCTCCCTAACCAAGGAGTAGAGGAGTTGAGAGACGAAGACCGTTCACGTGCCTGGATCCGTGAACGTGAAGAGTTGCTTCAGCATATTAAGGAGAAGGATGCGTTGATTGAGTTTCTTGAGCATCAGGTTATTGATGACCCTGGTGATGTATGGACTTCTCTACTTCCTCAGTCTTCTAAGTTCTGGAAGAGGAGGTATGATCGACTCGCCAAAGAGAAGGTCGATATGGAGGCAGCCTACGAGAGGGAGGTGAAGAGGCTTCGCGCATCTTATCTTCCTATGTCCCGAGCTTTAGATGATTCTTTCTAGGGATCCATAAGATGATTATTTTCCTTTTCTCTTGTATATGATTGACGATGTTGCACTTCTTTTCCCTGATATTATTTGATGAGATATTTCCATATGTGATAAAATGCTTAATATTTCCAGAATTTGCAAATAAAACTCTAAAGTTCCTTTGAAATAAAAAACAAATCATATGCACAAGCATTACATGCATCATATGCATAAGCAGGTTTTTGTTTCCGGTCCCTTGCCCTGTGGTCTAACTCTGTGTCCTTCATTTATTTTGAAGACAAGCTGACTCACCGGTACTACACTAGAGCCAACATTCCAAGACTGATGAATCGCTTAGAGCAAGAGAACCGAGAGGCTCTGCAGAAGGTTTTGGATGTGGCATATGTGGATCACGATGTCACTTTGGAGCAATTCGATAGCATTGTTGCAAACATTACTGCTTGCAACAACCTGAGCTTTTGTGACTCTGATCTCCTTGAGGAGGGAAGAGACCACAACTTGGCTTTACACATATCTATGAATTGCAAAGATGACGCCATGTCCAATGTGCTGGTGGACACCGGGTCATCATTGAACGTATTGCCAAAGTCCACTCTCTCAAAGCTATCATATCAAGGGCCTCCCATGAGGCAGAGTGGAGTAGTTGTGAAGGCTTTCGATGGGTCTCGCAAAACTGTGATTGGGGAAATTGATCTCCCAATCAAGATCGAACCAAGTGATTTCCAGATTACCTTCCAGGTTATGGACATTCACCCATCATATAGTTGTCTCTTAGGTAGACCATGGATTCACGAGGCAGGCGCCGTGACATCCACCCTACACCAGAAATTGAAATTCGTGAAAAACAAGAAGCTGGTAGTGGTAGGGGGAGAAAGGACTCTCCTGGTTAGCCATTTGTCTTCCTTCTCTTATATAGATGCTAAGGTTGAAATTGGAACTCCTTTCCAAGCTTTATCTATAGCTGAGCCTATTGAGAAGAGAACTCCTTCATTTGCTTCCTACAAAGATGCAAAGTTGGCCATTGAGCGGGGTGCAACCACTGGTTTAGGAAAAATGATTGAGTTAGAAGACAACGAGTCCCGGGCTGGCATAGGTTTTTCTTCTGGTACTTTCGACAAGCAAGGGTTATTCAAGAGTGGAGGTTTCATCCACACTGGTCTAGATGAGGAGGCTGCTGCCGTTTTAGAAGAAGATACAAAGGATTCTGGAAATTTCATCATCCCTGGAGGGGTCTACAACAATTGGGTCGCTGTGGATATTCCAACAGTTGTCCATAAGTCAACGTAATGATCACTTTGTTTAAAAACCCTTCTCCCATGCCAAAAGGAGGAATGATGACATTGATGGCGCATAAATACAATGATATTTTCATTCAATAAATTCATGTTAAATGTTTGTTTTTCCATTTATTTTCCCTTTTCGCTTTTGCATGAAATTGGTGATCACATAAAACCAAAAAATAAAATAAAATCAATCTTTTCATATGTATAATGATTTGCCTTGTTTGATTTCTAAAGTTTTTCATATCCAAAAATCATTATGCAGGCTGATTTCTAAACCCATTGAACATAATGACCCAACACCATCTCCCAATTTTGAATTCCCTGTATTTGAGGCAGAGGAAGATGATGTTGAAGAGATTCCTGACGAGATTACCCGTCTACTCGAGCATGAAGAGAAGATCATTCAGCCGCATCTTGAGAATCTGGAAACAATCAACTTGGGGTCTGAAGATTGTGTGCGAGAGGTAAAGATTGGGGAACTTTTGGAAGAATCTGTTAAGAAGGGGTTGATTAAGTTGCTACGAGAATATGTTGACGTCTTTGCCTGGTCATATGAAGACATGCCTGGTCTAGATACTGATATTGTGCAACATTTCCTACCTTTAAAGCCTGAGTGCGTGCCTGTGAAGCAGAAACTCAGAAGAACTCATCCTGATATGGCAGTGAAGATCAAAGAGGAAGTTCAGAAGCAAATTGATGCGGGGTTTCTGGTGACTTCTACATATCCTTAATGGGTGGCCAATATTGTGCCCGTGCCTAAGAAAGATGGAAAAGTCCGAATGTGTGTGGACTATAGAGACTTGAATAAAGCTAGTCCGAAAGATGATTTCCCTCTACCACATATTGATATGTTGGTATATAATACAGCTAAATTCAATATCTTCTCGTTTATGGATGGATTTTCCGGATATGATCAGATTAAAATGGCACCCGAGGATATGGAGAAGACAACATTCATCACACCTTGGGGAACATTCTGTTATCGAGTGATGCCCTTCGGTTTGAAGAACGTCGGAGCCACGTATCAACGAGCTATGACCACCTTGTTTCATGATATGATGCACAAGGAGATTGAGGTATATGTTGACGATATGATTGCTAAGTCAAGAACGGAAGTTGAACATGTAGAGCATTTGTTGAAGCTTTTCCAGCGTTTCAGGAAATATAAGCTTCGTCTGAATCCCAACAAGTGTACATTTGGAGTCCGTTCTGGCAAGTTATTGGGCTTCATTGTTAGTGAAAAAGGTATTGAGGTTGATCCTGTAAAGGTCAAAGCAATACGAGAGATGCCTACGCCCAAAACTGAGAAGCAAGTCCGAGGTTTTCTTGGCCGCTTGAATTACATTTCCAAATTCATATCCCACATGACTGCCACATGTGCGTCAATATTCAAGCTCCTCCGGAAAGATCAGTCTCATGATTGGACCGAGGATTGCCAAAAAGCTTTTGATAGTATTAAAGAGTATATGTCTGAGCCTCCGATTCTGTCTCCGCCCGTGGAAGGGAGACCATTGATCATGTATCTGACTGTTCTTGAAGATTCTATGGGTTGTGTCCTTGGTCAGCAAGACGAATCAGGGAAGAAGGAGTATGTTATTTACTACCTGAGTAAGAAGTTCACTGATTGTGAGTCTCGATACTCAATGCTTGAAAAGACATGTTGTGCTTTGGCTTGGGCTGCTAAGCGCTTACGCCAGTATATGATAAATCATACGACTTGGTTGATATCTGTAGCGGTGTATTCGTCGCTATATGATTTATTGGTTAAACCATAAGCAATGTATACAATGAATTCGAGTCGCCACCGCACTTTTATTTATCCTAAGGACTGGTTAAAAAGCGAACAAAAACCTAAGAAGTTTTACACGTAGAAAACCAAAAAAGATCAGAGAGTCTGGGTAAGGGGTAAATTACGCAATGGGAAGGTGTTAGGCACCCATCACGTCCTACGTACTCCTAGGGAGCCCTTTTCACGCTTGTTGTATAAGAAAATGTTTATTTGTTTTGACATATTGTGCAAACACGAATGGGAAGATGAGAAAAGAATATACAAGTTAGTTATTTTTGTGTTCGAACGGATGAACCCGTTGCCTACGTACCTTCCATCAAAGGTAAGGATCAAAACGCCGTAGTTCGGCTAAAAAAATTCCAAACATTTGTGAGTTCATTTTAAAACAATAGCACTGAGGTTTTATGTTATCCACGGGAGAAAACTCAACCTTATGAAACAACACGTCCACCATGTGAGAAAAGCTTCCACTCGCTAGTGAGGGGTTAACCCTATAATAAGCGAGGAAGACTTACAATTCAATCAACTAAGGACAAATAGGTGAGGTTAACATCAACCAACTAGGATAAATCAAACCTATGACTAATGTATGCAAACTTAACAAGCATGGACAAAGCCACAAAACAATTGAGTGAGTTGGATTAATGGATTATATTTATTCACAAAAGGATGGTCAAAGTATGATTAGATTGATTCAAAGGAGTGTTATGAAAAGAAGTTGGAAAAGTCATGGACTTAGGGTCCAAGTTTCTAATTTGAGAAGAGGTGAGATGTTTGCACAACATGCATTTACAAGTTTGAAAAGTTAACAAGTGAAAAGGGGTTTTGAAACAAAAAGGTATGGATGAAGTGTAAAACTTCCTAGAAGTTCACCTCTTGAAATCATATAGAAGATGATTCAAGTGTGTCCTTAGGAGTGAGGCGACAACATAAGTAAACAAAACAAAAGCAAGGTGATACCAGATGCCATCAATGGTCTTATACCGATCTCACAAAAAGCGGATGTCGGATACCAATAACTGGGTTTACACCAAACTCCTAAAATAAAACAATGATACCGGATGCCATCAATGGTCTTATACCAATCTCACAAAAGCAAAAAGCGGATGCCGGATACCACTAAATGGGTTTACACCAACCTCCTAAAGTAAAACAAAACTTGGAAGTCAGATGCCAATCTATCTGGACTTATACCAACCTCCGAAGTATGGTCATAGGAATACAAATGCCACATCACATGGACTTACAATTGCATCCTCTCACACAACAAACAAGAACAAAGAAGATATGAGTGACCAATGAGGTCTTACACTCTATCCTTCCATGTCATGGGAACAAAAGCCAATCAATATGGTCTTACAATTGTCCTCAATGGGCAAACTCAAACAAACCACAAGGTTATGCAATAATGATCATACGAGAATTAACAATCAATAATGATGAATGCACAATGGCAAGTAAGCATGTACAAATGCAACAGATCAATCAAGCAAACAAAGTCATTTAGCACCCACTATAACCAAACAAGGAGGCTCAATCAAAGGGTTTGACTTAAAAGTCCACTGGAATAGGTGAATGGCGCTCTTAACCTTGCCATTGAGGGGCTAAGGTGAAGCAGATGAAGGGATATGAGGGGTGTGCCTCATCACTCTTATCCCTGGTCAGGGAGAGTATTGAATATCAGAAGGTGTGGGAGTTCAGAAAGATGGAACTCTCTCCACAAATTAGACTCGATAGATCTTGGGTTAGGATCTCAATGCTACAACCATGTAATGGGAGCAAGGAGAAGACTCACAGAATAGTGGGAGATAGGCTACATATCTCTTATATCCACCAATTACCTCAAATGAGGACTTTTCCTGCTTGGGACAAACATAAACAATCACAAACATCGCCTCTTAAGGAGGACTTCAGACAGTTGTCTGGCTAAGTAACAAGCCAGGTCTTCCAGACTACATGGAGACAAGAGAGTCTACCTCAATGCAAACGCTATACAAGCAAAGCAATGCAAGTTCTTAAGAGAACTGAGCGACTAAAGGGTACCTGAAATCAATCAAATATAATCAGCATCCCAATCATTAACAAATAACAATAACATGAGAATCAATCAACAATGTACAATCAAACAATAATGTGCATAGCACGAGGCTCAAGTGAACCAAGCACCCTACAACACAAACAAGTTAGTTCACAATAGTCAAATGAAACAATTCAACTTGCATTAGTTCCTTTTAAGCACGTTGCTTCTTAACCTGAAAAGTCAAAGTCAAACTCAAACATGAGTAACAAGACCACTAGGACAAGCCTAGGGTCCAAAGGAGGGAAAAAATGTAAAACAGCAAGTGAAACATAATCAAAATCAAGGTAATTCAATTAAAAAGAGAACCTAATTGGCCTCACATCAAAACTATGCACTAATTTCATTTTATGCACAAATTAAGCCAAAGTGAGCAAAGTTGAATCACATATGAACAACCATAATGATTACATCCAAAAAAATATCAAAACAGCTCAATAAATTCCACAAAAATTCTATCCTAAACAGAACATATTCAATGAGCTACATGTCAATTTTTATGCAATTTGGACTAGTGGAAGTAGGGGAATTAAATCAACATGTCAAGGCATGCAAAAATCAACCTAAACTAGGTCACAAAACAAGTGTCAACTTCAATCAAATGTAAAACAGTGAAATCACATTAGAAATGAGTGGGACCAAAGCCAAATTGAAGCTATACATGTTAGGAAGCACTCCACCAAATTCCATATTCATAGGATAAGGGATGAGTATTTAACAAGACATGTAAGTTTGCTACTCAAGAAACAATCCAAAAATGCTAAACAGCAATCAAAAATCCAAATCAATTAGAAAATGGATCAATTAAATCCACAAAAATTCAAGGTGAAACCTAACATACACATTGTATCTCATGCAAAAAATCAGGGCCATAGGCCTAAGGTAAGCATGGAAAATTAATTCATGAACTCAGCATAGCATAGTATGACACATATTGTCACACTCAAATAGATTAAATCATATCTAACAAACCAGAGGTCCAAAAATTACAAATCATATATCAAAATCTCCAGGAATGTGTCAAGAATCATCATATGAATTTTCAATTAATTTGGAGCTAGCATGATTATTTGGTGATTAAAATGGTAAAACACATGAATATTGCACACATGTCAAAAATCATTAAGCCAATTAAAAATTCTACCAGGCACAACTTACACTACTATGCCTAAAAAAATTAGATAAAAATTGGGATCTAACAAAAAAAGTCCCACCTAATTTGGACTTAAATTGAATTTTATATGATTTTTATAAGATTTGTTAAATTATTGTAATATTTATTTAATGATTTATATGAATTAATTGAATTAATTAAGTGAGTGGCAGTAACGGTAATCATTCCCAGCCAAGCCAAAAACGGTACTGTAGCAATTAATGCGCTGGCAGCGCTTCATTGGTGGGAATAGGTGGGAAACACGCTTTTGAAATGTGCCATGCGAATGACGGATTGAAGCACGGGTTTTACAGATTTTGAAGCTTCTTCCTCGCGCGTTCTTCGTTCATCAAGCGGCAGCTTCGGTCGAGAACTTTTCTCAACGAAAATGGACGAACCGCATACCATTCTCTTCGTCTTCCAATGTAGATCACAAATATGTCCATGATTTTGGCTAAAGGTTAACGTGTAAAGAGATCCATGCAAGAATTGCTTTGATGCACAATCTTTAAATCCAAATATCTCCATGAATACTCAATGAAATCGCATGATTCGAATGGCAAACTACTCTACGTTCAACATACTACAAGATGCATACAACAATTGCGTGAATTAACGAGTTCGAAATTTCACCTTCTTGGAGTGCAGTTGGAGATTCAGTGTGTTTTTGGCCTCGATTCTTGAAAACAGATCGCGATTGATGATGTATGAGGTGAATGATGAAGAATTATGAGTTCAAAGATGCACGAGGAAGTGGATTTTCGCAGCTGCCATGTGAGAACTCAAGCTTGCAACAGTTGGAAATGGTGCGGTTTCTTGCTTCAATTCCTTCAAACAGAACTTCAACAGTACCTACACATGAAGATTCAAACAAAAACTTGCAAGAATAATGGTGAATTTTGATGAAATGGTGAAAAAATGCTTATGTGAAAATGGAGAAAAAGTGAGAGAATTGGAGGATTTTGATCTTAGATCTGAAAATTGTGATTCTTCCTGTGAGTTTCTGTTATAATTAACCTTATATATGTGCTCTTAATCCCAACTCTAATCATGATTAGTCAAATTTGAGAATTAGCAAAATGAACACATTATGGCAATTTGGCATTTTTGCCCTTGGAGAGTTCCATGCAATGTAACAGTGATTTATCACTTCAAACAAGTCATAATTTGCATTTAGAAGCTATTGGAATTGGTCCCATGCCAAAATTCTTTGTACTTTGAGTTTTGGACCATTTTGCCCTTGCATTTTAATTAGTTCACTTAAAAAATGACCTTTTTATGTGAAGGCTTTTGGCAAAATGTGATGATGGATTATGAAAGTACATATCAAATGTGGTTTGCTCAAAGAAGAACCATCCAATTTGGCCATTCCATGTGAAAGTTATGCCGCTTTGAATTTAGGCATTTTCTGAAAATGATTTGACCATAACTTGCCAACCATAAATGGGAATTGAGTGTTCTTGGACTTTTTGGAAAGGCAAGAACAAGATCTTCAACTTTCATGTTGGACAAATTTTTATTTGAAGCTTGGTTCATGATGTAATTTTGAGGAGCATAACTTTCCATTTTGGGCAGGTGAGAATTACAGGTCATTTCCATTTTGGGAAACTTTTTGTCTGACTTCAAATACTTCAACCTTGATCTTTGAAATGCCAAATGAGGCTTATATGGACATGAATGAGACATTTCCAACCATCTCACACCTTCCAATTCCTGATTAAATGCACAGTTGACCACAGTTGACTTTTCTAGGGTTTTGGTGGACTGAGCCATGTTCTGATGAATTCCAAGCCTCTTTCTCTTGAGATCTTGATCCCAAATGATATCATAGCTCATATGAACCTCTTATGAATGATCATGGTGCCCAAATTCTTCAAGAATAGTCACCATCCAGCTCAATGGCTTGCCTTTGACTGATTAACTGATGATTGCTTCAGCTGCAAGAAACATGGTTAGATGACAATATTTTTGTACTTTTGGTTAGTAAACATATGAAAAGCAATGACATACAAATGCAATACATGCTTGGTGATCAAGAACCACACTCACAAGGTATCCCACCCACTAAGAGGGAAGCTAGGGCATGCAATGATCCTTGAGGCGATGATATGATATGACATGAGCCATGAGGGATCTTAGGGAAAAAATTGGGGTCTTACAATATCCAGAATGGATTCAATCAAGTACATCTTCGAGAAGCCTGCTTTAACAAGAAGAATTGCCCGTTGGAAGATGTTGTTATTTGAGTATGATATTGAGTATCGAGCTAAGAAGGCTATTAAAGGTAGTATCTTGGCTGACCATTTGACACATCAGCCTATTGAAGATTATCAGTCAGTTCAGTATGACTTCCCGGATGAGGAAATTCTGTATTTGAAAGTGAAAGATTGCGATGAGCCTACACTTGATGAAGGGCCAGAGCCTGGTTCCAGATGGAGTATAGTGTTTGATGGCGCTGTAAATCAGTATGGAAATGGTATTGGGGTCGTGATTATTACTCCTCAGGGCGCGCATATTCCTTTTACAGCAAGGCTAACTTTCAAATGCACGAATAATATGGCTAAGTATGAGGCCTGTATTATGGGATTGGAGGAATGTATTGATCTAAGGATCAAGCATCTTGATGTATATGGTGATTCAGCCCTCGTTGTTAATCAGATTAAGGGTGAATGGGAAATGAATCAGCCTGGCCTCATTCCATACAGAGATTATGCGAGGAGGATTTCAACGTTCTTTACTGAGGTTGACTTTCATCATATTTCTCGAGATGAGAATCGGATGGCAGATGCTCTTGCTACGCTTGCTTCAATGATTGTGGTTAAATTGTGGAATGAAGTCCCCAATATCACCGTGATGCGCTTGGACAGACCAGCTCATGTATTTGCAGTAGAAGAAGTAAAAGATGATAAGCCGTGGTATTATGATATCAAATGTTTCCTTCAGAGCCAGATTTACCCGCCTGGGGCATCTGTAAAAGATAGGAAGACTTTGAGGAGATTGTCAGGCAGTTTCTACCTCAATGGCGAAGTGCTTTACAAAAGAAATTTTGACATGGTTCTGCTCAGATGCGTGGATAGACATGAAGCAGACCTATTGATGACTGAGGTCCATGAGGATTCATTTGGTACTCATTCCAATGAACATGCCATGTCTAGAAAGATGTTGAGAGCAGGCTACTATTGGCTGACAATGGAGTCTGACTGCTGCAAATTTGTGAAGAAATGCCACAAGTGTCAGATTTATGCTGATAAGATTCATATTCCCCCGACACTTTTGAATGTGATTTCATCACCATGGCCTTTCTCCATGTGGGGAATTGACATGATTGGCATGATAGAGCCGAAAGCGTCCAATGGACACAGATTTATTCTCGTAGCAATTGATTACTTCACCAAGTGGGTTGAAGCGGCGTCGTATGCAAATGTGACCAGGCAGGTGGTCGTGAAGTTTATCAAGAATCAACTCATATGCCGATATGGTGTGTCAGATAAGATCATTACTGATAATGGATCTAACTTGAATAACAAGATGATAAAAGAGCTGTGTAGTGAATTCAAGATTGCACATCATAATTCTTCTCTGTACAGACCCAAGATGAATGGGGCTGTTGAAGTTGCTAATAAGAACATTAAGAAAATTATCTAGAAGATGGTTGTTACGTACAGAGATTGGCATGAGATGTTGCCATTCGCTTTGCATGGCTATCGTACATTTGTCCGCACTTCAACAGGGGCAACCCCTTTCTCTCTTGTTTATGGCATGGAGGCGGTACTCCCAGTAGAGGTGGAGATCCCATCATTGAGAGTCTTGATGGAGGCCAAGTTGACTGATGCTGAATGGGTTCAGAGTCGTTATGACCAGCTAAACTTGATTGAAGAGAAGAGATTGACTGCCATGTGCCATGGTCAGTTGTATCAGCAGAGAATGAAGAAAGCTTTTGATAAGAAGATCAAGCCTCGTGTGTTTCAAGAAGGTGACCTTGTGCTCAAGAAAGTCTTGTCTTTCGCGCCCGATTCCAGGGGCAAGTGGACTCCAAACTATGAAGGTACATATGTTGTTAAGAGAGCCTTTTCAGGCGGTGCTTTGATACTTACAACTATGGATGGGGAGGATTTCACTCGTCCTGTGAATTCAGATGCAGTCAAGAAATACTTCGCCTAAAAATAAAAACAGAATAGCTCGCTAAGTTGAAAACCCGAAAGGGCGGCTTTGGCAAAAATGAGCGTCTCGGTGGATTGAAAACCCGAAAGGGCGGTCCAGGCAAAAGTTAGAGACATGAAAAATGAATATAGGTATCTCGCTAGATTGAGTACCTCATCATGGGGCAATCTAGGCAAAAATTAGGGATTTGGCAAGTAACTGCATCCTGACAAGACTTTGTTCTACAACTGTCATCCGTCAGAGATTCTTGCTCATTATCAACCAAAGCTTCAAATACATCGGGTTCAGAATTGGTGGAGAAATGGTCATTATGTTCAATGTAGCCCTTTTCCAATATATATCACCAATTTCAAATTTGTAAAGATCTATGGAGTCTTGCCATTCGCAGACTACCATTCTATCAAATAAATTTGAGCCTTTTATCCAATTATTGGCACTCTTATCTGTTTCTATTCAACAAATGTTTTGCATGTTTTGATTAAGAAAATATCATTGTTTTAAACGATCAAATTTTTTATAATTTGTTTTTAAACAACATGAACATTCACAATGACGAAAGGATACTTAGGAGATCCTCAGTGCTCTCCCGAGGGTGGTACGATCCCCAACAGGGTAAGATTTTTGTCCATATTCCTGGCATGACTGTATCTCCTCCCTCCGGAACCCCTTGTGGTTTATCCTACCAAGTGGATTGCTTGTTGAGAGTCACCTCTCTTCCCTTCAGCAGAGTAGCAATCTTTCTTCCTCAGCAACTTGGATCTCTTTGGGCAAGAGCGGTATTTGGTGGTTGATCCCGATAAATCCTTTATCTCCTCGGATAGATTCCCCAGTAGAGTTGTTGGTATGGTGGACCTTGTCTGTGATAACTCTCATCCCCAGCTGGAATGATTGATGATTCATCCCTTGCAGAGTTCTTTGCTTCCTGGTGTCTCTGATCCCCAGCAGATTGGATACTCCCCGGTGGACTTGGCTTTCGCTCTTGAGATGTAGTACCGGGTGGTTGATTCCTGGACCTGGTTGTGTTAGATATGTCTGTCTGTCAGCATACATCATACATAAACCATGCGTATACATGCATAATTATAACATTCAGATATTCATGTTGCATTCTTTGCCATATATCGTTGTTTGCTGTCTCCTGCTATTTGGTGATATACTTCCCCAAGCAGACGTGTGTTTCTGATCTCTCCATATAAAGTCAGCTCCATAGGCAGAAAGCGTCTATCCTTTCTTCCATATTCCCCACCGGGATATATCCTCGTGGATGTTGATTGTTTTTGTTCCTTCCCAACACATATACTGGGATGGTTTTCCCCATTGAGTTATATCCTCACCGGGACAAGTCTTGATTTGGTGTGCCTATCTAGTTTGATCCTAGATCGGTCTCTTGAGACTCTTTTCCTGTTTCCCCGTGGTAAATGAATAATTGCTCAATAATTAGTAATTATTATCCCCGGCGGAGTCTGTGTTTCTCTACCCTCATACCGGTAGTTGTAAACCCTATTTCTTCCCTTTTTGCAGAGTAACTATTTTTGCTCATCTTTAATTGGTGACAGTTATCTTCATCCAATATTCGGTGATGATATCCCCTCATCTGCTTGGATAATTGCCCTGATTACGTAATTTATCCCCAGCGGGTCATCTCTCGTCTACCTTGTTGTTGTTGGTAACGATTGTTTCTCCCCTGAATTGGTCATCATTATATACCTAGTTTCGGTATCCCGGTGCCTTTTCTTTTCGGTCGATTTATCCTTTATTAACCCAGTAACCGGTTGTGGATAATCGTCCATGCGAGTATATTATCTATGTTCTGACGGTAATAGATAGTATATCTCATGCACTCTCGGGTCTGAAGCCTTTTGTTCTTCCCCAGTTGAGTAAGATTTGTATCCCCTTTGTGGAGTCGAATATCCATCCTGTAATCGAGTTTGCTTTTAGCCCTCTTTTGGATGATGAGTGTTTTGGGAATATTCCCCAATTCACGCCTTGGTTGGTCACCTATTATATGCCCAGTAACCGGTATCCCTGGTGTTCCTTCCTCTCTGCTCCCTATTATGACTTTTTGTCCCCTGTGGAGTCAGAATCCCTGAGTTGAAGTATACCTTTTAGGTTTTCCTCAGACGTTTTGAAGTTTTGATATCTCTCACCCTTATACCGGTCTTGGATATTCATCTCTTCCTGAGCATGTTGTATCTCTCACCCTCATACCTGGCGTTCAGATCACATGTCTCCTTGAGCTTATTACCCAGTAACCGGTAATACCTCGTCCCGCTGCTTCCCCAAGAGTGTCCTTGTGGACATCCCCAGCGAAGTCCCTTAGTGGATTGTTTTCATCCGGATTTTATCCGAAGTATCCGCTGTGGATAGTTTTTTGCTGTATTGGCATATTCCCTAATACATGCATCTTCGAGTCAACTCGAGTCTTTCCATTGGATCTTTTCCCTTTGGAATTCTGTTCCCCACGCTTTGAGTCGTGACCTGCTCGCGCATTTTTATCCCTTTTCTATCCCCAGGAGAGTCCCCAGGATCTTGGTCCCATTGAGTGAATTGCTCATATGGATTATCAGTGGCTTCTGATTTCTTTGCTTTTGTGGACACATATCTCCACAGAGTGCTACCATTTTTCATACCTACATTTGCATCATGAGGTCTCTTAGGGACCAAAATTTGTCTCTTTAATATTATTTAAGCCCATTCTACCCCGTCGAGACGAAGATTTTAACCTTCACTTCTCCGGCTAGAATGACCTTAAATAGGGGCATCTGTAAGACCCCAATTTTGACCCTAAGATCCCTCATGGCATCATAACATTGCATTTGCATTGCCTCAAGGATCTTTAGCATCTTGGTTCCCTTTGCCTTTGGGTGGGACTCCTTGTGATTGGTTTGAGATCACCAAGCATGCTTGAATTATACATCATTGTTTCTCTTACTTTTGTTTACTAACCAAAAGCACAAAAATGTGTCACTAACATCTTTTGTTTGAAGCTTGAGTATCATCCAAGACACTTTGTGGGTTCTATTTAGATGATCAGTCAACACAAAGGAATGGCTTGAGATACTTCCAACAAGTTCAAATGGGGTCTATTCGTCAGTCAAAACGTTAATCTTGAAGGAGCAAAAGTTTGTTCATGAGTTGTCATGCTCGCTAGGCGAGCAGAATGGGTCGCCTAGCGAGTCCCAAGAAAAGCCACCAGAATCACCTACGCTCAGAGGAATTTCTTGAACTGTCATGCTCGCTAGGCGAAGCCCACGTGTTTAAAAAAATAAAATAAATAAATAAATAAATAAATAAAATATAACAGAAAAATTTTGGACTTGGGCCTCTCTCATTTGAGCCCACAGGTCCACAAAAATCAGGTTATAAATTCAGAGTTTCAGTGAAACAAAAGGCCATTCTATTCCTATTACCCTGGCAGGGAAAAAGATAGTGAGAGAAGAGCTAACAGAGTTCAGAGCAACCTCCAGAGACTAAAGGGAACTCATCGGCAAAGAACCAATTCCCTCTCATATAAACCCTCAGATTGCTTTGCAAACCCAACCGGGCAATTCAATTTCATTCGATCTCTCCAGTCAGGTTTGCCTTATTCCCATTACTTTATGCTTTTAATTTGAATGCTCTGGATGTATGAGGTATTATGGGTGAATTTAATACCCTTTTGATGCATGTGTTTGACAAGAGGTTTAGGCCTCCTACCCTTGGTTGCTTTTTGTGAGCTTTTTGTGAATTTTAATGGCATGATTCATGTGGTTACATTTTGATTTGGGGGCAACTCTTGATTACCCTATCTTGTTTCTCTAACCTGTTTGTTGAGTTTTTTTGTGAGGGCTCACATGACTCTTGCAGAGATGGCCTGGTGTTCCACTTTATTTGTGGGATACCACCTGGAGGTTTATTCCGATTACCTGTACTGACTCGCTTTCTTTGATGGTGCTAGCTTGAGAGATCTCTGGGTTTCTTACCTCTTTATTTGTTGTTGCTTCAGATCTTTATCTGTGTGGTAGATCTCTTAACCCCCTTTATCTTTCCCGTATTTTACTACTTTTTGCCTAAAGACCTCCATGAAGAGGCAATTGACGGATAAAAGGGATCAATAGTCAATCCCCCGTTATTCAGTGCGTCGTTCTTTAAGATCACACTACGCGTCGATGCTTCAGAACAAAAACCCCAGATCTCTTGTCTGGTCGGTCAGTGGAGAGGGTCCCACCTTTCTGAACCCCCACTTTTGTCATGATCTCACCTTGTCCAGGGTTAAGAGCTATGAGGTCTTATCCTCATTACCCCTTTTTGCATGAGCATCTCTAAACACCCCAAACTCATTGATTTTTCTTCTCCTAAGAACATGTTATCTCCTTCTACTACAGGCGAGTAAGTCTCCAAAGGTCGAGCATCTGGTAGATTGCGTAGTAACGTCGTTCACCCCAGAACACAACCCTTACCCCATAGGTGGTCGAACTACGTTTTGCTCTAATTTTCATCCCAGATGAGATACGTAGGCATAAGACGCGATGTCTTAGCGAGAACACTCCTCTTTAACCCATAGGTAGCCGAGCTACGAAGACTCTGATTCTCAAATTCAAATGAGATACGTATGCAGTGGATGCGACACCCGTGCGAGTCATTTTCTTTTGACCCTTCTTTTAGTAAGTAGTACATTAGATAAATATACACGCTTTTCTCATCCCTTCAATCATGTTTGCACAAATAAATTTTCACAAAAACAACAACCTTTGCAACAAATGTGAAAAGGGCTCCCTAGGAGTACCTAGGATGCTTTGGGTGCCTAATACCTTCCCATTGCATAACCAACCCCCTTACCCAGATCTCTGACATTTTTACTAGTTTTTGATTCGATAAAACTTTTAGGTTTTTTGTTCGCTTTCTAACCATTCCTTTGGATAAATAGAAGTGCGGTGGCGACTCGACTTGTATGATTTACCTTGGATTTAGTCAATATCTCTAATGGTAACGAATACCCCGCTACACTTACGATGTTCTATAATTCACTTAAGGGCACCGTACCTTACGGTGTTCCTTAGTTACTCTATCTCTCATCAATCCTTCCTTTGTGTGTGACCCTGTAGGTTTTCGCGATGTTGGCAATTATATTAAATCACGTATTTACCATAATAAACAGTAAGCGGTATCTAGCAACACATCACTGCTACCCAAGACACGAAAATGTCATGTGATCTGACAAATCCTTCTGTGATAATACTTATGTGCATAATCACCCTTTTGCCCTTATGTCTATATTGAACACAAGGCATAGACCGTGTCATCCTTGTCCAGTTCAATATTGGGCCCATAGACATTTATCCTGTTACGCAGGATGGGCAAATTCCATTTAGGTCACTCATGTCCCTCAGCATGCTTCGTGGAGTACCCATCAACTGTCTTTATGGTTATCCAGTTACGGACAATGTTTGATGAGCAATAAAACAATCGACTCTACATCTAGGGTCCATAGTGGTTTCAGGTCGAAGAGTGGTATACACCATTATCACCATGAGAATAACTTATGACACTTTGCATAACTTTCTATATAGTATTCTCATAGTGGGTCAATCCGGTATAAATATTACTCTTAATACTCATACCTATGTTTAAGACTTGATAACTCCTTATCCATGATCCATGAGATGTGACCATCAGTTTATATACATAATAGTCTTAATGCCTTAATGTTATCCCACTTCACAATAAAGCTCGACTACAGATACTTTAAGAATATTGTCCTTATGTTTAATGTGATCTCATGATTAAGTCATACTTGATACATTAAACGGACTAGCTATTCTAGGGACTTTATTAAACAAACATAATAAAGAAAAAGCCTTTTATTATTAATAAATAATTCGATACAAGTACCAAAAGTATTGGCCTCTAGGGCTTACACCAACAAATCTCATATTTAAGTCACACTTAATGTTCCATTAAATAGATAAACCAATCCATAAACTTTATTACTTTGAAAACAAACATTTGATCTATTTCTAAATCATAAATTGACTTCACATTTTTTCAATTTCCTACTCCTTTTGAGTTCTCGCACATTAGTACAAATGTGAAAACCATATTAGTATGATATTTAAGTCACGCCTTATGTTCTGTTAAATAGATCAACCAGTCCATAGACTTTATTACTTTGAAAACAAACATAATAAAGAAAATCTTTTTTATTATAAATAATTAAAATGATACAAGTTTTAAACCATAAAACTATTAGACTCTATAATAAACTCTAGGAGAAACCGAATGCAAAAATGAGTGAATTAAAGCGACTTGGTTGAGTAAAAATATTTCACAATTAATGCATAATCACGAATATGCACTTAATGGACAATGCGAACAAATGGACCAAGGGAGACCCAATATTTAAACTAGAAGGATAATGATATGGATCTGACGCTTCAATCAAAACCATCTTTCAACACATTCTTGATTTTGATAACGAAATTCTAAAGAATACGAACACCTCACACATACTTGTTAGATAAGACATCAACCCATAACTTATCATTTTCTTGTGTTTAACCAAAATTGGTTTGAAGAACAATGCTTTTTAACTTGGTTTAGATGATAACATAATGTAAGGAAATAATTTTACTATCTACCATTTATTACATGTGTGAAGATCTTTAAATAGACTCAATGTAAATCTATCCTTTAGAAAGAGTAAGAAAGTTTTTCCTCTATGAAATGATCATATAGTCTAATGATGAATCTAGTAGATATTAATTGACATATTGACTGTTAAACATCTTGGCACTCCATTTGTCCAAGCATCTTCTTGGTGCAATTTATCATGACCTCATTATGTTACCTACTTGTACATGATGTCAATGTTATCACATGGACATGAGTACTAAAGTAATCATTGTTTTTCTCTATTCAACTCAAAGCTTAAAGTCAAGAGTTAGATTATTTGTTAGAATATCAATTTATCTTTCAGAGTTGACGTAACTCCAAATTATGTGCGTGTGTGTTGGTGGGTGGATGGAGGCAAGATAAATTCCTTTTGTCAATCTCTATTTATTCATCTTTTTACATCCAACATTTGTAGTTGCCTCGAGTTTCGTTTAAAAAAAACAATAAAATATTTTCAAACATTAACATAATTCAAACTCCCATTCATGTGTTTTGTCCATCATCAGCTTAAAACGTGTCCCATACGAATTTTTAAGAAGAGATATGTTGATATCCCTAGATGAACAAATTCCAAGGCCATCCAATTTTATGGGACAAACATTTTTGTGTCAACCCACACAAAACTTGACAATGTTTATATTAAGGTTTGAAGCATGATTGATATGATAAAAATCTTGGCAGCAAACTTGAATTTGAACTTTTTAGCCTTGGCAAAAAGGAGATGGAAGAGACGAGCTTGTTGGTGAAGATGCATATAAATTTCAAAAAATCGTATTAAATATGAAAATAGTTTTTCTATAAATATGATTGAGAAGGATGATGAAGTGATAAAATGCATGATAAGGTGAACAATGATCGAGAATTTGAATTCCAACATACAAAGGCTAACAAAATTCCAATTAACATTATCAAAAACTTTTTTAGTTGACTAATGTTTGCTAATAATTTTTCATACTGTTAGCCTTTTCATTTTTCACTTATGAAAACGAGAGTTATATAATTGGAATTTTTTACCCAAATATCCCTAATTTTCAATAGAATTCCCAAAATAACCCTGATTTCAAAAAAATTCTCAAACTACCCCACTTTTAAGAGGAGGCGCCAGACCAATTGACGCCAACTCCTAAAGTTAGAGAGGAGGCGCCAATTGGATTGGCTAGGGCACATGGTGCTGCCAATCCAATTGGCGCCCATGTGTTACTTTTGAGAGGAGGCGCCAATTGGTCTAACACCTCGGTGTAAAGTGCAATTTTATTTGTTATAAATAGAGGTGTTGTGTGAATCATTTTTCCACATCTCATTTCATCATTTTGCAAACATGTTTGGTGTTCGTCGCCGCTATGGAAATGTGATTTATTCGAGAGACAAACCTCAGATGTTGATGCTCTTCTAGAACATCACTAGTTTCGATCAATTGAAGAGGGAGTTGGTTCGTTGGTTGGATGAAAAAATACCATAAGGGAAAAAAACTAGAAGTATTGAGAGACTCGATAGTATATTTGGTTGGGTGCGAATCAAAACTGATAAGGATGCTAGGGAAATGATGTTTGAACGAGATGACATCAGTTTGATTATTGTAATCAGTTAGAAATATTTTGTTTTAAGTTTGCTTATGTTGTAGTGATGTTTATTATTAACCTTGTTGTAACAAAAGGTTAATGATATAGAAAAATAGAAGGTTACAAGAATCCAAGGTTACAAAAAGATTATGATGCAGATGTTGCTCCTCGATTGGGACAGTTGTTCTTATTGTGCCCTGGTTGACGACGTATACTATATAATCTTATCATTTTATCAGTTGTATCCATTTCTATTCTAATACGGGTGCTGTTTGGCCATCCTTTTTTCTTTCTTCGCATCTCGTCGTTGTGCCAAACCATGTTACCTTCATATGGAGGCCAATATTCCTCCATTGGTAGCACTGAGAAGCTTTTGTTATACACATTCATGACGGTAATGACATTGTAAACATCAGATAAATGGCTGTAAGTGTCCTGGCGAGTATGTGGGCATGTTGCAATGACATGAGAGCAAGGAATGCGGAAGGCCTGGAACTTTCCACAGTCGCACCAACTTCTGTTTAGTTTGACAACATAGGATAAATTTGGTCTCCCCTCATTGTGGTCCATTATTTCCTGTACGCTGATATTTTGCCTATGACGGTCAAAGACTGTTACCGCGTGTGTGCTAGCTTTGATGCTCTCCTCTTTCATCACTTTCATACAACACTCACTGAATATTTGCCCAGACACTAGCATTGCACTCCATCTTTCACCTCTGGTTGCGAAGGTAGAAGCTAACCTATAATAGGTTGATCTGACCAAGGTGGTTACTGGTAGATTTCTAATGCCTTTGAATACGTCGTTCATGCATTCCACAAGGTTTGTTGTCATGTGGCCCCATCGACAGCCTCCGTCAAATGCCCTTGTCCATTGCTTTATTGGTATGTTATCCAGTCATCTTCTTGCATCTTCATTAGACAGTCTAATTTCATCAAGGTAATATTGACCAATTTTTTTGAGAAGGTTCTTATCTTTGATTGCACGCATGAAGTTTTGTGCGATGTGTCTAATGCAATAGACATGGGTAGAAGGAGGATCATGCCATCCGTTGTCATGGTTATTGTAAGCACTCTTAGTGGCAACATGTCTATCAGAAATCAAACAGAGATTGGCTTGTGGAGCCACATGTGTTCTGAGATGTCGAAGAAAGAAACCCCAACCACCAGCAGTTTCACCTTCAACCAGAGCAAAGGAAATGGGAAAGACATTGTTGTTGTCGTCTTGTACAACCGCCATAAGCAAAGTACCATTGTATTTGATGTATAACCATATTCCATCAATTTGAATAATAGGTTTGCAGAATGCAAAACCTTTGATGCACGGATAAAACGCCCAAAAGATACGGTGAAAGATTCTATTTCCAGCAACATAGGTTCCATTTGGCATAAATGTTGGCAATGTCTCAATAATTGCAACAGTTCCTGGTACGTATGTTTTTAGTGCCCATAAAAACCGTGATAATTCTTTGTATGAATCCTCACAGTTTCCGAATACCTGTTCAACAACCTTTGTCCTCACAATCCATGATTTCTTGTAAGATGAAGTATAATTATATCTTGTTTTGATATGAGATATTATTATACTCACCTTCACTGATGGGTCTTTGTTAACAAACGGCAAAATGTCTTGACGTATCAATGCAGGGCTTAATTTACGGTGATCTTGTTCAACGTTAGTTGCAATGCAATTGTGAGGTGGGTCTATTGAAGTTATCTCCCAAGAGTCGCTTTTCTTTTTGTGAGACGTAGCCAACTGAAACTTATAAAGGATGTTACGACATTCGATGACATACCTTCTCGAATCAGTGCGTTTCATTGTGAAATCAGCAGAGTTATTCATGTGAAATTTTTTGATAGCTCGCACATATTCTTCTTTAGTGAGGAACATGTCTCCCACCTTTAACTCTCTTTCTGACCGTGGATACGGGTTATAAAAAACATTGTTAGATGTTTCATCGTCATGCAGATCCCTGTTTGTCATATGTTGAGGCGGATTGTATACACGACTTGGAGGTAATGGCGCTGGTTGATCACCATCTTCAATGTTGTTGTTCAACATATGATCGACCTGTGTCTCAGTCTCTTCTTCTTCATCATCGACGGAGTTGACTTCTGCTTTTGCTTCTGGGTCGACGTCATCTGAGTATTGTGAATCAAATTCATCAGATTCATCTGGATTAGTGATTTGAGATTGATGAGATGGTATACTTGGTTGAAGAGTAATATACAACTCAAAACAATCGTAACCAGAATGTTCGTGACTAACAAACATATATTCAACATCTTCATCATCCCGTACCTTTAGCGGGAAAAACTTGCATTGACTGTTCTAAAAAAAATTGGATTTTGATACGTGATCTTTGACACAATATCAGATCCTAAGCGGGATTCAATTCGTTTTTTCAGATGCAAGAAATTTGAATTTCTCTTAATCGTAAGTCGGATGGTATCGGTGTTTCGAAAACAAAACTCGTATAACTCAGACTCATATGTCTCACCATTGTAGTGAACATTGATACTATATTTCGGTGAAGATGACATTGTAATATTTCTTATGCAGATGAAAATTAATTTCCTGCTGCAGATGAATGTGTGTTGATTGTTGGATGTAGATAGTAAGTCACTTAAATAGGTAAGTGATGTGTATAACATGTAAGCAAGTATGAAGTGATGTGTCAAACATGCAAGCAAGACGAAAGCCACATGTCACACATGCAAGCCCTAGCTCCAATCCAATTGGCGCTTGCTTGCAATGCTTGCACATGGGCGCCAATCCAATTGGCGACACCATGTCTTGCATGCAAACCTCGTAACCAAGCATGCAGAGCCATGCATGCGCCAGGCTAGGTTTAGATGTGTCATGCATGAGCATAGGGAGGTGCCAATTTGATTGGCGTTAGCATGTAGTAAATGCACATGGGCACCAATTCATTTGGCTAGCACATGCAATCACAATTTTCCAAGCTTCCACACTTTTGCATGTCACACCTTATAAATAGGCAAGAGACTCTCACATTTCTCCCACACCAACACTCACTACTTCCTCAACAACATCAAATCTTTCATCTGCAACAACCTCTTTCATCTGCACCAACCTCTTTCATCTCCGACAAGATGTTTATCCTCACAATGGGCGAATCGCACAGAGGAATAGTTGCAAACATAACAACTTATGTAAGCGTTTAATTCTTTTGTTATTTGTCTAGAATACCTTTTAATAACATATCAACTTAGTAACATGTTTTGTTGTTTCTTTTATAGGATGTTTCAAGGTTCCGTACTCGGGTCCACGAATATGTACACATGGACCCGATGATTCAACCGTATGTCGAACTTGCTGGTTTTGGACATATAAGTAAAATAATGTCTTGGTCGGTGGATAATAAATTCATTCTTGCGTTATGTGAGAGATGGTGTCCCGAGACACACACATTCTGGTTTCCAACCGCTGAGTGTACCATGACGTTAGAAGACGTCTACATGTTATTGGGACGGCCTATCGAAGGTAAAGCTATAAATGGTAAACCCAACTATGCGAATTCAATTTGCATGGACCTCTTGGATGCTGATTTGTTAGATGGTAACTCAAGAGGTCAAGGTATACTCCTTTCACGCCTTAAGGCATACTATAACAACTTACATTTAGATGAGCATTCTACCGAAGAGCCTCGAATAATAAAAACTAGGTGTTACATTATGCTTTTAATTAGTTCTTTTTTATTTCCCGAAGGTAGTGGTTCTAGTATGCATGTTATGTATTTACCTTTACTAAGACATGTAGATAGAATAGGAAGTTACAGTTGAGGATCCGCTTGTTTGGCCTATATTTATAGCTCTTTGTGTAAAAATTCACACAAAGACACATCTACCTTTTCTGGATGTGTTGTTTTGCTCCAAGCATGGGATTAATCAAGACTACCGTCTCTAGCGCCCGTCAGCAACAACCCTTTCACATTCCCGTATGCACAAAAGTAAGTTGTTTAAAATGGTACATATTTACTTACTTTATCGATTATTATCTCAGACTAATATTTTTACCTTTATGGTGCAGATGGTCGACACATGGTATGAGTTATAATAGATGTCCTAGACACTGTATTATCCAGTATCGCAAACTCTTGGATCACCTTCGACCGACAAATGTATGGATAATAACCTAATTATTTCGTAATAATTTGTTAATTTCTTCTACCAAATTTATAATCTAACATACGTTCACATTTCAGTTCATTTGGCGTTCATACCTAAATTTGGATCATGGTCATGAGATCAACGAAGAAGATGCAGCCATATGGATTGCATGCACACCGATCATAAGATTCACCACCGTGGAGATGCACAATAGTGATCGTGTGAAATTGTAGTTCGGCATGCTTCAACACATCCCAGATCCCCCAGCAAACCTAAGAGAATGACATCTACGCAAAGTTAACGACCAATGGAACTTCAACCCATGGCAAAGCTTCGCTAGATCTAAGTGTCGCAAATGGAAGCACCGCCATGACCATGTCTTAACTGACGCTGTGATGCCAACTAAAGAAAAACCAAGTCGTACTTATATGGCTTGGTACAGATCGGTTGGTTTTGAGTTCATCGTTGAGGATATATACCTATACGATCCACGTCATGCAACTTACACACCAGACGCCTCAACATCTAACCCCTAACAACATTGTCAGACCGACTACACACAACCCCTTATCCATCAAACTTTTCGTTCCACAAACACACAAACATACAACCCTAACATGCTATACACCCAACCACAATACCAAGAGCATACCCCGTACCACCACTAACAACTAGATCATCAACCAGAGACCGAACATCGCTTCGCATCCAACACATCACCCTACAAAAGCCGCCTTAGCCAAAACACTTAACGATCATTTAACACCAATCGTCCATCCTCCTACCATAGCCAAGAAGCCCAAACATCTCAAAACTGAAACCTTCAACAACCATATCTCTACCAAACACCACAACAATCTTTCCAACCTTTCCTCGACGCATCATTCACACCAATATCTCCTTTCAATCGTCCCAGTCGCACACCAACAAGTCAAACACAACCCAACTACTCTGGCATGGGTCATGAACTCCGCTATGGCGGTACACCTTCGATGCATACACAAGACTACGCTGATTTGTTTGACTATCTCAACAAGCAATCTCCTACAGTTGGTAGTGATGTTCTTGGGCCCTCAGATGCTCAAATACCTGGGGTGAATCATCAACGTGTGTTAGGGCCACTGGTTTGGGTAGCTAGGGGATGTTGGACCGGAGGCCAGTTAAGTGATCTCGGTTATCAACATTAGTCTTTTTTGTGTAAACGAGAATTAATATTAATATGAATTGGTCTGATTTTGACTTTATGTATCATGTAGACTATTTTTGAAAAAAAATTACAAAACACACAAAGGTGCAAATCCAATTGGCGTCTCCCTTTAACCTTTACACATGGGCGTCAATTGGATTGGCAGCACCATGTGCCATAAGCGATCCAATTGGCGCCTCCTCTCTAAGTTTAAGAGGAGGCGTCAATCCAATTGGCGCATCCTCTTAAAAGTGGGGTAAATTAAAAAAAAAATTAAAATAAAAATTATTTTAGATTTTTTTTTTCAAAATCTAGGATATTTTAGTAAAAAATAATTCATATAATTGTTCTTGATTTTTTTGTTTATTAACCTAATTATGAGAATTATATTATTTTCATGAAGCAAAATGAAAATAACATTTTATATATATATATATATATATATATATATATATATATATATATATATATATATATATATATATATATATATGGTAATGGTAATACACATGATGTGTGTATGTGAGAATTTTTTTTAAATAATCAATTTTTAAAATAAAATATCCAAAAAAACCCATAATTTCAAAAAATTACATATATGGGCAATTTTTGCCCCAATATGTGCATGGGCGCCACCCTAGATGGCGCCTACCCTTAAATTTAGGGCAAGTCGCCACTAGGAGTGGCGCCTACTCCTATTTCCATTTTTTTTTAATTTTTTAATTTTTTTTAATATGTTTTTAATTATTTTTTTAATTTTTTAAAAATCTTTTTTAACTTATTTTAAATTTATTAATTTATATTTATTATAAATTATATTAATTTATATTAATACATATATATAAATAATATTATTTACAAGATATATATATATATATATATATATATATATATATATATATATATATATATATATATATTAGGGTTAATAACAAAATAATGTTAGGGTTAATTAGGGTTAATAATGTTAGGGTTAATTAATCAATTATAATTAGGGTTTATTGATCGGTTATAATTAGAGTTTGGTAGTTATGACCTAATTCAAACCCTAATTCTCCCTAAGACTAATTAATCAAGTGCGACACTAATTATGGTTAAGTACATTGATGTACAACCTAGATTTTTTCCTATAAATAAAGTGTTATTTCCTTGCATTTTCTTCACCATTATTTTCTATCACTTTCTCTATCAAGTTGAGTTCATGGCATCCCCCAGACCGTCATCATGGCAGCGAACATCATCAAGGCGGCCGGATCCTGAACCAGTAATCTTAAAAAGGGATGGGCCCCCAATGGAGATGAAATTTTGGAACATCCGTTCGTTGGACCAACTAAAAAGGTCCTTGATGTCTTGGTTAGAGGGAGATTACCAACCTGGTGAAGTCATCAAAAGGATTCAGAGGCTTAGAAGAAGGTTCTCATTTGAAACTGGAGAAACGGAATGTTGGTGGGTTGAAGTTGAAAGCGACATTGATTGCATCCAAATGATGCATGGATCAAATGACATAGTGTTAAATGTTGTAATTTCCTAGATTTTAATGGTTGTTTATGTTGTTGTTCTTGTATTTGTTATTGTTTTAGTACTTGTTCTTGTTCCAGTATTTGTTTTTGTTTTAGTAATTGTTGTTGTAATGTTAGATGTTTGTGTTTGTTGTTCCAGTGTCATCTTCTATTTGGAATAAAAAGTAAACTTTATTGATAAATAGCATTGGTACACAGAGTTATGAATATGAAAACTATGTTGTGGAACTAGATCCACGATATGGACATTTGTTCTTATTATGCCCCAGTTGTCGACATATGCTACACTTCCTCTGCATTTTCTCTGCGACGTCCATTTCAGTTCTAATGCGCCTGCTGTTTGGGCGACCACTTTTATTCCTCCGCATCGATTCGTTGTGCCAAACCATTTCCCCGTCATACTCTGGCCAATATGCCTCCAATGCTACCACCGGAAAGGGATTGTCGTATACATTTAGCAATGTTGCAACTTTGTAGATGGGAGACACTAACGACAATGCATCAAAGTGGCTGTGTGAACACGCTGCAATGACATGGGAACAAGGCATACGATAGGCCTGAAATTGACCACAGTCGCACCAACAGTCTGGTATTAGGACCCTATACTCTTGTCTGGGCAGCCCCTGGTTGTGGTCAATTGTTTCCTTGACACTAAAAGTGTGGTCATGGCGGTCGAATTCCGTAACCCGATGGCTGCTGGCTTTGGCAGATTCCTGCCTCATAAACTTCATGCAGGCATCACTATATACTTGACTCATCTGTAACACTTCATGCCAGCGCTCGCCTCTTGTTACGAACAATGTTGCCATCCGAAAATAGGTCGCACTCACCAAAGCGGTTACCGGGAGGTTACGTATGCCCTTAAAGACGTCGTTCATTGATTCCACAAGATTTGTTGTCATGTGACCCCACCTCACCCCATCGTCGTATGACCTAGTCCACTTTGCTCTGTCAATATTATCGATCCACCTCCCTGCATCAGAATTTGCCAACACTATTTCCCGGCGGTAGTATTGGAATCCAGGTTGGTTTAATGCATACCCCGCATTTATCAAATTTTGCTTCAAGAAATTATCTTTGAACTCCCGCACAAAATTTTGAGCAATATGCCTGATGCAGTAGACATGCGTAGACGGGGGGTCATGCCAACCATTTGCTGGATTATTGTATGCACTGTCTATAGAAGCGTGCCTGTCAGAAATCACACAGATGTCAGCTTGTGGAGTCACGTGCGTTCGGAGATTCTTAAGGAAGAAACTCCAAGCAGCAACCATTTCTCCTTCTACCAATGCAAAGGCTGTTGGGAAAATATTAGAATTTCCATCTTGTGCGACCGCCATCAGTAACGATCCTTTGTATTTCCCATACAACCAAGTTCCATCGACTTGAATAAGCGGCTTGCAGAATGTGAAACCGATGATGCAGGAACAGAATGCCCAGAAAAGTCTATGGAATATTCCATTACCTTCTAGACGAGTTCCGTCAGGGGATTGTGTCGGCAAGGTCTCCATTATAGAAACCGTCCCAGGTGAATACAAATGTAGTGCAGCCAGGTAGCGCGGAAGTTGTTTGTATGATTCCTCCCAATTACCGTATACCAGTTCAATTGCCTTGGTTTTTGCTAACCAAGCCTTTCTGTACGACGGTGTATATTTGAAAACAGCAACACAATGGTCGATAATAGTTTTGACCTTGAGTGACGGGTCAACTTCAACAAGAGGTATTATGGAATGGCAGATCATATCATGGCTAAGTTTGCGATGATCCTATGCCATGTTTGTGTTGACGCAATTGTGAGCTTGAGAAATGGACCCTATCACCCACGCATTATGTTTCTTCTTGTACGACGCCATCAACCTATACCCACACTCCGGGTTTTTTCATAAAATAACGTATCTTTCCGGGTTTGATTTGTTAACATCGTAGTTAACACCGTTTTTCAAGTGCCAGTTTTTTATTGCTAACAGACACTCTTCCTTGGTCCGAAATTGGTCACCCTTCTTTAACTCCTCATCAGACCTCATATATGGGTTGTAGAACATATCTGATGAGGGCTCATCCTCGCCCAAGTTAAGGGTTGTGAAGTGCGCAGGCGGTGAGTAGCGTTGCGCTATAGGTATTTGTACTTGGTCTTCGTCTTCGGAACCACGGTTCACCAAGTCATCAACCACGTCTTCTGCATCATCAACCACATCGTCTTCAACGGGGTGTTCAACATCTTGTTCGTCATCAACCATATGATCAATAACCTGTGACTGAATATTCTGAGTTGGTTGAAATTGTTCCAACACAATGTACAACACTATATATTCGTAACTAGAATACTCATGGTTACGAAACATGTATTGTGCCTCCATGTCATTTTGAATCAATGACTTATAATACATGACTGAGTTATTTTCAGAAAAAAAAGGTTATTGATAAAAAATTTGGGACACAGGTTGTCTAAGTTTGGACTCAATCTTTTTTTTCAGATAAGAGAAGTCAGCTCCTCTATTTAGACAAAAACGAGTGCAATCGGTGTTTCTAAATAGGAAGCCAGACATATCACATTCATAAGTCTCACCATTCACGTGAGCTTTGATTTTGTATTGTGATGAAGATGCCATGATATGTGAAGATATGTGTGAAATATGTGAAGATATTGTGAAGATTTTGTGAAGATTTTGTGAAGATATTGTGAAGATATTGTGAAGATTTTGTGAATACCTTTGTGAAAATTTGTGTGAATACTTATACTCACACATCCACCAAGCCTTCCCCTAGACAAGACAAGTGCAACCTAATCTGTACCAATGCATGCTAACCTATCCATCTAGCCTGCACCTAGCCTGTAAGATTCCCACGCATGCCTATCCATCAAATGTCTTCACCACCTAGTCTGCAAGATTCCCACGCATGCCTAAAGAATTTTGATTCAATTGTGATGCATGTGTTACACGTGTCACATTTTTGCATGCAACACTACCACCAAGCCTTCCCCTAGACAAGACAAGTGCAACCTAATCTGTACCAATGCATGCTAACCTATCCACCTAGCCTGCACCTAACCTGCAAGATTCTCACGCATGCCTATCCATCAAATGTCTTCACCACCTAGTCTGCAAGATTCCCACGTATGCCTAAAGAATTTTTTTCAAACTCATCTCAAATAGCAGAAAATCAACTAAATATTAATATTTTGAACTGTTTTAATTTTGGTCAAATAGCTTAATAACTATAATTCATTAAGTATTTAGATTTGGACTCCCAACCTTCATATAATTTTTCTCTAGTTATCAATTGAATCGATTTAACTAAATATTTAAGTATCCATTTAAGTCTCCTTATCTCTACATGCATGCAGCTCCACCTAGCCTGCAAGATTCTTAGACAAGACAAGACTTTAATGTATTCGCCACCTAGAGTGGCGAGTTCATGTCTTATCCTGACCTACTGATGCATGCAGTAGACGTGTCAAAATTATTACATGCATGCAACTCCACCTAGCCTGCAAGATTCTCAGACAAGACAAGACTTTAATGTATTCGCCACCTAGAGTGGCGAGTTCATGTCTTATCCTGACCTACTGATGCATGCAGTAGACGTGTCTTATGTGAAGACATGCATGCAGCTCCACCTAGCCTGCAAGATTCTCAGCCAACTTTACATGCGTTACTCCTTCCCAGATTTTTGCATGCGTTACACGTGTCCAATTTTTAACATATTCATACTATTTGAATACGGTTATAAATAGCAGGTCATTCTTGAAAATTTTCATCAACCACTAACACTTTTATTCAGAGAACTCCGACGAAACTTTTCATCAACAGACCTACGTTCTACATTGCAATCATGTCTCTTCTTACCATGGGCCAAGAACACAGAGGCACTAGGGCAAACATTGCCTCATTCGTAAGTTTTTCTTGAACGTTGCCTCTTTCGTATGTTTACAATTTATTTTTTAAAACTCCAATCTAATGATTGTTTATATTGTTTGTTTTTAAAGGATCCCAAGAAATTTCGTCAACGTTCACACCCTATGCCTTATCCAGACCCATGGTGCGTACCTTACATAGAGCGTGCGGGGTTCGGTCATGTTATGCATGTGGTAAATGCCACAATTGATGTGAAATTTATTCTTGCTTTGTGTGAACGTTGGAGACCAGAGACACACACTTTTCACCTACCAATTGGTGAATGTACCGTCACACTAGAGGACGTGTACATGCTTTTGGGTCTTCGAATAGATGGTAAGCCTGTGACTGGAAATGTTCAACAGCCCAACGAACTATTTGTTCAAATGTTGGACGTAGATCTGGTCGAGGGTGAGGGATCTGCAAAAGCAAGGGGCCAGGGTATTAAACTATCGAGCCTCCAATTCTACCACGACTCTATAAATTTAACTGAGGATTCGTCCGAACAAGAAAAAATAATAAAAACAAGGTTTTACATTATGTTATTGTTTGAGAACTTGTTATTTCTCGAAGGCACGAGAAATATCATAAACTTTATGTACTTGAGTTTGCTCGAGGACATAGATAGGATAAGCACGTATAGTTGGGGTTCTGCTGTATTGACTTTCCTATATAGCTCTTTGTGTAAAAATGCACAAAATGACCACTGTACATTTTCTGGATGTGCTTTTTTGCTCCAAACATGGGGGTGGTGGAGATTGCCGAGGCTAGCCCCCAAAAATTCTAACGTCTACTCCTTCCCCTACGCAACTAGGTAAATTTATGATGTTATTTCATTTTGTATATTTATTCTATAAATATTTGTAAATAATATTATTTATCTTTTTTTGTTTAGGTTCATTGCAACTGGACTAGACTATAGTCTTACCCCGAAAAATAAAATAATATTTTATCGTCAACTCTTGGATCATCTCCGAGCACAAGATGTATTACCACTAAATCATTCATCTTCTAACTAATTTATTAATATCAAGCATTCTCAATAAATAACATATTTATTTTTTTCTTTGCAGTTTATTTGGAGGCCATATTTGGGATTGGAACATCAACCCAACCCCGAAGATGCAGCTGTTTGGACAACAAAAACGACTATCATGCGGTTCACCACTGTGGAGATGCACCAAAGTGACCGTGTCAAACTGCAATTCGGAATGCATCAAGAAATCCCAGGCCCCCCAATGTCTTTGGAACCTTGACATCTTAAAAAAGTCAGCCACCAGTGGTATGTCCAAAATTGGAAGGCATTTGCAAAGGAGTTCCGTAAAATATGGAAAGAGCGTGCCCACTATGTTCTACAATTTCCCCAACGAAATGAAGCCGACAAGGGAATATATGGATTGGTATAAAGCAAATACAAATCCAGAAATGATTGTGTCTGACCCGTTCTATTTGGACGATCCCCGAATGCAACAACCATATTTCCAACAACAACAACAACCACAATATTCCCAACAACAACAACCACCACCATATTACCAACAACAACCACCACCACTGTATTACCAACAACAACCACCACCACCGTATTATCAACAACAACCACCACAACACATGTCCACCCCCAACCAAATCAACACTACATACCACAAACTCAACCCCAATATCATGAAGATTACCAACACCAACCTCAACATTCCCACCACCATCAACAAGCCCAACACCTACCACAAACTCAATCCCCCCACCAACACCAATCCCAACACTTCCATCACGACGATGTCCCGGGCTCTTCCAGTCCTCCACTTAGCCCCGACACAGGTATACAAGAGGATTACCAACAAGACTACTACACACCATAACAGACATTGTTCTTTAGCCAACCCGATTCAACCCTCAACTACCAAAGGCCACATTTCGAGGGCGCACCCAACAAGAGTCAGTTTGTCCCACCGAGACAAAGCTTTGAGGGCGCAGAGGGCATCCGCCTTTCCTACAGCATTGAAGGGACTTCGACCCAACCACAACGGCAAACGACAAGGGGACGCGTTAGGACTAGAGGTGGGAATAGGGAAGCACCACCACCACGTGAGCCGTCTAGACGAGTAGTTAGACCTCCCCGTGCGGATCGTACCAGGGACCGCATAATATGTGATAAATCCCAAATTAATAATGCATTCTAATTATACTTTATAATATTTGTCTTGTGTATTATTTTAATATAAATATATTGTGTTTATTAATATAAATTTATATATATATATATATATATATATATATATATATATATATATATATATATATATATATATATATATATATATATATTAATATATATTTATATATATATATATATCTTATGTATTTTACAAATATATACATAATATTATTTATTTACATGTATATAAATTAATATATTTTAATAATTTATAAATAATATTATTTAATTATAAATTAAATTTATATATATATATATATATATAAAAATTAATATATATATATATATATATATATATATATATATATATATATATATATATATATATATATAAATTAATATATATATATATATATATATATATATATATATATATATATATATATATATATATATATATATATATATATATATATATATCTTGTAAATAATATTATTTATATATATATATATATATATATATATATATATATGTATTAATATAAATTAATATAATTTATAATAAATATAAATTAATAAATTTAAAATAAGTTAAAAAATATTTAAAAAAATAATTTAAAAACATATTAAAAAAAATAAAAATAAAAAATAAAATAAATAGAAATAGGAGTAGGCGCCACTCCTAGTGGCGATTTGCCCTAAATTTAAGGGTAAGCGCCATCTAGGGTGGCGCCCATGCATATATTAGGGCAAAAATTGTCCATATATATAATTTTTTTTGAAATGATGGGTTTTTTTGAATTTTTTTTAAAAAAATTGATTATTTAAAAAAAATTCTCTGTGTATGTAACAACAATAAAAAAAAGTGAATCGATAAATAATAAATAATTAGTTTTATAAAAAAGCGGAGTATATCCGAAGTTGGGCATTTGAGAGGTGCATTGATAATAAATCATCGAAGACAGAAAAACAGAGAGAAGCTCGTAAAAGTAAAATGGCAAACAGGTACTGGGTGGTGTCTCTTCCCGTCCAGAACAACAGCTCTTCCTCTACGATATGGAACCAGTTGCAGCAAAATATCTCCAAACATTCCTTCGACACTCCTCTTTACAGAGTAACTATTTAACTAACCATCACGCTTCACTCTATCTATCAATCTAATTCAGTTATTAATTCGTCGATCTTCTTCTTTCTCTGTCTCTCTTCATCACAGTTCAACATTCCCAATCTCCGCGTCGGAACCCTAGATTCACTCCTCTCCCTCAGCGATGATCTCAACAAGGTTAATTTCCGCTTTTCTTTTATTATTATAATAGCAATTTTACGATCGGTTATTGAAATCGCGTAATTCTCTTTGATTTGATCGATCAACATCTATTTGCAGTCTAACGCTTTCATGGAAGGTGTTTCTCACAAGATCAGGCGCCAGATTGAGGAACTCGAGAGAGTTTCCGGAGTTAATACTGCTGCGCTTACCGTCGATGGAGTTCCTGTTGATTCCTACTTGACTAGGTTTTCTCTCCTTTCACGCTTGATCTATCTATACTGCGTTTTTGTTTTGGCTGAAACTTTCTTCTCTGTAATGGATCTAGATTTGTTTGGGATGATGCTAAGTACCCGACTATGTCACCTCTGAAGGAGATCGTGGATGGCATTCATGCTCAAGTCGCAAAGATTGAGGATGATCTCAAGGTTTTCATTTTTCTTATCACTCTCTAGTTCTAGTTTGATCTGTCTGTTTGATATTTCATATATCTGATAGGGATTAATAAGCACATTATATGTATTTGTCATTCATGGCCTCTTTAATTTGCTAAAATTTTCTTTTATGTATGCTAAAGTGAGATAGTAACTACCAAGTTATTGTAACTTTCTTGCTTACTGCATGACTAACTGCTACACAATTCAGGGATTATTTGAATTTCATTATGCTACCAAATTATATGTGATTCATGAGTGTGTCTTCTGCAAGCTTTGTAATTAGTGGACCGATCTACAAAAATTAAGTTACGGGAGACAATATTCATATACAAAAGCCCAGTGGGGCACTAAATATATATGATATTTTTTTATGAATGTCTGCGAAACAGCTTCAGTGTTTTCTTAGATAGCATATTTTGGCCCAGTTTGTTTACATGTTTTCTGCTTTCCCAATTGATTGTCGGTTGTTTCTTTAGTTTGGAAAATTATATAAATTTTAGTTGAAGTACCCCTTGTACTCTCATTGTAATATAGAATTTATTTGGTGTTTAAATATATGTATATGGTATATGTTGGGCTTCTAATATATAATAATGAAAAAGCTTGTAATCTTCGTGAGTGCAAATGCTCTCAATGTGATGAGTATGGACCCACCCCTGTTTGTAGGCTATAGAGTTTATACCTCAGTTTGTATAGCCAGTCTCTTCTTTAATTTTAGGTTTGTAATTAGTTTCATTACATGCTTAATTTCTGAATTGATGTCCAATAGGAGCAAACCTGGCTTCTCCACATTTGTCACAAAGTATTGATTTGTTTAGAATCTTCTTTGCCATCAAATATTTCCTTCTAAAGTTAGCCTTATGCTTAAGAGGATCCAAATCCAAGGGAGGAGAGTATTGAATCAATGAACTCTCTAGTTTGGTTGGTAAAAATATGCTAAGTTTGTCTACTTTGATCCACGTGTTTTAGGCCCATTTGAAAGTAAATATCTCAATATTCAAGTAACCTTTTTCTGTTATGCTACTATTGAACTGTTAACTGAGACCAGTTTATTGCACAACTCAGTCTAGGCATAGTTTTTTAGTCATAAGCTTATCTCTAGAGGCTGAGAAAAAGAAATAAAACCAAACCACCTGCCAATCCATACCTATGATGAAGCATTCACTTTTCTCTCCCTACTTTATCTTCAGAGTCACAGATGAGTAGACATTATTCTCATTCTAGTGAACATGCTCTTTGATGATCTCTATTAGAGTTACAGATGTTTCTATTTTGTGTAACTTCCGGTTAGAAGGCCTTAGTTTGTCCTAGATGGTGTAGAAGTCGTTGACAAAGTAATGTAGAAGATACAAACAATTTTCTTTTTGTCCCCAATATCTGGGTTGATCTATGAACCTTACTTTGTGCTGTTCTGGTCCTCATTTGTGATATTGGTTTCAACTCAGTCTCTCATCTTTAAAAGAATTTCATTTTAGTTCCTGAAGTTATGTAGGAATTTACTGTCATCCACCTTAGCCATGAATGAGAGACAGCATGCTGCTATCTTAAAGTGATATCTTCAACCTTAATAAGCTCGGGATATTGAAATTTGATGGTTAATACTTAACAGGCAGATCTTGGAATTGTTATGCAAAATAAAACATTTAGAAAGCGACCCCTAGTCTTGTTAATACTTATCTAATTTTTTCTGTTTTGATGAGACCCCTAATCTAATATTTTGAATGAGAGAATGTGTTTGAAAACGGGAGATAGGGGATTGAATAGTTAGGATTAAATACAAGACCTACTCATTTTTTTCCAACCTGAGAAGATCCACTCCCCTTTAAACAATAAGGTATTTTTTCCTAACATTAAGGGAACTTTTCTATGCTTAAGTCTTATAATTCCAACCTTTCAAGTGAAATATGTATTTTCTTTCTTAACACCTCAAAATCCAGTTAATCCATATGCTTTGATTTTTTCCCTTCAACTCCACCTGTCCCTCAAAATCCTAACTATTCAATCACCTATATCCCGTTTTCAAACACATTCTCTCATTCAAAATATTAGATTAGGGGTCTCATAAAAAAAATAAAAATAGATAAGGGGCTGGGATTCAACATGCAAAGGAAAAAAACATGAGGGGTTGGGATTTATTTAGTTCCGGTACTTTCAACTAGATGCGTTTGCTTTTTTCCAAAACTTGATCAGGAGGATACATTTGGTTGACCCTGAGCGCTGGGAAATATAGGTTTTATAATAATTTAACTTGAGTTTTAGTGGTGGTTGTTTTTGTAAATACATGACACATTATTTTTATTTAGTCACCTAGGTTTCTTCTCCAGCTGTTCCCTGCCTATTAGACCTCCTTTCTTGCTAATTGTTCATAATGTCTTTCTTTCCTGCTAAAGGTTGAGGAGGGGGAGGGGCTTTAAAATGTCTGTTCATGTGGCAAGAAAAAGTAATTTTGACTGGACATTTCAGAAAGGTCTTACAAACTCTAATTGTTTTCCCTTGAGAATTATTTTTCTCTCTGACTAATATTATGAAGAACAACATCCTAAGTCTCTACTTACTTTGCATTATGTGGATTGATATTTCTACTTGGGCCTTGAATTTTTTTTTTCATGCCAGGTTCGTGTTTCCGAGTATAATAATATCCGAAGTCAGCTCAATGCTATAAACCGAAAGCAAACTGGAAGGTGTGTGTGTTTTACAACTTATATAGTTTTCAAATTTAATGTATTCTATTTCTTAGCTGACCTGCTTTATTATTTCAGCTTAGCAGTCCGTGATCTTTCTAACTTGGTAAAACCTGAGGACATTATAAATTCAGAACATTTAACTACCCTCCTTGCCGTTGTTTCCAAGTATTCACAGAAGGACTGGCTCGCAAGCTACGAAACATTGACTAGCTATGTGGTAAGATATATCATATTCACTAGAAAATACGAATGCTACTTCTTTGTGGTTATTTTAAATGGGTTATTATTAAAAAAATCCCTGCAATTCATCTACACACTCCAATAATGTTATGTTCACACCTTTGAATAATTCTGTGCATGCTTTTGTTTTTCATTACTTTATTCCTCATTCTAATTAGGTTAAATATTTTAGGTCCCAAGGTCTTCTAAGAAGTTGCATGAGGATAACGAATATGCTCTTTATACTGTAACCCTCTTCAATCGTGTGGCAGACAATTTTAGAACTAGTGCACGTGAAAAAGGGTTCCAAGTAAGTATTTATTTTTATTAATTGTGCATATACTGTCTTCAATTTTATTAATATTTGTTATATCTCTAATGGAATTTGTGAGACACATAGTGCTGAGTATGTTTCAGTATTGAATTTAAATTCATAAGTTGGTAGGAGGTGTTTAACGGGATTTTTTGTCTTCGTATTCAGATTCGTGATTTTGAGTACAGTCCAGAAACACATGAGGGCCGAAAGCAGGAGTTGGACAAATTGATGCAAGATCAAGAAAGTTTGAGGGGTTCTCTGTTGCAATGGTGCTATACCAGTTATGGAGAGGTATTATTCACTTGCTCATTACTTAATTTTGTAGAAATACCCTAGAAAATATCAAGACTGAGTTTGCAGATCACATTAGAAAAAGTGAAGTGTTTATGGGAAACATATGCCAAGTTAAATGACTATTTTCAAAATGGACTACTTATACCTTGATGTGCCTGTTTTTGGACTAGCCTCTCAGGCTGAGGCTGACATTATGGAGTGACCTAGCTTCTCTTTTAAAATCTAGTAGGGGATGCACAAAACATCTGGTTTTACGTACAAACCATTTATACATCCATATCCATTTTTTTAAAACGGATATTTACAATGGTTTGTAGCCGGATACTTTCAAATTATTGCGGTTATTGTTTTTTAAAATCTAGTTTTGTGAAGTGGATGTCCATATCCATCTGGTGAAAAATCTCTTTTCTCAGACTTCTCTCAAACTGAAGTTGTTCGCAATTGGTGAAAAGTTCTCCGGGAAATCCGACAAGGTAATTTCTCTGGCGGCGTGTCCGCTCCTATGACAATATCTGCCGACAGTGGTGGATTGAAGACTGCCTTTATATTACGGTTGGCTTGCTAAACAGGAATAGGAGAGGCTCATGCACCACCAGAACGAGTGTATAGATTTTTTGCGATTCATGTTCACTCAAATTTCATTCCATAACAACTCTCAAATTTCATATCTTCACAGATGTCGTATTTCCCCTCTTATGTCTCACCGTTGCCAACAGCACTACTTTGAGATTGGAAATACATTTTGTGTGAATCTGAATTGAGATTAAATTCTAAGAGTAATTTAATATAAGGGACCCAAGCAATGGCTGATTTTGCCATCGCCAGCAGCACTGCTTGAATTGTTTTGGAAGGCTTGGGTTCCTATTGAATCTAGTGATGATTTTTTTCAACGAATATTTTTATAAACAATTGAATATTGTTCTACTTGATTAAAATTTGTTTTTGAAAAATCTAGTAGAAAAAATTATAATTGATTTTTTATTATTACTATTATTATTTTTGATCTATATATATAGATATAGCCTGCTTCATAAATCTGCTCCTACCTCCTGTGAATGTTATATGAGATTGGTTTTATTTGTTTTTTTTTAATCAACCTTATTACTCAGTTTTGAAAGAGAAAAATTTGATTTTAAGAAAGAACTATTTTTTAAACCTAGAATTAATTGTTTTTCAATTTAGATTTAGAAATCACCAGTCTTAAATTTGATTTGAGAGCATAAGTTATTTTAAACCCGATTGGTAAAATAACTGGTTATGTGACTGTAGCCGGATTTATAACCGGTTTGTTGCAAAATGTGGTTATGGTTATGAATCTAATCCATTTAAGTGGTTTATAAATGGATATGATTTTTAAAATACTCAACCGCGCACAGCCCTAAATTCTAGTAGCTTTATTAACGATAAAACATCTCCTGCCTTTGCCTACTACTCCTTTGTTATCCTAAAATGCCATGATTCTTGCTGACAACTTCTACTTTATACTTTCTGAAGGTTTTCAGCTCCTGGATGCACTTCTGTGCTGTGCGCTTATTTTCCGAAAGCATTCTGAGATATGGATTGCCGCCAAATTTCTTGGTACTTTACTCTTTTAGAACCAAGTTCAGTCTCTCCCCTCTCCCTCTTACAATATTGTTTATTTATCACTGAGCATTATTGGGTATTGTGTTGATTCCAGGCATGCGTCTTAGCTCCATCTGTAAAAGCCGAGAAGAAAGTACGTTCAATCCTTGAAGGGTTGAGTGATAGCTCAAACAGGCAAGTAGCTGATTAATCTCTATACTGTCTCACATTTACTGTTTCTTTATAGGGGATTATTCACTCAGAAAGCCATTAAATTTTATAATTTTGTAGTGTCAGTCACTACCATATTCGATAGTTCTTCAACTGACATTTTCATGAAACCTCTTTGTGTAACTCTTTAAAAGGTTCAAACTCCAAACAAGATTCACATTTTGACAGTTAGGAATGTACATAAACACCAAGTACGTTGACAGTACTGAATATATAAAAAAATTGTTTTGCTTAATATATGCTTATGCATTATTCAAATCACAAAATGTGGTACTGTTCTCTTTGTCCTGAGCAATATACAGAACTTACTCTAGAAAATATGAAATAGCTAGTAGATAGTTATTTGAAAATTTAAAACTCCTCTACTTTCTTGATTCTCTAAATACAATAATTGATTGAGATGCTAGAAAAACAGTTAGCATTCAATCCTTGTTTGTGTAAATATGATATTATTCTATTTTATGTTTGCTGACTCTGCTAAAAAACTCAATTTGAGAACTCCATTCCCCGTATCATTCTTCGGTGGATCTTGCTTTCCACTCGTGTTTTGATACATACAGACAATATTTATTTGTTTCTGTTTTTGTAATTTTTATCTCTTAATTTGATAGACTATTCTTACATTGTAATATTGTACCTTCAATAAATTTGTGTGCAGTGCATACTGGAAAACTGATGAAGAGGTAGGGGCTGGAATGGCTAACCTAGCAGGTGAGGCGGATACACATCCATATGTTTCCTTCACCATCAACCTTATTTGAGCGCCACTGGAAACAAGCCCTGTCTCTTAATTTAGATCCGCTAAAGATTATTTTGGACAGCTATAATGCCAAAGCCAGACAGGATTTGAAGATTTTGTACATTACTATCATATTTCATTATTTGTTATTATTTATATATAATTGGAGCAGTCGAAGTTTCAACGGGTCTAATGAATTTCAAGAGCAGAGTTCGTTGCCAGGATCGTTGGCTACTTGTATTTGTTTCATGTAAGTTTTCATGTTTGCGACGATGGAACTCGGGAGAACTGATGCTCACTAGCTCACTTCTTCAGAAAATAATACAAACCTGTCACTTGTACGTCGAAAACTTTATATTGTGGGGATATTTATGTTACATCACTTTTTATATCGACATAGTCAGAACTATAATCGATAGGTTGGAATTTATTTATGTTATTCAATAAATCTATTGTTGAAAATTAGGGGTGTATTTGCATCACTTGTATGAATCCTTGTTATACTTGTCAATTTATCAATATTTAAAGATGGTTAGTTAATCCCAACGGGTTGGAGCATGACATAACTTGTATCAGATATGATGCTTGTTTACAACTTCAGTAATCTTTTTGGAATAACGTAATTGTACAAGACTTGTATCCAACTTGCTGCTTAATGCAATCTTGCTAATTTCCTTAAGAAGAGGTAATGGTTTCTTATAAAACTATTTGTACTTAACCTGTGTTTTTAGTAATGGAAATTTAAGGACTAACTAAACTTTTATATTTTGATAAAGTAACTATTTTATTGGGGTTACTTTAAATTTTGAACAGTTTCAATTAAGTGTCAATAAGGGATTAATTTAGAGGTAAAAGTTTGATAACTTTTAAGGGGAGTTCACATTTATTCGGATACTTGTAAAATATTTTTTAATATTATTTATTAAATAGTAATAGTTTTTCATTATTTAAAAATAAAGTATAGCTACAAATAAAAAGGTACTAGTTCTCTAATTGATTGGAAAAATCAATTATTTAATAAATTTTAAAAATAAAAATTGTTTATAAAAAAGAATGGAGGAAGTATACATGTTCGTTCTCTAGTTGCTTTAAAAAATCAAGTATATGTTTTGGTTAAGTATCTATCCAATGCAATTTTGAATAAACTTGATTTTAGTAAAATTAATTTAATTACAATTCAGTTTGACCTAAAATGATTTTTATCAGAGTTTGAGTTAACTATTAATCTTGCTTTCTTTTTCACAGCATGATTTTTATCTGAGCTTGAGTTAACTATTAATCCTGTTTTCTTCTTTTTCACAGCATTTGAAATAGCAAGTCAAGTATTATAATTCCTTTTAGGTACTTTAAGTATTCTCTTTGCAACCATTCAATGTGATTTTTTAGGCTCACTTGTAAATTTGTTGATTGAACTTTTCATATAGACACCAATATTCAACTATGCATCTTTTGAATCATAGTAAAATGAAAAGAAAAATTCTTATCCTACTTTATGGATGAAAAAACACTTGAAAATTCAAAATGTCCTTCGAATTTTTGAGATGCATCTTCGAATGGATATTATCTTAAGTCCAAACGTTAACTGATTTGGAGATGCATCTTTGAAATATTTTAGCACATATCTGACGCATCCCTCTCTAGAAGGTCCATTTTACATGTTTATTATTCTGGAGATGCATCTCCGTTTAGGGTTTACAGAGATGCATCTCTATACCCTAGCAGAACAGTGTAAGTTATGTTTGGTTTATGATTATTCCGATGAAAATTACGATTTATAAATGTTAAGGACCTTGATATGTGATGAGCATACAATGGATATGCAAAAAATAACATATATAAATTCAGATGGTCAAAAATGACATATCTAAATGAAGTCGAAATACACAATAAAGTAGGATGAAGTCAAAATAAAATACAATCGATAATAAATTCAAAATATAAATATTATATACTACTGCGTATGTCGGACTACAACTATGGAGGCTTCTCGACCTCCTTTATCCCCTGTCCTCTAACGCTGTCTCCGATACATCAGTACCTCTCGTGCCTCCGTCATAATGACATGTAGGACCTGCCTCACCTTAGACCCACCAAGGAAGATACCTCTGTCAATGTCTGTCTGCGCAATCTTCTCAATGTGACGATATCTAGGAAAAACATCATGAGTATGATCTAACTGTGTCTGCTTCTCATCTAGTATCTCCTAATGATATGACCTCGATGGATCTTCTGGAGCAACCTGCACCATATACAGATGTGACACCCTAAAGAACCACCTGATGTACTGTCGACATAGCTCTAGTCGATGTCAACTATGGTACTTCGTGCCCTCATCCGGTATTAGATGACTAAGATAATCAACAAACATGACATCCATATCTCTACGTGTCATAGAAGAAGAAGCAAAGACAACATGGTGTTTGGGAATAGTCTGAATGTAGCCGAAATTCCGCATGACACTCTCATGAAGATGAGAAGACGTCAGACGTGAATCGCAATCCAACCATCATGAGTATAACACTATGTCATCAAATGGCTGCGTGTCACGGTGATCGACATGGTTTTTAAAATACATATCCTCAGCAACCAAGCGATCAAGATACACTCAGAATGAAACTGTCACCTGGTTCCCTATGAGTTGGAAAAATGAATAAGCATGTGACGTATCCTCAATATAAATAGGTACATACAACTAGTCGGAGATGCGCGGGAAGTGCTGGAGGATCCAAGCCTAAAAAGTGTTGGAACACACGATTCTTCAGTAAGGACGTTACAAAAATGTAATGAAAATGACACACAAACATCAAAAGACCAGTAAACATTATCATCAATAGTGTGATGATACTTGTGACATGCTTCATCTTCCACCTACAACCTTCTCATAACTTTAAGCACAAGTAGACCAAACAAGCGACTCCCCAATTGTAATCATGGAACCATTCAAAGTCCTCAAAGTATCATAGATAGATGACATCCACATAAGTGACACTCTTGTCCACAAAAATCGCAGTGCCAACCAAATATAACAGGTATGCTCTCATAGCATACTCTCTATGGATCCTTACCTGCTCATGATCATCTCTAGCCTACCATGATTTAAGGAGTTCATCTGTATATACCTTTTTCAGGAGTTCAAACCTAGCATGAGCCCCTCTGGTTTTTTCAAACTCCCTTATGGAATCCTCTAAGTCAACTCTCAGATAGTCTACCATCAACTCGAGTGCCTCATCTTTACTAATCCTCCCATGATCTAGAAGTTTCCCCATGATCGAAGGATTTAGAAAAAATGACACGTCGTCGAGTGTGATAGACATCTCACCAAGCGATAGATGAAATTATGATGTCTCAGTGTGTCATATCAAGCATTAAGAATCTTGTGGTTGACTGTAACATAATCGGTCTTGCACAAGTCCTTCATCCCAGATAGGGACAAAACAGCCTGAAACCACTCGTCATTAGGCTGAGGCAAGCCAATAATCTTTCGTCCATGGTTAATAAACTTCAACGGATCACAGTCCTGCAGAAAAATAAATCTATGTCAGAAACTTGTACTATAATAATAAACATAAGTTAAAAAGAATGAACCCAACTAATTTTACCTATATATCCCAAATATGTCTGGCAGTATGGTCTGGGTACAGAGGCCGCAGTGACAACTCTACAGGGTCTTCTCCAATTGCCTGAGGTGGCATTAACTCATCAGCCTCAGCAGCCTGATATGACCTTGGCTCAGCAACCTCATCACCCTGATATGGAACTGGCTCATCAGCATGAGGTCCCTCTGGTGCCTGAGTGGCAGTGGTGCCTCAGGTACGTCCAGTGACTCGGGTACCTCTAGCGCCGGAATAAGTGAAACTTGTCGTCTATGGGAAGATGGAGGAAATGATGAGTCAATAGGTGCACCCATCTCCTACGAGAATAAGAAGATGGAGAAGCATAAGCCCCATAAGTTGATGCCTGTGCATGAACCAAGCTAGAATGAACAAAAGCCTTAGAAACTTGACTCTTCTCCCTACACACTGATGCATGTTCTGAAATCCTCTTGTGCCTTAGTATGTCGTCTTTATTAGTCATAATGCATGTAAGTTAACCAAACAGGTATCAGAAAATTACTAAAACAAACCCTACAAACAAGATAAGCAAAAAAAAACACAGATAAATTACAGAGATGCATCTCCAATTACTAGCAATCCAAACGTTGAAAAATTTCGGAGATGCATCTCCGAAATTTTCTACAACTTTCAGGTTTCTCCAATGGCGGTAATTCATACCGCCAAACCCCCAATAATAATGCTTTAATCATTATTTTTAACTATCAAACACATTTTTCAGTATGTGTAAACTATCATTCATGCAATTTCTTACCTAAATCATCAATTTCTACTCATTTATAGAAAAAATCAACAAAAAAAAAATCAAAAAAATTAAAAACTTACAAATTGAGAGTTTACTTCAGTGTTGAATGATGTCTTTGATGTACTTGATGTTAATGGAAGAAACTTTGAACTTGGTTGCTTGATTTTGAAATAATGTGAGTTGAGAGAGTTTGAGAAATCTTTTTGTGTTTTTTTAGAAATGGGGAAGGAGAATGGTTCTAGCACGTTTAAGAACCAATACCGTTCGGAGATATATCTTCAAAATATTTATGAAGATGAATTTCCAGAGTTTTTTAACGTTAAGCCAAAATTTTATTTACTCAGGGTGCGTCCGAAGATGCATCTCCGAAAATTGGGAGAATTTTTATATTTTCACGTTGTGACATAGTACTACATATGGTGCATTAAAAAATTTCCTTGAAAAATTAGCCAATTCTCTTGTTCTATGCTCTACGGGCTTGCTTCAAACCATACGTGGCTTTGTGCAACTTGTACACAATGTGTTTTTCCTTTCACTTTAAAACATGATGATTGACTAGCAAAAATTGTTTCTTCTAATGGAACATTTAAAAATGCTTGTAAATCTAAGTGGTAGAGGGACCAATTCCTACTATTAGTTATTACCCCAACTAGTCTCATTATCTCAAGTCTACCCACATGAGTGCATACCTCATTATAGACAATATCATACTTCTCTAAGAAATCTCTAGCTACTAACCTTGTCTTATGCTTTAAAATCTGAATTCATTTTCACGTTAAAGATCCATTTCACATCAATGATTTTTTCTTTCAGGTAGGGAAACCAATTTCCCAAGTGTGATTCTTTTCAATTGATTTGAGTTGATCAATCTTGGCCTCCTTCCACATATTACTCTTCATTTTCCATCATGGTTGGTTGGATCACCATCATCTAGTAGGGAAAATTATATAAGTTCATCTTTATTGCTAACTACATTTTAAGGTAATACTTCATAATTTGCTTGTCTACTAGAAACTTTCCTAGTTCTTTGTGACCTCACATGTGTTTGAGTCTCAATCAGTTTATCATTTTCAAATTCAATGTATTTAGCATCAATCTCTCCATATGATCTTCCACTTTGTACCGATTTTGCAAAGACATTATTGATATCACTTCTTTTCTCTTGTGTGTCCTGCCACTTCCATGCCATTAACTCATTAAAAATCATATCTATACGGATTCACACCCTTTTATCCATATTATTGTACCACTTATAGGATCATATGGAATGATATCATATGAATATCATGCTTTTACTTTTGTCATCCATCTTACTTCTTATTTAACCATGTATGTGCTTGAATTATAATTATCGATCCAATCACATTGAGGTGCTTCACACTTGGATTTCTTCCGCTCGGAGCTTTTTCAGACAATTTCATCTTTAATTTCTTAGTGGAAAACCTGTTTAGTATATAGGTGGTCGTGTTGATTGCTTCTCCCGAAACATATGAGGCAAACTCACGTGCTTTAGAATATTACTAGCCATGTCAAGTGTGGTCTTGTTTCTTCTTTGTGCTAGAGCATTATGTTGAGGAGTATATGGTGAGGTAAATTCATGTCTTATGCACTCAGGGATGAATAATGACTCAAAATCCTTTAATATATATTCCCCACTATCATAATTCCTCAAAATTTATATTGCTTTCACACTCTTCTTTTTAATCAAGATTTTGATTTTCTTGAATACTTCAAGAGCTTCACTTTTGAATTTGATGGTATACAACCACAATATTATTGTATGTTCGTCAACAAAAGTGATGAAATATTTGCTCCTGCCTAGTGATGATACTTCAAAATGACAAAATATATGAAAATGCACAAGTTTTAATGCATAATTTGATATCTTAGGCATATTTGATGTAAATTCAATCTGCTTTGCTTGCCTCTAAAACATTTTTCACATGTCATTGTTTTTGCATTCATTTTAGGGCAGACAATACACTAAATTTTTAGAGCAAAATTCACTTATGGTTCTAACATTTAGATGACGATACCTCATATGTCACAACCATTTTGGCTCATAAATGCTTGACATGTACACCTCCTTTGCTGTCAAAAAGCTACATTTAAATGTCAAGTTCTTTTACAACTTTTACTTTAGTATCAACTTCTTATATGGATCATACAATCGCAGTGCATTGCCATTCATGAAAATTGAAAACCATTTTCTACCAGTTTCTCAATACTCAATAGGTTACACATCATCCAATGTACATAGAGTACCTTTTTAATAAATTCATTTTCCCCATATTTTCTTTTGTTAACAATGTCACATATGATTTTTGTTGCAATATAATTGCTATTTTCAAGTTTAACATTGGTTTTCTTGCTTGAATAAAAATTTGTGAGTCATTTTTTGTGTCCAATCATGTGATTTGAACATCCTAAGTCAAGATATCCTAACTCACACATAAGATTTCATTCATAAGTTATGGCCATTAGCAAAACTACTTATGAGTCAAAATCATCATCACATTTTTAATTTTTTCCTTTCTTTCTTGTGTCAACATTCATCACCAAAATATACAAAATTTTCACAATTGTAGCATTCCACTTTCCCTTTATCAAATTCATTTTCCCTTATTGGTTAGTGTTATAACCACATTCTCTCTTGGAGGATACAACTTTGTCATCACCATTTAATTTGTCATTGTTGGGAAACTTTCCACTCTTGAAGCTTCATTTACCTTCCTTCTTGAACTTTATTTGATGTCCATATTTCTTCAACTCCTGAGTTGGAAAAGCTTGTTGAACTTACCTCTCAATTCCTCTATCAATCACCACGAGTTCACGGACCTTCAAACAACTCTCAAATTCCTCGATTTTTTAGGGTCTCCAAATCTTTAGATTCTTGAATTATCACCAATATGAAATAAAATATTGAAGGAAGATATCTAATTACTTTCTCAACCATTTTATAATCAATAATAGTCTCACCACAAGTCTTCATTTGATTCACCACTGCACTTAACTTCGAGAAATAATCACATATCTTCCAGTCATCTTGCATCTGCATCAGCTCATACGTTCTCCTTAAATATTAAAGCTTCATTTACTTCCTTTTTCTCTACCATCATGATATTTCTATAGAATTTCCCATTCCTTCTTTGATCTTTTCACTTTTACAATTTTTCTTAGATATGTTTTTGAATGTAGACCAAAGCATTGCAATCTTTCTTCTTTGACTCCTGAATCTAGATCTTTACACATCTATGGGTTATGATCACAGTTCTTCATAATCATTTTTCATTATCTCAAGCACTTATTAATCTCCAAACAACTTATTCAATAAAGAATTCTATATTTCCCAATTAATTCCACCAACAACCAAAATGTTCGATGGAATTCCAACATTTGTGTTCATTATTGTTCATCAAGAACATTGAAAATCACTCTTAACTCAGTGATTTTTGATTATATGCCCCCTCAAAATTCTCTCATGTTTCCATAGTATCGACACCGATCCAAGTATCAAAATAAATCTTTTTGATATCAAAATCAATTCACTCAGGATCAAAAACTAAATCCCTCAATAATATCAAAACTAACCCTTTTGTACCAAAACCAATTTTCAATGTATCAAACCAGACTCTGGATGCTAATTGTTAGCACACGACTTTGTTTCTTGTGATGCAAACAAGAATACACATGCAATGAAAAATATAAAATATTTTGCTGAAAGTGCTATGTATAAATTGGGCTATTATTCCAATCAAATGGACTATTATTCACATTTTTTATATTTTATTACAATTATATACAATTACAAAATTGTTGTGTACATTTTTTTTCATATAAAAAAGATATTAAGCAAAAATATTTTTTGGTACAAATTTTTAAGCCTAAGTTATTGTGTGTTTGTATATATGGGCGCGCACACGCATGTGTGTGTTTGTGTGTGCGCACGTGTATGTGTGTTTGTGTGGCCCATAGAAAAAGTTCAAAGAGCGAACCTCAAGTTGGAAGGTACGAATAACATGTAGACCTTCATTTTAATCACAAGCAAATAGTTCCGTCCTCCAACACATCAATCACCATTTGATCTAATCTGAAGATTATCCCTGCATAATGTTTCATAACACGCGAACAATTTCAACTGCTCTTAGTATTTACAGATAAAGGACATCCTTAGGTATTCAAATTCATTCTCACTCACATATTAATTTTGATTTCTCTCAATAACTTAGGTGTCGAAGTCCTAACTTTCTAGATCAACCCCATCTCTTTCGTATTGGAAGTACAAATCCACCACAGAAAGACACAACTTTTCTAGTTCACCTTTCATTTCTAGTTCCTAATGAAACATGAGCTATTTCTATAAAAATTGACTTCTAATTCCTGCTAATTTCCATTAAAAAACCATTGTTTTTCCATAAAATATCCATATCAACAATCTTCTTCCTTGAAGCTTCAACCACCTCCTTCAAAAGGTCTATCATTAGATTCATCAAGTATGGTGACATCAAAACTCACTCGATATGCCATACAACCACAAGTTTATGCTACAGTCATTGAAGTTTCCATAGCCACTCATATTCCTCCTCCTCCTCTGGAAGAAAAAGATTAAATTATTGTGGCATCTACATGACAGAACAAGATTTTTCTCCTCTAAGAGTTGACCAAGGAAAATTCCATGATCTTCCCTTATTTAGATTCACCCAACAATCTCAATAGGGCTAACCATCACACCAACCTCCTCTTAGACCTATTATTCTTGGACAACAAATTCTCCAAAGCCGTCAGATGTTGCTGGAGAAAATTTGAGTACTTGTAGCTATAAACTTGGCAAATAGTGTCTACAATCTGGTGCACTAACATAATTCACAATTCTTAAAAGAACCCTTTGTACACTCCACAAAGAGACATATTATATGGAAGGCAACCTTTCGGGATGATCAGGCCACCACACTAGATTCGATTCTAGTTGGCATAGCTACGCCATTGAGAGAATTCTTAAAGTCATCAACATGTGACTTATTCCAAGGATACAGAACTCCCGCGTTTAATTCTGAAGGAAGAAGCGTTAATCATACTCCTCACGAGGATCGCTGTCCTCATTATTCACCAACATTTCATCTCGGAAAAATTCCTTAGCTCTAGAACGAAAGAGGAACTTGTTTTCTATTTTCATCCTCGACATCAGGATCCCAAGGTCTTTAGAGAAGCCTTCAAAGTTAAAAAGCTATGACGAAACCGAAGATCCGGGTGAACATGTTGAGCATGTAGATAATAGGATGGATTACTACCATGCTCGAGGGGCGATAAAATGCAAGCTCTTCACACTAACCCCGACTAGAGCCACAATGGCACGATTCAAAACCCTTTCAAATGGGATTATATATCTCTTCAAAAGACCTTTATGACGCCTTTACCACCGAGTTTACCGCTCAAAATTCGAAACCCATGACATGGTCGTACCGAGCAGGTTCACTCAGTGAAATAAGACTTTTTGATATGTTGAATTATTTTGTAACATTTCATTTTGTATGCACGCCAATAATTAACATGTTAGAAAGTAAAATACCAAAAATATATTCAAGAAAAAAGGGGTTCCCTATGCTACTTGCCAAAAATGATTTGTTGACCTCTTTTGAGTCGGCATCTTCCAACAAACGAGTCTCTATGTACCGTTTCTCTTATTTCTTTTTTGCAACATCAAAAGGGACAATGACATTGATGTAGCCCATACCCTCAAATAAATATACCAATTTCCTTTTCAAGTAAATATTCTTGTGTGATAGAACATCTATTTTGTAAACATATGATCCACAATCTACAAAGAAATGACTCTGACGCCAGAACTCAGAGAACCTATCCGACAATCAGTGGGATGGCGCAGGCTCTATGAAAAATATGTTGGCATGAGCTGCCTCATTCAGGGGAATAACCAAGAAGTCCTAATATTTGAAGTGTTTCACACCCTCTGAGTAGACCTCGAATATATTGGTACACTACATTAGATATATCAGTCCTTGGTTCTACGATGAATCAGAATAACTTTGTTAAGATTTAAAGAGAGGTAGGAAGATAGACATGGTTGGTAAATTCTTCTTGTATTCACACCAATACTAGAAAACCTTGACATAATCCAAACTCACATGATGAAATTATGAAGGAGAGATTAATAAATAATTAAAACATTGACCTCAAAATCATTGAAAAGAATGGGGAATCTTATAAAAAAGAATAAGAATTTAAGAAGGGGAGCAACACACCTGTCATATTTGTTGTAAGTCCTTTTGTCTTCTTCTGGGAAAATCACCCCAAATCTTCAGAAGGTCCCACCTTTGTAAATGCATGATATAGGCAGCCCTCACGAACAAAAATAGAGGAAGTCTCTAGTGTGTCTTGGTTCACCCACACCGATGAGTTATCCCATGTGTTAATTTGAACTTCAAGTTGGATGTCCTCCATTATAAGAGATCATGTTAACACATGAAAGAAATGAATACAAATATCAAGGTGAGGAAAGTTCAAAGCTAAGTCTAGTGTTCCTACTAAAATGTATGTGAAATAAACCATTAAATCATCAACAATGTCCTTCATCAAGCCTCATGATCTTATTCTCTAAAAGCCCTAATAAAGAAAGCAAGATTGAAAGAAAGAGGAATATGGGCATTACCTTAAAATAGGAAAATTTAGGGGCTTACACTCTGGAAGAAGGGGCATCAACTAGTAAATGATAAAGACCTATACAAGAAACTTGCAACAATGGAAGAAACCATAAACCAGGAGTAATAATAAGAGTTTCTCAAAAACCATAAGCAACAAAAAAAGAGAAGATTAGTAGTCCAAGAACTTCTTGTATACATTTCCACATTAGTGAATTGTGCGATATACCACATTGGAAAGTGTGAATCATATCACCAACGATCAAGATCTCATCGGGGACTATTCAGAGCATTCGAGTATCTTAGGACAGGCAGAACATCATTACCATCCGACATAGGTACTCGCATCAGAGCCTCCCTGCAATATATTGTTAATTAAGTGAGAGACATTTCATGCATCCTTTCTAAATGAGGCATGACGTCCCATCAAGAGTCTTCACATAAATCAACTAAGTAGTCAGCTTAAAGATGTAAATTTAAAAGACTTCATTCTACAGAATAGAATAAGGGTTCGGGGGGCAACTTTTATGGATCGTTCACAAGACCCATAAAAAAAGATCCTAGAGTGAACCTCAAGTTGAAAGGCATGCACAATAGGTAGACCTTCATTCTAATCATAAGCAGAAAATTTGGCTATCCAACACATCATTCGATCCAACCTAATAAATGTTTGCGCAACACGTCGCATCATATGTGAGCAGTTTCAACCTCTCTTAATTTATAAGGGCAAAAAATATCATTTTAGATATTCAAATTGATTCTCACTCACACTTTACTTCTAATTTATCTCACTGACTTGGATGTTAGAGTGCTAACTTTGCAGTTCAGTCCTCTCTTTGTCGCATCTGAAATAGAGTGCCACCGCAGCAAGACACGACTTCACTACTTCCCCTTTTATTTCATTTTATTTCTTCATGATCATCTTTTAATTATTAAAAAAATACTCAAATTTAATGATCATCGGAAAATAAAATGAATACAAAATAAATGAGATCCTTAAAGGTTTAGAAAAGAAAATTAGTTTTTTAATAAAAATTAGAAGAAGAAAAAATGTTGAATTTCTTTTTAATGGTATAGTAAATTTTAATATCAATAGTCTTTTCCATAATTATCACAAAAACTCTATCAAACAAATAATCATCAGCAAAATTCTTTTGAAGTGTTTCTTTAAACTATGTTTGTATTGATTGAATTAAATTATATAAATTTTCATCTATGTTCTATCATTTCAATTAATCAGAAGGAAAACAAGAAAGATAGAATGAAGTAAGGAATGTGATGGAAAATATTTTATCTCATTCTATCATGTTTTAATCCTTTAATTTGAACGCAATAATAAAATTATTTTATTTTATTATAAAATAATAAAATAAAATAATAAAACATTTATTCCATTTTGCTCAATTTTAATTTGCTCCACTCCATTCGTTTTAGAATATATTCGTATATTGAAGATGTGTTGTGTTGAAAGTATAATTCTTTGTGTCAAAGCAACATTTTTGACATAGTCTGTTATTGCCGAAATGCTCCGTGGGTCGAAATGTATAGATGTCGAAATATCAACAAAATTTTAGACTTATATTTACTTTTTTTAATTTTAGCTGAGTTAGTTAGGTTAGTTGGAGATTGTTTGGTGTGCAAGCAATCCCAACCTATAAATAGGGAGGTCCCCTATCATTAATTATAACACAACATAACACAATGAATGCAGTTACATAGCTGAATAAAGTTTCAGTGTGAAAAGTAAAGAAGATTCTCTATAGAAATATTCTTTTTCTTCCCCATTTTCTCCAAAACCCTAATTTCCCTTTCTTCCCAAATTCATTTCTTCTTTTCTTCTTCAATAATCATTGTGCAGTAGAATAATCTTGCAATCAAGGTTGGTTGATTTACTCGAGTGAAGAGTGAAGAACAAGAGGAGTAATTAATCAGAAGTATTGATTTTTGTTCATCAAGATTTGGTTTGGAATTCTCCATGGGTTTGGTGAAATTCCACATTAAAAATTTGGCAAATTTTCAACATTTGGTATCTAGAGCACTTGATGTGTGATTCTCGGGAATAATAATGTGATGAATCATTTGAATGAGCATTTTCTGGAGAATCTCCCCATTCTAAAGAATCAGAATTACGAGAATTTGTGCAAGCAAATAAAGATTATTTTTTGTTATCAAGATCTTTGGGATCTTGTGAAGGAGGAAGTGACGTTGCTTGCAGAAAATGCGACAAATGAAGAAAAGGCTACACACAAAGAATTGAAGAAGAAATATTATAAATATTTCTTTATGATTTATCAATATGTTGATGCAGATAATTGCGAAAAAGTCAGTGATGTTGAATCAACAAAAGAAACATGGGAAATTCTGGAGAAGTCATTTGGAGGCGCTAAGAAGGTGAGGTTACAAACTCACAAAAGAACGTATGAATTTCTTTAGATGAAAGAAAGTGAAAGAAAAACTGATTTTTTCACTAGGGTTACGAAACTAGTGAATCAAATCAAGATATGTGGATAAGCGTTGACATCAAGATCAGTTATCGCAAAGATATTGAGGTCATTGGCTCCAAAGTTTGACCACGTGGTAGTAGCCATAGGAAAGTCGAAAGACTTGTCAACATTGACAAAGGATTAGCTTCAGAGACACTTGAATCTCATGAACAAATAGTGGCTGAAAGAGCTGCAAGCAAGTCAAAAAGTGATGTGGCTTTATAGGCGCAATCAGTAAGACAAAAGAAAGGAAAAGGAAAATGGTTTGAAAATAAAGGTAGAAGAGGCTACAACAATTCGACTGGTAGAAAAAAACAACAAGAAGGAAATTCATCGAATGAGAGAAGACCCAAATACCAAAGTAACCACAGAGGTGGTGCTACAAGCAGAGGAAGATGTGGTGGTCAAAATCCTGGAAAAAAAGTCACATTCAGTGTTTCAATTGTTAGAAGTACGGTTACTACTCCAATGATTGTAAAAACAAAAGAATCAAGATAATGATGCAAAGTTTGCAAAGCATGAAGAAGAAGATATGTTGTTGATCTTCAAAACAAGAGATGAAGAAAGATTTAAGGACCAATGGTACTTGGACTTAGGATGCTCATTACACATGACAGGTAGAAAAGATTGATTTGTCAACATAAAACCCTCAATCAAGAACATGATAAAATTTACGAATGACAATATTCTAGCAGTTGAAGGTATTGGTTGTGTTATGATTATGAGGAAATATGGAAAAAGGTCAGTAATTTCCAATGTATTGTACATACCATGCATGAAAAGTAATTTGCTCAGCATATGGCAGTTAGTCGAAAAGAACTAAAAAGTGTTAATCAAAGATAAAATGATGAGAGTTCTCGACTCAGGTGGAAGATTAATCTTGAAGGCACATATACCTCTGAATAGAACCTTCAGGATTGAACTTAATATGATGGAGCACAAGTGTCTTGCAATTGCAATTAGCAGAGATGAATTGATATGGCACTATAGACTTGCACATCTCAATTTCAAAGACATCGGAGATCTGAAAAGAAGAAATATGGTTTTGAAGTTACAAGAAATCGAAATTCCAAATGAAGTGTGTGAGGAATGTGTACATGCAAAGCAATACTAGAACAACTTTAACAAGTATAAAGGAAGCAAGTCGAAGGCAATTCTTGAAGTCATATACTCTGATGTACGTGGTGCTTTCTAGGTGGATTCAATTGGAGGTAAAAGATACTTTGTCACATTCATAGATGACTTCAGTTGAAAATTATGGACTTACTTGATTGAGAAGAAAAGTGAAGTGATCGAGGTATTTTCCAAATTTAAATATATGGTCAAAAGACAAATTGGTTGAAAGCTCAAGATTCTAAGGAATGATGGTAGTGGAGAATATGTATCAAAAGACTTTGACACATTGTGTGAGAAAGAATGGATTATGCATGAGGTGGTGCCACCCTACACTCCACAGCAGAACGAAACTACAGAAAGAAAGAATAGAACCATCATGAATATGGTGAGAAGTATACTGAAAGGCAAGCATCCACCCAAAGAATTATGTGGAGAAGTTGTGTCGACTGTAACAAACATACTAAACAGATGTCCGAAGAAAAGGCTAGAAGGAATCACGCAAGAAGAATGTTGGTCTGGTATCAAATCTAGCTTGAGTCATCTAAAAGTATTTGGATTTATAGCACATAGACATGTGCTTGAACAGTTGATAAGAAAACTTGATGGCAAGTCGAGTCAAATGAACTTAATAGGATATCATTCGACTGGAGGATACAAGTTGTTCGACCCAGTGAATAAGCAAGTAGTGATTAGCAGGGAAATGATCATAGATGAGCTTAAGGAATGGGATTGAACTGAAAATGTAAAGAAGGATTCAGTGAGAATCCCATGTGAAGAACCAGCAAGTGAAGTTGAAAGAGAATTTCGACAAGAAGAAGTTAGAGGTCAAGCAAGCACAAGCAGACCTCAAAGAAAAAGAAACATGCCTGCAAGGTTGAAAGAATGTGTGATTACATTAGATGATATGGTCAATGAATGTAGTTGAGGCATTAAAGGATTCGAAGTGGATGAAAGTAATGAACGAAGAACGGAAGTCCATCGAAGTCAATAACACTTGGTCACTTGTCAAACTGCCTCAAAACAAGGAGGTATTCGATGTAAAGTGGGTATATATGGTAAAATTGAATCCCAAAGGAGAAGTAACTCAACACAAGGCAAGACTTGTGGCGAAAGGATTTCTTCAGAAAGAAGGAACCGACTTCGATGAAGTTTTTTCACCTATTGCTAGGATCAAAATAATCAAGTTGGTTGTTGGTCTAGCAAATATGAACAACTGGAATATATGTCAGATGGATATGAAATATGCATTCATGAATGATCCCTTAGATGAAGAAGTTTATGTCGCACAACCAGTTGGGTTTGTGAAACATGGAAAAGAAAACAAGGTATACAGGCTCCATAAATCCCTATATGGACTTAAGAGAGCTCTAAAAGCTTGGATAAGAAGATAGATAGTTTCCTAAGGGATAAGGAATTTGTGAAGCGTACAACTGAGCATGGAGTATATGAAAGAAGAAGAAATAGTGAATTACTTATACTATGTCTCTATGTCGATGACCTATTGATAATAGAAAGTTGCAAGAAGGAGATTGAAGACTTCAAACATGACTTAAGTGAGGAGTTTGAAATGTCAGACTTTGAAAATCTCTCACACTTCCTTGGTATTTAATTCTACAAGAGTGGTTGAGGCTTTATGATGCACCAAAGAAAATATGCAGGAAATACTCAAGAGATTGAGATGCAAGATTGCAACCCAACTTCGAATCCAGTTGTGCCCAGATTGAAAATGTCGAAAGACACAAATGAAGATGATGTCGATCTAACGCAGTACAGAAGACTCATTAGGTCACTTTGATACCTCTGCCACACAATGTCAGGCTTAGTTTATTGTGTAGGTATGGTGAGCAGATTCACACAGAAGTCAAAGGTATCACACCTAGTAGCGACAAAGAGGATACTAAGGTATCTGAAAGGAACTCTCGACTGTGACATTTTATTTTCTGCAGCTAATGAAGGAAAAGAATGCAATCGAGTGGATTACACTGACTCAAGTTGGTGTAGTCATGTTGAGGATAGAAAATATATAGCTGACTATGTGTTTATGCTAGGTGGTGCATCAGTTGCTTGGAGTTCCAGAAAAGAACCAGTAGTAGCACTGTCGTCGTGTGATCATTGAGCAATTAGCATGAATATCGACATGAACTAGTGGTAGTACATAGTTGCTTCCCTCTGAGAATGTCAAGCAATATGGATGGTGAATTTGATCGAAGAGTTACAGCGAGGGATCATTGAGCAATTAGCATGAAGATCGACATGATGTCTGTTATCAATCTGGCGAAGAATTTGATAGCACATGGAAGAAGCAAGCACATCGAAATGAGGTTCCAGTATCTTCGAGAGCAAGTGGAAAGAGCGAAATTGAACTTAGAACATTGCAGAATTGAGAATCGGATTGCATACATCACAGCGAAAGGCGTACATGTCTAAATGTTCAAAAGATTAAAAGCAATGATGAATGTAGGTAGCTTAGGCATAATGAATTAGGTGGTACATTGAAATTATAATTCTTTGTGTCAAAGCAACATTTTCGACAGAGTCTGTTGTTGTCGAAATGCTCTGTGTGTCGAAATTTATAGTTGTCGAAATATCGACAAAATTTTAGACTTAACTTTATTTTGTTATTTTAGCTGAGTTATTTAGTTTAGTTGGATATTGTTTGGTGTGCAAGCAATCTCATCCCATAAATAGGGAGGTTCCCTATCATTAATTGTAACACAACACAACACAACACAACAAATGCAGTTGCATAATTGAATAAAATTTCAGTGTGAAAATCGGAGAAGTTTTTTTGCAAAAATATTCTTCTTCTTTCTCTTTTCTTAAAAACTCTAATTTCCCTTTCTTCCCAAATTTATTTCTTCTTTTCTTCAATAATCATTGTGCAGTACAATAATCTTGTAACTAAGATTGGTTGATTCACTCGAATGAAGAGTGAAGAACAAAAGGAATAATCACTTAGAAAATCTTATTCTTATTCATCATGATTTTATTTTAAATTCTCTATAAATTTGAATTCCACGTTGAAAACTTGACTAATTTCAAATATATTGTTCTGGTGACACAAATATCTTGCTCTCAATAATATTAATTAGTAATTTTTATTATTATTTTGATCCCAACATTGACGAAGCATAGAGACATGTTAAGGAAAAAGAACACAGGCGATGGTTAGGTGACTTTATACTCCACCTTTTTTCATATTTTTGTGTTTACAATAAAAAACATATTATATTTTAAAATTAAGCTTAATTTCTTTTCTAGCTTATTTTTAACGTGTAAGCTTGTCTCATAATTTTTACTAATATCATTTCGATCTTACCTTTACTTGTGTAATCCATATTGATGCTCTTTCCATTTATGAAAATGGATTGCATACTTTTTCTTTTTTCTTTTAGCAAAAAGAGAGCAATAGCCCAAGATATAATAGAAAAAGGAAACGAGGTACAAAAATAAAGGAATGTTAATTCAAAATCTCAAATCTATTTAATTCTAAAATTAAATAATTCAAAATTATTTCTATTAAAATTCAAAGATAAATCAAATTATATATATATATATATATATATATATATATATATATATATATATATATAACCACCACATAAAATTAGGTAATTTTAGATTATTTCTATTAAAATTCAAAGATAAATATTATATATATCTGAGCATCACATAAAATAAGAGACTAATAAATTTAAGTTAGTTAACCTAGATGTATAATGATTTTCTTTCCTATAAATATGAGTTGTTAAAAAATTTAAATTCCTCATACTAAACCTACAGTTTTCTGATATGATTTACCAAAGTTTTTATTATTAACTTTTCAACCATAATTTGTCCAATTTTAAATTATTGCATATTCCATGGCTAAAATAACTCCCATAATCTCTGCAATAAAAACACTAACTGAATACAAATTACAAGCAAAATTCTCCAAACGGTCACTTCTACGATTTCTAAAAATTCAGCGGCAAGCTGCTTGCGGAGGGAAGCCACCACAGGCTCATCTATGATGACCTTTATCCAACTATGCTGAGGGAGACACCCCTTGATAATTTTTAATTTAGGAGGGTGAATAATAACAGAAATTTTTTAACACTACAAAATCCTGGATGGAAGAATTTGCACAGCCAAAAGTAGTATGACCTGCTAACTTTATCCAGGATTCTATGGTAGAACAAGCAGAGTTCCAAAAAATAATTTTATCTTGAGACCTGGCCAAATTACGGAACTGCCAAATACAATAAACAGAATTTATGATAGTCGAAATCAAAACTGCCTTGCATTGAGGAGAAGCAGACATATTCATAACAGACCAGCAGTCCTGCAGGCAAGAGATATGAAAATCAATTTTGTTCCCCAACCACTTCCAAACAGATTTAACATACTTACAATTAAAGAAGAGATCTAAAATGGACTCCTCATGATTAAAACACAAACTGCAGATCGAAGGCACGTGAAATCCCCTCTTGGAAACTTTGTCATGAGTGGAAAACAAAACTAGAGTCAATTTCCAAAGTAAAAGAGAATTGGAGAATGGAATAAAAGAGCGCCAAATCATCGTTCTCCAATCACTGGTTTGAACATTATCATTGAGGAAAATGTAATCATTCTTGACCGCTTCCAAATTCTAATATCTTCCATCAAATTATTAAAAAATACATTTAAAACAAGATGTAGCACAGCCGGACACAGTTGAACAAAACCTGCAGCAATAGCAACTTGCTATGCATTATCTCCCTCAATTTAAACTTCAGGAATTGTTGTCTATCCGCAGGAATTTGCAAAATTGAAAATTGTTGCATACCTTTGTGGCAGAAAGGTAGTCATAGTTTAATGTATGATATGAGAGAGAAAAAGAAATTCTAAAATAAACTAAAAGACAATACTTTTAGAATTTTTATTCAAATACCCTTGATTTAAAAAATAATAATCAAAATAATCCTGATTTCAAAAAAAAATTCAATCTACCCCACTTTTTAGAGGAGACGTCATATCAATTGGCATCTGCTCTTAAACTTAGAGAGGAGACGCCAATTGAATTGGTTAGTGCTCCTTGTGTTGTCAATCCAATTGACGCCTATGTGTTAAACTTTAAGGGATGCACCAATTGGAATGACACCAGTGTGTGTTTTGTAATTATTTTAAAAAATATATTCTAGATGATAGACAAAGTCGAAATCGGACCAATTCATATTAATATTAATACCCCACTACGCCAAAAACTGGAATAGACAGCGCCCCTTAGAGGGCGCTTTATTACAAAAGCGCACTCTAAAGTGAAGAGAAAAAATAAGGAGCATACTACTAGAATAGACAGCGCACTTTAGAGGGCGCTTTTGTAACAAAGCGCACTCTAAAGTGAAGCGAAAAAATAATGAGGAAATGGAGGGACACCAATAGAGGACGCTTTATTGAAAGCGCCCTCTAAGGGTAACCTTAGAGGGCGCTTCTAAAAAAGCGCTCTCTAAATCCATGTACATTTCCAGTTTATAAGGCGCTTTTGGAAAGCCTTAGAGAGCGCTTTTAGAAGCGCACTCTTAGGCCCCCTTTAGAGGACGCTTTTGTAACAAAGCGCCCTCTAAAGTGAAGCCAAAAAAAAATAATGAGGAAATGGAGGGACAACAATAAAGGGCGCTTTAGTGAAAGCGCCCTCTAAGGTTACCCTTAGAGGGCGCTTTTAAAAAAGCGCTCTCTAAGTCCATGTACATTTCCAGTTTAGAAGGCGCTTTTGGAAAGCCTTAGAGAGCGCTTTCAGAAGCGCCCTCTTAGGCCCCCTTTAGAGGACGCTTTTTTTACAAAAGCGCCCTCTAAGGTCCCCTTTAGTAAATATTAAAATTATAACATATACTGCATGTCTCTTTATTTTCCCTCTCTATAAGCTATTTCGTTTACGTAACTGGGTTTTCTCTCAACTGCGATTACTCTCTACTGCGATTACTCTCGTCCTCCGTTCGTTCTCCCTCCCTCACCGTCATCGTCGCCGTCGCCTTTTTCTGCTGCTGCGTTCACGTTCACTGAGTTATCCTCTTCCACCGTCACTGTTCACTTTCTTCTCCATCGTTATCGTCACCTTTAAGGTATTTCTCTTCTCCATCGTTACCGTTCACTTTCTTCATGTGTTTGATTAGGGCATTTTCTAAACTTAGTTTTTCATTTTGTGCATTATGTTGATTAATGTTGTTTAGGGCAAACTGAGTTTTTTATTTCTGATTGAAAACTGATATATTTGAAGTGTGTTTGAGCTTGTGCTTGGAAGTTTGATGATTATGGATGCAAGTTTGTTCATGTTCCAAACACCATAAGTTTGCATTGGTCTTTTGCATGCAGTAGGTGTGTGTGAGTTTGTATTCAATAATGATAAAAAAAAAGAGTTTAGATTGTTGTAACATGAGAGAAATGGAAGGTATATGAATGTGTTGACGTATTGAATCATTGTCTTACTTGGGTCTTATTGAATCATTTCTATATTACAGATAAAATGGTTAACCAAGACGATACCCATGCCGCGAATGAATCACGTAATAATGTTGAAAAAGAAATCAAACGAGGATTGACTGTTATGAAGTCAATCATTCGTGCATGAGACAAGGGTGTAAAATTTGAAGTACATTGGAGTGCTGAAGACCAACTAATTGAGCCTAACGGTTCAATGTTGGCAAGTTACATTGGTTTCCTTGTTCGACAACATATTCCGATTACATGTGATAATTGGAGAAGTCCGGACTTGAAGGTTGGCAAGGAAAAAATATGGTCGGAGATACAGGTACTTACCATATATTGTTATATGTTTTTTTGTTGACTATTTGTTAACCATATATTGTTATAATATTACTTTATAATAACACACTCCATTTGTATGTTTTTTAGAGATCCTTTCACATCGATGAAAACCGGCAAAAATATTGTATTCAATTGGCCGGAAAAAGACTCCGAGGATTTCGATCCTTTTTGTGCAACAAATTTCTCAAGGATGAGGAAGGAAAATTTGTTGAAGGAGAACGGCCAATGAAGTATGCCGAGATTATTTCAGCCGATGAATGGGATAACTTTGTCGCCAAACGAAGAAACGAAAAATTCCATGTAATGTCTATTAATTATGGTATTATACAATTGTTAAGTTACTTGGTTCTAATATGCCTTAAACTTTTTTATCCAGGAATTAAGCGACAAAAATAGGAAAAGGGCATCAAAACCCGCGTATCCGTACAAAAAAGGGCGTACGGGTTATGCACGGTTACAACAAAGAATTGTGAGTATATTCAAATGCTATGAGCTTATACATTGTCACAATATGTTATAATTGATGATCTTATAATCTAATTCAATGTGTAGCTAGCCGAGGAGAAAAGTGACGCAACATCTCTTCCGGAGCACATATTATGGAAGGCTGCTCGGGTTGGGAAGGATGGGGCTGTCGTTGAAGCGGTCCAAAATGTTTATGACGAATGTGTAAGTATATGTAACATTATTTCTTTAATTATATCGAAAATTTTGTTAGACATATAATTCAATTTTAATCTCCTCTAATAATATTTCATGAGACTTTATCCCAAACCGTACCTTCAACCGAGGTCCAGGATTGCAGGAGCGTACTTAGTCGAATACTAAATGTTCCTGAGTATTCCGGTCGTGTGAGGGGTAAGGGTTTTGGTGTGACTCCGTCGTCATTTTATAAAAAACCAAAAACAAAAAATCCTACCAACAAAGAGGTGATGGAGACCTTGGCGGAGTTAAGGGCACAAGTACTCCAACTGCAAATCGAGAATGCAAGGTATAGAGAGGAAAGGTGCGCCTCCGAGGCAAAAGATACTAGTGACCGAGCTAGTATCAATTATCAACCGAAATTTTCCGAGGTAATTATATATGTTATTATGAAATTAAAATAGCACTTTTTTACTTGACACATATACAAGTTAACAATAACATTTATTATTGGTTTAGGGCATTTCACCTTGTCAGTTGTATCTATCGTCACCAACTTATCGCATGGTTGGCAAGGAAAAAGTGCACAATACTTCGGGTGAATTACTTCACCATAATCCCCTCCCGGTGGGATTTATGAAAGTTTCGGTTGACCTCGTATTAGATACGGACGCCCGTCTACCATTACCTGACGTTGTTTCAGAGAGAACGTTGATGCGAGATGCAGTCGGATCCTTTGTTGGTTGGCCGTCAGATCTAATTTTCCCTGATGCCGAGGTATATATGTTCTAAATGATTATGAATATTTAGTATTCACATTTCAATTCAGCTACAATTATGATATGTAATCAATTATATGGTAATGTTAGACTCCTACAAGACCCACACATAAAGTTGGTAAAGGGATTTCAAGACGCATCGAGTCGGTTGCATCTCAAAAAGAGGTACAAATATATATACCCATTGAATTATATACGCAACGATTCTGTTGCATCACAAAAAGTCATGATTTATTTTATATGAATTTTTAGGTTCCCGGTCGAGAGTTGAAAAGCGCTGCTAAGGATATTCCAACAACGTCCGGGACAAAATCTCAAATTATGATGCGTCTTGAGAAAATGGTGGAGGAGTCCGATATTATGCATGGGGCCATTCGTACTATAAATTTTGATGAAGGTGTTTTCGGAGCTGCTCATTTCGAAATAATTGGAAAGGAGGACTTCCAACAACTTTTTGAACACACCGAATTGGGCATCGCTGTCATTCATACATACATATGGTACTCCGATCAATTTATAATTTACTTAGTTGAACAATTTATTTACACATTTCAATGAGTAGTCTAATGTTTATTATGTTTCTATTTAAGGTATATGTATGTAACATTGATGCGGGGAACTGAATTGTGTAACCGTTTCAATTTTATTGCTGCTTCCCGTATCAATGCAACGTTAATAACGAATAATCCAACATCCGTAAAGAATGATCTAGTCGATATATTCATGGCGGCCGGCGATAATACTACACCCAGTTTGTATTTTTTACCGTTTAATTCTGGCAACGGGTTAGATTTTCTTTCTAATAATTTCATTCTAATCTATGTATATCTTTTACGTAGAAAATTTTCATTCATCTAAATTTTTGTTTTATTTTACAGTGGTCACTGGGTGTTGGTTGCTATGGATCTTTCGAGACTAATAGTGTATTATCTCGATTCTTTATCGGGTGATTGGAGTAAATATCCGAATATGAAGAAGACGATTGACGCGTAAGTGAAATTCCCCTAAATATTCGTGTGTATTTGTATATTTAATTATGTCTGTCAGATTGATCTCAATATACGTTTTTATTTTGTTAGGGCAATAATAAAATTTAGATTGAAAAAGAAATACCGCAATAGGAAGGACATTACCTGGATCAGAGTTCAGGTATATATTAAGTATCTTATTTTTGCTTATAATAGTGTTTGTTTTTTTGCTTATAATAGTGTTTGTAAGAAATTAACTATATATATATTGTTTGTTTTTCTGTGTAGTGTCCTCAGCAAAATAATTCGGTCGATTGCGGATTTTTTGTATTGAGATTTATGAGAGACATCATTGCGTTGAATCGTATAGACATCCCAAAAATGGTATGGAATAATAACTTAGGGTTTATTTTAATATTATCAAATATTTCATCTAATTTGTTACTAAATCATGAATATGTTTTATTCTCTTAATTGTAGTACTTTGAGGAATACAAAACTTACTCAAGAGCAAATTTGGATGAAATCAAGGATGAATTGTGTCAATTCATTGTTGATCAAAGAATCATATAGCTAGGTTGTATATTGTTGTACATATATGTATGGAATGTTGTTGTTGTATGCTGTTGTTGTATATATGTTGTATATTGTTGTTGCAATTTTACTAAATCATGAATATGTTGTTGTATATTGTTGATCAAAGAATCATATATTAATGTTGTATATATGGAGGATTAATGTTGTATATAAATGGATTCATGTTGTATATATCAATGGATTAATGGTGTATAACATTGGATTAAAGGATGAAATCAATATGAATTTTACACTTTTGCAGCATGCGAACAGGTTACCAATTAAATATCCACTGTTTTTCAAACAATTTTTTTTAAAATAACTAACACTTTAGAGGACGCTTTGTCCAGAAAGCGCCCTCTAAACACTTTACATTGACAACTTTAGAGGGCGCTTTTTCCTGAAAGCGCCCTCTAAACACTTTACATTGACAACTTTAGAGGGCGCTTATTCCTGAAAGCGCCCTCTAAACACTTTACATTGACAACTTTAGAGGGCGCTTTTTCCTAAAAGCGCCCTCTAAGGTGTCCCTTTATGGACCACTCCATAGGGCGCTTTTTTCTGAAAGCGCACTATAATGTGGCCACTTTAGACAGCGCTTTCTCCAGGAAAACAAAGCGCTGTCTTTACCTATGCCAGCGCCACTTTAGAGGGCGCTTAAAAGCGCTGTTATAGGCCAAAATAAGCGCCCTCTTTTCCCTTATTTGGCGTAGTGCCCGTTGTAGCACCTCAAATTTGCACCTATCATTATACATACATTTTCATGTTAGGTCATAGCATATCATGGTCCATTGCATAGCATAGCATTGCCTCTTTTGCCTCAAGTGCAAGCCAATCAAGGAATTAGGTCAAACTGATCAGGAGATCAGTCAACCAAGCAAGCAAGTGCATTTCTCAAGGAGCCAAGGCCCTAGGGTTGGTCCAACATGTTCACATGACTTGGGGATCCATTTGAAGTGTTCAAGTCAAGGGTTGAAGGCTCAGAGGTCATCAGTTCATACACAGACAGTCAAAAACCCAAGACAGTCAATAGTCAGTCAAAGCAGTGGATGGTGGCCATTCTTGTGGAATTTGGGCACCATGATCAATAATCAAGAGTTCATACAACTTGGGACATCATTTGAAGCCAAGTTCTCAAGGAATTAGGGTTTGGAATTCACCAGAAGAGGTTCAGTCAGCCAGAAACCCTAAAAGTCAACTGTTGGTCAACTATCCATTTAATCAGTGATTTGATGATTAAATTTGGTTTGAGAGAGTTTATTCATGTCCAAATAGGCCTCATATATCATGTCAAACACCATCATGGAAGAATTTGAAGCCAGATCAGAAATTTCCAAAAATGGAAACTGGACCTGTAACTGAAACTTACCAAAAATGGAAAGTCTTGATCCTCAAACTTACATCATGATACAAGCTTCAAATGAATTTTTGCCCAACATGAAAGTTGAAGATCTTGTTCTCCCATTTCCAAAAAGTCCAAGAACTCTCAATGCCCATGTGTGGTTGGCAAGTTATGATCGAATCGATTTCAGAAAATCTTGAACTTCAAAAGGTCATATCTCCCAAACCATTTGGCCAATTTTGGTGGGGTTTTTTCCTACAAGTCACATTTGATCCCCTCTTTCCAAAAATATAAATTTCATAAGCCAAAACTTCACCAATCAAAATGGCATTTTTTGACCTATCTCATTTAAATGCAAGTTTGACCAATGTTTGACTTTTTGATATAAACATTTTTCTACCATTTGGCCAATTGAAATAGCTCAGAAATGTCATTTAAAACATGTTTGCCAAGTCAAATTATGCAGTACACATGGCCATTCCTTACTTGCTTGAAAATTGGCAAAGGTACACTTTATCCATACTATCCACCATGCCTTGCTTTGTACTTCTCTAAAGCAGAATTTTAGAAGCACATTTGCTGTCATTTGAAGCCTCATTTGCAGCAAAATAACCAACAGAAAAAAGCCATGCCAAGTTGCTTGGGATTTTGGAACAAAAGGACACTTTCACCATATCCATCCATACTCCCATGGACCATACTTGGTACTCTAAAGCAGCAGAGTTTACTCATCTGTTTCTGTCATGGCCAGACCTTAATAGCAGCCCACATTGCACAGAAAATGACTGTTCCTAAAAAAAACTTCATTCACCTTGCTTTGGCATTTGAGAAGAAAAGTTGTCAAGACTCCAAAGAAAAGAGCCATGCCTTGTACTGTCCAGCAGACTTTGATCATCATTTTCTGTCAAACCAATCCTAATAGCAGGCACAAAAAAAACCACCTTGGACAGCACAAAACCAACAGAAATTCATTGATGCTAAGGGATCACTTTGGCCATTTTGCTAAAAACCCTGTCAAACTCCAAAGAGAAAGCTGGGCTCAATACCATATCCTCCATCATGTTTCTGTCATGAGTAACACTTAGCAGCCATCAACTCTGTCCAAAAACACCAAAACTCTCATTCTAAAAACCTTCATTTTGCATTGTCTTCCTCATGACCTCTACTTTTTTATCATGATTTTTCCAGAATTTTGTGATCATTGGTTTTTGTTTGGCACTAGGGTTTGTGACATGTATGCAAATATTATACACTTTGCCAAATCAATTGTGAAATGATGAGGATGTATCCAATGGTTCCCAAATTTTTTGTGCTTAAACTAGACACACTCCTGGTGATTTTTGTGTAGAGTTTGTGAATTTATCTTATGTGGTTTGTGAGTTATGATTTTTTGAATTAGGGTGTGACAATTTGTGTCACACCACTGATGTCCAACTTCATGATTTTCATTACCATGCTTCTTGACCTCCAATTGATCTGATTTTTTGCATGAACCTACTCTTGTATGTCTAGTTTACATGTGAATTTTCTTGGAATTATTTGTGGCATTTCCTAATTGTTTGAGATTTTCTCCCCTGCCTAGTCAAATATTGACTTTGTATGACACATGTTCCCATTTCATTTGTGAAATTCTCATACTTTATTAGATGGACATGAAATTTTACATGAGATAACTAGACATCCTCATCTTTGCCATGATTTTAGTCCCATTCATTTATCATACACCATCTCTGATTTATGATTTTTCTAAGTTGATGCATATTTGGTTGACCTCTTTGAGCATGTTCAAAATTGCTTTGACTTTCTGATTTTCATTGATTGCCTTCCACTTGTCCAAATGAGATGAAATTTGACATGCTTACCATGCTATGTGTTAGGACTGATCATGATTTATTTGGTGATTTTTGGTAATGTTTAAGATTGCTTTTGAGTTAAGTCTTGCTGTTGACTTCTATGAGCTTCTGTTTGCTATACCTTGACCTAATTTGCTCATGAAATGATGATAGTGATTGATATGCACATGAACCCAATTGGTTGTGTTTCTTAATTGTTTGAACATGATTTTGGATGCTTGTCCCTTGCTGTTTTGACTTCTTCATTCATTTTTGACCCTAGGCTTGCCCTAGTGGTCCTGTTACTCACTTTTGAGCTTGTGCTTTCAGGTTGACCATCAAGTGGCCATTGAGACCAATTCTTTTGATTGAGCTTGCTTAAATATCATTGTCTAACTTGTTTGTTTTGTAGGTGGCTTGGCTCACGTACCCTAAGCCTTGTGCCTTGCACATCCATGTGCCTCTAATTGACTGTTGGTGTCTGTTTCTGTTTGTTTTGTTTGAAGTTGCATACTAACATCTGCTTGACTGTTTCAGGTGTTTTAGTTGCTTAGTTCCTTGTGAACTTTTTGCTTTGCTTTGCTTGTATAAGCAATTTGCATTGAGGTATGTCTCTTTTACTTCATGTAGTCTGGAAGACCTGGCCTGTTACTTGGCCAGGCAACTGTCTGAAGTCCTCCTTAAGAGGCAATGTTTGTGGATGTTTAATTTTGTCCTTGCATAGAGTCAAAGTCCTCCTAAGTGAAGAGGCAATTGGTGGAAGGTAGGGATATGTAATCTATCCCCCACTATTCAGTGTGTCATCTGCTTTGCTCACACCACTGTGTTGATGCATTGCAGATACAAACCCAAGATCTTGTGCAATTGCACAGTTGAGTCAGTTTTAAATGTGTAGAAGGGTTCCCACTTTCTGAACCCACACATTCTTGTCTTAAGCTCTCCCAGGCCAGGGATAAGAGCTGTGAAGTCTTATCTTCACTCACCTTTCATCTGCTTCACCTTAGCCCCTCAATGGCAAGGTTAAGAGCAACATTTACCCAGTTCCAGAGGTTTGTTTGTTGAGGTTGATATGACCCCTCGACTAAAACCTAGCCTTGTTTGAGCCACTTGCTTGTGTATAGTGTGTGCTATCTGTGCTTGTAGGATTGTTTGACTTGCTTCCTGTGCAAGTTAGGATTGTTTGACTTGCTTCCTGTGCAAGTTAGGTTTAGTTTAGACTTGCTTCCTGTGCAAGTAGGTTTTGTTTGACTTGCTTCCTGTGCAAGTTAAGTGTGTGTGTGGCTTGCTTCCTGTGCAAGTCATGCTTAGGATAAGCTGGCTCCCTGTGCCAGTTAGCTAGAAACCTTAACTTAGGGATGATTTGCATGATAACATCTAGGCTCGAGTCGTAGTCTCCCTAGTTGTGTCTCCCTCTGTTATCTGGTTAGGCTAGTCCTTTATCCCTCTGTAGGGGAACTACATCGCCCTGATCTTCATACCAGATGAAGTATGTAGGCAGGAGATTGAGCTGATCTCTCCGGGCGCCCTTTTCTTTTCTGTGTGTGTTGTCTGACCTTTGCTAGGCTCGAGTGCCTGACTCCTTAGCATTTGTTGCCTGTTTGTTTGAGTGTGTGCCTGACAGTTATAGGCTCGAGTCCCCGACTCTCTATTAACTTGTTATGTTGTTGTGTGCTTGGAAGCCGATGTAAGTCCATCGAGTGGCATTTGGGTTCCAGTGTGCGTGTGTTTAGGTTCGGATGTCAATGTAAGTCCAGTGATTGGCATTTGGGCTCCATGTTTGCCTCTTTGCGTGTGTTTTGGTTCGGATGCTGATATAAGTCCAGTGATTGGCAGTCGGGCTCCACGTTTGCCTGTGTCTTGTTTTGTTTGTGTGCGTGTCAGCCGAGCTACGAATGCTCTGATTCTTCTCTCGTCCGAGAAGATACGTATGCATAGGATGCGATATCCTAGCGAGCATGTGTCGTCTCCCCAGTCCGAACTACTTCGACTCTGATGTCTATGCCCGATAGACTAAGTAGGCCCAGGATGCGATATCCTGCCGAGTCAGTCTCAGTCAGTCTCTCTTGTCTCTTTCAGCCAGTGTGTGTGTGTGTTTGAGCAGTGTTTAGCAACCAATTTCCTTCCTTTTGTGCGTGGATCCCGTAGAGTACTACGGATGCGTAGGGGTGCTAATACCTTCCCTTCGCATAACCGACTCCCGAACCCATCCTCTTTGGTCGCGAGACCATGTTCTTTCCTAGGTTTACTCTGAGCGTTTCCTTTCCCTCTTTTGGGATAAATAACGCACGGTGGCGGCTCTGTTGTTTCTTTCTTTTCCCGCCGGTTTTTCGCGTGATGCGACACCCGTTTACACAAAAAAGACTAATGTTGATGACCGGGATCACCTAACCGACCTTCGGTCCCACATCGCCTAGCTACCCGAACTCGTGGTTCTAACCCACGTTGATGCTTCACCCCAGGTGTTTGAGTATCTGAGGACCCAAGAACATCACCATCAACTGCAGGAGATTGCCTTCGATAGTCAGACAAATCAGCATAGTCTCGTGTATGCATCGAAGGGATACCGTCATAGCTGAGTTCACGACCCATGCCAGAGTAGTTGGGATGTGTTTGAGTTGTTAGAGGGCGACTGGGACGATTGAAGGGAGACATTGGTGTGAATGATGCGTCAAGGAAAGGTTGAAATGATTGTTGTGGTGTTTGATAGATATATGGTTGTTGAAGGTTTTAGTTTTGAGATGTTTGGGCTTCTTGGCTATGGTAGGAGGAAGGACGGTTGGTGTTAAATGATCGTTGAGTGTTTTGGCTAGGCGACTATGGTAGGGTGATGTGTTGGGTGCATAGCGATGTTGGGTCTCTTGATGACGATCTAGTTGTTGGTGGTGGTACGGGGTATGCTCTTGGTATTGTGGTTGGGTGTATGGCATGTTAGGGTTGTATGTTTGTGTGTTTGTGGATCGGAAAGTTTGATGGATATGGGGTTGTAAGTATTCGGTCTGACAATGTTGTTAGGGTGTTGTTAGGGGTTAGATGTTGAGCCTTCTGGTGTGTAAGTTGCCTGACGTGGGTCGTATAGGTACATATCATCGGCGATGAACTCAAATCCAACTGATCTGTACCAAGCCATATAATTACGACTTGGTTTTTCTTCAGTTGGCATCACAGTGTCAGTTAAGACATGGTCATGGCGGTGCTTCCATTTGCGACACTCATATCTAGCGAAGCTTTGCCATGGGTTAAAGTTCCATTGGTCGTTAACTTTGCGTAGATGTCATTCTCCTAGGTTTACTAGGGGATCTAGGATGTGTTGAAGCATACTGAACTGCAATTTAACACGATCACTATTGTGCATCTCCACAGTGGTGAATCTTATGATCGGTGTGCATGCAGTCCAAACGACTGTCTCTTGTTGGCTGATTTCATGGTCATGTTCCATATTTAGATATGGACGCCAAATGAACCGAAATGTGAACATATGTTAGATTATAAATTTGGTAGAAAAAATTAACAAATTATTAAGAAATAATTAGGTTAATGACCATACATTTGTCGGTCGAAGGTGATCCAAGAGATTACGATACTGGGTAATACAGTGTCTAGGACATCTGTTATAACTCATACCATGTGCCGACCATTTGCACCATAAAGGTAAAAATATTATTTAGAGATAATAATCGGTAAAGTAAGTAAATATAGTCCATTTTTAAGAACTTACTTTTGTACATACGGGAATGTGAAAGGATTGTTGTTGACGGGCGTTAGGGACGGTAGTCTGGACCAACCTCATGCTTGGAGCAAAACAGCACATCCAGAAAAGGTAGATGTGTCTTTGTGTGAATTTTTACACAAAGAAGTATAAAGATAAGCCAGACAAGCGGATCCCCGACTGTAACTTCCTATTCTATCTACATGTCTTAGTAAAGGTAAATACATAACATGCATACTAGAACCACTACCTTCGAGAAATAAAAATGAACCAATTAAAAGCATAATGTAACACCTAATTTTTATTATTCGATCATCTTCGGTAGAATTCACATCTAACTATAGTTGTTATAATATGCCTTAAGGCGTGAAAGGAGTATACCTTGACCTCTCGAGTTATCATCTAACAAATCAGCATCTAAGAGGTTCATGCAAATTGAATTTGCATAGTTGGTTTTACTATTTACCGCCTTACCTTCGATAGGCAATTCCAATAGCATGTATACGTCTTTTAATGTCACAGTACATTCACAGGTTGGAAACCAGAATGTGTGTGTCTCGGGACGCCATCTTTCACATAACGCAAGAATGAATTTATTATCCACCGACCAAGACATTATTTTGCTTATATGTCCAAAACCGATGAGTTCGACATACGATTGAATCATCGGGTCCATGTGACATATTCGTAGACCCGAGTTTGAAACCTTGAAACATCCTATAAAAGAAACAACAAAATACGTTACTTTATAAAAGATAAAAAAACAAATTAAGTATTGTTATTAAAATGTATTCTAGACAAATAATAGAAGAATTAAACGCTTACATAAGTTGTTATGTTTTCAACTGTATCTCTGTGTGATTCACCCATTGTGAGGAGAGACATCTTGTCGGTGTAAATGTTGAAAAAGTGTTTATTGCATATGAAAGAGGTTGTTGCAGATGAAAGAGTTGTTGTTGAGGAAGAAGTCAGTGTTGGTGTGGAAAAAATATGAGAGTTTCTTGGCTATTTATAAGGTGTGACATGCAAAAGTATGGATGCATGGATAATGGTGATTGCATGTGCAAGCCAAATGGTTTGGCGCCCATGTGCAATTGTCACATGCTAGCGCCAATCAAAGTGGCGCCTCCCCTATGCTCATGCATGCTACATCTTTACCTAGTATGGCGCATGCATGGCTCTGCATGCTTGGTTATGAGGTCCGCATGCAAGACAAGGTGGCACCAATTGGACTGGCGCCCATGTACAAGCATTACAAGCTAGCGCCAATTGGACTAGAGCTAGGTATTGCATGATTGACACATGACTTCTCTCTATCTTGCATGTTTGACACATCACTTCCGTCTTGCTTTTATGTTTGACACATCACTTCCGTTTTGCTTGCATGTTTGACACATAATTTTTAACTTGCTTGCATTTTTGATACATCACTTATGTCTTGCTTACATGTTTGACACATCACTTCTGACTTGCTTGCATGTTTGATACATCACTTTCGTCTAACTTTGCATGTTTGACATATCACTTACCTATTTAAGTGTCTTATTATCTACATCCAACAATCAACACAAATTCATCTGCACCAAAAAATTAATTTCCGCCTGCACAAGAAATATTACAATGTCATCTTCACCAAAATATATTATCAATGCTTAATGCAATGATGAGACGTATGAGACTGAGTTATACGGGTTTTGTTTTTGAAACATCGATACTATCCGACTTACGATCAAGAGAAATTCAAATTTCTTGCATTTGAAAAAACGAATTGAATCCTGCATAGGATCTGGTCTTGTGTCAAAGATCACGTATCAAAATCCATTTTTTTTTAGAACTGTCAATGCAAATTTTTCCCGCTGAAGGTACGGGATGATGAAGATGTTGAATATATGTTTGTTAGTCACGAACATTCTGGTTGCAACTCTATTGAGTTGTATATTACTCTTCAACCAAGTATACCATCTCATCAATCTCAAATAACTAATCAAGTTGAATCTGATGAATTTGATTCAGAGAACTCGGATGACGCTGATCCAGAAGCAGAAGCAGAAGTCAACGATGTTGATGAAGAAGAAGAAGAGAATGAGACACAGGTCGATCATATGTTGAACAACAACATTGAAGATGATGATCAACCAACGTCATTACCTCCAAGCCATGTATACAATCTGACTCAACATATGACAAACATGGATCTGCATGACGATGAAACGTCAAACAATGTTTTTTATAACCCGTATCCATGATCAGATGGTGAGTTAAAAGTGGGAGACATGTTCCGCACTAAAGAAGAATGTGTGCGAGCTATCAAAAAGTTTCACATGAATAACTCTGCTGATTTCACTATGAAACACACTTATTCGAGAAGGTATGTCATCGAATATCGTAACATCCTTTGTAAGTTTCGGTTGGCTGTGTCTCACAAAAAGAGAATAGACTCTTGGGAGATAGCTTCTATAGACCCACCTCACAGTTGTATTGCAACTAACGTTGAACAAGATCGCCGTAAATTAAGCGTTGCATTGATATGTCAAGACATTTTTCCGCTTGTTAACAAAGACCCATCAGTGAAGGTGAGTATAATAATTTCTCATATCATTACAAGATATAATTATACTACATCTTACAAGAAAGCGTGGATTGCAAGGACAAAGGTTGTTGAACAGGTATTCAGAAACTGGGAGGATTCATACAAAGAATTGTCACGTTTTTTATGGGCCCTAAAAACATACGTATCAGGAATTTATTGAAATTATGGAGACATTTCCAGTAGTTATACCATACGGAACCCGTGTTGCTGAAAATAGAATCTTTCACCGTCTCTTTTGGGCGTTTGAACCGTGCATCAAAGGTTTTGCATTCTGCAAACCTAATATTCAAATTGATGGAACATGGTTATACGGAAAATGCAAGGGTACTTTGCTTATGGATGTTGCACAAGACGACAACAACAATGTATTTCCCATTGCCTTTGCTCTGGTTGAAGGTGAAACCACTGGTGGTTGGGGTTTCTTTCTTCGACATCTCAGAATACATGTCGCTCCAAAAGTCAATCTCTGTTTGATTTCAGATAGACATGTTATTATTGAGAGTGCTTACAATAACCATGATAATAGATGGCATGATCCTCCTTCTACCCATGTCTATTGCATTAGACATATTGCACAAAACTTCATGCGTGCAATCAAAGATAAGAACCTTTGCAAAAAAGTGGTGAATGTTGGGTATGCTCTAACTCAGTCGTTATTTCAATATTACCGTAATGAAATTAGATTGTCTAATGCAGATGCAGGAAGATGGATGGATAACATACCAGTAGAGCAGTGGACAAGGGCATTTGACGAAGACTGTCGATGGGGCCACATGACAAAAAACCTTATAGAATGCATGAACGGCGTATTCAAAGGCATTAGAAATCTACCAATAACCGTTTTGGTCAGAACAACCAGTTATAGGTTGACTTCTACCTTCGCAACCAGAGGTGAAAGATGAAGTGTAGTGTTGATGTCGGGTCAAATATTCAGTGAATGTTGTATGAAAGTGATGAAAGAGGAAAGTATCAAAGGTAGCACACACGCGGTTAGAGTTTTTGACCGTCATAGGCAAAATTTCAGCGTACAAGAAACAATGGACAAAATGAGGGGAGGCCAAATTTATCCTATATTGTCAAACTAAACAGAAGTTGGTGCGACTGTGAAAAGTTTCAGGTCTTCCGTATTCCTTGCTCCCATGTCATTGCGGCATATACATATACTCGCCAGGAGGCTTACAGTCATTTATATGATGTTTACAAGGTCATTACCATCATGAATGTGTATAACAAAAGCTTCTCGGTGCTATCAATGGAGGAATATTGGCCTCCATATAAAGGTGGCATAGTTTGGCACAACGATGATATGCGAAGAAATAAAAAAGGACGCTAAACAACACGATATTAGAACAGAAATGGATACGACTGATAAAATGATAAGACTATGTAGTATATGTCGTCAACCAGGACACAATAAGAACAACTGTCTAAATCAAGGAGCAACATCTGCATCATAAGACAGTATCTCCTTTTAATTTTTGTAACCTTGGATTTTTATATATCATTATCTTTTTGTTACAACAAGGTTAACAACAAACATCACTACAACATAAGCAATTTTAAAATAGAAATTTTTTAACTGATTACAACAATCAAACTTATGTCATCTCTTCCGAACATCATTTCTCTAGCATCCTTATCAGTTTTGACTCGCACACAACCAAATATACTATCGAGTCTCTCAATACTTCTAATTTTCCCCCTTCTGGTATTTTTCCATCTAACCAACAAATCAGCTCCCTCTTCAATTGATCGAAATTACTGATGTTCCAGAAGAGCATCAACATCGGAGGTTTGTCTCTCGAATAAACCATTTTTCCATAGCGGCGACGAACACCAACATGTTTGTAATATGATGAAATGAGATGTGAAAAAATGATTCACACAACACCTCTATTTATAACACAAAAAAATGCACATTACACTGAGACGTCAGACTAATTGACAGCATCATGTGTTGTAGTCAATCCAATTGGCATCTCCTCTCTAAGTTTAGGAGCAGACACCAATTGGTCTGGCGTCTCCTGGGTAGGTTGAGAAATTTTTTAAAATCAAAATTATTTTAGAAAAATATTTAAAAATCAGAAATATTTGGATAAAAAATTCACACGAGAGAAATCTATAAAAAAAATATAAGTAAAATAAATAAAAAATAATATGAGAGGGATGGAGACAATACACGATATCTTTTTAAAATAGACTATATGAATCCTTTTATCACATATATTGTAGTATATAACTTCAATAAAATATTATATGACATCTAATCTGATTTTGTTCGTCTCTAAATTTTTTAGTTTGTATGGATGAGTGATTTTAATAAGAAAAAAGATTTTTTTTAAAAGAATTTAAATGATTTAATTAAAAATTACTATTTGAATAAAAAATATAAAAATAGATTAAAATGATGAAAATAAAAATATATATATCTAAGTTAAATTTAAAAAAAATTAAATGACACAAAAAAGTAAAAAATTTAAATTTTTTGTCGCAAAATCTATTATGAATGTCGAATTAATTATTATTAATATTTTAAAAAATTTAAATTTATTTATTTTCAAACTAGCTTCTAAAATTTTCAAAAATTATAAAATAGTTCTTTATAAATTTTTTAAATTTTCAAAACTACAAATTGATTTCTATTTTTAAAATTTCTAAACTTAATTTTAAATTTTAAATTGTATAAAATAACCTACAAAATTTTAAAAATACTCTTTCTTTTTGTTTGATAAAGGACCATATATTAGAAAAAGAAAAATCATACAAAAAAAACGTGGGAGACCACGTTAAACCTCACTCAAGAAGCTATGAATCTAAGAAATGGCTAACCAAGTCTATTTTTTACAAATCAGCTATAATATCGAAAGGAATAGAATCAAAATATGACAGGGAATTAGTTCTGAGGCATATATTAGAAAAAAAAATCCGCAAAACTATTTTCCTCTTTATATATATATATATATATATATATATATATATATATATATATATGTGTGTGTGTGTGTGTGTGTGTGTGTGTGTGTGTGTGTGTGTGTGTGTGTGTGTGTGTGTGTGTGTGTGTGTGTGTGTGTGTGTGTGTGCGTGTGTGTGCGTGTGTGTGCGTGTGTGTGCGTGTGTGCGTGTGTGTGCGTGTGTGTGCGTGTGTGTGTGTGTGTGTGTGTGTGTGTGTGTGTGTGTGTGTGTGTGTGTGTGTGTGTGTGTGTGTGTGTGTGTGTGTGTGTGTGTGTGTGTGTGTGTGTGTGTGTGTGTGTGTGTGTGTGTGTGTGTGTGTGTGTGTGTGTGTGTGTGAGAGAGAGAGAGAGAGAGAGAGAGAGAGAGCAGAACATCCACTTGTTCCTAGGCTGCCAACTTTAAGAAAGTTGATGATTGTGAATCGTCAAAGCAATCATGGAAGATCTTAGAGAAGGCATATGCAAGGAATGACAAAGCAAAGGTGGTGAGGTTACAAACTCACAAACGTCATCTCGAATTGATTTAAATGGAGAAAAATGAGACAATCAACAATTTCACAACGAGAATCACTCGGTTGGTGAATCAAGTTAAGGCATGCATAGAAACCTTTATGGAGCATTATGTTATCGCTAAAATCTTGTGTTCTTTAACACTAAGATTTAACAATATAGTTGTGGCAATTGAGGAGTCGAAGGATCTGACGACGATGAGCAAAGAGGGGATGTAAAGTTCTCTTGAGGCTCATAAGCAAAGGATGGAAGAGAGGAATAATGATAAGACAAAGGCGGAGATCGCTTTGCAAGCTCGTTTCAATGAGAAGGACAAGAGATCGAAAGGAAAATGGCCCATGAAGAGCAAAGGAAATTTTCACAATTTTGTTGGAAGAGAGTCCCAAAATTCAAAGAATTTGACTTTTCAAAAGGGTGAGAGCATCTAGAATAAACATGGTGGTCAAGGCAACTTTAGAGGTGAAATGAAGAGGTTTGACAAGAGCAATAAGCAGTGCTATAAGTGTCAACGGTTCCATCATTTTGCAAAAGAATGCAATACGAACAAGAAGGAATCTCAAAGGGATGAAGCCAAGGTTGCAACACAAGAGTTTGATGAAGAGAATACACTCTTGGTCATGATCACATAAGGGAATTGTATAAGCAAACAGTTGCGAGACAGTAGTTGCAGTAGCTCAAAGAATGCTAAAAAATTGAGTTGTGGTCGGTTGAATGATACGATAGTTCGGGTGCATGAAGAGGAATATGTCATGATGAGTTTGAAAGGATTTCAATACAGTGATGAGGTATTTGGACTCAGTTGTTCAACTCGTGTGACATGAAGAAAGGATTGGTTTGTCAAAATCAATCGTGCCACGAAGAACAAAGTAAAGTTTATGGATGATACCACTCTAATGGCCGACGGGATTAGTGATGTTTTGATCATGAAGAGGGATGGTGGATATTCCTTGATAAAATATGTCTTGTACATTCCGGGAATCAAATGTAACCTTCTAAGTATTAGCCAATTTCTTGAGAAGAGTTACAAGATTCACATGGAAAATAAGGGATTGCGCGTTATGGATGCAAAGGGAGTTTTGATCCTTAAAGCGCGTATGGTTGTCAATAGAACCTTTAAGGTTAAGATGAAGTTTATGGAGCATAGATGTCTTTCTACTGTAGCAAGTAAAGAATAGTGGATATGGCATTATCGTCTTGGGCATCTCAACTTTAGAGATCTCAAAGACTTGCAAAAGAACAAAATAGTAACGGGGTTGCCATCGATCAACATACCGACTGAAATTTAAGAAGAATGTGTGGAAGCAAAGAAACATAAGGGAAAACTCAGCAAGGATGCAGACCGTAGGACCAAGAATCGCCTTAAGGCGGTGTTTTCGGATGTCTGTGGTCTGATGCAAGTAGATTATAATGGTGGTAATAGGTATTTTATCACATTTATCGACGATCATAGTAGAAAGCTATGGACATGCCTAATCAAGATAAAGGATGAGGTATTAGAAGTGTTTAATAATTTCAAGTCCATGGTTGAGAGGGAAAGTGGTCAAAAACTCAAAGTGCACAAAACGGATGGTGGAGGTGAATATGTCTCAAATGACTTTGGAAAGTTTTGTGATCAAGAAGGGGTTTTACATGAGGTAGTACCACCCTATACACTGTAGAAAAACAGTGTGGCTGAAAGGAAGAATCGATTGATCATGAACATGGTGAGAAGCATGTTGAATAGGAAGAACATGTCGAAGGAGTTATGGGGAGAAGCGGTATCCATACTGCCTATTTGTTGAGTAGGTGCCCTACAAATAAGTTTGAGAATCTAACACCGGAGAAAGCATGGTCAGGATTCAACCCGAATCTGATCCATTTCAGAGTATTTGGTTCCATTACATACCAACATGTTCTGGGTCAACTTAGAAAGAAGTTGGATGACAAGGGAGAAGTGGTGATACTTGTTGGATATCACTCTACCGGTGGTTACAAATTGTTTAATGCTGTAAAAAGGAGGATCGTGATCAGTCGGGACATTGTAACCGATGAATTAAACCAAGTGCAGTATGGTGTAACTGGTTACTAGCAAACGTTAACCGGTTACGTGTAGGATATAACCAGTTACCAGAAATTTGTAACCGGCTACAGGTTCGAAATTTCCAATTTTGAGGAAAGTGGAAGATCAGAACAGCATGTCGACGAAGCCCAAAATAAATAAAACATTAGAAGGTCAACAAGTTCAAGGGGTATGCCTCATAGACTCCAAGAATGTGAGTTGTTCCGAGATAACAAAGTCAACGATGATGGTGATTTCATCCATTTTTCACTTATGGCCGAATTTGAACTCGTTAATACGGAAGAGGCCTTGAGTGATCCAAAGTGGATTTGTTCTATGAAGGAGGAGCTGGAATCCATTGAGAAAAAGAGTACTTGGGATTAGTTGATCTACCAAAAAGGGAGAAGCCAATTGATGTGAAGTGGGTGTTCAAAGTGAAAGCAAATCCTAAGGGTAAAAAATAATCAAGCATAAGGCTCGATTGGTTTCTAAAGGATTTTTGTAAAGATAAGGCATAGACTTTGAAGAGGATTTTACACTGGTTGCTAGGATTTAAACTATTAGACTTGTTATTGGTATTGATAATAACCACAATTTGCATATCTACCAAATGGACGTCAAATCTGCGTTTTTGAACAGACCGCTTGAAGAGGAGGTATATGTAGGACAACCTCTGGTTTTGTTGTTAAAGACAAAGAGCTGAAGTTCTACAAGTTGAAGAAAGAATTATATGGTTTGAAGCAATTTCGAAGAGCTTGGAATAAAAGAATTGATGGTTTCCTAAAGGATGTTCGCTTCAAGAAGTGTGTATCCGAGCATGGGGTGTATGTGAAGACGGATACGAGTTAAGGAGTAATTATCCTTTATCTATATGTAGATGACTTATTGGTCACAGGAAGCAACGGAAAGTATATTTGAAAGTTCAAGAGTGAACTTATGGAAGAATTCGAGATGACCGACCTTGACCTCATGACATACTTCCTTGGCATTGAATTCCACAAGTCCAAAAGGAGACTGCTCATGCGCCAAAGAATGTATGCTATTGAGATATTGAAAAAGTTTGAAATGGAGCATTGCAATGTTGTCATTTATCCATCTGAACCAAGGTTATAGTTGTCTAAGAATGAGGATGAGCAAGATGTTGATCCAACTCAATATAGGAGGTTGATTGGATCCTTGCGTTACTTGTTCAATACGCGACCGGACTTGGAGTTTAGTGTTTGTATTGTAAGTAGATTCGTGGGGAGAGCGAAGGTGTCTGTCTTGGCAGCATTCAAGAGGATCATACACTATGTCAAGTTTTCTGTTGGCTACGGAATTCTCTTTCCCGCAGCGGATACGGGCAGAAAATGCAATTTGCTCGATTTTACTGATTCTAATTGGTGTCGAGATAAAGATGATTAAGAGTCTACATCTTAATACATCTTTATGTTCGGTGCGAAACTAATCTCATGGTGTTCAAAGAAGAAACCAGTAGTTGCATTCTCATCTTGTGAGGCAGAGTACATTGCAGCTTCGTTATGTATGTACCAAGCCATGTGACTTATGAATCTATTGGAGGAGTTGGGCAGTAGTGAGGGTGAGGTTGTCATACTGTTAGTTGACAATGTTTCAGTAGTTAATCTTGCTAAGAACTCGATTTCACATGGGAGGAGCAAGCATATTGAGATGAGATTTCACTATTTGAGGAAACTTGTTAGTGAAGGAAGGTTACGATTGGGATATTGCAGAAGTGAGGACCAAGTTGCTGATTTTTTGACTATTTGAGGTTTCATTATTTGATGTGTTCAAGAGGTTGAAGATGAGCATGAGCATGGTAGACTTGCAACATTTGAATTAAGGTGTTGTGTTGATGCTTTTCAAGTAATTCAAGTGTTGTAATTAGTTAACGCATAGCCTTATGTAATATACTAATTGGTGGAATGTTGATAACTTAAAATATAATGATCAATATCTAGCTATGACAAAATTTGTTCTTTTTCTTCCTAGACATTCTCTAAAGTAAACTTATAATTCAAATATAACTAAGACTTCATTTTGGTATCAAAACCTTTCATTTTGTGGCTAAGGTTTCTTAAATCATAGATTTTGCATTTTAAAAATTCTTCTCATTTTAATTAAAATATTTGTCGTTAAGAATAATAAGTCAAGTGTGAGTTGGAGTCTCACATTGGTTATAAATATGGAAACTTGAGCATTTATAAGTAGGAGAATCCCCACACCTATCACCTTAAGGTTTTTGGTGAATATGTGATGTTTCTATCACTTGTGAATTTCTCTTAATCAAATGTTGATACCCCTCCTCATGACCCAAGATTTGCTTGTCAATCGAGTTGATTTCACCACTTCCTTTTTTATCATTCACTTAATTTTCAAAGAAAATATATATACAATTTTAATTTGAAGAAATGACCAATTCTTTATAATTTCATTTTAAATGACTTTCATATCTAGAAAGCATTAAACTCGCTCAACTCATTTTACAATGAAAATTGATTGGAAATTATAAGATGGGGACGACATAAGAGCTTTGTCATGATGGGTATGGAGTTTTGGGGAAAATGAGAGAAATGAGAGATGTCTGGAGATGCATCTCCGAAAATATTTGTTAGTTCAAATTAGAAACAACTAAGAACAAAGATAGCATAATGTAAAACCAAATTAATTTAACTTTAAAATAAGTATTTACATAGATAAAAGTTAGCGTTGACATTACTTTAACATTATATTTAATTATAAACTGGCGGTTCAGTACGTTGCAACATCCTTAGAATATTTTCACTCGATTTTGCAATTGTTTCATCCACTTCAATCGGACCCTTTGTTAACTAACGGTAAAAGGTACTCCACATAACCTTTAAATCGTCATCAGTCTTCAGTTCAAGCATGATGAAGTGTATCTTATGTTTATTGTCAATCGAGGATGAACGGTACTCGAGCTTGACAACTTTATGATTTTCTGGATATCGCAAGAGAGTATTCAGTTTGGGTTTCACATTGACGAGAAGTATGTCCTCGCAGACCCAAAATTGAAGTGAGGGTTTTCCATCATTTAAATACACAAATGCAAGATGAGAATATGTAGCCATTTTGGCTCGTGTAAAGAAAATGGAATGAGAGACCATATTTATAGAACTTGTAGATCAATAAGGAGCTTACAAAATCTATGATATCATTGTTCTTTTAATAATTTAAAGATGTGTATGGAGATGTATCTTTGGATACGCTCATGCATTATTTTTATATAAGTAAAAAGTGTGTCCATATATGCATCTTCGGACCCACCCGAACCTTTGTTCATATAGAACCAGTGTATTATGCAGTGCTGAATTTTAGAAACACTAAAATTGTCCAAAAAATACCACCCAATTTGATAACATTATATGGTACGTCACATACAAAAAAAAATTAGTTACATTGTTAGATTAAAATTAAAATGCATTAAAAGACATGTCACTACCTAAATCTATGGGTGGTTCCTTCTTTCACCTTTATTTATTTATTTCTCTTTCAATGTCGCTCAACTTGGTGAACTCTTTCATCTTTTCCCGAAAGCTATCCAACCGAGATTCAACGTCTTGTGTGAATTGTATGGTCCATGATAACGCGAAAATACATCATATATTTGCCTTGATTTACACTCAAAGATCATACCACTTTAATTAATATCCCGATTATTCCGCAAGTATTCGAGTTGTTTTTGCAGATATTTAAATCTCCAAGCATTAATGAACAAAATGAAGAAAAGGAAGAAAAAGAAGAAGAAACAGATGAGAAAGCAAAGGAAAAAGCAGAAAACCAGAATGCAGAAATTGTTGATGTGACGACCGTCACAGCCTCATGACGACCGTCACAGGCCCATGACGAGCGTCACGCGGCCAGAATTTACGCTTTGAAACAGTCAATCACAGGCACCCAAACGTGCCTAAATTCCCTCTAACAACTTGACTCCCCCGAAGATTCCTCATTCAACCAGTCTTCCTTAAATTTCTCAACCGTCAAGACCTAGAGGAGCAATATATAAAGGACCAAAGTTGGAAAAATTGGGGACGCCTAAATTTACACATACTCTCTGCAATTATTTTTTACAGCTTTCTAGCTTTTTAGTTATTTTCTTTTCAGCAACTTTGTTTCTGTTGCCTTAATTCATTTGTCATTCTTTTTAGAATTTCCTTTTTCTCCTTTCCTTCCCGTTTTCCAGTTAGCCATAGTAATAGTTTCCTACACTGGGGAACTACTACACTTTATTTAATTTTAGTAAGTAATTTGTATTGAAGAAGCAGAATCCTACCGACTTGTGGAGGACTGCTCAAGTACTCCGAGATTCGCTATACTCTGTTACTTCGATTGCCAGGTTTTTATTAAATTATTATTATTATTATTGCCCAGTTATTATTATAATTATGTTTGCCGCAATGTTAATCTGTTTGTGCTCTGTGTTTGCCTTATTTAACATGTCCGGCTAAATTACCGGTATCGGTATGTAGCAATTTAATTAGATGGGATTTAATAATAATTGGTGAAAACTCTTTTTCTCAAATAATCTTTTAGGCTGAGGTTTTTAATTTAAATTTAATTAACTTTATCAGAAAAGCGTGAGAAGCTATTTAATACGATTTTGCCACAAGAGTGGGAAATTAACTAAGGTGAGAACCAACAATCGCGAGAGCGTGAGGCTCGAGCTGGATAGTAAAAATTAGGCATTGAGTTTAAAAACAGCGAGAGCACTTTAAAAGCAATTAGAACTTATTTATTTTCAAAAAGTAATTTTAACTTCAAATGGGACAGCGAGAGCGTACATTCTGACTTAAAGCTATAGGTTGAATCAACAATCACGAGAGTGTGAGATAAAGCTTTTTAAATAAATATTTTCTACTGAGAGATATTTGGCATTTAAACTATTCACCGGTGACTTATCGAATCCCTGACAATTAATGCGTTGCATACTGATTCCTTCCATCAATTCTTTCTTAAAACTAAATTTCCCTTAGATTTACTATTCTGCACCCGAACTTCTACTAATCATTCCCTTAGCTAAACATAGTAATGTTAGTAACACTAGTTTGACCATAGGTCCCTGTAGGATCGATATCTTTTAAAACTAAAGTGACTAGACTGCGCACTTGCAGTCAAGTACCCGATAGACTATATTTTATATATAGTCAGGTCAAACAGCAGTCCACTATGGTGATGTCTTTGGTATAGGACATCCTGGTTTCGAATCAAACTAAACAAAGTATTGTGTTTTTGATAGCCAACCAATACACGTGATGTGTTTTGATGAATTTTGAGGTGACTTACTCCATAGTGGAAAGAATGTTTCCGATAAACAATATCGTGTTAAATCAATAGACACCCTATCATAAGCAATTGTTATAAGAAGTCTCATTTCCAGGAAGCGCATCCATTTTTCAAACGGTGTCGGAGCACTAAGACAAGGAACAAGAGCATTGCATCATCATTTTCTTTGTTCCTGTATAGCATTGTGTATGATTCCATATGCGTCGTCATCTCTTGTATAAGATGACGGCGGACAAGCTGGCAGTCGTCATCTTCTTTACCAAGCAAACCCAAAACAACTCGAAAACTGTAATTGTCGTCACGACTGTGAGTAAAGGATGTTGTCTTTAAATTGGTGATCTAACACGCTAATACTTTGACCAAAAGATTGATGTATCTCATTATCTTCGTTTCGGAGCATTTGGTTCACGGTCTCCCAATCTCGACAAAAATAACCTTTACTGTTTTTCAACCAATTCATCAGTCTAGCATGTGCATATTCAACTTTGTTAGTTAATGTATTGTTAAAGTGTTAAACTTGATCGGTCCATACACAAACAATCTTCTCTTTAACCTGGTCCAAAATAGTGCTCTCAACGTATTTCAACAAATATGGACATCTCGCACACACACTCCTAAAATGTTATATGGGTGGAAGAATTTATTATACCATTCCATACATCCATTATATTTTACACCACCACACCAGGTTTGACCATTTTTCCATCTTGTAGTTTGACTTGTTTCGTGCCAACCGCAAGTTTTACTCGACTTCTCACATTTTTGGTTATGTAATACTTATAAAGTAATGTTGACGATGTAGGAAACACCGTTCCAACCGGGTTCATCAATGTCGTGTCGCATCCAGTGATTATTACCTGCGACATGTTTTCGTTGTCCTTCAAAATAGTCTTGCACATTTCTAAAGCATGTATAACATTGTCCTCTTTTTCGGATTCCAAAAATGCAAAACCAAGTGAAAGTTTATAGTTGTTTGTTTTATATGTTGAATCAATAAAGAGCACAGAGGGAAAAGTGTTGAACAACCTGACGAAAACAGGATGACTCTAAAATATATATCTAACGGTGACTTTATCCTCACAAACTTTGTACCTCGAAACATAGTCGTCATCTTCCAAAAGCTTCAATAGTTGTTGCATCTCAGATCTTTGTCCTCTTACCGCCTTGTGGTCTTGAGCATGCACGTTGAATATTTGCTTGATATTTGAAACATTTAAAGGTTTTTTCTGTTTCAAATATGTGAGTATGTTTTTTGGCGACACCATGTTTAAAGTTGTGTCTGAAACAAGTTCCCTCTCCTCCGGAACAAATAGACATACAATGGGACGATTGACTAACTTGTCAGTCAAAACATGAGTATGTATACCGGAAATCACATTAAATTTCCATGTTTCATCCGACATATGGTATCCTCGCAATTTACACAAACACTCACATTTTCTCGATCCTGTGTGATCTCGTTTCAACTTCCTAATTTATGGTCGATATGTGTCACTTCTTTCGCACCCCATTGTCAAATGTGTGTCTTCCATCCAAACCATTTTCGGGCCTTCCGACTACAACTTTAAACCCCAATTTCTCGGTCTCCATATGGATCCATTATACCATATGTTCATAAATAATAAACTCTTATTTATTCATACAATATTCATGAACATCTACCCCAACAACGACCGGTCGAGTACCCTATTTAGCATCAATATTGACTTCAACCGGTTAACATCATGTTTCACTTCAACTGGTTTAACATCCACACTCACAATAGTTTTGAGAAACATATATGGCTGCACCATATCTAATGACAAAACAACTTTAAAACGCAAAGTATCAGGCAAATTCAAATATGCATCTCCGAATCACACCTAACTTTTTCCAGAGATACATACCTGGACTTGACGTTCTTTTTTTTAGCTCAAATATCAGATTAATGCAAGGAATGAGGGATGAAATGAACGAATTTTACATGCAATTCCACTTTCTTTTGCTCTCATTAATGTGATAAAATACAATAATGATGTTTTGATGTTGAAAAGTAGATTGAGAATGAGAGGAATTTTTTAAGGGTTTTGAAAATGGAGGATATTTTTAGCATGAAGAAGAAGACCACGCAAGATGGTGTTTTATCAAATTTCCCACTGGACATTTTCGAAGATGCATATCCAAAAATATCACTTAGTCGTTTATTAAATCAGTTATATTAATAAATGAGTACAAGGGATAATTCGGAGATGCATCTTCATATACACCCAAATATTATACGAAGATGCATCTATGAACCATATTTTTAACAATATGGAACACATATAAAAAAAAAGATGGTGTGATTTTTAGTGCATATATGAAAGAGATTTTCAAATTTTTAGAGGTTTGGTATACAAACACAAGAGTTTTAAAAACAATTTGGTGTGTATAGTTTATAATAGAATTTATAAACTTGATTAATCCAGGTATTCCTAATTATTCTTCGTAGTGGTCCATTTGTGAGGGATTTGTAGGGGCATTTTCTTAATACACTTCATATGTTTCTTATGCACCATGCAAAACTCCAAAAATGTCCTCAGTTTCCGGAGATGCATCTTCGGATGCACCAAAAGGTCAGTTAACGTTAAAATATTCCGGAGATGCATCTCCGGAGTATTTGGACGTTAAGTCGTGCCAGACTCTTCAACTTTCTCATTTCACATTACTCAAACTCAACTCAACTTCAACCTCTCTCAAATTTCTTCTCTACACCCAGTCAAATTTTATTCAACAAGGCTCAAAGGAATTCAAAGGAACATCAATTCATTTATAACATCATCCATCTTCATCAAAAACATCAATTTCTTGTAAGTTTTTTGAATTTTCGATAAATGTTTGAGTTTTGGTGTAAATGAGTAGAAATCAATTATTAGGGTTAGAAATGAGTAGAAATCATATTTAAGATAGTTTAGTCATAGTGTATTAGTTGTTTCTTGACTGAAATTGACGATTAAAATAACTTTTTTGAGCTTGTATGTGGTACATTGCGTCATTGATGCGACTTCTGAGTTGTAGAAAATTCTGGAGATGCATATCCAAAATTTGTCAGCGATTAAGTTTCCCAGTAACTGGAGATTAATCTCTAGAATTTTTCAGCGGGTTAATTTCTCAGTCTTTTTTTTATTTTCTTACTTATGTTTTTTTCCTGCACTAATGGTTTGCCTTACTTTAACTTACAAGCATAATGGCTTTAAGACATGATAAATTGAGGCATGGCAAGGTTGTTTAGCACACATCCGTTTAGTGGGAGAAGATTCAGCAGGTTCTTGAGGCTCCTAGTCCCTATGGTCAAGCAGAGTCGTCTACTTCTGAGGCTTGTGCTTCTCCTCATGCCATTTCATCTTCTTCATCCCGTAGGAAACGGGATTCACCATTTGACGCATCATTCCCCCATCCTCCCGCAGGCGTCAGATTTCATCAGTGTCACCTCTTATCAATGATGTTGTTGATCCAGTCTCATCTCATATTGATGATGTTGTTGACCCAGTGCCACCTCCGGAGGGTGAGAATGCTATAGATGCTGAGCCAGAGGCTTTTGGAGGCGGTCCATTTGATTTGTCTTTACTGCCTCTGTATCCAGAGCTTACCGTCAGACATATCTGGGACGAAGAGATAGCATTAGTTGGATTCTTTATTTATTTTTACGTTAATTTTAATTTCTGACATTGATTATTTCTGACAAATTTCAGGAGCGTAATCCGCAGAAGTTTCTTAACCATGGGGGGAAGATTGTTGCATTGCCTTAGCCGAATGAGGAATGGTTCAGTCGGTTTTATCCTTATCTGGCCTGAAGGACTTGTGCATGACCGATTATACTACGATCAACCACAGGATGCTTAATGCATTCGTGAAGAGATGGCACTAGGAGACCTCGTCGTTTCATCTTTCATATAGTGAGATGTCTATCACACTCGACGATGTCTCGTGTTTGCTACATCTTCCGATCAGGGAGAGGTTCCTAGATCATGGAAGGATTACCTAAGATGAGACACTCAAGATGATGGAAGAGTATCTGGGGGCTGATCCAGGGGAGGCGATGAATGAGTTGGATAAGACCAGGGGTGTTCATGCTAGATTTGTATACCTGAAGAAGGTATATGAGGATGCGCTTCTGAGTGCACAGTAGGTTGATGGTGATGATGAGGAGGGGACGTTCCACATATCACATGCATTGAGAGTATATCTGTTTTATTTGGTTGGCACTGCGATTTTTATGGACAAGAGTGCCACCTATACAGACGTCATCTACCCATGTTACTTTGTGAATTTCGAGTGGGCTCATGAGTGCAACTAGGGGGCAACTTGTTTGGCCTACATGTATTTGAAGTTGAGATATGATTGTATGTGGAAGACCAAATAGGTCACGGGAAGTGTTACACTACTGACGGTAATAATTATTGGTCTTTGAAGTTTCTTTCTCATTTTCATTTCATCTCATTTCAGGGTTCGAGCCTCCATCACTTCCCGCGCATCTCTGGTTGGGCGAGTGTACCTGATTAAACTGAGGATATGACGCGTGCTACAGCGTTTATCCTACTCAGAGGGAACCATGTGACCGAGCCTTACATAGTCTACCTTGACCCTTTGGTTGGTGAGGACATGCACTTCAACAGCTATGTTGATAATCGTGAGACGCAACCATTTGACGGGATAATGTTATACTCTGGATATTTGTCATGCAGTAGTTTCGCTACACTCAGGTCATTCCAAGACACCCTGATGTTTGTGCTCCTCCTGCCTTCACATATATACAGATAGAGGACATGTTTGATGATTATGAGAGTTATCTGGTACTACGTCGAATGGTACATCAGATGATTTTTTAGGGTATCACATTTGTCCATGGTGTAGGCTACTCCAAGAGATCCGCTGAGACCAGCTCATCAAAAGATACTAGAGAAGGAAGAGGAGGAGCAAGCACAACTAGATCATGTTGAGGATGTCTTGTCTAAGTATCGTTGCATACTGGAGATTATGCATGCATGCATTGATGTACCGGAGATACGGAGGGCATTAATGTACCGACGACAGCGCCAAAGGACGGGTGGGATTGATGGCCAAGGAGGCAGAGCTGACAAAGAGGCAACAGAGATATAGGAGAGATAGTTAGACATACAAAGTAGTATCTTAGTATATAATAGTAGTACTATGGTATGTATTTTATTTTGACGGTTACATTTATTTATATTTTATTTATGTATGATATTTTTTGACAATTTAGAATTATGGACATAGATTTTTATTTTTCGATCATATAATATAGTTTAAATTTTTATTTGAATACATATAAACAAAATATAAGATGGAGTAATAAATTCTAAAACATTACGGAGATGTATCTCTGAAATATACACGGAGATGCATTTTTAACATTTATTCAAACGTGATTCTTAAGAAGAGTATTAAGGGAGCATTAAGATACCTCGTTTGATGAAACGCTCGCTCTAGAAGCCCCCATAAAATATACTTCGCAATATTATACGTAAATGCTTTTACAAAAAGGCCCAAATAAATCTAAACCACAAAAAAGCCCAAATAAATCTAAACCACAAAAAGCCCCAGAGAAATTATTTTTTTTAGTTAAATTATTGAATTTCCCAAAAGCATGTAAATTAGTATAGACTATTTCGTTACTCCTAATAAAAGTTTCTATTTCACACCTTCAAACCATCTTCTATATTAAAAGAATAGATGCATAATAGAATGAGGAGAAATGATTCACCAACTTGAAGTCCTAAAGCTCAAAGCTATTTATTGGGTAAAATATCAAGACCGCTGAAGAAATAATTTTCCAGCGTGTGAATCAATTAAAAGGGTATTGTTGAATCATTTCACTTTAAGGGTTAGATAACTTCGCTTAACAATATTAAAGAATAATATAACAGCAACAGTGAACCGACCTGGTTACAGCCACTGAAATACAGATAATAGCAACACAAGAAACATAACTTTTAACGCCAAAAATATATTCCAGATGAAAATTAAGAGTAAAATAGAAGAAAATTTGATCTCAACGCATCTGCGTCCATTCTTGTGGATAAACAAACAATCAAATAAATGTGTATTTCCGTTTGACAGATGCATGTAGTAACAATCCTAACACGCAAAATTATATCATTCCTACCTAAAAAGTTTTCAGCAACTGGAAGGGATGCGAGCAAAATCATCCTACCAAAAATTAAACCAAATGCAAGATAAATGGAAACAATGTCTGAACTCGAAAAGAATATTATCCAATCATGTTTAAGAACTTGGGCAACCTCAGCAGCCCTCTGTTTATTTATGGTCCCTATTGCTGCTTTCCTGCGTTACTTAAACAAACTATAAATTGTCATCGTTGGTTGCTTTATGCCTTTACGATCTCAGCAGGAGGAGCCGCACCACCAGTTGTTGGCCTAATAAAGAGAACAAAATTTAATATGGACGTCCTAATGTAAAACGTGAAATGTATGAAACAAAATCACAGACAAGCAGTTGTATAAACTTACAGCCCCACAAAGACTTTGAAAGCATCATATATTCCCCACTGGGCTCCTGTAAGTGTTCCAATCATAACAATACGGAGAGGGAGACCTCGGGTGAAAAGACCCACCACACCAAACTTCTTAACAGCCTGCATTAAACGTTAGATAACATCACATCACATATACTTGTTGCAATCAGACAGTGCAAAACAATTACATAAATATGACCTAGAAGAAACTTACATCACCAACTGTGGCACCTTTAGCATTGTTTAGAAAAGAGACAAGGTTATCAGCAGGGTGAGACACAATTGCACAAAGAACACCAGCAACATATCCACCAGCAAAACTGACACCAAGTTGCAGAGATTTGCTGCACTCGCTCTTTGGTCTGGGGATGGCATGTTTATAGATTTGCTCAACAATGGTCTCAAAAGAGGCAAATTTCATCATTGTGTCTGCAATAAATAATATTCATTAGTTCTACAGGTCTTATTATCAGGTATCATGCCATTTGGTTCAATCATAACTTATCTTAAATTCAAAAGATATAATGACTTAAAAGAAACAAGTTACAAACTTAAATTGCAGAACAGAAAACTCCACAACCAATACCCGTATCAAAGAGTTTCATCGTTTCTCAGAAAAAAACAATCACTTTTTTTACAGACAGTTTAGATATTTAAGTAGGGATACAAAACATGTCAGCAATATGATAAAGGTGGTATAAAAATCATCAAATAATATTCAGGACATTGTCAAACATCTCCTTAAATATTTTTTAAAAAAAAACATTATTCGATCCTAACCATTCCTTGTTACATAACAGTGAGAGAAAGGTCATGATTAACTAAGATAGTCAATTATCATTATAAAGTCAATAAATAGTATTACATTTAATATCTACATTAAATAACTACATCTCTTCAAAACAAATCAGAAACTAGTCAGTTATTTTCTAACAGAAGTGGTAAAGAAAAAATGCAAGATCAATGAGAACTTTATGAACATATACATAGACAATTTAAAAGAATGTAAATTGTATCCTTGATAAACGTTTGACTTGCTCTTCAATGAATTATCAAAAATTTATTAATAGAATCAGGTCTCAATATTAAATGATAAATTCTAACAACAAAAATATCAACAAGCAGTAAACAACATCCAGTTTAAAAATTGACTAGAAGTCCAACAGCATAGTGATATGTGGATAACAAGCATCGCATGAGAAGAAACGGATAGATTGAAAAAGTGATGAACAAGCGAAAATGCCTCAGCAGATAAGCTATGTAGTGGGTGTGGAACAGCATACAGACAATCAACTCAACAAGCTAGAAATTAGATAAATACAAACTACAAATCTTTAAGATGGCGAACATACATGGAATTTGTCGTCCCCATAGAGGCACTAATCCCTTGTACAGCCTGAAACCATGAGAGTAATAGTTAGATAACAGCCTAATTCCAAGTGTAAATTAAGAGCAATATAATAGAATCACACAACATCCTCTAGTCTACCATAACAGTTCAGAAGTGACAGTTTATAAGCATACCCCAAAACTCCTTCAGATTTGACAAATTTTGGGAGTCCATCACCAAGACCTCTTGCGAAACCAGGTTGAGTTTGAACACGTACTTTCACAGCTTCGAATGGGCAAAGTGCAACATCGGCAATAACCTCAGCAGATGCTGAACCAGCAAGGTAGATCAAGGTCTTGTACTTGTTTGCATACTCTGGACCAGCAATATCAGAATAGTACTTCTTAAAGAACTCATAGAATCCAAATTTGCAAGCACCCTGTGCACTGTAACCAAGCAAGGTAGGCACCCAGCCACGGAAAAAGCCCTTAACTCCCTGCTCCTTGAGCAAAACTCCAAATCCTGATGAGATACTCTTGTACTTGGCAGGGTCAATCTGAAATCAATAAGCAATCCACACATTACAACACTACAAAGCTACAACCAACTAAACAATTCCAATTCTAACTCCAACAACACTAGTAACTAATTTGCAATAACTAATTTGCAATAGAACAGATGCACCAAGACTACTCACTCCCTGCATAATCTACAATTCAAAGATTAACAAACTAAGAAGTCGTCTAAGAAGTAAATGTACAAATCCTACTGAGAATCTCAACAAAGTGAAACACCGCTAGAACAAATTCAAAAGCCGTGTAAAAAAAACACAAAAACGGCATTACAAAGCTTCAACGTAACAAATCGGAATCGAAATTCAACAAAGAACGAATCAAACCAAAGGACCGTCCAATTTAACAAACAACCAACAGCAACCATCACAGATCTACTTAACCAAAAACAACACTATCAAAATCACAAGCAAAAACCACAATATAACGCGCCAATCGGAAAAACCTGAAAGGAAATCGCAGATCTAGAAATCACAAATGAAAACGCTACTAAACACAAGACTAAATCTAAGCAGTAAAATCCAGATCGAAGAATAACAATAGACCTGCATATTACACTTGACAAGGTCAAGAGGAGTGACGGTCATGTGAGTAAGACCACAGCTAAAAATTCCACCAGCGGTACAAGCAGCATAGAAAGCCGGCGAGTACATCTCGATCTTACCGGATTCCTTAGGAGAAGGAATCATGAAAGATCGAGTTCCAGTCAATGAAGGCGACGCCGCGGCGGAAGGAGCGGGACCGGAACTGATGATCTGGTGAATAACCGGTAGGGTTTTAGGGGAAGAACCGTAGAGAAATGAAGGAATCATGTTTTTACGGACGGAAGTTTCTGATGACGGAGCCATTTGGTGAATCGATTTCTTCTAGAAAAGCTACAAACGCAAAGGAAATGCGAGAGAGGAGGTAAGAAAATGGTTGGATTTCTCGCTCCTCAGTCTCTCCCAATTCTTCGCCGCGTTTGCACTCTCTCTGTACTATGCTTTTATATGCACCAATCACTGTGCTTCGGCTCTTTACTCTGTTATGCCGGGTTATACAAAGACCGATATGACCCCGGTACTTTGTCAGAATTATCGCGTTGACACCATAGAGAAATTCAAGTGTATTTTATCGCAATTGATGATGATAGGAAAAAATGAAATTAACTAAACTTGCGGGAATATTCCATGAATCTAGTCATAGAATTGTACTAAATTTCCAATTTTCATATACAATAATTTATCCCTTTTTTAGTTGATATTGAAATGTTATGTCTAGATTTGTATAAAAATAAAGGATACTGAAATGAATTTGTTTTTTTAAACTAAATCATGTCCTCATCCTGAATTAATTAGATCTGAAATTTCAATCACCCTCCTAATTCTATTATTAAAGTCAAAAACAAAGTATTAAATAGTGGATAGATATTCTTTATTTTTTGAGAAGTCGTTAATCATTTTCAGAAACGATTTAACATATTCTTTGAATCACACCTTGTTCTCCATATGTATATTTGGTGTGGTAGTTTCTCAAGTACTCTTTAATGGCTTTTTCGACTGGGATTGAGCTTTACCATTTAGATAATAGCTCTTTGCTTGATTGCATATTCTTGCATGTTGGCGATTTCCCGAGCTTTGTCGGATTGGGTAGTATTTAAGCTTTATTTTCATCCTCTTTTTCATTTAAATGTTTATGTCATCGTGTGGGTGTGTCTATCTCAACTAGCAACATATCATGACGTCGTAAACTATCTTGAATGATGTTTCCTTTGTAATTGAATGGTGTGTCATGTGTACGACCCAAAAATCTTGTGTCATTGCTTTGTCTGTATGCCCTTGACTTCGTCTAATTTCTTCTTTATTCCACAGAGAATTAATTTGTTTGTTGATTCAACCTGTTTGTTGGGTTATGAGTGGATCAACGAGACAAAATTTGTTTGGATTCCAGTTGATGGTTGAATTCCACCATTATTGAGCTAGAAAATTGTATTCCATTATTTAAGACAATGTTTTTTAGAAAATTGAATCTGCTAATGATCCACTTCAAATAAAAACACCAGGCCTCGATCCACTTCGTAAAGTAATCCACCCCTACTACTAGGAACTTCAATTGGCCTGGTGCTAGAGGGAAAGGTCACATAATGTCTACGCCCATTAGTAGAAAAGCCAGGGTGACGTGGCCGAGTGGAGGATTGCAGCTTGGGCATGGTGAATGTTAAAAAGTCTCTGGAACTTATCATATTTTTTAATAAATTCTATATTATATTCCATCATGGTTGGCCAGTAGTAACCGACCCTAAGTAGTTTATGGGTGAGGACTTTTCCTATGATGTGGCTTTCATGCACTCCTGCCTGAACCTCTATGAGTACTAGGAAAATTTCATTCTCACTCAGGCATTTGGGCTTGGAGAAACCATCCTCATCATGTAGAGTTGTATTGCTAATACGGTGTACTTTGTTGTCAATCTTTTAAACACTCATTTCACCTTCATTTGAAGGCAGCTCATCGATTATCAAATAACGCATTAGATGATATATCGTGTTGATCTCTTCTTTCTAAATGTTGGGGTATATAAGGTTTCACGTATCATTGTCTTGTTGTGGTAGTTTAGATCACAACCCAACAACGACTTCCTAAGGACGAATATTTTACACAAGAGATAAATTTATTAAATTACAAATAAGTCGTCACCCAAAACAAAGATCCTCACTTAGACTCAAAAATACTTTTGAAGCACTGTGGCTAAATATATGTGAGAAAATGAGAGTTTTAAGAAATGATGAGAGAAATGAGAAAGTATGACCACAACCTATTTTTTTGATGTCAAAAAGTGATAGAGATACTCTTTGTTTTTAGGCTAAAACATTGTAATAATCCATGAGTCAATATAATGTCATAATTGATCAGGCTAATCAATTAAACACCCTTAATAATTGACTGTTAAATCCACAAATGAAAATTTTTAATATTTAGATGTTACCAACCATTAAGAGACTATACCAATCGATTCTATACTCTACCAAGCATGATCTAATCGATTAGTCCATTAATCTAATTGATTATTCCATTAGAAAAAGTCTTCAAATCAATCTGACACTCCCTTAATCAATTGGCTAGGTTGTAAAAATATTTTTTGGTGATTTAAATAAATTTTGAGATGCTTCTCTAATGTCTTTAGTGTGTGTGCGTGTTTGTGTGTATATGCGTGTGTGCGCGTACGTGCAAGTGGGCATGCGTGCGTGTGAGTGTGAGTGTGTGTGCATGTTTATGTGTGTGTATGTGTGATTTATCTATAATATTTCCATAAATACCCTTGTGTATATACAATACATTGGTCACTCAAATGGACACCCGAGCGAGATTTCACACTTCATTTCTCTCACAATTATGAAGCTTCAAGTCTTGGCATCATCATCTTGAATTTTAGCATCATATAAAACTCTTTAATCTTTTTAATGAGGCTTGATATTTCTTCATGTTGAATACCATCATATGAAAGTTGAGAAGTTAAACCACAATTGGTCTTGAAAACAAAAGTATTCACTTAAATGTCGTTTAACCATAGTGTTGAATTCAAATAGATATCTTGATCTTCAAGAGCATTACTTGATTCATGAGGATCGTTTATTAAATCATTTTGAGCAACTTCGATCGCTTAAGTTATCTTCAACAGATACTGACTTCATTGAATATCGCTTGATATTAAGTGTTGTCTTCATCAAAACTAAATGTCTATTTAGTTTACGTGTAGCTTCGCTTGCCCATAAACTTCACAATCTCGAATCATCTTGATAATACCTGAAAGCACATAGATCCACAATCCAAACAGATTCACCCCTTAAGCAAGTCTTTCACAAGATAGGTCTGACGGGTCGGCTGATGTAATGGCCAATCTAGACATTTGAATTTTCACTACTACGGAAAATACTTATCACAACGGTTGGAAATGGGAAACTACCACTCTGGTTCAACCATTGTGAGGTAATACGTGTGACCGTGATTGTATCTACATAGCATGCTACCCACTATAACAGTTACTTTAAATAACCATCGTGATATCCTTTAATGCATCATATTTAACAACGGTTGTGCTAAACACCCATTATGATATATAGACATGAGTTTATTATAAATTATGTGGAATGCTTATTTCGCCAATACTCACTAACAATATAACCTTTCAATTTGCACTAGAACATTATAATATAACAAAATAAGTTAGATTAGAAGTACAAGTTCGCGTTCAACGCTAGAAAAGAGTTTTTTAACATTTTATTTGTATCTTGTTCTTTGACAGTAAGAACTTGGTTTAATGATCCTAGTTCTTTAACCACCCACGCCTTCACCTCTAGTTCTTTTTGCGAAATATTATCTACTTTGCAAACAATATCAAAGGTGAAAAGAGAGGCGGTTGAAGACCTACAATCATTAAACCAAGTTCTAACTGTCAAAAAATAACATGCAGTTAACGGCGTGAAGAATTATTGTCAAGAATTAAACGTGTACTTGTTTTCTAATACAACTTTATCTATCATATCATAATTTGCCAATGAAGTTTGGAAAGTTATATATTGGGTAAGGGATTGGAAAAACACTCAAACCACATAATATATAATAAACTCATCTTTTAAACAAACATTAACAAAAACATTCATCAACAATAAACCAAAAACAACAAATATAACATATCAAGTCATAGAATGTTTCAGAAACGTATCATACATGTCCCATAATCGTGTGTCCACAATGAAATAAGGATAAAGCTAAAGTTAGAGCATAAAACTTAACATACCTACCTACAAGTTTGCAACGCTAACTTTAGTTTCATCCTCTTTGTTGAAACAAGCATCCCTACCTACAAGTCAAAACAAAAAGAAACTTCATACATCATGAAACAAGCTATTGAAACAGATTTTGAAGCAAAAGACTATAGAGAAAACGAACTTGTAAATACCCATTGGTTAAGATTTGATGTTATGGTTTCGTTTTGGGGTTTCCATATAAGAGAGACGAGTGACAGAGTTATTAGGGTTTCGTTTGAAGAGAGACAAGTGAAATAGTTATTAGGGTTTTGTTTTGAGAAAGACAGTTGTTATGTACTGAAGCGAGAGATAATTTCGCTTATATATAAATAAGTATCACCTTTCATCACGATTGGTAATAAAAATTGTGGTGATATACATTGTGAATCACATTTTTATCATGATAAATGACTAATTGTTGGTGTTGGGATTCGAACCATTCCATTCCATGTACCTTTTACTATGGTTGCTTCATTTGATCGTTATAACATGTCCTTTAGTAAATACAAAAAAAAACACCCATAAATAAACTATTACCATGGTTAACACTAAAGGTTTATTTTGTAATAGTGTTGACGTCTTCTTCCATTATAGGAAAACACTAAAGGTCTAAGTGTTCACATACTTCATAGCAGATATAACTATGACAACGTTAGAACTAACAAGTACTTAGGTCATGTCATGGATGGTTCATCCAATAGCAGGGTAAGTAATGTTGATAATCAGATCGAGTATGAAGCCTTCATCGCCAGTATCACACTAGTTGAAGAGACGAGGGTGGGAAATGTTAAGTTGCAGACGAACTCATAACTAATGGCATCCCATGACAAAATGGGGTGTATACCTAAGATCAATTGTTGCAATAGTATGTCAACCTAACAAGGGAAAATTAGCAAAGCTCAAATCACATGAAATTCGGCATGTCCCCAGGGAGTAAAATATCATGAAATATATCTTATCTAAGCTCGCAAGAACCATAACCTTAGGTATAAACCACTCCTATATACAATAATATATATGGAATCCATGCATAAAAACCCCTAGGGTGGCAATGGCAATTACATAAGGCGCCTCATAATACTCACAGAGATTACCCATCACGGTGCATATCAAACATGGTATGCTGGCAACCGATCCAACCAAAAATAGTCTTGTGAAGATAAGATCAAATTCATATTATGTGTTAGGAGAAGTCTTATACATATGAGGCTTATTAATCCCATGCTGAAATGTATTGAATGAGATGAAGTTGTGTATGCCATTGCTAAGGTGCATGAGGGAATATATTGGCAACACCTCAAGACTAAGGTCATATCAGAGAATGTTCTCATGGCATGATATTATAGACCTTATGGTCTATGATGCCAAATATTATGTGAAAAATGTGAATAATACCAAAATCATAGAGATTTCGATAACGCTCCCTCCAAATTAAAGTTCCTCGTCATGGCATTCGATTATTCTACAAATGGAGAGAATTGGACGCCTTAGTGAAAACCATTACTGCCAACATACTAAAGTTCTCCAAAAGAAGTATTTTGACAAGGTATGTGATCCCTCTATTTGTCATTACCAATAATATAAGACAATTTATAAATAAGCATTTGAAGAAAATGTTTGAAAATCTAAAGGTCAAACATCATTTCACATTGATAGAGCACCCTCAGATGAATGGGCAGGCAGAGGAAGCGAAACAGGCTCTATTGAGAGTACTAAAGAGGAAACTATAAATATCCAAGGGAAAATGGATAGATGAGCTACCGCATATTCTTTGGACATAAAGAACCACACCACATTGGACAATAGGAGAAACCCCATTCAAACTTACTTATTAGACAAAAGTCGTCATATCAGTCGAAGTGGTAGAACTCAGTTGGAAGACCAAACACCCCTTGCCAAAAAAAGATAACATGCAAGCCATTAGGGAAAAGGTAAACCTCAAGGAAGAAATAACAACCTCTGTTTCCCTCATAAGAGTCGTCGTAAACAAGGTGATCGCCACCAAGCACAACAGGGTGGTCGAACCTCAAAGTTTCTAGTTGGGTGACCTTGTGTTGAAACAGACCAATGTTTGGGAAAAGAACACAAGAGATGGTAAACTTGTAGACAAGTGGAAATGATCATACATGATCAAGACAAGCACATGAAATAAAGCCTACATTATGGAGACCTTGTTCGGAGAACTGATTCCAATGACATGTAATGCTACTAAACTCAAATGACATTTTAGTTAGAAAAGTGTCCTTCCCATGTTATACAAATGCAAGTTAAAAAGCAAATGTCATATAAATGTAATGTCTTTAAATTAAATAATACAATAACCTTCATTGAATCATATTATTGTCTCTCCTAATGTATAGTAGGATATACGATTAACGCACCAAGACCTAAAAACAAAAGAAATAGAGCATCATTCGACACACCCACCCTTGGTAGGTATCCATAGATACATCGACCTATAACTAGATTTTCACTTTAGGGAAGGGAAATGTAACCAACCCTTGACCGGACACAGTCCTGAAAGATATCAAAACAAAGTTTGACTATCAACTCGACCACACGGCCCCAATTTTAGGCCAATCGCCTTGAAGTTATGATGAAATAAAATCATTCAAGACTATATGATGAAATAAAACCATTCAAGATCATAAGATAAAATAAAATCATTCAAGATTATATGATGAAATAAAATCATTCAAGACCATATGATGCAATAAAACCATTCAAGACGACATGATAAAATAAAAAACATTCAAGACGACATGATAAAATAAAAAACATTCAAGCAACGAATCAAAATCATGCGAAGAAAGAACATATAGTTACTCATAAAAGGAAGCTACAAAATGTCCATAAAAATATTATTATAAATATAATAATATTTAATTCTCAAAAGCGACTAAATTCCCCTACGCAACTTCTGTCTCTGCGTCCAATTATTCTTGAGGAATCTTCACATCAGGGCACAACAAATTTCCCTTCAAGTTCCTTTTGCAGCTTTGCCAGTTGTAGGCCTTAGCCTCTTTGGCACAATCATCTTTCTCTTTCTTCAGGACATCTCCTACCTTTGTCATCTTAGTCGAGGAAGAAGCAAGGGTATCCCTGACATTAGCCAAATCCTTCTTAGCTTTAGCCAGAGACTCTTCTACCTAGTCAGAATCGTCTAGAGTATTTCATAGAAGATGAAAGTGACCCGATAATCTCAGGTTTCCACATTGTTGCGCAATGGGAAACCTGTTGGGCAACTATTTTGGGTCGGTCTTAGGCCCAAAGACAGAGAAACCCAATTACGAGAAGGCCTAATCTAAAGGCATGAGCATTGAGTTGTCGAAGGTCGAGTAGTCCCACGGTTAAGAAGCCATCACCAAATCTTTGCTCACAAATGATTGCATGTCGTCAGATGTAATCGAAGGGCCCCCCACATTCCATGTCACAGAACCTGAGGATGTTCTAACCACCTCCCACATATTAAACTCTCACGCACCAAGACGTTGGTATTCTATTCATTCTCGACCATTCACTAATTTGAACCTTAAAGTGCTAACGTAACAAATTCACCCATCTATCATATCAAAAGCATGTTCCACTACATTGGAATCTTACCACACTTCATTATCATTTATGATTTCTAAAAAGAACACCAATCAAATTTTATTATCATTCCATTTTCATTCATTGAATTCACTTCAAACACCGTAAGACAATTTCAATAATGACTTTAGTAAAACAATAATCCATTGCAAAGTCCACTAAACCTATAATAAAATAATATTTTTAAACATTTTTGAATGAATTTAAATCAATTTAAATACACACACTCTTGATCAATGAAAAAAAAGCGATGAATGGCATTTGTTCTCCAATATTGACGAAAATGGTTAGTAGCAGGTGGTGGAATATTTTATTTCATTCCTCTCATAATGTGGAAGAATAATCAATCAATTAAATTTCAACTTCAACGCCAACTTGTTTTGCCTCTCAATTATCCAATTGCGCAGGCTCACTCAACTTTTGTTCCAATTGATTTGGAAAATTCTAAGACAACTTGGCAATTTGCTGCGCAAGTCTAGTCAACATATTCACATTTTATTATTTAATACCAGTATCAATTAATGAGTAATTATTAAAATAAAAAAGTAATTATATATTCATTACTATTTCTACTTCATTCTCCCTCTCTCTTTTTTTTTTTTTTTTTTTTTATGATCATAGCCACAAAATTTCTAACTTATAAACTAATATGATAATTTAAATATATTTGATAATAATCTTTTTATCACAAACTTTTAAGTTATTAACTTATACTTTTTAAATGTTATTTTAAATATTATTTTAGTTTATAATTTATTATATTTTATTCTATTTTATCCTTATTATTTTAACAAAAGTTTTCTTTTATTCTTTATAATTTAATTTAATTTAAGATAAAATAAATAAATATTAAATATATTTTATGTCATTTTACATTATAAGTTAATTGACCTGTTAGTTCAATAAACACTTCAATCAACTAATCAACTATCGATCCTCAATTATCAACTATAAGATAAATTATCGATCCTAAACCATCAATCATAAACTATAAACTAATTGATCAATCGATTATTATTTAAAAAAAAATCTAATTATCACATTCATTTTCTTCAATTCCTCTATTATTTATTCTTTTTTCATCACTTTTTTTTTACTAACACGTGTTTTAAATATTTATTTAAAATTAATCATTTGAAAGACTAAAATAAACCTATGAAATGATTTCAATCTTTATCACAAATAATTTCAAATCATAATCACATGCACATACACAAGATTCTCTAAAAAAAAACATGATAATGGTTAACGTGCTATAAATAATTTGAATTCGAATCTAATTTTTTTAATTGACCACATTTTATTTTATCTATATACGAAATCATAATAATCAATGAAAATTTATATCTTAGATTTAAAGTTCAAATCTAAATAATGATATCCAACTTAGAACTTGCAATTGACCACACATTTTAACCATACTATGTACATTCAATACAAAAAACCCTATACTGCTATAGTGATATTGACATTAAAGTTGTTACCAAAATTATACTTTAGTCATGAATGGACAATCAATCATCCGCATAATTAGTAATAATGGGATATTATATTAATTTCCATTTTCGAATTTGATAAAGAATCTACTTAACGTCTGTCCTTGGTTATATGCCAGCCAGTACCTTGATTTTCAATTTCTTTACTTGCTTTCTTTACACTTCACCTAGTTGTCTCCTTTGGGTTTTTTGATAAATTTATTTTTGATTAGGTAATGAATAATCACATCAATGTTGATGGAGAATAAAGATGGTGAATCATGGAGTTCTGCTCCTATCTACAAGTCTCAATGGCTTCAAACAACCATATCAGGTTTCTTTCTTTCATTATTCTTTCTGCTGCATTTTCCACGCTGGTTTTTTAACAAGTTGTTGGCATTTTTTCGACTTGACTTTTTGAATGAAAAGCATATAAAGTAAGGTTAGAACAAAATACTATATAGTCTAAAGTTTGAAGTCAATATAGTCGATTTAAAACTGTCCCTACAAAAAAGTTCGTCAATGGTTGATTGCGACTTTGCAAGTAATTAGTATGTGCTGTGTACAAGCTTTCCCATATATAGATTTTAGAAATATTGATTTTGATAAAATTGATTTTGAAAATGTTAATCTTAACAAAATTAACTTATATTCAAGAGTGATGTTTATAAGTTATTCAATTTGTTTTTGGAAGTGATAAAATAGAATATTTCAAAAAATAAATCAATCCTCTTGAAATCAATTTTTGCCCACTAAAGAAATGATTTTGAGAAGAACAAAAGTATGAACCAAATTATTGAAATTATTTCCTGATTGTTGTCATCGGAAACACGAGACAAAACATGCCAGAGGTGTAATTAGAGGCAGTGAGGGCATCAACATATTAAAAGTTATACAATCAATCCTTCAAGATCTTTAATATATATGCATTTTGATTCCATAAACTACTTACTTTTGATTGAGTTTTAGATTTGGATGAGAAATTGGGAGCCATGACGACTATTTTAGAAGATTGCAATTCTCCAAACCAAGAACATGTGTACTGCAAATGGAGAGAAGACCTCTTACATATGCTTGAAGAATTTGGCCGATCATACCGTGTTTTAGCCTTAGCTTATAACCAACTAAAGTCTAAAACATCTCAGGGTTCCTTTCATTCAGGATCTTTATCATCTTCTGCTACATCAAAAACTATGCGTGCAAGCTGCACCAGAAGAGCAACAGGTAACTTGGAGAATAAGAAACTCGAAAAGGGTTATAAGAGCCATATGAAATCTCTTTTGAACCATTCCAATGTCAAATCTAATGGCACTAATCTGGATTTTATGTTAAAGAAGCAAGAAGATGATGTATTCCCATCACCTGACCCTTGCAGCCTGAAACTAGAATCAGAAGTTGAGTGCTTTGACATTCAACTTGAAGACAGAATGACAGATTTTTCCACCAATGAAAATATTTTAATGAAAATTGAGGATTTGGAATTAAAACACGGAACTGAAGATTCATTAATAATCAGTTCTGAATTTGAAAGTATGTGGCCGGCATTGAAGTATCAGATGACAAAGCTTACAGATGATAATCTGCACCACTTAGAAGAGTTGGTCCAAAGAAATGATGAAAAGAGGGAAACCATTAGAAGGCTTCAGTTAGAGGTGGAAACTTTGAAGCACGAGAACCAAGCCCTCCAGAATTCGTCAAGGAACTCCAATGCTGATTCAGAATGCAGCCAATCACAAATATCAAGACCAGGAAGAAAATCTGCGAGCAAGCTCTTCAGAGGTTGCTCTCCATGATATCTTGTAGACTTGACATTCTAACAGTATTGTGCTGGGGATAATTCTGGAAGAATTTTGCTATTAAATGCTTGTTTGTATAGCAAGCAAGTGAGCACTTGTAGAAGTCGCAGCCTAGGCACAGTAAGTAACCATTTGTAATATTTGCACCTGGGTTTTATTGTACTTTTGCAGTAGAGCAATAACATCATGTATTTGAACTGAGAATAAGTGATCTAAAAGCCCAGCTGAAAATCTATTCATTGTTCTTACTGGAACTAATTGATTCACTGGATATGCACCTTCACAAATGTAATATAAACTTGTGCGCACCTTCACAAATGTAATATAAAGTTGTATCCACCATACAAGCTTCTGGTCAGGCTTTGATGGTGAACAAGTAATGCACATCCAACACCATAGATTCTGACTCCCTTTATTTCAGTTACTGTCACCAATAGTCTCCACAAGAACACACCCCATCCTTGAAATGATGAAATCGCTTTGAATCTCTGATAACAATTTCTCGATTTACTATTTTGGAAATCAATTTAATTGCAATGTGGCAGTCCCCACAAATTCTAAGATTTTTTATAATATGGATGACTGATCCAGGAACCGAATTCATGATTCCAAAGGCAACAGCTAGTTTCTCACTGTGAACTCTTAGAACCATTCCTTTCTCTTCCTCATCAACATCATGGAGCACTGATGTTACATTTGGCATATAGCCAATTTCTTGCAGCTTGACATTTAATTCGTCCAAATACTCATAGATCTTCTCATGTTGTGGATGCTCCTTATCTCCAACTAAAAATACATGTATCCTACCTTTATCTTCAACTATACTATATCCAGGAGTTTTAAGTATTCCATGATTCTTCATTAATATTCTCATCCTCTCCACATCATCCCACCTTCCAGCATCAGCATAAATATTGGAGAGTAGTACATAGTATCCACAATTACTTGGATCTAACTCAAACAGTTTTCTTGCAGCAATCTCCCCTAGTTCAACGTTTTTATGAATCCTACAAGACCCGAGAAGGGAACCCCAAACTATAAAATCAGGTCTCACCTTCATTTCTTGGATCAAACCATAAGCTTCTTTAAGATAGCCAGCTCGCCCAAGGAGATCAACCATGCACGAATAATGCTCAATCCCAGGTTCAACATCAAATTCACGTTTCATTCTATTAAACCAACTCCACCCTTCTTTCAACAGGCCAGCATGACTGCAAGCAGCTAAAACTGACACAAAAGTAATGTAATTTGGTTTGACTCCAGACCTTACCATCTCGTAGAAGACTTCCATAGCCTCTTTTCCACGTCCATGCATTCCATAACCAGCAACCATAACACTCCACGACTTAACATTTTTGTTTTTCATCCGATCAAATGCCTTCCTTGCCATCTCAACTCTCCCACATTTGCAGTACATATCAACTATAGAAGTGCCTACAAACACGTTATCCTCCAATTCCATCTTGACAACCTATAGTAAAAGAAAACAGTTACATCAGCGAGACCAACAATTCTCACCTAGGTCCTGGCTAAATATTCTGTACAAAAATACAATTACAACAAAAACAAAAGTTTTTCAATTCTATGGAACTGACTTCATGGTTCAAATGATGCCATAATGTTCCATCAAAATAATTTGGTCGATCCATGTCATGAGAATTAAACAAAGCTCTACCTTGGCTCTCAGCTACTATACACAACACTCACATTTTCTCTAAACTTAGAACTACTATGTAATGCAGCATAGGCACATTGATGCACAGACCTAAAAATACTATAAATAATTAAATCAAAATTGTGTATGATTATCAACTAAAACAATGAAGCTAGCTAGTAATACCTGATCGTGTATGCATTTCCCTATCTGCAGAGCTCCAGAACTAGCACAAGCTAACAACACCGCAGATAACGTGACAGCATTATATCTTACCTCACCTCTCTTCACCATATCACCAAACACACTTAAAGCCTCAGCCGACAATCCATCACGTGCATATATAGCAATCAAAGAGTTCCAAGAACAAACATCACTCTCCTCCATCCCATCAAACACTTTCCTAGACCCACTTATCTCCCCACACTTAGCATAAGCATCCATCAACGTATTCCCAACTGGCAAACACCCTTCAAACCCCTTCTTGATCACGAATCCATGAACACATTCCGTCACACTTTTCAAACATACCCGAGCACAAGCCGAAATAACACAACCCAAGAGAACCGAATCCACACTAACATCCTCTTCATAATCACTCTCCTCAACCAACAACAACTCTTTAAACAAACAAACGGCTTCACGGGCATACTCATTTTGAACATACCCGGTAATCATGGAAGTCCAAGAAACAACATTTCTGTTAGGAATTTCATCAAACAGTTTCCGGGCATCATTCAAATGACCACATTTAGAATACATATCAACGAGAGCAGATGCAACAAAGATATCAGAGGCGTATCCAAAGACAAAAGCTTGTTGGTGGGTCTGTTTCCCGGCGCGGAGGTCGGACAAGGAGGAACATGATTTGATGGTGCAAGGGAAAGAAGAACGATTTGGGTGAAGAGAGAGTTTGCGCAGTGAAGAGAAGGCGTAGAGAGCTTGTAAAGAGTCGCCAGTTCGAGCGAAATCGGCGATGACTGAGTTCCAACTGAAGACGCTAGTTTTGTCGACGTATTTACCGAACATGCTTCTTAGGTTGGCGTTTTTGGTCCATTCTATCGTTGTAGTGGTTGTTGTGTGCATGCGTTTATACTTATTAATTGATAATGATGATGATGATGATGATCGTGTTCTCCATACAAAATGAATCATTGTAATTAACCTGTTGTTGCTCGAGGTTATTCTAGTTTTCTCCCAACGCGAAACGTATTGTACGCCACCGCAAGCTACCACGCGCAGTCCGTGCACGGTTGCCGTTGAACCGCCAAAAAATTTAAAACTTGAACAAGTATACACCAAATATCCAATTATCCTTAATTTCTTAATCCGTTTTAATCTCATGTTTTAGGCTAATTGAAAATCCATTTTAGTTCCTCACAGAGGGAATTTTTTTTTACAATATTTTTTTTCTTCCAATTTAAATATTAAAATAACTATCTTTCGTCAGTTCATCCAATTACCATTTAAAAGAGGCGCTAATGCAGCTGACGCATCTTGCAATGTCATTGCCCTTAGGCGCCCATGCATCTGACACATGCATGTGTTGATGCACAAGCATTAGCGCATGAATACACTACATCAGTGTATGCGTCAATGCATGTGGCGCATGCACTTCCATTTTAAAAAAAAAAAATTATAATTATAATTAATTAAATACTTAAATTAAAAATTATATTATACTATAAAGTAAAAATACATAGAATCGACAAGAAATTCAATGACCCGTCCGATTGAAACGCCCCCATGTTCCACATCCAGGTGTGTTAGCATGTCTTCGAGGTCTCCCATGATTTTCCTGAGGTGTTTGAGGTCTTTGAGTGCTGACATTATGCAATGGTGACTGGTTTGAAGGTCCGGTGAAAGGTTCATCGATATTTGATAGATTTGTCATCATTTATCCCCAATAGTTGGGGGATTGTCGCCAACGATGCTTCTGTAATTAAGTTCAGTGCCTATGTTGTCGTGGTTGGGTCGTTGTGGTTTGGTGGATTGTGGATGGTATGGTTGCCCGAATTGGGACATTGGATCGTTTTGGAAACGAAGCAATTGTTCTTGTGGCGTACTAAAGTCAAAAATAGTGGTTGGGTGTTGTGGCAATGAGATGTTTGGGTGTTCATTAGTGGGGGGCTACGATAGCATGACGCTGAATCGTATGAATCATCTGGACTATAAACTGTTGCGGTGGCTGCGTATGGTTGTTGGTGGTTAGGGGTTGATTCCTGGTTTTGAGTTTGGGTGTATGGCATGAATTGGTTGCGAGGTTGGGTGTTTAGTGGTTAGGTGTATATGGTAGGGTGTTGGTGTGAGGTTGGTCGTTGGGTTTGGGTGAGTTGGCATTGTTCTTGGGCAGGGATTTGTTGTTGGGCGTATGATGACGAAGCTCGTTGGCGTGGAGCAATCAAATACCTTGGCTCAGACACAAATTGTGGCGGTGTAACCGACCTAAACCATGCCATATAATGTTGAGTTGGTCTAGCACCATGTATGACTGGTTCGTTTAAGATGTGTTATCGTTGATTCCTCAAATGACGACACATCTCTTTTGTGAAGTCTCTCCAATCAGAATAATTCCATTGGCCATCGGCTATTTGTTGATGTCAATCTCCTAAACACGTCAGAGGTTATGGAATTTGTTATTGCATGTCGAACTGCAGTTTTACACGGTCACTCTAGTGCATCACCACAGTATTGAACCGAATGATTGGTGTTTTTGTTGTCCAAACTACATCATCATCATCATCATCATCATGGTTAACCTGATGATCAAGGCCCATATATGGTCTCCAGATAAATTGTACAAGAATATGACATGATTAGATGATATGTAATTGGATAGTCTTTTTAAATCATATGTAGAGTTGTGTAGTAGTATTATATTGTCTGGTCCAATGTGGTCTAATAAATTACGATAGACTACTATAGCGTGTTCCAGACACCTGTTGTAGTTCATCCCTTTAAGTGACCACCTAGATCAAAAAGATTTGAAAAATATTATTTACAGTTAGTTATAATATAAAGTCTAATAAATTAGATGGTAAAATTTTAAACTTACTTTGTTGCAAATGGGAATATGAATGACTTCTCGTTTACTGGGGTGAGTGACGATATTCTTGACCAAACCCATGCTTGTAGAAAATAGGTGCATGAATAAAACCTACAAGTATTTTTTTTTGACATTTTTACACAACGAACTATATAGATGGGGCAAAACAGTTGAACCCCAACTATATGTGCTTACCTTATTTATGTTTCCTAACAACGACAAATACATAATATTTACCGTATTACCAGTACTTTTAGAAAATAAAAATTTACCAAATAGAATCATAATATGACACCGAGCTTTAATTATCTTTTCATACTCGATAGATTCTTCGGTTAATGTTATACTTGCATAATATTATTTAAGATATTTTAAATTAATACCTTGACCCCTAACTTGACTAGAAGTCTCTCTTGTAGTTGTGTTTTCACACAAAGGGGCACCTAATAATTCATCGCATATAGAGTTATCTTTGTTAACTCTACCATTTATGGCCTTACCATCGATACGTAGACCTAACAACATGTAGACGTCCTCAAGTGTGATGGTACACATGCCGAAAGGAAGGTGAAATGTGTGGGTCTCGGGTCTCCATCTCTCTAACAAAGCAAGAATATACTTATAATCAACCGAGTATGAGACTATGTTGAGTAGATTACCAAAACTGCATCCTCGAATATATGGTTCTATCAAAGGATCGTGTGGTACATATTCATGTATACGACATCGAAATCTCTTTGGGTCCTAATAAAACATAAGTAAGAAATAAGGAAGAAGAAGTAATAAACAATAGAGATATTTTGTTACGAAATAAGAATAAGAATAAGAATAAGTGATAACATACAAATGTCGCAATATTATCGATTGTTCCTCAATATTCATCACCCATAGTCAATAGAAACATGATGTTACAGAGAGATTGACCTTGGCAGAGAGATTAAGTGTTGCAGTGGTTGAGTGTTATATAGGTTAAGTGTTGCAGATGTTGAGTGTTGTGAGTTATTGCAATATTTATAGATGAGATAGGTTGGTAAGTTGAAACATGTGAAACATGGGAGTAGGGGCCAAAGCTAAGGGCGCATGTATGTGAAGCATGGGAGTATGCATCAAAGCTAAGGGTGCATGCACGTGTTTAATCATGCATGGTAGAAGGCGCCAAAGCTAAGGGCGCATGGCTTACTTTTAAGCATGCAAGGGAGTAGGTGCCAAAGCTAAAGGCGCATGACTTCCTTTATGCGCCATTGATAAGGGCATCTGTTTTGGATTATTAGGGAAGAAGCATCTTTGCAGACGCATGCCTTGGCTTATTAGGGAATAGAATCATGTAGGCACATGCTTTGCCTTGTTTTGTCTCTGTATGGAATCCTGCAGATTCTTTGAAGATTCTTTGCGTGATCAGTACACTTGCCTCTGCTGCCTTCACCGTCTATCCTATTTAACTGCATGCCAATATGTGATCATGCATTCATCATCAAACGTTAAACTTACTTTTAAAAAAATGTCTTCATCACCATATTACATGATCAGTCCCCATATCGATGGTGAAATATTTGAGCATCACTTATTCGATTTTTGTTTTTGCAACACAGAAGTAACTTGGTTTACAATAAATCGACGATTAAATTTTTCACATTTGAAATAAAGAATATAAAAGAAATTTAAGTGTAGTCAGGTGGGACAAATCATCTATAAAAATCTTGTATGGTTTGCAGACAACCAAGTAAAGTTTTATCAGTTGAAGATTCGAGATGATGTCGATGTTCAACACATGTTTCTCAGTCATGAACAATTCAGGTACAATGATATAGATTTATATATATTAACACAACAACATCAAGTGTCTCAGTTTATTGATCCGTCACAAGTGTTTTGTGAAACTGATGACGATGAACAAGCTGAAGTCAATGTTGTTGACGAGGAAGAAGAAGTCGGGGTATTGGTTGATTCGATGGTGAATGATGATGAAGATGATGAGACATTACTAGCTAGTCATGTATATTGTCCACCTCAACACATGATAAGCTTGAATTTGGGTGCAGATGAACCTTCTTCCGATATATTTTACAATCCTTATGTGCAAATTCAAGGATCATTGAAAAAACGAGACACATTTTGCACAAAAGAAGATTGTGTCAGAGCCATTAAAAAGTATTACATGGAATTATCAGCTGATTATAGGGTTGATCTAACTAATGCAACGAGGTATAAGATTTATTGTCGAAATCAGCTCTGCCTGTTCTGGTTGTCAGCTTCTTATAGGAAGAGGAGTGATTCTTGGGAGATTGGTTCCATGGGTCCAGTTCACACATGCTTAATCACGAACCCAATGCAAGACCATCGCAAACTCAGCTCTCGGTTAATATGCGATGGAATTTTGTCTGTCATTAGCGATAATCTGTCGTTAAAGGTGAGTGCAATAATCTCGCATATTGTAACACAATACAACTATACTCCATCATACAAGAAGGCTTGGATATCTAGGACAAAGGCGGTTGAAAAAGTGTTTGGCAATTGGGAGGAGTCTTACAAACAACTTCCAAAATACTTGGTGGATCTTAAGCATTATGCTCCAGGGAATATTACCAATTTGGAAACGTTGTCGGCATATACCCAGACGGAACTTGTGCTATTGGTAATGGAATATTCCACCGACTCTTCTGGGCGTATCAACCATGCATTAAAGGTTTTGCTTTCTATAAACCTATTATACAAATTGATGGTACATGGTTATACAGGAAATATAAAGGAACACTACTGATGGCAGTGGCACAAGATGACAACAACAACATTTTTCTAATCACCTAATTATTCCGCAGGTACGATCTAGACGACCACATTCCTGTTCGCCTGGGCTAATCAATCCAATATTATTATTTTTTCACGATGAGAAATGCAAGACGAAAAAGGAACCCATCTTTTCGACTGGGAAATGCCAGTCTGCTTGATCCACTTTCTCCATCCCACTCTATAAAAATGATAAAAAGGAAGGCGAGCTTGCTTCTTATTCTCGTGTTCATTATCTTCCATCTCTGCCCCACTCGTTGTCACCTATGTTGAAGAAAGGTTTGGAACCCTGTAGATAATTAGGAAGGGCCAAGGATCTTCCTCTCAATAGTGCTTCTCTACCCCGATTCGAACCAAGTTTCCTCTGTCGGGCATGGAGAAAGCTCCAAGGATTGACCCGCTCTACAACCCTAATTCATCGTCAATGGGGCGGAAGAAGAGTGTGATAGAAGCATGCCCGTTTCAGCTTAGGGATCAACCTATTAAATAAAAAAAATTAAGCGCGTATGCGGTTCGCCAATCTTTGACTTTCTTTGAAGGCTGGTTTTTGAGCTGAATGGTTTTGACCTTGTAATTGTGAATTGAATATAAATGAAATCAAAGAAAAAGGAAGGTTTAAAATAAATGTAAGATAAGACCAAAAATTGTCTATATTTACAAAAAACTACAAGGGTAGAAACGAAAAAAGTAAATATCGAAATAATTGAGATAATTCAGTCAAATATTCCGTTTGAAATTTTGAAATACACTTCGACTAGAGAAAGATAACTATGTAGAAAAAAGAAAGCAGTACTCTCCACAACTCTGATCCAGAGTATGCTTCCAGCCACTCACTAAATAAATTACTAACAAGAATGGAAAAATCCTTTAAAATTTTTGCATGTCCCATTTTCATAGCACAAAAAAGAAGAATAGGAAGAAAAAAAATTAGAAATCAAAAGGCGGAGAACTGTTGTTCATTGGAGCGCCGGAGTGCGGGGGGTTGTTCCCATCATTGAAGTCAGAGTGTGGGACTGAGCCTTCCGAATGATAAAGAAAAAAAAGTGCTTAGTTTCGTTGGAAAAACCAACACAAATATCATATAGACTTTATCTCGCTCAAATAGATATAAAAGGTTGGAGAGAGTTACTTTATGAAATTGTCTCCTTTCTAAAGTTGCGCAAGGCGGCCGTTTCCTTTTCCTCAACCAATTCAGTTGTGTCAGCCCTGAGATTGGTTGGTCTAACATTTATGAGCAGGCTGGCTAGACAAAGATGGATGGAAGGTAAGATAGATTTAAGTTCAAGTGGCACAGGACCTTCGATTGACCATGAGGCGTATTTTATCCTTACCGAATTAATTCTATTGAAGCGTAGCGTAAAACTAATCATGTTACATCTCTTTGGTTTGGACGTCCCAGAATGAGGCGAGGAGGCAATGGATTTATCTTGTCATGGAAGATAGACATGAAGGATAAGGATTTGTAAGAGTGACCGAATGAGCTAATAGTTTTAGTTTAACCACCCATGCCGATCTGCCAACTTTCAAGGACTTACTTTCTGCTGACACCTAGTTGTTTCCCGCGGCTCGTCTCACGATTGGGTCAAAGCGGTGTCCAACCAATCTACACATATAATAAAGCAATTGACAACTGAAACAAGATAAACTGCTCGAAAAAAGTAAAGCACTCTGATAGCACAATGCTTGTTTAAGCTTCGATCAAAGCAATCAGGTATGGTGGCTTAGGAGTTTGAGTCGTATTATCAATCTTAGCCAGCACGAAAAGGGAACTCAAAATCCATAATAGCTAGTGCTAAAGGGATATCTAAAATTTGTTTCCAATCGTAACTAAATCTTCCCATTTTTTATTTGTTTTGTATAGGAGAGAGTGAAGCAAAATAACTATTAAACGATTTTTTTAGTTTACTAGAAACATCAACATATTTTTTTAGCTCTACGGAAATTTTATTCTTTTCCTAAAGATTCTATCAAATATAAATAGAGAACTAAGTAACTAGAAAAAAGAGATTGTTCAAATCCTCGTTTTCTATAGGGATCATTTAAAAACCAAGGGCTTAGGCACCCCTCTGACTTCCAGCTATGTGTTGTGCGGCTCCCACTAAGCGAATGAAGGGAAGCTCTTAGAGCTTACGCTTACTCTCATCCTCTTTGATTGGTAGGCAGGCGTGCCCCCTACTTAAGATTCCATTCATACGGGTAATTTTCTGTTGTCGTGACGCTTTGGTTAGGCCGACTACTAGACTACTAGAGGTTACTTCTAACTTCTATAAGGGCCTTTCCACTTTGGTGTAGTTTTAGTTTGTATTGGTACTGAATGAACATATCAAACAAAGGCAAGCAATATAATCCCTTCTATGGCCTGAGAAAAGCAGCGAACCACCGCACCACTAGTCACCCGACTCCGAATCCCATTTTAGAGATCCTTCCTTCCTCTCTCTGCAATCAAACTAAAGCTCTAACGCTATAAAGCCTATAGCCTGCCTTAGTCTTGCACATACATTTTCTTGTTGGGTGAGGGCTTTAAGACCTTATTCACATAGCATTCATGACTTATAACATTTGAGTTTCTAAAAAAAAATTGAATTTGAAAACGAGTATGGCTTTAACTTCATTCATTTTGACAAGGATAAAATCAATGGAAATATGGCTGATAGAGGTCCACATGGACTTAGAATGAGGAAGTAAAATATAGAATTCCATGTGTTCAGCATGGATTTAAAGATGAGTAATATCAACAAAAAAAGAGGAAGTGTCCGGCATTAGAGATGGCTTCAGACTCGACCTGAAATGTGCCAGTTATATCTATTGGACCAGTCGGAAATACAAGTTGTATTGTAGCATGCATGGGTTCGACATATTCTTTTGCTTGAATTTGACTAGATCCCTTCCCGCCTAGTAGTTCTCACAAGTAGGCTACTGGGGAAACTCGGTGGAGCCGCAGGTGGTTCTTTGTCTCTTTGGCCCTTACGCCCTAGTCGACCTCTTCTCTTTATCAATTCCACTTTCTGTAAACCCCTGACTCCGTGTCTTGTGCTTTTCAGCCTGAATTCCATTCCCGTAATTCTTATATTAAACTACATACATCAATTAAGAAAATAGTCTAGTAATCAAAGATAAGATAGAGTCTTACTTACTTGTGGCCCTTTCGGGGACTGACTCTTGGGTGGGACTGGAAAGCCAAAATGATTATACCCTTCCCTTCGTGTCCCTCACCCGAGGTCAAATTGGATATGTCATTATTGGAATAATTGTTGGAGACTCAAATGGTGGATATGCAAGCATGATAACTTATATGTTGTTATATATCTCCATGAATCTAGGAACTTTTGATTGCATTGTGTTATTTGGTCAACGTACCGAAACTGATAACATTCGAGATTATGCAGGATTATACACGAAAGATCCTTTTTTTTGCTCTCTCTTTAGCCCTATGTATCTTATCCTTAGGAAGTCTTCCTCCACTAGATGGTTTTTTCAGAAAACTTTCTTTATTCTGGTGTGGATGGCAAGCAGGCCGATATTTCTTGGTTTCAATAGGACTTCTTACAAGCGTAACCGGCTAAAAGGGGAAGGACCTTGGGGATAAGAAAATAAAATATGATTGAGGTTGAAAGAAAATAGTCTTACATTTTTTATTTCTTATAAATACTATATTTATATATAGTATAAATAATAGAATATCCCTAGATTGTAGAATAAAGGAGTATCCTTAATCTACAAATATGTATTGTATTGACCGGGAGTCCCCAATATAGTAGAATAGTATACGATGAGATAAAATGTAATAGAAACAAACTTTACACCTCCTTTTGATTCCAAATTCTTTAATTCACTATGTATCATTTGAGAATCCAATGAATCTCTGATCCTTTGACAAAATAGAATTTAGAAAATGAAGGAATATCAAGTATATTTAGAACGATCTAGATCTCGCCAACAGAACTTCCTATACCCACTTCTTTTTAGGGAGTATATTTATGGACTTGCTTATAGTCATAATTTTCATAGATCCATTTTTTTGGAAAATGTAGGTTATGACAATAAATATAGTTTATTAATTGTAAAACGGTTAATTACTCGAATGTATCAACAAAATCATTTAATCATTCGGCTAATGATTCTAATAAAAATCCATTTTGGGGGTATAATAAGAATTTGGATTGTTAAATAATATCAAAGGGTTTTGCCATCGTCGTGGAAATTCCATTTTTCCGTAACATTTAGCAACAAAAAAATCTTTAACTTAACAAGTGCTCTCCGAACCAAGCTAGATAGTCTCCTATCACTAGGCTCACCAACGAACCTGGACTTTTATTCTGATTATTCCTACCAGATATCAAAACCATAAGGATTGTTTCCAGCTATGAGTTCCCATATTACATAAGCGCTCTTGGGTGGGCCATCCCATCAAATCTTTGAGAAGGGACCCAATCTCGTATTTTATGGTCGGCGTGGCGATAGGCTTCGCTTCTACGAATGCCTCCCCGACCGTTGCAAAGACTGAGCGAGAACGGTAAGAGCGGAGTGTCGTTGCGTGGGGATGCGATTAGCCAAGCTGAGGAAAATAAAGTTGTTCGGCCCCCTACCGAGGAATGACGGGGAGGAGGAAGGGAGTTTCGGGAACAAATCCCCCAGATTTAAAAGTGAAGCCCTACCCTAGTAATATATTTTCCTTATCTAAGCTATATTAACACATCCCACTATAAAACTAATGCGCTTGTCAATGACTTCTTGGTGTAATACGTAAATGATTGGTGTCAGAATTTTTCACTGATCAGTCTCATCCGTGTAATAATTAGGAATTCCGCTTCCAACTCATCCCGGAATGGGCGTTATGGAAAAGAACAAGAAGAACACAAAGGGAGGAATTTGTCCAATAGTAACACCTATATCCTCCATACTTAATCAACATTTGATAGATTATCCAACCCCGAGCAATCTTAGTTATTGGTGGGGGCTTCGGTTCATTAGCTGGTATTTGTTTAGTCATTCAGATATTGACTAGCATTTTTTTAGCTATGCATTACACACCTCATGTGGATCTAGATTTCAACAGCGTAGAACACATTATGAGTGATGTTAAAGGGGACTGGTTGCTCAGTTATATGCATGCTAATGGGGAAAGTATGTTTCTCATTGTGGTTCACCTTCATATTTTTCGGTCCTACCAGTCTATTCTTTGGGTTGCCTTTATAAAGTGTAAGTTTGATTACATCTAGTTCCAAGCGGTAAAGAAGGGCAAAAGAAAGCCTGTAGAAGTCTTTTCGGTCCATCTGTCCGAGAAGATATGTTTACACGCACCGATGCCCGATTTCTGAATGATGTATCTAGTGGAGGATGACTATTGGCGCAGTAAAGCCCAATTCTTCCTTGGTAGTTCCACGGATCCGAACTTGATCTAGAATTACTTAATTTCGTCAGGGAGGTATGACTCTTGGGTGTGGGGGAAGAAGAAAGAATAAGTAATAAATATGACTAAACTTTTAGCTTGAAGGTGGGATTTAGTCTTTTAACAACCGATCTTGCGACATCAAGTTGTCAATTCGGGTATCGACTTGCCTGCTTTTAAGTATCCCTTTAGAGCAGAGTGTCTTTCCTATCTCTCCAGGCTAGTCTCTTAGATAGCAAGTCAAAGAAGCTAGTTCGAGGGTTGCCCTAGTTGAAGGGGAGACTGCTGAGGGATGGAGTTTTTTCCTAAAAAATCTCCGATTGCACATTGCTCCTCAACCTAACTTATGTTTGATCTCAGATTGACACCCTTCAATAGTGAGTGCCTACAAAAACATTGGTAATGGTTGGCAGGATCCTCTATCGACGCATGTCTACTGCATTAGACATATCGCTCAAAATTTTATGCGGGAGATCAAAGACAAAACATTGCGGAAAAAGGTTGTCAACGCAGGGTATGCATTAATAGAACCTTCTTTTAAACACTACCGCAAAGACCTCAAGTTGTGAAACACATATGCAGTACGGTGGATCGACAATTTTCCATTGGAGAAGTGGACTAGGGCATACGAAAACGGTCAATGTTGGGGCCACATGATAATAAATCTTGTGTAATCAATGAACTCTGTCTTCAAAGGACTCTGAAACCTACCTATAACCACTTTAGTGCAAGCAACCTATTTCAGGCTAGGGGCACTGTTTAAGACAGACGTTCCAAATGGAGTTCAGTGTTACAATATGGGCAGTTGTTCAGTGATGCTTAAACGAAATTCATTAGAGAGGAAGCTGCAAAAGCTCACACACATGTGGTCATGGTGTTTGACCGTACTAAAGGTTGGTATAATGTTACTGAATCCATGGATCACAATGAAGGCATGTCGAGGGGACACTATAAAGTTGAACTAGATAGAGGTTTGTGCGACTGTGGAAAGTTACAAGCCTTTCGTATGCCCTGCTCCCATGTCATAGCGGTATGTTCAAAGGTTCGATAGGATCCATCGTACTTACTATCCGACGTTTAAAAGTCATAAGCCTATCTAATGTTCACAAAATTAGCTTTTCAATGGTAGCAAAAGAGGATTACTGACCTGCGCATCAAGGGGACATTCTCTGGCATAATGAAGTAATGCGAAGAAAGAAAAAGGGCCGCCCAAACATCACCCGTATTCGAATCAAAATGGATACTGAGAACAAAACGGCTAGATTATGTAGTTCATGTCGCCATCCCGGTCATAATCGTACTAACTGTCCCAGTGTTGGAACAACCACACCAAGATAATTTTAATTGTAACTCTTTTGCTTTATATTAAAAACAACATTTATTTCATATGATAACTTTGTGAGGAAATACCATCACAAACAAATACAACACATACAATACATACAACACACAAGAAACACATAAACAACAACACAACAAACTACAACAAATAAAATACCATTACTAACAAATACAACACATAAACAACATAACTATGCGATTATAACAACATAACTATGCGATTATAACCATCAAAACAATTTTGAACATAGTATACATCATCCTGTGAACGTTTCTGTCAGTCTTAATATCCATCCATACATGAACTTCTCCATTTTGGTTGAACGTGGACTCAAAAGTCATTGAATTCTTCTAATCCTTTCACCCTCTGCAATTTCTCCATCTAACCAACGGTTCAACGTCTGATTAAGACATTCGAACATTTCTATATTCCAAATTCGAATCTTTATCGAAGGCTGCACTGTTGAAAAGATTAAATCGACATTTCTCTTGTGAATATATGAGTGTTCAGACATGGTTAAAGAAAACAAAATTGAAGGAGATTGAAGGAAAATGGAAGGAGGGTAAGAAATTATGTGAAAAATTATTGGAGATGCACAATGTATTTATAGATGAATAGACATGCATGTGCCAATGTCCTACGCGCCACACACATGACACAAGCACACATGAATGTGCCAGATGCCTGGACGCACACTCAGAAGCACACATGCATGCGCCAGATGCATGAGCGCCTAATGACAATGACATTGCAAGCATGCGCCAGTTGCATTGGCGTTTCCTTTGAATGATAATTGGATGAACTGGCGCATCAGTAGTGAAAGGTGGTTATTTTGGTAATTAATTTGAAAAATGAGTTATTTTAGTATTTAAATTGAAAAAAATGGTTATTTAAAAAAAAAAATCTCATAGCGGGCATTGTTTTGGCTTTATTTAAAAATTATTTTTATAATATAATATAATTTTATTTAAAAAATCTTTTCATAAAAGATTTAAATCAAAATTTGATTTAAATAGTTATTTTAAATATTTTATCATTTTATTGAAAAAAAATTATATCAAAATTTCAAAAAATCACTTAATTTTGAAGTTATTTCAAATAGTTTTTTATAAAAATCATTTTTGAGATACAACTTTTTTAAAAAATTGCGATTTCAATTATATTTTAGTCTTCAATGATGTATGCTTATGTTATAAGATTTTAAAATTAGTCTTATAATTTAGAAAAAATAAATATAAATAAACTTGTAATATTTTGAAAAACAATTTTATAAAATTTATTTTTGAAAATACAAAGAAAAAATCTATTTTTTTAAAGCTGAAACAAAGAGGCCCAAAATCAACAAAATCCCGACTAATCCATGAATAAATAAATTCATACTTAATCTTTTAGAAATAAAAAATAAAAAACTATACAATATTCGTGAAAAAAATATTAACACTTTCATTTTAAAATTTTAAGGGATTAAATTGACAACCATTTGACCCTAACAAAAAAACTATATTAGGTTTTTGTAAACTTTAATTGATTCATGTTAGTCCTATATATTCAATCATACGTTATAGTATCATTAAATTCCAAAATATTGTACCAATAAATAGAATTTTAAAATCCAAAATATCTAGTATCATCAAAATAAAACTAATAAAACAAAGTGCCATTAAATTGCAAAGAATATTGTACCAACAATTACAACTTAAAAACGAAACATTTGATAATGACATTAAATCGAAAAGACAAACTAAATAAAATAGAAGAAAATATCAAATTGATCGCCATTGTGTAAATCCAAGAGTGGGCATGAATCCAGGATTGCTAGGTCTAATTTGTGGAGGTTAAGATGAACGCGGATGGCGAAATAGAGATGTTAGTGGTCAAATCGATGAAGTTCCAAATATTGAAGGACGTGCAATGAAAGGGGGTGGTGATAACCTGACTAAACGAGGTGGTGGCATAATAGGAGGAAATGGTGGTGGCCTAAGAAGAGGGGGCCTTACAATTAGTGGTTGTGGTGTTTCTTGCTACATAAAGATTAACATAACATTATATTGAAATAAAGTACAAACAAACGTAGAAGTGACAAATTATTACTTGTGACAAATTTTGTGATTGAGGTTGAGTTTGACAAAAACTCTCCATAGTTGTTGTTTTCTTTGCTACTTTTTTTTTCTTCTTCTTTTTCACATATCCTGGTTTTGAAGGTCCTTTGCATGTCTTTTCATAGAGACCAACTTCGTGATAATTACTTCATATCTTCTTTTAACCTTGTGTGTTCAGCTCCCATGCATATCTTCTGAAATTGCATTTTTCCTTATATGCTACTTTGGTATGCGATAAATTTTTCAACTTTGGTGGTTCTGGCTTAGAAATGCTATGTAATTTTTCAATATTCTTGGTTGTTGACCGATCAAATGTAGCAATTATAAGTAGCATTCAAAGCTTCCATTATGAAATAATATAGTGATAATTATTGAAAGAATCAATTAATATAAAAAAGATTATTCAATTGAACACGTCAAATTTTCACAGAAGAAGATGAAGATAATTTTGTGAAATTCGAAGTGTTCACTAATAATTCAACAACATTTTAAGAAGTACAAAACATCAAGTTTTGAAAGAGTCATATCATTGTCAAAGTGTTGAATAAGTTATCATAGATTTTCAAGATATTTGTTCAAGCAATGAAATAGTTAATCATCATCTCACTATTATTATAATGATCGAAGATAATCATAACATATACTGTTGAAGTTCATCTGATATCTTGTGAAGGAGTTTCTGATAATGTTCTTCAGACGTGCAGAGGAAATAATATCCAATTGTCTATGATTGATCGTAATTTGCTTTTGTTGTTTTTGTTGTTGTTTACTAATTGTTTTACACGCAACAAGTTAAAGTCTAGATCGTCAAATTGGTATAATCATTCAAATATCCTTTTCTCTTCTTGTATTGTACCCTAATTATGAGTGTGTTTGGTATGTTATGTGTTTGATATATGTTTGTGTAATTGTGTGCATATCATAAATCATCTGAGCATATCATGCATCAAATAATTTTTATTCATATCAAATTAACATCCTTTTCATAAGCGTTAAATTTTCTTTTTATTTAAAAATTCATGTGTTACTTTTGCATCTAATAAAGATATTCTTCTCATGCATTAAAATTAATTTTTCAAACAGTTTTCAAAATTTTGGTCTTTGATTCGAATCTTAAAAGATCCTGATTCAAATTAAGCTTAAATTTTTTCAAATGATTTAGCCCTTGGACGTCTGATTCAAATCATACCATCTCTTGATTCAAATCACAAAAAAATACCTTATGCTCCATGTGACTTTGATTCGAATCATAAAATTGTCTGACTCGAATCAAATACCAAGAGTTTTTTTCTTGATTCAAATCACAAGTCTCTAATTCGAATTATGGCGTTTTAAATTTCTAATTTATGTGTATCCATTAACATTTCCACTAATACGGAAAACACATATAATGACGGTTGTGAAACACATATAATAATGGTTCCACGTCCATTTAGATAGCGTGTGGTTGTATGTATGATGGTTTCCACCACAAGTGTGTGATCATTGTTATAAGCTAGGTAGCATGCTACCTATCACAACAGTTATATTAAACAAACGTTATGATATATGTTAAGGTCATAGGTTCGAAACCCATCAACAACAATTTATTTAGAAATAATTAACATTTCACCATGGTTACAAAATATAACCGTTGTGAAAAGTATCCCGAGTTTATTATAAAATATGTAGATTATTTGTTTTTTCTTACGTCTCACTAAAAATATATAACCATAAAACTTGATGTAAAAGATAATAATTTGAAAAATTAAATTATTCTTGAAAAACAACTTAAACGATCAAATATTTTTTAAATTGCATTCATACCATAATTCATCTCTTGCTTCATAACACGTAGTATTTGATTCAATGCCCCAAGTTCTTCAAAGCAACGATTCATTCATAATTTATTTTACAAAACATCAATATATTGACTAATTCGGGATCATCACCATCGCTATCAACATCATTATTTCAATCAATGATGAAGATTATTATGATGACAACGATGAAAATGATCCAATTTCTCAATAAATTTGATGTTTTGCAATATAAATTAATAGAGAATGAATCGTTGCTTTGAAGAATTTGGGGCAATAAACAAAATTCTACGTGTTAAAAAGCGATATAGATGAATTACGAGATGTATGCAATTTGAAAATCATGTTTGATCTAAGTTGCATTTTAAATATAACTTAATTTTCAAATTATTATTTTCTAAATCACAACAACAACATACAAAAAAATAAAAAATAAAAAAAACATTAAAAAAAACATAAAACAACAATAACATACAACAACGTAAAAAAAACGACAACTTAAAACAACAACAACATAAAATAACAACAACATAATCTCTCGAACAAGGAAGAAGAAAAATATCTTTATGTATGAGCAATGGCTAATGGCTAAGAAGAGAGAAAATGTGTGTTAGATTTTTGTTGTGATAGATACAACTATATTGTCAAGAAGCGAGAGTTAATTCACCATGGTTGTTTTAAAAAACCGTGATGAAATGTAATGACTTTCACAATGGTTCTCAGTATCAACTGTGATGATAGATATTTTAGTTTTAATTTATATATTATAATTATAACGATAACATCAATTGTAATGAAAAAATAGAAAATTATTGGAGCTGAGATTCGAACCCTATCACTCCATAAATGCATAATTATATTTTATTAGTATCAACGGTTCTCAGTATCAACTGTGGTGATAGATATTTCAGTTTTAATTTATATATTATAATTATAAGGACAACATCAATTGTAACAAAAATGTAGAAAATTGTTGGAGCTGAGATACGAACCCTGTCACTCCATAAATGTATAATCATGTTATATTTGTTTGACCGTAGTGCAATGTATTTTCGTAAATATAAATAAATAAAAAAGAACACCTCTACAATTGAGGTATTACTACGGTTAACAAACATACCATTGTAGTTTAGTGTGACGAAAGGTCTATTTTATAGTAATGTCCACTAAATATTACATCACTCTTTAATGACCATTTTCCTCATTTCATCTCTAATTCCATACTTCTGACAGCTGTAACACTGAATATGGATTTTATTAGGTTTTCTTCCATCGCTTCTTCCTCTACCTGCACCATCACCTCCATGATAGATTTGGTTTGAATATCGTCTTTGATTTGATAAACTAATTTCTTGTTGGTTTCCTCTACCAGTCGAATTGTTGTAATTTCCTCAACCTTTGTTACCATTCTATATTCCTTTGTCTTTCTTTTCTTTTGCTAAACGAGTTTGCAGAGCTACATCACTATTTGTTTTGCTTGTAGATCTTTCATCGATTCATTGTTCATGAGATTCAAGCGTCTTTTAAAAAATTTCTTTTGTCATACTTGACAAATTCTTCGATTCTTCTATGGCTACTACCACGTGATCGAATTTTGGAGTTAATGACCTCAAGATCTTTGTAACTACCGATCTTGATGTCAACACTTCTCCACGGGATCGAATTTTGGAGTTAATGACCTCATGGTTTGAGAAAGTGAACTAGGGAAGAAAATATAAATTAGGGTTTTGGGAGAAAGGGGAAGAAGATGTATCAAGTTCTGCAGAGTTTCTCTCTGCGTTTATTCACTCTAAATTTCTGTTATACAATAATTACTTAGATTATCTCATTATTTATAGATGTGATTACTTGCACACAAAGTAATCTCTAATTAACTAACAAAATAAAATAAATGTTAAGTTTTACTTTGTCGAGATTAACTCATTCGATAACTATCTACTTTGACTACTATCAAATATATTCAACTTCGACTCTATTGAATCTTATAGCATGTTTAACACAAAGAATTACATATTTGACATTTATAACCTACCAATACCTCCTTCGTAAAAATAGTTAGAACTTTTTTATTACATTTTTTAAATTTTCAACTGTATTAATGATTTTTTTATCAATATATCTTTGTTTATTTAAATCATATTTGCAATAAAAATAAATATTATTATAAAAATATACACTTATTTGCAATAAATAGATCCAAAATATGGAGCAAAAGTCATTAAAATTGGAATTACAAATACACATAAATTGCAAAATTCACAATGATTATGAATGGTCCATCTATCATATCATAAATAATTACGCAAATCAACAACGATAATTTACCGAACATAAATTAATAGAAGAAACGAAGAACATTAGCATAAAGTCCTCAACCTTCTCAAGACATAAACAAAATGCCTATACTATACTTAGAAAGAAACTAGAGAACATAACAGCAATAATTAATGCAGCAACACAATATTCCAATCTAGTTGAACTAGAAGACTTGTTGCCATGAAACTCTCCTGAACTTGGTGCTGGTGCTGGTGCAGGTGCCTCTGCCTCAAAAGGTGCTTCAAAGGAACTCATTGGAGTAGGAAAAAATGAGGAAATATCTGGAGAAGGTAAAACACCTGGAGAAGCTGAAATGGTTGCCTCAGTAGTAGTTGAACTTACAACATGTGAATTTTCAAGCAAGATAATTAGCACAAAAGCCAAAGCAAGTGATTTTATGATAGTACTAGTAGCCATGAATAAGAAGAAGTATCTCTAAAACAGAAGGGTTTGAAATAGGCAAAAAAGCATAGGAGTCTAGAGATAAGTGTGTGTTATATAAGTAGGGAAATAAATAATAGATGTAGTAACTATATGAGTGTGATTTTTGTGACAGTTTATTTTGTGATGGCTTCACGGGATAAGCAAGAGATGTACTATATACATTCTTCTTCATTCATATTTATTAAATGTTTTTTGTTTCGTTCTGTTGGTATGTCGGTAAGTTTACACGATATTCCATTTTGCTAAGGGAATTGTTTTGTTTGAAAAATGCTCACATCGGTTTTTCGTACGTGTTTTTCTATGTAAGGGCTGTAATATGTTATGCGTGTGTTTTTTTTTTTTTTGGCACTTCTTACCATTAAATAAAAAATATTATGAGGAAGAAATTATGTTTTGTTTATAAAATTATCATTCATCAACCATAGGAGATTTATGTCAAATAAGAGATATATTAGTTGGGAGAATTTGTATCGAAATTTAATCTCGACAAGGGTAGTTTTTTGGTTCGATAAAGGTTTAACATGTAGTTGAAGTTTAAGTATGCTCAAACATGTCGTAGTCGAAATTGCTAGGATTGTTAGCATGTCGAATTGTGTCTGTTTGTTTAACCCAATTGTTTACCATAACTTGTGATTTAAATTAGCTTAATAGTCTGTAAATAGACTAGTTCTCTCAAGTTTTTGAGGGGGATTAGTTGTTGTTATTCACTTCTAATCTTTGAACCATAATTGAGTAAGTGAATAGAAAAATAATTCCAACTAATCTGGTTTTTCTCCTTTATCTTTCCTCTTCTCTCTCTCTCTCTCTTTTGTGAAATTCTAATATGGTTTCGAGTGTTTGTTCAAGAAACTCAATCTTTCTCACAATTTCAGTTTGTTCTTGACGATACTTCGTTACAACAAACTGGTGCGATGAGCATGGAGAAGAAGATGTCGTCAACAAAGTATGAGATTGAGAAATTCACCGGTGTGAATGATTTCGATTTGTGGCGCATGAAGATGCAAGTCCTACTCGTTCAAAATGGTTTGTTAGAAGCATTGAAAGGATCAGAGAAGATGGATGTTGCTCTAACGGAGAAGAAGAAGAAGACGATGGTCGAGAAAGACCACAACGCCATTGTATTGGGCCTTGGTGATAAGGTTCTCCGACAGATTTCGAAGGAGAAAACTGCAGTTAGTGTGTGGATACAACTCAAAGGTTTATAGATGACAAAATCGTTGGTCAATTGTCTCTATTTGAAGCAAATTTTGTATTCATTCAAGATGAGTGAAGACAAAGTCTTAACTGAGCAGCTGGATATGTTAAACAAATTGATTTTTGATCTTGAGAATATCGAAGTCAAGATTGATGATGGAGACCAAGTGTTGCTGATTTTGTGTACTTTACCTAAGTCTCATGCTCATATCAAATAAACTCTCTTGTATGGAAGAGATTTGTTGATCTTTGAAGATGTTCAATCAGCCTTGTACTCTAAGGATTTGAACGAGCGAAATGAGTACAAGCTATCGACAGTTGGTGAAGGTTTGTCCGTTAAGAGGAAATTCTTGAATAAAAATGGTAGGTTTGAGAAGAAGAAGAGTAAAGTTCTACAAAATTCTTATGATGGTAATGATCATGCTATTAGGTGTTATCATTGTAAGAATGAGGGTCACACAAGAAATGTGTGCCTTGATCGACTGAATAATCATGGTGGAGAGGATAATGGTAATGCAGTCATTATGCAAGATGATTATGAATCATTTGATGTCCCAGTGGTTTCAAACAGCGACTCTAACAAGGAGTGGATTATGGATTATGGTTGCACTTAGCTCATGACTCCAAACAAATATGTGTTTGAGGATTTATGTGATTAAGATGGTGGATCAGTATTACTTGGAAACAACAAAGCCTGCAAAATTGCAGGTATTGGATCTGCAAGATTCAAGCTCCATGATTAGTGAATATGGCTATTGACTGATGTCAGGTATGTACCTGATCTTAAGAGAAATTTGATTTCTCTTAGTGAATTCAACAAGAAAGAATATGTTTTCAAAGGAGAGCAAAGTATTTTAGGGGTAATGAAGGGGTCGAAGGAAGTCTTGAGAGACGTGAATAAACAAGGCTTGTATACTCTTGAGGCTGAGATTGTAAATGGTTCAGCGGATGTGGCATCCATAAAATTTGTGTCGAAGACTTAGCTATGGCACAAGAGACTTGGCCATGCCGGTGAAAAAGGCCTAGTTAAATTGTCAAAACAAAATCTGATGTGTGCTGACAAGGTCGAAAAACTGGAGTTTTGTGAACCTTGTGTATTTGGTAAATCCCGTAGAATGAAGTTTAACAAAGGTAAACAAAGAATACATGGATCCCTCGATTACATTCATGTTGATCTTTGGGGGCCTGCAAGGAATCCTTCACACTCAGGTGCAAAGTATTTCATATCCATAGTTGATGATTATTCTAGAAAGTTATGGGTATTCATTCAGAAAGTTAAGGATGACACTTTTGAAAATTTTAAAAGTTGGTGTTAAGAAATGTGGTTTGGCCTAACTCAATCCTACAAAACCAGTTGGTAAGTGAGGATTATCCCTAGTTATAAACACATGTTCAGACCATATATTATTCGACGTGGGACTCTTAACATCCCCTCATGCCCAGGACTAGACAACTGGAGTGTGGAAATAAATGTTGGGTGGTCCGATAGCAGAAACCATAGTAGGTGGTCCGTCAGATCTTAAACGAGGCTCTTGATACCATGTTAAGAATGTGTGGTTTGGCCTAACTCAACCCTACAAAACCAGTTTTATAGGGTTGAGTTAGGCTTCAACCCTACAAAACCGGTTGGTAGAGTTAGGATTACCCCCACTTATAAACACATGTTCAAACCATATATTATCCAATGTGAGACTCTTAACACACCCTCCCATGCTCAATACTAGACAATTGAAGCGTCGAAATAAATGTTGGATGGTCCGATAGAGGAAACCATAGTAGGTGGCCCACTGGATCTTAAACGAGGCTCTTGATACCATGTTAAGAGATGTGGTTTGACCTAACTCAACCCTACAAAACCGGTTGGTAGAGTGGGGATTATCCCCACTTATAAACACATGTTCAGACCATATATTATCCGATGTGGGACTCTTAACAGTTGAAAAATCCTAGTCGAAAACCAAACTGGTAGGAAGGTCAAGAGGTTAAGGACCGACAATGGTCTTGAATTTTGCAATGAGGCTTTCGACAACTATGGTGTTGTGTCTGGTACTATAAGGCAAAAAAATATAGCAGGAACTCCCCAACAAAATGGTTTGGCTAAAAGGTCTAATCAAACTATTCTGGAAAGAAGGTGTTTCGGGCAAAAGATATTATGGTTGCAACATATCTGGTAAATAGGTGCCTCTCGACTTCCCTGGGGATGAAAACACCTGAAGAAGTTTGGTTGAAACATCCATCTAATCTCGACAAACTTAGAGTATTTGGTTGTTTAGTCAATGCTCACATTAGAAAAGACAAGGTCAAACATAGAGCTCTGAGATGTATGTTTCTTGGATACCCTGAAGGAGTCAAAGCTTATAGGTTGTGGTGCCTAGAGCCAGGTCATGGGAGGTGTATCACAAGTCGAGATCTAATTTTCAATGAAGCAGAAATGGCGTTCAAGATAACTGATGATGCTAGTCAAATTTCAGATATCTTTGAAGAAGAGCTGGAACATGAAGAGATTCTTGTTGAGGTGGAGCATAGTGGCGTTGAATTGTATAACCCAAATGAATTCAAAGAAGATGCACAAGTTGCTGATGAAGATGAGTAGACTGAAAATGACTACCTACTGGCAAGAGACAGGTCAAGAGGATTCATCAAGCCACCTCAGAGACTTAGTTATGCAGATCTCATAACATTCGCCTTAATCTCTGCAAGTGAGGTCCTTGATGAAGAACCTAGAGATTGCAAGGAAGTTATGGGGAATCGAAATAAGACTGAATGGCTGAAAGCCATGGATGATGAGATGAAATCTCATCGTGATAACAACACTTGGGAGCTGATCAAGAAACCCACAGGGGCTAGGTTCGTCAACTGTAAGTGGATCTTAGAGGTTAAGGAAGGAATCATATGAGTGATGTCGAAGAGATTTAAGGCAAGGTATGTTGCTAGGGGGTTCACTCAGAAAGAAGTCGTTTACTTCAATTATGTGTTCTAACCTATTTTAAAGCATATATCCATTTGAATGTTGTTTGCTATGGTGGGAAAGTTCGACCTAAAACTTGAATAGATGGATGTGAAGATTGCCTTCATGTATGGTGATCTAAATGAAACAATTCCGGTGAGGCAACCTGAAGGTATGCATAAAAGGGAAAGGAAGATTATATGTGCAAGCTAAATAGATCGTTATATTGCCTGAAACAATCTCCTCGACAATGCAATATGAGATTAGAAAAATTCATGGAACACATAGGTTTCAACAGGAGCACATTCGACCATTGTGTTTACTTCAGATTTTGACATGGAAATTCACTTGTTATTTTGTTTCTTTATGTGGATGACATCCTCATAGCAAGAAACAACATCGAAGATGTTACGAAGGTAAGGACTGAACTCGATAAGGAGTTCGACATGAAGGATCTGGGAGTTGCCTCTAGGATCCGGAGACATAGAAAGCAGTCGAGATTATGCTTATCTCAAGAGAAATACCTAAAGGTTCTTGAGAAGTTTGGTATGTCGAATTCAATGCCTGTTGTAACACCGATTATTCCTCAGTTCAAGTTGAGCTCGACTCAAAGTCCTAGTACTGAAGTCGAAAGAGCTTATATGAATATCATTCCATATGTTAGTTAATAGGTTCTTTGATGTATGATAAAGGCTAGACATAACATACGAAGTGAGCCTTGTAATCAGGTATATGGCCAATCCTGGGAAGGCGCACTGACAAACACTGAATTGGATTCTAAAATACATGAATGGGTCTCTAAACATAGTTTATTCATGGTAGAGCATGTGGTGATTATAGCAAAGTCGAAATTGAAGGATTTGTCGAATCTGATTATGCAGGATGTATGGATTGCAGAAAATCTATTTCTGGATATGTGTTCACTATGTTTGGCACAACGATCAGTTGAAAAGCACCACTTCAGAAGGTTGTTGCCTTATCAACCCTTAAAGCAGAATATATTTCCCTCACTAAAGTTGTGAAAGAAGCATTGTGACTTGAAGGTTTTGCTAAGGAGCTGAAACTTCAAGATAAAGTTATCATTGTTAAATGTGATAGTCAACGTGTAATACACCTGTCAAAGAATTTAGCCTATCATGAGCGAATCAAATACATCGATGTGAGGCTTCATTTTTCAGAGAGATAATCGATCATGGAGAAGTCCAAGTACTGAAGATTTTGACTGATGACAATGATACTAATATGATCACCAAGACATTGTCAAGTTGCAAGTTTTTCCACTATATGTGGTTGATAAAGCTGCATGAAAAAAGGTAGTTTGTTCTTTTTATGTTGTAGAGTTTGTTCCAAGGTGGAGATTTGTGAGAATTTGGATTGAACTCTAGTCTCGACAAGGGTAGCTTCTTGGTTCGACAAAGGTTTAACATGTAGTCGAAGTTTGTTCACATGTTGATCCTGTATATTGTTGTCGAAGTATGCTCAAGCAAGCAGTGGTCGAAATTGCTAGAATTGTTAGCATGTCGAATTGAGCCTGTTTGTTTAGCCAATTGTTTAAGTTATCATGTAGCTTAAGTTAGCTTATTAGTCTATAAATAGACTGGTTCTCTCAGGTTGTTGAGGGGAGTTACTTGTTGTTAATCACTTGTAATCTTTGAACCCTAATTGAGTAAGCGAATAGAAAAACAATTCTAACAAATATGGTTTTTCTCCTTCTTCTTCCCTCTTCTCTCTCTTTGGTGAAATTCTAATAAGGTTTTGTGTGCTTGTTAAAAAAACTCAATCTTTCTCATAGTTTTAATTTGTTCTCGACGGTACTTCCTTACAACAATAGTTAATTTTTTTAGGTTTGTTTAAGATAATTGACATTGATTTAGTAATTTGTTCAAGTTTAACTCAAACTATTTTCTCCACTAACCAATTTGTCACTAATGCCGGTAAAATATGGTTGAAAGAATACAAAGTGTAGTTCTTATTTGCATTATTAATATTATTGACACTCTTTAATTTTGCATAAATCAAACTCTAGATTTTATTAGAAAATTTCCTCAACTAATGCAGCTATCAACAAAATAAGTATCGATGATTATCTGTCTGATAATCATACAAACTCGGTTGAAGAATTTCAAATTTTCAAATATTTTAAGATTAAGGTTTATACTCTAAATACTCCTCGAATCAAAAAAAGTCTTTTGGCATCTCATAAAGTTTCTTAAGCAAAATGTAACAATGATGACAATATCATTGCTAGTTCAGGACAATTTTGTCCAAAATATTAACATTACTATTTCTCTATACGTTAAGTTTATTGTAGTGAAGTTGACCATTGAAACTGCAGGAGAGAATATGCTAAGTTTACTATTCGGTATTTTTGATATCTTTGGTGTATTTAGAAAAAAAAGAGTGATTAAAAAAGAGTGATTATTATTTTTCAATCTCAATCAAACAATTATAAATATTGTGAAGGTGTGAATATGAAAAGAAGGGGCCACCTTATCTTAGGTGCATGTACAGCTCCATGTGACTAGTAGTACTTGACAGACATGGTAGCATAGGCAATCTTCCATTTTTGAAATAGAACATAGATAAAGTTAAAACAACCGTACTAAAAAACATGCACATGATTTACAGACGGTGACAATGGTAAAAGCTACTTATAACAATATATGGATCCAGAAAATTGCTGTAAGGTCAAATACTTTGTCTCGAGTTATGTCCCCCCTTCCAACCCTACCATAGAATAAGAGTAATATGAGAATTTAATTAAAATAACAAAAAATGCACAATATAAAATTAGAATAGTAAGCTTAAGACATACAATAAAATGGGTCTCAATTATTACAATATTCACTAGAGACAAGAAAAATGTGACATCCAATAGAACATTTTGAAAATGAGATTTAGAAGCAAGGGATAGAGAAAATATTGTCTCATACATTTAAAACAGTGAGTATCGATGCACCTCTGTAACTTTTTAGTAGGGTACTTGAATTTGTGTGGTGATGCACAATTACATGTGAATACAACTTTTTTTTAATCTTATTTGCCACAATTATTATTTTTTTGAAGTGATTTTGTAAACGTAGACAAGAGGTGCTGAATCATACCAAATATTATGTATTATTTGATGTTGACTTGTGGTGTGTTCGTGTATATTCAATTAATGTGACAATAATTTTTTTATAAAAAAGTTACACCATATATTAGAAAATTAGAAAATGGGTTTAAGGGGGATGGTCTCACGGTGTAAAAAAAAAATTATATTATTATTCAATAAAAATATATCATTTTGTCATGTCATACAAATAGTTTAAAATTTTCAGTCTGATTTAATAGGATGCACGATTGTTATTGGTTGACAGTATAATATTTATACTGTCAGTGCAGTTATTGGTTGACAGTATAATATTTATACTGTCAGTGCATCAACCATTTTCTTTTAAAAAATATGACGTAAAAATTAAGGTTAGATTTATTTTAAGTGTTTTCTATACATTTAAAACTTGTTTACTTTTAAGTGGATTTTATGAAAATGAAAACCACATCGCATATACTTCTATAAAATTTATCAACCAAAACTTTTAAATCTTACAACAGCGAGTCAGTGAAATATAATTGCTGAAATAATTAGGGTTTTTAAAAAGAATGAAGAAGAAGAGAGAGAAACTATATTGTGTAAACAAAATTTTATGAAATTGTAATATTCGATAGAGTCGAATATAATTTACAAACTGCAATATTCGATAGAGTCGAATACATACTTATACTTTGACACATATGATGTATTCGACTAACACAACTATGTCGAATACAAATTTTCTAAAACATTGAATTATATCTTCTAACACACCTCCTAATTCATGTTTTCGAGACTTCTTATCCCAATGCTTCTCTTTAACTCATCAAACTTGATTTTCTTCAAGGGTTTGATGAGTATGTCAGCTAGTTGTCGTTTTGACTTGCAATGCTCATGTTCAAGTTTTCTTTTATTTACTTGATCCCTAAGAAAATGATACTTTCTCCCTATGTGCTTGCTTTGACCATGACACACATGATGATTTGTCAGGTCGATAACTGACTTGTTATCGACAAACAACTTCATTTTCTTAGGTTTCATGATCTTAAGCTCTTCGAGCAACATCTCTATTTATACTGCTTGACATGATGCATACAATACAACAACGTACTCAGCTTCACAAGATGACAAAGCCAAAATGCTTTTCTTTCTTGAGCTTCAAGAGATTGGGGCACCTCTTATCGTACTCATTCGCAAGATGACAAAGCCAAAATGCTTTTCTTTCTTGAGCTTCAAGAGATTGGGGCACCTCTTATCATGAATATGTGACCTGTAGTAATCTTTTTCTCGTCTTGATCTCCACTAAAATTTGAACCAGTGTAGCCATATACCTCTACATTTGTGTAGGTATTCTTCTACAGGGTCGTCCCAATCAATTTGGAGGCCCGATTCTATTTTAAAATTAGACATTTAATAGATAAAAACACAACAAATAAAAAAAATGTATTTCGTTTAATTATAAAATTAAATAAATAGAGACAAAGATAATAAAAAATATTATGTAGAAATTTAGTTTATCGAAATTTAGTTATTCGTGTTTTTCTTCTCTTACTATCGTCGATTTATAAAAAGAGTTCATACCATTTAATAAAAGGAAAAAATTCTTTAAATAATTTCCACAATATTAATAATGAAGTGTTTTATTTAATAAATAATCAACAATGTAAAATTATAAAATTTCAAAATCTCACAACTACTATTTCAAATTTATTAATATAGTGATCCACAATATATAAAAATATAAATATTTCCAAACTTACATCTTAATTTTTTTTTTATAAATTAAGTACAAGGAATCGAACCCGGATTGTATTACTACCAAAATAATACAACTACCGCTCAGCTACACTATAATAATATTTTCAAAACGGCATTAATAATATATATTAGTTAGTGTTATATCTATATTGATCACATCTATCAAATTCGGGGCCCTAAAAAGTCGGAGGCCCTGTGCGGTAGCACTCTTCGCACCCCCACAGGATCGGCCCTGTTCTTCTGTCTTTACATCAACACATCATGTTTAATTGTATCTTTTATGTATCTTGACACTCTCTTGACTACAGTGAGATGAAATTCTTGTGGCTTCTCCATGAATATGCTCAACAACCCGACACTTTGACAAATATTTAGCCTGGTGTTGCATAAATATCTTAAGGATTCAATGATTTTCTTGTACGATGTTGCACTTACAAACTCATATGTTGTATCCTTTCTCATTTTTGCTCCTGTTTCCAATGGTGTGACAATTGCATTGCAACTGTATTATAGTCTGGTGCATAAATACTCCTTCACTTATGTCTTTAAACATCATCCCTAAGAAATACGATAAGTTCCCTACGTCGGACATTTCAAATTCTTGCATCAGTTTCGACTTGACCCCTTTTATTTTTGCTTCATCTGCACTTGTAGTCAGCAAGTCATCCACATACAAGCATATAATGACTCGACTGAGCATGCTTGCATTGTTGACATACACTTCATGTTCTGAGACGCACTTTGTGAAACTTAACTCGATCAGGAAGTTATATATTCTCTTGTTCAAAGCCCTTAGGGCTTACTTCAAACCATATAGAGTTTTTCTCAATTTGTACGCCTTTTGTTCTTACCCTTTGATTTTGAATCCTGGTGGTTGACTGACATAGACCTCCACTTCCAATAGTTCATTTAGAAATGATGACTTTATATCTAGTTGATGTATCTTCCATCCTTTATACATTGCGGTCGACACAACAATTATGATGGTTTCCAACCTTGCAACAGGTGCATGGACTTCGTCAAAGTTGATACTCGGTTTTCGTAAAAACCCTTTTGCTATCTATCTTGCATTATGCTTGGAAATTTCACCATTTGGCCTTAGTTTTAACTTGTAGACCCACATCACATCAATTAGCTTCTTGATTGAATTTTCTACAAACTCTCACATCTTGTTCTTATCAATTGCCATGAGTTCTTCTTGTATGACTTCTAACCAATTTGAATCATTCATGGCTTGATCCAAATCAATTGTTTATGATTCACCCATCATCATCACTTCTTCTATGAAGTCACCATTTGCATAGATTTCTTGATATGGAAATATTTCATATCCAACTAGCCTTGTCGACTCAATTCTCGTTCTAGCAGATCTTCTAACATTCTTCTCAAGTGGTTCTTCATTTCAAGTGGTTGTGGCTTCAGTTTGTTAGTCTTCTTCAAGCACGGTTGTGAGTGTATCTTGCTCATGTCGAACTGACCTCTAAGTCCAATTCCACCTTTTGCTTTCTTCCACTAGAACATATATACTAATTTACCAGTTTATCCTTATTTGGTGAATACAACTTGTATGCACCAGTTGAATGATAACCTATCAGCACGCCTGGCTTTATAATCTAGATTTTTCCTCAATTATTCAGGTACTTGCCTGAAACACATTGAACCAAATACTCTAAGATGACTAACATGTTGCTTCAATCATGTCAAAGACTCATAAGGTGACTTCTCGATTATCTTCTTTGTTGGACATCTGTTTAAAATGTATATTGCTTCACCCCAAAATTTATTTGGCATTTCTTTAGCTTTTAACATACTTCTGGTCATGTTCATTATACTTTTATTCCTTCTCTCAACTATACAATTATGTTGAGTTGTAGGTGTCGCAACACAAAAAATACGCTAGGGCATCGCACGCTTGGAATAAACAACAGAGTTACCATCGATTGTTATTTGTTCCAAAGGAATGAGAAAATATCGAATAAAACCCGTTAAAGCTAAGATAAATGGTCGTCCCAGTCAAATCGGGTTCGGGAGTCGGTTATGCAAGGGGAAGGTATTAGTACCCCTCACATTTGTTGTACTCAACAAGACCCATTTAGTTAGTTATGCGAATGAATGTTAACATTAATTGTTCGCTATCTTCTACTTATTATGCGAGAAGTGAGAAAAAAAGAAAAATAATTAGGGTTTTTTATTAATGTGTCGATAAGATTTCAAAATCCAGCTCCTATGTATCTCCAAGTGTGATGGATAACTCAAAGCTATGTAGTTCTTTGTAAGAAAAGAACTGTTTGTTGATTGCTTTTAAACAGTGTTGCTTAGATCGCATTTAAGCGGTTAAACCTTTACTTGTTGCTCGCTCTTGGAGGTTGAAGTCTTTGTTTGTTTCACGTCGAAATGGATAAAGCATGTTCGTTTCAAAAAAGTTTTTCGAAGTCGCACATGCGCGAACAAGAAGTTTAATGAGTTAAGTTGTTTTTAGGTGGAGACAGACATTTGGACAGGGAGCACTATAACAGTATTCAAATACTTAGGAAAGGAAGGGGTCTAAGCTCAATCACTATTTCTTTTCTCCAAAAGTTGCTATGGAAACGTATGGAGAATTAAGTTAAAGTTCATTAACGAAAGAAGATTATTCACACAGGGAGCTCTACATTAATGCCCAAATAATTGGAGAAGGAGAAGGTTTAAACCCAATCAATCATTTTTCTTCCATTTTTATTGTGATTTTTTTTTTGAAAATGGACAACTTGACATTGGATCAAGTGTTTGAAGTTGATTATGAAAAGAGTTTGAAGTGAGCGGAAGAGATACTCAATGTTGAAAATGATTTGACTTGTGAAACTTGCTCGATGTTAGCATGAGCATTACTTTTGTTCTTTTTTGAAAGTGGTTGATCTTAATTTTGAGTTAGCAAGTAACTAAGATAACAAAGCAATGAAAGGAAACTGATAAAATTAAGCAAGCAATACAATCATGGGAAGGAGATACATTTCTCGGAATGGGGATTGCAATAAATATAATCAATAGGAATAAATTCAACACAAAGCAAGACATGATACACAAGATAAAACTCAATTAATCGACTAAGCACATCGCAAATGACTAAACAAATAATCAAACAACACATTTAATTATTAAAAAAAATCAATTAATCAATTAAGATTTAATCAACTAATTTAAATAAAACTCAACCAAATACTAATTTATATTAGTCAAGAAGCATAATAAATAAATAAATAAAATAAACAACACAAAGGGGGTGCATGCATTAATGATTTCACTAAGTAGTAAAATGGGCTTAAGCCGATACTAAATCCTAACCATAAAAGAAATAAATAATAAAAATAGAAAAGAAACAAAATAAGACAAAGGAAAAAAACCAGTGCATGAAAGATATGGGCGACTCGGACTTGAAGAAAGGAGGGAACATGTTTTTCAAATTACCCATGACCAATAAATAAGCGACACGTGGCACAAAAAAAAACTCCTCGTCTCTCACATGTTGTTTCACGTGAATTAAAAATGCAAATACAACAAAGAACAACAATAGCTTGAAAACTCAAATGACAACAGCAACAATAGCCATTCTATGCATATAATGCATTGTCATGTTTAGTAGATGTTTTCTCTCTCTCTCTCTCTCTCTCTCTCTCTCTCTCTCTCTCTCTCTCTCTCTCCTCTCTCTCTCTCTCTCTCTCTCTCTCTCTCTCTCTCTCTCTCTCTCTCTCTCTCTCTCTCTCTCTCTCTCTCTCTCTCTCTCTCTCTCTCTCTCTCTATATATCTATATATATATATATATATATATATATATATATATATATATATATATATATATATATATATATATATATATATATATATATATATATATATATATATATATATATATATATATATATATCATTCACTCTCGTTATGTTCTCATTCATATTTCTATCTTTCTCTCATCTATAAATCAAACCCAAATATCAATATCATAAAATAAAACACTAGGGAAAGAAGAAACTGTCGGAGCAATTCACGACGGCGGAGGTTAGATCCGATGAAACATGCATGAGTATGAACATGTGACGGAGGTGTTCAGGGTGGAAATGTGATCTTGAAGGATATTTATGGTGTTGTGGTTCACACAAGAGATATGAGGGTTTGTGGTGGTCATTGTGGTTGTTGATGTTGCACGAATGAGCAACGTGTTTACCATTATTTTTGTTGTTGCAGCAAGATAATGGAGGTTCGCGTCGGAGGTGTTGTGTCATCTCCGGTGTCATGCATATGATGGTCAGTGGTAAGTTTTAGTTATTTGAATAATGATAAAATGGAAAGATGAATAAGGTTGGTGGATTCACGGTAGGATGGGTGTGAGTTTGGTTGTTGTTTTCGCCAGAAAGTTTGTGTCGTAGAGTAGATAAGGTGTTAATGTAGGTTTGGTTTTCTATTGTTTGGAAAGTGGAGGATGAATAATGCTAAAATCAAATTGTTCTTCCCTCTTTTTCATAAACAATATTGTGTGTGCGTGCGTGTGTGCATGTGTATGAATAAAATCAATAAAATCAAACACTTAAAAATAATTTCACTAAAATTGAAATAAGACCACAATTAATCCTATTTATTTTTTATGAATGTAATAATGAACAAAGAAAAATAAAAGGGATTAAAATGGGTATAAATCGGACACAAAAAATGCTCGAAAAATTAAAATGAATGTATTACAATTATCAGCGCGAAATATACTTTTGGAGAACAAACGGGTTTTGATCAAATATCGAAGTAAAAAATGATCGATTGAAAAGGCTCAGACGAATCAAAATGCAACCTAAAAAGGAGTTAAAAAATAAAATGAGCAGACCAGGTTAAACTACGTGAAACATAGATTAATAAAATTGATGTATTCAAGCTCGATTTTGAAATTTTTTGGCCGATAATTTCACGTATATTTAAGAAATGATTCAACCGATATTTAGAGATAACAAATTGTGTTAATTTAGATGATTTTTCTTATAGAATTTAATATGATTAAATTAGGAGTTTAACATGATTAAATATTAATTGATTTGTTAATCACCTTGAAAATGCCCCCCTACAAAAATATAATTGATGTTCATGTTAGTTCTTGATTTTGATCCATCCATATGTTGATTTTTCAATTCCATTAACATGCATGATTAGAATTTGATTTGTTTACATTTTCATGTTAATTTCACATGCCATGTTTAATCTCATGTTAATTGTTCAATTTCTTTCATTGTGGTTATTAGATCCAAATTTAAAATGATATTTCAATTTGATATGATGTGTTAGCATGTCTATTATTTTCACCATAATCATTATATCATATCATTCCATCATTATACCATTTCACTATTGCATTTGTGTTAGCATTTTAATTCAATTTTGTTAATGTCCACTAACCACATTTTTGTTTTGTGTTGACATGTGAAAAAGAGATCCAAACGAACCAATTTACCCATTATACTTTTATTCATTCAATTAGCTTGTATTGTTTGAAGTGTCATGCCACATGGTTTATATAATTCTTTCCATTTCCATTTATGTTGTATTGTGTGCTTACATCCCCCCATTGTGGATCAAATGTCCCCCCACCCCATGATCATGTAATAGCTTAGGTTTATTTATTTTAGTTAAGTCATCATGCATGCTAATTTAAAAGATAAAAAATAAAATGATAAATAAAGCATTTAAAAAAAAACAAAAGGTACTTGATTCAACGTCAAGTTGTTTTTTCCAAATAAAACTCACATCATTGCAACGCAAATACTTGATCCAACATCAAGTATTTCTCATCCACTCCATGATCCTTTCTATCATCTCTCCTCCACTTTCTTCTCAACCCCATTCTATCTTTCTCCTCTATTCTTCACACATGCTTTTCATAATAAACTCAAACACTTCATCCGACGTCAAATGCCTTTTTCAAAATCATTTTCATAACAAACCAGAATGCAAAAATGGGGTGTACATGCTTGTACACAACATTCAAGTACTTGGGTTGTCGGTCATACCTAGCTTGAGGACCTGAAACTTGACTTTCCCCCTTAAAACATCTAATGATTCAAACAAGTTAGATCTAGGTGCTATGAGGGAGAAAAAGGGTAGTTATGACTCCATTGTCCTCTCAACTCCCAAGTACTCTGATTGTTGATCGTACTTATTCAAGGGTCAAATACTTGTCTCCCTCTAAGTTCCAATGATTAGACTTGCCAAACTCTTTTCACAATTCAAATCTATTTTTTGGATGAAAATGAGTGGTTAGGATAAGATTGTCCTCTCAACTCCCGAGTTCTTAGACTATTGACTGTACCTAGCCAAGGGTCTGATGCTTGTCTCCGTACATAAAATCAACCCCAACAAATCAAACCATCATTTGCCTCAGTGCATTCTCTTCAAACCTTTCAAAAAGGACGTGTTACTTCCGTTCTACCGTGAACGACACTTGAGCCTCCATGTGTAAGCAAGTAATGTTTAACTACTAGAGTGTGATCCACGCGCATGCACGTTATCGCAAATAAGCAAATACTTCCCACTCCCATGACAGAGTATACAATCAAGTGAACAGTAGCATGCAAATGTCAATAATGTTCAGTAAAAAACAACCAAACAAATGTTTCGTTTGTAAGCCGATCTACGGAGCTCTGATTTCCTTATTGCACGTATGAGGATACGTAGGCACAAGGGTCCAAATCCTTGGGGTGCACACTAACTTAAAACTTATTTTATCTCTCTATCTTATTCTTTCCTCTCATTCCCGATAGCAAGCAACATACAGATAAACAACATTCATACGCATTGATACAAACAAGTGGTTCCCATGAAGTACCATGGATGTGAGAGGTGTTAATACCTTCCCCTTGCATAATCGAATTCCAAATTCTCTCTTGGTTGCGATACCATTCTTCATTTGGGGTTTTATCGTTATTTTCCCTTTCCTTTGGAATAAATAAAATTCGGTGGCGACTCTGTATTTTTCGCGGCGCGACACCTTGGGAGCTCATGAAGCCTTGCTGGAGAAAATCCCATAGGAAACTTTATGGTGAGATATCTATTGTGGAAACCAAGCAGAAATTCCATTAACACTAGATCTCACTTGGGGAACATCAATTACTTAGTTAGGAAAGAACCGCATCTTGAAGATGAACACCACTAATTGGCCGACCTCTAAAAAGTTCTATGCAATTTGCACTAAAGAAATGAGCTAAGTCTACCCTTAAGAATATCTCTTGAATCTTGATTTTGTTGAGGATTATACTGAACTTCCTTGAGCGGTTGTTGAATCCTGGCTTAGGCTATGCATGATATTCTTTGTGCATGATGTGTCATGTGTTTGTGCGTTGCATGATATGCTTGAGTGAAGTGATGTCATTAATGCATGAATATGATTTATGTGATGTTATGCATGGTAAATACATTCAATTGGTTATTTGTTGTGCGCTAAATGAAATTTGTACTTTAAAGTTGAACTTCCATATGAGAACTGACCTTGAAAAAGGACTACCAAACGAGAACTGGTGAAAATCACAACTTGCAGACGAGAACTGAATTTAATAAGGGCTACCAAAGGAGAACTGGTTAAAAGGATGGGATACCAAACGGGAATTGGATTTGGAAACACAACTTCCAAACGAGAAATGTATTTTATTTAAGTGTCAAACAAGAATTGACTACCATACGGTAATTGGATTTGATTTAGGCTACCAGACGGGAATTGGTAAAAGACTGTCATACGAGAACTAAGTTGAGAATTAAGCTGCCAGACGGGAACTGGGATGACTACCAGACGGGAATTGATTTGAAAACTTAACTACCATACGAGAAATGGCTACCAGGCGGGAACTGGATTCCAATTTTAACTTCCAGACGAGAACTATACTTTGAGGTGCCAAACAAGGTTACATTTTTTTTATATAGGGGTGATGCCATAATGCACAAGATAAAATGCATGATCTGATGCAAGAGTAATGTTAGTGAATGCAATTATGATTGATGTCAATGCATAAGGATGATCTGAATGTTTGAACGGTTAAGACCAAGAAATGGTCTTGCAATAAGTTTCTCATCAATAGGATATTGTGTTAGCATAATTCTCGAAACTCGTTTTGAACTCGATAGTTGTTGATGTATGATAGAATTTTACACGAACAGCTTGAAGGTATGGAGAGAACTTGTCCGTTTGTAGCCTATCTTGCCCCAATATGTTGGGTCTCTAAAGAGATTTACCTTGAGAGGAAGTTCGGAAGCAGCTTACCATATCCCGACCTTGAGATGGCTTGCCCCAATATCTTAAATTTTGAAGCGAGATGCCCTTAATTAAACGATTATTTGATGGATTTTTTTATCTTTGAAGTGATTGCCACAGATTGACTAAAATCTTGAAATGATTTACCCTAAATTTGGTCCTACAAATGATCAAATTCCTTGATGATTGTTCATTGTTGGAATTTCTTTGATGCTAAGTGCTAAATTGCAGATAAAATTGTTTATCCAAAATGGTAATTTTAATGCAATGCTTATGCAAGTTTTTAAATCAACGTCATTATTGAAATGATGTGGTGTACATTGAATGGGTCACTGGTTTATTCGAAATGTGTAAGATGATGTAGGAACTTGATACCAACACAAATGATTAGCAAATATCTTAGGAGTCAGGTTAACGGAACCTTTACGTGTATGCTTTCAAAAGAAAACTTACTTCAATTAGGTCATTTGCATGTTGTAATGTGGCTTGGTTCATGATTTTTTGAAACAAAGGATATAAGGCTCAAAATTCAAATTTTAACCCACCTCATTCTCCTTGATGATCTCCATTCTTATGTTTAGTTAATTCGGCACACGCATTTAAGCTCCAAAAAGATTTTGAAGGTGTAGATGTTATTGCGCGGGAACCAATGATGTTTTTGCTTGAGGTGGCGGTCACCTACTTTTTGTTTGGTAGTCATACAAATTTGTTCTTGTTCTTTCTTTTGTTCAGGATTTTTGGCAATCCTTCTTCTCGATTTTCTTCCCATCCCTAATTTTTGCCTAGACAAATTCTTTTGAGTTGTCAGTCCAGCGGGACGCCCTAATTTTTGACTAAGTCATCTTTTAGATTTTCGACTTAGTGGGCCTTCATTTTTTTTTCTCATTTTTTTTTTATTTCTAAGAACAACTTGTATGACATTTGTTCACTTGATTTTTGTTGAAAGGGTTGTGACTTCCATGTTTTGATGGTTCGAGAGAAACAACTGTTGTGAGCTTTTGGGTTCTCACCACTTCTTTAACATTGGGTGCAAAGACAGGATGTAGTTGAACCTCAAATGGGGTGCTTTTTCTTGAAATTCGAATGCATAGCCAAATTAATTGAAGACTACCTTGCCACATGTTAAAATTAATGTTTTTTCGTGAAGAAAGACACACCAACTTTTAGGCTCAAAGGGGTTAACTAGGATTTAACTCCTTATATCTCGGTGTCTAGGAACTAAAACAATGTCTTACATCATCAACAAAGTTTTATTTGAAAGCATGCTTGTCAGCAATTTGAGTATTTTATTTTCATCATTCTCCCTCTGATCTTTGCTCAAACAAAAGTTTGATAAAGAAATGTGAAGTGGAGAAATATTGTTTTTGTTTTTATGAAGAATGAATAAGTGCAGAGTGAATACGAATGGATTGATTTAGGAAAATGCATGTTCATTTCATTAATATTCCCATTTAAAAAACAAAAAACTTAAAAGCAAGTTGTACTTTAACAAACAAAGAAAATGCGAATGAAAATGATAAAGACAGCATGATGACTATCATGTCTGAGGATGAACTCTCCTTTCTGATTCACTGACTTCAGGAAATGCTTCTTGCAACCTTGACACTTACTCGAGTATGGGGATGTCGATCACCAACAGGTTTCCTCCTTAAAGGGTTAAGTACTTCTTGTTAATCAATTGTTGTACTTTAGCTTTGAAAGTGTTGCAATCCTTGGTAGAGCACCCTGTTGATCCAGTGTAATATCCGCATTACACATTCGGATCATACTCAGACGAGAATGGTTTGGCAATGGCTTAAGAAATTTGGGAACCACTAGTGAGCTTTGAACCAGATACGATATGAGCTAATTGTATGTCATAAGGAGATGACTGTATGTCGAAGCATGCGCTGATTATGATGTTGATTATGAAGTTCACATTCCTGAGCTTGATGATTTGCATTAGGAGTTACCCATGGTCGCCTATACTAAGGACCGAGAAACAGTGGTTGATGGCATTGAATAGCCACTACATATGGGTATTGACCATAAGATACATGATATGGAGCTTGCAGAGCTTCCCAAATTGCATCAGTTTCATTCTCCTCTTCCTTTAGGAAATTGCTAGAGGTTTCCTTCTCACTAGTCTAGCTACTCTAGGCGCCTTAGAGTTTTCCTCTTTTGAGACCGCCCTCGATGTACTCTCCAACTATCACCAGGTCAGAGAAGTCTGATGATACAATGTCTATCATTCTTTCCATGTATGGGCTCTGCAAGGTATCCAAAAACATATCAACCAACTCCTTATCCAGCATTGGTGGTTGAATGCGAGCAAGCAGCTCTCTCCATCTTTGAACGTATTCCTTGAACAACTCGCTACTCTTTTGAGAATGATTTTGCAATTGTGTATGACTATGAGCCATATAAGTGTTATATTGGTACTGCTTCCGAAACTCCATAGAGAAGTCCTTTTAGGTGTAGATATTGTTTCTTTCCTGTCTCGTACCATTCTAATGATGCCCCACTAAGACTATCTTGAAATCAATGGATGAGAAATTTTTCATCATGAGCGTACGTGACCATCTTTTGAATAAACATAGTCAAATGAGTTTTTGGACATCTAACCCCTTTGTACTTAACAAAATCTAGCATCTTGAACTTTGGTAGGATTGCGATGTCTAGCACTAGGCACATGTCAACAACATCTAGACCATATGCATCTTTTCCATCTATAACTCTTATTTGTTCACCCAGAACACGATACATTTGAATAACTTTGGTATCCTTAAGAGTTGTGACATTGATCACTAGATCTACCTCTCGAGGGTTTTCAGTAGCATGAGTAAGTGGTATATGCCCAACTTGAATAGTGGAGTGTTCTTGCACTGTAGGGATTTTATTTAAGACAATGTTGTGCGTTGACTGAGGTTGGATATGATCATCAATTTACGGAGGATAATCGTACGTTGGGTTATTCACCACAGTAAAGTATGATGTAGCATCAACATTCTCTGTAATGGCTTGCTGGAAATTGTTCTTCGACAAAGCTAGAAGAGCTTCCAACATCTAGCCCACCTTATGGTTCATAACGTCCATGTCTTTTCTCAAGGTAACTTGATTGAGTTACAAATGATCCATTATCCTTCGGTAGCTACCACGAGTTCGCTATGGGTACCGGGGAATGAGCTAACTGGTTATGAATAAGAGGTGACATGAGTTTTTTTGTGTGGAAGAAACATGCATGCATGTTGATGAATGTGGATGCATGAAATTCTTATGTATTTTATATAAAAAAATGTTTTTTATGAGAATGCAATGCATGTCATGTATAGATGCACAAGAGAATGTACGACACATTTTTAGACAATTCGCGCATAGTTGCTTATGACAGGGCGGTTTAAGGATACTTGGCTCAAGGTGAACCTTACAACGGGGTGGTTCTAAGGGGTTTAATCAGGTTCCCAAAGTCATGGATCATGTTTGAAAGTATTATCACTAAGGCGACTAATCGCAAGACGGTAATACCTTATAGAGGATCTACTCTAGTTGTGGTTTACATATCAACCCAAAAAGTCATATGTGTTACAGGTTAATACTAAACCATTACGGTGTCCAAGGTTTTAGATGCAACCTCAGAATCATGGATCCTGCTTGAAAATATTATCGCTATAATGGCTAATCTTAACACAATAATGTACTCAAGAGAGTTTACTCTGAGAGAGGTCTTCACATCGAGCCAACGAGTCCCAAGTCTCTTAGGTCAATACTACACAACCATCGGTCTTAGTAGCCATTGGATCAGGGTTCTACAAAGGGTTCCCAGAATAATGGATCTAGGTTGAAAATATCACCGCCAAAACGAATAATCGTGAGACAGTAATACTCTCAAGGGATCTCATCTTAGTGGAGTTCTCGCATCAACCCAACGAGTCTGATGCCTCGCAGGTCAATACTACTCAATTGTCATCCTAACTTATGTTTCTTCACATAGTTCGGGTATAGAGCTTTCCTCACAATATGCCCAAAACTAGAAAGTTCTAATAATACCATACCAATATATAGCAATTGAATAATATAATAATAAAACATATAAAGATAAAGAATAAAGTAAGCAAATAAAATCAAACACACAAACCAAATTAGGGTGGACTCAGTTAGGAAACATCCCCAGCAAGGTATCCACCTGTTGCGGTGCGAAAAATACCCGAGCGCGTCGCACGCTTAGAATAAACAACAGAGCTGGTACCGATCTTTATGTGTTCCAAAGGAATGGGAAAATATCGAATAAAACCTGTTAAAGCTAAGGGAAATGGTCTTCACAACTAGATCGGGTTCGGGAGTCGGTTATGCAAGGGGAAGGAATTAGCACCCCTCACATATGTTGTAGTCAATGGAATCCATTTAGTTAGTTATGTGAATGAGTGTTAGTGTGAATCCTTTGCTATCGTCTGCTTATTATGCGAGAAGTGAGAAAAAAATAGGTTTTTTTATTAATGTGTCTGACAAGATTTAAAAATCCTGCTCCAATGTATCTCCGGGTGCGATAGAAAATTCAAGGATACATAGTTCTTTGTATAAAAAGAATTGTTTATTGATTGCTTTTAAGGAGTGTTGCTTAGATTACATGTGAACGGTTAAACCTTTACATGATCCTCGTTCTTGGAGGGGGAGTCTTTGTTTGTTTTGTGTCAAAATGAATAAAGAACACTCGTTTCTGAAAAGGTTTTTGAAGTCGCACACAGGCAAAAAAGAAGTTTGATGGGTTAACTTGCTTTTAGGTGGAGACAGGCATTTTGACAGGGAGCTCTACAGCAATATTCAAATACCCAGGAAAGAAAGAGGCATAAGCCAATCACTCTCATCTAAGTTAAAGTTCATTAACGAAAGGCGATTATTCACACAGGGATACGTGAGGTTTAAAATGGTTTGACTTGTGAAACTTGCTCGACATTAGTGTGAGCTTTTTCATTTTTATTTTTTGAAATTGGTTGATCTTAATCTTGAGATAGCAGGTAACTAAGATAATAAAGCAATGAAAGGAAAGTGATAAAATTAAGAAAGCAATACAACCTTGTGGAGGGGATACATTTTTCCGAATCAGGATTGCGATAAGGATAATCAATATGAATAAATTTGAAACAAAGCAAGACATGATACACGAGATAAAACTCAATTTATCGACTAAGCACATCGCAAATGACTAAACAGATTATCAAAAAATGCATTTAATAATTTTTAAAAAAAAGAATTAATCAACTAAGATTTAATCAACTAATTTAAATAAAAGTAAACTAAATACTAATTTATATTAGTCAAGAAGAATAATTAAAAAAAATAACCAATACAAAGGGGGTGCATGCATTAATGATTCCATTAAATAGTAAAATGGGCTTAAGGCCCATCCTAAACCCTACCCATAAAAGAAATAAGTAATAAAAATAGAAAAGAAACAATAGAAGAAAAATGAAAAATCAGTGCATGAGAGATAGGGGTGGCGCACACTCGAAGAAAGAAGAGAGCATATTTCTCAACTAACCCATGACCAATAAATAGGCGACACGTGGCACAGCAAAAAAAACCCATTATCTCTTTCATGTTATTTCACGTGAATTAAAAATGCAGATACAACACAAAACAAAAATGGCTTGAAAAATCAAATGACAATAACAACAATCAAGATCTCTCTCTCTCTCTCTCTCTCTCTCTCTCTCTCTCTCTCTCTCTCTCATATTTCTATGCTCTCGCTCATATTTCTATCTTTCTCTCATTTATAAATCAAACCTAAATATCAACATCATAAAATAAAACTGGAGGGAAAAAAGAAACTACTAGAGCGATTCACGACAGCAGAGGTTGGATCCAATGAAACACACGTGATTATGAGCATGCGACATCGGCATTCATGATGGCAATATGCTTTTGAAGGATATTTGTGGTGTTGTGGTTCACACGATAGAGGAGGGTTCGTGGTGGTCACGACGATTATTAATAGGGGTGTTCATGGGTGTGGGTCGACCCACGAAACCCCTGACTCAAACCCACATAACTCATAAATTACCCTAACTCATTCATTTACGGGTATACTCAATCCAATCCATAACAACACGTATAGTTTTGGTTTAGGTATCGTGTTTCAGTTTTACAACTCACTGACCCGTTAACTCAACTCATTGATGTGTCTTTAGATATTTATATTATTTTAAATAAAAATATAAAATTAATATCTCATTAATAACCATAATTTTTCCAAAAACGTTGTTCTTCACCAATAATACTATTAGACCAATGAGTTTACATAATTTTAAGATTAAATGTTGTTTCTTGTTTTCTTTTGTATCATTCCCAACTTATGTATTTTATGGAAATAACGTGTCTTGTTAAATTTTATACTATTATAAAGTGTTATGTCGTGTAGATGAATTTTATTAGATATTATATGATGTGTTTCACTGAATTTGAATGTTATAAATGAGTATGATTGTATTGAGTTGTGTTACATTTTTTTAAAACCAACAAATATAATCATAAAAAATATTTTTTTTATTTGAAGCACAACCCGTAAACCCAACCAAAGTCAACTCATTAATGAACGGATCAGTTTGGGTCGTTTTTGACAATGAAATTGTGAGTTGGACGACGAACTCAACCCATTAAAGTTTGAACAGACTGGATAACGAGTTAGGCCAAATCTATCCAACCCAACCCGCGTACACCCTTAGTTATTAATGTTGCGCGATTGAGCAGCATGTTTACTATTGTCGTTGTTGTTGCAGCAAGAGAGTGGAGGTTCACGTCGGAGATGTTGTGTCGTCGCTGGTGTGAAGGTGTGAATATTGTGAGTTTGTTTTTTTTGGAAAAATGTGTGAGAGAGAGTTAGTTCATCCCCAAGTAAGAAGTACTTTTTAAATTAGTTATATATATATAATTGAAATAAAACTAAATAAATCAATAAAATCAAACACTTAAAATTAATTACGCTAAAATTGAAATAAGACCATAATTAATCCTATTTATTTTTTACGAATGTGTTGATGAAAAAAAATAAAAGAGATTAAAATGAGTAAAAATCGGGCACGAAAATGCTCAAAAAATTAAAACGAATGCATTACGATTATGAACACGAAATATACTTTCCTAAAATAGATAGGTTTTGATCAAATTTAGAAGTAAAAAATATTTAATTGAAAAGGCTCAGACGGATCTAAATGTGATCGAAAGATTCGAAAAATAAAACGAGCATGCCATGCTAAACTACGTGAATCGTAGATTAATAAAACTGACATAGGCAAGCTCGATTTTAAATTTTTTATCCGCTAATTTCACGTATATTTGAAAAATGATTCAACTGGTTTGTCTGTAGATCCGAAAATTTATTTTAGTCGACATTTAGGTATTATTTTGAAAGAAAAACATGTTATGATATTCAAATGATGTGAATGTCTTGTGAATGCATTTACTTATAGATCGATGGTCAAAATTGGGATATGACAATAGGGTATAATTATCCCGTACTCTATACTTATCTTGCAAATTCTCTAGAGGTGTATTCACATCCACCGTCAATTCTTAGTTTGTTTGACTTGCATCCACTTTGTTTCTCGACATACAACTTAAACTTCTTGAATTGTGTGAATACATCGCTCTTCCTTTCAATAAGATAAATTTTCATATATTTGGTGAATTCATCTATGAAGGTTAGGAAATAACAATTACCTCTATTTGACCTTAATCCAAAAGGTTCACACATGTCAAACTGAACAAGCTTCAATTTTTCTCTCGACTTCATGGACAAGTCATGTTTGAATGTTTTCTTAGTCTACTTTGCTTTGCATCATTCCTCACACATTTGACTTGATTCCTTCATCTGAGGTAAGCCATACATTTCTTCTAGTTGAGCATACCTAGACCTCTGAAATTTAGGTTTCATATCGGTGATGCCATAGCGAGTTTTTTTCTTTAATAGCAGTCAAATCAAGACATTGATGATCAACTGTGTTGATCTCTACTTTGAAGGTTTTGTTATTTTTCAATGGTGCCTTCAGAATTATCATTCCTTCAAATTATACACTTTAATCAGATTTTCTTCCAACTTCATGGTATACCCTTTTGCAAGTAATTGACGTATGTTTATCAAATTACTTGTCATCGAAGGTACATATAATACGTCAGTAATACTTGTCCTCTTACCATCTTTTCTCACCATAATTATGTTTTCTTTTCCACTTGATATGGCATGTTTGCCATCTGCAAAGCTGGTCACGTTCTTGACTAACTCACTTGGTGAACCAGTTTTTATTACCAGTCATGTGGTTAGTGCATCTTGAATCCAGGTACTACGTATTATTTTGTTCATTATTCGGTTGAGCATTGACCATGAGTAACATATCATCATATTCGTTTCCTCCAGCATGTGCACATTGCAGTTCGTCATTATACTTTTCTCTTGACTCCTTCTTTCTTCGATAATATCGAACATAATAAAAAAATCATTGATAGTTGTAACACTGCACCTCCTTCATATGAACTTTCTTCCCCGAATATTTGTTGTTCATGCCTTTCTTGATTTAGTCAGAGTGATTCTTTGAGTTCTTGTTTGACTTCTCATCATTTCCATAATTCTTTCTTTGCGCCTTTTCTTTTTCAGATATCTTGATGAATCATGATTGCAATGCTTATACACTCACCCTCTCCCTTTTTAGTAGCCATGCTTCAGCTTCATCTCATGAGCCTCTAATGAAACTTGAAGTTCTTCTAACTTCATCTTAACTAGGTTCTTGGACTCTTCAATAAACACTACAATGTAATCAAAATTTGCAGTCAAAGATCTCAACACTTTCTTAATCTTCTGCAAATCATTGATTGATTCACCACACGCCTTCATTTGGTTTGGGAGTAACAATAATCTTGAGAAAAAAATCAGCAATTGATTCTTATTTTTTTGCCTCAAACTACTTTTTCAAAATATGCAACTTCACCTTATTCAGTTTTTTATCTTTGTGCTACAAGTTTTTTAACTTGTCACACGCTCTTTTGGATGTTTCTTCTTTAATGATCTTCTCGAACACATTAGGATCTACACATTGATGAATAAAAAAAATAGATTTTTCATCTTTCTTCGTTTGTTCTTTATGCACAACCTTTTGAACATCATTTGTATTCGCTTCCAACATAAGTACTCAATCACTCAAGATTTCAGCCACATGTTGAAACCTAAAAATGACATTCATTTGCTCAATCCGCCTCTCTAGGTTTACAACTTTGAAAATCGATAGATTCACTAAAAATTGCATTGATGTTGTGTTAGCATTTGCCAATACAAATTATCTCTGAATCATAATAGGACTTGTAGATACAAATTTGTTAGAACAATTAGAGTTTTCAAGAAGTTGATGAAGAGAGGGTAAGAGAGAGAAACTAAATCATGTGAAAAGAGATTTATGAAACTACTACACATAGACTTACAACATTATCTATATATATAGGCAACAAATCATACAACTTACAAACGGCAGTATTTGACTATCGAATAGATGCTTATACTTTGACAATATGTTGCATTCGGCTAACACAATTATGTCTGTTGAAAAATAAGAGACTAAGAGACATTTGAATAAACCGTATGTTTTAAAAACCACTACAGAGACTTTATTATATATAAATAGATTACAACTAATTATATGATATAGTAGATGTGGAATTATTCAATATACAAATATTTAACACTATATTTACAAATATCAACACTCTCCCTCAAACTTGATCATATAAGTCAAATGCATCAATCTTGTTACATATATAATTAATTCTAAGACTTCGTAGGGATTTTGTAAACACGTGTGTCAATTGATCATTAGAGTTGACAAAGTTTGTGACAATGTCATCTGATTCAATTTTCTCTCTGACAAAGTGACAGTCTATCTCAATTTGTTTGATCCTCTCATGGAAGATTGAATTTGAAGACTCAGAATTTTGAAAAGTGAGAGGCAAACCGAAGTGATGACACAATTTGAAAAAATAAAAATAAAATTCTCGCTGGAAGATAGTGGGTCAACCAGGTAAAGCACAACGAAGAAAGAATTGCCTCTTGACAAACACTAGATACCATATTGGAATACAGGAGACTAAGAGACATTTGAATAAATCATATTTTGAAAAACACTACGGAGACTTTATTATATAAAGAGATTACAACTAATTATATGATATAGTCGATGTAGGACTATTCAATATAGAAATATTCTTAACCATCTATATTTACAAATTTCAACAATGTCAAATACAACTTTCCTAAAATACAGAATTATATCATCTCATATCATTGAAAATTTCAGGCATCTCCATAACTATATAAGCAAAAACAAAATATGCATATATTTTTTTGTTACATCATAAAGTGGTCTTTCTACTTCTGAAAAAAGAGATGAAAGAGTTGAGCAATAATCACAATTGATAAACCAACAATTACACAGGTGGTGCAAACTTCATCCCATAATTTAAGTCCAATTAGTATCTATGATGAAATCCACAATATACAAAGGAGGCACTCCTCAATTCCCATCAGAACCTTAAGTTAACTTCTAATAATACAAAGGAGGCACTCCTCAATTCCCATCAGAATCATAAGTTAACTTCTAATAGTACAAACCTTGTGATCTACATCACAAGAGCATACAGCATTCTTCTTTCAATCAACCAAGGAAATACTTAGCCATCAGATCAAAGAATAGATTTAGATTAGTTTTGACAAAAAAAGGACAGAAGATAAATAACAAATTGATCAAGCCTCATTAATTGGTCTTCGAAGACCAAAACAAACAGCTGATCGAAAAAGAGGAGGTGCATCTTCTGTCAATACCTCTGCATCCAACTTTTCAATATGGGCCCATATCTGCATAAACAATATAAATGTTGCATGATGTCAGATGATTTACTAAGAGGTACTAAAAGTGTGCATAAAAATTAGATTGATTTCAATTTTTGCAAAAAATTACTACGATTATATTCAAACTTAAATTATCATTACCTCAGATGCGTACTGCCTAGAAAAGGCCTTCACATAACTCAAAGTAGTGATACACCACTGCTCCTTTTCACCTACATTATAAGCAACACTTTTCTTCCCACCATTTAACTGACTGTAGAATAGATTAAGAAGCCATAGTTAATACAAAGCAATAGTATTTTTCCACAAGATAAATTTGGTAGTTGTTGAATATGCATCTTGGTAAGATAAGGACAGGCACGGGAACCTGTTTTGAGGTATCTGATTCTCATTGTCTACTTCCATCGTTGAAGGTTCTTCGAGGTCAACTACCATCTCTTCAACTTGGGCAGACTTCCATTCGCGAAGTGTTCTAGCTCCAGATCCTTTGGGAAGGCGATCAGTCAATACATTTGAGAAGCTTTTGAACAACAAGAGAAACAATGCCTGTGTGAACCAATAGGCACCAATGGAAGGAAAATACTGTGAGAAACAGAACTTCAAGTGCATGCATGCAATTCAAATTAGATGGGTCAGCAGCTACCACTTTGAACCAAAACCAAAATTATAAATCAAATAAAATATAAGAAGCTAGAGGGAGCTACAAATGAAAGTGAAAAGAAAATCCATAATTGTATAGTACTATTTTACGTGCCTTTTAACAAGACAGCAATCATATAGCACTATTTTACGTGCCTTTTAACAAGACAGCAATCATATAGAAGTGGTTAGATGCTTCTCCGGTATCTATTTTACCTTTTTTACTGCTTAGGAGGATTTGTTTTTATCTATCATTTCATACGTACCACTACCCTTCTAATAACATTTCTTTTTCTGCACTCTCGTCACAATTTAGCCAAAATAACCACATTAGATCTGGGGCTGTGTACAAAATAACCCGATCCTATAGTTCTCTATTAAAATATCATCCTTCCCATTAACTGAGATCTTCCCACGCCTAGAAAAGGCTATTTATGTGGCCATTGTGTAGTCTAAGTCACTGGAGAGACTGAATATTTCTAAACTATAATCATATTATTGGCACATGGTTTTTTCAAACATTTTCAAATAGCTCCTGTACACGGCATAAAATTGTGTCCAAATAGAATGAAGTGGCCTTTCAAGTGTCACATTAGATAAGGAAAAAATGTCTCCAGACTATTAACCATTTCAAATTTTACATCATTTACCTCATTTTCATCAGTTGCTCGGGCAAGAAGAGCTTCTTTAGCTTCTACAGAATCTTGTATAGATACCAGCTCTTCCTTTGCTTTTTCAGCACGTGATTTCAATCTATTCATTCTTACAGGATTGTCACCGATAACTGGCTCACCGTCCACAAGTCCTAGTTTTGACTCTGCAGCATCTAGCTCTGTTTTCGCCTCATTGGCAGCTACTTCAGCTGATGAAATATTCCTTTTGAGAGATGATATTTCTTTCCTTAGATCAGAAATACGGTTGTAAGTTTTGCTTACTGCATTTCTAAGAACCTGTTGGATGGAAAACAATGTGGCAACTATAAAACAAAATAAAGTATGCATGGCAAGGACAAAATAGTTTAAATATGTTATGATTTGTAAATCGTCATGATAAAAACATGTAATTCCCAGCACTTAAAATGTTAAAAGAATTAGTCATGCAAAGCTGAACAAGCCAAAAGACAACAAAAGTAAGACATATTTCCAAATCAATGTAAATTTTACTGAGAAAGAAGAATTACAAATGAATTATCCATAAAAGCTAGATTAAGTACCTCCCATGGACGATCTGACAAATGAAATTGCTCAACATTTTCTTCTGAGAAGACCCATCTCACAATAGCCAGATTTGATATAAGCCGGTAGCCCATCATTCGGTCAATTGCTATTGCAGTCATTTGGGTGTTACTCTTCCAGAAAGAACTGACTTCAGCTATCAGCATAATTTGCTTATCTTCATCAGGACATATTTTTGCAATGACTTGCCCATATCTTTCTAATACAGTTATCAAATGAGTGAAACTCTTTGATCCAATATTGAGAAGAGTTTGTATGACAACTCTGAGTGTAACTTCTAGACTATTATTTGAAGACACACTTTCATCAATCCATGAGATAATTTCACGGACAGGTGCCTTCCCTTTAACCATGTCGTTGAGATTTCCAGACAGCAGGTGTTCGTTGTTTTCTTTACCATCTTCTACACCGAGATTGAAATTTGGTCCACCCTTCGGAGGAAGCAATTCTTCTAAGCCAGGTGCATTCTCAATGCTCTGCACAAAATATAATGAAAGGAACAATTGGAAACCAAACTAAGGCCTATTCCTTTAAATGCTCATGGAAAATCATCAACAAAAATACATAGCGAGACTTCTCTATACTCTTTTATGATTTTCGAATATGAACCATAACTACAAAATAAACCACAAGTGGCAATGCAGTAATGCATAAATACCTGTTTGACTTTGTCCCAGTATGACAAGCGAACTTCCCTCTCCAAAACCTCTTGAACAAAGACACGTTGAGGGGCCCACCTAGGGAGATCTAACACATAAGCCCACTCTTCCCAAGGCCAGATGAACTGAAAGTTTGACCTGTATGGCAAAAACCATCAACCACTTTGAACATGAACAAATTAGATAGTAAAGATACAATTCAACACTTTTAAGAGTAAAAAAGAGAAAAATACCTATAATTTATTTAAATAAGATTAAGATTTCAATACATATTGGCATGAAATGTGACAAAAAAACAGTTTCACACTTCACCAATTTCCTAAGTACCGAGCATAACCGGTGCAAACAACTTTAACGTGAGAGTCAAGATAGCTATCTTTTGTTATCACATTTCAATTTGCAACTTTAGCAAATAAACTTAATGGAAGCTTAGACAGGACAATTATTAGAGTGGAGATGGTATTAGAAAAGGGAAAGGGGGAAACAGGATCTAGATCACACAGAATTTGAACAGGTACATATCATCTCGAAAGATGAATGAATACCGAAATAGCAATTGCAAAAAGTTGAAACATACAAATGATGTGAGAACCAAAGGATTAGTCGTGTTCGGCACTCCATATCCAAATCAGCAATCTTTTCAAAGAGAGCACGAACTGCTCCAGCAACAACTGCGGGAAAAGCTCCTGGAAGAGCCTATTATGTAGCCACAAAAATAGAAAGCAATAAGTACCAAACATTAAGTGGAAATTGCAATCTGTATAAAATTGTAAGGGAGAATGATGATTCCTCGGTGATGGAGAAAATAAGTAAGCAATGTTAAGTCCACTTGAAATTACCTTACAGAGGTCAATAATAACCAGTGTGTAATACACTGGTTTGAAAGGTGGTTGTGGAAGCATCAGCAGCTGTGAGAGACAAACAGTGAGAGAAAATATTATTATTGTCTGCATCTAATTTACATATTTTAGTTTAAATTTAACAATTTAATTATATAATAAAACTAGGTGGGTTAGCTACATGAACATAAAACACTTTTTCCTATCTAGAATCATATCTAATGATAGGAAGGGTAGGCAGCAGTCAGGTTTGGTTGGATAATTAAATGTGCCAATATTGTGTGGCATATTGAGCTACTCTGATGAAAAAATACATGGAAAAAAAATTCTGCTAAATCAAAATATGAAATAAAACATGTCTGCATTTAATTTACATATTTTAGTTTAAATTTAACAATTTAATTATATAATAAAACTAGGTGGGTTAGCTACATGAACATACAACACTTTTTCCTATCATGAATCATATCTAAGGATAGGAAGGGTAGGCAGCAATCAGGTTTGGTCGGATTTTTACTGAAAAATCCCAATCCACTGCTAACAGAAAAGAGTAAATATGAATCTGCTTTCATCCATTTAAGTAGTCAGGCTTGGCAGGTGAGGATACAAAGAACGAATTGGTTTGTTTTCCAGCAATAAAAATGACATGAGGAGCATCCATTATCAAAGTAGGATTTTGAGAGCCACACAAATGAAATTGGTACATGTAATGTAAAATGAATATTGATTTCAAGACTCAAAAGAGGATGGGTTGGTAATTCTAATCAAAAAGCATCATCTTTGTTACCAAATTGAGGCACTCTTATTGGAGACGTGCACTTAGTGCTAGCATCATGCATAGCAATGTTGTCATCTGTGAATGATGATTTCTCGGAAAATTCGTACTCCCAAGTGGTGGCCGCAATGACATCATCATTTGCACCGTGTGGTCTAAGAACTTGGGAATCACCTTAGTTGTTGTTAATGAGAGCTAGTAGCTCATGTGTTTGGCTTTGCCATGTCTTTTAGAACAAGAAAGCCTCGCTTGAAGGTAAAGAGGCGTGAAACAAGGTCTTCACATAGATGATGGAAGGAACGTGTAAATAAAAAAACAAAGATGGTGGAACGAATATTATTATTGTTGCCTCCTTTGCATTAATTAATGCCTATTGCCTACTGCCATGTGCCTATTTTATTCTAACTAGAGAGTCTCATTTCATATGTCGCCGTCTTCCAATTCTCCCCCACTGAGTTGTACCAAAATCATAAATTCACAGCAGTGAAATTCACGCGTCCGGGCTTGCGTTGCCAAAAAACCAACACGCATCATTTTCATTACCAATAAAGCAGGGCGCAACAGCGAGTAGTCATCATATTCATATCAGTTACTATTCAAATATTTGAAGCATTTCGGTCAGGCATGGGTTCTGATGGTTTAAATCTCCTATAAACCTGTTTGCACCCGCACATATGCATGATTTCCTTTTTAGAAGAGTCGGGTTTCAGGCGGTAGCAAAAATTTTACCGGCACTAGTTAAACCATTTAAATCCATTTCTAAATTATTTTAACGATAATCTTCCTTGATCTCCTCCCTTTAACTATTGATCTATACATTTACTTCAATTGGTCTGGCCCCATTACTGTTGCTTCTATTCACTACACGTGATCAAAACACCTGAGGGCTAGGGCAAGACTCGACCATCTTCATTATTCAGGAAAAGGACATTTTGATTATCTTGGTTTCAAAGCGACCAAAGACCTAATATTTGCTGGAAGTAATCCTGGTCAAGCCCAGCATTTTAGAGCATGCCTACTGTTTTCTAACCACGGTCCACCCACTGCTCTTAATTTAATCCCCTCTCTTCAGACAAACTCGTGGCTTACCCATGAGTTTCTGTTAACACAGGTCTCTGTTAAATTTATGTTTCTGTAATGTATACTCAAACCCTGGTGTTGAATTTTTGTTTGTATTGTGTTGTGTTCTTCATTGTCATGCCCTCACTGTTCTTTATTTCATTAAAACATATTCTACCAACTACCTTTTTTAATGGTGATTGTGTTTAGACTCTGACATTTGACTAAGAATGCAATAAATTTTGAATAATTCATTAAATGTGTAATATAAACTATGCCATATGTTTATAATCAGTGTATAGTAGCCCTCTAACTAGAGTATTTGGGGTTGTCATCCTGCACAGCGACCACAGATTGATAATGCCATGCACCAAACTATCATAGTACAAAATATCTCAGCAAAATTGCCTCTAGCTTCTTATTCCTAGAATCAATCACCAAGACCAATACCCAAAATATTGTGGCATGTGTAAGGTGCAAACTAACACCTCACATATGTACAATGAAAAAGCTTCAACCTCGTCTATAAGTACAGTCACTTGAGAGTGTGAAATGAGAAATGATGTCACCTTATTGCATTGCACTTTGGAAACTTTCTTGAAGTGGAAAACACTATTCTTTAGCTAGTTATGACATAATATACTAAGAGAACTCTTTGCTTTGTTTTTACATTCCTTAGTTATTAAGAATGACTCATACATCAATGAAGAGCAGTTTATTTGTTTTTAAGCTTCTGAAGTAGACTTATTAAGGATTACTCAAACATCAATGAAGAGTAATTTCATTGTTTTTAAGATTCTGAACTAGACCTGCCAAAGCCCGTACTAGACCTGCCAAAGCCCGTGTGGAGGGCCAATGCAAGCTTCTACAAATAATCTTATAATGTCAAAGCACAGATTACACACAAGTAGGGCAAAAGAGATAGCAACTTTACACTATAATACCTGAGAGAATATTGTCTCAGCCATGAGGTACTCATATCTGAAGGTAACCGGCAGTCCAACCATGAAAGAAGCGCATTCCTTTCGACTAGCTTTGCATGAATCCAAAAATGAGAATAGTTAAAAATACATTGAGAACGTTTTAACATGAAAAGTGTTAAAAAAAAGAGATTAAGTATAACAAGGATAAGAAGGGTTCTAATAAACTCTAAATAACATAAATGGATAAATCGTAATTTTTGTTGATATTACCACGCACGACACTTGATGGAATTAAAATTAAAAGTTAACTAGACAAAATTAGCACAGTATGATGTGTTTGAGTAAATTTTACTAGTAATTTCTTATTTGCACTTTCATCACATCATCACTAATAATATTCCATTATAAAGACATTTAGCAGTGTATACTAACCTGCCATTGAAATACAGAAGCACATCTAAGAGATATTCTTCCACCACAAACCGATCTATAGGCTGCAGATCCTGCCATCCAAAAGATTTATTTTATTGAATCCATTATGTGATTGTGGTTGGCAAAAGTGACATTTGAATTAAAATAAACCTAGCCTAAGCATTACTATTACACATGAACCCTGAAAAGCTTCATGTGTTCAGGAAATTATCAGCAGATTCAACAGGCATAAAGAAGTCTGATGCTCACTAAAATTAAGATAGCTACTTAATGGGAGAGAAGAAAGAGAGAAGTACAAAAGCAGATTGTAAGAAATCTTCCCAAGTAACAACAAATGATATCAAGACAATGCACATCAAAATAAATTTTAAACCTCAAATCTTATATTCAAGGGGAAAAACATTAGCAGATGCCAGAGACTAAATTGAAAAGATGATGTGACACCATTGCACATGAGATTACTTCTCCCTTAAACAGGTTAAAGCTAGAGAAGTAAACAAGTTTTTAAAAATATTTGCATGATTTAATCACCATCGAGTATAAAATAAAAACATCTTTTTGTTCAAACTTATATGTTGATAGTTGTAGATTAATATGCAATGAATGCAATAAAGTTATTTACGTTCAAAATATAAATATAGAATAGAGCAACAAAGTGGCATGAGTCGGGAACACAATAGTTTTGTGAAGAATGATGTGCCATAGATGCTGAAATCTTTGGTGAAAGAACCTTAAAAACATTGTTAGGTTAAAATGCCATGGAACTGGAAGATCATATCATGAGAATTGCACCAGATATTTTTGAACTATTTCATGAAATTATCATAAAAACGTTGCTGTATGAGAGTCAAAACTACATGGAACAAAGAAGCTTTCTACAAAGTTTCTAAGTTAGAGATAGATGCTCTTTCTTGGGTACACCAGGGTGTACCCCGCAATCATTTGTTGAGACTAATCCCTAGAGGTAACTGAGATGTATTTAAGGGGTTGACATCTCCCAACATATGTTTTTCCTTGTGCACAAGGATCAAAGTCCCGAACAAATATATAAAACTTGTGTCACGCCATGTTGGTTAATGGTTAGAGATAGATTCTTTTATGTTGGACTTTCCGCCTTAATTGCGGTCAGCCCCTAGTCGCCTTTATTGCGGCATTTGGCTTGCCTTCATTGCAGTCCCTAACACCTTCATTGTGTTGGCTTTGAAGGGATGGATTTAGTCCCACATTGCTTAGAGATATGGTTTGTGTTGTGTTTATAAGTGGGGGCAATCCTCACCTTACAAGCCGGTTTTGTAGGGATGAGTTTGTCTCAACCCAAATTCTGAGATTTTATATGCTAAATTTGGGAAAGAATCATCCTAAGAATAACTTTCGTAAGTTTTATAGTCTTGACAGGCACGGCAGCTTTCAAAAGCACAAACTATATACTTCTAAAATAAACCTGTTGCTTTTAAGAAATATCCTCAAAACAGTTTATCGGAAATATTTCTGTACAAAAGAATGCAAAATTCTTGCGAATTTTTTCAAATGAAGGTATAAATAATTGCTTACATAAATAGTTAAAAGGATTTTATTTATGAGAAGTTCTCTCTATTAAAAGCTTAAATTTATAGCCTAAAAGGAAAAGGAAATCTTTACATCATTGCAATAAGATTTAGAACTTTTCTAGACTACGCCAAAAAAAATGCAAACCAGATAATTAAATGCTTTCAAGAAAAAGTGTGTCAATTATTTCATCAATTTAAAAACAATAGAAACACAACCAATCAGTGAGTAAACATTGTTTCAAATCAATTGAGTGTTTGAATAAGAAAGCCCAAATAAACGGAGGGAAACTGAACCTGAATAGTAGTCAAATGGTAAAAGAGACAAGTTTCCATGAGAAAGATTAAAAGAAAGAAAATTAGTGCAAACGAGCAGGACAAGTATTATATAGAAGGCAAATTACCTCCATTTTACTGGAAGGAAATATATTTAGCCGCCGTATTCTTTGAGGATACTTTAATTCTGCCTCGTGCTTCTCTTTACCAAAAGATACACCAGAAGGAACTGAAGGCAGGTTTGGTAAGTTGGAGCAGCTTATTGTCCCAAATTGATGGGACTTCCCAGCAACCAGCTGAGCTTCAAAGGAAAGATGGGGTCTTGGAACTAACAATTAAAAAAGAAAACGTGATCAGACAGGGAAATAAATGTAAACAAAGTTGACGAGTATGACACAGAATATAACAAGGGAAGAAAGAAAAATGATGATTCAAATAAACAAGTTGTACTAAACAATATCACTTCGTATACAAATCAAGTCTGATGGGTGGTGTGTGAGAACACGTCATAGACCTGTGTAGTGTAGCACACTAATATTCCATAGTCAGTTTATGTTATTCACACAGTCGTCAGTAACTGAAACCAATGCCCAGCTCACATGGAATATGTTGTCTATATAAACACTAAAAATGCATTGTTATCATTATGAGAAACACTTCACAGAAAATAACATTTCACTGAATCTTTAAAGAAGTTATCTGCAGTTCAGCACGTGAATTTTTTTTATAAAATGGGGGGCTCAGGCCCTGCCTGTGCACATAAACTACCTGCTCTTGATATGAATGAAGTGAAGGGCAAGTAATATGATGCGTAATTTATTTCTAAGTTAGTATTTCAGAATTTTTAAATTTGAATTTCAATATTTATAGGATAAGATTTAGGTTGGAACAGAATTTACCTATTCAATAGGATTATTATCATCTAAATTTAAATGATAGTAATTCCAGGGAAAGGTAGTTACTAACCTAATTAATTAGGACTTTTCTTTTATTGTAAGCCTATTTAAAGGCATTTAGATTGGCAATAAAAATCAATCCATAGTTATTATCAAAAAAATACTTGTGAATTCAAGAAGAGACTTTGTCAAGGACAAGTCCGCTTCTGCTTCTGCCTTCACCATAGGACTGTGTCAATACGATCCAACAAAAGGGACCATAACATAATACTTTTTGGTCGAGACCAAGAAATTCAAACAATCCAGTAGGCAGAAATCCACAAAAGAGGGAAATAAATCCATGACCTCCAAGTAAACCAAATGATATTTTGAAGAGATTGCAAAATGGATTTGCTCAACCATATTAGTTCATTCTGAAGTGGCATAACCTATACATCATTAATGCATTGGATGATGTCTGTTCCTTTATATAGTCATTGATTATGTACTTAATAAACTGCATTAACATACACTGCTAAAATTTGCATAAAGATAAAACTTACCACTTTCAACTTTCCATCCATTGCTTGATAAAACTTGTATTCTGTCCCATAAGTCCTCCAAAAAATCCTTAAAAAAGGCATAACAAAAATAATCTGCTTTAAACCCATTTTGAGCAACTTAAAAAAGGGGATAATAAATAAACATAAAAATAACAGAGCATTTCTTTCATTCTTTTTACAAATATTTGAAAACATTCTGCTTGAATTATAGCAGAAATGGACTTTATATTGCCAATGTTATTCTAAGAATATATCCTTCCACTGTTTTTAAGTTCAGCATTGATAATAATACCCTAACAGTATCAAAGTAAGTTTAATTTTTAAAAACTCGGTCTTCTAAGAAAAACATGACACGGTAGGTTTTCTAAAATTTGAAAACCCAAGTCATTTTGCAAAAACCCAACCCTGCTTCCCTCTTTCCCAACTGCATAGAACATGAAACAGACTCGCAATCCCTCGAGTTGGCGGCAAAAATCACAATACCACTATGATATTTCGCATGTCTGATCTTAAGTGCAACACAGCACAATGAAAGGAGTTTGGATTGCAGGATTGCGTGATCCCATAAGTTAACTTGCAATCGAACAACATTGTATGGGTCCCATAAAAATCATGTGGGACCGGCATGAGTTAGTGGAACCCATATTCAAAATAGTAGGGCCGTTTGAATTTCAACTAATGAAAGAGAATGTGTTGGAAAGAGTGTGTTGCAAGCAAGTGCTCCTCAACTTTTAGGCTGAGCCTCAAATGTATAACTGCCAGTAAATGTAAACAATCTAAAATTTGGAAGTCCATTTAATTGTCTTAGCCTAGGCAGGTGCATTCATAAACCAGAAAGTGACATCTCAAAATCCTAATTTTTACTTTCTAACCAAAAACAATAATTTGATAGCATGGCAAACTTACAAAGTTCTGGTATGCCTTCAATAAATGCAACACAACATGTACGACCCAATTCATAAAAAAGATACATTCGAGAGAATAATAACAATTGATATGTTGCTCAAAGAACAGACAAATAACTTGAAACTAAGTATTAGCAAACAGAAGCCAACCTTGTTACTAAGATCTCTCTCAATTTCATCATCATTCTCAAAAAAGGATAAACCGGTGTCAGAAGTATGCTTTCGGATGCTCAAGTAAGCTTCTATAGCAACCATTACTCTCTCAATATCTTCGGGAACTTGCTGTGAACAGATGTGACATGTCATTCAATAGAAAGGAATACTCAGTGAGTAATGAAATGAATACTATAATTTCAACAAACATGCACATTAAAATATGCCTACAACAGCAAGCCAAGAAGCTGAATCATTTTCTGCAAAATTTGTAACTTCTAAATATAAGAAAATGCCAAGATGCTTAAAAAATGCCAACAACTATAAGCCTAGAATATCCTATAATATCTTTAATATTATTAGAGTATTATAATTTGTTTTTTAGGATCACTTAATAATCTTAGAGTACCTTAAATAATTTCATAGGATTTGTTTTTATATTACAGATTATTTGCTGATAAAAAAAATTCTTACTATTTAACATGATTTTTTCCCGATTTCCCAAATTATTTAGAAATCAGTCTTTTACATCAAATAGTATCAAGATACTATAACTATCTATTTCTCTCCACCTTTTTACTACAAATCAACTTCAACAGCCTCGCTAAAGTTTAAAAAGATAACCAAATGGTTAAGGATCATATAATTACCTCAACAAGTTCAGCCCCACCCCACGGGAGGCATGATAAAATGCAAGTTATGTAAAAGTCAGCACATGGCTGCCATAACGGATTCCCTTTTTCCTCGTCTACTGTTGTGGCAGCTGATGATAAAAATGTTTCAAAGACACCAACTAGAGAGTTTGGTTGAAGAGCTTTACTGCACATCTAAAGAATTTGAAAGAAAGCAACCAAAACAAAATGAAAATACATTTCCCAATATATACTATAAACACAAGCCAAAACATATGAAAACTGCAATACTAATAGAACAAGAAAGAATAGAAAATAAAATGTGAATATATTTGTACATACATGTGTTAAAATATTAATGATGGGGAAAGAATTAGAAGCCAAATGTATGATAGTCTAATAGGGGACAAGCATTTAGTGAAAAATCAAGGGATTTCCTAACTACCTCATACTGTACAGAATATACCACAAACAACTATGAAGTTAGTTGAGGTACACTATTTTTCTACCAAAAAAACAACAATGCCAATACTTACCATAACAGTCATCAGCCTCGTTAAAATACGAATTCCATTGCAGTTTCCAGTATCTAAGGCTTCCTAAATTAAAAATACAACAACTGAGCAACATAGAAATGTATAATCATAAAACATAAACCAAACAGGAGACATTTGCAGATCAAAGTAAAACTTGAATAGTTTATTATATTTAATAATTAAAACAAAATTAAAGTAATATACACTAACATTTATCATGAATGAAAGAACAAATACAAAACTGATAGTGTAAGTATTTAAAAACCATTGATAAGAATCATTAAATGCTCTGATTCTTAGTTGAATGGTCCATGGTCTCATATTCACGAAAACAAATTCGAAGAACATTCAACAGCTTAAAGCTGTGCACTTGACTACATAAGGATTCCTAACACCAGCCTCACATTACTCACCACCTTTCAGGAATTCAAGTGCAAATGCAATGGTCATAGGTTAAAATATGAAATTACTAATTACATGAAACTAATGAATTTTATTCTGTTTATAATTTGGATGGTATGATGACTAAGTATAATTTTGATGAGCTTTGTGGCTATTCAAGTACAGCTTGAGGGAATAGGTAACCTACTTCATTCTATCATGGCAACCTTAGTGAGTTAAATAGGCAATGAGTGCTTTTGGTGGAAGTAAACAGTTTTTTGTATCAGACATGGTCAAAAGACAAACACTAGAAAAATCGCAAGCCTTAGAAAGGAGGGAAAATCACAAGCCCGCTCATAAATATTTTAAGGCCATATAGTATAAAACCTGCCATGTCATATCACTACGACCAACTTTGGCAATTTTGGATTAAATGGTGACAATCTCTGCTCCTAACTCGAATAATAGTTTTTTTATCAAGCATCCGTAAATATGAAACTCTAAATTTGTATTTTTATAAAAGTAGCTTTCAAATTCAAATACCAAATAATCCATATGGAAGGTAGCAGATATATTGCTGTGCAAACAAACTACACTTCAATTTCAAATTCTAATATGCAACATACGGTTAAAATTGCTAACTAATGTTCAACAAATTACAGACAAATTATTAATACAGAAATGTTCCTATACCTGAATGTCCAGGTTAAAAATTAATATTATCTACAGGTATTAAAAAAGTTGAAACAACTGCAAGTAACTAATCTAGTAGCTTCAGTGGCTTAATCACTTACCTGAAATTTAGAATGAGTTTTTTCCACCAGTCTTTTCACAAAATCCTCACTTTCCAAGTTAATCAAGCCGATCTGAATAAGTATAAGTAGAAAACCCAGGAAGCTCAAAAACTAAATTTGGAATTCGGAAACTACTCAACATGTACAACAAAAAATCATGATACATAATTTAGATGGGAAGTAGTACAAGAAAAAATCATAATACATAATTTAGATGGTAAGTAGTTGTGGAAAAAAATAGAAGATACAGAACTGAAAACTGCATAATTACAACCTATACAAATATTTGGCATTTGTTGCAAAGTGCATCAAATAATGGTGCAATATAAGTCAAAGGCAACAAATGTGACTAACTAGGTTAACTCCATTGCTTCTTTTACTATGTCAATGTCATTCAAAAATTTAAAAATTTATTGTTTTTCAAAAACCTGCTTGTTATATGCACTGCAACTTTGAAAGGCATGCCCATTATATATTATATGCGTCTTTTATGAAAGATTACCACTACGATGCTGAGAACAGAATAATGTTGAAAATAAAAAGTGGTCTTAGTGATAAAAAAAAGGGGAAAATGGACAATAAATCATTAAAAAAAAATTCTTTAACCATATACATATCTACAAGCTATAAGCAATGTTTACTATGCATGTCTAAATTTTAATGAACAGTTGAAATTTGCAGAGCTGACGAGTAACAAACTTGTGTAATATAAAATTTATTATATTTGCAAATGAAAATTAAATTGTATAGGGAAAAGTGGGAAAGTTAAGACACTTGGTTGATCAGATAAATAAAATAACCAATATACATAACTACAATTTCTGATGTAAATCATTCCCATAATAATTAGATAGACTTGCACTGTCATAACTTATTGTCCACCAAGCTTCTAGTACTGATTACTCAAAATAGTTCGGCTTGTTCACACATATAAATCAAACTCTGAAAACAAAACACATGCTCACAATAACACACGTACCCAATGATGATAATAATAAGAGCATCTTATTATTATATGAGAAAAAAATGCACTAACTAAGAGGAAAACATTACAACATACGGTGAAATAAATAATGCAAGCCATTTGCATTTCAAGAGGGATAAAGAGAGAAGGAAATCTCTACCAGGGTTCCATAGAACGGAATCTTGTGAGGCAATTGCTCAGAACATGTAAGAAGGAACTGCATGAAGACAATAATGTAAATATCTCATCTCATGATACTAAACACGGAAGTGTCATATAGCAACAGACAAAAGGACAGCGTATAACAATTAAGCAGGCACCCTAAACACACCGGTAAGTGTAAGCAGGTGTCTAAATATGAAGTGCACCACACAGTGAGCATATAACAGCATCATTATAAAAAACATTAGAATAGTTCAATTCAGAAAAAAAAACATGTGGAGGGAAAAATACAGAAGGACAGCTAGAAAATCCTTATACCGATTACCACATATTATAGTTCTTCATTCTAATCAAGCTTCAATGTCCATTCATATTACTGAAATAATTATTTTTTCCTAATCCATACAAAGCTCGTGCTAACTAGCATCCTATTTTCTCCCAATAGAGCACATAGATATCATGGGAATAAGAAATCACTCAATTGAAACAACCAAAAAATGCTACTCAGACCTATGAAAGGAAGTTGAAAGTAGATAACACATTCTAGCCTCTTATACATGCATCAAAGCAGCAAAAAAAAAAGGAAATTCAAATCATGTGAATTGATTCATTGATAATTAGGTTTAACCTAACCACCAGAACTTAGAAATTGACTTACCTCCAAAAGTTCAGTTTCGGAGTGTTCGAGCTCACGACGAAGGGCACCGAAACATGTTTCCTAAAAAATCAAAAAAATCAAAAAGAAAAATTATCATTACAAAATCGAGATGAAGAATAAGTTGAGATCAGAAAGAGAAAGAGAGAGATGGAGGGGGAAAACGAACAATGTGGTCTTTGAAGTCGGAGGAGGGGCCATATTCAGGGCTTTTGTCGCCGATCCGTAGAAGAAGGCTTCTCCAACTACTCATCGTGTTGTGCGACACTACACGGAGAGAGTATAAGAACTGAAAAGAAAACAAGGCACGAGAATGAAGAAGAAGGGGCAACGGTAAGTAATTGTGTTCGCAGGGTTTAAGTTTAGGTTTGAACTCTGAAGTGAGTGAAGACGAGACCCCGATTTTCAACTCTTAACCCTAACAATAGCTAAACTAAACCCCGAACACGTAGTGTTACTGTTCTATTTTATTTTATTTTATTTACTAGATATTATTGTTCAATTTACTCTTATATTTTGTAATGATTGAATATGAGATTTTGCTCATATTTATATGTCAATCTTTAAAAAAAATTACAATTTAATAATTGACAATTGATGTGTGAATTTTTTTTTTAAATAAATCTAGTATTTTCAAATTAAATTTTAAAATAACTAATTTTTTTAAAAAAATTATTAAAATAATTACTATTTTCTACTGATTCGACAGTTGAGTTGAGCTGACGTATTCTATGGCGTCTTTAGCTTTGGTGCACGCTTGCAAAGTCAATGCATGTAGGCGCCACATGCATTGGCGCATGCACACACTACATAGTGTATGCGTCAATGCATGTGGCGCATGTTCTTTCTTCTTTTTTTTTAATTTTATAATTATACTTAATTAAATTAAATTTTGAATTAAAAATTATATCATATTATAAAGAAAAAATACATAGAATTGACAAGAAATCCAATGACCCGCCTAATTGAAACGCCTTATGTTCCATATCCAAGTGCATTAGTCTGTTTTCGAGGTCTCCCACGATTTTCCTGAGGTGTTTGGGGTTTTTGAGTGCTGACATGATCAAATGGTGGCTGGTGTGAAGGTTTGGTGGAAGGTCAATCGGTATTTGATAGATTTGTCATCATTTGTCCCCAATAGTTTAGGGGGTTGTCGCCAACGGCGCTTCCGTAATTGAGTTTGGTGTCCATGTTGTCGTAGTTGGGTCGTTGTGGTTGGGTGAATTGTGGACGGTATGGTTGCCCGAATTGGGACATTGAATCGATTTGGAAACAAAGCAGTGGTTTATGGGGTGTACTAAAGCCAAACAATGGTTGGGTGTTATGGCGATGGGATGTTTGGGTGTTCATTGGTGGGGGGCTACGATGGCATGACGCTAAATCGTATGAATCATTTGGGTTATAGACTATTGTGGTGGTTGCGTATGGTTGTTGGTGGTTAGGGTTTGATTATTGGTTTTGAGTTTGAGTGTGTGGCATGAAATGGTTGTGAGGTTAGCTGTTTGGTTGTTGGGTGTATATGGTAGGGTGATGGTGTGAGGTTGGTCGTTGGGTTTGGGTGGGGTGACAGTTTTCTTGGACGGGGATTTGTTATTGGGCGTATGTTGACGAAGCTTGTTGGTGTTGATCAATCAAATACCTTGGCTCAAACACAAATTATGGCATTGTAATCGACCTAGACCATGCCATATAATGTTGAGTTGGTCTGGCACCCTGTATGGCTAGTTCGTTTAAGATGTGTTGTCGTTGATTCCTCCAATGACGACACGTCTCTTTTGCGAAGTCTTTCCAGTCAGAATAATCCCATTGGCCATCGACTATTTGTTGATGTCAATCTTCCAGACATGTCGGAGGTTCTGGAATTTGTTGTTGCATGTCAAACTACAATTTTACACGGTCCCTCTGGTGCATCTCCATAGTAGTGAACCGGATAATTGGTGTTTTTGTTGTTCAAACTGCATCATCATCATGGTTAACCTGATGATCAAGACCCAGATATGGCATCTAGATAATGAAGGAGAATTGCGACCCAAAGCGCAGCGGAAATTAAAAAATTTCTCCTTTAGAGATCCTTACGAATGGTCATGATCAGTGATAGAATATTTACCTCTTGTGACGGTTGAACCTTTGGTGCAGATCTCTTGTGACGATCAAAACCTTTGATGCAAATCCACGAAGCGATCACGAACGTTGAACGATGACAACGTCTCTACTCAGTCCACACGAACGGGTTCCTTCAATCTCAGTGCTAGCTGGTACGAGTGAAGGCTTTGAGTGAGAGAGGGAGAGAGTGATAGAAAACGAAAATAATGCAACCGCAAAAATTTGCTTCTGCACAAGGGTTCTATTTATAGAACCACTTGTGTGGGCTTCAAGCTAAAAGCCCACTTAAGTGTATTTTGGCCCATATCTTATAATATGCCCAAAATCACTTAAGCCCATGGTACCTTACTGTTCCGGACTGGGCCATGACCCTAGGCACGGCACGGCCCAATGCTCGCCAAGCCCACATCCAAACGACCATGTCCGCACGACCACGAGGATACGTCAGGTGGACGACAGTCCGCCCGACGAACGTCTCCCCGACCCCTTAAACACGTGTCGGACAGCGAGCGGGTCCTCCTCATACGATCTCCATCCACTCACCGTCAACCCACGTCGCGGGCACCTCAGTTGTGTCGGGCAGAGCCCTAACGGCATCCCACTCACCACGTCACCCAACTCCCCTATATTGTCGCCTTAGGGATAGGGGCGGTTGGACCAGGGGGCAGACTTTGGTCTAGGTCTTAACGCTTCTTACGCGTCCCCTGGCAGCTCCTCCTTGGGCCTAGCTAATCCAGCCCATTAGGAGCCTTGGCCCAGCGCTGGGGGCTCACTATAAATACCCCTTTCATGGCAAAGGGGCAGGTATTCTAACTCACACTCTGATAACCTCCTTCTGTACCTTTTCTGACTTAAGCATTGGAGCACTTTGCAGGTACACCCCCCTTTTCACTTCATTCTCCGGCCCATTCACCAAGACCTTGGAAGGCCCTCCTGATCAGGTGAGATCAGTGGCGCCGTCTGTGGGAAACTAGCTATCCCCATCTTCATCAAACGAGGATCAAAAGCTCATTTGTTTATGTCCTTCCAACATGGCCGGAGAACAACATAGCGATCACAGCCGTCCCCTCGTCAACTACAACATGGACGACGGCCCGCCATCCCATGAAGCGGACGTTCGGGACGGTCATCCATCCACCCCGTCTCCAGAGCCCCAAAACAACGGAGATGCCTCTCACGCCCACAATTTAGGGGCAGAGACATTCCATCCCATTCCCGTTCCCGTTGAAGGAGACGCCGTAATGATTGCCATGGTGAATGCCCTCAATCAAGCCGGTTCTATGCTCCACCAGCAGCACGAACGAATCACGGCCCTCGAAGCCGAACGACAAGAAGCCCGGCCCCAGCCGGTGAGTAGGATACAACAGCGTTCGGAGCCAACGAAGAAGCGAGGACGTCGCTCTCCCGAACCCTACGCCAGCAGGGCACGCGCCCGTCGTGACGGTGGTCGAGCGAGAACATCACCAAGGCGCGGGCACAGCCCCGACAACAACGAACTGTCTCCCTTAAGGAGCGATGAGGAAGATTTGCATTGCCCCCTATCTCGGGCAATAATGGAGGCCCCGCTCCCCAAAGGCATGGAGAAACCGCCAAACCTAGCTGTGTACGACGGGACTACAGATCCCGACGATCACGTCGACAACGTCAACGCGATGCTCGACTACCGCAATGATATAACCGGGCACCTCAAATGCCGACTGTTCTCAACGACCCTCAGGAAAGGGGCCATGGCCTGGTACAAAAGCTTGGCCCCTGAGTCCATTACGTCATGGAGAGTCATGAGGTCCATGTTCACCCGGCACTTTACAGCTTCCCGTCGTCACCCCAAGACTGAGGCGACCCTTGAAGCCATAGTGCAGAAGAAGAATGAAACACTGCGCTCATACATCGAGCGATTCAACCAGGAAGCTGTCGAGGTAGATACCACCGAGCACATGAAGAAGTATCTCCTCGAGAGAGGTCTCTTACCCGGCAGTGAACTTAGCAGAGCCGTAGGGATCGAGCCTCCCCGCACCTTAAACGAGCTCCTGCATAAAGCCCAGGCCTACATCAGATACGAGGAAAAGCAGGTGGCACACAATGCCCGCAGCGGACGTAACGCTGGGGAGACCGAGCACTCAAAACGCGAGGACACGAGCATTTCCCGTCGCAACGGAGACAAACGAAGAGAAGAAAGACCTCGCGAGCTCCGGGAAGGAAGAGGCCCCGCGGGCAGATATAGCGAGTACACCTTACTGACAGCTCCTCGAGAGCGTATCCTCGCAGAATGTATCAACTCTGAATTTAAGCAGGGCAGGGTCAGGTTCCCAAAACCGTCTGCACCAAAGCCCCACACCGACAAATCAAAGTACTGCCGGTTCCACAGAAGTCACGGGCACGTGACCGAAGACTGCGTCCACCTGAAAGATGCGATTGAAATTTTAATCCAAGAAGGGCACCTGAAGCAATACACGAGGAAGAACGAAGCTCCCAGACACGACGAGCCAGAGAAGAAGAGACCCGGGAAAACACACCCCTGACAACTCTCCCTATCAAGTGGCCCTCTGCGTGTCACGACCGGAAGATTTCTTCCTCCCCGAACCATTGCCCGAGGGCAAGATCACTGCACTCAGCCCCTGGGAAGACTTCCCTACCACACTGGTGATATCAGGAGGAGGAACTAACGGGGAATCCGCGGCCCTCTCCGTCAAACGTAAGTTCGACGAACTCCTACTGACTGCCCCCGAGCAGAAAGCGACATTGACAAAATACCGGGGAAAATCCAACCCGATATCTTTCTTCCTGGAGGAACTCCCGGGCGGATCCCCGAACTCGGCCATCCCACTATTGATAAGAGCAAAGATGGCCCGATTCGACGTACGACGCATCCTGGTCGACGAAGGCAGCTCAGTGGACATCATGTACGTCCACCTCTTCAAGACTCTGAAGCTGGACAAGACCAACTTAGCCCCCTACGTCGGATCAGATCTCCAAGGATTCAACGGAGCAACAACCAGACCGTGGGGATATGTCGAGCTCCTCGTCACCTTCGGCGAACAAGAAACGGCCAGGGAAGTCAAAATCCAATTCCTGGTCGTAGACTGTCCGTCTCTCTACAATTGCATCTTTGGACGCCCGACACTGGCCGAACTCACTGCGGTCCCATCCACCGTCCACCTGAAGATGAAATACTACACCAAATTGGGACGTGTGGTCACCATCCATGGTGACATCGAAGCAGCCCGACGATGCTACGACGCCGCAGTAAAAGGACAGGCCGTAGTCAGCACGACGAGCAACTGCAACAACAAAAAACTCAAGACCGAGGATCCTGCCCGAGGAGTCAACGCCATCGACCTCGACTGTCGCATCGGGCTGGACGAGACCGGAGAGGGGAGGTTCCCCAAGGAACGCTCTCTCGAACACCCGGTCCGACCAATCCCCGACGGGGAGTTCGAACTCATTCCTCTTGGGGACGATCCGGAAAGGACGGTGAAGATAGGTAAGGGACTACCCGAGGAAACAAGAGAAGAGCTAGTAGCATGCCTCAAAGAGAACTCCGACCTCTTCGCGTGGAATGCCGCAGAAATGCCCGGGCTGGACCCCGAGATCGCGTGTCATAAGCTAGCTGTAGACCGGGCAGCCAAGCCCATAGCACAGCGTAGACGCAAGCAATCGCCCGAAAAGGCAGAGGCTGCCGAGCGAGCTGTAAAAGACCTCTTAGAGGCAAATTTTATTTCTGAAGCCCAGTACACAACCTGGCTCTCTAATGTAGTCCTCGTTAAGAAAAATAATGGAAAATGGCGTATGTGTGTTGATTATACTGATCTTAATAGGGCTTGCCCGAAAGATGCTTTCCCCCTCCCTAATATAGACTCGCTCGTTGACAACTCTGCAGGTTTTAAACTCTTGTCCTTCATGGACGCATATAGTGGATACAACCAGATCCCTATGTCGCCCGCAGACAAGAAACACACAGCGTTCATGACCCCAACGGGCAATTACTACTACAACGTGATGCCGTTCGGGCTCAAGAACGCTGGCGCTACATACCAACGCATGATGAACAAAGTCTTCAAGGACGAAATAGGGGACATGCTCGAAGTGTACATGGACGACATGATCGTCAAATCACACGAGGAGGTAACCCATGCTCGACACCTTACGAAGGTATTCGAGCAGGCGAGACAGTGTAAAATGAGGTTCAACCCCGAGAAATGCACGTTCGGAGTCCGGGCAGGCAAGTTCCTCGGTTTCTATCTCACCGAGAGAGGGATCGAGGCCAACCCCGACAAATGCCGGGCATTCTCGGAGTTTCCGACCCCAAAAACCAAAAAATCGATCCAGTCACTCAATGGAGTGCTCGCCTCACTCTCCCGTTTCATCGCCAAGTCCGCCCAGCACGCATTGCCATTCTTCAGACTCCTTCGCAAAGAGGCTACCTTTGACTGGACCGATGAATGCGAACAAGCGCTACTCCATCTAAAGAAGGTTCTGTCCCAACCCCCGGTCTTATCACGGCCATCAGAAAAGGAAACCCTATACTTATACCTATCCGTGGCAACCGAGGCCGTCAGCGCCGTTCTAATAAGAGAAACCGACGAAGGACAAAAGCCCATCTATTTTACGAGTAAAGCACTCCAAGGTCCCGAGCTCCGATATCAGCAAATCGAAAAGGTCGCCCTGGCCCTCATCAACACAGCGAGGAGACTACGATATTACTTCCTCGCACACACGATAAAGGTGAGGACCGACCAGCCAATCAAACAGCTGCTCGGGCGCCCGGATATGGCCGGGAGGATGCTCAAGTGGTCATTAGAACTCTCCGAATTCGACATACAATACGAAAGTAGGAAAGCCTTGAAAGCTCAGGCGCTGGCCGACTTCGTCGCGGAGATGACCCACTGCCCGACTCCAGCAGAAAGCGCCCACAAATGGACGATCTTCGTCGATGGCGCCTCTAGCACATCAGGCAGCGGGGCCGGGATCATCCTCGAAAATGAAGAAGGGATCCTGATAGAGGTATCGTTAGCGCTAGCATTCCCAACATCAAACAACCAAGCCGAATACGAAGCCTTCCTCGCAGGCCTGAGGTTAGCCGACGACCTGGGAGCAAAAGAGGTAAAAATATCCACCGACTCCCAGCTCGTGGCCTCACAAGTGCGAGGAGAATACCAAACCAAGAACGACAACCTCCTCGGGTACTTGTCCCTCGTCAAAGAAAAACTTGATAGATTTGAAAAATGGGAAGTTCAACACATACCCCGCGAGCACAACACACGGGCAGACGTTCTCTCGAAACTAGCCAGCACGAGGAAAAAGGGTGGGAATAAATCAGTAATCCAAGAAATTCTCCCGCGGCCCAGCATCGACAAACTACCGCCTCCACTCGAGGTCAACGCTATTGGAGATGCCCACTGTTGGATGACACCCATCTACAATTACCTCACACGAGACGAACTCCCGGCTGACCCGAAAGAGGCGGCCATTGTCAAACGACGCGCATGCTCGTACGTACTCCTCGAAGGCAAACTCTACCGGAGAGGATTCTCCATCCCCCTACTCAAATGCGTCGAGGAAGAGAAAGTCCCCGACATACTTGGAGAGATACATCGGGGAATTAACGCTCAACACCTCGGCGGACGATCGCTCGCACGAAAAGCCCTTCGAGCAGGCTACTACTGGCCGACCATGCAAAACGACTCGAAAGAGCACGTCAAAAGATGTGACAAATGCCAACGACATGCCGACATGCACCTCGCACCCCCGAACGACCTCAGATCGTTGTCTTCCCCATGGCCCTTCGCGTGGTGGGGCATGGACATCCTCGGACCCTTCGTCACCGGATCATATCAGAATAAATACCTCATCGTCGGGGTGGATTACTTCACCAAATGGATCGAGGCGGAGGCACTGGCTAAAATAACCGCGCAGAACATTCTCCGGTTCTTCAAACGCAACATCCTCGCTCGGTTCGGTATACCCCAGGCACTTGTCACAGACAACGGGACACAATTCACGGACGGAGGATTCCAGGACTTCATCGCCAGCCTGGGCACCACACAGCATTTCACGTCTGTCGAGCATCCGCAGACGAACGGGCAAGCAGAGGCGGCCAACAGGGTAATCTTACGTGGCCTCAAACGCAGACTCGGCGAGGCAAAGAGGGCATGGGTCGAGGAGCTACATAGCGTCCTATGGGCCTACCGCACGACACCGCATTCTACCACCGGGGAAACCCCGTTCCGACTAACTTACGGCACCGAGGCAGTCATCCCGGTGGAGATACGGACGCCAACGAGGAGGACAGAGGAGCCCCTAGACGAGGAAATGAACGATGAAACCCTTAGAGCCGAGCTCGACCTAGTCGAGGAGATACGTTCCGAAGCAGCTCTCCGGGAAACAACCCTCAAACAAAAGATAGCACTACGTCATGACGCGAAAGTCATAAAAAGAGAGTTCCAGGTCGGCACCCTGGTCCTCAGAAGAAACCAGAAAAACCCGAGAGAGGGCAAACTGGCGGCCAACTGGGAAGGCCCTTACCGCGTCCGCGACAAAACGAGCAACGGGGCCTATTACCTAGAAAACCTACAAGGAGAACAACTCGCTCGACCATGGAACGCAGAAAAACTTAGACAATATTACAGCTAAGTACGCCACGGGGAGACGTGGCAGGTACGGCCACGCTCTTCGTCCCCAAAACCCCAGGGAGGAACCACGAGACCCGGGAACGATCCGGGGTCACACAACAAACACAACCCTCCCCGACGGTTGGGATCTTGACCAAGACCCAACGTCGAAGTACCAAGACTGGCAGGGCACCCAGCTCGCGATGGGAGGACCCAAGCCTCGGGACCAGGGTTCGAACAACGGACCCGGGCTTCGATACCCACGGGCACAAAGCCCGACACTTCGTCGGTTCCCTAAACCGAGGAGATTAACAAAGTCGAGCAGAGTACGAATTCATGCGAACAAATATCAAACACAAACGAGCACAATGAACGGTAACAAAAATATTCATACATTAGAAACGACAAAGGCGGCCGAAGCCAAGTACGCCCGAAGGCCATATTACAACGCCCGAAGGCCAAAATACATAAGGCACGCAGGCCATGATAAGAAAAACATATAAACTAAGACTCCGCTCGGAGCTCCTCTTCATCCTCTTCTTCCTCTTCTCCCCCCAGCTCCTCCTCCACTTCAAACGGGCAGATGATCTCACCATCCCGGACGCAGCAGTTATAGGCCGACCCTTCCGTCACCAACTCAGGGTTCAGAAGCCCGAGCTGCTCGACAGCATTGTCGAAACCCTCTTTGAAGCAGGCCACAAGATCTTGGTTGAGAGTCCGGATATGCCCTAGCAGCTCACCGCGCGAGCCAAAGGCGCGTTCCTCCTCGGTCTCATCTGCCAGAGGACGGACCTTTCCCTCGAGAGACTCAACCTGAGCCCGTAGGTAGGCGTTGTCCTCGGTCAGCTTCTGATGGTCGACCACCTGCTCTTCCAGGCTCGCCTTAGCAGCCTTCAACTGGTCCCTCTCCCTTTCCACCTCCTCCAGCTTCTGGCGCAGCCCTTCCTGCAGCTGATGCTCTTCTTTGTAGTCCGACAGATCTTGAGATAGTCTTTCCTTCTCTGTCCGAACCTGCAAAAGGGCTTCCTCCAGCGAGGCGGTGGAGACCGCAGTGTCGGTCAGAACCATGGCCGTCTCCATCACCCGGATGACGGCAGCAATATCCCTGGCCAGATCTTTCCTCCGGGCAGCAACATCCTGGTCCAGAATAGCCTTGGCCTCAGGCGCAGGCACAGCAATCGACTCCTCGGCCTTGAAGAACGACCGTTCCACATAGCAGGGAGGCAGAAGATAGCTGCCCGGTCCATGCGAACCTCCTGGAGACGACCTGGTAAGGGCCCCAGCCGGACGCTTCCGTTTATGGAGGGGAGAAGCCGCTGGCGACGGACTGCTGTCAGGAATGGTGATCGGGTTAAGCCGAGGAGGAGATGAAGGAATCACGCTCGCCGCCTGCGAGGGACCGACCCCGGCATCACCAGCGGTCTCCGAGACACGGGCCGCAGTTTTCTTCTTCTTCTTGGGCACCCGGTCAGGAGCGCCGACCTGATTCGCTAGCTTCAGCACCCGATCACGAGCATTGGGCATGGCACCTGCAAATAAATTACACACAAACGTTAGCGACCGAAGTCATAAACAGAAATAAAAAGCTAAACAAAGTCTGCCTACTCAATAACGCCAGAGCTTCCTCCTCGGTATCACACTCGAGCAGAGCCTTCGTATTGATATAACGCGTCTCGGTGATTAGCTCCCCGGCCTCATCCAGGTAGGGCACGCCCTGTCGATTCGCCCAGAACGCCAAGCTGAAGCTCTGCACGTAATCGACCAGCTTCTTGTACGCGAGCCTATCCTCCTCGCCGAGCATCGCGTACTTGACCCGGTAATGCGCTGTGGAGAGATCGAAATGATCACGCTGCCACCTCAGCGGTATCTTCGACATCAGCGTCTCCTCCCCGTTGGGTTCCCGTTGATAGTAGTAGAGAGAGTGAAGGGCAGCCCGGGTAATCGGCATCACCACGTACCACCGGCTTTTGAAATGGCGAACAGAATCCTCGTACGTCTTGAACAGACGCACGGGCTGCTTGAAAGAAACCCAACTGTGGCGGCCACGGGAACCGGACCTCTGGAGATGGAACACGTGGAAGAAGAGAGCCCGGGTGCAACCAATGCCGAGGAACTGGCAAACTAACTCGAATGCCCGCATAAATGCGAGGGCATTAGGATGTAGTTGGGACGGCGCCAGCCGGAGCCACTTGAAGACCGACATCTGGAAGGAGCTGAAGGGCAGTCTCATCCCCGCCTCACGAAAAGCAAATTCATACATGGTGAACTGCTTCCCCGGGAAATGATGACAAATGCGGTCTTCTTCCTTGGGGGCGCAGCAATACCAGTTCGGTGGATCCTCCCGGTTTATGGCCTCGACCATAGCGTGAGCAGTGATGGCTTCGTCACAGAAGTCTGATTCCTCCTCCAAGGGCTCGTCCGCAACCCAGGAGAAGTCGACCTGCCCGGAAGAGGAGGCGTGTTCGGTACCATCTCGGACACTCCCATCCCCGACAGGGAGACGAGCGATTGTCGCGTCGTCGGTGGAGGACCCAGAATCTTCCTTCCTCGGTCGTAAGCGCCCGGTAACACCTGAAACGCAGACAGAAAGAGTGAATTCGACGTCGTATCAAATCCACCCTTCCACCGCAGGTCAAGTGAAAGGGCGTAGCGGCGACGGACACTAACCGTGCTCAACTCGGTGGCCCGCGCATTCTATGGAGACCGGGCATAAACTTCATACAACCTACGCAGGTGTTGCCCGGCATATGAAGTTTATGCCCGGTACAGTAGGATCCCAACCCTATTTTCTACCATCTAATATACACCTACAGTCCACTACACTGTCCCTAAGTTAAACCTAACCACATTTCTACGAAAATAGCATGCGTTTGACAGAAAACAACAAGGAAAAAGAATGGGTCACAGTGGAAAACCATACCTGACATAGTTAAGTTGAAAAGGTACGGTGGTGTCCGAGCAGAAGACGGTGGTTCAGATAGGAGGACGGGCGGAGACGGCGGTCCAGACGGTTGAGAGAGCAAACGAGAGAGAATGTGGAGAACTCCGATGAACGCGTGAGCAAAAAGAAAAAGTGGAAATGAAGTTACTCAACCCCTTTTATAGGGCTTGGCACGTGGACCAACACGCTAGGTCATCATTGCCTAGCCTGCCTACGCCGTCTTTGCACGCGAAACGAAGCGACCCCACTAATTCTGAGACACGTCTGTCAAAGATGAGAAGCTGAAACGACCCGAGCACCTATCCGTCTCCTCGACTCACCAAGACGCCACCTCCCCGCGTCATACCCACGTTTACTACAAGGAAGGCGCAGATCAACCGATCACCTCCATCCCCGACATTCCCGAAGAAAGGGTCGGTCATGAATAGGTCTGGTACGACCTCGCCTATCTAACGATCAAGCTTCCCCATCGTCTCGGGGAACCCTTAGTTGAAACATAAGTCATCCCTCTGGCTCAGAGACTCGACTTGGGGGGCTCCTGTTCCGGACTGGGCCATGACCCTAGGCACGGCACGGCCCAATGCTCGCCAAGCCCACATCCAAACGACCATGTCCGCACGACCACGAGGATACGTCAGGTGGACGACAGTCCGCCCGACGAACGTCTCCCCGACCCCTTAAACACGTGTCGGACAGCGAGCGGGTCCTCCTCATACGATCTCCATCCACTCACCGTCAACCCACGTCGCGGGCACCTCAGTTGTGTCGGGCAGAGCCCTAACGGCATCCCACTCACCACGTCACCCAACTCCCCTATATTGTCGCCTTAGGGATAGGGGCGGTTGGACCAGGGGGCAGACTTTGGTCTAGGTCTTAACGCTTCTTACGCGTCCCCTGGCAGCTCCTCCTTGGGCCTAGCTAATCCAGCCCATTAGGAGCCTTGGCCCAGCGCTGGGGGCTCACTATAAATACCCCTTTCATGGCAAAGGGGCAGGTATTCTAACTCACACTCTGATAACCTCCTTCTGTACCTTTTCTGACTTAAGCATTGGAGCACTTTGCAGGTACACCCCCCTTTTCACTTCATTCTCCGGCCCATTCACCAAGACCTTGGAAGGCCCTCCTGATCAGGTGAGATCACTTACCATATTTCGTATTCTACTCAAGTACACCGTACCTTACGATGTTCCATAACTCACTTAAGGGCACCGTACCTTACAGTATTCCTTAATTACTCTATCTCTCATCAATCCGTCCTTTGTGTGTGACCCTGTAGGTTTTCGCGGCGTTGGCAATTATATCAAATCATGTATTTAACATAATAAACAGTGAGCGGTATCTAGCAACACATCACTGCTACCCAAGACACGAAAATGTCATGTGATCTGACAATTCCTTCTGTGATAATACTTATGTGTATAATTACCCTTTTGCCCTTATGTCTATATTGAACACAAGGTATAGACCGTGTCATCCTTGTCTAGTTCAATATTGGGCCCATAGACATTTATCCTGTTACGCAGGATGGGCAAATTCCATCTAGGACACTCATGTACCTCAGCATGCTTTGTGGAGTACCCATTAACTGTCTTTATGGTTATCCAGTTACGGACAACGTTGGATCAGCAATAAAGCACTCGACTCTACATCTAGGATCCATAGTGGTTTCAGGTCGAAGAGTGGAATACACTATTATCACCATGAGAATAACTTATGACACCTTGCATAACTTTCTATATAGTATTCTCATAGCGGGTCAATCCGGTATAAATATTACTCCTAATATTCATACCTATGTTTAAGACTTGATAACTCTTTATCCATGATCCATGAGATGTGATCATCAGTCTACAAACATAATAGTCTTAATGCTTTAATGTTATCCCACTTCACACTAAAGCTCGACTACGGATACTTTAAGAATAATGTCCTTATGTTTAATGTGACCTCATGATTAAGTCATACTTGATACATTAAACAGACTAACTATTCTAGGGACTTTATTAAACAAACGTAATAAAGAAAAAGCCTTTTATTATTAATAAATAATTCGATACAAGTACCAAAAGTATTGGCCTCTAGGGCTTACACCAACAATCTCCCACTAGCACTAGAGCCAATCAGGCATACCCTTAATACCCATAGATCTAGTATGGCCATCATGCTTCTGCTGCGCAAGAGGCTTTGTCAGTGGGTCAGCAATATTGTCAAGTGTAGGTACTCTGCATATTTTCACATCTCCTCTATCTATTATCTCTCGAATGAGATGATAACGCCTAAGTATGTGTTTGGATCGTTGGTGAGATCTAGGCTCCTTGGCTTGTGCGATAGCACCATTGTTATCACAGTAGAGATCAATGGGATCCACAATGCTAGGGACTATGCCAAGTTCACTAATGAACTTTTTGATCCAAACAGCTTCCTTCGCTGCACTTGAGGCAGCAATATACTCGGCCTCGGTTGTAGAATCAGCAACTATATCTTGCTTTGAACTTTTCCAGCTCACAGCGCCACCGTTTAAGCAAAACACATAACCAGATTGCGATCTAAAGTCATCCTTATCTGTCTGGAAGCTAGCATCGGTGTATCCAATTACAGCCAACTCTTCCTGACCTCCATATATCAAGAATGAGTCCTTAGTCTTTCTTAAATACTTAAGGATATTCTTGACAGCTACCCAGTGAGCATCACCAGGATCAGATTGGTACCTACTCGTTGCACTTAAAGCATACGAGACATCTGGTCGAGTACATAACATGGCATACATGATAGATCCTATTGCAGATGCATATGGAATCTTATTCATGCGATCCCTCTCTTCCTTAGTTAAAGGGGATTGTGTTTTTGATAGACATAGACCATGTTGCATAGGTATGAATCCTTTCTTGGAATCATGCATGTTAAAGCGTCTCAACACTTTGTCTATGTATGTACTCTGACTTAGGCCAAGCAGTTTTTGTGATCTATCTCTATAGATTCTGATTCCTAATATATAGGCTGCTTCACCTAGGTCCTTCATAGAAAAGCATTTCCCCAACCAAGACTTTACTTGTTGTAGGGTAGGGGTATCGTTTCCAATGAGTAATATGTCATCTACATATAATACCAGGAAAACGATCATGCTCCCACTAACCTTCTTGTAGACACAAGGCTCATCTTCGTTCTTGATGAATCCATATTGTTTTACTGTTTCATCAAAACGAAGATTCCAGCTTCTGGAAGCTTGCTTCAATCCATAGATTGATCTTTGTAACTTACATATCTTTTGGGCTTCCTCTGGTATGTCAAATCCTTCAGGCTGTGTCATGTACACATCCTCAAGAAGATTTCCATTAAGGAAAGCAGTTTTGACATCCATCTGCCATATTTCATAATCATGATATGCAGCGATAGCAAGTAAAATCCGAACAGATTTAAGCATTGCAACTGGTGAAAAGGTTTCATCATAGTCAATCCCATGAATTTGTTTATATCCTTTTGCAACCAGTCTTGCCTTATAGGTATGTACCTTACCATCCATGTCAGTCTTCTTTTTGAAGACCCACTTGCATCCTATAGGGTTAACTCCTACAGGAGGTTCTACCAAGGTCCAAACTTGGTTTGTGTACATGGAATCCATTTCAGATTTCATGGCTTCTAGCCACTTCTCAGACTCGGGACCAGTTATGGCCTCTTGGTAGGTCACAGGCTCATCTTGATCCATGAGTAATACATCACCTTGATCAGTTATGAGATATCCATATCTCTCAGGTAGTTGACGTATCCTGCTTGACCTACGCTGGTTTTGTTCTACTTGAGCAGGTTGCTCTTCCACAACTTCTTGTGTTTCCTGCTCTAATTCCTCCATAGGTGTATCTATGCTTTGTGATTCTTGAATTTCTTCAAGCTCTACTTTCCTCCCACTGGTTCCTTTGGAAATAAAATCCTTTTCTAGGAAAACTCCAGTTCGAGCGACAAACACTTTGCCCTCAGAAGGATTGTAGAAGTAATACCCTTTTGTTTCTTTAGGATACCCCACAAATAAGCATTTGTCAGATTTGGGCTCAAGCTTAGTTGAAATTTGTCGTTTCACATAAACCTCACAACCCCAAATCTTCATGTAAGACATATGTGGTTTCTTACCACTCCATATCTCATATGGTGTCTTCTCAACCTTTTTGGATGGAACACGGTTAAGTGTGTAAGCTGCTGTCAATAGTGCATGTCCCCAAAAGGAGTTTGGAAGATCGGCGTGACTCATCATGGATCGGACCATGTCTAACAGGGTTCGATTTCTTCTCTCAGATACACCATTCCATTGGGGTGTTCCAGGAGGAGTAAGTTGGGATAGGATCCCACACTCTTTCAGATGGTCATCAAACTCTAGGCTTAAATACTCACCACCTCGATCTGATCGAAGAGTTTTAATATTCTTACCTAGTTGGTTTTGTACTTCATGCTTGAATTCCTTGAACTTTTCAAAGGACTCAGATTTGTGTTTCATTAAATACACATAACCATATCTACTGAAATCATCAGTGAATGTGATGAAGTACTGAAAACCTCCTCTGGCTGGTATGTTCAGTGGTCCACATACATCAGTATGTATGAGGGCCAAAAGATCATTAGCTCTTTCACCTTTTCCTGTGAATGGAGACTTTGTCATCTTTCCAATTAAACAAGATCTGCATGTCTCATATGATTCATAATCAAAAGAGTCCAAGAGTCCATCTTTATGGAGTTTGGAAATGCGTTTCTCATTTATGTGGCCTAATCGACAATGCCAAAGGTAAGTTGGATTTAACTCGTTAGGTTTCATCCTTTTAGTATTAATGTTATATATAGGCATTTCGAGATCAAGGACATACAGTCCATTGCTCATTTGTGCGGTAGCATAGAATATATCATTCAAATAAATTGAGCAACAATTGTTCTTTATTATAAATGAAAAACCAAACTTGTCCAAACAAGAAATGGAAATAATATTCCTGCTAATTGCAGGTACATAATAGCAGTTCTCTAACTGAATTATTAAACCACTAGGTAAAGTTAATACATAAGTTCCTACGGCTAAAGCAGCAACCTTTGCTCCATTGCCAACTCGTAGGTCAACTTCACCTTTTGCCAAATCTCTACTTCTTTTTAGCCCCTGCACATTTGTACAAATGTGAGAACCGCATCCAGTATCTAATATCCATGATGCAGAAGTAGATAAATTTATTTCAATAACAAAAATACCTGAAGTTGAAGTCTCTACTCCATTCTTCGTATCTTCCAGGTACTTTGGGCAGTTTCTCTTCCAGTGTCCGGTCTTACCGCAATGGAAGCAGGTGCCTGCCTTTGCTATGCCTCCAGTAGGCTTCAAAGCAGCAACAGTGGGTCTGGGTTTGGCAACTTCCTTGCCTTTCCCTTTATCACCCTGCTTGGTGGGCCTTTTGTTCTGTCTCTTTCCATTTCTGATCATCAGAATGGATTTCCCTTTTGTCTTCAGATTCTGTTCAGCTGTTCTTAACATGCCTAGCAGTCCAGGAAGAGATTTATCCATATCATTCATATTGAAATTTAGGACAAATTGACTGAATCTATCTGGCAACGATTGCAAGATCAAATCAGTCGCAAGTTCCTTTCCGAGGGGAAAGCCCAACCTTTCAAGGTTTTCCACATACCCAATCATCTTGAGCACATGGGGACTTACAGGGGCTCCCTCAGCTAACTTGCTTTGAAAAAGGGCTTTTGAAACTTCAAACCTCTCATGCCTTGCTTGCTCTTGATAGAGCAACTTCAGGTGTTCGATCATATCGAACGCTGACATGTTCTCATGTTGCTTTTGCAATTCTGAGTTCATGGTAGCTAGCATGAGACAAGCAGTTTCATTGGCATCATCGACATGCTTCTTATAAGCATCTCTTTCTGCCTTAGGTGCAGAACTAGGAGGTTCCTCTTCAGGAACAGGAGTCTCCAAGACATACAGCTTTTTATCATGTTTGAGGACAATCCTCAGGTTTCGGTGCCAATCCAGAAAATTTGTCCCAGACAATTTTTCCTTGTCAAGGATTGATCGCAAGATGTTGTTAGAGGTGTTTGTTGTCATGGTTATCTACATAAGGATTAAGAAAATATTAGTATCATTGACATATTTAATTAGGCCTTTAATCAAATATGCTCCCACTATTTTACTCAAAACAAATGACCCTCATCATTTGATTCGGAAAATCCCGTTGGAAGATTTTCTAGTGGGTCGAGATCCATATTTCACTTCGTTCTAAGTCCGCGTAGGCGGATTACACAAAACTAGGTTATTTAGGTAGGAACTCCTTCCAGTTGTATCTCATACAACTCTCGAAAATTTCAGTTGGGTGAATAACTCCTTATTCCAATCCATCATATGGATTATTCCCAACTCTTGCTTCTAAAACATATATGATATTATTATAATTAAGTTTGACCCATTGTCTTAGCAGTTGGATATTACAATTATCCCATCGCACCTTACTAATATAGAACATGCACCTCGCTTTGGCGAAACCTACATTATCCGATACTAGTCTTGATGAGTGCTAAAACTTGGAAAGCAAACACATATAATATCATCATAATTTGTTTAGTTAAGTTTGACCCATTGTTTTAGCAGTTGGATATTACAATTATCCCATCGCACCTTACCAATATAGAACATGCACCTCGCTTTGGCGAAACCTACATTATTCGATACTAGTCTTGATGAGTGCTAAAACTTGGAAAGCATAAACTTAATATTTTAGTTTGAGGGAATTGCAATTGTTATGATCTCACCGGCTTGTTTATCATATAAATCGTCTCTCACATGCATCAACATACATTCACATGCATCAACATACATACACAATGAAACAGTTATGGCCCCTAGCGCAATTGTTCTCCCAAGCCAATGAGAGAACCTAAGCTAACCTAATAACGATCTAAGCTTCTCCAAGCAAGATCTTCAAGGTTGTCCTCCTTTAGTATTGAATTCTTCTCTAAGCTTTTCCAAGCAAGATCTTCAAGGTTGTCCTCCTTTGATCTTGAATTCTTCTCTTTCTTCATATCATTATTCTCCTTTGATATTGAATTCTTCTCTTTCTTCATATCATTACATTACAGAAGAAACTCGTTTTACATACGAGGGATTGAGATGAGAAAAGAAGTTACATTAAAAGATCAAAAGGAGAGGCACGACACGCAGGTCGTATTAAAAAAAAAACCCAAAACAAAATAAAGGAAGATTAAGGCCATAACTGATCACAACAAGGCAACAATAATAAACACATTATTATTATTATTAATCTTAATTCCTTTAATTAATTAAAACCAAATTAAATTTCGGCGACCGATCATACTACGCAGAGTTAGCCGGGGTTTCCGCTGCCCGGTCAGCGGACGCGTAGTCACAAAACAGGAACCCCAAAATTTTTGACTTTGGGAGTGTGACGACCGTCACAGGAGTGTGACGACCGTCACAGGCAATGTGAGTGTAACGACCGTCATGGGTGTGTTACGACCGTCACACATCTAGTTTGTTACGCCTGTTACGCTCGTCATACGAGCTTCACGCAGCCAAAGTAACAAACTTTGAAACAGTCCACACGCTCGTCACACGAGCTTCACGCAGCCAAAGTAACAAACTTTGAAACCGTCAACACGCTTTCCAAAAGCCCTAATTCATAACTCTTTGACGGCACAACCCTTGCGCCGTCACCAACCCTAATGCGCCAATTTCATACCGTCAAACACACCTCGATTGTTGATTCAGTATGATTGATCAACAGGTCATTGCTTCACCATACTAATGTCGGATTCCGAAGCAAATGACCATTGATCGCTCAAAGGAAAACAATCATTTAGTGTTCGAATGAATGAAACAGAAACAGTATATCACATATACCGTACTTTGCATTATGATTACTTATATCATATATAAGTTGATCGGTCTCAATTGTGTAACCTATGGACGATCGATGTATCGCTGCTTCACCATACTAATGTCGGATTCCGAAGCATAGTCAACATCAATCATCCAACTCGTACACTCATGATGCCAAATTTAATTGCCCGTTTAATTAATTGATTCATTCTGTCTTTTAATCATATTAATACAGAAATTAAACACCTATCCGATTCATGGTTTCGTAAGTGGCTCTGATACCACTGAAGGAGAATTGCGACCCAAAGCGCAGCGGAAATTAAAAAATTTCTCCTTTAGAGATCCTTACGAATGGTCATGATCAGTGATAGAATATTTACCTCTTGTGACGGTTGAACCTTTGGTGCAGATCTCTTGTGACGATCAAAACCTTTGATGCAAATCCACGAAGCGATCACGAACGTTGAACGATGACAACGTCTCTACTCAGTCCACACGAACGGGTTCCTTCAATCTCAGTGCTAGCTGGTACGAGTGAAGGCTTTGAGTGAGAGAGGGAGAGAGTGATAGAAAACGAAAATAATGCAACCGCAAAAATTTGCTTCTGCACAAGGGTTCTATTTATAGAACCACTTGTGTGGGCTTCAAGCTAAAAGCCCACTTAAGTGTATTTTGGCCCATATCTTATAATATGCCCAAAATCACTTAAGCCCATGGTACCTTACCATATTTCGTATTCTACTCAAGTACACCGTACCTTACGATGTTCCATAACTCACTTAAGGGCACCGTACCTTACAGTATTCCTTAATTACTCTATCTCTCATCAATCCGTCCTTTGTGTGTGACCCTGTAGGTTTTCGCGGCGTTGGCAATTATATCAAATCATGTATTTAACATAATAAACAGTGAGCGGTATCTAGCAACACATCACTGCTACCCAAGACACGAAAATGTCATGTGATCTGACAATTCCTTCTGTGATAATACTTATGTGTATAATTACCCTTTTGCCCTTATGTCTATATTGAACACAAGGTATAGACCGTGTCATCCTTGTCTAGTTCAATATTGGGCCCATAGACATTTATCCTGTTACGCAGGATGGGCAAATTCCATCTAGGACACTCATGTACCTCAGCATGCTTTGTGGAGTACCCATTAACTGTCTTTATGGTTATCCAGTTACGGACAACGTTGGATTAGCAATAAAGCACTCGACTCTACATCTAGGATCCATAGTGGTTTCAGGTCGAAGAGTGGAATACACTATTATCACCATGAGAATAACTTATGACACCTTGCATAACTTTCTATATAGTATTCTCATAGCGGGTCAATCCGGTATAAATATTACTCCTAATATTCATACCTATGTTTAAGACTTGATAACTCTTTATCCATGATCCATGAGATGTGATCATCAGTCTACAAACATAATAGTCTTAATGCTTTAATGTTATCCCACTTCACACTAAAGCTCGACTACGGATACTTTAAGAATAATGTCCTTATGTTTAATGTGACCTCATGATTAAGTCATACTTGATACATTAAACAGACTAACTATTCTAGGGACTTTATTAAACAAACGTAATAAAGAAAAAACCTTTTATTATTAATAAATAATTCGATACAAGCACCAAAAGTATTGGCCTCTAGGGCTTACACCAACAGATAAACTGTACAAAAATATGACATGATTAGATGATATGTAATTGGATAATTTTTTTTAAAATCAAATATAGAGTTATGTAGTAGTATTACATTGTCTGGTCCAATATGGTCTAATAGATTACCATAGACTACTACAACGTGTTTCAGACACCTGTTGTAGTTCATCCTTTTAACTGACCACCTAGATCGAAAAGATTTGAAAACTATTATTTACAGTTAGTTGTAGTATAAAGTCTAATAAAGTAGATGATAAAATTTTAAACTTACTTTGTTGCAAAGGGGAATATGAATGACTTTCCGTTTATCGGAGCGAGTGACGACATTCTTGACCAACCTCATGCTTGTAGCAAATAGGCGCATGAATAAAACGTACAAGTATTTTTTTTGACATTTTTACATAAAAAATGCACTATATAAATGGGACAAAACAGCTGAACCCCAACTATATGTGCTTACCTTATTTATGTTTTGTAACAACAGTAAATACATAATATTTACTATATTACCAGTACTTTCAGGAAATAAAAAATTATCAAATAGAATCATAATATAACATTGATCTTTAATTATCTTTCCATACTCGGTAGATTCTTCGGTTAATGTTATACTTGCATAATATTGTTTAAGATATTTTAAGTTAGTACCTTGACCCCTAGCTTGACCAGAAGTCTCTCCTGTAGTTGTGTTTTCACATAAAGGGGCACCCAATAATTCATTGCATATAGAGTTATATTGGTTAACTCTACCATTTATGGTCTTATCAATACGGGTACAATGATAAAGATTTATATATATATTACCACAACAACATCAACTGCCTCAATTCGTTGATCAGTCACAAGTGTTTTGTGAAACTGATGACGACGAACATGCTAAAGTCAATGTTGTTGATGAGGAAGAAGAAAAAGTCGATTTATTGGTTGATTCAATAGTGAATGATGAATAATGAGAGGATCCATTACCAGGTAGTCATGTATATTGTCCACCTCAACACATGACAAGCTTGAATTTGGGTGCAGATGAACCTTAGTCAGATATATTTTATAATCCTTATGTGCAAATTCAAGGATCATTGAAAGAAGGAGACGAATTTCGCATAAAAGAAGACCGTGTAAAAGCCATTACAAGGTATCACATGGAATTATCAGCTAATTACAGGGTTGATCGAGCTAATGCAACGAGGCATAAGATCTATTATCGAAATGAGTTATGCCTTTTTCGGTTGTCAGCTTCTTACCGGAAGAGGTGTGATTCTTGGGATATTGGTTCCATGGGTCCAGTTCACACATGCATGCTCACGAACCCAATGCAAGACCATCGCAAACTCAACTCTCAGTTAATATGCGATGAAATTTTGTTTGTCATTAGCGACAATCCTTCGTTAAAGGTGAGTACAATAATCTCGCATATTGTAACACAATACAATTATACTCCATCATACAAGAAGGCTTGGATAGCTAGGACAAGGGCAGTTGAAAAGTGTATGGCAATTGGGAGGAGTCATACAAATAACTTCCAAAATACTTGGTGGCTCTTAAACAGTATGCTCTAGGGACTATTGTCAATTTGGAAACGTTATCGGCATATACCCCAGACGGGACTCGTGCTATTGGAAATGGAATATTTCACTGACTCTTCTGGGCGTATCAACCATGTATCAAAGGTTTTGCTTTCTGTAAACCTATTATACAAATTGATGGTACATGATTGTACGGGAAATATAAAGGAATGTTATTGATGGCGGTGGCACAAGATGACAACAACAACATTTTTCCAATCGCATTTGCCCTAGTTGAAGGGGAGACTGATGAGGGATGGAGATTTTTCCTAAAAAATCTTCGATTGCATGTTACTCATCATCCTAACTTATGTTTAATCTCAGACCGACACTCTTTAATAGTGAGTTCCTACAAAAATATTGATAATGGATGGCAGGATCCTCCGTCGATGCATAACTACTGTATTAGACATATCGCTCAAAATTTTATGCGGGAGATCAAAGATAAAACGTTGCATCACTGAAGGTTGTCAACATAGGGTATGCATTAACGGAACCTTATTTCAAACACTACCGTGGAGACATCAGATTGTCAAACGCATATATAGTATGGTGGATTGACAGTATTCCATTGGAGAAGTGGACTATGACATACGACAATTGTCAACGTTAGGGCCACGTGACAATAAATCGTGTGGAATGAATGAACTCTGTCATCAAAGGCATCTGAAACCTACCTATAACCTCTTTAGTGAAAGCAACCTATTTCAGGCTAGGGCGCTGCTTGAGACCAGACATTCCAAATGGAGTTCAGTGTTACAATATGGGCGGTTGTTCAGTGATGCTTCAATGAAATTCATTAGACACGAAGTTGTCAAAGCTAACACACACGTGGTCACGGTATTTGACCATACTAAAGGTTGGTACAATGTTGTTTAGTCCATGGATCACAATGAAGGCATGCCGAGGGGACAATATAGAGTTGAACTAGATAGAGGTTGGTGCGACTACGGAAAGTTCCAAGCCTTTCGTATGCCCTACTCCCATGTTATAACGCCATGTTCAAAGGTTCGACGGGATCCATCTTACTTACTATCCGACGTTTACAAAGTCATAGGCCTTTCCAACGTTTACAAAATTAGCTTTTCAGTGGTGGCAAAAGAGGATTAGTGACCTCTATATCAATGGTAAATTCTCTGACACAATGAAGTAATGCAAAGAAAGAAAAAGGGTCGCCTAAACAACACTCATATTTTAACCGAAAAGGATACGGTGAACAAAATGGTTCGATTATGTAGTTCATGTCGTCAGCCCGGTCATAATCGTACTAACTGTCTCAGTGTTGGAAGAAGAACAACAAGATAATTTTAACTGTAACTCTTTTGCTTTATATTAAAAACAACATTTATTTCATATGATAACTTTGTGAGGAAATACCATCACAAACAAATACAACACATACAATACACAAGCAACACATAAACAACAACACAACAAACTACAACAAATAAAATACCATTACTATAACTATGCGATTACAATCATCAAAACAATTTTGAACATAGTATATATCATCCTGTGAACGTCTCTGTGAGTCTTAATATCCACTCATACACGAACTTCTCCATTTTGGTTGAACGTGGACTCAAGCCATTTAATTCTTCTAATCCTTTCACCCTCTATAATTTCTCCATCTAACCAACGATTTAACGTCTGATTAAGACGTTCGAACGGTTCTATATTCCAAAGTCGAATCTTTATCGAAGGTTGCAATTCTGAAAAGATTAAATCGGCATTTCTCTTATGAATGTATTTAGACATGGTTAAAGAAAACAAAATTGAAGGAGAATGAAGAAATTGAAGGAAAATGGAATGAGGGCAAGAAGTTCTATGAAAAAACATGGGAGATGCGCAGGGTATTTATAGATGAACACGTGCATGCATGCACCAATGACCCATATGCCACACACACATAACACATGCATGCGCCAATGCATGTGGCACACACACAAGTAAACATGCATGCACCAATGCATGTGGCGCCTACATGTATTGGATTTGCAAGCATGCACCAAGGCTAAAGGCGTCTTCTTTGAAGGTTAATAAAATGTGCCAGTTCAATTGGCGCATCAGTAGGGAAAAGTGGTTATTTTGGTAATTTTTTGAAATATTGGTTATTTTGGAATTTAATTTGAAAAAAGTGTTTATTTAAAAATATAATTGATGTGTTGTTAATTTTAATTTTTACAATATTCCATATTTCATTGTTGAGTTCTTCAATTAAACTCATTAACTAGATATTTTTGCAGAAACTCAAAAGTATTGATATGTAGTTTGCTTCAAAAGATGAGAATATTATTATTGTTTTCTTCCATGAGCACAAATATATTGGTACTCCTTGATCGCGACTTTGGTAAGTCTGTGTGAATCGTGACTGCAAGTGCACAGTCCTATCGCGTAGTTTTAAAGATTATCGAACCCACAAGGACTAATAATCGAACGTATCGTGATCTAATGTTACTATGTAAATCTAAGGCGAATGATTGTTCTAAAGATTGGAGGGATGAAGAGAATTAACTATAATGTAAATAGAATAAAGATGAAGATATAAGATATAGGGGATATCGGTATGTAATACATCAAACCTCGGGGATTCGATAGATAGTTGGTGTAATCTTATTGGTTAAAATATTCTTCAGTAGAAATTATTTATAGAAAGGACTTAGCCTCGCACTCTCGTTTTATTGACTTTGACCATACTCCTAAACCAAAATGCTTGGCTCTCGCGGTCTCATTTTGAATTTAAAAGTACTTTTTGATTATAGATAAAGTCTAATTAATCCTAAAGCGCTCTCGTTGTATTTAGGATCAATGCTTTGTTTCAGCTATCTGATTAAAATCTCAAACTCTCGTTCTTGTTGACCGCAACCTTAGTTTGTTTTGTACTCTCGTACGAAAAACAGTTTGATTAAATTAAGAAACTAAAACCGGAAAAATAAGTTTTAATAAAAACTAACACCAATTATTTATTGAATCCCGTCATTTCGACGGTCTTTACATACCGATACCTAAGGTTTAGCCAGACATATATTCGGTGACAGACATGGCAATTGGGGAATTAAACATACAGTAAGGCATAAATAAATAAAACAGTAAACAATAATAAACCTAGATTGCAATTTAAGAACTGAAATTGAATCTTGAATCTTCGATTAAATAATTCCGGCAGGCTTTAGCAATGAATACCTCTTACAATTGAATCCTAAATGCGTGAAAAATAATAAACCGTAATAGTCCCCAATGTGGAGAAACTATTACTTTTACAATGGTAAGAATCTTCCTAGAAAACTAAAAGAAAAATAGTGCTGAAAATAATTAATTATAAACTAAAAACTGGAAGAAGAGAGAGAGTTGTGCGAGTCTGAATGGTCCCCTTTTTATATCCTTTTCACATTCCTGATTTGTAGCAAGAGTAGTGGAAATCGTGGATAAAAGGGTGGAGAAAAAGTAGGAAAATTAGGGAGACTCGGTTGTGGTGGTTGCCACAATCCTAATTCCATGATGAGTGGCGAGCGCCACTCTTGTAGTAACCGCCCACCACTTTTCAAGGGTTGGTGGCGGGCGCCGCCTTCATTTTGGCCCAATGTGATGGGCCCCACATCCTTTGAGTAATGGGCGCCACAAGCCCATTTGTTTTGGTGGCCAATTATCCCATTGGAAGCCTCATTTTCTTCTCTTTTCTTGCCTTTTTCTTTCCTTTTTGATATTTTCATTTTTCTTGCGGTAAATCTTTTAGTCGATGAATACCTGCAAATAAACATAAAATATTATGTAATAAATAGTGTTAATCGAGTAAAAAGTAGTGCATATAGGGCCAACAATACAATACGATGCGTTTTCACGTTATCAAACTCCCCCATACTTAAACCTTTGCTTGTCCTCAAGCAAATGCCGCATACATGAAAAAGTTTTATAAAGTATTTGCAGCATACATTATAAAGACTCGTGGAAAACACAGTTGCATTCAGATACTCATTCTAGTCTATAAACTTTACTTTGGTTCAAATTTGTATCAATAGGTACTCACTTCCATAATAAGGGTATCGTTAGAACACAAAGTCACAATGTAGCAAGCATAAGTCTCCCTCCTATACAAACTAATCTGAATCATGTTATCATGCATAAGCCTACCTTACTAAACCTTCTTTTTATCCTTTTTCATTCTGGCGCAATCACATTAAGTTTGTTATCCTTTCACATTCATAGCAAGATAGTATGTTAGTGACTATGATCTCATCATTATTTATTTCTTTCTTTTTTGCAATTTGACTCAAATAACATTTGAAGATGGTTGTATCGTTGGGCTAAATGACCGGGTGAGGGTCACCTAACTTAGAGGGAACAACGTTTTTCATACATTTTGTAGTTTCATGCTCATTGACATGTCAATGTCTTTGGCATGATGCGGGAGCAGGGTTAGCTTGGAGAATTTTTCTTCGAGTCTTAGGACTCTGGCTATGGAGGTTATTAAACCTCCAAAAATAATCGGGCCTCGCTTCGCATTGACAATGGTCTGCATATGAGTTAGCATAAACGGGACGATATTCACCTTTTGTGGCAAAAATGTGGCGAACAAATAGAAAAGTTCTTTTTCGTTCACCTTGTTCGAGTTTGCTCGGCCAAAAATGGTGCATGCCAATATTTGGCGGAAATATCGAATAGTCGGATTTTAAATTAAAGTGGTTATGTTTCCCTTAAAACTATGGGTTATTGTACCGGTTATTACCCTCCAAAATGGTTGGAAGGCGCGTTGCCAACCCTCAGTATCTGGGACCTCACTTACTACACCATCCCCATGGGGAAAATGTAACAGGTCCGCTAATTGGGAAAATGTAAGGGCGTATTCGACGTTAAATAAGCGAAACTGGACAGTCCCACTAGAGCAGTTTGTGTTGGGTGTGGGACTAAAGATTAACGAGCTTAGGAATTCTAATGTTAGTTGAGCATAGACAAGGTATTTGAAAGATAGAAAATAATTCAAGTTTAAAATATCGAGCATATAGTTAACACTATCTTGAATTCCTCAGGCATATAAACAGTGTTCATCGGCATACCTTGTCGATTCGATCTTTCTGGCGCTTAGAGACGTGTACGTCTCCTTTTGTAATTCGCTCGGCTCGCCGTTTCTGAACACTATTTCGTATTCCCTCATCTGTGCCATAATGGATTTCACACTCTTTGTGTAATATAGTGAGAATAGAGCAAGAGAGGAGAGAAATATGTAAATGAGAGTTGTGGTTTGTTGAGATAATGTTGGTGGTTTATATAGAGGTGGGGGTGGTTGGAAAATTAATTGGTATTTAAATAGTATTTACGGTATTCAATGCCTTGGTCGAAGAGTTTTTTAAAATGGGGTCAATGGCTTTAAGCATTCTCTGCATGCAAGGAACATCACAATAAAGGTGATTTGAATGGTTCAAGATACACAGCCTGCACGTGTAGGTTTGTATAGTGGCCTGCGCCACTTTTGGTGTGTGTGGCGGGCGCCACTAGGGCCCTGTGGCGGGCTCCACAACCCTCACATGGGCGCCACAACTGTGTGTGGAAGGCGCCACATGCAGTGTGGTTTCCCATGTGTGTGCTTTTATTTTGCTTTTACCATGCAATTTTTAATTTACCAATCATATAGTGTATGGGAATAGTAAACATGAAACATTGGAATTGAATTTAATCGCAAAATTGACGAATGAAAGAATCAGGTATACGGGAAAAGATGAAATAATCGGTCTATTGGAATAAAAGGTAATAACGTAATTAAATAAAGTCCAATATGTAAAAGTAGATAACAATAAAATCCCAACAAGAAAATAAAATAAAATAAAAGTCAGTAAATCGGTAACACTATAATAAATTAGCCATTATGGCGACAGATGGTAGGAGGGGTGAACGAGTAGAAATGCTGGTAAATGTGATCCAGGTTCTCTGTCACTACATCCATAAAGCCATGGAATTCCACGCGGAGGGTGCTCAACTCTTCTCTCAGATTGGCGACATCTGTCTAAACAGCTTCGATGGCAGCATCATGATCGGTAAGAGGTGCAACAGGTATAATAGGAGCATGTGATTCAGCATTAGAGAGATAATTGTCATAGTGGTCGTAGATTTGGGATGTCTCTGGTGGAGAGGGTGGTGCATCTGGTGGTTCATCTAAATCATAGAGCCAATTGTTCATATCATATACACTCGTCCTAGGGTCTGGCAGGGTAAATAGGTGTACTACTTCGCGGTTGATTAGAAACTCAAATACGTCTAGACCTAGGTTCCTAATGATACCGGTGTTAAAGCAAAAGTCAATATTCATTGGTCGTATTCCACCAAAAGGGGTGAGCCTAATAAGTGGTTGTCTCAGTCCGATGACATTTGCTATCATGGTCACTAAGCCTCCCACTAAAATTGGTCTAAAGTCCTCTTGTGTCATACGGTACATATTAGTTATCATAAATGTAACATCGTTAACAAGTCGGGCCTTTGATGCACAGTACATTATGAAGAGTTCGTCTTTGGACATAAAAGTTTTGTTATGTTCCTTTCCAAACAAGGTATGAGCTAGGATCTTATGGAAGTAACAAATCGCAGGGTTATGGATATTCTCTGAATGCATAAGTTCTGGCTCGGGATGTCGTTTCCTGTGATGCTACCCCAAAAGAGATCTAATTGATGGTCTACTAGCCTGTCTTCCTGGGTGATGGTAAAGGTATCAGGTCCATAAGGGCATTCTAGAAGTTCAACCATTTCTCTATGGGTGTAGCGGTAATCCATACCAAACAACCTAAAGGTGATTAGGCCTTTGTTAAGTCCAATACCATGGTTTGGAAGGTGCACTAGGGAGCTTAAGAATTCTAAGGTCAACCTACTGTAGGAACTAAATTTTCTCTTCATAACAAAGGTGTCCCAGCCTAGTTGATTAATTAGGAATGTAACACTATCTCTTATACCTAACTTGGTTATGGAGCGTCCATCTAGGTACAAGGTTAGTGTCATTTCTCTCTGAGCTAGAGCCTCAAACGTCTCTTTTGAGCTCTGTCTCTGAAGACTATATCTATGTAATCTACTTGTTGCATTGTGATAGTCAGTAGCTAGATAAAATCAAGTAGAATATAGCATTACGTTAGTAATGGTCAATAATACAGAAATGCACTGATTAACTTTATGAGAAATAAATAAAGAAGAAAACAAATAAATGAAGATTAAGCAATAGTAGTAATTATAAATTTATGAAAAATTAAATGGTTAAAGACAGAGTGTGGGTTGTCTCCCACCAAGCGTTTTATTTATTGTCGTAAGCTCGACAGAAATAGGATAGGTGTTATTCTTTCGAATGAGCCTGAGGCTCTGCAAGCTTAAGATTTGCAATGAAATCATTGTTATCACTGTTGTGGTAATGTTTCAAATGTTGGCCATTTACTACGAATGGTTCACTTGTTTTTCCTTTTATCTCTATTGCTCCATTCAGAAAGATATTGGTAATTTCGAAGGGACTGAACCATTTAGAACGAAGTTTTTTGGGAAAGAGTTTGAGGCGGGAGTTAAACAGGAGTACTTTGTCGCCTTGGTTAAACTTTTTCCTTAATATGCGATTGTCGTGCCATTTTTTTGTTCTTTCTTTATAGATTCGGGCATTCTCATACGCATCTAGCCTAAGTTTTTATAGTTCGTGGATATCTAATATTCTTTTCTCGCCTGCGGCAGTATAATTGAGATTAAGGGTCTTAATGGCCCAATATGCTTTATGTTATAATTCTACCGGAAGATGACATGATTTTCCATAAACTAGCTTAAAAGGTGTGGTTCCTATTGGGGTCTTATAAGCTGTCATATATGCCCACATGGCTTCTGGTAATTTTGAGGATCAATCTTTCCTAAAGGTGGCAACTGTCTTTTCTAAGATTTGTTTAATTTCTCGGTTCGAGACTTCTACTTGCCCACTCGTCTGTGGATGGTAGGGTGTTGCTACGTAGTGCTGGACTCCACATTTCAGTAATAGCTTTTCAAAAATCCTTGAAATAAAATGGGAGCCACCATCACTGATGACAAGTCTCGGCACTCCGAATCTAGGGAAGATTATTCGCTTAAAGAGTCTAATTACCACTCGTGTGTCATTTGTTGGAGAGGCTATGGCCTCAATCCATTTTGATACGTAATCGATCGCAACAAGGATATACTTGTTACCAAAATAGGATGGGAAAGGTCATATAAAATCGATTCCCCAAGCATCAAAGACTTCTACTTCCAAAATGCCTTTAAGCGGCATCTCATCGCGTCTAGATATGTTGCCAGTACGTTGACACCGGTCGCAATTTGTGATCACGATATGGACATCTTTCCACATAGTATGCCAAAAGAGGCCGGCTTGCAAGATCTTAGTGCAAGTTTTCGAGGTGCTTGCATGTCCTCCATAGGGAGCAGAATGATAATGGGAAATTACGTTTTCTACCTCATCTTCTGGGACACATCGACGAAAAATGTCGTCAGCGCCTCTCTTGAAAAGTAGATGCTCATCCTAATAGTAGTGTTTAAGATCGTGGAAGAATTTTTTCTTTTGTTGGTAGGTCAAGTCTGGCGGAAGTACCCTAACTGCTAAGTAGTTGACGAAGTCAGCGTACCATGGTAGTGTGGTTTGGGTGTAAATTGCTTCTACTACCTCATTTGTTTTAGTATCCTTACGGGTTAACACATATTTAGTTGTACTGTTTTCCAATTGGGTTATGAGTCTTTCGTACGGAAAGTCATCATTTATAGGCACTCGTTCAGGTTCAATACCTTCCATTCTTGACAAGTGATTGGCCACGACATTTTTCGTGCCTCTTTTATCCTTGATTTCTAGGTCAAACTCTTGTAATAGTAAGATCCACCTTATGAGTCTTGGTTTGGCGTCTTTTTTATTTAACAAGTACCTAATTGCATCATGATCGGTATAGATAATTATCTTTGCTCCTACTAGGTAGGAATGGAATTTATCTAGAGCGAACACTACGACTAAAAGTTCCTTTTCTATGGTGGCATAGTTCATCTGTGCAGGGTCTAGGGTTCTACTTGCATAGTATATTGCATGAAGTTTCTTGTCCCTTCTTTGTCCTAAGACTGCGCCTACAACATAGTCACTAGCATCACACATGATTTCAAAAGGTAATCTCTAATCATACGGTTGCATGATAGGTGCGGTAATAAGAGTTGTTTTCAGTTGTTCAAACGCCGCTAGGCATTTGTCGTCAAAGATGAATTATGCGTCTTTCATCAATAGACCAGTCAGTGGTTTTGTGATTTTTGAGAAATCTTTAATGAATCGCCTGTAGAAATCGGCATGTCCTAAGAAGCTTCGTATTTCTCTTACGGTTTTCAAAGGCTGGAAGTTTTCTATAACTTTTATTTTGGCCTTGTCGACTTCAATCCCTTTGTCGGATACTATGTGTCTGAGCACGATTCCTTGTCGGACCATGAAATGGCATTTTTCCCAGTTTAGCACTAGGTTTGTTTTACGCATCTTTCGAGGATGAATCCCCGGTCAAACTTTTCGCTTTTCCTTGATTTCCATGGCCACTTATCAATCCATCTCTCATATCCATCACCTTTTCTTCTTTTTCTTCTGCGAGGTGGTTTATCCTTCTGAACTTGTGGTGGTGGTTTTGGCTCTATCCTGAGAGCTAGCTTTCCAGGTTTAGGTTCAATTTTTGCATCCACCACCTCAAAGTCTGGTTTTCCCCTTTTAATACTAATGAGTTCCCTAGTTTCACGGTCTTCTAGTTTTCTCTTCTTGTTCATGATCTCAAATAAAGGTGCATTGGTGTGGACATTTTCCGATAGCTCCTCATACCTTTCGGATTTGGGGTCTACCATAACTTCCACATACCTTCGCGGGAAAGAAATTGGTGATTTATAGGGAGGAGGAACAACACATAGTTCATCCTTCTCTACCTCTTTGATAACCTCCCTCTCGGGTGGTGTCGATGGATCTTTCTTAATCTCTACTATTTTCTCACCTGAATCCTCCTCACTATCACTTTCCTTAGGATTTTCGGTAGATTCTTCACTGGTGATTGTTACAACATCCGCATGTTTCTCAGGGAATGGTCCTAGAGGTGTCTGCGTAAGCAGGGAGATTTGAGTCTCTAATGCCTCGTTGTGAGTGACAAGGGACTCGACCACAGTGTTCAGTTGCGTAAGGGTTTCATTGGTATAGAGAATTTGTTTTCTAAATTCTTCATTCTGAAGAGTTTGTGTAACCACAAAGCGTTACATCATAGATTCTATCCTAGAGTGAGTTTGTGTCTCAATGAAATCCTCCATTAATATTTCCAGGTTGGATTTATAGGAATCTTGCGATTCCTCAAAATACTGGGAGTGATAATCGTAGAGAAAAATGGGGTGATACATAATAATAGAGAAAAAAGTGCCTTAGTCTATACTGGGCAACATTGAAGTTACGATATCGACTAAATTAGTCCCCGACAACGGTGCCAAAAACTTGATCGCGACTTTGGTAAGTCTATGTGAATCGTGACTGCAAGTGCACTGTCCTATCGCGTAGTTTTAAAGATTTTCGAACCCACAAGGACTAATAATCGAACGTATCATGGTCTAATGTTACTATGTAAATCTAAGGCGAATGATTGTTCTAAAGATTGAAGGGATGAAGAGAATTAACTATAATGTAAATAGAATAAAGACGAAGATATAAGATCTAGGGGATATCAATATGTAATACATCAAACCTCGGGGATTCGATAGATAGTTGGTGTAATCTTATTGGTTAAAATATTCTTTAGTAGAAATTATTTATATAAAGGACTTAGCCTCACACTCTCGTTTTATTGACTCTGACCATACTCCTAAACCATAATGCTTGGCTCTCGCGGTCTCATTTTGAATTTAAAAGTATTTTTTGAATATAGATAAAGTCTAATTAATCCTAAAGCACTCTCGCTGTATTTAGGATCAATGCCTAGTTTCAGCTATTTGGTTAAAATCTCAAACTCTCGTTCTCGTTGACCGTAACCTTAATTTGTTTTGTACTCTTATACGAAAAACAGTTTGATTAAATTAAGAAACTAAAACCAGAAAAAAAAAGTTTTAATAAAAACTAACACCCATTATTTATTGAATCCCGTCATTTCGACGGTCTTTACATACTGATACCTAAGGTTTAACCGGACATAGATCCGGTGACAGACATGGCAATTGGGGAATTAAACATACAGTAAGGCATAAATAAATAAAACAGTAAACAATAATAAACCTGGATTGCAATTTAAGAACTGGAATTGAATCTTGAATCTTTGATTAAATAATTTCGGCAGGCTTTGGCAATGAATACCCCTTACAATTGAATCTCAAATGTGTGAAAAATAATAAACCGTAATAGTCCCCGATATGGAGAAACTATCACTTTTACAATGGTAAGAAACTTCCTAGAAAACTAAAAGAAAAATAGTGCTGAAAATAATTAAGCGTAAACTAAAAACTGGAAGAAGAGAGAGAGAGTTGTGCGAGTCTGAATGGTCCCCTTTTTATATCCTTTTCACATTCCCTATTTGTAGCAAGAGTAGTGGAAACCATGGCTAAAAGAGTGGAGAAAAAGTAGGAAAAATGGGGAGACTCGGTTGTGGCAGTTGCCACAACCCTAATTCCATGATGAGTGGCGAACGCCACTCTTGTAGTAACTGCCCACCACTTTTCAAGGGTTGGTCGGGGGTGTCACCTTCCTTTTGGCCCAACGTGGCGGGCGCCACATCCTTTGGGTAATGGGCGCCACAAGCCTATTTGCTTTGGTGGCCCATTATCCCATTGGAAGTCTCATTTTCTTCTCTTTTCTTGCCTTTTTCTTTCCTTTTTGCTATTTTCCATTTTTCTTACGGTAAACCTTTTAGTCGATGAATACTTGCAAATAAACATAAAATATTGTGTAATAAATAGTGTTAATCGAGTAAAAAGCAGTGCATATAGGGCCAAAAATACGATATGTTTTCGCGTTATCACTCCTTCAACTAGAAAGATGTATCCAAGTAACATGCATTTTTTTCCCGTCAACTATTAGAAATATAATGTCAATCTTAATTGTGTCTTTGATGTATCTCAATACTCTTTTGGTGTTGATAAGTGATATGATTTTGGCCTCTCGATGAATTTATTCACAATACGTACACTATATGCTAAGTTTGGTGTTGTGCTGCAAATATATCTCCATGATCCAATGAGTCTAACATGCTATGTATTGGTGTAAGTCCTAGAGGCTAGTGATTTTTTTAGAACTTAGTATTTATATCAAATTGTCTAATATAATAAGGCTTTATTTACTATGTTGGTTTTTTCAAGGTAATAAAGTCCCTATAACCGTTAATTTGTTTGATGAAGCATTGGGTGTGACATGATTGTGAGATCGTATTAAATAATGTGACAATATTCTTAAAGTATTAATAGTCTGGCTTTATTATGAAGTTGGATAACATTAAAAGCATTGAGAATGTTATATGGATATATTGATTATCACATCTCACCGATCATAGATAAATAGTCATTAAGTCTTCACATAGATATATACATATTACAATTAATATATATATATATATATATATATATATATATATATATATATATATATATATATATATATATATATATATATATATATATATATATATATATATATATATATATATATATACATACTAGATTGACCCACCATGAAAATACTACATAGAATATTATGCAGATGTCATAAGTTATTCTGAAAGTGATAATGGTGTATACTACTATTCAACCTGAAACCACCATGTACCTTAGATGTGGAGTTGAGTATTTTATTATCGATTAAATGGTGTCCATAACATGAAGACCCTAAAGATGGTTGATGGGTACTCCAAAAATCACGTTGAGGGACATCAATAACCCATGTGGAATTTGTTCATCTTATGTAAGTGGATAAATATCTAAGAGCTCAATATTGTATTGTGTAAGAGTGACATGGTTTATGTCTTGTGCTCAATGCAGACATGATAGAAAAAAGATAATTATACACATAATCATTATCACATAATTACCTTGTTATATGATATGACACTTTTGTGACTTAGGTAGCAGTTATGCGTTGCTAGATACCACTCACTATTTACTATATTAAATGTGTGACTTGATATAATTGTAAACGTCACGAGAACCTATAGGGTCGCACACACAAGGAAAAATTGGTGGTAGAAAATAAATAAGTGAAACTTATTCTATTATGCGGACTTATAATGCACTAGTGTTAATTGGAGAAACGTGATACATCGTAAGGTGTGGTGTACTTAAATGCAATATGGAACATTGTATGGTACGATGTATTTAAGTGAAATAAGGAATGATCATGCTCTTACTAACCTTTTTATAGACACAAGGTTTGTCTTATTTTTTAATGAATATATATTTTTTAGTGTTTCATCAAAAAAAAGATTTTAACTTCTTGAAGGTTGCTTCAACCCATAGATTAATCATTGTAATTTACATCTTTTTTTGGCTTCTTTTGATACCTCAAATCCTTCGGTTGTGCCATGTTCACACCCTAAAGAAGATTCTCATTAAAGAAAGCAACCATGACATCCATCTACCATATTTCATAATCACCATATATAACAATAGCCTGTACAATATGAACAGATTTGAGTATTGCAACTAGAGAAAATGTTTCATCATAGTCTACATCATGAATTTGCTTGTAGCGATTATCAACTAGTCGTGCCTTATATGTAGTTGTCAAAATGGGCTACCCGGATCTAAACGGGTCGGCCCTGATGGGCCTCGGGATTTTTAGGGTTAAGCCAAAAAAGTCGTGTTGTAATATGGGTTCAAGAATTACTACCCGGGTCCGACCTTAGATCGACTTCGGGCTACCCGGTCCTAAACGGGTCTTTTATCAATAAAAAAAACTCTATAATATTTATTATAAATGAAATTAAAAATTATATTATTTTAAACATAACACAATTTTAAGTACTATATTATCTTTTAAAAATATTATAATGTGTTTAAAATACAACATATTTTTAAATTGTATAAAATAATACTCGAATATATAACATAAGAGAAATTAATAGAATACTAGGAAAGCGTGTTAATTTTACTAATGTATAAGATTTAAAATAGAAAGATTGAATAGAATATAGATAAAATTTAGTGAGGTGAAAAAAATCAATGTGTTATTTGGGAGTAAGACAATATAAGTATTATATATATTTTTCTAAACTTATAGCTATGTGGGCCTAATGGGATACCCATGGCCCATATGGGCTAGCCCTAATGGGTAGCAGGATTTTTAGGGCTGGGCTAAAAAAGCCCTGAAAAATATGGGCTCTAATTCTAAGGCCCGAGCTCTATGATTTTTCAGGCCGAGCAGGTCGGCCCATATGGGCTAGCCCATTTTGTCAACTCTACTTATATGTATGCACTTTACTATCCACGTGAGTTTTCTTTTTGAAGATTTACTTGCATCCTATAGGATTAACTTCTACACGAGGCTCTACCAAGGTCCAAACCCGATTTGTGTACATGGAATCCATTTCATATTTCATGACCTCTAGCCACTTCTCAACTCACAACAAGTGATGGCCTCTTAGTAGGTCACTACACTAACTCTTGTTGATCTATGAGAAATGCATCACCTTGATGATTTATGAGATAACCATAACTCTCATTATGATTATGCATCATGTTTTACCTACAATGGTCTTGTTCTACTTAAGCATGTTTTTTCTTCACAATTGTTTATGTTTCCTGCTCGTGTTCCTCCATAAGTGTGCCACTACTTTACTATTCTTGAATTTGTTCGAGATCTACTCTTTCACGAGGCATACATTAAGAAATAATCCCATATTATTTCATATGGTCATCAAATTTTTGGCTTAAATATTCATCAGCTATACATGATCGAAGGGTTTTAATATTCTTGCCTAATTGGTTTTGTACGTCATTTTTTAATTCTTTTAACTTTTCAAAGGATTCAAATTTATGTTTCAATAAACACACGTAACCATATATATTGTAATAATTAGTAAATATGATGAAGTATTTAAAACCTCATATGCTTAATGTGTTTAGTGGTCCACATACATCAGTATGTATGAGTACTAATAACTCACTATGTGTGAGGTATTATAGCCCTTAACGCTTGATTTTATTTTGTTATTAAGTAAGTTTGTTAGGATAACTTAGGTTCTTTTTGTTGTTTTAATTAGATTTATGAATAACACAATAAGTGTTTTTTGTGAGTTTTTATTTATTTTCATATGTGTAGAAATGTTTTTTGATAAATTCTGGTACGACAGAAATAGAGCATCACTTTAATCTCAAATTTTAGCTAAGTGTCAAATGCAAAGAAGGTTACAATGAGTGGATGTCTGTGGAAATAAGGAATGTGTGACTAATTAGAAGATTGGAATGTAAATGAGGTGAAAACAATAATGGATAAGATCAAGCACTAAATGACAAAGTCTGTAAAAGTTGTACAATGCAGAAGGGTGTGTGTTGTGTCTGGCTGCGCAGCAGACCTACCACAAGACGTGTTATCTCTTGCAGGATGGAAAAGTGTACTACCTATAGCTCATTAAAATGTGAAGAAAATGAATATGATGTGATTAATGGGACAAAACCAATCGATATACACAGGGCCCATTATCCAATGACAAGATAAAATCCTGAAAGTTATAGGGTACAAGAGGAGTCTCTTGGGTGAAATGAAGGAATTTCATAAGTTGAAACACTTGAGAAACACACTGAATGATGATCCCGTTAAAGAATAAGAATAATAATAAAAAGAAAAATAAGAATATGAAGAAGAAGGTTTAACCATAACGAATAGTTCCTTCTTTCTATACTTCATTGAATAAGTGTTGAGCTTCCTGGCGTGACAGAACTCACCTCATATTGACTGAAAGATTGCAAGGAGTATATTGTTATGATTATGTCTACATTTTCTTTTCACTTGTGTTTAAAAATGTTGAATATAAGAACTTGTATTCTTGTATGTCTCTTGCTCATTATGAGTTAATCTCTTTATGTTAAGCAATGTGAAGTTTAATGAAAACTAGTATTTTATGTTAACTTTGTGATATTTGAAGTGATATATTTTGATATGTGCACTGATGTTATAAATCTTTTTTTCTTTCATTTGTCACCTTAAAAATAGGTTAAAGTTGGTTAAGGGTTGAAAAATACATCAACCAACAGATTTCATAAGCAAATATGGTTGAAAATAGTAGGATAGACATATTATATAGATTAGTCACTTTGGAGATAAAGGACTACGACCATAGGGGAAATCAGAAGATGAAAAAAGACATGTTTAATATTATTGCGAGACCTCGAGAGTTATTCACTAGACTCACAACATATGCCTAAATGTTATAGACATACATCATTAGACCACCTTTTGCCTCATCTATCACGATAGATCTCATTAGACATACGCAACATATGAGCTTCATTCGATGGATCATTTCCCAACATGCCTCCTACTATAAATTTATCATTTTTATCTTCACTTATATCTTATTGTGTTTCAACCTAAATCTGCGATAAACCATTATTGTTGTTACCTCCTTGCTCATAACATTTCAAAAGTTTTTGAATAAAGAATACATTTAAATCATCACAATCTCAGTGGGATCGACGCTCTTACTTTTACATCATTTGCTACTATTTGACTATGTATATTTGCATATAATAATAGTTCACGCATCAAGTTTTTGGTGCCAATGTTAGGGGTTGTATTGATAACACTTTGATTATTTGAAAAAAGTTGTGAAAAGTACATTAGAGTTTTTAACATTTTTTGTCTTTTGGTGACATGACTGGTGTATATATGTTGCATGCACAAGTTGCTGACTCCAGCATACAAAGGAGATCCTCAGCCCGAGAGAACACTCAAATTACTAAGGAAATTTCAAGCTACTGCTCACTTACCAAGAAGTCTTCCACCAACTCTTATTTTTGGTAACTTTGAGGATACTTTGACGAAATACCACTAGAAGAGGAAGGAGTCATGGAAGAAAATGACATTACTGGATTACCAATGATAGAGCATGAAACATAAGGGATTATGTTATGTTTGACCTCAAAACCATGAATATTGGGATTATAAGACTAGAGATCACATTGGAATAATTTGAATTCAAACCTATGATGTTTCAAATGTTGTAAGCAATAGGCCAATATTCAGGAGATGCTAGTGAAGATCCACATTTGCATTTGAGGCAATTCTTCGAATTAGATAACAACTTTAAAATACATGGAATTATTGATGATGCTTTCAGACTCAAGTTGTTTCCATACTCTATAAGGGATAAAGTTGATGGGTCACCATTTTCATTGTGTTTTCATTACTTATCCGCAAAGAAACCAAGGATTTTGAGACACTGTGCAAGCATTATGGTACCTTTAAAATCAATCTTAATTCCAGTAAGATATTTTAGCATATTTATTAATTGTCATTTTTATTTAATGTTTTCGCGATTTCATGCAGAGGTTGTCTATGTTTTTGTCCTCCAGGTCCAGGTAGAAGAGCCAAGGGATTCAAGGCAAGACAGTGAGAACATTCGAAAAGCAAAGAAAGGAAAGGACTCGGTACAGGAGGCCTGACACGGGCCATGTCATGCAGAAGATAGAACAATAATGAATGAAACAAAGGTAAAAGCCTGACACGGCCCGTGTCAGGTTAGCAGGAGGCCATGTTGCAGGATCTTGGGCGTGTCAGGCTGGACACTGAGCTGACACGACCACTCGTGTCAGCTTACACGGGCCGTGTCAGCCCAGGCGCAAATTTTTCCCGTTTTTGGGCTTTTTATCAGGCTTGAGCTGCAAGGATGTTTTGGAGATTTCTACCTTTTGCCTAGGGATTTTTCACTATATTATGAGAGTTTCTGCCAAAGAAAAAATCATCTTGGAAGGAGGCAAACAAAACATTGTCAAACAAGCAAGGATTATAGAGATCAAGGAATTCGGAGAGCAGAAGGTTTTCATGAGCGGAAGCGATTGAATATCCAAGTCATCCAATTACTTGTAATGTGTATTTTTTTATCCTGAATTTGTTTTGAACAATATGAGTAGCTAAACCCCCCAATACTAGGGGGTGCCCCTAATTTAGAATTGTAATGAATATGAGTTTACGATTGCATTTATAATATTGTTTTCACGGTAATCTTTTGACATGTTTAATGCTTTCTCTTTCGGACCAATCGAGACTGTTGTACGGTTATCAATAAGGTTGGACCGCCATTGATAATGTTTTCATTAGATTAACTTGCAGTAGTTATCACCTAGGACTAGGGATACCCTGTATGAATCATAGCATTCTTGATATACTAAAATCTTAACTTCACCCTAATTTCCTATGGACATAGAAATTAGGGTAGAATGATTAAAGGTTTTCTCACCAAGGATTTGGGAGAAAATACCCTTGAGAACTGGTAGTAATTGATATTTGTTGATGCAATAGTGACTCAGAGTTGTTAAAGGGATAAATCTTACACCTTCCTTGACGTTTTTGTCTCATACCTTACAAACCCTTATTCTTACAAGATTATTTTCTTGTGTCTTTATTTTTAGATTTGAATCTAAAAACCCTAACTTTAGTTTTTGTTTAATTGAATGATGAATTGAAATCAATATTAACTTGAAGTCCTTGAGATTGACATTCGTGGAATTTCCCATTTATTACTATAACATGCAAAATAATACACTTGTTATTTTGTCGATCAAGTTTTTGGCGCCGTTGTCGGGGACTGCCAAAATATATAGTTTATTTTTATAGTTCAATTAAAATTTTGTTGGTCTGCAATACAATTATTTTTCTGTCATTTATAAAATATAATTTACTAATTTGTGTATGTGAGGAGAACCCTTACCTGAATTTCTTTTTGATGCAGTAATCGAGAGAACCTTTCACTGGAGATGCAAGAACGCAAGAGTGATTCCAAAGAAGAGGTTTCCTCTGATCACTCCGACTCTAAATAAGAACCAATGGCTGGTAATCCTCTGATTCCACCTCCTCCACCTCCGGAAAGACTCCTAGGTGACTATGGAGGTGCAAACGCGTCGGGTGGTAGACTAACCATTGTCAACCAGCCGATAAATGTGACGAATTTTCAACTATATCCTAGCATAATCAATCAACTTGAGAGAAAACCTTTCACCATAAAGGTTAATGAAGATGCTAACAAGCACCTACAAAGATTTCTGACCATGAGTACCACTTTGAAAATTGATAGGCATACTGATTAAGCAAAAAAGTTGAGAATGTTTTCGTTCACTTTAGCTGAAGACGCGGAAGAATGGTTTTATTCTCTCCCAACCGATAGTATCACATCATGGGAGGAGATGAAAATTGCATTCTTAAATGAGTACTTTCCAGCATCATTATTCCTGAGAAAAAGGTATGAAATCCCAAACTTCAAATAGAAGGATGGTGAATCATTGAGAGATACCTACAAAAGATTCAAAAGGGTCTTAGTAACGTGTCGAACTCATAATATGGATCAAACTGAACAAATGCAGATGTTTGCTAACGGGATGAAAATAAAGACAAAACAATTGATTGATATAGCAGCTGAAGGCTCAAAAAATTTCTCAACAGCCATCGATATTAAAAGGATTATTGAAGCAATAGTTGCTAAACCTAGCAAAAATATACCCAAACGTATTGCACGCTCGAACATACAACAGAGTCGCCATCGAACTTTATTTATCCCCAAAGGGAAGTGAAAACATCGATAAAACCCGGGGGAAAGAGATATACTGGGTAAGGAAGTCAGTTATGCAAGAGGAAGGTATTAGCACCCCAAACATCCATGGTACTCCATGAGAACCTTTTTGATTGTTCTCGCTTGAATAGGTGTTATATCTAAAGATTACTCGCAAAAGAAGGGGAAAAGGAAGAGGGATAGATAAAGTGCTCGGTGAGGATTGGGGCCCTCATGCCTACATATCCTCATAGTGCAATGAGGAATTCAAAGCGCCTTAGTTCACAAAACTAGTGGTGGGAGATGAAAAGGAGTGTGATCAAAGTATGGTCTAAACAAAATAATTATATGATTTGAACTCCAACAAGGGGAAAAAATATGAACCCAAGAGTAAAACTGGTATGAACCAATAAGTGAGGGCATACAACACTATATTGGAATAACCAAAAAAAGAGTGAATCAAGTGTTTGGTTTCATAGCGCAAACAACTCTTGGTTCATAAAGAGGTATAACATGGAGCATAATGAGATACTATATTTGGCTCAAAGAATAGGTATATCACATGGAGTGAATGAAGGTAGAATACGAAGGCATCATCGAAATGAACAGAGTGAAGTGACCAAAGTCACGGAATTAAATATCTGGTGATAAGTGACTGAAGAAGTATAGTTTGAAACCGAAATTCAAAGTATATTGGAATCCATAGGAGAAGTGAGATCCGTACCATATAGGGAAACAAGCACATTAGCCAAAAAAAGAAGGAATTAAATGTCTGGCAATAAGCCAAACAACTCTAGGTACAAATGTAGACTATTCATTAGGTGTCCTAAAAGGATGTATATGGAATTCCAAAGAAAGTGTATTTCGATGTCAAAGGAATAATATGTTATTGGGTGAACGATTTATGATCGAAGGTAGGTAATGAATCATGAAAGATATGGATGATGCCCTAAGGCGGAAGAAGGAATAATTAGGAGTATGCTCGCCAAGGATTCGCATCCTCGTGCCTACGTATTCTCATTGTGCAATGAAAAAATCAGAGCAATCGTAGTTCGGAACGATGAGAACAAAGAAAGAGATTGAGAGTGATGGAAATTATAACTTGGACCAACAGAATGGTATCAAGGTAACTCACAAAATAACTGGCTTCGAACCCAAGAGTAAAATTGGTATGGACCAACAAGTGAGGGCCTACAACATTTTATTGGAATAACCGGAAAAAAAAGATTAAGTTAAGTGTTTGGATTCACAACGCAAACAACTCTCGGTTCACAAGGAGGATTGTTCATTAGGCGTCCTAAAAGGATGGATATGAGACCCGCAAGAAAGTATTGTTGGGTGTAAGGAAGAATGTATCACTTGTTGGGGTACAAACAATTTGAGATCGACAAAGGATAGTATCTTGGATCCAAGAAGGAGATAGACCCTGAATCGAAGGGAAAGGTAGGCATTTACCAATATGTGGACTAGCAGGCCGCCACTATAAGGTAAATCCAAAAAGAAAGACTGAATTAAATGTTTGGGATTTTAGCCCAAACAACTCTCGATTGAGGAGATGGAATATCGTTAAAACATCCCAAAATGATAGACAATGAGTCTAAGGAAAAATATGATTGATCTTAAAAGATGGTATAGGTTGGAGAATGATGATTGAGCAATGAATAAGGTAGATTGATAAATAAGATAGCTCGCAAAGAATCTGGATTCTCCTGCCTACGTATCCTTATAGTGCAATAAGGAAATCAGAGCTTTCGTAGTTCAACCCACTAGGGCTAAAAGCAAGAATGATTCGAGGCATAAGAATATGATTGAATGATTAAATAGAAATGATTATAATGGAGAGTCAATAGTCTTGATAAGAATCACACTAAATTTTATGAGTAAAGGTGGATACGATAAGCAACGGGCAAAACATCTCGCACCCAAAGATATCCAGAATGAGTTTAGGAAAGCTTCAATCTCATTCTTTCTTTACCACTTAAGGCTCATGGCATGTAACTCTCGTCTTAACTTTCAAGTGGAGAGAGAAGAATCTTTTGTTGTCGTTTCTTGTGTTGATGTTGAAGACCTTAACAACCGTTCGATTCGAATTGCACTAAAGCCTATGAATATAGGTCAATACAATGAGCGATGGGTCATTCGTCCCATACCCAAGGATATCCAGAATGGGGGTAGGAATTCTCCAGTCCCACTAATGTTGTACAACTTGATTCATGATTGATAAGTCGTTGATGTAGTCCTTACTTTTCTTTGTGAAGAGGGAGAGAGACTTGTCAATCGTATGATTAGAATTGTGCTAAAGTCTATGAACAAAGGTGAATACAATGAGCGTTGGGTCATTCTTCCTATACCCAAAGATACTCAGAATGAGGGTAGGATTTATCCAGTCTCATTCCTTCTTAATTGATTAAGGCTCATGCCACACGCTTCTAACTTTGATTTAACAAGCTCTTGTAGTTTGCTACCTTTGAAGCATTTGTATAATCCACTGCTTGGTATGACTGAGGATGCCTTGATTGAGAAATCTGACTTGAGGCCTCGCGCTCCACAACTTAGAGGAAAAGTACTATTAAGTGACCAAGGGTCTTTTGGTCACTCAATTTATACTGCGGGATTATACAAGTTCAAAGGATTTAATTGATCAAAATTGCTTTTGATCAATTTGAACCATGGGTTTGAAGTGATTTGGAATTTTTGGTTAAAACATAATCTAATGGTTATAATTGATCAAACTAGCATAAGGGAGCATGCTATGGTTGATTAAAGTTGATAAAAACCTATGTTAAAAATCCTAAGGGAACATGGGCATGTTAATCAAAGTCTCAATCAAAAATCTATGTTAATTCTATTCCTAAGGGAGCATGTTAATGTTGCGACTCTGGATTAAAATTCTAAGTCAAATTCTATTCCTAAGGGAGCATGTGATTATATGAGTAAAATGTCCAAAATTACCCCTAAAGGGTAAAATGGTCTTTTGACAAAGTAATGATTATTGAATCTATAATCCTATTTATGAAAATTCTAGTTGAACTCCTAATTGTTCTAATTAACCTAAATTCTAACAACTAAAAAAAAATCTAACTAACAAAAAAACTAAAATAGTGTGGGCCTTTGCAAAACAGAGGTGTAGGCCTGGTTTGGCTGTGCAGGAAAACAGAGGGCAAAATAGAGTCCAAATACATGGGCTTTAGTTGCCAAAGTCCAATGCTAGACAAATTTTTCAGCCAAGGGGTGCAGCAGAAAAATGGAGTGAGATAGCACTGTATTGGGCTTAGAATGTGACAAGCTCAATCATAAAATAAGCCCCAAAGATTGGGAGCTGGTGAAACTAGCGGAAATATACCCGAACGTATCGCACACTCGAACATACAACATAGTCGACGTTGAAATTTATTTATTCCCAAAGGGAAGGGAAAACATCGATAAAACCCGGGGGAAAGAGATATACTGGGAAAGGAAGTCGGTTATGCAAGGGGAACGTATTAGCACCCCAAACATCCATGGTACTCCATGGGAACTGTTTTGATTGTTCTCGCTCGAATAGGTATGATATCTAAAGATTACTCGCAAAAGAATAGGGGAAGGAAAAGAAATAGATAAAATGCTCAGTGAGGATTAGGGCCCTCATGCCTACGTGTCCTCATAGTGCAATGAGGAATTCAGAGCTTCGTAGTTCAAAGAACTAGTGGCGGGAGATGAAAAGAAGTGTGATCAAAGTATGGTTTGAACCAATGAATAGTGATTTGAACTCCAAAAAGGGTGAAAAGATGAACCCAAGGGAAAACAGGTATGAACCAACAAGTGAGGGCCTACGGTACTATATCACTGCATTGGAACAACCAAAAAGAGAGGAATTGGGCGTTTGGGTTAAGGGCCAAACAACTCTTGGTCCATAAGGAGGCACAAGATGGAGCACAAAGGTATAATGTATTTGGCTCAAAGAATAAGGTATATCACATGAAGTGAATGAAGGTAGATAATGAGTGCATCACGGGATGAACGGAATGAAGTGACTGAGGTCACAAAATAGGGTATCTGGTGATAAGTGACTGAAGAAGTATTATTTGAAATCGAAAGGTGAAAGTGTACTGGAATCCATAAGAGGAATGGGATTTTTACCATATAGGGAAACAACTTTAACCGCTACAGGGTGTTAGCTAAAAAAGAATGAATTAAATGTTTGGGTTAAGGGCCAAACAACTCTAGGTAGAAATACAGACTATTCGTTAGGCGTCATAAAAGGATGTATATGGAATCCCAAAGAAAGTTTATTTCGATGTCAAAGAGATAGCATGTCACTGGGTGAACGATTTATGATCGAAGGTAGGTAGTGGATTATGAAAGATATGGATGATGCCCTAGGGTGAAGGAGGAATAATTAGAAGTATGATCGCCAAGGATTCGCATCCTCGTGCCTACGTATTCTCATTGTGCAATGAGAAAGTCAGAGCAATCGTAGTTCAGAACTACGAGAATAAAAAGTGAGAGATTTGTCTAAGCAACATGGACTCACAAGACAAATACGTCTTCTAGGAAGGATTGCAGTACTGGAGTGCAAGGCTGGGGGAATCAACAATTCGAGATCAAATAAGGATAGTATCTTGGATCTAATAAAGGGATAAACTCTTAATCGAAGAGAAAAGTGGCGTCTTAGCCGAAAAAGAATGAATTCAATGTTTGGGTTACGGGCCAAACAACTCTCTATTGTTGAGTTGGACAGTCGTTATCGTCCTAAAAGGATAGACAAGGAGTCCAAGGAGAAGTATGATTGATATCAAAAAGATTGTATGATTGAATGAGAGAAGAATGCTTGATTGATAAATAATATATAAATAAGATATAGATAAGATAGCTCACGGAGAAACTGGGTTCTCCTGCCTACGTACCCTCATAGTGCAATGAGGAAATTAGAGCTTTCGTAGTTTAGCCCACTAGGGCTAAAAACAAGATGATTGATGGGGCAAAAGAAGTAGAATTGATTTAAATGAAGTATGTATTATAAATAAGGTAGGAATATATAAGGTAGATTGATAAATAAGATAGCTCGCGAAGAAACTGTGTTCTCCTGCCTACGTATCCTTATAATGCAATAAGGAAATCAGAGCTTTCGTAGTTCATCCCACTAGGGCTGAAAACAAGATGATCGATGAGGAAAAAGAAGTAGAATTTATTGAAATGAAGGATGGATTATAAATAAGGTAGCTCACAGAGAAATTGGGTTCTATTGCCTACGTATCCTTATAGTGCAATAAGGAAATTAGAGCTTTCGTAGTTCAACCCACTAAGGCTAAAAGCAAAAGGATTGGAGGCAAAAGAATATGATTGAATGATTGAATGAAAGAGTGGAATGGATTTAATAGTTATTTGATGAGAATCGCACTAAAGTCTATGAGTAAAGTTGGATACGATAAGCAACGAGTCAAACGTCTCGCACCCAAAGATATCTAGAATAAGTGTAGGAAAGCTCCAGTTTCATTCCTTCTTTACCACTTAAGACTCGTGGCATATAATTCTCGTCTTAAATTCTAAGTGGAGAGAGAATAATATTTGTAGTTGTTTCTTGCATTGATAATGAAGACCTTATCAATCGTTCGATTCGAATTGCACTAAAGTATATGAATAGAGGTGAATACGATGAGCGTTGGGTCATATGTCCCATACCCACAGATAATCAGAGTGGGGGTAGGAATACTTCAGTCCCACTCATTCTCTATTGCTTAAGGCTCATATCGTACAACTTGATTCATGATTGATAAGTTGTTGATATAGTTCTTGCTTTGTTGTTTTTGCTTTGTGAAGAGAGAGAAACTTGTCAATCGTATGAATAAAATTGTGCTAAAGTCTATGAATAGAGGCGAATACAATGAGCACTGGGTCATACATCTCATACCCAAAGATATTCAGAATGGGGGTAGGAATACTCAAGTCACATTCCTTCTTTATTGCTTAAGGCTCGTGCCACACACTTCTAACCTTGACTTGACAAGCTCTTGAAGATGCCACCTTTGATATGCTTGTATAATCCGCTGCTTGGTATGACTGAAGATGCCTTGATTGAAGATCTTGACTTGAGGCCTCGAGATCCGCAACTTAGAAGAAAAGTCTTATTAAGTGACCAAGGATCTTTTGGTCACTCAAATTAGCCTTTGGGATTATACAAGTTCAAGGGATTTAATTGATCAAAATTGCTTATGATCAATTTAAATCGAATGGTTTGATTTAATTTGAAAACTAGGTTAGAACCTAATCTAGTGGTTAGGATTGTATAGTCTACCCTGAGGGAGCATGTTATAGTTAGTCAAGACTTGGTTAAAAATCTATGTCAAAAAAGTTCCAAAGGGAACATGCAATTAAATGGTCAAAATGACAAAATAACCCATAAGGGGTAAAATTGTCAATTCAAAAATATCCAATCATGAACATAACTTTATTTCTAATTAAAGTTTAATTGGAAACTACAAACTGATTAAGCCCTAAATTCTAAAATTAACCTAATGTTCAAGAATTAGCTAAATTCTAAAATTAACTAAAATCTAACTATTTTCTAATTCCTAATCTAACTAAACTATATTAAAATCTAATTAGAAAACTATACAAAACTCCAATTAATTCCTAAGTTCTAATTAAAATTTAAAGCCTAATTAAACCTAATTAAAATGCTAACAAAACAATTACCAAAAATATCAACACAAAATAAAATGGAATTAAAGGTGATTGAAATGGTAATTAACATGTTGGGCCAAGGGGGTGCAGGCCCTGAATAGAGTGCAGAATCCAGTAAATGGGTTTTTGGGCCCAACAGAATGAGCCCAAATAACAATAAGTGTAGTTATGTTCAACAAGTATTAAGCAAACCAGTGGTGTGGAAAACAAACTATTGGATGTAATTGTTAAGCCCAATAGAAATTGCAAAGGGGAATGCAAAAATTCAGCAAACTCATTTGGTCTTCTCTACACATCAACTTCCAATTTTCTTGTCAAAAATGAACCACCATGCCGGAGGCAGCAGAATTAACCGGAATCAAGAAAAAATACCACTTTCTTACTCCTCTTGACCTCCTCTATCCTAATCCCTCATCTATTCTAACCACAAATTAATTAATTATGGAAATTGAGCAATTAAAGTCAAGAACCCTAAGCACAAAATCTGTAATTAAATGGATGTGGAGGAGAATCAAACCATCAAACCTTGGGGTTTTGATTCTCCACTACACAAGCTATAATGTGGTATCAAAAATTCAACAAACACGCAAAGATGAAGATTCACCGACCTACAAGATGGAGGATTGTCTTGAAACTTGTTGAAATTTGGAGGTGATGAAGATGAAGAAGAGAAAACCAAAGGTATGCTCCATTGAACCTTTAATCTTCTACTTCTACTATGAACTCCTCCTCTTCAAGAATCAACTCTAAAAAATTCTGAATTGAATTATTGTTGTTGATGTTGATTATGTGAATGTAGGGATTATAGTTGAGTGTAAGAGGTTTAGCTCAATTGATAACAAACTTCAATGTGAAGCTTGCTCCAATGGTGATTTGAGCTTTGGTGTATGGAGAAGAATTGGAGAAGATGAAGTGAGAAAAGTTTAATTTGCAAGGAGTAATTTGAGAATGACCAAGTTCTTTTGCTCCCCCTTGTGTTTATATAAATACAAGTTTGGATCAAATGGAGGTTTAGAGTTAGTTTTGTGAGTCTTGGAATTAGTTAAATAAGGCTTGGAATTAGTTAAAATGGTTTGGAATTAGTTTGATGTGGTTTAGAATTAGTTTGATGTGGTTTGGTTTGAGACTGTTATGACAGTTGGGGGATGTTAGAATAGCTTAAAGTTGATGATTTGAAGTGTTGGGAATACTTGGTTTAATGCATGAATATTATGGTTGGTTGCTACATGATTGTGTAGAGATTTCAAGGTGTATTGATGCAAGCATTTGAGCTATTTTTGAATGCAAAGGAAACTGCATTATTGCTGAAAATGTTGTATTTTGACCCATTGTCCCAGGGTAAATCGATTTAGCAAGCATGTAAATCGATTTACATCATGAAAAATTGTTTTTTGGCTACTGTCCCAGGGTAAATCGATTTACCAAGCATGGAAATCGATTTCCATCATCCTAAAATGCATTTTTTTTACTACTGGAGCAGGGAAATCGATTTCCCAAACATGGAAATCGATTTCCATCATCCAGAAATGTAATTTTTGGCCACTGGAGTTCGTAAATTGATTTTCGAAACATGGTAATCGATTTCCATCATGCCAAATGAGTTTTTTCCTTTGTTTTGATGCATGGGGTCATGTGTGAGGCATAATGGTTTGACTTTCTTTGAATGAATGAATGAAATTGAATTAATGGGTCATAGAAAGACTTGATCAAATGAATTCGTATTAATGGGACTATAAATCAAAGCATGAATGAATGTTTCCATTTTAATATAACCATGAAAATAATGGATGAAGTGGGAATGAAATAAGACTCAGATCAAATGGATCATGAGACCATGAGGTCAATGAACATGAATGCAAACATACCTTGAATCAATCACATAACACCATGAATTAGGGTTTACTAAGTCAAAGTTCAAAGATGTGTATCAATCAAGAATCTCAAGCTAGGAGAGAAGTCAACTCAAGTGGTGCATCAATGCCATGAACCACAACCAGGGTTCCCACTACCTCAATGCAAACCACCGGGTTCACAAACCTCAAAGCCAAGGACTAGGGTTTTGATAAACCGTAGATCAGAAAGCCAAACCAGCAAAGCACCTGAATACCAATTATCCTTGATTAGGGTTTCAAACACCATACCAAGCTCCACATGCTACACCTCATACCATGGGCCCACAATTAGGGTTTATAAGTCAACGTCAGACATCTACAAAGTCAAACACAAGATCCCTCAAGATCAAGAATTAGGGTTGCAACCCATTGGATGAGCACTACCAAAATTTCCAATCCAATTTGTTTTGTAAACCAGAAACCTTGAATCTATGATGTTTGTTAGTCAATGTTAACCATGAAAGAATGAGGATGAATATGCATAAGGTTAGATGGGTCTCAGGTTACGGGTTAGATGAAAAAGCAAAAATAGGGGGCAAATTTTGGGGTACTACAGTTGCCCCTATTTAATCTTCTTGGACCTGAATACAAGAATTGCGAAAGCTTTTCAGGTATTCAAGGTAGAATAGGATTAAATACTACGTATCCAAAAATTTGCCCATTGAGGACGAAAGTAATGTGATGAGATTTTTGTGGTTTGCCAAGAAAAGGTTGGGCTTTGGTTTAGTCAATAAAACTGGATTTTTTTTTGTCTTTTCTTGCTTGCAAGGCTTCCTGTTATGCTTTATGAATGATATGCATGGGTGAAACAGCATGATGTATGCATGATAATGATTTATGCGATTGTTAAGCCAAATGCTCATATAGAGGGCGGTGGGAATTTAGGGCTAGGATAAGGTCATCCAAAGGTGATTCTCTGACACCTACTTCAAGCTCAAAGGCTGTTGTAACACTTCTGGATTTGATCTGAAACATGGAGAGAGCTTGTACCTGCGTAGCCTGCCTCTGCCCCAATGCATTGGGTATCTGCACTAATTGTCCTAGTCAAAAGTTATGGAGTATCCTCATCATTCGAATATTTCAACTTGGCTTGCCCCAACGTCTTGAAATTGTATTCCCTCGATTAACCATCTTGGGAACTATTGACTTCTCATGCTCTTGGGGTAGCTTTCCTCAATATGAGCCTTGAAGTGATATTTGCCCCTATTCGGCTGATTCATAGAGATTTGTAGAATCTCAACATGGTTGCCCCAGATTGACTGTCTCTTGAAGAGATTTAAGCCATGGGATATCAGGAATTTGTCCAATCTTCCCAATATGTAAGCTTCCTTAATGTCAGATAATTGTTCGCACGTAAAATGCTCATTTTGGAAATGATAATTGTAATGTCATGCCCATGTAAGTTTTGAAAACTCAAGTGTGTTCACTAAGATTATGACATATAGCGAATGAATCACTGATTAGAATGCCATGTCAGTATCAATACAGATGACAAGCAAATCTTTAGGAGTTAGCTTAACGCGATCTGACCATAGTATGCTTTCGAAATGAACCCTGCTTCAATTAGGTCTTTTGAGGGTTGTAACGTGGCCTGGTTTGCGGTTTCAAAAAGGAGGATATAAGGCTCAAAACCTATTCTAACCCGCCCATTCTTCGTGATGTTCTCCAATCCTACGTTCAGTTAGCTTAGAATAAGCGTTCATCTTCCAAAAAAGGACAATGATGGTTTAAGGAGCCCTACGAGAGTTTGGAGTGATAGTCACTCGCCTTTTGATTTTGTTTGTCGTCACAGAGATCTACTCTTGCTGAGGACTTTGATGTTGATCCTCTGACTCTTTTGTTTTGTTTACCCTTATTTTTTCCTGGGCTGGTCCTTTGGGTCTGCATCCCACCGGGATACCCTGATTTTTGCCTAAGTCAGACTTGTTTTCAAGCTTTTGACTTAGTGGGCATTTAATTTTTCCATTTTGTGTCATCTTTTCTTTTTGTACTTGAGCAAACCATGTGACATAACTTTCTCGATTTGTTGCACAGGTTCGTGACTATCTCACTCCTTTTGATGGGTAACGGATAACCATTTGAATTTGTGATTCTATCCTCTTAAGAGGTATATGATATGATTGATCACTAGATGAGATATCCTCCTTATGAATTTTGAATGCAAGTCTAAACTAACTGAAGACTACCCTGCCCCTGGTTAAAAATGAGGTTTTGTATGTATAAAGAAAGAAACTCCTACTTCAAGGCCCAACGGGGTTGACTGGGGATTAACTTTCTTATGTCTCTAGTGTTTAGGGATTGACTAATGCCTTACATCATCGGCACGATCTTACTCAAAAGCATACATGCAACGATCTTGCGTATTCTTAATTGCATCATTCTCTTTCAATTTAATTTGAACAATAATATGATACTGATAAAATAAATTATGAGTTAACACGAATGGATTTAAGAAAAACATGCACGTTTATTTCATTATGATCATCATTTAAAAACAAAACAAGTTCACAATTGAATGATACATTGACATACAAGAAAATATTACGAATGAGACATGATTGAGTCAACATGATATTTCTATCCTTGATACTCTTCTAAGGGAACAACTGACCTTGAGCAATCTTCACCACTAAATGTGTTCGCAACTTATCCACAATGGTCTGGCAAAGGGTTGGTTATAACATTGGGTCCTGCCTCAGAGAATGACAAAACCTTCTGGTCAATAAGCTCTTGTACTCTTGACTTGAACAACCCACAAACTTCGGTTGAATGTCCTATATAGCCGACGTGAAACGCACAAGAATCGTTAGGATTGTACTTCGGCCCATAAGGATAAACAACTGATGGTGTTTCTTTTGGTACAATGGCCCCTTGTTGTACAAGATGAGGTAGCAACTAAGCATATGTGATAGGGATCTGATCATGTTGAGGATGCTTTCTATCAAACCGTCTAGTCTGCCTCTTCCCTTGATGGTTACGTGGCACAGTTTGTTGACTTTTCAGAGCTTGAGCCCGAGGAGGATGTTGATAATGGGATGTGACACCATGTGGATACGAGTAGCATGGCATAGGCATCCAAGGTACTTACAACGGGGGAAGAACCGGAGGAATAACCATTGGTTGGAACATTCGAGCAGGGTGCCCCAAGCCAGGATTAACTGTCTGATGAGAATTCTGACCATAATGAACTCCAAGTGGGGTATAAGGTGCCCTAACATAGGCATACTGAGGTGCAACAGTAGTAGAGTATGATGCCCTAGGATGGGCCAACGGTATACCAAGGTGGTGTCCTTAATTCGGATACTGCATAGCAGGATGGACCACAGGTGGATGAACTTGAACATGAATTGGAGGACCCTTGGATTCGAACCTCTACTCAACAAGCGTTTCAGCAATCACAGGTGTGAAGCTTAACAACTTCTGATTAATGAGTTCTTGAACTTTAGCCTTGAGAACATGACAAGTTTCTGTAGAGTGCCCTACGTATCTGACATGGTATCCACACGTGGCATGAGGGTCGTGTTTATAACTGTAGGGAAATCTAGTAGGCTCGATTTGTGTAGGCACAATTGCCCCAACCTCAACCAATATAGATAGCAGATGTGCATAACTCACATGAATTGGATCATAGTGAGGATGTCTCCCTTCTTGATCGTTGTCTCCTTTACTAATTTGCTTCTGCTTCAGTTTTTGGTTGCTTTGGGCAGGTCTATGACGTGATAACAAACATTGTTCTTGAGGAAGAAGTGGCGGGAAGCCTGCAACAACCTTCTGTTTATTATCTTCCTTCAGAACGTCTTTAACTTGCTCACCAATTACAGCCTGATTTAAGACGTTCGTTGTCACACTATCCCAAAATAACCCTAAAACCATGTCAGCTCTGTCAATGCTCTTAGTCTCTTCCATGATCCTCGGATGACTGGCGTCGGCGAATCGTTTTCTTTCTGACGGAGGAATGGATAGGTGAGTTTTATGGTAAACATGCATGAAATGCAAATGAATGAATGCATATGTTAGGGATGGAATGCAAATAATTATGCAACACCCATAGATTCAAGGCCTTGGTGGTATAACAACCCAAGTTCCAAGCTCCAATATAAGTACAACAATGCAATAACATATGTTAACAACACCAATAATCTGGATAATCTGTGTATATTGCCTGATGCAGGATCAGAAGTTCGGCGTCCATGATAATAAAGGTATGTAGAGTCTATGGTTTCCTGCAAGAAAAACCCCATATTCCCCTCACCGGTGTGGACTATGCTCTAAGGTGGTCCCTAGAAGGTCTCCCAAAGTCATCAACTCGAAATGAAAATACCATGCCGTAGTGAATGCTCATAAGTCAAAAGTACTTCCAAGTGAATCTAGTCTGGGTGTGGTTCTCGTGACAACCCAACGCGCGAAACGCAGGCGTACACGACTATCCACGAGTCTATCCTATGTGTATACTAAGCTCGGGTATAGAGCTTCTCTCTCATGTAATCTATCCCAACCCAACAGGGAGTATAACAGATAATAACCATAATATAAAGCAATAAGAAATGCGATAAATATAAGCGAGTAAACGTAAAGGTAAACACCTAAGCAAGCTAAGAAAGCAATCATAACTAGGCTTGACTCCTTTTGATGAAATGCATGAGTATTCATTATTTTCCGCTGTGAACGCATATTCGTGAATATTCATGATAATTGGAATGTGTTATTTTAAATGACCAGGTGTATTGTGTAGTGATGATGAATGATGTTGTTTTTGAAAGCTTTTAGTTTTTGAAAACGTCGATGTGACGCCCTTTTGTTTATATGCGTGCTTATTTACTCTGATTATATGTTAAGTATTTTGGGGTAGAAAAAGGGGTGTTAAAAAGTTCATCGGAAACAAAAGCTCACACCTACCAGGTATATGTGCGAGCAAACCCTGAATGCTTTAGGTCTGAAAATTGAAGTGGATAGGATGTTCCACGTATTAGGTATGCTGGAATTTATGAGGCTTGAAGCGTCGACTTATGAGCGCATCACGCTAGAATTTTTAAGCACCCTGGAATTCCAACTCGAAAAGAGGTGGGTTAACACAACCAGCTGATTATCTGGGCAAAGTTGGTCAGGTAGAATCCGAGGGTATCTCCGTTGGAGGCATGATTACCCAGATCACAAAGTATTTCAGGTATCATGTGGTTTTACTTGAAGACACCCCGGTGACAGGTAAGACCAAAATTGATATGGCAGCTCTGATACAACAAGGTATGATTTTCGTTGCATCCACTTACTATTCTGTTCTAATTCATAAAAGGTTTATTATGGTTCTTCCTGATATGGACAAAGTAAGTATTACTGACTGTGCAAATTGGTTATATGTGAGTGTTGACCCCGATACTGAGGAAGGCTACGACACTGAGAACTTTGCTACAGGTGAGAAGTTTGCAGGTGAATAGGTTATGGATGCACCAGAAGCTGAAGAGGAAGAGCCTTATGAGCAGTTTGTACCCCCACCTCAGGAGCCTTTCCATCAGGAAGCAGGGTCCTCTTCCTTGCCTCCCGACCAATGGGCTTGGGTACAAACCGGGCTCGATGACCTAAGAACCGAGCAAACACGGCAAGGCATCGAGCAAGCTCGATAATGGGAAATGTTGGATGAAATGAGCCTCGTGATGCGGCAATTGATGTTGCATTTTCCATCCCCGCCTCCTCAGTAGTGCATTGAGAGTTACCTCCTTCGTCCTTGTTCGTAAACATTGGGGTCAATGTTTAGTTCAAGTATGGGGGAGGTTTTATTTTATTTTGCTAGTTGTTTTGTTATTTTACCATTATTACTGTTTTGCATTTGGTTTATTTTGTTTTTAGGCTACGATATGCTGCAAATATTTCAGGTTCGTGGTATTATTATTGAATTGGGTGATGACCACTAGTGGGAGTGGATGAAATGATCACTCCAATTACTATTGCTTATTGTGAAGGATCTTCCCAGGAAGTCGATACTTTTGAAGAAAAGATCGGACGCAATATGTAGAGCTTAACTAGCATAAGTTCCTTATGCATTCCGAAGTAAGTAAGATGTCACATCATGCTCGAAGTACTATGGATGTTGTCACGCTTTACCAAACAGGGTGAGTCATAAAAGCCAAACACAATGATCATCATGAGCGATATTCAGGTATGTCTTTATCACTCTGGATTTGCGTAGATTATCTGGGATTGTCACTACACATACACACACACTAAGGCACGTTATTTGAATATAACCCCTAGCCTTTCTAGCCATCCCATAAATTTTATATTTTTTTAACCCCATTTGAGCCTATATCCATTGATTGTTTAACCACGTTAAAATTCTGGTATCATATATGAGATGTCGAAGGTAATGTCACGACATTAATATCTGAACAACAACTAAAATATAAATAGGATAAAAACAAAGAAACAATTGAACAAGCGACACAAGCAATTGTTAACCCAGTTCGGTGCAAACTCACCTACGTTTGGGGGCTACCAATCCAGGAAGGAAATCCACTAAACAGAATTAGTTCAAAGACTCTCAATAAGCAACTTCAAGTTACGATCTTTTCACCTAATTTCTACCCGTGTGACTTCTATCTAAGAACTCTTAGATATGAGACCCTACTCACTCCCCCTCAATCACAGTAGTGATATAAAAACAAATATTACAAAGAAAGAAGACGCTCTTCAAGGACACATACTTGATCTTGCTTAAAAGCTTCAACCAAGTAAACAAACACTCGTGCTTCAAAGCTTAAAGTGGACAAATTATAACACAAAAGTCAGTCCAATTCAACCATCACTAAGATGAATGAATGGCTCATAATACACAAGCTTACACAAGACTAAAACCCTAAAACTCTCTCACTCTTTCGTTCGTTTCTTGTGCATCTAAACCAGGATTTACATGGCCTTTAAATAGAAGCTTTTGAATGAGCCTGGGCAGCATAAAACCCTAATTCTATTTTCCTTGCGTATCTTCTAAGAAACAACAGCTAATCATCCCTTATTGGAAAATAAATCATTCTGGTTTTAAATCAAACTACTCCTTGAATAGCGCATTCAATCTCCACATAAGCACACACAAATTTGCATGAAAATCGCAATCTCAAGATACATAACATTCAGATTGAATGTTTTGTATACTCATGTCTTAACATCGGGTCTGACATCTTAGCTAAATCCTGCACAACCATATTTAAACATCCTGCAGGAAGCTGATATCACATGTCAAGACAACACACGTGACAACTTGTGATAACTCTAAGTTTTACCAAAATTGATGCCAACACATAGAACCAACAAACTCCCCCTTTTGCAAATTTTGGCTAAAACATACATCAGATCATACGTTCACAAGAAATCAAATAAAGTATCAGTTCAACAGCACAAGTAAACCTACACACATTACTAGCAAAAATAGCAACTAGTAAGCACACATGCGCTTGTGCTCAGAACACACCACCCCCCCTTCAGCTAGTCCACACCAAGCACCAATCTACTTTACACAAACAAAATATTTCTCCCTCCCTCATAACATCAAACAACAGCTATGGCTATAGCTACATCTCCCCCTTTTTAGCCAAAAGAGACCAAATAGACAAAATAAATGTTTACTCAGTCATAAACCAGATTGTCAAAAGTTAAGGGTTATAAAATCAAGTGCATATTCAGCTGTAAGCAAGATGAGATACAAACCAACAAAACATGAATATAGCAGAACAAAATTTCCACTTGTCTCATCATTAGTTGTAGACCTCTCACTAGAGGTGTGGGCTTCAACTTCCTTAGCATGTCCAATATTCTCACCTTCAGCTCGCTCCAAGCTTGCAATCAGGGCTTCCAACAATTCTTTCCTAGTTGTTGCTACCCTTATCCCTTCACCCAGCTCTTTACAAGTCTCCTTCAGCTCAGCAATAGTTCTAAATTTTGAGGCTGGCTTTTTAATAGCAGACGTCATGACAATGTCTTCGACATGACTGCCTTCAAACAGTTTATAGTGCACTGATATAGCAGGTTTGCTTCTACTTGGTAAGTCATTAGAACTCAGAATCCCAGGGTGTTGACTCAGGATAATCCCACAAATTATAAAGGGAAAGGAAATAGGCAGCTTAACTGCATTAGTAGATGCATGCTTGATAATTTGTTCAAACATAAATCTACCATAGTCAAAATTCATTTTGGTTCCAACAGCAAAAATAAATCTTCCAAGGGTATTAACAATTGTGGAAATGTGGTTGGTAGGCACCCAATTTGCAGCTCCTATTTTATAAAATATTGCATACTTGACAATTAACTTCCCAACAGGAAGATGCTTTTTAATAGGCCATCCTTTCACTTGCCTTGCTGTAATTTCTCTATAGACCTTATTGTCTGTAGCTTCCAATTCACCTACGCCCTCAACTCTTCTTCCCAAAAAATTGTTAATGATAGTGGGAGAGAATGTGATACACTTACCTCTCGGAAATACTTTGCAAAATTCCTTATTGTTCTTATCAGCAATATCCTCAAGAATGTTGACAATGAATTCCTTAACCAAACCCTCATAGCACCGAGAGAACCCAACCACAGTCTTTATCAACCCAACAGTCTTTATTAGGTCCATGACCTCCTTGACTTCAACAACATCCTTTCCTAACTCCCTTTCCACAACCACCTTTCTTTGAATAACAAATTTCCATTTGGCAGCTCCATCTTCAAGATGGAAAGAGATATTATCCAAATGCACAACACCAACTTTCACATGGGACTTCCTCACAATGGTCTTATTCATAGGAGAGATGTCAGGGACATCTTCCTCAACATCTTCTTCAGACTCAAAGACTTCTCTAACCTTCCTCTTCTTCACTTCAACCTTGCTCCAAGATTTGGAAGGACCAACACCAACAGTCTTCTTAGCTGTTTTAGCTGACATCATTTCAGCCACAGATCTTCCTTTTCGAGTCTTCATACGCTTAGCCACACTTGGCTTTAAGTGATGAAGTAAGCTATCCTCTTGCTCATCAGACCTATCATTCTCTAGGTCAATAACATCGTTTGCAACATCATGCTTCTCAGAATGGGAAGCATTGGCAGTTTTAGATGCCATAAATTTTCCTTTACCACACACAGTTTGCCCTAGAGAGCATAAACCTTCTACAACCATGTCCTTCTCAGAACTGGAGGAATCGTTATTCTTCTCACTATGTTGTGCAACCTCAGGAGAGGGGTACATTTTAGACAATGTAGTAGAGACTCCCTTCACAAAATGTCCTTCATTAAGGATTCTAGTGACTAGGTTCCTTATGACACGATCAATGTGGTGTATATCTTCCTTAGAACTAGTGGCATGAGTTGAGCCAGAAGGGATACTAGAGATGTTACCTTGATTGGGGCATGCAGAAGCTGAGGCATCCATGAGATGGTTTAAATCAAGGGCTTCGCAGGGAATAACTGATAGAGGAACCACATCCAAAATCTCATCATCGTGAATGTCCATGGAAGGAGTGCTAACCTTGTGAGTAGACTTGGTAGTTTTTGAATCAGATGTAGTTTGATGTTGTGACATCTTGACGTTTCTGTTGAAAAATTGCAGTTGCCCTAGCAGAGGAGTGTGAGGAAGAAGCAAGGAGTTGGAAGAGTTGGAGTAGGTAGTGAGGTTGTGTGTGAAAAGGTAATAGGTGGTATTTCCAAAACTAGGTGATGATTTACCATAATGGGGGCGCTTTATTTTAGCCACATAGACACTACTTTGCTTACTTTTCCCACTCCATATTAATTGCTACAAGTCTTCATAAATGCAAAGCCCTAATTTTCCTCTCAGGACTTCAAACTGATTTGCATCCAATGCCTTTGTAAAAATATCAGCTAACTGCATCTCAGTAGCAACATGCTCTGAGGTTACAATCTTATCCTCCACGAGTTCTCTAATAAAATGGTGATGGATATCAATATGTTTTGTCCTGCTGTGCTGAATAGGATTCTTAGAAATGTTTATATCACTCAGGTTGTCACCGTACAACATGACATCTTGTGTGACATTGTATTCAGTCAGCATTTGTTTCATCCACACCAGTTGAGAACAACTACTTCCAGCTGCTATGCATTCAGCTTCAGTAGTAGACAGAGACACACAATTTTGCTTCTTATAAAACCATGATATTGAATTGTTCCCCAAGAAGAAGCATCCTCCTGATGTGTTTTTCTTATCATCAACACTTCCATCCCAATCAGCATCACAATATCCAGACAACACAAATTTAGATCCATGAGTGTATAGCATCCCATAGTCACTAGTGCCATTGACATATTTCAGGATCCTTTTCACTTGGTTTATGTGACTCACCTTTGGTTCAACTTGATATCTAGCACATACACCTACAGCAAAAGCAATGTCAGGTCTGCTTGCTGTGAGATATAGCAGACTCCCTATCATGCTTCTGTAGATACTTTGATCTACACTAACACCATTTTCATCTTTAGACACTTTCAGATGAGTAGGAGCAGGCGTCCTCTTGTGGCTTGCATTCTCCATGCCAAACTTCTTAACAATATTTTTGGCATATTTACTTTGAGATAGAAAGATAGAATCTTCCATCTGCTTGACTTGCAGGCCAAGAAAATAGGCTAGTTCTCCAACAAGGCTCATTTCAAATTCAAACTGCATTTGCTCAACAAAATGTTGAACCATCTTACTTGACATCCCGCCAAACACAATGTCATCCACATATATCTGAGCCATCATGAGCTTTACTCCTTCATCTTTGACAAATAAAGTCTTATCAATGCCTCCCTTCCTGTATCCATTGTCAATGAGAAACACTGCGAGTCTCTCATACCAAGCACTAGGAGCTTGTTTCAACCCATAGAGGGCTTTCCTCAACTTATACATATGCTTTGGAAGCTTTGGGTCTGTGAACCCTTTAGGTTGTTCAACATACACTTCCTTATTTAAGTAGCCATTTAAGAAGGCACTTTTCACATCCATTTGGAACAATTTCAACTTCAGAATACATGTCACTCCTAGCAGTAATCTAATGGACTCCAGGCGAGCTACAGGAGAAAATGTTTCATCAAAGTCAACTCCTTCAACTTGAGTGTATCCTTGTGCTACCAATCTTGCTTTATTTTTAGTAACCACGCCTTTTTCATCAGATTTATTCTTGTAAACCCACTTTGTTCCAATAACATTTATTCCTTCAGGTCTTGGAACCAATTCCCGCACTTCATTTCTCTTGAATTGGCCTAACTCTTCCTGCATGGTATTGATCCATAATTCATCAGTTAAGGCTTCTTTGACATTCTTAGGCTCAATCTTGGACACAAAACAGGCATGTGAGATCACTTTCCTTGATCTAGTGGTGACCCCTTTATTTGGGTCTCCTATAATGAGATCTTTAGGATGATCCTTCTGAATTCTGATAGAGGGTCCCTTATTAACTTTATCAGCTTCAGGTTCAGCTTGAGTGGACTCACTCTCATTACTTTTGTCCAAGAGATCAGCTGGGGCATCATTCAGAAGTGTTTCAACACCGTCTGTGACATCAGTCTCTTGATCATCAATAACAACATTGATAGATTCCATCATAACTTTTGTTCTGGAATTAAAAACTCTAAAAGCTCTGCTGTTTGTTAAGTAGCCCATAAATATTACTTCATCACTCTTAGGGTCCATTTTCCTTCTTTGTTCACGATCAGCCAGGATATAACATTTACTACCAAACACATGGAAGTATTTGATAGTAGGTCTTCTTCCCTTCTAGACTTCATATAAAGTGGTTGGGGTCCCTTTCCTCAAGGTTACTCTGTTGTGAACATAGCAGGTCGTGTTCATAGCTTCGGCCCAGAAGTGGTAAGGCAACTTCTTAGCATGAATCATAGCTCTAGCAGATTCTTGGAGAGTTCTATTTTTCCTTTCTACCACACCATTTTGGTAAGGGGTAATAGGAGAAGATAACTCATTATCGCAACCTAAAAAAGAAGTGTGCGAAAAAAACAACTGGCGAGAAAAGAAATGACAGAAGAGTCGCCACCGTGCGTTATTTATCCCAAAGAAGGGAAAGGAAACGCTCGAAGAAAACCTGAAGAAAAGGAAAGGAAAAGACAAGGTCTCCCAACCAAATCTTGGGTTCGGGAGTCGATTATGCGAAGGGAAGGTATTAGCACCCCTACGCATCTGTAGTACTCTACGGGATCCACTCTTGTTATTCTTGTCTAAAGGATGTGTATATATCTAATGTACAATTTACTAAAAGAAAGGTCAAAAGAAAATGACTCGCACGGATGTCGCATCCACTGCATACTGTCGCATCCGCGAAAAACAACCGGCGGGCTAAAACAAAAACAACACAGAGCCGCCACCGTGCGTTATTTATCCCAAAAGAGGGAAAGGAAACGCTCAGAGTAAACCTGGGAAAAGCAAGGTCTCGCGACCAAAGAGAAAGGGTACGGGAGTCGGTTACGCAAGGGGAAGGTATTAACACCCCTCACGTCCGTCGTACTCGACGGATCCACGCTCTAAAAGAAAGAAAAGGTTGCTAAACAAACATCACACACACACACACCGAAGACAACACAGGTGGGGGAAAAGAGGAGAGGGCTCGCTAGGACATCGCATCCTATGCCTACGTATCTCGTCTGGAACGAGAATCAGAGCTGCCGTAGTTCGGCTCACGCACGCCGAAACAAGACACACACAAACACAGGCAAACCTGGAACTCGAACGCCAATCGTTGGACTTACATCGGCTTCCGAACCAAACAAACACACTCAGGATACGGACAGCCAATCGCTGGGCTTACATCCATATCCTGACACACAAGAGGGTTGACAAGCAAACACGCACAAAAAAGGAAAAAAGTGCCCGGAGAGACCTCGCACGGTCTCCTGCCTACGTACCTCATCTGGTATGAGGATCAGGGCGACGTAGTTCTCCTGAACGGGAAATAAACTCTAACCAGATACAAAGGGAGACGCACTACTAGGGAGCTGGACTCGAGCCTAGGTGTTATCATGCATCATTGCCCTATGTTATGGTTTCTATCTACTTGCACAACAGCAAGCTAATCCTAACCAGGAAAAAGCAAAGCATGCAAGCATAAACAAAACAAAGCAAACATTCCAAATAGCACACACTATATCCAGTCAAGTGAGGCTCAAACAAGGGTGAGGCTGCAAGAGCAAGCCAACTGTACAGGGTAGTGTTCGCTCTTAACCCTGACATTGAGAGTAAGGGTGAAGCGGATGAAAGGTGAGTGAAGATGAGACTTCACAGCTCTTATCCCTGGCCAGGGAGAGCTTCAGACAAAGGAGCGTGGGTCCAGAAAGGGGGAACCCTTCTACACTCATGACTCTGACTCGACTGTACAAATGTACAAGATCTTGGGTTAATGTCCCAATGCATCAACACAGTGGTGTGAGCAGAGGGACGACTCAACAAGAATAGCAGGAGGTGGACTACACACCTCTTGTGTCTGCCAATTGCCTTAATCAAGGTCTTTTCCTGCTTTGGGACAAAAAATAAACAATCACAATCATCGCCTCTTAAGGAGGACTTCAGACAGGTGCCTGGCCAAGTAACAGGCCAGGTCTTCCAGACTACATGGAGTTAGTGATTCTACCTCAATTGGTTTATACAACCAAGCAGCATCACAAAGCAAGTTCAAAGATGAACTGTTAGCGACTAAAGTACCTGAAATCAATCTAATTCAGTCAGTATACCAATCACACAGTCAAAACAAACAGCATAAGAACCAGCAGACAATGCATAATCAGACAATGCAATGTGCAAAGCACAATCAACTCAAGTGAGCCAAGCACAAGCTCAAAGCAAGTGAGCCAAGCATCCTACAAAACACACAAGTTAGTTCACAACAATTAACCAAATTCAATCAACTTGAATTAACATCCTTAAAGCATTTGCTTCTTCAACCTGAAAATCACATCCAAACGTGAGAAACAAGACCACTAGGACAAGCCTAGGGTCAAAAGGAGATGAAAACTTCAAAACAGCAAGTGAAAATTAATCAAAACCAAAATCAATCAATTTAGAAACAAATCCCATTGGTCCCATGCTCATATCATTCACCATTATCATTTCATGAACAAAATAACACAAAACATGCAATTTGCAACCTCAAAGGACCAAACAGAATGATCTCACTAAAATCAATATCAAAACCTTTCAATAAATTCCACAAAAATTCAAGTCTAAACAGAACACATATCATGTCAAGCATACCAAATTTCAGCTCATTTGGATCAAAATAAATAGGTCAATGAAAATCAGAAAGTCAACACAAATTCAAACAAGCCAACACAAGGCATCAAAACAAGCATCAACTTCCATCAATCATAAAACAGTGACAAAACATGATAAATGAATGGGATCAAAACCACAATTACCTATAATGTGTCTAGAAGTCACATGTCAAATTTCACATCCATCCAATTAATGACCAGAATTTCACAAGGCAAATACAAACATGTGTCACAAAAAGATCAACAAATGACCAAACAGGGGAGAAAAATTCCAAACAAATAGGACCTGTCATCAATAAATCCAGAAAAATTCACATGTAATCTCAACAACCATATGTTCAATCATGCAAAAATTCAACTCAATCCAATGTCCCTAAGCACATCAAATAAAATCATGAAATTGCACTAAGCATGGTGTGACACAAATTGTCACACCTCTATTCAAAAAATCATATCTCATCATCCAGGAACTCAAAAATTACAAATCATACATCAAAATCACCAGAAAAGAGTCCAGAACATGCATGTAAAATTTCACACATTTTGGATAAGGCATCAAGATTTTATGATCAATATGGAAAAACATATACACAAATGATACATTCAAACAATCTCTAAGAATTTTATTTTTCCACACGTGCACAAAAATATTAAAAATCACCATAAAAAACTACACATCTCAAGGAGAATGGTGAACAAAACCTCATCAAATTTGGATTAAAAATGAATCAGATATGATTTTCAATTTTGTAATATGAGCAACGAAGTCCAAAACGCAGCCGTTTTCATTAATGCAGTGTCGCTACGCTATTGGTTACTGGTGGCGGTAAACACATTTTCAAAACAAAGCCAAGGCAACGAAGATCAAACAGCTTCTGGATCGTGTTCTTCATCAAGAACAACAACAAATTTCCAGAAAATTGTCAAGAACATATTTCAACCAAAATGATCATGCCATACATCAATGTGTTCGTCTTTCAACCTAGATCATGGATATGGCGAGCATTTGACCTAACTCTAAACATATCAACCGGATCGAGCAAAAGAACAATTGAGCATCAAACTTAAATTCAAGATTTCTTCCTTAATACTCAGCCAAATTCAACGATTCAAAGTTCATGCTACTCTACGTTGAAAGATCTATCAAAGCCATGTCATGATTTGAGCAATTAAGGAATTCGAAAATTTACCTTGTGATGATGGCAGTGATGAATTTGTAAGCTTCAAGGTCCGAAATACCAAAACAGAAGCAGCTTAATGATATGGAAGTTGAATGGAATTGATGCCTTAGCTCAACTATGCTCCAGTTTGAAGAATCACCAAAACGCCATGGATGAGCTTGCTTTCAACAGTCCAAATTCCTCAATGTTTTTGCCTTGATTTTGTGAAACAGTCGTGCACAAGCCTTGGTAGGTGATGGATCCAACAAGAATGAGCAAAATTGATGAAGAATTCGATGAGAAATGATGAAAAATGTGAAAAACGTTTTGAGAGAATTGAGAGGTTTTTGGAGGGAAAGTTTGTTAGATCTGAAAATGTGAAGTGTGATTATGATTTTCTGTTACAATTATCATTTTATACCATGCCTTAATCCACTTGTTAATCACAATTAGCAAAATGGAAGTGATTAGTGAAATGTAGTTTCCATGTGAAATGACCAATATGTCCTTTTGCAAAAATCAGCCAATGCAACAGTAAAAACCAGTTCAAACAAGTCACATTGATCATTTGAAATGCATTGAAATTTGTTTGGTATGCAAAATCCATGTATTTCACAAAATCACCTTTTTTCCCACCAATTTTCAAATAGTTCACTTGAAAAATGACATTTTGCCATGATGATTTTTGATGAAATATGATGATGCATCATGAAAGTACATGTAAAATGTGGTTTTCTCAAAGAAAAATCACCCAATTTGGCCATTCCATGTGAAAGTTATGCCACTTTGAATTTCAACATTTTTGGAAAATGATTTGATCATAACTTGCCAACCACACATGAGAAATTCATGTTCTTGGACTTTTTGGAAAGGTGAGAGCAATATATACAACTTTCATGTTGAACAAATTTTCATTTGAAGCATTTTTGGACACGTAATTTTGAGGAGAAAAACTTTCCATTTTTGGCAGTTTTCAATTACAAGTCACTTTCCATTTTTGGAAAGTCTCCATCTGACTTTATTTTCTTCATTCTTGATGTTTGTAATGCCCAATGAAACTTGTTTAGACATGAATGAAGTGTCTCTAACCCTCTCCCACCTCCAAATCCATCATTTCAGGCACAGTTGACCACAGTTGACTTTTCTGACTGACAGATGAATTTGGCTATGCACTGATCAAGTTGAGCCTCAAACTCCTGATGTCATGGCTCAATGATGTAACCCTAGCTTCCATAAGCTCAATATAATCACATGATGATCCCCATATCCATTGTAGACCCCATCTCTTTGACAAGCCCTGATTGGCCCAATGCAGATGATTCAACTGATTAGGGTTGACCAGTGGTCAAAACCCTAATCCCAAGGTATCTGATCAATCTCTTGGATGATAAAACCATGATGATGATGATGTATCATTTCAACCAAAATGAAGCTCAATCTCCTTGAGAATCAAAAACCCTAATTTGTACCACACATCCTCAGATGATTAATGACCAATCCAATCAATAAAACCCTCAGGCTTGCATACATCAACCTTTTTATCTTCTGACCAAGACCTAGGAGGATGACTTGCTCAATGTAGCCATATGATATGCAACATGCTAATGACTAATGAATTAAGAAATGCAATGCAATAATGCAAAGCTAGTCCCAAGAGAGGAGGGCAAATTTTGAGGTGTTACAGCTGCCCCTATTCAATCCACTGTGAACCTGTCGATACGAATAGCCTCGGCTTTCAGATGATCAGGATGAAGAGTGATTGAATACCAAGAACAGACGAACAATTTGCACTCTGATGGGAAATAATTAACAATGCCTGTCAGAATCGGCGAAGAAACAATCTTGAAGAAAAATCCGTCTGGTACGGAGAAAGTCGGCCTGAATACCGAAACAGAAACGTCGACCTGGATACCAAAATAAATGGTAACACAGGGATAACCATGGCCTGAACACCACATCCGCTGGGGATTATCATCTCTTTTTAATGCTTTTCTTGAACCCCGAAATTTTCTCTTTGCTCTTTTTTATTTTCTTGAACCCCGAAATTTTCTTTCGCGCAAGTGATCCCCGGATCACTGCATTTGAACCCCAACATCTTGTTTGCCAAAATAATGAACCCCATTCTCCATTTGGACCCCAGTCGCCTGACGATAACTTGTGATCGCCATTGTGAACCCCATTCTGCAGAAAATGCCTCAACATTTCCCTTTCTCCATTTGAACCCCGCTCTCCAGAAAATGTCTCAACACTTCCTTTTCTCCATTTGATCCCCGTTCTCCGCTTTCCTGTGATAATTCCGCTGGCAACGTCGGAAATAACACCCAACACCACTCTGATGGCGACATATCAGAGGGTACACCTTCACAAAAGGAAGGTAACATGTGCATCTCTTCCTCAGAAGACACCCATAACGACTTCCATTGGCCTCAGCCAAAGTCTAAGGTGACACATGAACAGAAGACAATCCTGCGGACCTCATCCCGGATATAATCTTCAACTCCAATCTCCATTTGAACCCCGCTCTCCAGAAAATGTCTAATCATTTCCTTTTCTCCATTTGAACCCCGTTCTCCAGAAAATGCCTCAACATTTCCCTTTCTCCATTTGAACCCCGATTGTCGCTCTGATCGCGTAACGTCCTTTGATTTTATTTCCATCTCCGTCCGACGGAAAAAATTTCCTCCAGTATCGCACTACTGGGGAAGTACTGTTGATAAAATCGGTGCCAAACTCCTCGGAGCAACACCTTCACCCTCAGGCAACCACTTCTCAAACGGTAACCACGGTCTGAGACTAACTCATGCTTGCAATATGATGCATGATTGATTTTTCCGCGTAATGCTCCATACTTATGGAAATGCTACGCGATTTATTATGCAATATGCTATGCTATTTACATGATGCATGTATAAAAAGCATCCCCCTCAAGGGACTCTTCTGGGAAGCTCGAGACACTCTGCTGAGGAACTCGCCACCACTCCAATCTCCACCCTGCTGGGGAACAACACTGCTGCTGGAAAAAGGCAACCCTTGCTGGGGATAACCTCCTTTGCACCCGATCCGCTTGGGGGATTGATGGGGATAGAACCACCAACGCACTCTGTGGGGATACAACAGTCTTTGACTTGCTGGGGATATAAATCCCGACTCTGTTTGGGAAACCCTCACAGATACCTCTGCTGGGGAACGACAACCTCCAGACCTGGCGACTAGGGGAAGTATCAATCTGAAACCTGCTGGGGATAACCATCCTGACCCTGCTAGGGAATCCACAGACCTTGGATCTATTGGGGAATTAGTCATTCTGACTCTGCTTGGGGAGGAGGACAGTCTGGTACTGAACACCCGACGACTTGTCGAACCACGGTATTCATATCCAACTCCCATGTCAGCTTTCCAATTTTGAGAACTCCCAGACTCGTGTGGACTTTTTTGCTCCATCATCTTGTATTCCAAACCGCCCCGTACTCGACGGAGAGCGAACCCCTAGGATTTATACATACTTTTCAATCTTCCGACTTTGAAGAGTCTTCTTGATTAATTCTCAAGGACCGTCGTACGTCCTTTCGTCGCCTTCTCACCGTTCTTCCATTCATTCGTCCCTGATCGGACTCCGTGGGGATTTACTTTGTCAACAGCTTCCACATCACAACCTGCAAGTGAGGGAAAATACCTAACAGTACCTGCAAAAGAGATCGTTAGATAAAAGCGTGCCCCAGGCGTGTCAAGATTTCAACACTTGGGTCACTCAACCTTCCGAATAAGATTTCAAGCTTCAATCTTATAAGCATGCATTGGAAGGGACCTGTATGTCTTAAAATGCAAAATTCTTTATCACAAACAATTGGATGTTTTTGCAATCAAAGCGGTAATGAAAACAAAAACAAAAGTATTTGACTGAATATGCATTTTATTGATTGAAAAAGTGTGGCTCAAATCGAGCAATACAAAGGAAGCAATTCCTGAAAAGAGGTAATTGCGCACAAAAGGAAAAATCTATCCTAATGGCAATGTGAAACCCGTGATCTCATCGAGTTCCAACTCAGTTACACCCCATATGTCCTCAGACTCTCCGTGCTTTCTGCCTTCTGAATAAGACGCTTCTGATTGATCCCTACCGGGTATTATCCATGATGCCTTAACCAAAGCGCAAACGATCATGCCAGACGCAGTTGTTCGTTTCAATCCCTCTTTTGTCTGGACCGCCCTTTCGGGTTTTCAGTCCACCGGGATACCCTTTTTTGCCCAAGTCGCCTTTTCAGGTTTTCGACTTGTCGGGTGTACAGTTTTTCATCTTATCCCTAATTTTTGCCCGAACCTTTCTTTCTGTTTTTTGGTTCGCCGGGATGCCCATTTTTGCCTGGACTATTTTATTCTTTTCGTCCAGCGGGTCTCTTTATACGAAGTATTTTTTAACTGCGTCCGCATTCACAGGGGATGGAAAATCCTCGCCATCCATGGTCGTTAACAACAAGGCTCCACCAGAGAAAACCTTCTTGACCACGAATGGACCTTCATAATTGGCTGTCCATTTGCCCCTATGATCGTTTTGAGGAGGAAGGATCCTTTTCAGCACCATATCACCCACGTGATATACCCGAGGTCGTACCTTTCGGTCGAAAGCACGTTTCATCCGCTACTGGTACAACTGCCCATGACAGATGGCTGCCAGCCTCTTTTCTTCAATCAGGCTCAACTCTTTGTACCGGGTCCTTACCCATTCTGCCTCTTGCAATTTCACGTCCATCAGGACTCTCAAAGAGGGAATCTGGACCTCAATTGGTAGCACCGCTTCCATTCCATATACTAAGGAGAAAGGAGTTGCCCCAGTAGATGTGCGCACCGACGTTCGATACCCATGTAACGCAAACGGCAACATCTCATGCCAGTCTTTATAGGTTACTACCATCTTTTGCACAATCTTCTTGATATTCTTATTGGCTGCCTCAACCGCCCCATTCATCTTCGGACGATAGGGAGAAGAATTGTGATGCTCGATCTTGAATTCCCGGCACAGTTCTGCCATCATCTTATTGTTCAAATTAGAACCATTATCAGTAATGATTCTCTCGGGAACCCCATATCGGCAAATGATATCTCTCTTGAGAAACCTGGCAACGACCTGCTTCGTCACGTTCGTATAAGAGGCTGCTTCTACCCACTTGGTGAAGTAATCAATAGCCACTAATATGAATCTGTGCCCATTCGAAGCCGTAGGCTCAATCTTTCCGATCATATCAATGCCCCACATAGCAAACGGCCATGGAGACGACATTAAGCTCAACGGATTTGGAGGCACGTGCACCTTGTCAGCATAAATCTGGCATTTATGACACTTCCGCACGAAATTGAAACATTGGGCCTCCATTGTCATCCAATAATAGCCTGCCCTCAACAGCTTCTTTACCATCGCATTCCCACTGGCATGAGTACCGAACGATCCCTCGTGAACTTCTTTCATCAATTGGCTTGCTTCTCTATCATCAACACATCTGAGCAAGACCCAATCAAAATTCCGCTTATACAAAACCCCATCCTTATTCAGGTAGAACACCATGGCCAACCTCCGCAAAGTCTTTCGGTCCTTCTTAGATGCTCCCTCAGGATACTCTTGAGTCTCCAGATAGCGCTTGATATCGTAATACCACGGCTTCTCATCATCAGACATTGTATCAACAACAAACACATAAGCCGGTCTATCCAGACGACCTACTTCAACCCTGGGGAACTGATTCCACCACTGCACTTTAATCAAGGCAGCCAGAGTAGCCAAAGCATCTGCCAAAGGATTCTCCTCTCTAGGCACATGATGCATCTTCACCTTGGTGAAAAACGTCAACAATCTCCTCGTATAATCCCGGTATGGAACTAAATGAGATTGATGCGTATACCATTTTCCGTTAACTTGATTTACAACCAGAGTTGAATCTCCATATATGACAAGGTTCTTGATCCTCAAATCAATCGCCTCTTCAATCCCCATTATACAAGCTTCATATTCCGCCACGTTGTTGGTGCACTCAAATGTTAGCCGGGCAGCAAAAGGAATGTTGGGATCCTTTCGGCGTAACCAAAACAGCACCAACACCGCTTCCATTTACGTTAACGGCCCCATCAAACATCAAAATCCATTCGGATTCAGGGTCAGGCCCCTCCTCCGGGATTGGTTCCTCACAATCTTTCGATTTGAGAAACATGATGTCCTCATCAGGGAATTCAAACTTCATCGGTTGATAATCATCAATGGGTTGCTGGGCGAGGTAATCAGACAATACACTCCCCTTGATTACTTTCTGAGAGGTATACTGAATATCATATTCTGTCAAAATCATTTGCCATCTCGCAACCCGTCCGGTCAATGCTGGCTTTTCAAAAATGTACTTGATTGGATCCATCTTGGAAATCAACAAAGTGGTATGAACCAGCATGTACTGCCTCAGTCAGCGAGCAGCCCAGATCAAAGCACAACAAGTTTTCTCGAGCAGTGAATATCTTGTTTCATAGTCGGTAAACTTTTTGCTAAGGTAGTATATGGCATGCTCTTTTCGACCAGACTCGTCATGCTGCTCCAATACACACCCCATAGACCCCTCGAGGACCGTCAAGTACAGAATTAACGGTCTTCCCTCCACAGGAGGCATCAGAATCGGAGGCTCCTGCAAATACTCTTTTATTTTTTCAAATGCCGCTTGGCAATCATTATTCCACCTGACCGCTTGATCTTTTTTCAACAACTTGAATATAGGTTCACACGTGGCTGTTAGGTGAGATATGAACCGTGAAATGTAGTTCAATCTACCTAAGAAACCACGAACCTCCTTCTCTATTCTCGGTTCAGGCATTTCTCTTATCGCTTTTACTTTAGCAGGATCAACCTCGATTCCTTTCTCGCTTACAATGAACCCCAACAATTTACCGGATCGCACTCCGAACGTGCACTTGTTCGGATTCAACCTCAGTCTGAACTGTCTCAGCCGGTCGAACAACTTGGCCAGATCTACCAAATGCCCCTCTTCTGTTTGGGACTTTGCTATCATGTCATCAACATAACATTCAATTTCATGATGAATCATATCATGAAACAAAGTCACCATGGCCCTCTGATAAGTAGCACCGGCGTTCTTGAGACCGAATGGCATCACCTTGTAACAAAAGGTGCCCCACGGTGTAATGAACGTTGTTTTCTCCATATCATCTGGCGACATTTTGATTTGATTATAGCCAGAAAAGCCATCCATGAAGGAAAACACCGAGAAATGAGCTGTATTATCTACCAACACATCAATGTGAGGTAGTGGAAAATCATCCTTCGGACTAGCTCTGTTCAGATCTCGGTAGTCCACACACATTCTCACCTTCCCATCTTTCTTCGGGACTGGCACAATGTTTGCAACCCATGGCGGATAATTAGTGACATCAAGGAAACCAGCATCCCACTGCTTCTACACTTCCTCTTTAATCTTCATCGCCATATCAGGTTGAGTTCTGCGCAATTTCTGCTTCACTGGAGGACAATCTGCTCTCAACGGTAGCTTGTGCACAACGATATCGGTATCCAACCCTGGCATATCTTGATAAGACCAGGCAAAGATGTCGACATACTCTTTCAACAGTACTACCATTCTGCTCTTGACACTTTCCTCCAAAGCAGCCCCGATTTTCACTTCTTTTTTGACCTCGTCGGTACCCAGAATAGCAATCTCAACTCGCTCCTCATGCGGCTGAATCACCTTCTCCTCTTGTTTCGACAACCTGGCTAATCTTCCAGCCGATCACAATCTACTTCGCCTTCTTCTTCGGCATGATAGATCGGATTGTCGAGGTCATACAGAGGTGTAACCAAATTGTTATCAATGAGATCCGGAGAATTATTTTTTTTTCGATGTCGGAACGAGACAAATCAAAAAGAAAGGGAAAAATGAAAACAAACATTGCCATTTTTATTCGTTTTTAAACTGCAAAAATAAATGAAAAAAAGGGAACACCGCTTTTAATTTGAAAAACATCCATTTATTTATGATGCAAAATGTTGCAAAATGAAACATGAGGTGGCCCTTACAATGGACCATTACGCTTTGGGCAAAACGTATGGCTTTCATGCAGATAAAATCAAAACAGAAATCCTTACTCTTCCGGATGAGTGACAGTGATGCTCCTTTTTAGACCTTCCAGTTCCCTGGTACGCACGATCTTATCCATTGATCAATTTCATAGTCACTGTCAATTTCCTTACCCACCGCACCAGTGTGACTTGAGTCTAGCATTCCCGCACTGATGAAGGTAAACAGCGGACGACGTCCTCTGTTTTGCTCAGACGAGTCTTGATCTGGCTGATAGCCAATCCCAAACATGTCCGCCTTGACCACAATGCCTATGATTTTTCCCCATCCTGGGATCCCTCCATTTCTCACCACTTCCACTGCCTGCTTGTAAGAAGAAATGGACGGCTTTTTCTCTTTCTCAACACCAATGGCATTTTCCACCTTGACGGTTTCAGCTGCCAGACTGGGTGCTTTACGTCTTGCATCGTCCATTTCTACTTCAATCATTCCTCGAATTGTTTCCCCCATCATTGCATGCCCATTTGTGGCGACAGCCGCACAACAATTATCAATACCAGGGAAAGCCCCACTCTTCCTTAGATGCTTCTGAACCACAGGCATTGGAATTTTTAACTGATCATCCTCAGTCACCTCTATCCCTCTCTTGTCCTTCGACATCACTTTCACTTTTACAGGACCATGCCTTGGCACGAGGTTAGCACTATCATCTGCCATCGGTGCAAAATTGATGGCTTTAGACTCCACCAAGTCCTGGACCACATGCTTAAAAGCTTTGCAATCCTCAATGTGATGTCCGGGCGCCCCAACATGGAACTCGCACCTGACATTCTCATCGTAACTGGCAACCCTCTGATCCGGTTTCCCCGGAATCAATGTCCTCGGATGCACCAACCCAAGATCCTTCAATCTTTTAAACAGAGAGGCGTAAGTCACAGGCAACCTATTGAAATGACGATCTGTCGTCCTCCTTCTCACTTGGCACCCAGCTCTTTGTGTCCTCTGTTGAGGTGACTGTTGTCGCTGTGGTGCAGGTGAATCACCAACAGGAATGGTTACGGCGGCAGCATAAGGGTGGAAACGATCCTTACCGTATTCTCTTTTAGTCTGCACACCACCTGATTCAACCTTCTTCTTGAAATGACCCCTGTCAGGGGTCTTCTTTACTACGGACGACGGAGCCTTTCCCTGAACTCTCTCCGCTAGCATCCATTTCTCAATCTTCTCCACCTTTTCAGCAATTACCTTCTGCCCCAAGGCGAGCCCCTGCACGACTTTGAACAACTCCCCCATCATCTCTTTTAGTTCGAGAATGTCGGCGTTGAGTGAATCCATCGGCCTGGTTTTGTTGAGTCCGGGGAAGTATTTGCGTGGATGTGGTGCGTGCAAGGGAATAACTCTACGCGCACGAGCAATAATTCCTGAAACAACCAAGCACGTCAGAAACCTCTACCTGCAAAATAGAAACGCGTTATTATGATCATGCATGAATGCAGTGTTTATCCACATGAGGAACACTTTATCTCTCGATCTTGGCTTCATCGAGACATATAATAATTCGGCAACAATATTCTGACATTCGTCATTTGATTTCGTCATACAGATCAGAGATATATGATTTTACAAAAATACCCCCAACCATGTGTGTGTGCTGTGTGAGTGCATACGGGAAAGCAAATAAAGCTTGAAGATTGATCACTGGATGAAAATAACCATCACATAGCAAAATGCACAATAAGTGCCATAGTCATACATCACAACTGATACAAATCAAATACAATCTTCCAGAATCAGAAAGGAAATACACGCAAATGAATTCCGTCAACAGGCCTGACGGTAATCCACACAAATGATAAAGCTAGCTTGATGAGGGTCCCACAGAAGGCCCTATATCATCAACCATCTTTGCAAACTCTACTGCGAACCTAAGCTCGGTGTTCTCTTGCTGTAATCTCCCCATCTCCTTCTGGTGAATCTTCATCTGCCTGAAGTAATGATCTCTCTCAACAATGTAATGATCTCTCTCGGCGATGATCTTTGCTTTCTCCGCTTCCCATTCTGCAGCGAGGACTCTGGCTCTGGCATCTCTCTGATCTCTCACGAGGATTTGCCTCCTCTTCTCATCTTCGATGACCCTTGAAGCTCTGGCTAGCTTCTCCTTCGTGATGTCGTGCTCCTTTGTCGATGACGCTAAGGCTTGGCTAATCTTCCCATAGTAGGCAGTATCCATCTCAAAGCGCTTTGCTTCCAGGGCATGTCGCTTGTCTTGATCTTCCATTCTTACTTTGATCTCTTGATTAGCCATCTGAATCCGAGCGACACTCATCTCCAATTCAGCTTTCTCTGCAAGCAACTGATCTCTGGCTCTCTTTATCTCGAGGAATTCTTCCATACTGACAGAAGAACGCGGACCCTCAATCAAAGGACACCCAGGATCACCTCCCGGAAATGGTAGATGTGTGATCTCGATCCTCTTCCGAAGCCAATCATCAAATAGAGGAAAATACCGGCTATTGACCTTGCCATAAGGAACCTTACCCTTTCGCTGAATGTCACGCCACTCATCCAATACTTGCCTCAACTTGGCCTGATTGCCCTTAATCGGAAAGTAGAAGGACTCCTGAATCTCTCGATTGAGAGGAGGACCCTCCACAGCAAACCCCATCTGTCTCCTGAGAAGCACCGGGTTATAATTGATGCAACCCTGAACTCCCACAAGAGGCACATTGGGAAGACTCCCACAATTGCATATGAAATCCCGTCCTGCCATACCGTTATGAGTCCATGCTATATCAGCAGCCCGCAAACCCATCAATCTGAATGACCATTTGACAGTCGGATTGAGATGAGCAAAAGCACCTCAGGAAGGCAAATACCCCATAAACCATCTGAATAGCATCTGAGCACAACATCGGATCAGACCACCACGCCGCTTCTCGTTCCTGTTATGAATCGAGTAATAGACATCTCCAATCAGAGTAGGGATAGGGTTCCTCTGCATGAACAATCTGATAGCATTATGGTCCACAAAGTTCTTCTGATTAGGAAATAGAATAACACCATAAATGCTTACAGCAATCAAAGCACATACCGTCTTCCAGTTACCCGCAGCAGCATATTCCTTGGCTTTGGCCTCCAAGAAACTCAAATGAAAACCCGGTAATTTGCCCTTCTCCTTCAAACCCTCCTTGATCATCCCCGGACTCAAATAAAGAGCACGGGAAATCCCAAGGATGTCAGGCTCCGCCCTAGTAGCATGGAAAGGAACCTGATCACGGATCTGCATACCCAGGATGCTAGCATAGTCCTCCATCAGAGGCCCTAACAAGTAGTCCGGGAACACAAAACATCTCAGCCCCGGGTCATAGAACTGGAGAAGAGTATGAATGGCGCTTCTGTCGCTGTCAGTGAGCCTGAAAACCATCTTCAGAATACCACCATATGACTCTCTGAACATCCCCACATGGTCGGGTGTAATCAAGGCTATCATATCTCTCAACACACCAATCTCTGGGTCGAAGAAACTGTAGGCAACATCATGCTTCAAACCGGTCCTCATGTCTGAGCAGAAAGTCTCTCAACCAGGATTTCAATCAAAAATGTCCCTGCATATGGATAAACATGTGTTAGATGCAGGTAAATGCAAGATGTAATGATGCTGATGAATGAATGCAATGCATAGTGCCATCCTCCAAGTCATCTGAACATCTGTTGCACTGAAGCCTGATCTCTGAACCGATCACAACCATCTGAGGGAATATATAATCACAAACCCGACTTGAGGATTCCGAAATAAACAGAACTGAAAGATACATCACCATCATCACCAGACAATCTCTGAGCAGATAACCACAACCCTCTGAATCGGCCCGGGGAATCCTGAAATAAACGGATCCCCACTGATAAATAACTCGGACAGCACTCCGGCGTCTCTGAAATAAATCCATAAATCCGACTTATAAATAGGACTCTGATCAACGGAACCATTAGTCACCATCAAAGTCACCAACAGAACATGCATCTGAATAAATCACCCTCCCCTCACAGGTAAATTCTAATCAGGTCATCCTAAGGCGGATAACAGTCTCGACAATCGGGCAGAGATACTCAATGGGTTTGCCCTTTCGGGTGTGCCATTGTAGCTCTCCTGAGATCGTCTAAACCAAAGATCCGGGAAATGATCGGTCACCAGAGTCAATAGCTCAGATGAGGTGACTCAACCAGAGTGGAGTACCCCACAAAGGAAGAGCACTATCAAATGAACCTCGTCCGGCTTGTGGTACATCACATTGCCAAGCACATGTTGACCTAACATGAAGGAGGCAACATGAGACCACGCTACTCCTAGGTGTATACTCGGGCCAGGGTTTTAGCCCCACTCAGAACACCCACCCCAAACAGAAGAACCACCTGCACAGAGGACGGCAACATGATAGTATGATGCATGCAAGTATTTATGCAAATATATACACAATCAGAATAATAAATGCAATAAATAAAGCGGCACAAACAACCTAAACTATCCTAGAACGCTAGGAGAGACTCGCTTAGGGAAGATGGACCAGCACAGGTCAACAATCATGAGTCCCCAGCAGAGTCGCCAGCTGTCGCATCCGCGAAAAACAACCGGCGGGCTAAAACAAAAACAACACAGAGCCGCCACCGTGCGTTATTTATCCCAAAAGAGGGAAAGGAAACGCTAAGAGTAAACCTGGGAAAAGCAAGGTCTCGCGACCAAAGAGAAAGGGTACGGGAGTCGGTTACGCAAGGGGAAGGTATTAGCACCCCTCACGTCCGTCGTACTCGACGGGATCCACGCTCTAAAAGAAAGAAAAGGTTGCTAAACAAACATCACACACACACACACACCGAAGACAACACAGGTGGGGGAAAAGAGGAGAGGGCTCGCTAGGACATCGCATCCTATGCCTACGTATCTCGTCTGGAACGAGAATCAGAGCTGCCGTAGTTCGGCTCACGCACGCCGAAACAAGACACACACAAACACAGGCAAACCTGGAACTCGAACGCCAATCGCTGGACTTACATCGGCTTCCGAACCAAACAAACACACTCAGGATACGGACAGCCAATCGCTGGGCTTACATCCATATCCTGACACACAAGAGGGTTGACAAGCAAACACGCACAAAAAAGGAAAAAAGTGCCCGGAGAGACCTCGCACGGTCTCCTGCCTACGTACCTCATCTGGTATGAGGATCAGGGCGACGTAGTTCCCCTGAACGGGAAATAAATTCTAACCAGATACAAAGGGAGACGCACTACTAGGGAGCTGGACTCGAGCCTAGGTGTTATCATGCATCATTGCCCTATGTTATGGTTTCTATCTACTTGCACAACAGCAAGCTAATCCTAACCAGGAAAAAGCAAAGCATGCAAGCATAAACAAAACAAAGCAAACATTCCAAATAGCACACACTATATCCAGTCAAGTGAGGCTCAAACAAGGGTGAGGCTGCAAGAGCAAGCCAACTATACAGGGTAGTGTTCGCTCTTAACCCTGACATTGAGAGTAAGGGTGAAGCAGATGAAAGGTGAGTGAAGATGAGACTTCACAGCTCTTATCCCTGGCCAGGGAGAGCTTCAGACAAAGGAGCGTGGGTCCAGAAAGGGGGAACCCTTCTACACTCATGACTCGACTGTACAAATGTACAAGATCTTGGGTTAATGTCCCAATGCATCAACACAGTGGTGTGAGCAGAGGGACGACTCAACAAGAATAGCAGGAGGTGGACTACACACCTCTTGTGTCTGCCAATTGCCTTAATCAAGGTCTTTTCCTGCTTGGGGACAAAAAATAAACAATCACAATCATCGCCTCTTAAGGAGGACTTCAGACAGGTGCCTGGCCAAGTAACAGGCCAGGTCTTCCAGACTACATGGAGTTAGTGATTCTACCTCAATTGGTTTATACAACCAAGCAGCAGCACAAAGCAAGTTCAAAAATGAACTGTTAGCGACTAAAGTACCTGAAATCAATCTAATTCAGTCAGTATACCAATCACACAGTCAAAACAAACAACATAAGAACCAGCAGACAATGCATAATCAGACAATGCAATGTGCAAAGCACAATCAACTCAAGTGAGCCAAGCACAAGCTCAAAGCAAGTGAGCCAAGCATCCTACAAAACACACAAGTTAGTTCACAACAATTAACCAAATTCAATCAACTTGAATTAACATCCTTAAAGCATTTGCTTCTTCAACCTGAAAATCACATCCAAACGTGAGAAACAAGACCACTAGGACAAGCCTAGGGTCAAAAGGAGATGAAAACTTCAAAACAGCAAGTGAAAATTAATCAAAACCAAAATCAATCAATTTAGAAACAAATCCCATTGGTCCCATGCTCATATCATTCACCATTATCATTTCATGAACAAAATAACACAAAACATGCAATTTGCAACCTCAAAGGACCAAACAGAATGATCTCACTAAAATCAATATCAAAACCTTTCAATAAATTCCACAAAAATTCAAGTCTAAACAGAACACATATCATGTCAAGCATACCAAATTTCAGCTCATTTGGATCAAAATAAATAGGTCAATGAAAATCAGAAAGTCAACACAAATTCAAACAAGCCAACACAAGGCATCAAAACAAGCATCAACTTCCATCAATCATAAAACAGTGACAAAACATGATAAATGAATGGGATCAAAACCATAATTACCTATAATGTGTCTAGAAGTCACATGTCAAATTTCACATCCATCCAATTAATGACCAGAATTTCACAAGGCAAATACAAGCACGTGTCACAAAAAGATCAACAAATGACCGAACAGGGGAGAAAAATTCCAAACAAATAGGAACTGTCATCAATAAATCCAGAAAAATTCACATGTAATCTCAACATCCATATGTTCAATCATGCAAAAATTCAACTTAATCCAATGTCCCTAAGCACATCAAATAAAATCATGAAATTGCACTAAGCATGGTGTGACACAAATTGTCACACCTCTATTCAAAAAATCATATCTCATCATCCAGGAACTCAAAAATTACAAATCATACATCAAAATCACCAAAAAAGAGTCCAGAACATGCATGTAAAATTTCACACATTTTGGATAAGGCATCAAGATTTTATGATCAATATGGAAAAACATATACACAAATGATACATTCAAACAATCTCTAAGAATTTTATTTTTCCACACGTGCACAAAAATATTAAAAATCACCATAAAAAACTACACATCACAAGGAGAATGGTGAACAAAACCTCATCAAATTTGGATTAAAAATGAATCAGATATGAATTTTTGAAGATGCATGATCAAATGAAATGAAATGGAAAAAAAGAAAAAAGAAATAATGTGATTTAATATGTCACAGTGACAATTTTGTAATATGAGCAACGAAGTCCAAAACGCAGCCGTTTTCATTAATGCAGTGTCGCTACGCTATTGGTTACTGGTGGCGGTAAACACATTTTCAAAACAAAGCCAAGGCAACGAAGATCAAACAGCTTCTGGATCGTGTTCTTCATCAAGAACAACAACAAATTTCCAGAAAATTGTCAAGAACATATTTCAACCAAAATGATCATGCCATACATCAATGTGTTCGTCTTTCAACCTAAATCATGGATATGGCGAGCATTTGACCTAACTCTAAACATATCAACCGGATCGAGCAAAAGAACAATTGAGCATCAAACTTAAATTCAAGATTTCTTCCTTAATACTCAGCCAAATTCAACGATTCAAAGTTCATGCTACTCTACGTTGAAAGATCTATCAAAGCCATGTCATGATTTGAGCAATTAAGGAATTCGAAAATTTACCTTGTGATGATGGCAGTGATGAATTTGTAAGCTTCAAGGTCCGAAATACCAAAACAGAAGCAGCTTAATGATATGGAAGTTGAATGGAATTGATGCCTTAGCTCAACTATGCTCCAGTTTGAAGAATCACCAAAACGCCATGGATGAGCTTGCTTTCAACAGTCCAAATTCCTCAATGTTTTTGCCTTGATTTTGTGAAACAGTCGTGCACAAGCCTTGGTAGGTGATGGATCCAACAAGAATGAGCAAAATTGATGAAGAATTCGATGAGAAATGATGAAAAATGTGAAAAACGTTTTGAGAGAATTGAGAGGTTTTTGGAGGGAAAGTTTGTTAGATCTGAAAATGTGAAGTGTGATTATGATTTTCTGTTACAATTATCATTTTATACCATGCCTTAATCCACTTGTTAATCACAATTAGCAAAATGGAAGTGATTAGTGAAATGTAGTTTCCATGTGAAATGACCAATATGTCCTTTTGCAAAAATCAGCCAATGCAACAGTAAAAACCAGTTCAAACAAGTCACATTGATCATTTGAAATGCATTGAAATTTGTTTGGTATGCAAAATCCATGTATTTCACAAAATCACCTTTTTTCCCACCAATTTTCAAATAGTTCACTTGAAAAATGACATTTTGCCATGATGATTTTTGATGAAATATGATGATGCATCATGAAAGTACATGTAAAATGTGGTTTTCTCAAAGAAAAATCACCCAATTTGGCCATTCCATGTGAAAGTTATGCCACTTTGAATTTCAACATTTTTGGAAAATGATTTGATCATAACTTGCCAACCACACATGAGAAATTCATGTTCTTGGACTTTTTGGAAAGGTGAGAGCAATATATACAACTTTCATGTTGAACAAATTTTCATTTGAAGCATTTTTGGACACGTAATTTTGAGGAGAAAAACTTTCCATTTTTGGCAGTTTTCAATTACAAGTCACTTTCCATTTTTGGAAAGTCTCCATCTGACTTTATTTTCTTCATTCTTGATGTTTGTAATGCCCAATGAAACTTGTTTAGACATGAATGAAGTGTCTCTAACCCTCTCCCACCTCCAAATCCATCATTTCAGGCACAGTTGACCACAGTTGACTTTTCTGACTGACAGATGAATTTGGCTATGCACTGATCAAGTTGAGCCTCAAACTCCTGATGTCATGGCTCAATGATGTAACCCTAGCTTCCATAAGCTCAATATAATCACATGATGATCCCCATATCCATTGTAGACCCCATCTCTTTGACAAGCCCTGATTGGCCCAATGCAGATGATTCAACTGATTAGGGTTGACCAGTGGTCAAAACCCTAATCCCAAGGTATCTGATCAATCTCTTGGATGATAAAACCATGATGATGATGATGTATCATTTCAACCAAAATGAAGCTCAATCTCCTTGAGAATCAAAAACCCTAATTTGTACCACACATCCTCAGATGATTAATGACCAATCCAATCAATAAAACCCTCAGGCTTGCATACATCAACCTTTTTATCTTCTGACCAAGACCTAGGAGGATGACTTGCTCAATGTAGCCATATGATATGCAACATGCTAATGACTAATGAATTAAGAAATGCAATGCAATAATGCAAAGCTAGTCCCAAGAGAGGAGGGCAAATTTTGAGGTGTTACAGCTGCCCCTATTCAATCCACTGTGAACCTGTCGATACGAATAGCCTCGGCTTTCAGATGATCAGGATGAAGAGTGATTGAATACCAAGAACAGACGAACAATTTGCACTCTGATGGGAAATAATTAACAATGCCTGTCAGAATCGGCGAAGAAACAATCTTGAAGAAAAATCCGTCTGGTACGGAGAAAGTCGGCCTGAATACCGAAACAGAAACGTCGACCTGGATACCAAAATAAATGGTAACACAGGGATAACCATGGCCTGAACACCACATCCGCTGGGGATTATCATCTCTTTTTAATGCTTTTCTTGAACCCCGAAATTTTCTCTTTGCTCTTTTTTATTTTCTTGAACCCCGAAATTTTCTTTCGCGCAAGTGATCCCCGGATCACTGCATTTGAACCCCAACATCTTGTTTGCCAAAATAATGAACCCCATTCTCCATTTGGACCCCAGTCGCCTGACGATAACTTGTGATCGCCATTGTGAACCCCATTCTGCAGAAAATGCCTCAACATTTCCCTTTCTCCATTTGAACCCCGCTCTCCAGAAAATGTCTCAACACTTCCTTTTCTCCATTTGATCCCCGTTCTCCGCTTTCCTGTGATAATTCCGCTGGCAACGTCGGAAATAACACCCAACACCACTCTGATGGCGACATATCAGAGGGTACACCTTCACAAAAGGAAGGTAACATGTGCATCTCTTCCTCAGAAGACACCCATAACGACTTCCATTGGCCTCAGCCAAAGTCTAAGGTGACACATGAACAGAAGACAATCCTGCGGACCTCATCCCGGATATAATCTTCAACTCCAATCTCCATTTGAACCCCGCTCTCCAGAAAATGTCTAATCATTTCCTTTTCTCCATTTGAACCCCGTTCTCCAGAAAATGCCTCAACATTTCCCTTTCTCCATTTGAACCCCGATTGTCGCTCTGATCGCGTAACGTCCTTTGATTTTATTTCCATCTCCGTCCGACGGAAAAAATTTCCTCCAGTATCGCACTACTGGGGAAGTACTGTTGATAAAATCGGTGCCAAACTCCTCGGAGCAACACCTTCACCCTCAGGCAACCACTTCTCAAACGGTAACCACGGTCTGAGACTAACTCATGCTTGCAATATGATGCATGATTGATTTTTCCGCGTAATGCTCCATACTTATGGAAATGCTACGCGATTTATTATGCAATATGCTATGCTATTTACATGATGCATGTATAAAAAGCATCCCCCTCAAGGGACTCTTCTGGGAAGCTCGAGACACTCTGCTGAGGAACTCGCCACCACTCCAATCTCCACCCTGTTGGGGAACAACACTGCTGCTGGAAAAAGGCAACCCTTGCTGGGGATAACCTCCTTTGCACCCGATCCGCTTGGGGGATTGCTGGGGATAGAACCACCAACGCACTCTGTGGGGATACAACAGTCTTTGACTTGCTGGGGATATAAATCCTGACTCTGTTTGGGAAACCCTCACAGATACCTCCGCTGGGGAACGGCAACCTCCAGACCTGGCGACTGGGGGAAGCATCAATCTGAAACCTGCTGGGGATAACCATCCTGACCCTGCTAGGGAATCCACAGACCTTGGATCTATTGGGGAATTAGTCATTCTGACTCTGCTTGGGGAGGAGGACAGTCTGGTACTGAACACCCGACGACTTGTCGAACCACGGTATTCATATCCAACTCCCATGTCAGCTTTCCAATTTTGAGAACTCCCAGACTCGTGTGGACTTTTCTGCTCCATCATCTTGTATTCCAAACCGCCCCGTACTCGACGGAGAGCGAACCCCTAGGATTTATACATACTTTTCAATCTTCCGACTTTGAAGAGTCTTCTTGATTAATTCTCAAGGACCGTCGTACGTCCTTTCGTCGCCTTCTCACCGTTCTTCCATTCATTCGTCCCTGATCGGACTCCGTGGGGATTTACTTTGTCAACAGCTTCCACATCACAACCTGCAAGTGAGGGAAAATACCTAACAGTACCTGCAAAAGAGATCGTTAGATAAAAGCGTGCCCCAGGCGTGTCAAGATTTCAACACTTGGGTCACTCAACCTTCCGAATAAGATTTCAAGCTTCAATCTTATAAGCATGCATTGGAAGGGACCTGTATGTCTTAAAATGCAAAATTCTTTATCACAAACAATTGGATGTTTTTGCAATCAAAGCGGTAATGAAAACAAAAACAAAAGTATTTGACTGAATATGCATTTTATTGATTGAAAAAGTGTGGCTCAAATCGAGCAATACAAAGGAAGCAATTCCTGAAAAGAGGTAATTGCGCACAAAAGGAAAAATCTATCCTAATGGCAATGTGAAACCCGTGATCTCATCGAGTTCCAACTCAGTTACACCCCATATGTCCTCAGACTCTCCGTGCTTTCTGCCTTCTGAATAAGACGCTTCTGATTGATCCCTACCAGGTATTATCCATGATGCCTTAACCAAAGCGCAAACGATCATGCCAGACGCAGTTGTTCGTTTCAATCCCTCTTTTGTCTGGACCGCCCTTTCGGGTTTTCAGTCCACCGGGATACCCTTTTTGCCCAAGTCGCCTTTTCAGGTTTTCGACTTGTCGGGTGTACAGTTTTTCATCTTATCCCTAATTTTTGCCCGAACCTTTCTTTCTGTTTTTTGGTTCGCCGGGATGCCCATTTTTGCCTGGACTATTTTATTCTTTTCGTCCAGCGGGTCTCTTTATACGAAGTATTTTTTAACTGCGTCCGCATTCACAGGAGATGGAAAATCCTCGCCATCCATGGTCGTTAACAACAAGGCTCCACCAGAGAAAACCTTCTTGACCACGAATGGACCTTCATAATTGGCTGTCCATTTGCCCCTATGATCGTTTTGAGGAGGAAGGATCCTTTTCAGCACCATATCACCCACGTGATATACCCGAGGTCGTACCTTTCGGTCGAAAGCACGTTTCATCCGCTACTGGTACAACTGCCCATGACAGATGGCTGCCAGCCTCTTTTCTTCAATCAGGCTCAACTCTTTGTACCGGGTCCTTACCCATTCTGCCTCTTGCAATTTCACGTCCATCAGGACTCTCAAAGAGGGAATCTGGACCTCAATTGGTAGCACCGCTTCCATTCCATATACTAAGGAGAAAGGAGTTGCCCCAGTAGATGTGCGCACCGACGTTCGATACCCATGTAACGCAAACGGCAACATCTCATGCCAGTCTTTATAGGTTACTACCATCTTTTGCACAATCTTCTTGATATTCTTATTGGCTGCCTCAACCGCCCCATTCATCTTCGGACGATAGGGAGAAGAATTGTGATGCTCGATCTTGAATTCCCGGCACAGTTCTGCCATCATCTTATTGTTCAAATTAGAACCATTATCAGTAATGATTCTCTCGGGAACCCCATATCGGCAAATGATATCTCTCTTGAGAAACCTGGCAACGACCTGCTTCGTCACGTTCGTATAAGAGGCTGCTTCTACCCACTTGGTGAAGTAATCAATAGCCACTAATATGAATCTGTGCCCATTCGAAGCCGTAGGCTCAATCTTTCCGATCATATCAATGCCCCACATAGCAAACGGCCATGGAGACGACATTAAGCTCAACGGATTTGGAGGCACGTGCACCTTGTCAGCATAAATCTGGCATTTATGACACTTCCGCACGAAATTGAAACATTGGGCCTCCATTGTCATCCAATAATAGCCTGCCCTCAACAGCTTCTTTACCATCGCATTCCCACTGGCATGAGTACCGAACGATCCCTCGTGAACTTCTTTCATCAATTGGCTTGCTTCTCTATCATCAACACATCTGAGCAAGACCCAATCAAAATTCCGCTTATACAAAACCCCATCCTTATTCAGGTAGAACACCATGGCCAACCTCCGCAGAGTCTTTCGGTCCTTCTTAGATGCTCCCTCAGGATACTCTTGAGTCTCCAGATAGCGCTTGATATCGTAATACCACGGCTTCTCATCATCAGACGTTGTATCAACAGCAAACACATAAGCCGGTCTATCCAGACGACCTACTTCAACCCTGGGGAACTGATTCCACCACTGCACTTTAATCAAGGCAGCCAGAGTAGCCAAAGCATCTGCCAAAGGATTCTCCTCTCTAGGCACATGATGCATCTTCACCTTGGTGAAAAACGTCAACAATCTGCTCGTATAATCCCGGTATGGAACTAAATGAGATTGATGCGTATACCATTTTCCGTTAACTTGATTTACAACCAGAGCTGAATCTCCATATATGACAAGGTTCTTGATCCTCAAATCAATCGCCTCTTCAATCCCCATTATACAAGCTTCATATTCCACCACGTTGTTGGTGCACTCAAATGTTAGCCGGGCAGCAAAAGGAATGTTGGGATCCTTTCGGCGTAACCAAAACAGCACCAACACCGCTTCCATTTACATTAACGGCCCCATCAAACATCAAAATCCATTCGGATTCAGGGTCAGGCCCCTCCTCCGGGATTGGTTCCTCACAATCTTTCGATTTGAGAAACATGATGTCCTCATCAGGGAATTCAAACTTCATCGGTTGATAATCATCAATGGGTTGCTGGGCGAGGTAATCAGACAATACACTCCCCTTGATTACTTTCTGAGAGGTATACTGAATATCATATTCTGTCAAAATCATTTTCCATCTCGCAACCCGTCCGGTCAATGTTGGCTTTTCAAAAATGTACTTGATTGGATCCATCTTGGAAATCAACAAAGTGGTATGAACCAGCATGTACTGCCTCAGTCGGCGAGCAGCCCAGACCAAAGCACAACAAGTTTTCTCGAGCAGTGAATATCTTGTTTCACAGTCGGTAAACTTTTTGCTAAGGTAGTATATGGCATGCTCTTTTCGACCAGACTCGTCATGCTGCCCCAATACACACCCCATAGACCCCTCGAGGACCGTCAAGTACAGAATTACCGGTCTTCCCTCCACAGGAGGCATCAGAATCGGAGGCTCCTGCAAATACTCTTTTATTTTTTCAAATGCCGCTTGGCAATCATTATTCCACCTGACCGCTTGATCTTTTTTCAACAACTTGAATATAGGTTCACACGTGGCTGTTAGGTGAGATATGAACCGTGAAATGTAGTTCAATTTACTTAAGAAACCACGAACCTCCTTCTCTGTTCTCGGTTCAGGCATTTCTCTTATCGCTTTTACTTTAGCAGGATCAACCTCGATTCCTTTCTCGCTTACAATGAACCCCAACAATTTACCGGACCGCACTCCGAACGTGCACTTGTTCGGATTCAACCTCAGTCTGAACTGTCTCAGCCGGTCGAACAACTTGGCCAGATCTACCAAATGCCCCTCTTCTGTTTGGGACTTTGCTATCATGTCATCAACATAGCATTCAATTTCATGATGAATCATATCATGAAACAAAGTCACCATGGCCCTCTAATATGTAGCACCGACGTTCTTGAGACCGAATGGCATCACCTTGTAACAAAAGGTGCCCCACGGTGTAATGAACGTTGTTTTCTCCATATCATCTGGCGACATTTTGATTTGATTATAGCCAGAAAAGCCATCCATGAAGGAAAACACCGAGAATTGAGCTGTATTATCTACCAACACATCAATGTGAGGTAGTGGAAAATCATCCTTTGGACTAGCTCTGTTCAGATCTCGGTAGTCCACACACATTCTCACCTTCCCATCTTTCTTCGGGACTGGCACAATGTTCGCAACCCATGGCGGATAATTAGTGACAGCAAGGAAACTAGCATCCCACTGCTTCTGCACTTCCTCTTTAATCTTCATCGCCATATCAGGTCGAGTTCTGCGCAATTTCTGCTTCACTGGAGGACAATCTGCTCTCAACGGTAGCTTGTGCACAACGATATCGGTATCCAACCCTGGCATATCTTGATAAGACCAGGCAAAGATGTCGACATACTCTTTCAACAGTACTACCATTCTGCTCTTGACACTTTCCTCCAAAGCAGCCCCGATTTTCACTTCTTTTTTGACCTCGTCGGTACCCAGAATAGCAATCTCAACTCGCTCCTCATGCGGCTGAATCACCTTCTCCTCTTGTTTCGACAACCTGGCTAATCTTCCAGCCGATCACAATCTACTTCGCCTTCTTCTTCGACATGATATATCGGATTGTCGAGGTCATACAGAGGTGTAACCAAATTGTTATCAATGAGATCCGGAGAATTTTTTTTTCCGATGTCGGAACAAGACAAATCAAAAAGAAAGGGAAAAATGAAAACAAACATTGCCATTTTTATTCATTTTTAAACTGCAAAAATAAATGAAAAAAAGGGAACACCGCTTTTAATTCGAAAAACATCCATTTATTTATGATGCAAAATGTTGCAAAATGAAACATGAGGTGGCCCTTACAATGGACCATTACGCTTTGGGCAAAACGTATGGCTTTCATGCAGATAAAATCAAAACAGAAATCCTTACTCTTCCGGATGAGTGACAGTGATGCTCCTTTTTAGACCTTCCAGTTCCCTGGTACGCACGATCTTATCCATTGATCAATTTCATAGTCACTGTCAATTTCCTTACCCACCGCACCAGTGTGACTTGAGTCTAGCATTCCCGCACTGATGAAGGTAAACAGCGGACGACGTCCTCTGTTTTGCTCAGACGAGTCTTGATCTGGCTGATAGCCAATCCCAAACATGTCCGCCTTGACCACAATGCCTATGATTTTTCCCCAGCCTGGGATCCCTCCATTTCTCACCACTTCCACTGCCTGCTTGTAAGAAGAAATGGACGGCTTTTTCTCTTTCTCAACACCAATGGCATTTTCCACCTTGACGGTTTCAGCTGCCAGACTGGGTGCTTTACGTCTTGCATCGTCCATTTCTACTTCAATCATTCCTCGAATTGTTTCCCCCATCATTACATGCCCATTTGTGGCGACAGCCGCACAACAGTTATCAATACCAGGGAAAGCCCCACTCTTCCTTAGATGCTTCTGAACCACAGGCATTGGAATTTTTAACTGATCATACTCAGTCACCTCTATCCCTCTCTTGTCCTTCGACATCACTTTCACTTTTACAGGACCATGCCTTGGCACGAGGTTAGCACTATCATCTGCCATCGGTGCAAAATTGATGGCTTTAGACTCCACCAAGTCCTGGACCACATGCTTAAAAGCTTTGCAATCCTCAATGTGATGTCCGGGCGCCCTGTAGCACCTCAAATTTGCACCTACTTCTTGTACATACATTCTCATATTAGGTCATAACATAACATGGTCCACTGCATAACATTGCATTGTCCCTTTGCCTCAAGTGCAACCCAGTCAGAAGAATTAGGTCAAACTGGTCAGGAGATCAGTCAGTCAAGCAAGCAAGTGCAATTTTCATTGAAACAAGGCCCTAGGGTTGGTCCAACATGTTCACATGACTTGGGGATCCATTTGAAGTGTTTTGGTCAAGGATTGGATGTTCAGAAGTCATCAGTCAATGCACAGTTTGCCAGAAACCCTAAAAAGTCAAACTTGGTCAACTGTGTCTGATTTTTATGGTTTTGATGATGGGATTTGGTTTGAGAGATCTCATTCATGTCCAAATAGGCCTCATATATCATGGCAAACACCATCATTGAAGAATTTGAAGCCAAATCAGAAATTTCCAAAAATAGAAACTGGACCTGTAACTGAAACTTGCCAAAAATGGAAACTTCTTGAGCCTAAACTTACATCATGATAAAAGCTTCAAATGAATTTTTTCCCAACATGAAAGTTGAAGATCTTGTTCTCCCATTTCCAAAAAGTCCAAGAACTCTCAATTCCCATGTATGGTTGGCAAGATATAATCAATTCATTTTCAAAAATTCTTGAACTTCAAAAGGCCATATCTCTCAAACCATTTGGCCAATTTGGGTGGGGTTTTTTCCTACAAGTCACATTTGATCCACTCTTTCCAAAAATGTCATCATCATGCACCAAAACATCACCATTCAAAATGGCCTTTTTGAACTTACATGAATTAATTTCAAGTGAGGTTGAAATTTGACTTTTTAAAATAACCATTTTTAATCATTTTGGCCAATTGAGAATGACTAGAAATCATATTTTGGACATGTTCAAGGCCCATTTTCGCAGCTACAGCTCATGCACCATGCCACTTGAGTGAAATTAGCAAAAGGACACTTTTTACCAACTCCAATTCTACTTTTTCATTAACCTTGATTAGTACCATTAAACAGAGTATATATACATCATTTTCTCTCTGAAAGAAACCCTAGCAGCCAACATCACAAACAGAAAAAACCATTCTTCTCTCAAAACACATTTTTGCATTTTGGAACTGTTCTTGAAAAATTGTCAAAGAACTCGACCTGGCCTTACTTGCTTCATCATCTCTCTTCATTGTGAGCACATTTCCATCATCCTAAACCAACTGTAATCAAGAATCACGACTGTTTCTTCAAGAACACCATCAATGGCAGATCTCGAGCTGGACCAAACCAAGCTTTCTTGAGCCAAGCATACATCACCAGTCACCTTTTGGAACCTTGCAGCGCAACTGTTTCAACCAATCATGGCCAGAAAATCATGGAATCATCACTGCCCTTCAAGATCAGGTGAGATTCGACTTTAACCATTCTTAAAATTGCATGATGCATCTTGTAGATCTTTTCCTTGTGAGTGTCGTAAGCTTTGAGTCAAGAGAAACCATGCCATATTGAGAGAGAACGAGGTTTTTAAAGTTTTGTGTTCATGACTAGATTCCTTCGATTTGTGTTTGTTTTGTTGTTGTTTAATGAATTGATGTTTGTTTATTGATGAGTGATGTTGGATATACACGATGCATTGCTTGTTTTCCATTTCTGCAACCTTTCATTTTTTCTGGAAAATCGTATGAAGGTGGTGATGAACATCGTGCTGTTCTTGGTTGCTGGAGAATTTCCTGCGGATTCTCCTGCAACCTTCATAGCTTTAGCTATGATTTTTCCTGCGGATTTCTGGGCTAGGGTTTGCATGAGCCAGGTCCTGTTACATTAGCCATGAACCAATCACAACATTTCGTTCCCATTGCCAAAGCGCCGCGTTTTGATAAGTTGGCCCGGTTATTACAAATTTGCCATTCTCGTGCCCTTGGTCTCAATAATTCATGTTTGTTTTCAATATTTATTTCATTTTGACCATCAACTTGCAAAATTCATAAGTCCTTCATTTTAATCCAATATTCATGGGAATTTTTGCATTGTGTTCATCTGGATCTCTATTATTTTATCATATTTTTTCCTGATTTTTTGGATAAGTGGATTTTAATTGGTATTAGGGTTTGTGACATGTATCAATATTTTGTACCTTTTGCCAAAACCTTTGTGAAATAGTCATGCTTTATCCTTTGACTTTGAAATTTTTTGTGCTTAAACTAGACACATTCATGGTGATTTTGGTGTAGAGTTTGTGAATTTATCTTATCTGGTTGTTGAGTTATGATTTTTTGAATTAGGGTGTGACAATTTGTGTCACACCATTGATGTGCAACTTGATGATTTTCAATACCATGCTTCTTGATCTCAAAATGCTTTGATTTTTTGCATGAATTCACTTGAGTATGTCTAGTTTACATGTGATTTTTTGTGGATTTGTTTATGGCATTTTCCATTTGTTTGAGATTTTTCTCCCCTGTTTGGTCATATGTTGACTTTTTGTGACACATGTTGCCATTTCATTTGTGAAATTCTCATACTTTATTAGATGGACATGAAATTTGACATGTGATTAGCAGACATCTTAAGCTTTGCCATGGTGTTGATCCCATTAATTTCTTATATGTCATCCCTGATTTATGATTTTTTCAAGTTGATGCATGTTTGGTTGACTTCTTTGAGCATGTTCAAAATTACCTTGCCTTTCTGATTTTCATTGACTATCTTCTACTTGTCCAAATGAGATGAAATTTGACATGCATACCATGCTATGGGTTGTGATTGACCATGATTTATTTGGTGATTTTTGGAAATGTTTAAGATTGCTTTTGAGCTAAGTCTTGCTGTTGACTTCTATGAGCTTCTGTTTGCAATACCTTGACCTAGCTTGTTCATGAAATGATGATGATAATTGATATGAATGTGAAACCAATTGGTATTGTTTATTGATTGTTTGAACATGATTTTGGATGCTTGCCACTTGCTGTTTTAATGTTTTCATTCCCTTTTGACCCTAGGCCTGCCCTAGTGGTCCTGCTACTCACATTTGAGTTCATTTTTTCAGGTTAAGCAACAATTACCCAATGAGACCAATACAAATTGATTGAGTGTGCTTGTTTATCATGACTAATCTATTTGTTTTGTAGGTTGCTTGGCTCACATGCCTTGAACCTTGTGCATTGCATATTTATCTGCTTGTGCTGACTGTTAGCCTTTGTTTCATTCTGATTTAACTTTGACTTGTATACTAACTGTGCTTGACTGATTTCAGGTACTTTAGTTGCTTTTAGTTCCTTGTGAACTTTGCTTTGCTTGATAAGCAATTTGCATTGAGGTATACCTTTCTATCTTCATGTAGTCTGGAAGACCTGGCCTGTTACTTGGCCAGGCAACTGTCTGAAGTCCTCCTTAAGAGGCAATGTTTGTGACTGTTTACATTTGTCCCTGTACATATGCAAAGTCCTCCTAAGTGAAGAGGCAATTGGCAGACACAAGGGATATGTAATCTATCCCCTGCTATTCTGTGTGTCATCTGCTTTGCTCACACCACTGTGTTGATGCATTGCAGATACAAACTCAAGATCTTGTACAATTGTACAGTTGAGTCAGTTTCAAATGTGTAGGAGGGTTCCCACCTTCTGAACCCACACATTCTTGTCTTAAGCTCTCCCAGGCCAGGGATAAGAGCTGTGAAGTCTCATCTTCACTCACCTTTCATCTGCTTCGCCTTAGCCCCTCAATGGCAAGGTTAAGAGCTAACACTACCCAGTTCCAGAGGTTTGTTTGTTGAGGTTGATATGACCCCTCGACTAAAACCTAACCTTGTTTGAGCCCATTGCTTGCATATAGTGTGTGCTACTTGTGCTTGTGTGTTTGCTTTAGCTTGCTTCCTGTGCAAGTTAGGTGCGGCTTGCTTCCTGTGCAAGTCATGTTTAGGATAGGCTTGCTTCCTGTGCAAGTTAGCTAGAAACCTTAACTTAGGGATGATTTGCATGATAACATCTAGGCTCGAGTCGTAGTTTCCCTAGTTGTGTCTCCCTCTGTTATCTGGTTAGGCTAGTCCTTTGTCCCTGCGTAGGGGAACTACGTCGCCCTGATCCTCATACCAGATGAGGTACGTAGGCAGGAGATGAGCTGATCTCTCCGGGCGCCTGTGTCTTTGTTTTGTCTTGTTGTGTGCTTGGAAGCTGATGTAAGTCCATCGAGTGGCATTTGGGTTCCAGTGTGGGTTTGTTGGTTCGGATGCTGATGTAAGTCCAGTGATTGGCATTCAGGCTCCACGTTTGCCTCTTTGTGTGTGTTTTGGTTCGGATGCTGATGTAAGTCCAGTGATTGGCATTCAGGCTCCACGTTTGCCTTTGCCAGTGTTTGTTTGTGTGTGTGTTAGCCGAGCTACGAATGCTCTGATTCTTCTCTCGTCCGAGGAGATACGTATGCATAGGATGCGATATCCTAGCGAGCATGTGTCGTTTCCCCAGTCCGAACTACTTTGACTCTGATGTCTATGCCTGATAGACTAAGTAGGCCCAGGATGCGATATTCTGCCGAGTCAGTCTCTTTTGTTTTCTTGTGTCTCTTTCAGCCAGTGTGTGTGAGTTTGAGCAGTGTTTAGCAACCATTTTCCTTTCTATTGTGCGTGGATCCCGTCGAGTACGACGGATGCGTAGGGGTGCTAATACCTTCCCTTCGCATAACCGACTCCCGATCCCATTCTCTTTGGTCGCGAGACCATGTTCTTTCCAGGTTTACTCTGAGCGTTTCCTTTCCCTCTTTTGGGATAAATAACGCGCGGTGGCGGCTCTGTTGTTCTTGTTTCCCGCCGGTTTTTCGCGTGATGCGACACGCCCCAGCATGGAACTCGCACCTGACATTCTCATCGTAACTGGCAACCCTCTGATCCGGTTTCCCCGGAATCAATGTCCTCGGATGCACCAACCCAAGATCCTTCAATCTTTTAAACAGAGAGGCGTAAGTCACAGGCAACCTATTGAAATGACGATCTGTCGTCCTCCTTCTCACTTGGCACCCAGCTCTTTGTGTCCTCTGTTGAGGTGACTGTTGTCGCTGTGGTGCAGGTGAATCACCAACAGGAATGGTTACGGCGGCAACATAAGGGTGGAAACGATCCTTACCGTATTCTCTTTTAGTCTGCACACCACCTGATTCAACCTTCTTCTTGAAATGACCCCTGTCAGGGGTCTTCTTTACTACGGACGACGGAGCCTTTCCCTGAACTCTCTCCGCTAGCAGCCATTTCTCAATCTTCTCCACCTTTTCAGCAATTACCTTCTGCCCCAAGGCGAGCCCCTGCACGACTTTGAACAACTCCCCCATCATCTCTTTTAGTTCGAGAATGTCGGCGTTGAGTGAATCCATCGGCCTGGTTTTGTTGAGTCCGGGGAAGTATTTGCGTGGATGTGGTGCGTGCAAGGGAATAACTCTACGCGCACGAGCAATAATTCCTGAAACAACCAAGCACGTAAGAAACCTCTACCTGCAAAATAGAAACGCGTTATTATGATCATGCATGAATGCAGTGTTTATCCACATGAGGAACACTTTATCTCTCGATCTTGGCTTCATCGAGACATATAATAATCCGGCAGCAATATTCTGACATTCGTCATTTGATTTCGTCATACAGATCAGAGATATATGATTTCACAAAAATACCCCCAACCATGTGTGTGTGCTGTGTGAGTGCATACGGGAAAGCAAATAAAGCTTGAAGATTGATCACTGGATGAAAATAACCATCACATAGCAAAATGCACAATAAGTGCCATAATCATACATCACAACTGATACAAATCAAATACAATCTTCCAGAATCAGAAAGGAAATACACGCAAATGAATTCCGTCAACAGGCCTGACGGTAATCCACGCAAATGATAAAGCTAGCTTGATGAGGGTCCCACAGAAGGCCCTATATCATCAACCATCTTTGCAAACTCTACTGCGAACCTAAGCTCGGTGTTCTCTTGCTGTAATCTCCCCATCTCCTTCTGGTGAATCTTCATCTGCTTGAAGTAATGATCTCTCTCAACAATGTAATGATCTCTCTCGGCGATGATCTTTGCTTTCTCCGCTTCCCATTCTGCAGCGAGGACTCTGGCTCTGGCATCTCTCTTATCTCTCACGAGGATTTGCCTCCTCTTCTCATCTTCGATGACCCTTGAAGCTCTGGCTAGCTTCTCCTTCGTGATGTCGTGCTCCTTTGTCGACGACGCTAAGGCTTGGCTAATCTTCCCATAGTAGGCGGTATCCATCTCAAAGCGCTTTGCTTCCAGGGCATGTCGCTTGTCTTGATCTTCCATTCTTACTTTGATCTCTTGATTAGCCATCTGAATCCGAGCGACACTTATCTCCAATTCAGCTTTCTCTGCAAGCAACTGATCTCTGGCTCTCTTTATCTCGATGAATTCTTCCATACTGACAGAAGAACACGGACCCTCAATCAAAGGACACCCAGGATCACCTCCCGGAAATGGTAGATGTGTGATCTCGATCCTCTTCCGAAGCCAATCATCAAATAGAGGAAAATACCGGCTATTGACCTTGCCATAAGGAACCTTACCCTTTCGCTGAATGTCATGCCACTCATCCAATACTTGCCTCATCTTGGCCTGATTGCCCTCAATCGGAAAGTAGAAGGACTCCTGAATCTCTCGACTGAGAGGAGGACCCTCCACAGCAAACCCCATCTGTCTCCTGAGAAGCACCGGGTTGTAATTGATGCAACCCTGAACTCCCACAAGAGGCACATTGGGAAGACTCCCACAATTGCATATGAAATCCCGTCCTGCCATACCGTTATGAGTCCATGCTATATCAGCAGCCCGCAAACCCATCAATCTGAATGACCACTTGACAGTCGGATCGAGATGAGCAAAAGCACCTCAGGAAGGCAAATACCCCATAAACCACCTGAATAGCATCTGAGCACAACATCGGATCAGACCACCACGCCGCTTCTCGTTCCTGTTATGAATCGAGTAATAGACATCTCCAATCAGAGTAGGGATAGGGTTCCTCTGCATGAACAATCTGATAGCATTATGGTCCACAAAGTTCTTCTGATTAGGAAATAGAATAACACCATAAATGCTTACAGCAATCAAAGCACATACCGTCTTCCAGTTACCCGCAGCAGCATATTCCTTGGCTTTGGCCTCCAAGAAACTCAAATGAAAACCCGGTAATTTGCCCTTCTCCTTCAAACCCTCCTTGATCATCTCCGGACTCAAATAAAGAGCACGGGAAATCCCAAGGATGTCAGGCTCCGCCCTAGTAGCATGGAAAGGAACCTGATCACGGATCTGCATACCCAGGATGCTAGCATAGTCCTCCATCAGAGGCCCTAACAAGTAGTCCGGGAACACAAAACATCTCAGCCCCGGGTCATAGAACTGGAGAAGAGTATGAATGGCGCTTCTGTCGCTGTCAGTGAGCCTGAAAACCATCTTCAGAATACCACCATATGACTCTCTGAACATCCTCACATGGTCGGGTGTAATCAAGGCTATCATATCTCTCAACACACCAATCTCTGGGTCGAAGAAACTGTAGGCAACATCATGCTTCAAACCGGTCCTCATGTCTGAGCAGAAAGTCTCTCAACCAGGATTTCAATCAAAAATGTCCCTGCATATGGATAAACATGTGTTAGATGCAGGTAAATGCAAGATGTAATGATGCTGATGAATGAATGCAATGCATAGTGCCATCCTCCAAGTCATCTGAACATCTGTTGCACTGAAGCCTGATCTCTGAACCGATCACAACCATCTGAGGGAATATATAATCACAAACCCGACTTGAGGATTCCGAAATAAACAGAACTGAAAGATACATCACCATCATCACCAGACAATCTCTGAGCAGATAACCACAACCCTCTGAATCGGCCCGGGGAATCCTGAAATAAACGGATCCCCACTGATAAATAACTCGGACAGCACTCCGGCGTCTCTGAAATAAATCCATAAATCCGACTTATAAATAGGACTCTGATCAACGGAACCATTAGTCACCATCAAAGTCACCAACAGAACATGCATCTGAAAGAATCACCCTCCCCTCACAGGTAAATTCTAATCAGGTCATCCTAAGGCGGATAACAGTCTCGACAATCGGGCAGAGATACTCAATGGGTTTGCCCTTTCGGGTGTGCCATTGTAGCTCTCCTGAGATCGTCTAAACCAAAGATCCGGGAAATGATCGGTCACCAGAGTCAATAGCTCAGATGAGGTGACTCAACCAGAGTGGAGTACCCCACAAAGGAAGAGCACTATCAAATGAACCTCGTCCGGCTTGTGGTACATCACATTGCCAAGCACATGTTGACCTAACATGAAGGAGGCAACATGAGACCACGCTACTCCTAGGTGTATACTCGGGCCAGGGTTTTAGCCCCACTCAGAACACCCACCCCAAACAGAAGAACCACCTGCACAGAGGACGGCAACATGATAGTATGATGCATGCAAGTATTTATGCAAATATATACACAATCAGAATAATAAATGCAATAAATAAAGCGGCACAAACAACCTAAACTATCCTAGAACGCTAGGAGAGACTCGCTTAGGGAAGATGGACCAGCACAGGTCAACAATCATGAGTCCCCAGCAGAGTCGCCAGCTGTCGCATCCGCGAAAAACAACCGGCGGGCTAAAACAAAAACAACACAGAGCCGCCACCGTGCGTTATTTATCCCCAAAGAGGGAAAGGAAACGCTCAGAGTAAACCTGGGAAAAGCAAGGTCTCGCGACCAAAGAGAAAGGGTACGGGAGTCGGTTACGCAAGGGGAAGGTATTAGCACCCCTCACGTCCGTCGTACTCGACGGGATCCACGCTCTAAAAGAAAGAAAAGGTTGCTAAACAAACATCACACACACACACACACCGAAGACAACACAGGTGGGGGAAAAGAGGAGAGGGCTCGCTAGGACATCGCATCCTATGCCTACGTATCTCGTCTGGAACGAGAATCAGAGCTGCCGTAGTTCGGCTCACGCACGCCGAAACAAGACACACACAAACACAGGCAAACCTGGAACTCGAACGCCAATCGCTGGACTTACATCGGCTTCCGAACCAAACAAACACACTCAGGATACGGACAGCCAATCGCTGGGCTTACATCCATATCCTGACACACAAGAGGGTTGACAAGCAAACACGCACAAAAAAGGAAAAAAGTGCCCGGAGAGACCTCGCACGGTCTCCTGCCTACGTACCTCATCTGGTATGAGGATCAGGGCGACGTAGTTCCCCTGAACGGGAAATAAATTCTAACCAGATACAAAGGGAGACGCACTACTAGGGAGCTGGACTCGAGCCTAGGTGTTATCATGCATCATTGCCCTATGTTATGGTTTCTATCTACTTGCACAACAGCAAGCTAATCCTAACCAGGAAAAAGCAAAGCATGCAAGCATAAACAAAACAAAGCAAACATTCCAAATAGCACACACTATATCCAGTCAAGTGAGGCTCAAACAAGGGTGAGGCTGCAAGAGCAAGCCAACTGTACAGGGTAGTGTTCGCTCTTAACCCTGACATTGAGAGTAAGGGTGAAGCAGATGAAAGGTGAGTGAAGATGAGACTTCACAGATCTTATCCCTGGCCAGGGAGAGCTTCAGACAAAGGAGCGTGGGTCCAGAAAGGGGGAACCCTTCTACACTCATGACTCTGACTCGACTGTACAAATGTACAAGATCTTGGGTTAATGTCCCAATGCATCAACACAGTGGTGTGAGCAGAGGGACGACTCAACAAGAATAGCAGGAGGTGGACTACACACCTCTTGTGTCTGCCAATTGCCTTAATCAAGGTCTTTTCCTGCTTGGGGACAAAAAATAAACAATCACAATCATCGCCTCTTAAGGAGGACTTCAGACAGGTGCCTGGCCAAGTAACAGGCCAGGTCTTCCAGACTACATGGAGTTAGTGATTCTACCTCAATTGGTTTATACAACCAAGCAGCAGCACAAAGCAAGTTCAAAGATGAACTGTTAGCGACTAAAGTACCTGAAATCAATCTAATTCAGTCAATATACCAATCACACAGTCAAAACAAACAACATAAGAACCAGCAGACAATGCATAATCAGACAATGCAATGTGCAAAGCACAATCAACTCAAGTGAGCCAAGCACAAGCTCAAAGCAAGTGAGCCAAGCATCCTACAAAACACACAAGTTAGTTCACAACAATTAACCAAATTCAATCAACTTGAATTAACATCCTTAAAGCATTTGCTTCTTCAACCTGAAAATCACATCCAAACGTGAGAAACAAGACCACTAGGACAAGCCTAGGGTCAAAAGGAGATGAAAACTTCAAAACAGCAAGTGAAAATTAATCAAAACCAAAATCAATCAATTTAGAAACAAATCCCATTGGTCCCATGCTCATATCATTCACCATTATCATTTCATGAACAAAATAACACAAAACATGCAATTTGCAACCTCAAAGGACCAAACAGAATGATCTCACTAAAATCAATATCAAAACCTTTCAATAAATTCCACAAAAATTCAAGTCTAAACAGAACACATATCATGTCAAGCATACCAAATTTCAGCTCATTTGGATCAAAATAAATAGGTCAATAAAAATCAGAAAGTCAACACAAATTCAAACAAGCCAACACAAGGCATCAAAACAAGCATCAACTTCCATCAATCATAAAACAGTGACAAAACATGATAAATGAATGGGATCAAAACCACAATTACCTATAATGTGTCTAGAAGTCACATGTAAAATTTCACATCCATCCAATTAATGACCAGAATTTCACAAGGCAAATACAAGCACGTGTCACAAAAAGATCAACAAATGACCAAACAGGGGAGAAAAATTCCAAACAAATAGGAACTGTCATCAATAAATCCAGAAAAATTCACATGTAATCTCAACATCCATATGTTCAATCATGCAAAACTTCAACTTAATCCAATGTCCCTAAGCACATCAAATAAAATCATGAAATTGCACTAAGCATGGTGTGACACAAATTGTCACACCTCTATTCAAAAAATCATATCTCATCATCCAGGAACTCAAAAATTACAAATCATACATCAAAATCACCAGAAAAGAGTCCAGAACATGCATGTAAAATTTCACACATTTTGGATAAGGCATCAAGATTTTATGATCAATATGGAAAAACATATACACAAATGATACATTCAAACAATCTCTAAGAATTTTATTTTTCCACACGTGCACAAAAATATTAAAAATCACCATAAAAAACTACACATCACAAGGAGAATGGTGAACAAAACCTCATCAAATTTGGATTAAAAATGAATCAGATATGAATTTTTGAAGATGCATGATCAAATGAAATGAAATGGAAAAAAAGAAAAATGAAATAATGTGATTTAATATGTCACAGTGGCAATTTTGTAATATGAGCAACGAAGTCCAAAACGCAGCCGTTTTCATTAATGCAGTGTCGCTACGCTATTGGTTACTGGTGGCGGTAAACACATTTTCAAAACAAAGCCAAGGCAACGAAGATCAAACAGCTTCTGGATCGTGTTCTTCATCAAGAACAACAACAAATTTCCAGAAAATTGTCAAGAACATATTTCAACCAAAATGATCATGCCATACATCAATGTGTTCGTCTTTCAACCTAGATCATGGATATGGCGAGCATTTGACCTAACTCTAAACATATCAACCGGATCGAGCAAAAGAACAATTGAGCATCAAACTTAAATTCAAGATTTCTTCCTTAATACTCAGCCAAATTCAACGATTCAAAGTTCATGCTACTCTACGTTGAAAGATCTATCAAAGCCATGTCATGATTTGAGCAATTAAGGAATTCGAAAATTTACCTTGTGATGATGGCAGTGATGAATTTGTAAGCTTCAAGGTCCGAAATACCAAAACAGAAGCAGCTTAATGATATGGAAGTTGAATGGAATTGATGCCTTAGCTCAACTATGCTCCAGTTTGAAGAATCACCAAAACGCCATGGATGAGCTTGCTTTCAACAGTCCAAATTCCTCAATGTTTTTGCCTTGATTTTGTGAAACAGTCGTGCACAAGCCTTGGTAGGTGATGGATCCAACAAGAATGAGCAAAATTGATGAAGAATTCGATGAGAAATGATGAAAAATGTGAAAAACGTTTTGAGAGAATTGAGAGGTTTTTGGAGGGAAAGTTTGTTAGATCTAAAAATGTGAAGTGTGATTATGATTTTCTGTTACAATTATCATTTTATACCATGCCTTAATCCACTTGTTAATCACAATTAGCAAAATGGAAGTGATTAGTGAAATGTAGTTTCCATGTGAAATGACCAATATGTCCTTTTGCAAAAATCAGCCAATGCAACAGTAAAAACCAGTTCAAACAAGTCACATTGATCATTTGAAATGCATTGAAATTTGTTTGGTATGCAAAATCCATGTATTTCACAAAATCACCTTTTTTCCCACCAATTTTCAAATAGTTCACTTGAAAAATGACATTTTGCCATGATGATTTTTGATGAAATATGATGATGCATCATGAAAGTACATGTAAAATGTGGTTTGCTCAAAGAAAAATCACCCAATTTGGCCATTCCATGTGAAAGTTATGCCACTTTGAATTTCAACATTTTTGGAAAATGATTTGATCATAACTTGCCAACCACACATGAGAAATTCATGTTCTTGGACTTTTTGGAAAGGTGAGAGCAATATATACAACTTTCATGTTGAACAAATTTTCATTTGAAGCATTTTTGGACACGTAATTTTGAGGAGAAAAACTTTCCATTTTTGGCAGTTTTCAATTACAAGTCACTTTCCATTTTTGGAAAGTCTCCATCTGACTTTATTTTCTTCATTCTTGATGTTTGTAATGCCCAATGAAACTTGTTTAGACATGAATGAAGTGTCTCTAACCCTCTCCCACCTCCAAATCCATCATTTCAGGCACAGTTGACCACAGTTGACTTTTCTGACTGACAGATGAATTTGGCTATGCACTGATCAAGTTGAGCCTCAAACTCCTGATGTCATGGCTCAATGATGTAACCCTAGCTTCCATAAGCTCAATATAATCACATGATGATCCCCATATCCATTGTAGACCCCATCTCTTTGACAAGCCCTGATTGGCCCAATGCAGATGATTCAACTGATTAGGGTTGACCAGTGGTCAAAACCCTAATCCCAAGGTATCTGATCAATCTCTTGGATGATAAAACCATGATGATGATGATGTATCATTTCAACCAAAATGAAGCTCAATCTCCTTGAGAATCAAAAACCCTAATTTGTACCACACATCCTCAGATGATTAATGACCAATCCAATCAATGAAACCCTCAGGCTTGCATACATCAACCTTTTTATCTTCTGAACAAGACCTAGGAGGATGACTTGCTCAATGTAGCCATATGATATGCAACATGCTAATGACTAATGAATTAAGAAATGCAATGCAATAATGCAAAGCTAGTCCCAAGAGAGGAGGGCAAATTTTGAGGTGTTACACATACGTATCTCATATGAATATAAGAATCAGAGTCTTCGTAGCTCGGCTACCTATGGGTTAAAGAGAAGTATGCTCGCTAAGAAATCGCCTCGTATGCCTACGTATCTCATAGGGAATGAGAATCAGAGCAAAACGTAGTTCAGCTAACTACGGGAACAAGGGTCTCGATTGCAACTAGAGTAAGAGAAAGGGAAGGTCTCGATCGCAACGAGGGTGAGAGAAAAGAATCGCAGCGAGGGCAAAACAAGCAAGGATTAGTTGTTAGTTGTCAGTCAAAACTCGGTAAGACATTGCGTCTCGTGCCTACGTATCTCATCTGAACATGAGAATCAGAGTTATCGTAGTTCGACTAACTACGAGTTAAGGATTGCCATCTAAACATGGTCTTACAAAGCAGGACACCAGTTATGTCAAAGGAGAGTGGGCAATGTGTTCACGTCCTAGCAGCAGGTGTCGCAGCTCGCTGAATCGAGTCTCAGGCAGTTACCTCTTTGCAATAGGACGGATTGACATGCCACAAGATCGGAGACGCACGGAAGGTATAAAAAGTGGGGAAGCTCTGCCCTAGAGTTGTCATTCAATGTGGACCTATGTGTTAGGATTTACAAATGGGAACATCTACCTAATGTTAGCATGCAAAAGAATGAGAGAATTCTACCTATGTTATCATACAAAAGAATAAGGGAATTCTACTTATGTTATCATACAAAAAAATAAGGGAATACTACCTATGTTATCATACAAAGAATAAGGGAATACTACCTATGTTATCATACAAAGGGTTCTACCTAATGGGTACTACCTAAACGGAACAAGAGTCGACGAATGAAGCCAGAAGAGGAGTGGGGTAAAGGGTAGATGGCGATGCACGAAGCAATCGACTTACAGGTAGACGACGATGCCTAAAGCAATCGACTTACAAGAGAAATGGCGATGCATGAAGCAATCGACTTACAAAAGGATGGATGAATACGTGCTGGTTCTGTTAAGTTTTGAAAATGATTACTCGACGTTGGATCGAGGTTTTGATCTTGTTTTGAAATGGTTATCGGATGTTCGTTTTAATTCTTGTATTAACAGATGAATAAAGAATGAAAGAATAGATATTATACACTTCATGGGAGAGGGGTACATTTGTTATGAATGGGGATTGTTCATGGCAATCAAACAATAATATTATATGCCTCATACATCATACAAGTAGGCCACAGTTATCAAACAATCAGATAAGCAATCAAGTATATGATCAAATCAAAGAATTAAAGAATGAAATAATGAAGCATTAGACAATGCATGAGAAGTATAGACATGTTAAACAATCATACAATGGAATCATGGATGAAAGAAACAAGTATAAAAAATATCAGATGAATCAGACAGATGAAACTATGCACACAAAGGATCACTGAATAATTTAATCGGGAAACGATGCAAGGATCAAATAAAATCAAGATGAAAATCCTCTAATACATGGCATATGAGACGAACAAGGGAGGATCAAAAGATCTCTTCAATTGCCCTAACCAATCCCTAAGTCAAACATCGATCATAGAAAAGTCAACTGAAAAGTCGAGTCAAGTTGAAAAATATGAAATAAATAGTAAATTAATCAAGAAAATTATGAAAAATTAAACTAAGTAAGGTGGGGTCAGGACATCATCATCCCCCAAAAAGATTTTAAAAATAATGAAAATTAGTGTATAAATTAATTGAAATAAAACAGAAGTCAAAGGAAAAAGTCAACCAAGCAAACTAGGTCAAAAATAAATCCAAAATAAATTGAAAATGGGAAATAAAATTCCAAGAAAAGGTCAGGTTTACCATGAGGCATTGGTCAACCCTCATCCCAAAAATCAAAACCTAAAAATAATTTTAAGTCAAGAAAATAAAATTAATAAAAATATATGTGTTAAAATGAACCACTTGAAATAAATAATTAAAATAAAATATTAACAATAAATAAATATGAAAATAAAAATTAAATAAAATTAAATAAAACATTAAGAAATGTGAAAAGTATTTTTTGGTATTTTTATGAATAAATAAAATATTTTTATTATTTAAAAACAAAACAGAAAAATAAAATGAATTAAAAAGGGAAATGAAAATAAAATGGGTTAATGGATCATGGGTCACGAGCAGAGGTGTGGATAGCGAGCGCGCATAAAGCCCAACCCAAGCGATTTATTCCAGCGTGACATAAAATAAAACATACATTTTATTTAAATCATGTCAACCCACCATCGACCGGTCAAGTGGGTTTTAAACACTACAGGACAAAACACGAACGGGCGAATGAGATTTAAAGCCAAGCGCGCGATCTGAGGGCCACAAAGACGACACGTCTTGTCCTCTTCATGCAGCGTAAAAACCCTAGGGCCATGCACTAATGGATTCGCGAAAAACATCATACTTTCTCAACCTTCCAACCAAGATTGCTCATGCTATGGTTCACCAAATGGGATGATATAAAAAGCAAAGTTCAAGTGCAAAATGAGTAGAACACCATGGTATTTATTTCATTAAAAATAATGGCCTTAGCATAGAGAAAAGTGAACAACAAGGGGATCAAGTGAGCACGGATATAACAGCAAACAACAACATAAACTCAAGCTTAATGAACATGCCTCATGTTGAGGGCTTCATAACCAAACATGGCATAGTATTAACATGGAAAATAAGCACGAAACAAGCATGGCATAATGGAAAAATAATCATGAAGTAAGCATGGTGAACATGAAAAAAGAGTAATGAACAAGTATGGATGAACATGAAATGAGCAAGGCCATAGAAGAGAGTAGTAAGCTTACCTAGTGGATGCAAGGTCCACTGCCTCTTGGTATTGGAGAGGATGGAAGGAAAATGAGGTGCTTTGAAACTTCAAGAACTTGTGAAAATGAAATGGATCTTTTGATTGCCTTGCTTACTTTGAGAATAACAACCACCACCACCTCAGATTAGGGTTTAGAAGCTTTAAATATGTGGGTCTAATGTGTCTAAGTGGGCTGAAATGTTTGGTTTGGATTCATGAGCAAAAAGTGCAAAAAGTGAGGTGGTGAAAGTAAACTCTAATTGTGGAAAAACTTAAGTTAATGAATAACAAAAGTACATGGCCAAATGAGGTAAAGAGTGTGTTGGTCGATTTTGTGGTCTAGCTGCAGCAGGGCATGGCTTGAAAATAAGTTCAAGAGGGTGACTTTAGGACTATGTATCTTGATGAATACATGACCAAATGGCAAGGCAATGCAAACAGTAGGAAGATGGCTTAAACACAAGTTGAAATGGTGAATGGAAGAAGGTGAAAAATGGCCTTAAAGTTCATGTTCCATAACTGCAAAGTGGTTGGGCCAGTTTGGCCTAAATGCTGCCTAAAAATTCAATTCATGATGCCAACTTTAGATGAGTGCATCTCTCAAACCAATGATCCAAATGGGATGATTCCAAAAGGATGTGAAAGAGGACATAGAAAGGTACAATTGTCATGAATAAAGCATTTTCAAAAGATGCCTTGAAGTGCAAGAAAACTGGCCCATAAGTCTTGACAAATCTTGAAGATTTTGGACTTAGAAACTTTTCTAAGTGTCCTAAAATAATGTCTCACTTTGACCAAGCATAACGTTCTCAATTTTAATCCAAATGAAACAAACTTTATATCTCTAGAAATCTTGGAACAAGAGGAACAACTTTCATGTTGGATAAACTTTGACATGGAGCTAGCATATTGATGGAAAATGGGCTTAACGTGGGTGTAACAATCATAAAAACTTGCCCTAAATGGAAAGTCAACTATTTCCAAATTTAGTAACTTTTCCAACTCCTGATTAAATGATGAATCCATGATCCAACCTTGATCAAATTTCACATGTAGGCTCATTTAGGCATGAATTTTGAGATTCCACTCTTAAAATGTCAGGAGTTGACTTTTCTGGGCCCACAATTGACTTTTCCCAAACTGTTTGATTCCCGATTCCATTGATCAATTGAAGCACCTCTGGCTCAAATAAAGAGCCGATTTTTTGTATGTAGACCCTTGTGGACATATGGAGGGCCATGGAAAAGAGTTTCACCCAAGGAATCAGAAATAAACCGATTTTATACCAAACCCTAGTTTTAAGGCAAATCGATCAGGAACTGATTGCACTGATTGCCAATGGATCTTCCTAAGATAAATGTGAGTCTTCCTAGACCAAGATGCCTCTCTAATCATGACATGAATGAGCCCCTCTACTTTAAATCAAACATTGTCTGTTGCAGATAGCCATGAAACCCTAATTTCTGATTAAATCTAGATGCACACTCTGGGAGCTCTGAATCCTTCATTGATGAACTGTAGACCACCATAAGATACCTGGACCACCTTGAGACTTGTATATTTGGAGAATGAAGTTCAATTCTCAGTCTTGCTTTGTGTGGGCTCCTTCTGTTAAGGAGTGATCAATCAAACCCTGATTTCCAAGTCACTAATGCAGTATGCAACGAGTATGACCTAGTATGATGCTAATGCAATGTGAAACAATAATCCCATGCTTTCCATGAAAAATGAAGGGTAAATTTTGGGGTATTACACTCATGACCAATTCCTTCAGATGAACAGAATTCAACAAATTTACTGTTCTCAAATTCTTTCCCATGATCACTTTTGATTCTGATAACATGACTCTCTCTTTCTCTTTGAAGTCTTTGGCAAAGATCTTTGAACACATCAAACACATCAGATTTTTCCCGTACAAAATTTACCCAGGTATATCTGGAGAAGTTGTCCACCACAATATAAGCATGCCTTTTCCCACCAAGACTTTCCACCTGCATAGGTCTCATCAAGTCCATGTGGAGAAGTTCCAGCACTCTAGATGTGGTGTCATGTTTGATCTTCTGATGTGACATCTTTGTCTGCTTTCCAATCTGACAATCACCACAAACTCTTCCTTCATCAATCTTTAATTTTGGGATTCCTCTGACAACTTCAATAGATATAATCCTCTTCGTTCCTTTAAGATGCAGATGACCCAGTTTTTGATGCCACAGTTTCACTTCTTCTTCTTCTTTAGCTAGAGCATACATTGATGAATAACTAGTTTCTTGAGAATTCCACTTATAGCAGTTGTCCTTAGACCTGACTCCTTTCATGATCACCTCATTTTTTGCATTAGTAATCAAGATTCAGTTTTTGTGAAGTTCACATTTAGACCTTGGTCGCATAGTTGACTGATACTGATCAGGTTTGCAGCCAATCCTTTAACAAGTAGCACATTATCAAGGTTAGGGACTCCATGACGGTTCAACTTTCCAATCCCCTTGATTTCACCCTTTGCTCCATCACCAAAAGTTACATAGCTGGTGGCATGAGGTTGGAGGTCTATTAGCAGGTTTTTGCTTCCAGTCATGTGTCTGGAGCATCCACTGTCAAAGTACCAATCTTCTTTGGCTGAGACTCTGAAGGAGGTGTGAGCTATCAAGTTGGTAGCACCAGCCCTAGGAACCCATTATTTTATGTGTTGTTTGGGTCTAGGTTTATGATGAGTAGGACTAGGATAACCATACAGCCTAAAGCATAATGGTTTTATGTGGCCAAATTTCCCACAGTAATGACATCTCCATCTTTGGTGTTTTCCTTCATGTTGTCTTTCCTTGTGATATTGAGACACTTGATGTGATATCTTTGGTTTGCTACCAGTGGGACTACAATCAGGAGAGGACTCATTGAACCCAAGGCCAATCATGTCTCCTACCATCTTTCCAGTCTGGAGGATTTTGTCTAAGGTGTCAGATCCACTGTTTAGCATTCTAACATACTTTGTCATCTCATCCAGTTTGGAGTTCAGGAACGCGGCTTCGATCTTTAACTTAGAAGTGGTTTCTAAGTGTTTTGTCTTCTCATCCTCTAGTTAGGTTATCAATTTCTTCTTATTCTCCACTTGTTGACACACTTCTTCACTTCTGAAACACAACTTCCTTTAGGTAGTAGCTAATTCATCAAAGGTTAATTCATCATCACTGGAGTCTTCCTCAGAATCCCATCTTCCAGTCAAGGCAGTCACAAGATTGGCAGAGTCTCCTTCTGTTTCACTTTCAAAATTGTCATCAGACCAAGTAGCAGCAAGACTCTTCTTCTATTTCTTGAGATAGGTTCCACATTCAGCTCTAATGTGTCCATACCCTTCACATTCATGGCACTGAATTCCTTTGCCCTGTTTGGATTTTTCCTTAGATTTTGTTCTTCTTCCAGCATCATTGGATCTACTGATGTCAAATGAGTTGTTCTTGACATTAGACTTTGACCTTACATACATCCTCTTCAGGAGTTTGTTGAATTGTCTCCCAAGTAATGCTACATCATTTACCAGGTCATTATCAGCATCCTGACTACTGTCTTCCTCTTTCTCTTCAATGTTTGACATAAAGATATGCTTTTGACATTCTTTTTAGATCCATCACTCATTCCCAACTCTAATGTTTGGAGGGATCCAATTAGCTCATCCACTCTCATCTTGCAGATATCTTGAGATTCTTCTATGCCTGTCACTTTCATGGCAAATCTCTTGGGAAGTGACCTGGAAATTTTCCTCACAAGCTTTTCATCTGACATCTTCTTACCCAAGGCTCCTGAGGCATTAGCAATTTCAAGGATATTCATATGAAAGTCATGAATACTTTCGTCTTCTTTCATCCTCAAATTCTCAAACTTAGTAGTAAGCAGCTGGAATCTAGACATCTTCACTCTAGAGGTACCTTCATGAGTGGTTTTGAGAATATTCCAAGCATCTTTAGCCACCTCACAGTTGTTCACCAGTCTGAAGATGTTCTTATCAACCCCATTGAATATAGCATTCAATGCTTTAGAGTTTCCAAGAGCTAGTTCATCCTCCTCATTGGTCCATTCTTCCTCAGGCTTCTTATCAGTTGTAACTTCTCCATCCTTAGTAGTGAAGGAATGTTCCCAGCCTGTTAGAACAACCTTCCAAGCCTTATTATCCAAAGATTTCAAGAAGGCTACCATTCGAGGTTTCCAATAGTCATAGTTAGATCCATCCAGAATTGGTGGTCTGTGTACAGATCCTCCATCTTTATCCATAGTACCAGAAAGTAACGTCCCAAGATCTCACCCAGAACCAGAGCAGGATGCCTGCTCTAATACCAATTAAAATTCTGGTATCAGATATGAGATGTCAAAGGTAATGTCACGACACTAATATCTGAACAACAACTAAAATATAAATAGGATAAAAACAAAGAAACAATTGAACAAGCGACACAAGCAATTGTTAACCCAGTTCGGTGCAAACTCACCTACGTCTAAGGGCTACCAAGCCAGGAAGGAAATCCACTAAACAAAATTAGCTTAAAGACTCTCAGTAAACAACTTCAAGTTATAATTTTTTCACCTAATCTCTACCTGTGTGACTTCTATCTAAGAACTCTTAGATATGAGACCCTACTCACTCCCCCTCAATCACATAAGTGATATAAAAACAAATATTACAAAGAAAGAAGACACTCTTCAAGGACACATACTTGATCTTGCTTAAAAGCTTCAACCAAGTAAACAAACACTCGTGCTTCAAAGCTTAGAGTGGACAAATTACAACACAAAAGTCAGTCCAATTCAACCATCACTAAGATGAATGAATGGCTCACAATACACAAGCTTACACAAGACTAAAACCCTAAAACTCTCTCACTCTTTTGTTCGTTTCTTGTGCATCTAAACCAGGATTTACATGGCCTTTAAATAGAAGCTTTTGAATGGGCCTGGGCAGCATAAACCCCTAATTCTATTTTCCTTGCGTATCTTCTAAGAAATGGTTGTTAATCATCCCTTATTGGAAAATAGATCATTCTGGTTTTAAATCAAATTACTCCTTGAATAGCACATTCAATCTCCACATAAGCACACACAGATTTGCATGAAAAGCGCAATCTCAAGATACATAACATTCAGACTGAATGTTTTCTATACTCATGTCTTAACATCGGTTCTGACATCTTAGCTAAATCTTGCACAACCATATTTAAACACCCTGCAGGAAGTTGATATCACATGTCAAGACAACACGCGTGGCAACTTGTGATAACTCTAAGTTTTACCAAAATTGATGCCAACACATAGAACTAACACACATAAATTTAACCTACGACCCAAACACTTTCTAACCCTGTTCGGAGTCAATATGATATTATCAAGCTGTGTGAAATTCTAAGTTTGGGGTAAACCCCATAAGTATCAAAAACAAAGGTGAGTGCGAGAAAAAAATATAGAAATAACGATTATCGAAAAAAGAAAGAGAAAACAAAATATACTCGATGGCTTGAAAAGAAGCACTCACCAAAGGAAGAACACTCGGTTGAAAAAAAAAGAGAGAATTTCAGAGAAAAAAAAATGAGCGATTGAAAAAAAAGAGAAGTAAAATGAATGAACACAGTGAAGAAAATATTGACATTGACTCTGATCCCCAAACCACTTGTTTCCCTTTTTTATTTATTTTATTTTATTTTATCACACCATAACCCAAGCCCAGTTACACCCCGAAAGATCTCAAAAAGTGTGTGTTGTGTGTAGGTGATATGAAAAGAGAAACTATTCAAACTTATGAGTTGGTATTGCATATTCTGAATTGTGAGTGAAAACACGTTAACCCCGAGAAACTTCGTGAGAGTGTGATATAAGCTGACAGGTGAAGTGGTACCCCGATGTGGAAGTGCGACGAATAATTCACGAGGAAAAGTAGGAACTGCAAAAGGGAGAGTAAATACGTTAGAGAAAGATCTCAACAGTATCAGGATAAGAATGAAAATTTTGGGAAGTAACACACTGAGTCGTCTAAGACATTACTTGAGGACAAGCAATGAGATAAGTTTGAGGTTGTGATCGGTCACCATTTTCATTGTGTTTTCGTTACTTATCCGACAAGAAACCAAGGATTTTGAGACACAGTGCAAGCATTATGGTACCTTTAAAGTAAATTCTAATTCCAGTAAGATATTTTAGCATTTCTATTAACTGTCATTTTTATTTTATGTTTTCGCGATTTTATGTGGAGGTTATCTGTGTTTTTGTCCTCCAGGTCCAAGTAGAAGAACTGAGGGATTCGAGGCAAGACAGTGAGGAATTCTGGCAAGTAAAGAAAGGAGAGAAGTCAGTACATGAGGCCTGACACGGCCACCCGTATCACCTGACATGGGCCGTGTCAGGCAGAAGACAGAACAAGGTTGAATGGATCAAAGGCAAAAGTCTGACACGGCCCGTGTCAGGTCAGCAGGAGACCATGTTTCAGGATCTTGGGTGTGTCAGGTTGGACAGTGAGCTGACACGGTCACCTGTGCCAGCTGGCACGGGCCGTGTCAGCCCAAGCACATATTTTTCCCATTTTTGGGCTTTTTATCGGGCTTGAGTTACATGGATGTTTTGGAGATTTCTACCTTTTGCATAAGGATTTTTCACTATATTAGGAGAGCTTCTACCAAAGAAAATATCATCTTGGAAGGAGGTGAACACAACATTGTCAGACGAGCAAGGATTACAGAGATCAAGGAATTCAAAGAGCAGAAGGTTTTCATGAGCGGAAGCGATTGAAGATCCAATTCATCTAATTACTTGTAATGTGTATTTTTTATCCTAAATTTGTTTTGAACAATATGAGTAGCTAAACCCCCCAATGCTAAGGGGGTGTCCTTGATTTAGAATTGTAATGACTATGAGTTTACGATTGCATTTATAATATTGTTTTTGCGGTAATCTTTTGATGTGTTTAATGCTTTCTCTTTTGGACCAATCGAGATTGTTTTACAATTATCAATAAGGCTGGTTTGCCATTGATAAGGTTTTCATTATATTACTTTACAGTAGATATCACCTAGGACTAGGGATACCCTGTCTGAATCAGAGCATTCTTGATATACTAAAAGCTTAACTTCACCCTAATTGTCTATGGACATAGAAATTTGGGTAGAATGTTAAAGGTTTTATCACCAAGGACTTGGGAGAAATACCATTTAGAACTGGTAGTAATTGATATTTGTTGATGCAATAGTGACTCAGAGTTATTATAGGGATAAATCATACACCTTCCTTGGCGTTGTTCCTCATATCTTGCAAACCCTTATTCTTACAATATTATTTTCTTCTGACTTTATTTTTATATCTGAATCTAAAAACCTCTAACTTTAGTTTTTGTTTAATTGAACAATAAATTGAATTCAATATTAACTTGCAGTCTTTGAGATCGACATTCGGATAATTTCTCCTTTATTACTATAAAAGGCAAACTAGTACACTTGCTATTTTTCCGATCAAGAGCTAAAAATTAGTTGAATTCTTTAGAGCCCAATTCCATAGCCACGTGGAATTCCTTAGCTGGAATTTTTATAGCTAAGTACTTTCCTCATGTCAAGAATGCCAAGATGAGGAATAAGATTACTTCATTTATACAAGGATATTATGAGTCTTTTTTATGTTTGGGAAATGTTCAAGGAGTTGTTAAGGTAATGTCATCACCATGGGATACCAATCTGCTCTCAATTGAAAATATTCTATAATGGATTGGTACCTTCCTCAAGAAACATATTGGATGTATCCTCTGTTGGAGCCTTGTTATCTAAGTCCTATGAAGAAGGTCATAAATTGATTAAAATCATTACTACCAACACCTACCAATGGTTGGTTACCATGGAAGCCACCATAGTTGTTCCAAAGAAGCCAATTGTTGTCCACGAGGTCACTCAAACCACTGTCTTAGATGCTCATGTGACTCAAATACACAAAATGAGGAAGAACATGATGACAAACTCTGATACGCCAGTTGTCAATCCAGTCAAAGTTGTAACTAATGTCAATGTTGTTTCATGTGTTTATCGTGGGGGGGCTCATTTATTTGAAGAATGCTCAGGGAATCCAATTTTTGTAAACTATGTGGACAACAACAACTACAATAACCCTTAAAATAACACTTATAACTGAATATAACATAAGCATCCTAACTTCTCATAGAGTAACGCCAAAAATAAACTTAAGCCTCAAACACCACAAATTCCCCCTGTTGTTTTTTTGCACCGAATCATGTTGTGGCCACTAAAGGAAATAACCTGTCATACGGTGAACTGACTTTTATGTGTTTTTGCTTTGGAAAGCAAATGTCGCGGATAGCAAGAGTCGCCACCGACTTTTCTTTTATCCAATAAGGAAAGGTGGAAAAGAACAGGAAAGACCTTAATTAGATTTTGGGTTCGGGAGGTACATTATACAAAGGGAAGGTGTTAGCACCTTTTGTATCCATGGTTATCCATAGGCTCTTAATTGCTTGATCACTTATATTATTTTTCTTGTCTGAAAAAGTGTTCGTGAACTGTTTAGAAAATGTTTTGAAAAAGAGAATTTAACTTTGTAATGATTCTCGTATGAATGTATACAAAGTGGTTATCTCGTTTAGTTTTGATAATGGTTTAGAAAAATATAACTCAGTAATGATTCTAGTATGAATGTATACCAAGTGGTGATTTTCTAGTATTTGTGAAGTGTGAAAAGTATTTTTAAATTGTGAGTAAGCAATTAAGAGTTATACCTACCCAAGGTCTTGATGGGCATTTCCTATCCTTATGAGGGTAAAACCGTCCTTATTATTGAGAAATAAGTAGTTTTATCCTTTGGATGTAAAAGGGTCATCGTAGGGTCATCGATTGGTCATTGAAAGCAACAGTTGTAAGGATACCTTAGCATTCGAAGGGAAGATCATCATTTAACCGTAGGCTACACCGAAGGGTCATCGAGGGACAAAATCATATATTCGAAGGCAACATCCGAGGGACTATGATTTATTTTATGATGATTTAATCGAAGGGTCTTGGCTAAGGGTATCCCCACATTCGCGGGACATGACCATAATACCGTGATAGCGTAGGGTAACAAAGAGAGGTCCAAGATCGCATATTTAAAGGCAAAGTTTTACAATTAATTAGATAGCCGTAATTGATTAAGTAATTAGGTCCACATTAAAATCGATGAAATCAATACATTAAAATCAGCTAGATAATTTAGGATGTATCTCCACATTAAAATTAAGTAATTCAGAATCCATCTCCATAAGGGTATCCCACAAATAAAGTGGAATACTTAGCCGGCCGTTTCTTCGGGAATGTGTAAGCCTTTACACAATTCAGCACACGGGTTAGAACATCGAGATAAAGTACAATTGAAAATTGCACCACAAAATAAACACAACAGTCATAAAGTCAGGCCAAATAATGTAGAATTATAATAAATCTTGATTAGATAAACATAAGGCAGAACAGAAAAGAAACAAAACAGCCACTGTCCCGTTCGCTCCTGCTTCGCCTAGCGAAGGCTTAGCGAGTGCTCGCTACAGGCTCGCTTAGCGATGTGCTAGCGAGCTGCTACGGGTTTTGAGTGTGATAGCAGCATGATCTCCGGAACCTTGAACTTTATGGCATTTAATTACAGGAATATCATGGGCAAACATTCAAGATATTCAGGCATACTTAAATTCACATGTGAAATCAAATTACATATCCAAAAATTTAATCATGATGCATTATGTATGTAAATATTACCGATTGGAATCATAAAACAGTAATGATGCGCAAACCTGTTTGCAATTGCAATGTTGAAAGGGACTGATCACTCTAGGTATCGGGTTGAGTTGGGCGGTGGTCGCTTCGGTGCGGATGAGCTGCCTTCAAGGTTCCCTTACTCTGAATTCTCTGGGCTAGCAGGGTTTCTATGCCAGGGTTTCCGTCCGTCTTCCTCTGTCTTCGTCTCTCCGTTTTCGTTCCCCCGTTTTCGTTCTCCCGTTTTCGTTCTCCCGTTTTTGTTCTCCCGTTTTCGTTCTCCCGTTTTCGTTCCTCCCCTTCCTGAATGAAGTCCTTGGTATTTATAATGGTTTGTCGTGACCTAATGGGCTCAGAATGAAGCCCAAAAATTCTGATATATCGCAAGCTTCGCTAGGCGAGCGTTGTAGCGAAGGGTTCGCTAGGCGAAGGATTTGCTCGCCTAGCGAGCAGGCCATCTGTGACCTAATGGGCTCAGAATGAAGCCCAATAATTCTGGTATTCGCAAGCTTCGCTAGGCGAAGGAGTTGCTCGCCTAGCGAGCAAGCTAGTTTGGGCCTTTTTCTGGATTGGGCCTGTTGTGAGCTGGGCTTTTGTTCCTTTAAGGTCAATGCCTTGCAGAATAAGTTGGAGGGCTTTGAAAAATGTTTTGCAAGATTAATGGGCAAATTTTGGGGTATGACAGCTGCCCCTGTTCAATATTCTTGAACCGAGAGAGTTAGGATGGCATGTATGCCATTCGTGGTCCGGAGGTGGAAGATTATTGAACACTAGAATGCCCCAAAAATTTGCACTTGTCAATTAGTCTTGATGGAGATGGGCTTAAAGATGCCATCCAGGAAGTTTAATGATGAGAGCTTCAGATTGTGTCGTACGTTAGACGATATCTGAAGACATGGGTGTCATACCGGGTCATACGCTAGACCGTATAGTGAGTCATCCATTAGGCTGTCGACTTCGCTGGGGAGTCAGAGTGTGTTATACGTTACTGGGGATAAGGGATCAGAATGGATCATACGATAGACCGTATCTGAATAGTAGAATGAGTTGTTCATTAGGCGGGTGACTTCACTGGGGATGAAAGATCGGAATGGATCATACACTAGATCGTATCTGAGTTGCAGAATAACCCGTCCGTTAGGCTGTTTCTGATGACGAAAGGGGTAGTCATATGCTAGACTACGCTTCAGAAATGTACCGTACACTAGGTAGCATCTGAGGAGATGAAGGTCTAACTGGGTCGTACATTAGACCGTATTTGAGCAGAATGAGCCGTCCGTTAGGCTGAATCTGATGATGAAAGGGGTAGTCGTATGCTAGACTACGCTTCAGAAATGTACCGTACGCTAGGTAGCATCTGAGGAGATGAAGGTCTAACTGGGTCGTACATTAGACCGTATTTGAGCAGAATGAGCCGTCCGTTAGGCTGAATCTGATGATGAAAGGGGTAGTCGTATGCTAGACTACGCTTCAGAAATGTACCGTACGCTAGGTAGCATCTGAGGACTTGAAGGTCTAACTGGGTCGTACATTAGACCGTATTGGAGTAGTTGAAGGTCAGAATGGATCGTACGCTAGATCGTATCTGAGTTGAAGGAGTCATGCGTTGAGCTGAATCAGAGTGAACCGTACGCCAGGCTATATCTGATAGTATTTGTATATGTTGTATTTGCAATGAATATCTGGGGTGTATTTGAATCTTGACTGTAATTGATAAAGATGTCCGTCTGAATGGACCTTTGTTTTGAATGTATCAGGAGGATAATTAACCTGAAAAATAAAGTTAGCTTCATGCCATGTCATGATGCATGGGATGTTTTATGCTTATGACAATAAATGCGAACAATGTATGCATGCGTATGCTGTGAAATGATGTAATGAATGAATTATGCATCTGAAAAGTTTTTCCTGGCGACTCCCTGGGGAAAATAAATCCCCATCTTCTGGTTGGAGATACTTGTATTGATGACCCTTTCTCAGCTAGGGATACTTGATTTCTGTCTGATGGTGGAAATACTTAACAGAAGCCTGGCTGGGGGTGGAAGAGATGACCAATTTGTCTAGTAATGCCAATTGCTTCTGGCTTTGCTGGGGAATAGAATTAGCAACGGATTCATTGGAAAGTATGGTTAGACCTTCTCCTCGATCCTGAAGTCTTTCGTAATTGCTACTTCTATTTTATGCATGCATTTTTGGTAAACATCGATCATATTCACATGCACATATCAATTCAAATTAAATCAATGGACGTTTATGCAATCAAAACAGAGAAAGTAAAACAAAACACCTTTTTGGAAATGAAATTGTATTGATTTTGAAAGAGGGCCTATAGACAGGCAATTTTGTGTACAAGGAGACCAAAATCCTAGTAAGAGGAAATTGCCAAGAAAACGAAGAGAAAGCTATGCAGAAAAAGTCTTATTGATTCTAATTCTGCTACTGTCATTATGTCTTCAAGCATCTCATCTCCTGCTGTCGGATAGAAGTGATTGGCTTGTTCAGTCCCTTTGACTTGGGTGAAGCTGACCGAGAACGGGACATAGTCATACGCTTTAATCCCTAATTTTTGCCTGGACCGCCTTTTCAGGTTTTCAGTCCACCAGGATACCCTTTTTTGCCCAAGCCGCCTTTTCAGGTTTTCGACTTGCCGGGTGTACATGCGTAGTATTTTTTAACTATGTCCGTGTTCACGGGATGCGGGGACTCTTCGTCATCCACTGTAACAAGCATCATGGCTCCACTAGAGAATACCTTCTTAACTACAAATGGCCCTTCGTATGTGGGAGTCCATTTGCCTCTAGAATCACCTTGTGGTAGAATGATACGCTTTATTACCAAGTCGCCACTTCGGAATTATGGTGTTTTATTTTGAACTGCGTGCAGAGTTCAGTAATCCTCTTGTTGTTCAAATTAGCACCATTATCAGTGATAGCTCTTTCAGGAGACAACAAGTTTCTCCAATAGATATTTGATAAGATCCATCTTAGAAATCAATAAAGCGGTATGATTCAACATATACTGTCTTAGTCGGCGAGCAGCCCAAGCCAAAACACAACAAGCTTTCTCGAGCTGTGAGTATCTTGTTTCACAGTCGGTACCTTTTTGCTAAGGTGGTATATTGCATGCTCTTTTCGACCAGATTCGTCATGTTGCCCCAACACACACCCTATTGAATTTTCTAACACGGTCAAATACATGATTAGAGGTCTTCCTTCAACTGGTGGCGTCAGAATTGAAGGTTCTTGGAGATCGTTCTTGATTTTGTCTCAGTAATTTGGGGACGGATTTGCAAGTAGCGGTCAAATGGGAGCTAAATCGGGCGACGCGGTCCAGATTTATGATTTCGATCGATGCCCCATGCGGCTGAATAGTCTTTTCTTCTTGCAGTAGTCTGGCAAGCTCTCCAGGTACTTCACAATCTTCCTCACTTCCATCCTCGGCTTGGTAGATCGGGTTTTCAAAGTCATAATGAACAGTAGCGGGATTATTATCAACAGGATCCAGAGTGGATATGGATACGCAATTTGTTACGTGAGTGTGTGCAAGAAAACATAGCTTGTTTGAAAAATGACAGGAAAGATAAAGAGCGCAATATTTGAATGCAAAAAGGTTCATTGATTTATTGAATGTGAATATGCTTATAAAAATGACAAAACCTTTAACAAAATTTAATACATTAAAATAAGCAATAACAATTACTCCTGACTAAAGGAAATCGGGATAGTGTCTTCAGCCTTCCAATTGGAGTCCGTCACCAATTGTTGGGAAAATCCAGCTATCCAAGTCATAATCGTTATCAGTATCTTCCACAACATTGACAGTCTCGTCATGATTAGGCAGAGGAGCAATGATGACATTAGGAGTCTCCGGAGGATCAGAGGTAGCCGCCTGTATCTTTCCACTTCGAATGCCGCTTTCAACATGTTCACCTGTTAATATAAGTTCAGTGAAACCCAATGAGGAACTCCTCAATAGATGGCTGTAGAATGGGCCAGTCAGTGTGCTCATGAACATGTCCACTAACTCTCTGTCAGTCAGAGGAGGTTTGACTCTGCCAGCCAAATCTCTCCATTTTTGAGCATATTCTTTGAAGCTTTCTTTAGATCCCATAGTCATATTCTGCAACTGTAACCGAGTAGGTGCTAATTCAGAATTATACTGGCAATGCTTGTAAAAAGTTGTCGCTAAATCCTTCCAGGTGCGGATGTTAGAGCTCTCGAGCTGATAATACCACTCCAACTGTGTGCCAGACAGACTCTCTTGGAAGAAATGGATCTATAGTTTCCTATTAGTGGTATACGGCTGAATCTTTCTCACATAAGCTCTCAGATGCATCTGAGGACAAGATGCCCCATCATACTTAGTGAAAGTGGGAATCTTGAATTTGCGAGGAATGACCACATCAGAGACCAGTCCCAAGCTTTCGAAATCCAGACCGGGCGCCTTTTGACCCTCCATAGCTAGCATGCGTTCTTCCAGCAAGTTATACTTATCATCTTTTGGAGAGTACTGTTCATTTTCATAATCTTCATCGTCGTCCTCATGGTTGAAGAGATCAACATTCTTCTCCTCCGAATCATTCTCTGTCTCCTCTTCTTGATCCTTCGGAATTCTAATCTTGACTCCTGCAGCCTGTCTCTTAAGCCTTCTTCCCGGGTTAATGTAACTCACAGGTTTCTTGTCCTTTTTCTTCTCGAGCAAGAGAGCCTTCAGTTCCTCCTGCCCCTTGGATAAGTTCAAGATCATCTCCTGGAGTTGAGCATTCTGAGCATGGAGATCTTTGACAGTTTGTTCAAGGTCCATTTTTCTGTTTGGAGGAAAACCGTGAGAACATTGATCCCTTTAGAGTACATGTTATGTGATGTTATGCTATGCCATGTATGAAATGTTTTCCATGTTTTAAAGTCCTTGAAATGGTTAGTACAATGCCATGATGTTATGATGTTATGATGTTATGTAAATAACAAGCACAAGCAAGTCACACAACAATCATTCCTAAGTTTTGAGGCTTGCATGAGTTCCATAGGTAAGTACCCTCCCCACTGAAGTTTGGTTGGTTCAACCTGTCCTAGAATAATAACCGGGTTCTAGAAGGATCTCAAATCATTGACCTTCCTTTAAGTCCACTTCAGTGCAACACCAAGTGGTTGACCGAAGCTTCCCTAAAGTCCAATCTCAAAGAGTGTAGTATCGAGTCTCAACCAACCTCAGTCGGAACCGAAGTCAATTATCTCACTACTTTCTAATGGCTAGGATGAGTCAATTAGGGTTCTAAAGGTCTGGTTAATGTTTTGATGACACCACGCGGAAGCCAAATTTTTCCTCAAGTAAACATGAGGAACATCAGGACATCCAAAGTGTCACATTAACCGTAGCCATCATTTTAACCATTCCAGTATACGCCGGATAGTCGCGATGATCTATTGCTACTTACCTAAGGTACACTAGATCCGGGTGTAGGATCTTTCACTCAAGCATAAAATACCCAAGCAATCCCTTAAAAGTAAATCAGACAATTTGAATAAGTGATCTTGTTTTTAAGGTAACCTCTCTTTTTAAGGGTCCCCAGTAGAGTCGCCAGTTCTGTCATATGGTGAACTGACTTTTATGTGTTTTTGCTTTGGAAAGCAAATGTCGCGGATAGCAAGAGTCGCCACCGACTTTTCTTTTATCCAATAAGGAAAGGTGGAAAAGAACAGGAAAGACCTTAATTAGATTTTGGGTTCGGGAGGTACATTATACAAAGGGAAGGTGTTAGCACCCTTTGTATCCATGGTTATCCATGGGCTCTTAATTGCTTGATCACTTATATTATTTTTCTTGTCTGAAAAAGTGTTCGTGAACTGTTTAGAAAATGTTTTGAAAAAGAGAATTTAACTTTGTAATGATTCTCGTATGAATGTATACAAAGTGGTTATCTCGTTTAGTTTTGATAATGGTTTAGAAAAATATAACTCAGTAATGATTCTAGTATGAATGTATACCAAGTGGTGATTTTCTAGTATTTGTGAAGTGTGAAAAGTATTTTTAAATTGTGAGTAAGCAATTAAGAGTTATACCTACCCAAGGTCTTGATGGGCATTTCCTATCCTTGTGAGGGTAAAACCGTCCTTATTATTGAGAAATAAGTAGTTTTATCCTTTGGATGTAAAAGGGTCATCGTAGGGTCATCGATTGGTCATTGAAAGCAACAGTTGTAAGGATACCTTAGCATTCGAAGGGACAATCATCATTTAACCGTAGGCTACACCGAAGGGTCATCGAGGGACAAAATCATATATTCGAAGGCAACATCCGAGGGACTATGATTTATTTTATGATGATTTAATCGAAGGGTCTTGGCTAAGGGTATCCCCACATTCGCGGGACATGACCATAATACCGTGATAGCGTAGGGTAACAAAGAGAGGTCCAAGATCGCATATTTAAAGGCAAAGTTTTACAATTAATTAGATAGCCGTAATCGATTAAGTAATTAGGTCCACATTAAAATCGATGAAATCAATACATTAAAATCAGCTAGATAATTTAGGATGTATCTCCACATTAAAATTAAGTAATTCAGAATCCATCTCCATAAGGGTATCCCACAAATAAAGTGGAATACTTAGCCGGCCGTTTCTTCGGGAATGTGTAAGCCTTTACACAATTCAGCACACGGGTTAGAACATCGAGATAAAGTACAATTGAAAATTGCACCACAAAATAAACACAACAGTCATAAAGTCAGGCCAAATAATGTAGAATTATAATAAATCTTGATTAGATAAACATAAGGCAGAACAGAAAAGAAACAAAACAGCCACTGTCCCGTTCGCTCCTGCTTCGCCTAGCGAAGGCTTAGCGAGTGCTCGCTACAGGCTCGCTTAGCGATGTGCTAGCGAGCTGCTACGGGTTTTGAGTGTGATAGCAGCATGATCTCCGGAACCTTGAACTTTATGGCATTTAATTACAGGAATATCATGGGCAAACATTCAAGATATTCAGGCATACTTAAATTCACATGTGAAATCAAATTACATATCCAAAAATTTAATCATGATGCATTATGTATGTAAATATTACCGATTGGAATCATAAAACAGTAATGATGCGCAAACCTGTTTGCAATTGCAATGTTGAAAGGGACTGATCACTCTAGGTATCGGGTTGAGTTGGGCGGTGGTCGCTTCGGTGCGGATGAGCTGCCTTCAAGGTTCCCTTACTCTGAATTCTCTGGGCTAGCAGGGTTTCTATGCCAGGGTTTCCGTCCGTCTTCCTCTGTCTTCGTCTCTCCGTTTTCGTTCCCCCGTTTTCGTTCTCCCGTTTTCGTTCTCCCGTTTTTGTTCTCCCGTTTTCGTTCTCCCGTTTTCGTTCCTCCCCTTCCTGAATGAAGTCCTTGGTATTTATAATGGTTTGTCGTGACCTAATGGGCTCAGAATGAAGCCCAAAAATTCTGATATATCGCAAGCTTCGCTAGGCGAGCGTTGTAGCGAAGGGTTCGCTAGGCGAAGGATTTGCTCGCCTAGCGAGCAGGCCATCTGTGACCTAATGGGCTCAGAATGAAGCCCAATAATTCTGGTATTCGCAAGCTTCGCTAGGCGAAGGAGTTGCTCGCCTAGCGAGCAAGCTAGTTTGGGCCTTTTTCTGGATTGGGCCTGTTGTGAGCTGGGCTTTTGTTCCTTTAAGGTCAATGCCTTGCAGAATAAGTTGGAGGGCTTTGAAAAATGTTTTGCAAGATTAATGGGCAAATTTTGGGGTATGACAGCTGCCCCTGTTCAATATTCTTGAACCGAGAGAGTTAGGATGGCATGTATGCCATTCGTGGTCCGGAGGTGGAAGATTATTGAACACTAGAATGCCCCAAAAATTTGCACTTGTCAATTAGTCTTGATGGAGATGGGCTTAAAGATGCCATCCAGGAAGTTTAATGATGAGAGCTTCAGATTGTGTCGTACGTTAGACGATATCTGAAGACATGGGTGTCATACCGGGTCATACGCTAGACCGTATAGTGAGTCATCCATTAGGCTGTCGACTTCGCTGGGGAGTCAGAGTGTGTTATACGTTACTGGGGATAAGGGATCAGAATGGATCATACGATAGACCGTATCTGAATAGTAGAATGAGTTGTTCATTAGGCGGGTGACTTCACTGGGGATGAAAGATCGGAATGGATCATACACTAGATCGTATCTGAGTTGCAGAATAACCCGTCCGTTAGGCTGTTTCTGATGACGAAAGGGGTAGTCATATGCTAGACTACGCTTCAGAAATGTACCGTACACTAGGTAGCATCTGAGGAGATGAAGGTCTAACTGGGTCGTACATTAGACCGTATTTGAGCAGAATGAGCCGTCCGTTAGGCTGAATCTGATGATGAAAGGGGTAGTCGTATGCTAGACTACGCTTCAGAAATGTACCGTACGCTAGGTAGCATCTGAGGAGATGAAGGTCTAACTGGGTCGTACATTAGACCGTATTTGAGCAGAATGAGCCGTCCGTTAGGCTGAATCTGATGATGAAAGGGGTAGTCGTATGCTAGACTACGCTTCAGAAATGTACCGTACGCTAGGTAGCATCTGAGGACTTGAAGGTCTAACTGGGTCGTACATTAGACCGTATTGGAGTAGTTGAAGGTCAGAATGGATCGTACGCTAGATCGTATCTGAGTTGAAGGAGTCATGCGTTGAGCTGAATCAGAGTGAACCGTACGCCAGGCTATATCTGATAGTATTTGTATATGTTGTATTTGCAATGAATATCTGGGGTGTATTTGAATCTTGACTGTAATTGATAAAGATGTCCGTCTGAATGGACCTTTGTTTTGAATGTATCAGGAGGATAATTAACCTGAAAAATAAAGTTAGCTTCATGCCATGTCATGATGCATGGGATGTTTTATGCTTATGACAATAAATGCGAACAATGTATGCATGCGTATGCTGTGAAATGATGTAATGAATGAATTATGCATCTGAAAAGTTTTTCCTGGCGACTCCCTGGGGAAAATAAATCCCCATCTTCTGGTTGGAGATACTTGTATTGATGACCCTTTCTCAGCTAGGGATACTTGATTTCTGTCTGATGGTGGAAATACTTAACAGAAGCCTGGCTGGGGGTGGAAGAGATGACCAATTTGTCTAGTAATGCCAATTGCTTCTGGCTTTGCTGGGGAATAGAATTAGCAACGGATTCATTGGAAAGTATGGTTAGACCTTCTCCTCGATCCTGAAGTCTTTCGTAATTGCTACTTCTATTTTATGCATGCATTTTTGGTAAACATCGATCATATTCACATGCACATATCAATTCAAATTAAATCAATGGACGTTTATGCAATCAAAACAGAGAAAGTAAAACAAAACACCTTTTTGGAAATGAAATTGTATTGATTTTGAAAGAGGGCCTATAGACAGGCAATTTTGTGTACAAGGAGACCAAAATCCTAGTAAGAGGAAATTGCCAAGAAAACGAAGAGAAAGCTATGCAGAAAAAGTCTTATTGATTCTAATTCTGCTACTGTCATTATGTCTTCAAGCATCTCATCTCCTGCTGTCGGATAGAAGTGATTGGCTTGTTCAGTCCCTTTGACTTGGGTGAAGCTGACCGAGAACGGGACATAGTCATACGCTTTAATCCCTAATTTTTGCCTGGACCGCCTTTTCAGGTTTTCAGTCCACCAGGATACCCTTTTTTGCCCAAGCCGCCTTTTCAGGTTTTCGACTTGCCGGGTGTACATGCGTAGTATTTTTTAACTATGTCCGTGTTCACGGGATGCGGGGACTCTTCGTCATCCACTGTAACAAGCATCATGGCTCCACTAGAGAATACCTTCTTAACTACAAATGGCCCTTCGTATGTGGGAGTCCATTTGCCTCTAGAATCACCTTGTGGTAGAATGATACGCTTTATTACCAAGTCGCCACTTCGGAATTATGGTGTTTTATTTTGAACTGCGTGCAGAGTTCAGTAATCCTCTTGTTGTTCAAATTAGCACCATTATCAGTGATAGCTCTTTCAGGAGACAACAAGTTTCTCCAATAGATATTTGATAAGATCCATCTTAGAAATCAATAAAGCGGTATGATTCAACATATACTGTCTTAGTCGGCGAGCAGCCCAAGCCAAAACACAACAAGCTTTCTCGAGCTGTGAGTATCTTGTTTCACAGTCGGTACCTTTTTGCTAAGGTGGTATATTGCATGCTCTTTTCGACCAGATTCGTCATGTTGCCCCAACACACACCCTATTGAATTTTCTAACACGGTCAAATACATGATTAGAGGTCTTCCTTCAACTGGTGGCGTCAGAATTGAAGGTTCTTGGAGATCGTTCTTGATTTTGTCTCAGTAATTTGGGGACGGATTTGCAAGTAGCGGTCAAATGGGAGCTAAATCGGGCGACGCGGTCCAGATTTATGATTTCGATCGATGCCCCATGCGGCTGAATAGTCTTTTCTTCTTGCAGTAGTCTGGCAAGCTCTCCAGGTACTTCACAATCTTCCTCACTTCCATCCTCGGCTTGGTAGATCGGGTTTTCAAAGTCATAATGAACAGTAGCGGGATTATTATCAACAGGATCCAGAGTGGATATGGATACGCAATTTGTTACGTGAGTGTGTGCAAGAAAACATAGCTTGTTTGAAAAATGACAGGAAAGATAAAGAGCGCAATATTTGAATGCAAAAAGGTTCATTGATTTATTGAATGTGAATATGCTTATAAAAATGACAAAACCTTTAACAAAATTTAATACATTAAAATAAGCAATAACAATTACTCCTGACTAAAGGAAATCGGGATAGTGTCTTCAGCCTTCCAATTGGAGTCCGTCACCAATTGTTGGGAAAATCCAGCTATCCAAGTCATAATCGTTATCAGTATCTTCCACAACATTGACAGTCTCGTCATGATTAGGCAGAGGAGCAATGATGACATTAGGAGTCTCCGGAGGATCAGAGGTAGCCGCCTGTATCTTTCCACTTCGAATGCCGCTTTCAACATGTTCACCTGTTAATATAAGTTCAGTGAAACCCAATGAGGAACTCCTCAATAGATGGCTGTAGAATGGGCCAGTCAGTGTGCTCATGAACATGTCCACTAACTCTCTGTCAGTCAGAGGAGGTTTGACTCTGCCAGCCAAATCTCTCCATTTTTGAGCATATTCTTTGAAGCTTTCTTTAGATCCCATAGTCATATTCTGCAACTGTAACCGAGTAGGTGCTAATTCAGAATTATACTGGCAATGCTTGTAAAAAGTTGTCGCTAAATCCTTCCAGGTGCGGATGTTAGAGCTCTCGAGCTGATAATACCACTCCAACTGTGTGCCAGACAGACTCTCTTGGAAGAAATGGATCTATAGTTTCCTATTAGTGGTATACGGCTGAATCTTTCTCACATAAGCTCTCAGATGCATCTGAGGACAAGATGCCCCATCATACTTAGTGAAAGTGGGAATCTTGAATTTGCGAGGAATGACCACATCAGAGACCAGTCCCAAGCTTTCGAAATCTAGACCGGGCGCCTTTTGACCCTCCATAGCTAGCATGCGTTCTTCCAGCAAGTTATACTTATCATCTTTTGGAGAGTACTGTTCATTTTCATAATCTTCATCGTCGTCCTCATGGTTGAAGAGATCAACATTCTTCTCCTCCGAATCATTCTCTGTCTCCTCTTCTTGATCCTTCGGAATTCTAATCTTGACTCCTGCAGCCTGTCTCTTAAGCCTTCTTCCCGGGTTAATGTAACTCACAGGTTTCTTGTCCTTTTTCTTCTCGAGCAAGAGAGCCTTCAGTTCCTCCTGCCCCTTGGATAAGTTCAAGATCATCTCCTGGAGTTGAGCATTCTGAGCATGGAGATCTTTGACAGTTTGTTCAAGGTCCATTTTTCTGTTTGGAGGAAAACCGTGAGAACATTGATCCCTTTAGAGTACATGTTATGTGATGTTATGCTATGCCATGTATGAAATGTTTTCCATGTTTTAAAGTCCTTGAAATGGTTAGTACAATGCCATGATGTTATGATGTTATGATGTTATGATGTTATGTAAATAACAAGCACAAGCAAGTCACACAACAATCATTCCTAAGTTTTGAGGCTTGCATGAGTTCCATAGGTAAGTACCCTCCCCACTGAAGTTTGGTTGGTTCAACCTGTCCTAGAATAATAACCGGGTTCTAGAAGGATCTCAAATCATTGACCTTCCTTTAAGTCCACTTCAGTGCAACACCAAGTGGTTGACCGAAGCTTCCCTAAAGTCCAATCTCAAAGAGTGTAGTATCGAGTCTCAACCAACCTCAGTCGGAACCGAAGTCAATTATCTCACTACTTTCTAATGGCTAGGATGAGTCAATTAGGGTTCTAAAGGTCTGGTTAATGTTTTGATGACACCACGCGGAAGCCAAATTTTTCCTCAAGTAAACATGAGGAACATCAGGACATCCAAAGTGTCACATTAACCGTAGCCATCATTTTAACCATTCCAGTATACGCCGGATAGTCGCGATGATCTATTGCTACTTACCTAAGGTACACTAGATCCGGGTGTAGGATCTTTCACTCAAGCATAAAATACCCAAGCAATCCCTTAAAAGTAAATCAGACAATTTGAATAAGTGATCTTGTTTTTAAGGTAACCTCTCTTTTTAAGGGTCCCCAGCAGAGTCGCCAGTTCTGTCATACGGTGAACTGACTTTTATGTGTTTTTGCTTTGGAAAGCAAATGTCGCGGATAGCAAGAGTCGCCACCGACTTTTCTTTTATCCAATAAGGAAAGGTGGAAAAGAACAGGAAAGACCTTAATTAGATTTTGGGTTCGGGAGGTACATTATACAAAGGGAAGGTGTTAGCACCCTTTGTATCCATGGTTATCCATGGGCTCTTAATTGCTTGATCACTTATATTATTTTTCTTGTCTGAAAAAGTGTTCGTGAACTGTTTAGAAAATGTTTTGAAAAAGAGAATTTAACTTTGTAATGATTCTCGTATGAATGTATACAAAGTGGTTATCTCGTTTAGTTTTGATAATGGTTTAGAAAAATATAACTCAGTAATGATTCTAGTATGAATGTATACCAAGTGGTGATTTTCTAGTATTTGTGAAGTGTGAAAAGTATTTTTAAATTGTGAGTAAGCAATTAAGAGTTATACCTACCCAAGGTCTTGATGGGCATTTCCTATCCTTGTGAGGGTAAAACCGTCCTTATTATTGAGAAATAAGTAGTTTTATCCTTTGGATGTAAAAGGGTCATCGTAGGGTCATCGATTGGTCATTGAAAGCAACAGTTGTAAGGATACCTTAGCATTCGAAGGGACAATCATCATTTAACCGTAGGCTACACCGAAGGGTCATCGAGGGACAAAATCATATATTCGAAGGCAACATCCGAGGGACTATGATTTATTTTATGATGATTTAATCGAAGGGTCTTGGCTAAGGGTATCCCCACATTCGCGGGACATGACCATAATACCGTGATAGCGTAGGGTAACAAAGAGAGGTCCAAGATCGCATATTTAAAGGCAAAGTTTTACAATTAATTAGATAGCCGTAATCGATTAAGTAATTAGGTCCACATTAAAATCGATGAAATCAATACATTAAAATCAGCTAGATAATTTAGGATGTATCTCCACATTAAAATTAAGTAATTCAGAATCCATCTCCATAAGGGTATCCCACAAATAAAGTGGAATACTTAGTCGGCCGTTTCTTCGGGAATGTGTAAGCCTTTACACAATTCAGCACACGGGTTAGAACATCGAGATAAAGTACAATTGAAAATTGCACCACAAAATAAACACAACAGTCATAAAGTCAGGCCAAATAATGTAGAATTATAATAAATCTTGATTAGATAAACATAAGGCAGAACAGAAAAGAAACAAAACAGCCACTGTCCCGTTCGCTCCTGCTTCGCCTAGCGAAGGCTTAGCGAGTGCTCGCTACAGGCTCGCTTAGCGATGTGCTAGCGAGCTGCTACGGGTTTTGAGTGTGATAGCAGCATGATCTCCGGAACCTTGAACTTTATGGCATTTAATTACAGGAATAACATGGGCAAACATTCAAGATATTCAGGCATACTTAAATTCACATGTGAAATCAAATTACATATCCAAAAATTTAATCATGATGCATTATGTATGTAAAGATTACCGATTGGAATCATAAAACAGTAATGATGCGCAAACCTGTTTGCAATTGCAATGTTGAAAGGGACTGATCACTCTAGGTATCGGGTTGAGTTGGGCGGCGGTCGCTTCGGTGCGGATGAGCTGCCTTCAAGGTTCCCTTACTCTGAATTCTCTGGGCTAGCAAGGTTTCTATGCCAGGGTTTCCGTCCGTCTTCCTCTGTCTTCGTCTCTCCGTTTTCGTTCCCCCGTTTTCGTTCTCCCGTTTTCGTTCCTCCCCTTCCTGAATGAAGTCCTTGGTATTTATAATGGTTTGTCGTGACCTAATGGGCTCAGAATGAAGCCCAAAAATTCTGATATATCGCAAGCTTCGCTAGGCGAGCGTTGTAGCGAAGGGTTCATTAGGCGAAGGATTTGCTCGCCTAGCGAGCAGGCCATCTGTGACCTAATGGGCTCAGAATGAAGCCCAATAATTCTGGTATTCGCAAGCTTCGCTAGGCGAAGGAGTTGCTCGCCTAGCGAGCAAGCTAGTTTGGGCCTTTTTCTGGATTGGGCCTGTTGTAAGCTGGGCTTTTGTTCCTTTAAGGTCAATGCCTTGCAGAATAAGTTGGAGGGCTTTGAAAAATGTTTTGCAAGATTAATGGGCAAATTTTGGGGTATGACATAACCAGTTGGAGAATATTTCAATGTTCTTTATACAAGAACCAAAGAAATTGTTTCAAGCTCAAGGTGCAAGCATCAACAACTTGGAAAAACAAGTTGGATAAATTGCTTTTGCACTTAGTTTAAGACCTACGAGAGCACTAACAAGTTATACTCAAACATCAACATCCACATCTGGAGCAAAGAGCATTGAAACATGTGAGGTCATTTCCTTAAGAAGTGGCAAGGAGTATGAAGGACCAAGTCAACAATATATTGACCAACCAAGGAAGAGATTGACATCCTCTGATGTATAAGAAAAACCATTAAGACCTATAACAACTCCTTTGGTTGAAGAAAGACAAGAGAAACTACAAACTAAGCAGCCCAATCTGACAACTTCTGGCACGACAAATTCAACTGCAAAACACCCAGCTGATACGCCAAAAGTTAGCACAACACCTAAATTTGTGCAAGAGATACCACCATAGCTTCCACAAAGGATTAGAAAGGATAAGAAGAGTAATAATTTGGGAAATTCGTGGAAATATTGAAAAAATTGAACATCAACATACCTTTGATTGAATCCATCTAACAAATGCCAAACTCTTCTAAGTTCATGAAGGGTGTTTTGACAAATAGAATAAGAGTTTGAGAGTTTGCCATTATAGCTTTAACTCAAGAATGTAGTGAGTTTATCCAGGGAAAGCTACCACCTAAGTGGAAGGATTCTGGAAGTTCCATTATACCATGCAACATAGGCGATTCTTTTTATGGAAAAATATTATGTGATCTTGGAGCAAAAAGTAGTTTTTATAGTAGTGTTTGTGCCGGAGAGGGAACTTGTTTCAGACATGACATTAAACACGGTGGTACCAAAAAACATACTCACGTCTTTAAAATAAAAAATACCTCTAAATGTTTCAAATATAAAACAAATATACTATGTGCGTGCTTGAGACAACACGGTCGTAAGAGGACCAAGATCTAAGATGCAATAACTCTTAAAGCTTTTGAATGATGACCACTATGTTTCAAGGTACATAGTTTAGGAGTATAAAGTCATTGTTCGAGATATGTTTTAGAGTCATCCTGATTCCGTTAAGTTTCTCAACACATTTCCCTCAGTGCTCATAATTGACTTAACATACAAAACAAACAAGTATAGACTTTCACTCTTGGAAATGGTTGGTGTTACTTCTACAAAGATGACTTATTCCATCGGTTTTGTATTTCTGGAATCCGAAAAAGAGGACAACGTTACATGGGTTCTTGAAATGTGGAAGACTATGTTGAAGGACCAATAAAACATGATACAACTCGTAATCACTGATCGCGATATCACACTGATGAATTTAGTTACAACAATGTTTCCTACATCGCCCGAATTACTTTTTAAGTATCACATAACCAAAAATGTGAGAAGTCGAGCAAAACCCGCGGTTGGCATGAAACAAGCCAAACACGATGATGGAAAACTTGTCAAACCTAGTGTGGTGGTGGAAAATATAATGGATGCATGTAATTATATAACAAATTCTTTCATGAATGTTGACTATGTTCTAAATTTTAGGAGTGTGTGTGTGTGTGTGTGTGTGTGTGTGTGTGTATGTGTGTGTGTGTGCACGATATATCTAAATTTGTTGAAGTATGTTAAGGGCACTATTATGGATTAAGTAAAAGAGAAGATTGTTTGTGCATGGATCAATCATGTTTGACACTTTGGTAATACAACAACTAACAAAGTTGAATATGCATATGCTAGACTGAAGAATTGATTAGGAAACAGTAAAGGTGAATTTTGTTTAGATTGGGACTTCGTGGACCAAATTCTTAAAACCAACATAATGAGATACATACATATTTTGGTCAGAGCATTAGTGTGTTAAAACACCACTTTAAATACGACATCCCTTATTCACGATGATTGGAAACATATCTCGGGAGGCGTTGAATTTTATTTTTCATGAAGCCAAGCAAGGGGATAAAACAGGTTCAGATAACTCAAAGTATGGATGTACACTTAGGAAGACTTACGGTCTTCCACATGCTTGTTTAATTTCAAAGAAGCTAAAACTTGAAAAGCAAATTCGTATGGACGAAGTTTGCACTCACTTGACAATGCTTCGTTTGATGATGATGGTGTGACGAAGGATGATAAATCAAACATATCCATCAAGATCAAGTGGACAGTGATCCAAGAGAGGTTCATGAAAGTTGGTGACATTGTGAAATTGAACATCAAAGATCAATTGAGGAAGATTTCCTATCTAGAAACAACAATTTTGAAACTGCCGTTGGAACCGTTTAAAACAAAGGGTGCACCTAAAAAGGTACAATCGACTCAAAGTGACAACTCCATGAGACAATCTCCTTCATACTTTGAATATGTTGACTCACATTTTCTGAATTCTCCGACTCCAAAATCCCAAAAAAAGTGTTTTCAAGAGTGCTCGCATTAGTAAACCATCTCTTTCACCACATTTATCAAAAATAAAATTCATTGAAGAAATTTAGCTTTTTATGCACAAATACTTTGAGCGGATTGTAAATGTTGAAAGTGACGGCAACTGTGGTTTTCGAGTTGTTTCAGGTTTACTCGGTAAAAGAAAGGAGGACCACCAATTTTTCTGCCTTCATCTTATACAAGATGACAGTGCATAGAGAATCATACACAAAGTTATATCGGAACAAAGAAAGTTACAATACAATTCTCAATGCTCTTGTTCCTTGTCTTATTGGTGCAAATTAAATTTACAAATGGATGTGTTTCCCATAAACGAGACATCTTATAACAAGTGTTTATCATAGGGTGTGCATTTATTTAACACAATATGGTTTATTGGAAACATTCTTTATACTTTAGAGTAAGCCACCTCAAAATCCATCTATCCGAACATATCATATGTATTGGCTTGCTATCAAAAACCAACATTTTATTTAGGTTTATTTGAATCTGGTATGTCCTATATCAAAGACGTCACCAGAGTGAACGACATATTTCACACAAGATGTTAAAACATGGCCATGAAACTTTCTCAAAAGGATGGAAGAGTTCACTAGGTTGAATGACATTGAACGAGAAGTAAATAAAGAAAGGTCAAAGAATGAGCCACCAATAGATTTAGGTAGTGACATATGTCTTGATGCATTTTAGTTGTGATGACAGTCCGTTATTGCATGAATTTAGTCGAAGAATCGGACAAAATAAGAGAAAGATGAGTTAAAATGAAGAAGAAAGATCAAATAATTAGGAAAAAACAACTAAGTGTGAAGAGATTAGGCTTAGTGAAAATTTGGATGAAAAGTGAGCAAAAGAGTGCAACTTCGGAGAAAATCACGCGCACCATCACGCGTGCAATAATGATCCATTTTGAGCTCTTTTTAAGGAGAAATTCTGTATTTTGAAAATGGTTATGAATTTTGGATAGAAAACACGATTTTGGTAGCATCAAGAGTGATTTTGAGGGCATTGGAAGCCATTTGAGGCCATTACTTCAAGGGAATTACATGCTATTTTCATCTACCATTTTTGGTATTGTGATCTGAACTATGAGTAGCTAAGCTCCTATAGGTTAGGTTGTGTTATGATAAACTTATTTCAATAATGTTAGGTAATATGTTGAATTGACTTTGTATGAAACTTTTGATTTATAATATCATTCAATTGCTTATTATTCTTAATACTTTTATGTGAGATTATCTTTTAAATTGATTATGGGCACATAGGGAATACTGATCATTAGTCTATATGTTGGACCTAGGGAAATTGTTGTATTTATGCTGGTTGAATAGGAATAAGAGACCTCGAGTAGTGACATAAGGAATTAACATTTTATGCATCCCGTAATCCTTCTTACGATGGTGGACTTGGGATAGGAAGCTCTGAGTAGTGATTAGTGAGTTAATTTACGAGTGATCGATTATAGCAGCTTTGTTAATTCGCTGTGGGATTATAGTGATAAGATCATTCATATAAGGTATCAAACATCAACAAAAGAGAAACAAAGGGTTCTAAACTCAACCTGATCGCTTTTGTAATTCTGTTTAAACACTTATTTACTTTTCACATTGCATACTCTAACCCCCCCCCCCTTTTACTATTTTCAATACATTGCACATATTTTGTCTTTCTAAAAAGCAGTGCATGTGGATTCGATCTATTTATCACTGCAACACTATTAGTATATTTGCCGAGAAGTCATCAAGTTTTGGGTGTTGTTGTCGGGGACTATTGATATTTCAACAAGGCGACGTTTGTGCAACGTGTTATATTCTTTTTTACTTTTAAGCATTTATTTAAAAAAATATTGCTTTCTATTTTTGAAAATACTATTTTGGGTGTTTGTTCTTGCTGGTGAAGTGCAGGGCACAAGTGTTCAAAAGTCTACCATGGCAGAACCAAGAGCATAAACTATATGGGGCTACTCTAGGCCCACTAATGCATCACAGGTTTCTTTGGGGTTTATTCTAGCTAATCCCGTAAATTTCAACATCAAATACTCTATGCTTTCATATTTAAGGGATAAACCATTTGACAGGAACACAACCAATAACCCATGGGCACATCTAACAAGATTACATGAGACAACATTAATGTGTCAACCAGAGTATATTACGGAAGATCAGGTTAAACTGAAATTATTCAGCTTCTCTTTGGTTGGGAGAGTGAAATATTGGTTATTATGTCTTTCAAATGGAGTAATAGAACTTGGAGAAAATTAGAAGACAAATTTCTAGAAAGATTCTTCACTACAACATAATTCACTGAGAGAAAAACTGAAATTACACATTTTGAACAACAAGAGACCGAATCTCTTTACGATTATTGGGAGAGGTTTAAATTATTGATACACATATACCATAATCACAATATGAGCACTATGAAACAAATGCATAATTTTGTGAAGGGTCTCCAAATGCAAGTTTGAATGCTTTTAGATGCATCAACATGAGGTACAATAAGAACACTGACCAAACTACTGGTAAAAGAGATGATAGAGAAGATGAGTCTAAATGAATGCAACTTTGCAAATAGCAGAGGGTTTAACCGGGTAGAAACAAAGAATAGATCTCTGAGTGAGTTGACTTTAGGAGGATACAAGGAGCTTCTCACAAAGTTGGAAGTACTAAATCAAAAGCTGAATATAGCAAGTACAACACAGGAATCTTCAAATGAGGTAGTATTTTTATTATGTGCTAACTGTGGGGAAGAACATTTTGTAGGAGATTGTGCTGAAGAACAACTTAGGGGAGAAGTAAAAGCTGTGATTATGAAGTACAATATAATATCAACACAAATAGATATTGAATTCAAGATCTCATTGTTGGAAGAAACACTGACTTAATTTATGTTGGCAACACAAAGCAAATTCTTGGGCGTTAACAGGTTACAAAACTCATTCAACAAAAGATACGAGGAGTCCGTGAAAATACTAAAAGGGAAAATGTCTAACCTATCCCAACAAATCATATCATTAGCACAGGAGAGGGGGAACTGCGACGCCATCGAATTAAGGAACCGCATAGTTCCCTCAGCTCCCAGTAGAATCAGACAGAAACAAATAGTGGATAAGAGCAATGAGAAAAATGAGCAACCAAAATCCACCCTAAAAGAAGATGAGGTTTCTAGTGAGACTCTTGAGAAAGGGGAAACACTTGATAAATTCATTGACAAAGATTCATCTTTTATGAGAACGAAAAACCAAATCCTCAATGAACTAAACCCTCATTTACTAGATTACATTAAACTGTCGTATCCTTTGAATAAGAAGAAGCCGAAAAGAGTAATGGAGATGGGGAAATTTAAAAAGTGCATGAAGATGCTCACAACTTTACAAGTCAATATTCTATTTTGTGATGCCTTGGAGCAAATGCCCGTATACGCTAAATCCATGAAAGAACTTTTGAATGGTAAACGCAAATTAAAGGATGATGAAAATGTAGCTTTAGCAAAGGAATGTAGTGCCATCATTCAACGCAAACACCACCAAAACTCATAGATCCAGGTAGGTTCACAATTTCTTGCTCTATAGGTTCATTAAAAATTGGCCAAGCAGTTTGTGATTTAGGGGCTATCATAAGTTTCATGTCGTTATCTATGGTGATGAAATTAAATTGTAGGGAGCCAAAACCTACAAAAATGACTTTGACTCTAGGCGACCAAAATGTCATTTATCCTTGCAGAGTACTGGAGTACATATTGGTAAAGGTTGATGATTTACTATTTCCCAATGAGTTTGTCATTTTGGACATGTCGGAAGATGCTGAAACACCATTAGTGTTAAGAAGACCTTTCCTTGACACATGCAGAACTTTGATTGATGTGGAAAGAGGATAATTAATCCTCCCGTTCAACAAATAGCATGTAATATTTAATGTGTTTGAAGCCATGAAACATGCATATGAGGATTTGAAATGCTACCAAATTAATTTGATTGACAAATTGATAGAAAATGTTTCTAAAGAAGAAAAATCTTCATCTCAACTAGAAACAAATTTAGTACAATTTATTGAGGAAATAAGAGAAGATGACGATGGTGTTAAGGTAAATGAGTTAGTTCTACAATTGCAAGCAACACAATGGGATCTTTCTTATAAAAAAATTGAACAACCAAGAGGACGTAGTGAGGAGAAATCGACTGAACCCGAACTAAAAGAATTCCTTGAGATTTTGAAATATGTTTTTCTAAGTCAAGGAAATAGGCACCCCGTAGTTATTATTAGTGCTTTGTCAAAAATTGAAGAAGAAAAGTTGTTACTAGTACTAAAAGAAAACAATGAAGCATTGGGATGGAATGTAGAAAATTTGAAGGGGATTAGTCCAGCATACTGCATGCATAAAATCAAATTGCAGGAAGAATTTGAACTGGTTGTTCAACCTCAACGATGCTTAAATCCAACCTTGAAAGAAGTGGTAAGAAAATAAGTCCTTAGGTTACTTGAAACGTGTATGATTTATCTTATTTTCGATAGTTCGTGGGTAAGTCCAATGCATGTAGTTCCAAAAAGGGGGCACCGTTGTTATTCATAATGAAAAAAATGAATTAATCCCAACCTGTACTGTTACAGGATGGAGAATATGTATTGATTATCGCAGGTTAAATCTAGCTACACAAAATGATCATTTTCCATTACCATTTATGGCCAAATGCTTGAAAGATTAGTCGCACAAGCCTACTACTGTTTTCTATATGGATATTTGAGATACAACCAAATTGCTGTAGATCTCATTGATCAGGAGAACACCATATTCACATGCCCATTCCGAGTTTTTGTTATCGAAGGATGCCCTTCAAACTATGTAATGCGCCAACAACGTTCCAAAGGTGCATGCTTTCTATTTTTTCTAACATGGTTGAAAACTCAATAGAGGTATTTATGGATGATTTTTCTATTTTTGGTAAATCATCTGATCTTCATCTTGATTGATTAAATAATATTCTTAAGAGATGTACCGAGACAAACTTGGTCTTAAATAGGGAGAAATGTCATTTTATGGTAACTGAAGGTATTGTTCTTGGCCATAAAATATATTCTAAAGGCATAGAGGTAGATCAAGCAAAAATTGAAGTGATAGAAAAACTTCCACCTCCAATAAATGTTAAAGGAGTAAGGAGTTTTCTAGGTCATGCATGTTTCTATATGAGTTTTATTAAAGACTTTTCAAAATTTTCAAAACCCTTGTATAACCTGCTGATCAAAGAAAATGAATTCAACTTTAACAAAGATTGCCTACACTTTTTTTATGTCATAAAAAATAAATTGACAACGGCTCTGGTAATTGTGTCCCCAAATTGGGAGCTTCCTTTTGAAATTATGTGTGATACTAGTGATTATATGGTTGGCGCAGTTCTTGGCCAAAGACATACAAATTTTTTCCATGCAATTTACTATGCTGACAAGGTTTTAAATGATAATAAAATTAAATACACCACCATTGAAAAAGGATTGCTAGCATTAGTATTCGCTTTGGAAAAAAATTGCCCTTATTTAATTGGTTCAAAGGTTATTATTTTTACAGATCATGAAACTTTGAAGTATTTATTCAATAAGAGTGATTTCAAACCCAGATTTCTAAGATGAGTGGTTATGTTGCAAGAATTTGGTCTGGAAATTAAAGACAAGAGGGGAGTAGAAAAATGTGGTTGCAGATCACCTCTAAAGGTTATAAAATATGGAAATGACAAAAAATAAGCAAGGTATTACAAAAACCTTCTCGGACGAGCAACTTATGGCAATTAGTGAAAGATCATGGTTTGCGGACATGGAAAATTATAAGGCGACGGATGCATTGCTAGAAGAATACACTTGGCAACAAAGGAAACGCTTTTATAAAGAGGAAAATTTTCATCAGTGGGATGATCCATACTTGTTTAAGAGAAACCCTGATGGTTTATTTCACAAGTGTATTGTATGTAAAGAAGCGGATAGCATTATGCGGCACTATCATAACTCAGTATATGGGGGTCACCATAGTGGAGAGAGAACGACAACTAAGATACTATAGAGTGGGTTTTGGTGGCCTATTATATTTACTAACTGTAAGTTATATGTGTTTACATGCTTTGAATGCAACAAAATGGGTAACATCTTAAAGCGAGATGGGATGTCTTTAAATATCATGTTGGAAGTAGAACCATTTAATTGTTGGGGAATTGATTTAAGGTGGAAAGAAACATAAGAAATGGGGGTTTGAATTGAGTTTCTAAAAACAAAAGCTTTTTCAAAACAAATTCAGTTAACAAAAACACGAACAATAAAAATAACAAAGTTATTTTTATATTGGTTCACTGTTAAGGAAGTTACCTCTAGTCCATCCTACCAAGGTGATTTTGCCTTCTCAATAAGGACTTAATCCACTATAATCGAAACTGATTACATACACCACAAAGACAAATTGTCTTTGTCTTCTTGAGTCTATCTGACTAAAACATAGTAACTCAAGGAATTCACACAAACAACTTTACAAGTGTGTGTTCACAAGTATTACTTCTAAGAAAGAAGATCAACACAAGTTAAATACAATGAATATCTTCACACAATAATGAGCAACATCTCTTATGTGTTTACAAAGACTACACATAGAAAATATATACTTTAGCAAATAGCGTGTGTATGAGCGTAGTTTTTAGCGCAATGAGTTATCAACTCTTCCATTCTTCCAAGACTCCTTTACATGGGCAGTTAAAGGATCCGTTTGAGGGTAAAATTAGAATAGAAAATTGTAGTTGTCTCTTTGTGTAACAGTTTGCACATAGGAGACAAAATGGTATAATAGTACTGTCCTTAGCCCACAAAATCGATGTAGTGGAGGGAAGGGTGATCTTGTATTGTGTACTATTTTTCTAACACAAAACCTTTTTATCTTATCTTCTAATCTTTAGAGGCTTATGATGAAATGATATTGAAGCATGCTTAGAAAGATCAAGAGACTAGTCGACATAATCTTCAGAACCCCGATCATCAGAGTCTTAACACAATTCGTCAGAACTTGGTCTTCAGAGTCTTCTGATCTTGTTCCTCAAAATCTTCAAAACTTGAGCGCAGAATCTTGAAGGCTGACAATCCTTCAAAGGTTCTTCAATCAAAGTCACAGTCAGAAGCTTTAACATAAACGTTCATCAGAATCATTGTCTAAGAGCTTTCTAGAACTTGACAACATCTTGTAAAACACTTGTATATTCTCAAAGTCAGAGTGTGTTGATTCTAGAATCTGATGATGTCACACGTAAATGCTTTAGAGTCAGAACCTATTAGCAAAATCTGCATACTAGATAAAAAACCATTAGTGTACATGATTATTCTCTAAGAAATAATGCATTGTTATCATCAAAACTAAAGACCATATGCAAAACATAATCTTGTCCTTACATTGATTTCATGGGTCTATTTCCAAAATCAAATACGTATCTTTATATTCTTGTATGTGTTGATTATGTTACTTAATGGGTGGAGGCAATTGCTTGTAGTGCTAATGATGCCCGAACTGTTACTAATTTTTTGAAAAATAATATTTTTGCCAAGTTTGGTGTACCAAGGGTATTAATCAGTGACAGAGGGACACATTTCTGCAATATGTATTTGGAAATACTGTTGAAAAAATATAATGTTAAACATAAGGTGTCAACACGATATAATCCTCAGACTTGCAGTCAAGTTGAGGTATCAAACAGACAACTAAAGCAAATCCTGGAGAAAATTGTGGCAACCTCTTGAAAGGATTGGTCAACAAAACTGGATGACACCCTATGGGCATATTGAACAACTTTTAAAACACATTTGAGTTTTTCTCCGTATCTACTGGTCTATGGGAAAGCATGTCATCTCCCAGTCTAATTGGAGCATAAAGCATATTGGACGATGAAATTCCTAAATTTGGACGAAAAGTTAGATGGGAGGAAAAGATTATTGAAACTGGATGAATTGGAGGAGATACGACTGTCCGCATATGAAAATGCGTTAGTTTATAAGGAAAGGACCAAGATATATCATGATAAGAGACTCATAAGGTGGAACTTTCAAGTAGCCCAACAAGTATTATTGTTTAATTCACGTTTGAGGTTATTTTCAGGAAAGATGAAGTCCAGGTGGTCAGGACCATTTGTGGTTACCGAAGTTTATCAGAGCGGTGTTATTGAAATTCAGGATCCTGGTGACATGAGGAGATTTAAAGTGAATGTATAACGACTAAAGCATTATTATAGATAGGAGATCCCAAGTGAAACAACCTCCCTAATATTGTCAGACCCATGATTTCATATGTCAAGTTAATGACGGAAAAGAAACGCTCGATGAGAGGCAACCCATCAGTTATAACCAATTTTTTAAAAAAGAGTTTACATTATATTATTAGAGATCTTCCTATAGAGGAATTGGCTACTCGAGCATGCCCTTTCCATGACTATTCATTGTCTTTAATAAACAAGTTTGTAGTTGTGTTTTTTCCCTTCCAGATTTGCAAGTTTAACACTCTGGCATTGAACATATGTTCTAAAAGAAACTTGATCATTCGAATAACAAGTTGCAACTTGAAGGTAAAAGATGAGAAAAGAATCAAATGACTTGTACTCAACCTACAAATACCTCATCTAGTAAGATTTGAGCAAAATAAATTCCATTATTCATTTTTCTTTATTTTTTAGTGTATCCGTGCATTATTATTTTATCTGGGTTAATCTATTTTCGATTAAGTTCATCTGGTTTGACTAACACACACTGAGGCAGTTTTTTTGTTTATAACATTGAGCCTTTTAAACCACCATGTAGTAATAGGTTTATCTATTGCTAACCACTTTGAGCTTAGCCTTTTTTTTCGGTGACGTAGCCTAAAGTTCTTAGTCATATGACTTGAAAGATCTTTCTTTCCATCCTCTCTTTGGAGTTAGATAGAAATATAGTTTCGAAAGTGTATGAAAAAGATTAAGTTTGGGGTTGCTCTTAGAAGTGAGCAAAGTTTTAATTTTGGGGTTGGGGTATTAGAGAAAATTGGCCAAAAACTTCAAAAATTATGCGGAAATAAGAAGTGAAAAAAGACACTTAAAAAAAAAGTAAGTATAAGAAGGACCAAAGATCTCTAGTACCGTAAAAAAGGAACAAAGAGGTATGATATTAAAAGGAGAACTAGACACCGATCTCTAAAGGTTTAAACCTACGTTCCTAAAAATATCCTATCCAAATATAAGTCAAGTTACAACCTAAAAAGACCTCAAATGTATGTGTTGTGATTTATGAGATGAACTATATTAGAACATGGTCAAGCTAAGCACATTTGAGTTTGCATGTTGATTGAGAGACAACCTTATCCATTAAGTGGGTCAATGTGAGCTGAGAGATGGGTTGAGTACTCATCAATGTTTGAAGACGTTTTTCGAATTTGTCGAATATAATTCAGAAGTTAGAACAATGGTCAAGTAAAAGAAAATTTTAATTTGGTAATGCTCGATTGTTATTATACAACTTGTTTTTTATTGGAATGTGTAGTTGCATGCGGGTTACTTAAGGACAAACAACAATTCAAGTTTGAGGTTGTGATGACAGTTCATCATTGCATAAATTTAGTCGAAGAATCAGATCAAAACAGGTGAAAGATGAGCTAAAATGAAGAAGAAATACCAAAGAATGAGGAAAAAATAACTAAGTGTGAAGAAATTGGACTTAGTGGAAATTTGGGTGAAAAGGGGAGAAGAAGAGTGCAACTTAAGGAAAATTCATGCGCATCATCGCACGCGATATTGACATAAAGGCTGCATCGCACGCGCGATGCAAATAATCATGCGCGCGATGACTCATTTTTCTGGGCTTTTTCTGATGCGTTTGATCTATTATGAGCTATTTTTAAGGGTAAATTCAGCACTTTGATAAGGGTTACGAATTTTGGAGAGCAAAGCACAATTTTGACAACATCAAGGATGATTTTGAGGGCATTGGAAGCTATTAGAGGCCATTACTTCCAGGAAATTCACATTCTATTTTCATCTATTGTTTTTGGTATTGTAATCTGAATTATGAGTAGCTAAGCTCCTTTAGACTAGGTTGTGTTATGATAAACTTATCTCAATAGTGTTGGGTAATATGTTGATTTGACTTTGTATAAATCTTTTGATTTATAATCTCATTCAATTGCTTATTGTTCTTAATGCTTTTTATGTGGTATACTCTTTTAAATTGATTATGGACACATATGGAATACTGACTATTAGTCTATGTGTTGGACCTAGGGAAATTGTTGTACTTATACTGGTTTATTAGGAATAAGATAAGTGGCATACGGTACTAACATTTTGTGCATTGTTTAATCCTACTTACGCTGGTGGACTATGGATATGAAGCTTCGAGTAGTGATTAGTGAGTTATTTCGCGAGGGGATTTTAAACTCAACCTGATTTATTACTGTGACACTATCGGTACACTTGTTGAGAAGTCATCAAGTTGTAATCTAACAATGTAATACGTTTTTTTGTAACTGACACATTACATAATGTTATAAAATTGGATGATATTTTCAGGACAAATTTTGTTTTTAAAATTCTGATTTGCATTATCAATTGGATTTGTTTTGCATAATTTTTGGGTGGTTCTGGAGATGCATTTCTGAACACACCTTCTAATTATAAAAACAAAACAAAACAGGGGATCATCTGAAGATTCATCTCCGGACACACCTTCTAATTATTAAAAAAATAAAACAATGTATCATCCGGAGATGCATATCAGGATATACCCTTATTTTTTTAAAAAGAAGGCGTATCCGAATATGTATCTCTGAAGTCTTTCATGCATATATGATCATGTTTGTAAGATCCTTATTACTCTACAACTTCTATAAATAGCGTCTATAATTTTATTTTATTTACACAAACCACAATGACTACATATCTTTTATATTGCATTTGTGTATTTCAATGACGCAAAATCCCATTTCAATTTCGGATATGCGAGGACATACTTCTCGTCGATCTGAAAACCAAATTGTATACTCTCATGCGATATCCAAAAAATCGCAGAGTAGTCAAACTGTATCGTTCACCCTCGATAAACAACAAATGGAAGATACGGCTCACCATGTTTGAATTGAAGACAAATGATGATTTAAAGGTTATTAGAGTACCTTTTAACGTTACTCAACAAATGTCCGATTGAAGTGGATGTGACGATTCAAAGATTGCCCGAAGATATTATAAGAAATGTTGCAACGCCTTGGACTACCTACTTTTAATGACATGTAATGTTAAACTTATGTAATGTTTATCTATGTAATATTTATTTTGATGTTAATTTATGTTGGATTTTCATTCTGTCAATCTTTCTGTTTTGTAAATTTTGATGTTAATTTATGTTGGGTTTTCATTCTGTCAATCTTTCTGTTTTGTAAATTTTGATGTTAATTTATGTTGGGTTTTCATTCTGTCAATCTTTCTGTTTTGAACTTACAGAGTATATTTCAAAGATGTATCTTCGAAAAGCTCAGAAACTAATGAACTAAGGAGTTACGAAGATGCATCTCCGAATCAATCTACATATTAAATATTAATAGAAAAAAGGTGTCGCACCATTTTCGCCTCAACTGTGTTAAAATATGCGTTCGGAGATGCATATCCGGATGCTGGAGACATTTGAATCTTTTCAGGATGGTGTAGGAGAACCCTAAGGATGGAAAGAGCAATTCTCAAATACTTTGTCGCAGATGAACTACACTTCAAAGAAAAGTGATTATTTGTCTATTCAATTCACTACTCCGTGATTGTTTGATATTTTACTATGATAATGTTTTTCATGTGAGAGAAACAATAATGGTTTTTAATATTTTTTAATAAACTATTAATTATCATAAAAATAAATGATTTTATAATTTATATTTGAAATATTTATTTTGACTAGTGAATAATTTTATAAACACTTTTTATATAAATTATAAAAAATACAAATATAATTCAAGATTCTATTGAATAATCATATAAATTGTTATTAAACTTGCTAACATATTCTATGTATTTTAATAGTTCATCCTAATAATAAAAAAAAAATTCAACATCTTAACCTTCACCCAAATTATCAACTATGAAGGTTTAAATTCTACACATGAACGTTATTTTAGGGAACATCATTTAAAAACACGAGATATAAATACTTGTAAAGAAAAATAAACATATACATATATGAGATATAAATACTTGTAAAGAAAAATAAACATATACATATGAGATATAAATACTTGTAAAGAAAAATATACATATAAATACATGGATACCTACTTCAGATCCATCTCATAGGACATAAAGGGACTTCCAGTTTCTGTGTAGATCCAACATCCAAAAATATAATAAAGGAAGCTATTAGAAATGACACTTAAAATACTTTAAAATAGAATTATTTAGTGAAAAAAAGTATTTTTATTTTTTAATGTATTATTAAATAATATACTTTTCATTAAGTCTGCCGTGTGTTCTCAGTACATTTGCTAAAAAAAAACCTAATAACCTCAATTCAGTCAAATCCCCCTGTTGCGGGGTGGCTACCAAAAGATACCAAGGTATGATCTAGAAACAAACAACTGGACTAGTACATAATGTATTTATATATCATTCCTCCCAACCAAAATTGTCTTTAAACCATAATGTTAATAAAAATTATCTGCTACACAGGAATATTTCTAGTAGAACTTGATCTGAAAGTGTCTTCTTTAAGATAATGCAGGAACAGAACCATTTTTTGATATGCATTCATTCTCTAATTCAGAGACCTCGCACTCAAAGAAGGTTTTATGAAGGGCCCTGACACACTGCTCTGCTTCGTTGTCGTTTACAACTAATGAGATATTTACCTGCCGTAAAACAAACAAGAACAAAAAACAAAAATATTCATTTTCCCCCTAATGATAATATTATTAAAGAGGGTGAAAGCCCTTAAATTGATTAATTATATTTTAGCTTGTTGGCAGTAGAAGGACGGACTGAAGGTGAAATGCATAGTTCAATAGCTGATAGATGAATACCTTAGATGCACCTTGAGAAATCATTTGAACAGTGACACCAAGGGTGCGAAGAACTTGAAAGGCCTGCAATAAAATGCAAGCCAAAAAAAGAGCAAAACATCAATTTTATGCGGAAGATTTATAATCATGCAGGTTGGTGCCAATCAAGTTAATTATATGCTTGAAAAGTGCCATTTAACAATGCATGGAATTTAATTATATGCTGATTTTGACAATGCCCTATGTTAGGAAGAAAAGGCACCATCAACAAAAATCACATCCTCAAGCCAGAAATCAAAAGGGAGGGATAGGACAGAAGGCCCAAATAGTGATATTGTAGCATCTCTAAGCATTAAAACAACTTTTTATTAATAAATTGTAGACAAATATTCAAATAGAGATACTGCAATACAAAACCTTCTCCAGTATTAGTGATGACATCTGAACGTTTCCAATGAGGGAGATAATGGATCTATTCTTTAGGAGATTCACCACAGAAATTTTTTCCAGTTCTTCAACAACATAGTCAAGTTCCTGGAAAGAGAGAAAGAATAACAGCCAATTAGAATTACACAAGGGTCTTTTTAGTGTAAAATATGTGTCAAGTTGATAGATGTTATCTTATAGAACCATCCGGAAAATTAATAATAATAACCAAAGACAATCCCATTAGATAAGAGAGGCTACATCGAACAAATGATCCCATTGCAATGTTAAATTATCAGCTTGGACAGGACAGTTGGACCGGCTAACCCAATAACTCATCATATGACCAATCTCAGTGCTTAACGAAAAAGTCATGTGTGCAAATAACTGGTGACTTGGCCAGCTGGTTGGGTCATGCTTTCTAATTACCAGCCAGGCCATGCTTCTTTTATTAAAAAAAACTCACCCATAACAGCATTGTTTTGCAAAATTTGAAAAAATAAACAAAGAACTAGACTTTTCAAATAATATTATAAATCGTCAACAAAATAGTTGAAGGAAGGAACTCAAAAAAATATTGAATGGGAGTAAAGCTTACCTGTTGAATTAGCTCTCTGCTCCACAGCTTTGACGGATCCAACGTCAAGGAAATACTAACCTCACTTGTAGCTACGACATCAACTGATATGCCTAAATCTTCGAAGATTGAAAACACCTGCATAAATGTACAAACATGAAGACAAAAGTATTCATCCACTAGGAGGACAAGTTTCACCGTCATTAACTTTCTCACCTTAGCAAGGAACCCAAACTGACCGAGCATGCGAGTGCTTACGATATCCAACATGGTAACATTACGTTTCAAAACAATGCTAGTTAATAATGCCTGGAATTGAAAATAGGAATAGTTAGCATTGACTAAAATCATACTTCAGATAATCATATTTTCTATGCGCCAAGACACATTTCTACAAACCTTGCTCATGTCTCTTGTTTTGGTTATAAGGGTACCCGGAGCTTTAGGGTTGTAAGAATTTTTAACCCTAACAGGAATATCACCTTCTCTGGCAGGTCTCATAGACTGTGGATGCAAGACCTGCAAATTAGAGATATAATTCACGCACAAGATTAATCTAATATCCCAAGGTCCATATCATATCAATTGCAAACCCATGCTGTTCATGACAGTGCTACAGACTTTACTAGAAACTGGGTAAATAACCCATAAACAATGTGAGGAACAGCCTTTATTAATACAAGTCTGAGATAATATGGCGAGCCGAGTCAATTGGCCAAGAAATTTTGTTTTTTGTTGAACGTTTTATACAAATTAGAGGTTTTGATAGCTGGCATTTGACAGCATCCAGAATGGAATAATGATCTTAATCATAATATTTAGATCTAGGCCATTTAATCCCATGCAGTTCAAAACCAAACTCAGCTAAGCCACTTAATGTCAGTGCCTAGAGTGGAATTGGAGTGATGAAGCTCAGAAACTCAATCGTGAATCTATATTTTGTCCAATTGGAATACTGGTTTAGGAGACGATTATTTGATTAGTTTTGGGAAAGTAAAGTTAGGAAGTATAAACTCATTCTTTTACAACTTTTCCTAAATTCATTGCCTATCCACTGTACTTAATGAGGCATTTCTGAGTTTACATCTTATGTGGATAAATGCCTTCTTAACTTTACTCTTTCAATGACTTGTTAGATATTTTCTTATTCCTTAGCATCTATAATCCACGCACACCTCTAGCCACTGTACTTAATGAAACATTTAGGCTTTGTTTGGGAGTTTGGAGGGGAGGGGAAGACTTCTAAAAAAAAAATTAAAATAAAATATAGAATAATATTTGACATTTTCTGAAAGAATGATTTTCTATAGAATGATAAAAGAGTGTTTATCATTACTACATTTTTAATTTTTAGAATACTATAACAATATAAAATATATTTGGAAAATTTATGTAAGCCCTCCAAAATCCTCCTTCAATACAAATTTTGAGTTCTCCCAAATTAGGAGGTTTTTGGTGTTATGAATAAAAACAAATCCTCCAAAACCCTCCCAATCAAAATCCTTCAATTTTTTCCACTCAATCTTTCCCTTTTTTCAAAGTCCTCCCCTCCCTTCTCCTCCAAACTCCCAAACAGACCTTTATGTTCTCATGATGAAACTTATCTGAAATTTGAAGGTCCCACTTGAAAGATTAAAGCTCATTGTGTGGTCTCTAGTACAAGATGATTTCCAATAGTTTTATTGTATACAGTTTTGTATTTAAAATTTGGGTGTTGTGCAAGGTTGTCAAACTTGAGAAACTTCAAAAACACTCGGTCCATAGAAAAAGTCAGCAATCTAACTAATTCAACATTCCACATTCTAACTAAGTAATATAAAGTTCAATATTCGGCATTCTAACCTGGCCAGGCCAGACCAGCATTACAATTAAAAATTGACAGCAAAATTAACAAGTCACAAGATATGTTTGCAACTAATCTCACAAAAAGAGCATAACTTATTCAAAGTCGTTGGACAAATTAACAAACCATAAGGCTCAAAATTACTAGAGTGAAAGATGGTGGACTGGGTTCCTTTCATTGGAGTTGGTCTAAGCTAGTCAGAGCCAGGTTTCAACTCATCAGAGTTGGCCACAGCTAGTTAGTTAGATAGTTGGTTAGGAGAAGTGTAAGGAGTATAAACAGTTTGAAAGGAAATTGAAAAGGACAACATATTAGACAATTTGGTAGTCGAGACTTGAGTATTTGTTAGGCTTCCAATTAAGAATATCTACATGAGGCGTAGGCCTAATAGACAAGGCCGGATATAGTTTACTTTCATGTATTAAATAGAATAATGATGGACATATACTGCTACTTCGGTTGTTTGCTTAAGTTTGGTTGGTTGGGAGAGATTAGGCTCTCTACTTCCTGGAGGTTTGTTGGTTTTCTGCAGTTATTTTCTTGTGACAACAATTTGTATTTTATGTGATTAATGTAACAACCTCTGCCGGCAACGAAAAACCAGAGAGTATCAATATTAGATCACCTACATTTCATTATTATCATCCATTACGCTCACATATTACAAATAACTCTTGGTATCATTCTTTCATTCAATTCAATAAATATTTTTTCTTTCCTTTTCTTTTTCGGTCCAGTTCAATCACATATATCAGATTAATTCAGAATAACAGATTGCATAAATGCAGGGCCAGATGGATGTTTCTACTTTCTTCAAAACGTGCATTATATGCAAGTCTAGCTCTAGAGAGTAGCCCACTTATTTTCACACTGTGATCAGCTACATAAATGCTCGATTAAATTGTATGGCATCATTGGTGAACATTTGGTGCCTACTTTTTGCATGGCTCAGTTTCTTCTAATACAACTCAAAGAATTTGATAAGAATAAATATTCAAAAATTTGTAACAATTGTTACTATTCCTCTGTGTTGTGTGGCTCTCCAAATACACTAGTATTGTTTGACTTTGATCCATAATGCCAATCCCACTTAGTGGCAAAGGGTTTTTGTGGTAATTGTTGTTATTGTGTTATGTGGTTCTCACGTATATAAGGAATTAAGGATGGAGCAGAATAGCCATATGTTAGTTATTGAAAAAGCTGCTGTCTGATATTCCCTTCATGACCATTTTTAAGAGAGAATCACTTTATGATGCGTTAAAAGACTGAACAGCCTTGTTGTGTCAGTCATGTAGACTCCTTTATTTAGTTCCACTATTTGCCGGACAACATACCCTCCCTAGTCCCTAGCCATTCATTTGCATTGTTTGCTATCTTCTATTTTCAAAATGAATCAAATTAAATATAAAAAATTGTGAAGGGAAGAAACAAATATGATGATAATCAAACTCTATCCCAAAATGTGGGATCTATACTCTGTAAAGCAAATATAAATTTTAAAATATTATTTCTGATATTTTGGATTGTGGCAATGAGGAATGTGAATCACTAAAGAAGAACAAAGAGTACAAACTACAATGCATAAACATTTTATACCCATAAAAAATGATATAGTGTACTTTGGCAAGAGAACAGGATAAGGGAACATAATGAATAATGATACCTGAGCACCGAAGTAAGCAAGCTCGGCAGCCTCATCAAATGTCAAAAATGGAACAGGTTCTGCTTGTGGGCATAAATTTGGATCACATGTTAGAACACCATCAACATCTTTCCATACCTGTTAAAGGGACCGAGATTAGCCATTTCTTTTTATCAACGCTTAGTCTACAAGCTAAGGAAATTATGCATAAATTATTTCAGTCGTTCATACTTCATCCTACTATTTATTTATAATATGAATATGTAAAATAAGTACACTGACATTCTGGCAAGATTTTGACATGCCCAACTAAGAGTTTATGTACAAACCTGAATCTCTGGCAGTCCTAGTGCTTTTCCAATTGTTGTAGCAGTCAAATCACTGCCCCCTCTACCCAGTGTTGTCACTGCACATGATTTCCGGGCCTGAAAGAAGTAAAAAATATTACACGTATTTGCGAGTTTCTTACTTTAGCAAATGTAGAGAGCAGGACAAGGGGAGGAAAAACCATTAAAAATGTAAGGTATCACAAAGACCTTTCCAAGGAAGCCTGTAATAACTGGAATTGCAGGATCAGAAACCCAGTCACTATGTAACCTCTTCGCAACAGCTGGATATGTTGCTTCCAAAATGTCGGCATTAGTGAAGTCATCAGTTGTTATAAAACCAATCTCAAATGCATCATACTGCATTAGGAACAAATTATATGATCGGGATCCAGAGTTAGGCAATCCCCTCATCGCAATTTCAAAACCAAATAATTTAGCTGCAATATGTACTCATAGGCAAACAAGAGAAACATACCTGACTAGCCTTAACACCTATTTTATTAAGATATGCAGCAAAGATTCTAGTGGACATGCACTCTCCAAATGAGACTAAGTAATCTTGCGTCCGTGGAGTCAATTCTTTCATCATAGCAATCCCCTTAAGAAGTTGCTCCAATTCTTCTAGATGCTCTGTTCATGTGGCAACACCCAACACCAAGACACGCAAAAATATGAGTACATACAAAATAAAACTTATTGAATATGCATATTGAGAATAAAGAAGGCCTCTGTAGAATTAGTATGATATAACAAGCTCAAATTGTGGTATGTCCTTTTTGCCAATTACAATAATTACCAATTACCATTATCATATACAGCATCTTCTCACTCATGAAAGGACCAGTTTCATCATGTAAGCCATTGAATATAAAATATTGCCAATCACTATACAACTAGCCTACCACTATACAACTTTCACGGCATATTCAATATCAAGCAACCATATTAAAATAAGCTCTTTAGTTTAGCAAACTTCTAAAGAATACTTTCAGTAAAACATGAACATTGATATCATAATGCTTAAATTGAAACTAGAAATAAAAGTAAAACAAGTTGTAACTAGCATAAAAGCATATTGTGAATAAACTGATATATTCAAACAAATGTTTAACACTCATAAGCATAATGGAGCAACACACAAATGCATAAATATAACTTCCCAGTTACAGAACAGAATCCAGTGTAATAGAAAAATTATGTAATGCGGAAGAATATAGCTCACTTGCAATAACATCTCTGTCCACTCCAAGTTCCTCCACTGTCCTGAATAAGATAACACACAGTGACAAAGAGAGAGCACAGTCAATTAAAAAGGTGATTTCCTTTATTTATTTGTTGAAAGCGTTTTCACTGCACTTGGGAAGACTAAAAGGACAGTCCATTGTCCAGACCTGAGATGCAAGTCTTTTATATCACTGAGCTCATCGATACTATCGGCATTAGTAACTCCACAGCTTACAGCTTTTTCTCCGGCCTGACAAGACAAAAGCATGGTTCTGTCAAAGACAGATATAAATGCTGTAACTACTGTAACTTACTGACTATCACATGTCAGTCAGGACTTAGTAACCTACTAGCACAGGCCAATAGAAGGTATATAATATAGGGGAAAACGATAGAGGCCGCTATCCTACTATTTACCTTACAGCGTCCGCTAAAGTGTTATGCACCTAAGGCTCTTCTCATAGCGGTCGGCCAGAAAACAAGGACTATATTTTCATTTTACATATCCTATATACATTTTTTGATTAAATTGTTCATCCCAATATACCCTAAAGCTGAAATAGGTCTATTCTATATACATATATGGACTAAAAAGTTAATTAAGCCATGAAAAAAAAAAAGAAGCAAGAAATAGAAAAGCAATACCAGTAAAAGCCTGTTAGTAGTCTTTCCCATAGCAGATAGAACAATGATAGGCCTTTCTTCAGGAAAACTCAGTATAAGGTTAGCAACCTCTCTCATCCTCACGGCATTGGCAACGGAAGACCCACCAAATTTCATAACACAGGTGTAACTGTTTTCAATTTCCTCCACCTTCTCCACCGCCACACCACTTTTCCTCCCATTGTTGCTGCAACAACGGACTCTAATTGCATTACTGGACACTTTCCTCACAAGGGGAACGTGAGCAACACGCGCTGTATACCCAATTCGACACGGCAATAACGGTGATTCCCGATGAAAGATTTGACTATTAGTCGATACATGGAAGACGCTTTTAACGCAACCAACTTGCGTTGCCATGTTAATTTCAACTGATAGAGAAACCTAGAAAATGGAATGTAAGATTTGGAAAAGATGAAGGATTGGGAGAGAATTAGAGAGAAACAGAAAAATGAGTACCTTGTGATCGTGGGAAAGAGGCTGGTGTGCTGCTTCCACCGGCGGCTGTACTTTTTTTTCTTTTTTCAACTCGCTCTGAGTAAACGACAATTAGGTGCTGTTAAATCAAAAGCAAATTAGTATGGAGTAAACAATTACTAACAAAAGGATTATGACTTTTGTTATCTAGTATATGCCCTAGAAATAGCTATTAAACCCTTTTTAATTCAGACTGTTTTGTCTTAGTTACGGGTTATTTTTGTCTAAACACATTTAGTTAATTCTTTAAATTATCCATACAAAATTGAAAAGTCTCCTTTCAATTTCAAATATGTCATTTTTAATTTTAATTATACTTGATGCATAGAGTACTCAAATGACACATTAGAACTTGGAGTGACACGCATTGATTGGTGAAATATTAAAAGAACATTACTTTCAAAGATTCAAAATTCACTCTCTTCATTTCGCCACCTTCATCGCAAATTTTACCATCAATGTTGTAGTGTTCCACCAATTATGTAGAGCGCAAGAAGAAATTTACCATCGCTATCGCAGAATGCCAACAAGGTGATTTTTTTACTCTTTGTTCCATAGGTTTGGTTATATCTCTGTTCCATCGATCGCAGTTTATGTTCAATCTTTGATTTCTTATTCGTGTTTTCTTTGTGTTGAATATTATTTAATCTTTGTTTTTGGAAAACTCTTGCTCAAAGTTGTCATGATTGTTCATAAACTTGAATGTTTAAATAACGCGATTATATTTGTCTTCCTTCTCGACTTGCTCAATGTTGAATTTCATATAGATTTATATCATGGATTATACCTTCTATTTGTTGAATGTCGTTCAATATTTATTTTTGGAAACACAAAAGTTCAAAGAAGTCATTGATGTTCATAAACTTTTGTGTTTGGAAAACGTGATGTGTGCTTGAAATTTTTTCAATGTAAATATTTCATATAATTCATATTATTGTTGGTATCTATGACATCACAATATAGGAGTTCATATTACTGTTTGGAAAACGTGATGTGTGGTTGAACATTTTTCAATGGAAATATGTATTCCTTCTTTGTTGTTGAAAAAAGTATGTTAATAAACTTCAATGAGAATTTCATAAGTACTTCACTGTTTGGAAAATTCATTAAATTTTGTTGAATGTTGTTCAATCTTTGTTATAGTTTCAAACTATCATACCAAGTTAATGACACGTCCAATTGAAGACGTGTTAAAAAAGGAAAATGTGTCATATGTATATACTACAAGTGGTTTATATAGAACATCCATAAAGTTCAATATAATGATTCTTTGGAAATTTTGCATTTTTTTATCCCACGACATGTATGTCTTACCTATGAGTCAAATGTTTATCTAATTTTATTTTGTCAAAACAATGCACTTGGAATTAATCAAGATTATGAATTCTCAAAATGGATTTTAAATGTAGGGGATGGTAAGATTTGTGAACCAACTGATGATTTGGTAGATATAGAAGTTCTTTAAGAGATATTAATATCAAGTTTTGAGGATCCTATAAGGGCTATTGTTGATAGCATATACAAAAAAGAATAATTCTTACAATGCATAACTATTCTTTCTTCAACCATTGAAGTAGTGAACATAATCAATCATTGTGTATTAGACTTGATTCCATGTAAAAAGCGTTAACTTGCATTAATTTATGCATATAAAAATCATATATATCAAATTCTATTATTAATATTTTAATCTTATACAATTTTTTAGGAGAAGAGAAAGAGTATATGAGTTACGATTCAAATGATAGAACGAAAGTCAATTATAATCAAGCTTATGAAGTGCTAACTCCATAAATTTCTTAGTACAAGTCTACCAAATCATATGATCAAATTGAAAGTTGGATCCCCCATTATGCTAATGAGAAATTTGGACCAGACTGAAGAGTTGTGCAATGGAACAAGATTAATTGTGACAAGGTTAGCAAATCACGTTATTGAGGCAAAAGTTATGTTCGGAAAGAACATTGGTAACATAATTTATATTCCTTATATGTATATGTCACCTTCTGGTTCACCATGGTCATTCAAGTTGATTAAGAGATAATTTTTCATCATTGTCTCGTATGCAATTACAATAAATAAGTCCCAAGGTCAATCACTTGATAGTGTGAGATTGTATTTACATATACCTATTTTTAGTTATGGTCAATTGTATATTACAATTTCAAGAGTTAAGAGCAAAAGTGTTTTGAAAATTATAATACATGACAAGGAGAATGCACCATGTTTGACTACTACTAATGTTGTGTACAAGGAGGTCTTCCAAACACTTTGTTAGTTGGTAAACGACTTTTCCTTTTTCTTTTATGTTATCTACATCTTTTAAAATAATTATTTTACTTTTATTTACTTTAAATAAAAAAATAGAAAAATCATAATTGTTTGATTTATATTGGTGATCACCTGTTTAATATTGACATACTTGATTTGTATCAAATATGGTGATTCATTTTTAAAACTACATGGATGCTAACAATTTATAATGATTCAAATGGAGATCTTTGATGATTGGTATTTTACACATATGGTTTGATTTTACAACAAATTTTAGTTTATGCTTGAATATGAAACTTGGTAAATCTATGAATTGTTGAAACACATCCTTGATAGTGCATTTTATTAGTTCATGAGACACTTTTAGTGAGGAGAGAGAGAGAGAGAGAGAGTCAGGAAATAAGAATTATTGTTATTGAAGAATGATTGTGATATAAAACTGAATTACAATGTATCTATTTATATACACCTAAGTGACTTGACTACTAAAATAACAAATATAACAACCATAAACCTTTATTATCTTTGGGTTTGGGCCTCCCGCAACTTGGGTTATATTATATCTCAACATACCCCCTACAATGCAAGTTGTTAAACAAACGTTAATGTCCTACCCTAATTTTTACCCCTAATATCCCATCTCATTTTCATCATTTGAGTAGCATCAAACACCTCATGCGTGTGTCTTTTATGCATTACCAACCTTATGAAAATACAAAAATATGTTTTGTTTTATTTGATTCTTTCACAGGGTAGATGTGTTAGTTTAAGAAGCTCAAGTGATTGACTGGTCAAGATTATGGGCATTCCTCAGTAATTCAAGCTTCTCATTCGTTCACAATATTCAAGTGATCTCCATTCATCATAATCAAGTTCAATCTTAGGATTTTTAAACTTGAACTTCTTTCATAATCCAAGGAAAATGAATTATAGTTGACTTATTGTCATGTGCATATTAATTATATGTGTTTGTAGCTTCCTGTACCCATCTTGTGCCCTTTATCCCCTTCTAAACCCTAGTCCAATCTTAGGATTTTTAAACTTGAACTTCTTTCATAAAAAAAACCTGACTTTAGGTCATTGAATTTTCAAACTTTCCTTCTTCATAAATGCTTCAAAAACACTTTAAGCATATCAAACTCTTTCTATAATACTAAAAACACAAATAAAGGAGAATAGCGATCCAAAACGCAGCGGAATATAAAAAATTTCTCCTTTAGTGATCCGTACGAATGGGCATGATCAGTGATAGAATCGTTACCTCTTGTGGCGATTAAAACCTTTGATGCAGATCTACGGAGCCATCACGAACGTTGAATGATGACAACGCCTCTACTCAGTCCACACGAACAGATTTCTTCAATCTCAGTGCTAGCTGCTACGAATGAAGGCTTTGAGTGTGTGTGTGTGTGTGTGTGTGTGTGTGTGCGTGTGTATGTGTGTGTGTGTGTATGTGTGTGTGTGTGTGTGTGTGTGTGTGTGTGTGTGTGTGTGTGTGTGAGAGAGAGAGAGAGAGAGAGACAAAATTCCAACTACACAAATGCTTCTACATAAGGGTTCTATTTATAGAACCACTTGTGTGGGATGTAAGCTAAAAAGCTCACTTAAGTGTATGTGGCACATATCTTATGATATACCAAAATCACTTAAGCACGTGGTACCTTACCATATTTCGTATTCTACTTAAGTGCATCGTACCTTATGATGTTCTACAATTCACTTAAGTGCATCGTACCTTACAATGTTCCTTATTTACTTTATCTCTCATCAATCCGTCCTTTTGTGTGTGACCTTATAGGTTCTCGCGACATTGGTAATTATATTAAATCATGTATTTAACATAATAAACAGTGAGCGGTATTTAGCAACCCATCACTGCTACCCAAGACACGAAAATGTCATGGATCTGATAAATCCTTTTGTGATAATACTTATGTGTATAATTACTCTTTTGACCTTATGTCTATATTGAACATTAGGCATAGACCGTCATCCTTGTCCAGTTCAATATTGGGCCCGTAGACATTTATCCTGTTACGCAAGATGGGCAAATTCCATCTATGTCACTCATGTCCCTTAGCATGCTTCGTGGAGTACCCATTAACTGTCTTTATGGTTATCCAGTTACGGACAATGTTTGATCAGCAATAAGGCACTCGACTCTATATCTAGGGTAGATAGTGGTTTCAGGTCAAAGGGTGGTATACACCATTATCACCACGAGAATAACTTATGACACTTAGCATAACATTCTATATAGTGTTCTCATAGCGGGTCAATCCAGTATAAATATTACTCTCAATATTCATACTTATGTTTAAGACTTGATAACTCCTTATCCATGATCCATGAGATGTGATCATCAGTCTATCTACATAAAAATCTTAATGCTTTAATGTTATCCCACTTCATAACAAATCTCGACTACTGATACTTTAAGAATATTGTCCTTATGTTTAATGGGATCTCATAATTAAGTCACACTTGATACATTAAACGGACTAGCTATTTTAGGGACTTTATTAAACAAACATAATAAAGAAAAAACCTTTTTATTATTAATAAATAATTCTATACAAGTACCAAAAGTATTGGCCTATAGGGCTTACACCCACACTATAGCCAATCAGGCATACCTCTAATGCCCATAGATCTAGTATGGCCAACATGCTTCTACTGCGCAAGAGGCTTTGTCAGTGGGTCAGCAATATTGTCAAGTGCATGTACTCTGCACATTTTCACATCTCCTCTATCTATTATCTCTCAAATAAGGTGATAACGCCTAAGTATGTGTTTGGATCATTGGTGAGATCTAGGCTCCTTAGCTTGTGCGATAGCACCATTGTTATCACAATATAGATCAATGGGATCCACAATGCTAGGAACTATGCCAAGTTCACTAATGAGCTTTTTGATCTAAACAACTTCATTTGCTGCACTTGAGGCAACAATATACTCGACCTCGGTTGTAGAATCAACAACTGTATCTTGCTTTGAACTTTTCCAGCTCACAGCGCCACCGTTTAAGCAAAACACATAACCAAATTGCGATCTAAAGTCATCCTTATCTTTCTGGAAGCTAGCATCGGTGTATCCAATTACAGCAAGCTCTTCCTGACCTTCATATATCAAGAATGAGTCCTTAGTCCTTCTTAAATACTTAAGTATATTCTTGACAACTACCCAATGAGCATCACCGGGATCAGATTGGTACCTACTCGTTTCACTTAAAGCATATGAGACATCTGGTTGAGTACATAACATGGCATACATGATAGATCCTATTGCAGATGCATATGAAATCTTATTCATGCTATCCTTTCTTCCTTAGTATAAGGGGATTGTGTTTTTTATAGACACAAGTCATATTGCATATGTATGAATCCTTTCTTGGAATCATGCATATTAAAGCGTCTCAGCACTTTGTCTATGTATGTACTCTGACTTGGGCCAAGCAGTTTATGTGATCTATCTTTATAGATCCTGATTCCTAATATATAGGATGTTTCACCTAGGTCCTTCATAGAAAAGCATTTCCCCAACCAATACTTTACTTGTTGTAGGGTAGGTACATCGTTTCCAATGAGTAATATATCATCTACATATAATACCAGGAAGACGATCATGCTCCCACTAACCTTCTTGTAGACACAAGGCTCATCTTCATTCTTGATGAATCCATATTGTTTTACTGTTTCATAAAAATGAAGATTACAGCTTCTGGAAGCTTGCTTCAATCCATAGATTGATCTTTGTAACTTACATATCTTTTGGGCTTCTTCTGGTATGTCAAATCCTTCAAGTTGTGTCGTGTACACATCCTCAAGAAGATTCCCATTAAGGAAAGCAGTTTTGACATCCATCTGCCATATTTCATAATCATGATATGCAGCGATAGCAAGTAAGACCCGAACAAATTTAAGCATTGCAACTGGTGAAAAGGTTTCATCATAGTCAACCCCATGAATTTGTTTATATCCTTTTGCAACCAGTCTTGCCTTATAGGTATGTATCTTACCATCCATGTCAGTCTTCTTTTTGAAGACTCACTTGCATCCTATAGGGTTAACTCCTACAAGAGGCTCTACCAAGGTCCAAACCTGGTTTGTGTACATGGAATCCATTTCAGATTTCATGGCTTCTAGCCACTTCTCAGACTCGGGACCCGTTATGGCCTCTTGGTAGGTCACATGCTCGTCTTGATCCATGAGTAATACATCATCTTGATCAATTATGAGATATCCATATCTCTCAGGTAGGTGACGTATCCTGCTTGACCTACATTGGTCTTGTTCTACTTGAGTAGGTTGCTCTTCCATAACTACTTGTGTTTCCTGCTCTAATTCCTCCATAGGTGTATCAATGCTTTGTGATTCTTGAATTTCTTCAAGCTCTACTTTCCTCCCACTGATTTCTTTGGAAATAAAATCCTTTTGTAGGAAAACTCCAGTTCGAGCGAAAACACTTTGCCCTCAGAAGGATTGTAGAAGTAATACCCTCTTGTTTCTTTAGGATACCCCACAAATAAGCATTTGTCAGATTTGGGCTCAAGCTTAGTTGAAATTTGTCGTTTCACATAAACTTCGCAACCCCAAATCTTCATGTAAGACATATGTGGTTTCTTACCACTCCATATCTCATATGGTGTCTTCTCAACCTTTTTGGATGGAACACATTTAAGTGTGTAAGCTGATGTCAATAGTGCATGCCCCCAAAAGGAGTTTGGAAGATCGGCGTTACTCATCATGGATCAGAACATGTCTAACAAGGTTCAATTTCTTCTCTCATATACACTGTTCCATTGGGGTGTTCCAGGAGGAGTAAGTTGGGATAAGATCCCACACTCTTTCATATGGTCATCAAACTCTAGGCTTAAATACTCACTACCTCGATTTGATCGAAGAGTTTTAATATTCTTACCTATTTAGTTTTGTACTTCATTCTTTAATTCCTTGAACTTTTTTCAAAGGACTCTGATTTGTGTTTCATTAAATACACATAACCATATCTACTGAAATCATCAGTAAATGTGATGAAGTACTGAAAACCTCCTCTGACTGGTATGTTCAATGGTCCACACATATTAGTATGTATGAGGGCCAAAAGATCATTAGCTCTTTCACCTTTTCCTGTGAATGGAGACTTTGTCATCTTTCCAATTAAACAAGATCTGCATATCTCATATGATTCATATTCAAAAGAGTCCAAGAGTCCATCTTTATGGAGTTTGGAAATGCGTTTCTCATTTATGTGGCCTAATCGACAATGCAAAAGGTAAGTTGGATTTAACTCATTAGGTTTCATCCTTTTAGTATTAATGTTATAAATAGGCATTTCAAGATCAAGGACATATAGTCCATTATTCATTTGTGTAGTAGCATAGAATATATCATTCAAATAAATTGAGCAACAATTGTTCTCTATTATAAATTAAAAACCAAACTTATCCAAACAAGAAACGGAAATAATATTCCTACTAATTGCAGGTACATAATAACAGTTCTCTAACTGAATTATTAAACCACTAGGTAAAGTCAATACATAAGTTCCTACGGCTAAAGCAACAACCTTTGCTCCATTGCCAACTCGTAGGTCAACTTCACCTTTTGCCAAATCTTCACTCCTTTTTAGCCCCTGCACATTGGTACAAATGTGAGAAACGCATCCAGTATCTGATACCCATGATGCAGAAGTAGATAAATTAATTTCAATAACAAAAATACCTGAAGTTGAAGTCCCTACTCCATTCTTCTTATCTTTCAGGTACTTTGGATAGTTTCTCTTCTAGTGTCCGGTCTTACCACAATGGAAGTAGGTGTCTTCCTTTGCTATGCCTCCACTAGGCTTCAAAGCAGGAGCAGTTGGTTTGGGTTTGGCAACTTCCTTGCCTTTCCCTTTATCACCCTGCTTGGTGGATCTTTTGTTCTGTCTCTTTCCATTTCCGATGATCAGAATGGACTTCCCTTTTGACTTCAGATTCTGCTCAGCAGTTCTTAACATGGCTAGCAATTCAGGAAGAGATTTATCCATATCATTCATATTGAAATTAAGGACAAATTGACTGAATCTATTTGGCAACGATTGCAAGATCAAATCAGTCGCAAGTTCCTTTCCGAGGGGAAAACCCGACCTCTCAAGGTTCTCCATATACCCAATCATCTTGAGCACATGAGGACCTACAAGAGCTCCCTCAATTAACTTGCCTTGAAATAGGGCTTTTGAAACTTGAAACCTTTCATATCTTGCTTGATCTTGATAGAGCATCTTCAGGTGTTCGATCATATCGAACACTGCCATGTTCTCATGTTGCTTTTGCAACTCTGAGTTCATGGTAGCTAGCATGAGGCAAACAGTTTCATTGGCATCATCGACATGTTTCTTATAAGCATCTCTTTCTGCCTTAGGTGCAGAACTAGGAGGTTCTTCTTCAGGAACAGGTTTCTCCAAGACATACAACTTTCTATCATGTTTGAGGATAATCTTCAGATTTCGGTGTCAATCCAGAAAATTTCTCCCAGACAATTTTTCCTTATAAAGGATTAATTGCAAAATGTTATTAGAGGTGTTTATTGTCATGGTAATCTACATGAAAATAATGAAAATATAAGTATCAATAACATATTTAATTAGGCCTTTAATTAAATATGCTCCCACTATTTTACTCAAAACAAATGACCCTCACCATTTGATTCGAAAAATCTCGTTGGAAGATTTTCTAGTGGGTCGAGATCCATATTTCACTTTGTTTTAAGTCCGCGTAGGCGGATTACATAAAACTATGTTATTTAGGTAGGAACTCCTTCCAATTGTATCTAATAGAACTCTCGAATATTTTAGTTGGATGAATAACTCCTTGTTCAAATCCATCATATGGATCATTTCCAACTATTGCTTCTAAACATATATAATCTTATTATAATTTGTTTAGTTAAGTTTGACCCATTGTTTTAGCAATTGGATATTACAAATATGTCATCGCACCTTACTAATATAGAACATGCATCTCGCGTAGGCGAAACCTACATTATTTGATACTAGTCTTGATGAGTGCTAAAACTTGGAAAGCATAAACTTAATATTTAATTTGAGGGAATTTACAATAATTCTGATCTCAGTGGCTTATTTATCATATAAATCGTCTTTCACATGCATCAACATACATACAAAATGAAACAATTATGGCCCCTAGCGCAAGTGTTCTCCCAAGCCAATGAGAGAACATAAGCTATCCTAATAAAGATCTAAGCTTCTCCAAGCAAGATCTTCAAGGGTTTCCTCCTTTGATATTGTATTCTTCTCTTACTTTATAACATTACATTACATCAAAGAAACTCGTTTTACATACAAGGGAGTGAGACGAGAAAAGAAGTTATATTAAGAGATTAAAAGAGAGGCACGACACGCAAGTCGTATTTTAAAATCCCAAAACAAAATAAAGGAAAACTAAGGCCATAACTGATCACCAGAAGACAATAATAATAAACACATTAGCATTCTTAATTTAAATTCTGTTAATTAAATAAACCAAATTAAATTTCGGCGACCAATCACACTACGCATAGTTAGTCGGGGGTTCCGCTGCCCGGTCAGCACCCCCTTGCGGGGTTGTTAGGGGCAGCGCCCCGACACAAAATTTTAATGAACAATTCATTTGAAATCAACGTTGTTTTTCGCATCAACACTTGATACTTTAAAGCACAACTCTTGCACAGTCACAACCCTAATCGCATAACTCTTTGATAGCATAACCCTTGTACTGTCATGAACCCTAATGCACCAATTTCAGATCGTCAAACACACTTCGATTTTTAATTCAGTATGATTGATCAACACGTCATTGCTTCACCATACTAATGTCGGATCAAGAAGCAAATGACCATTGATCGCTCAAAGGAAAACAACCATTAAGTATTTGAATGAACGAAACAGAAACAATATATCATATATGTCGTATTTTGCATCAGAATTACTTATATCATATATATAACTTGATCGATCTCAATTGCGTAACCTATGGACGATCGATGTATCGCTGCTTCACCATACTAACATCGGATTCTGAAGCATAGTCAACATCAATCATCCAAAAGGTACACACACGATGCCAGATTTAATTACTCGTTTATTCTTTGATTCATTATGTCTTTTAATCGTATTAATACAGAAAATAAATAGCTATCAGATGCATGGTTTCGAAAGTGGCTCTGATACCACTGAAGGAGAATACCGATCCAAAACGCAGCGGAATATAAAATTTTTCTCCTTTAGTGATCCTTACGAATGGGCATGATCAGTGATAAAATCGTTACCTCTTGTGGCGATTGAAACCGTTGATGCAGATCTACGGAGCGATCACGAACGTTGAATGGGGACAACGCCTCTACTCAGTCCACACGAACGGATTCCTTCAATCTCAGTGCTAGCTGCTACGAATGAAGGCTTTGAGTGTGTGTGTGTGTGCGCGCGTGCGTGTGTGTGTGTATGTGTGTGTATGAGAGAGAAAGAGAGAGAGAGAGAGAGAGAGAGAGAGAGAGAGAGAGAGAGAGAGAGAGAGAGAGAAAGAGAGAGAGAGAAATGAAATTCCAACTACACAAGTGCTTCTGCACAAAGGTTATATTTATAGAACCACTTTGTGGGCTGTTAGCTAAAAAGCCCACTTAAGTGTATGTGGCCCATATCTTATGATATACCAAAATCACTTAAGCACGTGGTACCTTACCATATTTCGTATTCTACTTAAGTGCACCGTACCTTACGATGTTCTACAATTCACTTAAGTGCACCATACCTTATGGTGTTCCTTATTTACTTTATCTCTTATCAATCCGTCCTTTTGTGTGTGACCATATAGGTTCTCGCGACATTGGTAATTATATTAAATCACGTATTTAACATAATAAATAGTGAGTGGTATCTAGCAACACATCACTGCTACCCAAGACACAAAAATGTCATGTGATATGACAAATCCTTTTGTGATAATACTTATGTGTATAATTACCCTTTTGAACTTATGTCTATATTGAACACAAGGCATAGACCGTGTCATCCTTGTCCAGTTCAATATTGGGCCTGTAGACATTTATCCTGTTATGCAGGATGGGTAAATCCCATCTAGGTCACTCATGTCCCTCATCAGTCAGCATGCTTCGTGGAGTACCCATCAACTGTCTTTATGATCATCCAGTTACGGATAATGTTTGATCAGTAATAAGACACTCGACTCTACATCTAGGGTACATAGTGGTTTCAGGTCAAAGGGTGGTATACATCATTAACACCATGAGAATAACTTAGAACACTGAGCATAACATTCTATATAGTATTCTCAAAGCGAGTCAATCCAGTATAAATATTACTCTCAATATTCATACTTATGTTTAAGACTTGATAAATCCTTACCCATGATCCATGAGATATGATCATCAGTCTATATACATAATAGTTTTAATGTTTTAATGCTATCCCAATTCACAACAAAGCTTGACTACAGATACTTTAAGAATAATTTCCTTATGTTTAATGGTATCTCATGATTAAGTCACACTTGATACATTAAACGGACTAGCTACTCTAGGGACTTTATTAAACAAACATAATAAAGAAAAAACCTTTTTATTATTAATAAATAATTCGATACAAGTACCAAAAGTATTGGCCTCTAGGGCTTACACCAACAACAAATCTCATTCAAAACTTTTGCCACTTGGCTTTTTCACTTTAAACCCTTTCTCAAAAGAGACTAGACATGAAACATCTTTATAGTTGAGATATAAATCTCCTATCCCATAATAATGATTGCAATTGATGTTGATTTTTTTCCATATGAAGGAGTTAGTGGCATACTTATAGATTCTATATCCAAGTTGGAGTCCTTCCTTCATAATGATGCAAAGATTCATCTTCTCATATTTTTTGTGGTTTAGATGAGTATTATTCTTAAGATGACAACTTATCTCTTCTTCTAAAATCAACTAAACAAACCCTTTTGTTATTTGTACCCCGAACTATGGGATTTTTATCCTTCATTGGTACGTAGACACAAGACTTTATGTCTTTTCATATTAAAAAATCAATAAAACACATTTCTCTTCTCATCTCCCTAATCTTTATCAAACAACAATAACCAAACACAAATATCTCAAGAGGTTCCTATAGAACACGATAAATGATTAAGGTGCTAGTACCTTCCCTTTTCATAACAAACCTCCAAACCTTCAATCTCTTTATTGCACTAGTTTGCATTACATATTTATGGGTTATTTGATCTTTTCCCCTTCCCTTGGATAAATTAAAGTTCAGTGGTGACATTTTGTTTTGCGAGTCAAGTTAACCTAATAGCTTGGTCTCCGATTCTCACACGACAACTAATTGTAGTCAATCTAATTATTCCTAATTTCTTTCTCAAATTCAGGAATATGTTAATCTTCAATCCTCTTGTGAAAATGTCAGTCGACTATGCTTCACTTGAGCAATGTCTTACTTCAAGTTCACCTCGATTTACCTTTTCCCTTAAGAAATGAAATCTAGCTTCGATGTGCTTACTCCTTCCATGCAAAACTAGATTTTTCGCAAGATTTATAGCTGACCTTTTGCCAATCTGCAACACTATGGATTTCTTTACTTCGACTTCCATTTATTCAAGCACATATATGATCCAAATTGCTTGACAAATGTTGATATTTGTAAATATATAGTATTAAGAATATTTATATATAGAATAGTCTCACATCGACCATATCGTGTAATTAGTTGTAATCCCTCTATATATAATAAAGTCTCTGTAGTGATTTTCAAAACAAAAGGTTTATTCAATATCTCTTAGTCTCTTGTATTTCAACATGGTATCTAGAGCCTACTGAGAGACAACCCTTCACTGTGATTTACCCGATTGACCAACTGTCTTCCGATGAAAATTTTTTTTTGAAAAACCGTGTCATAAATCTGACTTTCCTTTCATACATTCTCGTGACTCATTCCGACATATGTTTATAAAATTCTCCAGTCACCACCGCACTGCTGCAGTCGTCTGCTGTCGTTGCTAATGTTCTCGACGAAGTTCCAGCAAACTAACCATATTGGAAGAAGCGTCTCCTCTGATCTAGTCGTTCCCCACTTTTCACCGGCAGAAACCTACGCACGCGTCACGTACGTCTCTATGCGTGGGCCTCGTGTGTCAACACATGATTCGCACGTGACAGCATGTCCGACGATCGATCTCGATAGTTTTTCCACCGCCCCACTCTTCATATGGCAACTGTTTCAGATTCGGTCTCAGATTTTATTTTCCACTTACGGAAAATTGTGATTCAGTTCAACCAGGGCCTTTTTTACCCGGTTCGTGTGATATTTTCTCGCTTTAGATACTCATGGCTACTCCTCATAACTTTATACCAAACTACAATGATTTCCTCAAGTGTATCAGGATTATCAAAACTTAGATTCTACTGTTTTAGTAGCACACATTGGTAATTTATCTGCTTGTCTTTCTCAATCGTCTTCTGTTGGACCTTGGGTCTTTGATTTTGGTGCGTCTGATCATGTTACTGGTAATAAAAATATTTTCTCTTCCCTCTCTACATCTGGTTTCTTACCTAGTATAACGTCTGCCAAAGGTTCTCAAACCCGACCCGAAGGGATTGGTAATGTTCAAATTTTACCTTCTCTCTTTGTTACTTATATCCTCTATTTACCTAATTGTCTGTTTAATTTACTTTCAGTTAGTCGTTTAACTCATTATCTTGATTGTAATATAACATTCACTAACAATAATGTTACCCTGCAAGATCGGAGTTCGGGATAGACGATTGGCGTTGGATGTGAGTCTCAAGGCCTTTATTACCTCTTAATGTCATCATCAACATGCTTAGTCAAAGATTCTCCACTCAGTATCCATGCTCAGTTAGGTCTTCCCAGTCTTTCCAAACTACATAAGTTGGTGTCAAGTTTATCGAAGGTATCTAATTTACATTGTGAGTCATGTCAGTTAGGGAAACACACTTGTGGTCAGTTTCCCAATTGAGTCAATAAACGAGCCTCGTCCCCTTTTTCTTTAGTTCACACCGATGTTTGGGGTATCTCGCGTATTGTCTCTACTCTTGAGTTTAGGTATTTTGTTATCTTTGTTGATGATTTTTCACGTTGCACGTGGTTATTTTTAATGAAGAATAAATCTGAGTTATTTTCTATTTTTGAACAATTCTATCAAGAAATAAGAACTCAATTCAGTGTGTCTATCCATAACTTAAGAAGTGACAATGCCCGTGAATATTTATCCCAACAATTTCAATATTTTATGTCACACAATGGTATTCTCTATCAAACATCTTTCCCTCACACACCTGAATAAAACAGAGTAGCCGGACGCAAAAATTGACATCTCATAGAGACCACTACCCTACTTCTCCATGGTAATGTTCCATTTCAGTTTGGGGGGGGGGGGCATGTTGTTATAACGACATGTTACATTATAAACCGCATGCCCTCATATGTCCTTAACAATAAAATCCCTCATTCAATCCTTTTTCCCAATTCCCCACTTCACCCAATTCCTTCCCGAGTCTTCAGCTCTACATGTTTTGTACATAATCTCTCTCATAGTCTTGATAAACTATCATCTTAATAACTAAAGTGTGTCTTTCTTGGTTATCATCAATCTCAAAAAGGTTATCATTGTTATTCACATACTCTACAATGATACCTCATATCGGTCGATGTTACCTTCTTCGAGTCTGTTCCATATTTAGAGTCCAGTCACGTAACTCCATAACCCATCCAAGAAAGTACTCTCACACATTTTCCAACAGTTATTAATGCCCTGCCTACCATTATCCCCCATCAGTCTATGGCTTTTGGCCCACACGCTTCTCGACCACTTCAAACATATTAGCATCGTCACCCAACGCCTTTCGTCCCTGTCCATGAGGTCATACATGTCCCTAAGGTCATTGTAGACTCTCCTTTGACGCCTCTGCCATCACCGGATCTAACCCTGCAACCTGGGTCTGATCTTCCGGTTTCCCTTCAAAAAGGTATACGTCAAACATAAGATCCTTCTCCATATTATATTAATTTATGTTATCATCGTCTTTCTCTTTTGCAGTATACTTGTTTGTCTTCTTTGTCTTATGTTTCTATTCCTAAAACTCAAGGTGAAGCAATATCTCACCCTGAGTGGAGGCAAACCATGATTGATGAAATGTGTGTTCTTCAAAGGGAACTGGTTCCTCTACCCCATGGGAAATATTTAATAGGTTGTCATTATCTTTATACAGTGAAGGTTGGTCCAGATGGTAAGATTGATCGATTTAAAGTTCGCTTGGTAGCCAAAGGATACACTCAGATTTTGGGATTGGATTATAGTGATACCTTATCTCTTGTAGCCAAGATGGCATCTGTTAGACTTCTTATGGACATTGCAACCATTCTACACTGGTCTCTTCATTAACTTGACATCAAAAATGATTTTTTACATGGTGATCTTGAAGAGGAAGTATATATGGAGCAACCACATGGGTTTGTTGCTCAGAGGGAGTCACCGAATATGGTGTGTAGGTTACACAGGTCTCTTTATGGTCTTAAGCAATCTCCGAGAGCTTGGTTCGGTAGATTTAACATTGTAGTAAAATAGTTTGGTATGGTCTGTAATGTAGTTGACCATTATGTTTTTTATCATCACTCAACCCAATAGTGTATTTATCTTATTGTGTATGAAGATGATATTGTCATAACCAGTAGTGATCAGCAGGGTATACTCCAGTTAAAACAACATCTCTCAAATCAATTTCAGACAAAAGATCTTGGTAAACTTCGTTATTTCTTAGGTATTGAGGTAGCCCAATCTAAAGATGGTTTGGTGATTTCTCAGCGGAAATATGCTACGAATATTTTGGAAGAAACAAGTTTGTTGAATGCTAAACTAGCTGATACTCCTATGCATCAAAGTGTCAAACTACTATCCAATCAGGGGGAGCCTCTATCTGACTTAGGAAGGTATAGGAGATTGGTTGGAAAGTTGAATCATCTCACAGTCACTTGTTCAAACATTTCTTTTGCAGTTAGTATGGTAAGTCAGTTCTTAAATTCCCCCTGTCGGGAACACATGGATGTTGTTATCCGAATTTTGAGATACATCAAATATGCTCCAGGAAAAGGTATAATGTATGAAAATAAAGAACATACTCAGATAATTCGGTACTCCGATGCTGATTGGGTAGGGTCACCTATTGATATACGATCCACCTCTGGGTATTGTGTACTTGTTGGAGGAAACCTTATATCTTGAAAAAGTAAGAAATAAAATGTAGCCGTAAGATCAAGCGTTGAGGCAGGGTATGGGGTTATGGCAATGATAACATGTTAACTTATTTGGTTAAAATAGTTGCTCAAGGAACTTCAAATTGAAGAAGCAAGACCAATGACACTTATTTGTGATAATCAAGTTGCATTGCATGTTGCTTTAAATTCAGTCTTCCATGAGAGGACAAAACATATTGAGATAGATTGTAACTTTGTCAGAGAGAAAATCGAGTCAGGTGACATCGTCACAAACTTTGTCAACTCTAACGACCAATTGACATACGTGTTTACAAAATCCTTGTGAATCCCTGGAACTAATTATATATGTAACAAGTTTGGTGCATTTGACTTATATGCTCAAGCTTGAATGAAAGTGTTGATATTTGTAAATATATAGTGTTAAGAATATTTGTATATAGAATAGTCCCACATCGACTATATCATGTAATTAGTTGTGATCTCTCTATATATAATAAAGTCTCCCTAGTGCTTTTTAAAACACACAATTTATTTAAATGTTTCTTAGTCTCTTGTATTTCAATAACAATAAGCATATGATCCTACTATATATTCAGCCTCACACGATGATAATGTCACCACAGGTTGCTTTGAGCAAAGAGATTGGGACACCAAATACTTGAAAGAAATAACCAGTCGTGCTTCTTAGATATTCCTTATCTCCATACCAATCAGCATCTGAATAACAAGTAACCATATCTTCTTTGCTTTCAGAGTCTCGTCGAAATAGATTTCCATAGTTTATCGATCCTTTTAAGTATCTCAAGATTCTTCTTGTAATATTCATGTGTGACACCATTGGTTCACTTATGTATCTATTCACTAATCTGGCTCAAAAACCTATATTAGGTCAACTATTGCACACAAATCTAAGAGATTCGACAATTTGTTTGAACAAAGTTGTATCAATTTGGTCTTTCTCTCCAGGCTTATCCAACTTCAAGTTTAGTTCGACAAGTGAAGATGCATGAGCCAAATCACCCATCCGGAATATCTTGAGTATCTCTTTGACACACTTTCTTTGATGTAGCATCATACCTTGTTTCGACATTTGAAATTCCAAGCCTAAGAAGTACGACAACTTTCCTAAATCCGACATTTTAAATTCCTTCTTCATCAGCTCTTTGAACTTCAACAGGTTCTCCAAGTTATTTCCAGTTACTAGTAAGTCATCGACATATAAGCAGATAATTGTTTTATCTTGTGTTATAACCTGAACATAAACACAATACTCAGATTTGCATTGATGAATCCCAATTCGACTAGGTATGAGTCGATCTTCTTGTTTCATGTCCTAGGTACCTACTTGACACCATAGAGCTCTTTGTGCAACTTTTATACTTTTCTTGCTTCCTCCTGAATCAAAACCACAGGAAGTTGCGTGACATCGACTTCTTCGTCCAAGGGACCATTCAAAAATGCTAATTTCACATCTAAGTGAAATGTTGACCGACCTTAATTGCATGTCAAGGCGATTACTAGTTGAACAGTATTCAATATTGCTATGGTGCGTAGGGGTATTGAAAACCAAGCCAACCCAATATAAAATCACAAATCAAACTAAACCAAACCGAAAACTGCAAAAAACCACATTTGGTTTGGATGTGTTTATGTCATCTTTTAACAAAACCGCACGGTTTAGTTTGTGGTTTATATTTTGCAAACTAAACTCGTTAGACAATAAACAACGATCTAGAGGGGGTGAATAGATCCGAAGTTAAAAACTTGAAAAAAAATTGTTTTAAAACTTTATGGGGTAGCGGAAGTGACATGTATCGAATTATCTAACCGAACCGCTATCGAAAAAATTGGATATCTGTATATTGAATCAAAGTGATGATAATGACAACAAATTTACCACAACACTTTTAATCATAATCAGTTGAGTGGAATGCTACAAGTATAGACTATTTCCATTGATAAAACACATAAAAAGACTTGTAGTCAAATTATCGAACACCTTGTGTGCAATCGATTTCGTTTGAAAATATGTATGGTTTTGTTGATCTTCAAATCCTACCATAATCTAATTGATTGTGATCTACTCAACAAAGCCTCTTTTAAAAGGTTTATCAAAATCTTATCCAAACTTATTAATCACACAATCGATTAATTCAACAATTTACAAGTGAAAATAAGATATATATATATATATATATATATATATATATATATATATATATATATATATATATATATATATATATATATATATATATATATATATATATATATATATATAGAGAGAGAGAGAGAGAGAGAGAGAGAGAGAGAGAGAGAGATTACACAAATATTTGTTTAGGCAGCTCCCCAATCGACCTTGCTATGAGTACGTTTCTCCTTAATTCAAACTCGAATTAAGATAATGAAATTAACCTTAATTTACAAAAGTAGAATATAAGAGAAATGTAGAAATCCAAACCTACAAACCCTAAGTTTGATGTTGATTCTGAAACTTTATCTTCCCTTGATCAAATAACCCAACAATGCCAATTTGATTCACTATTTCACGCTACTCCTTTGCAAGAACCTTACGTTATTCAAATCCTTTACTCGATCTAATACAAATTGTGAATTGTTGTAACCTAAGATTTACTAATACGATTCGCCGTCCCACGCTACTTCTTTGCAAGAACCTTATGTTCTTCAACGCCTTCACTCGATCGGATCCAAATTGCTTAACATTGTCCAAAACCTTCAAATCCCTAATTGATCTTGAAGGAAAACCCCAACTTGGTTTTCTTATTTGAAACCCTCAAAGATCTCAACCCAATTTATAATATAATCAACCTAAATTAGACATTATCAATGGATTCTAGACGACACCCCAACAAAGAATGATCATATGTAGTTTGCTTGTGTGTACGCATAGAATGAGGATGGAGATGATGAGAACCCTTTGAAATCCCGGTTTCATGTAGGTTTATTCTAGAACCTTGCTAGAAATGATGCATGTATTAAGTATTTACACGCATGCATATTTTGAGGCAAAAGGAATACAAAAGATTTAGAAAAACCATGAATTTTTGGAAAAATATGGTGCATGTGTCGACCTATGTAAGTCATGTGTATCTTTCGATGCATGTGTCGACCTGTATAGGTCATGAGTTGACACATGCAATCAGCACATCAAACCGAGACTACATGCTTTAAAAATGAGTTACATGAGTTGACCTGAAAATCATATGTGTCGAGACATATGGAAATTTCTCTTATATGTGTCGACCTAAAGCACGTATGTGTCGACATATAGATTGTTTTGCCCATAAAAACTTGTTTTTGATGAATGGAACCTTTTCCAACTCATTTAAAAAAAAAATTATGCTTCCTAATGCTTAGATGCATATTGAGACTCAGAGGATATCATCCAATATACATAAACGCTAGAGTATCATAGTTTTGACATCATACAAAATATATCTAACGGAAAGTTACACTCACAGAATCAAACTGCATTATGCTACAACTTAAATTTCACTTAACTCACGTCCAACCCAAACCTAAATCTATTATGTTTTAGCCTTACGATTACAAATGATTTTCTCTACCTCACACTTAGTGTTTCAGTTTCAGCCTTCTCAAATATCTCCTAGCAGTATTGCGCCTTCTTCACCACATACATCTAGCCTCTTTTTATCTAATATTTACTCTCTTATATTCCTTTTTTTCATCTTCTCACTTTTCTGTAATTGTTCCCTCTTAAAATTTCATTTGCATCGCACCCATTCTTCTATAATCTCTATCTTTTATGTTCTTTCTTTTTCATCTTCACTAATCTCGTATCTCCTCTATTTTTTATTTTATTATAATATTTTTGATTGTTTTATGCTATTATTTTATATTAGTTATTTCAGATTTATCTAATATGATTTTTATATATTAAATGGGAAGTTATTGTCCAATCATGATAAGTTTTGTTGTTATTCGGTGTATGAATGACTAAATACAAAGTTATGTTGTCATCTATATATGTATGTATGAGATCAATAACTTTTTTTGTAAAAATGGAACCAACTGAACCAAACCAAACCGCATTGGTTTGGTTTGGTTTTATTTCTAAAATCCAATCAAACTAAACCAAACCACATGTTTTTTTCTCTTGCCGTTCAGATGACTTTTAACGTCAAAACTGCCCAAACCGCACTGCAAACACCTCTATTGGTGCGTATACTTCAGAGTAGTCGACATGTGATGTCTTAAGAAAACCTAGAGCTACCAATTTCTCCTTATTTCTTTCTATTGTGATTCAACTTGAACACCCATTTGTTGGTGTAAACCCTAGAGGCCAATACTTTTGGTACTTGTATCGAATTATTTATTAATAATAAAAGACTTTTTCTTTATTATGTTTGTTTAATAAAGTCCCTAAAATAGATAGTCAGTTTAATGTATCAAGTGTGACTTAATCATGAGATCCCATTAAACATAAGGAAAATATTCTTAAAGTATCCGTAGTCGAGCTTTGTTGTGAAGTGAGATAACATTAAAGCATTAAGACTATTATGTATATAGACTGATGATCACATCTCATGGGTCATGGATAAAGAGTTATCAAGTCTTAAATATAAGTATGAATATTAGGAGTAATATTTATATTGGATTAACCCACTATGAGAATACTATATAAAATGTTATGCAAAGTGTCATAAGTTATTCTCATAGTGATAGTGGTGTATACCACCCTTTGACATGAAACCACTATGGACCCTAGATGTAGAGTCGAGTGCCTTATTGTTGATAAAACATTGTCCGTAACTGGATGACCATAAAGACAGTTGATGGGTACTCCACGAAGCATGCTGAGGGACATGAGTGACCTAGATGGAATTTTCCCATCCTGCGTAACAGGATAAATGTCTAAGGGCCCAATATTGAACTGGACAAGGATGACACGGTTTATGCCTTGTGTTTAATATAGACATAAGGGCAAACGGGTAATTGTACACATAAGTATTATCACAAAAGGATTTGTCAGATCACATGACATTTTCGTGTCTTGGGTAGCAGTGATGTGTTGCTAGATACCGCTTACTGTTTATTATGTTAAATACGTGATTTAATATAATTACCAATGTCGCAAAAACCTATAGGGTCATACACAAAAGGACGGATTGATGAGAGATAAAGTAAATAAGGAACACCGTAAGGTACTGTGCACTTAAGTGAATTGTAGAACATTGTAAGGTATGATGTACTTAAGTAGAATACGAAATATGGTAAGGTACCACACGCTTAAGCGATTTTGGCATATCATAAGATCTGGGCCACATACACTTAAGTGGGATTTTTAGCTTGCATCCCACATAAGTGGTTCTATAAATAAAACCATTGTGCAGAAGCATTTGTTCAGTTAAAATTTCGTTTCTCTCTCTCTCTCTCTCTCTCTCTCTCTCTCTCACACACACTCACTCACTCAAAGCCTTCATTCGTATCAACTAGCACTGAGATTGAAGGAATCCTTTCGTGTGGACTGAGTAGAGGCGTTGTCATCATTTAATGTTCGTGATCACTCCTTAGATCAACATTAAAGGTTTCAATCGCCACAAGAGGTAACGATTCTATCACTGATCATGCCCATTGTAAGGATCACTAAAGGAGAAATTTTTTAATTTCCGTTGCATTTTGGATCACTATTCTCCTTCACATTCCACTTTAATGTCTTACGTATATGTTGGCAATTAGAGAAACTCCCATGTGTTTTTTTATTGCTTATAACTCTTCGACCATAGTTGACTTCCATTTTTTATTGTTTAAGGCTTCGCTATAGTTGATTGGTTCAACACCTGCAAGTAATGCAAAATGAACTAATTCTCCATATGGTGTGACTTCATCATCACCAGTCACTTCATAATCTTGAAGTCTTGTTGGACGAGCTCTAGTTCTTTGAGGTCTTTTACTAATACTAGTTACACCATCTTCGACTTCGATTGTGTCGAGCATGTCAGCAACTGCTTCGACTTTGACTTGAATATCGATAATATCTTCGACTTCGACATTATTACTTGCTTCGTTGAAACCACAACTCATCAATGGCTTGTCAATTTCATCAATAGAATTCCAATCCTAGGCAGAATTTTTATCAATCACAATATCTTGACTCATCACGATCTTTAGATTAATTGAATTAAAAACCCGATAGGGCGACTTAGGTAAAAATGGGTATCCTAGTGGTCTAAAAACTCGAAAGGGTGGTCCCGACAAAAGTTAGGGGTTTTTTCAAGGAAAAGGATATGGTCTGTGAATCCATGTTAACATGGAAAGCTATAGAAGATAAGAATCAATCCAGTTGTTCTCCTCAGAAGCAAGGTGTTGAGATTTTCAGAAACTTAAGGGCTATAGTAGTGTTGTAATTAGATGGAAACTTGACTGTTCCCATTGCCATTTTACTTATTACCTCTTCAAGGAATTACATCCTTATGTACCATTATCCATTTAAAGTCAAATAAATAAAAGATGATTTACTCATAAAAATGTTACCAATTGTTTTTACTTTATCTGTTTGTTTGCAAAATATCATTATTTTTTATAAACATTGCATTAAGACTTTGGTCAATAATGAAAGCATTTGAAAATAACAATACTTTGTTTTTTATTTTCGAAATGTCTAAAGGGAGACAATAATGATCCAGTCGCATAAAGACATCAAATAATTTGCAGGTCGACACAACCCTTTCAGCACAAATAGCCTAGCTCTCTCAAGAACTCGCTCATATGCAGCTTGACATCAACAAATCTAGCTTGGGGCACTATGGGTATCAATATCTTCTTATCGATCATAGCATCGTAAAATCTCAAGTGTCGAGAAGTCAAACCCACTCAACACCAGTCTTTATTAGTCTCCCAGAATAAAAGTCTACCCTGTTGGCATTTTCCTTCATCTAAATACAATTGACATTGGTACACTAAAAGCTCATATTTGAGAAAAAGGAGACCAATTCCACCAAAAAGTCCAATCACCCATATGCATTCTCACATGCATCATATGTATAATTTCATGCATAGTATTCCCGCTGAGGTGAGAAGTTTAATTACACAAAATTATATCAATCACATACATTCCCACATGCATTTCATGCATCACTACATACATATCATTTCCGCCAAGGAGAGACATTACACAAATTTCAATCAACCAGTTGCATCCCTACATGCATCAGATCATGCATAATATTCCCACTAAGATGGATTACCATACAAAAATCAAACATGCATAACATAATATAAATCAGGATCAAGGGTAAATTATAAGTATCCAAGTCAGTCCTCAGCTACGTCAGTGGTATCACTCTGAGTGAGCTCTTACCCGACATGTGCTAATTGGATTACTCCTTAGCAAGTCATCTTTCAAATTTTTGTTTTTTCTCCCTAAGAATAGGTTATCCTAAAAAGTCTCATAGGAACTTTCCCCCTGCGAAGCATTGCTACTAAACCTTCTCCCAAGGGAGTCTTTTCTGGATTATTTTCCCTAATAGATGAACATATGAGATTCTTGTCTGGAAATTTTCAGAGGATCTTAGTCTTATAACTTGAAGTATTGTTCCATTAGTGGGACATTTCAAGTATATTATGAAAGATAATACTCTACTGATTATCAGGGAGTATTTTTTGTTTCATTTGAGGTTAATATGCTAATTTTCAGAGGATCTTAAGTCTTATAACTTGAAAGACTGTTCCATTAGTGGGAAATTTCAAGTATATCGCGAAAGATCCTACTTTGCTGATTATCAGGGAGTTTTGTATGTTTCATTTGAGGTTAATTTGCTAATTTTTAGAGGATGTTAACTCTTATAACTTGAAAGACTATTTCGTTAATGGGAAATTTCATATCACGAAAGATACTTCTCGATCGATTATCAAGAAGTCTTGTTTATTTCATTTGAGGTTACTCTGCTAATCTTCAGAGGATATTAGTCTTGTAACTTGAAAGATTGTTCCATTAGTGGGAAATTTCAAGTATATCATGAAAGATATTGCTCTATCGATTATCAGAGAGTCTTGTTTGTTTCATTTGAGGTTGCTCTACTAATCTTTAGAGGATCTAAGTCTTATAACTTGAAAGATTGCTCCATTCTTGAGAATTTTCAATTATATCACGAAATATAATGCTCTGTCGATTATCAGAGAGTCTTGTTTGTTTTATTTGAGTTTGCTCTACTACTTTTCAGAGGATTTTAGTCTTATAACTTGAAAGATTGTTCCATTAGTGGGAAATTTCAAGTATATCATAAAAGATACTGCTATGTCGATTATCAAAGAGTCTTGTTTATTTCATTTGAGGTTGCTTTGTTATCTTCAGAGGATCTTAGTCTTATAATTTGAAAGACCGTTCAAATATTGGGAGATTTCAATTATATCACGAAAGTTAGTGCTCTTCTGATTACTAGAGAGTCTTGTTTGTTTCATTTGAGGTTGCTCTGCTAATCTTCAGAGGATTTTAGTGTTATAACTTGAAATATTGTTCCATTATTGGGAAATTTTAATTATATCACAAAAGATATTGATATTTCGATTATCAGAGAGTCTTGTTTGTTTCATTTGAGGTTGCTCTACTAATCTTCAGAGGATCTTAATCTTATAACTTGAAAGACTGTTCCCTTATTGGGAAATTTCAATTATATTACGAAAGATGTTACTCTGCCGATTATCAGATAAGTCTTGAGATACCACTTTACCAAATGTCTTCAAGTTTAAATTGGTTAAAGACAAAATTTCGCGATCTTTTCGTATCTAATTGAATTCTACCCTGAAAGTATGATCATTGTGGCAGCCAATCTTCCTGGGTTTAAGGAAATTAGATAGGGGTAGTTGTCATACCCCAATTTTGTCCTACCTTAAAATTGCATTCTCTTTTTTTAGTTTCTTTTGATCTACATTAACATGACCATTGCATTTGGTCATGCATTTTTCACCAGTAAAAAACAAAATATATGCATGCATTCAATAAAGTCAAATTTCATAAGTTTGACTTTTTGATCTTGATTAAATATTTTCATCTTTTTCACATTACTTTCATATGCATCATTCACCATATAAATTGGTCCTCGTATTTTGTAGAGGTTTGGACTCATAATGCTACAGTAACATCTTATGACCCACATTGCATCTGATCTTTCAAATCACAAGCCCGATTAGATCCATTAAACCGCATTATTTCATTTTAATAAATATTTCATTTCCATTTTAACAAATGTTTCATATTCATTTTAATTCCATTTTTAGAATCATTTCATCCTTATTTTTATTTCATTTTTCATTTTTCTTAATAATAACCCTTTTTTATCTCATTTTGAAAACTACTTCATCCTCAGTTTAAATAATTATTTTTCATGTAACCGTTTTTATCTCATTAATCATATCATTCTCATAGATATTTCATTTTTATTTAAAATAACCTCCACATTTTTAATTAAAAACTTGCATAAAAAAGTGGAGATTTACAATTTGCATCCGTGGAAATTTTGAGTCATTCACATCAGTAAAAAAACAAGGCCCACCTTAGTAGAATAAGTGAAAAATTTACATCAGCGAATAAAATGCTTAGGGATGCTTGCGGTGCGGTTTGGACGCTAAAAATAATCCGAACCGCAAGAGAAAAAGCAAGCGGTTCGGTTTGGTTTGGTTGACTTTTAGTAATAAAATCGAGGAAAACCAAACCAAACAAATGCGGTTTGAGTTGATTTGGTTGGTTTAGTTTCTTATAAGATTTTTATTAAGTCATACGTACACCTATAGATAATAACATAATTTTGTGTTTAGTCATTCATACATGACCAAATAATAGCAAAACTCATTATATTTAAACAAAAACTTCTTATTCAATATACAAAAATAAGATTTGACAAAACTGAAATAAAAAACACAAAATAGTAGCATAAAACAATATCAAAAATATTGGAAAAAACAGGAAAAAATTGTTATATTTTATTCCTCAGCCTTAGGCTGTTTTATATAGTGAAGATACAATTATTACAATTGATTTTCTCCTTAGTGGAGAATAAAGAAAAATAAAGGTAGTATTAAAGACAATAATAAAACTGGAAATAATATTTTTTCCAACACCCCCCTCAAGTTGTTGCATAGATATCTATCATGCCCAACTTGTCTATCAAATGCTCAAAAGTAGGTCTTGTGAAACTTTTGGTCATGATATCTGTAGTTTGCTGACTTGAAATCACAAAGGGTAGACATATGATTCCCGCATATAACTTCTCCTTTATGAAGTTTAGATCAATCTCGATATGTTTGGTTCTGTCATGTTGAACTGGATTATGATCTATGTTAATAGCAACTTTACTGTCAGAGTACAATTTCAATGGAAGCTCAATTTTCATCTTAAGTTCTTCTAGGACTCTAAAGATTCATAATCCTTCACAAATACCTTGAGACATAGCTCTAAACTCGGCCTCTACACTGCTCCTTGCTACAACTCCTTGTTTCTTGCTCATCCATGTCACAAGATTACCCCAAACATAGGTACAATATCCAGAGGTTGATCTTTTATCTGTGAATGAACCTGCCCAATCGACCTCGGTGAAGATATACACATTTCTTTTACTAGTCTTCTTAAAAAATAATCCTTTTCCAGGATTTCCCTTCAAATATCTTAGTATCCTATAGACTGCCTCAAGATGTTCCTCGAAAGGAGAATACATAAACTGACTCACTACACTAATTGAGAAAGTAATATCAGGTCAGGTGTGTGACAAATAAATAAGTTTCCCAACCAATCTCTGATATCTTCCAGTATCAACAGAAACATTACCTTCTCCCCAAAGTTTATCATTAGGATCCATAGGGGTATCTATAGGACGACATCCATTCATTCTTCTTTCTTTTAACAAGTCTAGAATGTATTTCAGTTGTGAAACCACAATACCATTCTTTGATTGAGCAACCTCCATACCTAGAAAATATCTCATGAATCCCAGGTCTTTGATTTCAAAGTCTACTGCCAATTTCTCTTTTACTCTTGTCATTTCCACTTTATCGTCTCCAGTAAGGACAATATCATTAACATAAACAATCAGGACAACAACTTTCCCATTGTGGGAGAACTTTGTGAACAAGGTGTGGTCAGCCTGTCCTTGAATGTACCTTTGTTTCTTCATGGACTAAGTGAATTTTTCAAACCAAGCTCTAGGGGACTGCTTTAATCCATACAAATACTTATTTAGTTTGCACATATTTGATACAAATTTGTTTTCAAATCCAAGAGGATATCCATATATACTTCTTCTTCTATATCACCATTAATAAAGGCATTCTTAACATCTAACTAATGCAAAGGCCAATCCATGTTAGCAACAAGAGACAAAAGAATTCTAATAATGTTCAATTTTGCAACAGGAGCAAATGTCTTTGAGTAATCTATACCATAGGCCTGAGTAAATACTTTAGCCACAAGGCGAACCTTGTATCTTTCAATTGACCCATCTGAATTACACTTCACAATAAACACCCATTTGTATCCAATTGTCTTCTTGCCATCTGGTAGTGACGTAACACTCCAAGTTTTTTTCTTTTCAAGAGCTTTCATCTCCTCAAGTACAACTTCCATCCACTTTGGAATTTCTAGAGTAACCTGTACACTTTTTGGAATTTCTACACTAGACAATTTTGAGGTGAAGGCAAACATAAATGAAGACAAATTTGAATATGATATAAAATTGGATATGGGATGTTTAGTGCAAGATCTGACGGGTTTTCTAATGGCAACAAGATCATCTATATCAGGATATAAAATACGACTCTTAGAAACATAGATAGACTTACCTTTCCTTTTGTTAGGAAGTTGATCATGAAGGAGAAGAGCGATCCAAAATGTAACGGAATTTAAAAAATTCTCCTTTAGTGATCCTTATGAATGAGCATGATCAGTGATAGAATCGTTACCTGTTGTGGCGATTGAAACCTTTGATGCAGATCTATGAAGCGATCACGAACTTTGAATGGTGACAACGCCTCTACTCAGTCCACACGAACGGATTCCTTCAATCTCAGTGCTAGCTGCTACGAATGAAGGCTTTGAGTAAGAGAGAGAGAGAGAAACGAAATTACAACTGCACAAATGCTTATGCATAAGGGTTCTATTTATAGAACCACTTGTGTGGGCTGCAAGCTAAAAAGTCCACTTAAGTGTATGTGGCCCATATCTTATGATATGCCAAAATCACTTAAGCGTGTGGCACCTTACCATATTTCATATTCTACTTAAGTACACCGTACCTTACGATGCTCTACAATTCACTTAAGTGCACTGTACCTTACGGTGTTCCTTAGTTACTCTATCTCTCATCAATCCATCCTTTTGTGTGTGACCCTAAAGGTTTTCGCGACATTAACAATCATGTTAAATCACGTATTTAACATGATAAATAGTGAGCGGTATCTAGCAACACGTCACTGCTACCCAAGATACGAAAATGTCATGTGATCTGACAAATCCTTTTGTGATAATACTTATGTGTATAATTACCCTTTTGCCCTTATGTATATATTGAACACAAGGCATAGACCGTGTCATCCTTGTCCAGTTCAATATTGGACCCATAGACATTTATCCTGTTATGTAGGATGGGAAAATTCCATCTAGGTCACTCATGTCCCTCAGCAGGCTTCGTGGAGTACCCATCAACTATATTTATGGTCATCCAATTATGGACAACGTTTGATCATCAATAAGGCACTCCGCTCTACATGTAGGGTCCATAGTGGTTTCAGGTCGAAGGTTGGTATACACCATTATCACCATGAGAATAACTTATGACACTTCGCATAACATTCTATATAGTATTCTCATAGCGGGTCAATCTAGTATAAATATTACTCTTAATATTCATACCTATGTTTAAGACTTGATAACTGTCATACGGTGAACTGACTTGGGGTATTTTGCTTTTTATCGCAATGTCGCGGATAGCAAGAGTCGCCACCGACTTTTCTTTTATCCAATAAGGAAAGGTGGAAAAGAACAGGAAAGACCTCAATAGATTTTGGGTTCGGGAGGTACATTATACAAAGGGAAGGTATTAGCACCCTTTGTATCCATGGTTATCCATGGGCTCTTAATTGCTGGATCACTTATATTTTTGTCTGAAAAGTGTTGGTGAATTGTTTAAAAATGTTTCGAAAAGAGAGTTTAACTTTGTAATGATTCTCGTATGAATGTATACAAAGTATTTATCTCGTTTGATTTTGAAAAAAAACAGTTTAGAAAAATATAACTTGGTAATGATTCTAGTATGAATGTATACCAAGTGGTGATTTTCTAGGACTTGCCAAGTGTGAGGGGTGGAAAATGTTTTAGGTTATGATCCAGTAATTGAGAGTTATACCTTCCTAAGGTCGTTATGGGCATTTCCTATCCTTATGAGGGTAAAACTGTCCTTACTATGGAGAAGTAAGTAATTGTACCCTTTGGATGTTTAAGGGTCATCGTAGGGTCATCGATAGGTCATTGAAGGCAACAGTTGTAAGGATACCTTAGCATTCGAAGGGACGATCATCATTTAACCGTAGGCTACACCGAAGGGTCATTGAGGGACGAAATCATATATTCGAAGGCAACATCCGAGGGGCTATGATTTATTTTATGATGATTTAATCGAAGGGCCATTGCTAAGTGTATCCCCACATTCGCGGGACATGACCGTAATACTGTAATCGTAGGGTAACAAAGAGAGGTCCAAGATCACTTATTTAAAGGCAAAGTTTTACAATTAATTAGGTAGCCGTCATCAAGTAGGTAATTAGATTCATATTAAAACCAATACATTAAGAACAATTAAGCCATTAGGGTGGATCTTTGCCATAAAATTAATACATTAAAACCAATTGAATAATTCAGATTGAATCTCCATAAGGGTATCCCACCCATAAGGTGGAATGCCTAGCCGGCCATTTCCTTGGAAACATGTAAACCTTTACACAATTCAACACACGGATTAGAGCATCGAGATAAAATATAATTGAAAGTTGCACCATAAAATAAACACAACAATCATGAACTCAGACCACATGATGCAGAATCATAATAACTCATGATTAGACAAACATAAGATAGAACAGCAAAAATGAGACAGCCACTGTCCCGTTCGCCCCTGCTTCGCCTAGCGAAGGCCTAGCGAGTACTCGCTACTGGCTCGCTTAGCGATGTGCTAGCGAGTGCTGCTGGTTTTTGAATATGATATCAGTACAATCTCAACCAATTTTATGCCTTATGGATCTTATTACTGCAATTATACGATTAATCATTTAAGGTATGCATGGTATATACTAAAGTTCACATGCCAAGCTTAAGGTATTTCATAAATCTAATCAGAAAGTCATATGCAAATTAAGAATATAAAACAATGATAGCAATGTGAACCTGTTAGCAGCTGAGTTGTGACTTCGAATCGGCAAATCGGATTGAATTGGGCGGAGGTAGAACTTGGTGCCGCCGAGTTCCTTCCAGGTTTGCCTCCAATGAGTATCAGGGTTTGCTTGCTAGGGTTCTCCTTTCGTCCTTTTTCGTTTTTCCTTTTTTCGTCCTCTTCTCTGTGACTGAAGCTTGGCTATTTATAGTGCTCTTGTTGTGACCTAATGGGCTCAGAATGAGGCCCATAAATTTTGATATTCGCAAGCTTCGCTAGGCGAAGGAGTTGCTCGCCTAGCGAGCAAGCTATTTTGGGCTTTTACTGGATCTGGTGCTTCGCTGGGGCGAGTGTCATAACGAAGGGTTCGCTAGGCGAAGGATTTGCTCGCCTAGCGAGCGAGCTAGTTCGGGCCATTTTCTGGATTGGGCCTGTTGTGAGCTGGGCTTTTGCTCCTTTAAGACTAGTGCCTTGCGGAATAAGTCGGAGTGTCTTGAAAAATGTTTTATAAGATTAGTGGGCAAATTTTGGGGTATGACAGCTGCCCCTGTTCAATATTCTTGAACCGAGAGTTAGGATGGCAAGTATGCCATTCGTGGTCTGGAGGTGGAAGATTATTGAACACTAGAATGCCCCAAAGATTTACACTTGTCAATTGGTCTTGATGGAGATGGGCTTAAAGATGCCATCCAGGAAGTTTGATGATAAGAGTTTCAGAGTGTGTCGTACGTTAGACGATATCCGAAGACATGGGTGTCATACCGGGTCGTACGTTAGACCGTATAGTGGGTCGCCTATTACGCTGTCGACTTTGCTGGGGAGTCAGAGTGTGTTATATACTGCTGGGGATAAGGGATCAGAATGGATTGTACGCTAGATCGTATCTGAATTGCAGGATGAGCCGTCTGTTAGGCGGGTGACTCCACTGGGGATGCGAGATCAGAATGGATCGTGCGTTAGATCGTATCTGAGTTGCAGAATGAGCCATCCATTAGGCTGTATTCGAAGGTTGAATTAGAATAGATCGTACGCTATATCGTATCCGAGTTGAAGATCCAAAGGGGTCGTATGTTAGGCCGCATTGGAGTTGCGGAATGAGTCGTCTGTCATGCCGCGTCTGAGGATGAAAGGGTAGTCGTATGCTAGACCCCGTCAGAATGTACCATACGCTAGGTAGCATCTTATCAGCAGAATGAGTCGTTCGTTAGGTTGCATCTGATGAAATAAAGGTCAGACCGGATCGCACGCTAGATCGTATCTGAGTAGAAGAATGAGCCGTTCGTTAGGCTGAATCTGATTGTGAAGGATCAAAATGGATCGTATCTGAGTTGTAGACTGAGTCGTCCGTTAGGCTGTGCCTGATGATGAAGGGGGTAGTCATACGCCAGACTACACTTCAGAATGTACCGTACGCTAGGTAGCATTTGAGGCCTTGAAGATCCAAATGGGTCGTATGCTAGACCGTATTGGAGTCATTGAATGTCAGAATGGATCGTACGTTAGATCGCATCTGAGTTGAAAGAGTCATATGTTGAGCTGAATCAGAATGAACCGTACGCTACGCTATATCTGATAGTATTTGTATATGTTGTATTTGCAATGAATATCTGGGATGGGCTTATTGAAGGAGAATTGCCATCCAAGGCGCAGCGGAATATAAAAATTTCTCCTTTAATGATCCTTACGAATGAGCATGATCAGTGATAGAATCGTTACCTCTTGTGGCGATTCAAACCTTTGGTGCAGATCTCTGACAATGATCAACCTTTGATACAGATCCACGGGGCGATCACGAACGTTGAACGATGACAACGTCTCTACTCAGTCCACACGAACGAATTCCTTCAATCGCAGTGCTAGCTGTTTGTGAGTGAAGGCTTTGAGTGAGAGAGAGAGGGATACGAAATTCCAACTCTTCAGTTGTGTTGTCTGGAGTGTAAGTGCTTCTACCCAAGGGGTTCTATTTATAGAACCACTTGTGTGGGCTTCAAGCCAAAAAGCCCACTTAAGTGCATTTTGGCCCATATCTCAGAATATGCCAAAATCACTTAAGTATTTGGTACTTTACCATATTTCGTATTCTTCTTAAGTACACCGTACCTTACGATGTTCCTTAATTATTCTATCTCTCATCAATCCGTCCTTTGTGTGTGACCCTATAGGTTTTCGCGGCGTTGGCAATTATATTAAATCATGCATTTAACATAATAAACAGTGAGCGGTATCTAGCAACACATCACTGCTACCCAAGTCACGAAAATGTCATGTGATCTGACAAAACCTCCTGTGATAATAATTATGTGTATAATTACCCCTTTGCCCTTATGTCTATATTGAACACAAGGTATAGACCGTGTCATCCTTGTCCAGTTCAATATTGGGCCCATAGACATTTATCCTGTTAAGCAGGATTGGCAAATTCCATCTAGGACACTCATGTCCCTCAGCATGCTTCGTGGAGTACCCATCAACTGTCTTTATGGTCATCCAGTTACGGATAACGTTTGATCAGTAATAAAGCACTCAACTCTACATCTAGGATCCATAGTGGTTTCAGGTCGAAGAGTGGTATACACTATCATCACCATGAGAATAACTTATGACACTTTGCATAACTTTCTATATAGTATTCTCATAGCGGGTCAATCCGGTATAAATATTACTCCTAATATTCATACCTATGTTTAAGACTTGATAACTCTTTATCCATGATCCATGAGATGTGATCATCAGTCTACAAACATAATAGTCTTAATGCTTTAATGTTATCCCACTTCACATTTAAAGCTCGACTACGGATACTTTAAGAATAGTGTCCTTATGTTTAATGTGTTCTCATGATTAAGTCACACTTAATACATTAAACGGACTATCTATTCTAGGGACTTTATTAATCAACCATAATAAAGAAAATGCCTTTTATTATTAATAAATAATTCGATACAAGTACCAAAAGTATTGGCCTCTAGGGCTTACACCAACAATCTCCCACTAGCACTAGAGCCAATCAGACATACCCCGTATGCCCATTGATCTAGTATGGCCATCATGCTTCTGCTGCGCAAGAGGCTTTCTCAGTGGGTTAGCAACATTGTCAAGTGTAGGTACTTTACATATTTTCACACAACGCCTAAGTATGTGTTTGGATCGTTGGTGAGATCTAGGCTCCTTAGTTTGTGCGATAACACCATTGTTATCATAATAGAGACCAATGGGATCCACAATGCTAGGGACTATGCCAAGTTTATTGATCCAAACAGCTTCCTTTGCTGCACTCAAGGCAGCAATATACTCGGCCTTAGTTGTAGAATCAGCAACTGCATCTTGCGTTGAACTTTTCAAGCTCACAATGCCACCATTTAAGCAAAACACATAACCAGATTGGATTCATATTAAAGCGTCTCAGCACTTTGTCTATGTACTCTGACTTAGGCCAAGCATTTCATAATCTATCTCTATAGATTCTGATAGGCTGCTTCACCCAGGTCCTTCATAGAAAAGCATTTCCCCAACCAAGACTTTACTTGTTGCAGGGTAGGGATATCGATTCCAATGAGTAATATGTCATCTACATATAATACCAGGAATACGATCATGCTCCCACTAACCTTCTTGTAGACACCAGGCTCATCTTCCTTCTTGATGAATCCATATTGTTTTACCGTTTCATCAAAATGAAGATTCCAGCTTCTGGAAGCTTGCTTCAATCCATAGATTGATCTTTGTAGCTTACATATCTTATGGGCTTCTTCTGGTATGTCAAATCCTTCAGGCTGTGTCATGTACACATCCTCAAGAAGATTCCCATTAAGGAAAGCAGTTTTGACATCCATTTGCCATATTTCATAATCATGATATGCAGCGATAGCAAGTAAAATTCGAATAGATTTAAGCATTGCAACTGGTGAAAAGGTTTCATCATAGTCAACACCATGAATTTGTTTATATCCTTTTGCAACCAGTCTTGCCTTATAGGTATGTACCTTACCATCCATGTCAGTCTTCCTTTTTGAGGACCCACTTGCATCCTATAGGATTAACTCCTACAGGAGGCTCTACCAAGTTCCAAACTTGGTTCGTGTACATGGAATCTATTTCGGATTTCATGGCCTCTAGCCACTTCTCAGACTCGGGACCAGTTATGGCCTCTTGGTAGGTCACAGGCTCATCTTGATCCATGAGTAATACATCACCTTGATCTGTTATGAGATATCCATATCTTTCAGGTAGGTGACGTATCCTGCTTGACCTACGCTGGTCTTGTTCTACTTGAGCAGGTTGTTCTTCCACAACTACTTGTGTTTCCTGCTCTAATTCCTCCATAGGTTTATCGATACTTTGTGATTCTTGAATTTCTTCAAGTTCTACTTTCCTCCCACTGATTCCTTTGGAAATAAAATCCCTTTCTAGGAAAACTCAAGTTCGAGCGACAAACACTTTGCCCTCAGAAGGATTGTAGAAATAATATCCTCTTGTTTCTTTAGGATATCCCACAAATAAGCATTGGTCAGATTTAGGCTCAAGCTTAGTTGAAATTTGTCGTTTCACATAAACTTCGCAACCCCAAATCTTCATGTAAGACATATGTGGTCTCTTACCACTCCATATCTCATATGGTGTCTTATCAACCTTTTTGGATGGAACACGGTTAAGTGTGTAAGCTGCGGTCAACAGCGCATGTCCCCAAAAGGAGTTTGGAAGATTGGTGTGACTCATCATGAATCGGACCATGTCCAACAGGGTTTGATTTCTTCTCTCAGATACATCCTTTCATTGGGATGTTCCAGGAGGAGTAAGTTGGGATAGAATCCCACACTCTTTCAGATGGTCATCAAACTCTAGGATTAAATACTCATCACTTCGATCTGATCGAAGAGTTTTAATATTCTTACCTAGTTGGTTTTAACTCGTTAGGTTTCACCCTTTTGTATTAATGTTATTAATAGGCATTTCAAGATCAAGGACATATAGTCCATTGTTCATCTGTGCAGTAGCATAGAATATATCATTCAAATAAATTGAGCAACAATTGTTCTTTATTGTAAATGAAAAACCAAACTTGTCCAAACAAGAAATGGAAATAATATTCCTGCTAATTGCAGGTACATAATAACAGTTCTCTAACTGAATTATTAAACCACTAGGTAAAGTCATTACAAAAGTTCCTACGGCTAAAGCAGCAACCTTTGCTCCATAGCCAACTCGTAGGTCGACTTCACCTTTTGCCAAATCTCTACTCCTTTTTAGTTCCTGCACATTTGTACAAATGTAAGAACCGCATCCAGTATCTAATACTCATGATGTAGAAGTAGATAAATTAATAACAAAAATACCTGAAGTTGAAGTCTCTACTCCATTCTTCTTATCTTCCAGGTACTTTGGGCAGTTCCTTTTCCAGTGTCCGGTCTTACCGCAATGGAAGCAGGTGCCTTCTTTTGCTATGCCTCCACTAGGCTTCAAAGCAGCAGTGGGTCTGGGATTGGCAACTTCCTTGCCCTTCCCCTTATCACTATGCTTAGTGGGCCTTTTGTTCTGTCTCTTTCCATTTCCGATCATCAGAATGGACTTCCCTTTTGCCTTCAGATTCTGCTCGGCAGTTCTTAACATGGCGAGCAGTTCAGGAAGAGATTTGTCCATATCAATCATATTAAAATTTAGGACAAATTGACTGAAACTATCTGGCAACGATTGCAAGATCAAGTCAGTTGCAAGTTCCTTTTCGAGGGGAAAACCCAATCTCTCAAGGTTTTCCACATACCCAATCATTTTGAGTACATGGGGACCTACAGGGGCTCCCTCAGCTAACTTGCTTTGAAAAAGGGCTTTAGAAACTTCAAACCTCTCATGCCTTGCTTGCTCTTGATAGAGCAACTTCAGGTGTTCGATCATATCGAATGCTGACATGTTCTCATGTTGCTTTTGCAATTCTGAGTTCATGGTAGCCAGCATGAGACAAGCAGTTTCATTTGCATCATCGACATGCTTCTTATAAGCATCTCTTTCTGCCTTAGGTGCAGAACTAGGAGGTTCCTCTTCAGGAACAGGTGTCTCCAAGACATACAGCTTTTTATCATGTTTGAGGACAATCCTCAGGTTTCGGTGCCAATCCAGAAAATTTGTCCCAGACAATTTTTCCTTATCAAGGATTGATCGCAGGATGTTGTTAGAGGTGTTTGTTGTCATGGTAATCTACATAAGAAATAATGAAAATATAAGTATCATTGACATATTTAATTAGGCCTTTAATTAAACATGCTCCCACTATTTTACTCAAAAACACATGACCCTCATCATCTGATTCGGAAAATCCCGTTGGAAGATTTTCTAGTGGGTCGAGATCCATATTTCACTTCGTTCTAAGTCCGCGTAGGCGGATTACACAAAACTAGGTTATTTAGGTAGGAACTCCTTCCAATTGTATCTCATACAACTCTCGAAAATTTCAATTGGGTGAATAACTCCTTATTCTAATCCATCATATGGATTATTCCCAACTCTTGCTTCTAAACATATATAATCTTATTATAATTTGTTTAGTTAAGTTTGACCCATTGTTTTAACAGTTGGATATTACAATTATCCCATCGCACCTTACTAATATATAGATCATGCACCTCGCGTAGGCGAAACCTACAATTTCCATTACTAGTCTTGATGAGTGTTAAAACTTGGAAAGCTTAAAACTTAATATTTAGTTTTGAGGGAATTGCAATTTTACTGATCTCACCGGCTTGTTTATCATATAAACCGTCTCTCACATGCATCAACATACATACACATGCATCAACATACATATAAACAAAATGAAACAGTTATGGCCCCTAGCGCAATTGTTCTCCCAAGCCAATGAGAGAACCTAAGCTAACCTATAACGATCTAAGCTTCTCCAAGCAAGATCTTCAAGGTTGTCTTCCTTTGGCACTGACTTCTTTGCTTTCTTCATATCATTACATTACATGAAAGAAACTCGTTTTACATACGAGGGAGTGAGATGAGAAAAGAAGTTACATTTGGGAGATTAAGAGAGAGGCACGACACGCAGGTCGTATTTTAAAATCCAAAACAAAACAAAGGAAAACTAAGGCCATAACCGATCACCACAAGACAATAATAAAAACTTTATTATTATTATTAATTCCTTTAATTAATAAAATCAAATTAAATTTCGACGACCGATCACACTACGCAGAGTTAGCCGGGGGTCCGCTGCCCGGACAGGGGTCAAGGGGGCAGCGCCCCTTGCGGGGTCTAAGGGGCAGCGCCCCGCTCGAAAATTTTTAATGAACAATTCATTTAAAAATTGACGTCGTTTTTCGTATCAACACTTGATACTTCAAAGCACTTTTTCTAGCCGAACCGGTGAATTTTTCCTTGCGTTAACCGGTTAACCATATGCGTTAACCGGTTAACACTGTTTGAAAACATTTAGAAAACTCTTTTCTGCCTTGCGTTAACCGGTTAACCAAATGCGTTAACCGGTTAACACTGTTTGAAAATCTCAAAAAATTTATTTCGCATTCCGTTAACCGGTTAACCATATGCGTTAACCGGTTAACACTGTTCCAAAATTAAAAAAAAAAAAAATTTTATTTCGTATTACGTTAACCGGTTAACCTTACGCGTTAACCGGTTAACACTGTTCGGAAAAGTGTTTAGGACGCACAACTCTTGTGCAATCAAACCCCAATCGCATAACTCTCTAACAACACAACCCTTGTGTCGTCACTAACCCTGATGCACCAATTTCAGACCGTCAAACACGTCTCGATTGTTAATTCAGTATGATTGATCAACACGTCATTGCTTCACCATACTAATGTCGGATCAAGAAGCAAACGACCATTGATCGCTCAAAGGAAAACAATCATCGAGGTTTTTGAATGAATGAAACAAGAACACTATATCATATATAATGTATTTTGCATCAGGGTTACATATATCACATATATGTAACTTGATCGATCTCAATTTAACTTTGATTCATTCTGTTTTAATCATATTATTACAGAACAAAAACAGTTATCAGATTCATGGTTTCGTAAGTGGCTCTGATACCACTGAAGGAGAATTGCCATCCAAGGCGCAGCGGAATATAAAAATTTCTCCTTTAATGATCCTTACGAATGAGCATGATCAGTGATAGAATCGTTACCTCTTGTGGCGATTCAAACCTTTGGTGCAGATCTCTGACAATGATCAACCTTTGATACAGATCCACGGGGCGATCACGAACGTTGAACGATGACAACGTCTCTACTCAGTCCACACGAACGAATTCCTTCAATCGCAGTGCTAGCTGTTTGTGAGTGAAGGCTTTGAGTGAGAGAGAGAGGGATACGAAATTCCAACTCTTCAGTTGTGTTGTCTGGAGTGTAAGTGCTTCTACCCAAGGGGTTCTATTTATAGAACCACTTGTGTGGGCTTCAAGCCAAAAAGCCCACTTAAGTGCATTTTGGCCCATATCTCAGAATATGCCAAAATCACTTAAGTATTTGGTACTTTACCATATTTCGTATTCTTCTTAAGTACACCGTACCTTACGATGTTCCTTAATTATTCTATCTCTCATCAATCCGTCCTTTGTGTGTGACCCTATAGGTTTTCGCGGCGTTGGCAATTATATTAAATCATGCATTTAACATAATAAACAGTGAGCGGTATCTAGCAACACATCACTGCTACCCAAGTCACGAAAATGTCATGTGATCTGACAAAACCTCCTGTGATAATAATTATGTGTATAATTACCCCTTTGCCCTTATGTCTATATTGAACACAAGGTATAGACCGTGTCATCCTTGTCCAGTTCAATATTGGGCCCATAGACATTTATCCTGTTAAGCAGGATTGGCAAATTCCATCTAGGACACTCATGTCCCTCAGCATGCTTCGTGGAGTACCCATCAACTGTCTTTATGGTCATCCAGTTACGGATAACGTTTGATCAGTAATAAAGCACTCAACTCTACATCTAGGATCCATAGTGGTTTCAGGTCGAAGAGTGGTATACACTATCATCACCATGAGAATAACTTATGACACTTTGCATAACTTTCTATATAGTATTCTCATAGCGGGTCAATCCGGTATAAATATTACTCCTAATATTCATACCTATGTTTAAGACTTGATAACTCTTTATCCATGATCCATGAGATGTGATCATCAGTCTACAAACATAATAGTCTTAATGCTTTAATGTTATCCCACTTCACATTTAAAGCTCGACTACGGATACTTTAAGAATAGTGTCCTTATGTTTAATGTGTTCTCATGATTAAGTCACACTTAATACATTAAACGGACTATCTATTCTAGGGACTTTATTAATCAACCATAATAAAGAAAATGCCTTTTATTATTAATAAATAATTCGATACAAGTACCAAAAGTATTGGCCTCTAGGGCTTACACCAACACTTATAGATGCCATCGTTAGGAGGATGTCAGAATGAATGTTGACATGGAGTATATCTGAAAGATGTAGTTGAATCCTGAATGTAATTGATAAAGATGTCCGTCTGAATGGATCTTTGTTTTGACTGTATCAGGAAGATAATTAACCTGAAAAATAAAGTTAGCTTCCTGCCATGTCATGATGCATGAGATGTTTTATGCTTTCGAAAATAACTGCGAACGATGTATGCATGCGTATGCTGTGAAATGATGTAATGAATGAATTATGCATCTGAAAAGTTCTTCTTGAGGACTCTACTGGGGAAAATAAATCTCAATCTTCTGGTTGGGAGATACTGGTATCGATGACCCTTTCTTAGCCGGGGATGCTTGATTTCTGTCTGATGGTAGAAATGTTCAACAGAAGCCCGGCTGGGGGTGGAAGAGATGACCCATTTGTCTAGTAATGCCACTCTCTTCTGGGAATGACTGGCTTTGCTGGGGAATAGGATTAGCAACGGATTCATTGGAAAGCATGATTAGACCTTCTCCTCGATCCTGAAGCCTAGTAGTAATCGCTATTTCTATTTTATGCACGCATTTTTGGTAAACATCGATCATATCCAAATGCATATATTAATTCGAATTAAATCAATGGACGTTTATGCAAACAAAACAAAGAAAGTAAAACAAGAGCATTTTTTTTGAAACTAAAATTATATTGATTTCGAAAGAGGGCCTATAAACAGGCAATTTGTGTACAAGGAGACAAAAATCCTAGTAAGAGGAAATTGTCAAGAAAACAAAGAGAAAGCTATGCCGAAAATGTCCTATTGACTTTAATTCCACTACTGCCATTATGTCTTCAAGCCTCTCATCTCCTGCTGTCGGATAGAAGTGATTAGCTTGTTCAGTCCTTTGAACTTGGATGAAGTTGTCTGAGAACGGGACATAGTCATACGCTTTAATCCCTAATTTTTGCCTGGACCGCCTTTTCAGGTTTTCAATCCACCAGGATACCCCTTTTTGCCCAAGCCGCCTTTTCAGGTTTTCGACTTGCCGGGTGCACATTTTTTTATGTTTATCCCTAATTTTTGCCCGAACCTTTTTGGTTCGCCGGGATGCCCTTACTTTTGCCTAGGTACGTCGACCTAGCAGGTCTCTTTTATGCGTAGTATTTTTTGACTATGTCTGCGTTCACGGGATGCGGGAAGTCTTCGCCGTCCATTGTAGCTAGTATCATGGCTCCACCAGAGAATATCTTCTTAACTACAAACGGCCCTTCGTACGCGGGAATCCATTTGCCTCTGGGATCACCTTGTGGTAGAGTGATGCGCTTTACCACCAAGTCGCCAATTTGATACACCTGTCTCTTGACTCTTTTGTTAAATGCCTGGGTCATGCGCTTCTGATATATCTGTCCATGACAAACAGCCGCAAGTCTCTTCTCATCAATCAAGTTTATCTGATCGAGTCGAGTCTGAATCCATTCCTCTTCATCTAAGCTCGCCTCTTTCATGATTCTTAGAGAGGGAATCTGAACTTCCACTGGTAAAACAGCTTCCATTCCGTAGACTAAAGAGAAAGGAGTTGCTCCTGTCGAAGTGCGTACTGAAGTGAGATACCCGTGAAGAGCAAACGGTAACATCTCATGCCAGTCTTTGTACGTCACCGTCATCTTTTGTATGATCTTCTTGATATTCTTATTAGCAGCTTCTACAGCGCCATTCATCTTTGGTCGGTACGGAGAAGAGTTATGGTGTTTTACGTTGAACTGCGTGCAGAGTTCAGTAATCATCTTGTTGTTCAAATTAGTACCATTGTCGGTGATAATCCTTTCAGGGATACCATACCGACAAATAAGACTATTCTTGATGAACCGTGCCACCACATTCTTGGTGACAGAAGCAAATGAGGCGGCCTCTACCCACTTTGTAAAGTAATCAATAGCGACAAGGATGAAGCGATGTCCATTAGAAGCAGTAGGTTTAATCTCCCCAATCATATCAATGCCCCACATTGCAAAGGGCCAAGGTGCGGTCAACACGTTCAATGGAGCAGGAGGTCCATGTACTTTATCCGCATATATCTGGCACTTGTGACAGGTTCTGGAGTGATGGTGGCAATCAGCTTCCATGGTAGACCAATAATACCCTGATCTCAGAATCTTCTTGGCCATCGTATGTCCACTAGAATGAGTCCCAAAAATACCGTCGTGCATATCTCCCATAATCTTTTCTGCTTCCTTTTTATCCACACAGCGAAGCAAAGTCGAATCGTGGTTACATTTGTATAATACTCCATTACTCAGAAAGAACTTAGCGGAGAACTTCCTCAGGAATTTTTTGTCATTGATGGATGCCCCTTCAGGGTATTCCTGAGCTTCTAAATATCTTTTTACTTCGTGGAACCAAGGTTTTTCCCGTACTCCCTCAGTGTTAAGTTCATAACAGTATGCCGGTTCATCTAGTCGCTCAATGGTGATCCTGGGAGCTTCATTGTCCCATCTAACTCTGAACATAGATGACATGGTAGCTAATGCGTCTGCCAACTGATTCTCTTCTCGTGGGATATGTTCGAATGTAATCTCTTCAAAGTATGGGATTAATGTCATCACCCGTTCTCGGTAAGGGATGAGATTCGGATGCTTAGTGTCCCATTCTCCTTTGATCTGACTGATTACTAATGCTGAGTCTCCGTACACACTCAAAAACTTGACCCGCCGGTCTATAGCAGCCTTGAGTCCCAAAATACATGCTTCATACTCAGCCATATTATTGGTACAATGAAAACATAGTCTAGCAGTGAAAGGCGTATGGTAACCCTCGGGAGAAATGATTACCACACCAACACCATTGCCCAATGCATTAGAAGACCCATCGAAAACCATAGTCCATCGGGATCCTAGTTCGGGTCCTTCATCCGGTCCAGGTTCTTCATAATCAGTAACAAGCATGACATCCTCATCTGGGAACTCAAAATTCATAGATTGGTAATCATCCACTGCTTGATGAGCCAAATGATCGGCTAGTACGCTTCCTTTGATTGCTTTCTGGGTAGTATACTGGATGTCATACTCTGTTAAGATCATCTGCCATCTTGCTATTCTTCCGGAGAGAGCGGGTTTCTCAAATATGTATTTGATAGGATCCATCTTAGAAATCAATAAAGTGGTGTGATTCAACATATACTGTCTCAGTCGGCGAGCAGCCCAGGCCAAAGCACAACAAGTTTTCTCGAGCAGTGAGTATCTTGTTTCACAGTCGGTAAACTTTTTGCTAAGGTAGTATATGGCATGCTCTTTTCGACCAGACTCGTCATGTTGTCCCAACACGCACCCCATTGAATTTTCTAAAACGGTTAAATACATGATTAGAGGTCTTCCTTCAACTGGTGGCATCAGAATTGGAGGTTCTTGAAGATACTTCTTGATTTTGTCAAAAGCTTCTTGACATTCCTCATTCCATATCATCTCTTGATTTTTCCTCAGTAGCTTGAAGAGGGGTTTGCAGGTGGCGGTCAAATGGGAGATAAATCGGGCAATGTAATTCAAGCGTCCCAAGAAACCTCTGACTTCTTTATCTGTACTGGGAATTGGCATTTCTTGAATAGCTCTCACCTTGGCCGGGTCAACCTCAATCCCTTTACCACTGACAATAAAGCCCAGGAGTTTGCCGGACCTTACCCCAAAGGTGCATTTGTTCGGGTTCAACCTCAACTTGTATTTCTTCAATCTCTCGAACAGTTTGTATAAATGATCGAGATGTTCCTCCTCAGTATGAGATCTGGCTATCATGTCATCCACATATACTTCTATTTCATGATGGATCATATCATGGAACAAAACCACCATAGCACGCTGGTACGTTGCCCCTGCATTCTTTAAACCAAATGGCATTACTTTATAGCAGAACGTGCCCCATTGCGTCACAAACGTAGTTTTCTCCATGTCCTCAGGCGCCATCTTAATCTGGTTGTAACCTGAGAATCCATCCATGAATGAGAACACCTTGTGTTGAGCGGTGTTATCTACCAGAACATCAATGTGCGGGAGTGGAAAGTCATCCTTGGGACTCGCTTTATTCAGGTCTCGGTAATCTACACACATTCGCACCTTACCATCCTTCTTTGGCACTGGTACCACATTAGCAACCCATTGAGGGTAAGAAGTAACAGCCAGAAAACCTGCATCAAATTGTTTCATAACCTCGGCTTTGATTTTCTCAGACATTTCAGGACGCATGCGACGAACCTTTTGCTTAATAGGACGACAGTCTTCCCTCGTTGGCAGTCGATGCACTACTATATCGGTATCCAGTCCTGGCATGTCTTCATAAGACCAAGCAAAAATCTCTACATAGTCATGCAACATCTGAATCAACCTTCTTTTGACACCGTTTCCCAAGCCTGCTCCTATTTTGACTTCTTTCTTGTCTACTTCGGTACCCAGATTTACAGTCTCAACTGACTTCTCGTGCGGCTGTATAGTCCTCTCTTCCTGCAGTAACAGTCTGGCAAGTTCTCCAGGTACTTCACAATCTTCAACACTTCCATCCTCGGCTTGGTAGATCGGATTTTCAAAGTCATAATGAACAGTAGTATAACCAACAGGATCCAGAGTGGGTATGGATCTGCAATTCGTTACGTGAGTGTGTGTAAGAAAACATAGCTTGTTTGGAAGATGACAGAAAAGATAAAGAGCGCAATATTTGAATGCAAAAAGTCCATTGATTTATTGAATATGAATATGCTTATGAAGATGACAAAACCCTTAACAAATTAGCTATTGTGCCCCGGGCATAGACACAATGCTTGGAGAAGTTCAATTGTAAAAAAAACAAAAATTTGCAACACTAAAATAGACAATAACAATTACTCCTGACTAAAGGAAATCGGGATAGTGTCTTCAGCCTTCCAATTATTGAGTCCGTCACCAATTGTTGGGAAAATCCAGCTATCCAGGTTGCAATCGCTGTCAGCATCTTCTACAACATTAATTTGACTCTTGTCAGAGCTGAACCCCAGGCAAATTTGTCAGACTTGTAGGGTACGTTGATCAGTTGACCCCAACCAGTACGACCGCCATTTTCGACCACAGCTTGAGCATCTTTCAGAGAAATCATAGCAGGAGGAGCACGAATAACCTTGGGTACACAGGAAGTTGGCTTAAGGACAGGATTGGTCGGAGGAACTACTTCAAATGACTGACAAGGAGTCTCAATGAATTCACCATCCATCTCGACGTATCTGAAGGTATGCACACTACTGACAATGTACTCTTCTTCTCCACACACGGTGACAATTTTGCCCTTTGTGGGATACCTCAACTTTTGATGGAGAGACGAGGCTACAGCGCCTGCCCCATGAATCCAAGGGCGTCCCAGTAAGCAGGAATAGGCAGGATGAATGTTCATTACATGGAAGGTAGTGTTGAAGACTTGAGGTCCTATCTTGATAGGAAGGACTACTTCGCCATGGACAACACTCTTCGCACCATCGTAAGCACGTACCACAATGTCACTAGGTTTCAGTTCAATGCTTTTACAATCCAGCTTATCCAGCACAGCTGTCGGCAGCACATTCAAGGAAGAGCCATTATCGATCAACACATGAGACAAAGTGATTCCCCTACACTCAATGGAGATATGCAGGGCTTTATTGTGATTCTTTCCTGCTGGTGTCAGATCAGCGTCGGAAAAGCCTAGGCCATTGTCAACAGCCAAGTGAGCAACATAATGTTCGAACTGATCGACAGATGTCCCCTGAGGTACATGAGCGGTCTTCAAGAATTTTATCAATGCATTGGCATGAGGTTCAGAAGATAACAGCAAGGATAACATCGAGATCTTAGACGGGGTATGCCCCAACTGTTCTACAACATCAAAATCACTCTTGCGAATGATTTTCAGCACTTCTTCCATTTCTTGTTTGGCAACATCTTCGGGAGTAACTTCGACCGGTGTCTCTGACTGAGAAGGATTGACTGGTTCCTTTCCTCGAGTTTCAAGGACAGGAGGTGAGATTTCTGGAGAGAAGATCCTTCCGCTTCGAGTAATTTTACTAGTCCCAACAATGCCACTAGTATTAGCAGCATTATCCACTTGCTTCACGCCATGGACGTAAACATCACCGCCATAATTCCACGGAATAGCTTTGCTTGAGGAATACGGGATCGGGCCAGGTGCAGTGATGATTAGGGGAGCAACCCTGGGCTCAGCAATAATCTTCACAGGCGCCCTGGTAGCGGTAATCTTCACTGGAACTTTGGACCTAGCAATCACATATATTTCTTCAATAGGGTTTTCCGCCTTAGGAATCCTTTCGAAGAGAACTGTACGATCGTCCATCAGCCGTTGAATACCATTCTTCAATTTCAAACAGTCCTCGGGCCGGAGTATGCAGAGATTGCAATCTTCAGCACAACCTGGAAATAAACCAGCTTGCAATAAATTCCTCTTTATGATCGGGAGAGGAGATGTTAAGTCCGCCACATTGGAGATGTGAGAATCGTCATCCATAGCATTAACAGTCTTATCATGGTTAGGCATAGGAGCAGTGATGACATTAGGAGTCTCCGGAGGCTCAAACTCAATTTCTCCAGCTTCGATCATATCCTGAATCTTATTCTTCAATGACCAGCAATCGTTTGTATCATGCCCGGGGCTATCAGAGTGATATGCACACCTGGCATTGGGGTTATAACGAGAAGAGGTAGTGTTGGGATTTGTAGGAGGATCTCTAAGGGTGATCAAATTTGCCTTTAGCATTCCCTGCAGTGCCTGTGCCAAGGTCATATTGATCCTGGTGAACTGCCTTCTTGGCCTGTTTTGTTTGGGCTGGAAGTTTTGAGATGGTGGTGCTGCAATCGTAACTGCTCCAATGTCGTGATCACGGTTTTTCTTGTTACGACCCTTTTTACCGTACACAGCATTTGATTCGTTCCTCCCCTGATAGGACCTTTTGGTGCTTGCAGAGGTAGCCGCCTGTATCTTTCCACTTCGGATGCCGCTTTCAACACGTTCACCTGTTAATATAAGTTCAGTGAAACCTGATGAAGAACTTCCCACTAGATGGCTGTAGAATGGGCCGGTCAGTGTGCCCATGAACATGTCCACCAATTCTCTGTCAGTCATAGGGGGTTTGACTCTGCCAGCCAAATCTCTCCACTTTTGAGCATATTCTTTAAAGCTTTCTTTAGATCCCATAGTCATATTCTGCAACTGTAGCCGGGTAGGTGCTAGTTCAGAGTTATACTGGTACTGTTTATAGAAAGTTGTTGCTAAATCAGTCCAGGTGCGGATGTCAGAGCTCTCGAGCTGATAATACCATTCCAACTGTGTGCCAGACAGGCTCTCTTGGAAGAAATGGATCCATAGCTTCCTGTCAGTGGTATGCGGCTGAATCTTTCTCACATAAGCTCTCAGATGCATCTGAGGACAAGACGCACCATCGTACTTAGTGAAAGTGGGGATTTTGAATTTGCGAGGAATGGTCACATCGAAGACCAGACCCAAACTTTCGAAATCCAGACCGGGCGCCTTCTGACCCTCCATAGCTAGCATACGTTCTTCCAGCAACTTGTACTTATCATCTCTTGGAGAGTACTGTTCATTTTCATAATCTTCATCGTCGTCCTCAGGGTTGAAGAGATCGACATTCTCCTCTTCTGAATCATTCTCTGTCTCCTCTTCTGGACCATTCGGGATCCCAAACTTGACTCCTGCGGCCTGTCCTTTACGCCTTCTTCCTGGGTTAATGAAACTCACAGCTTTCTTGTCTTTCTTCTTTTCGAGCAAAAGAGCCTTCAGTTCCTCCTGCCCCTTGGATAAGCTTAGCATCATCTCCTTGAATTGAGCATTCTGAGTCTGGAGATCTTTGACAGTTTGTTCGAGATCCATTTTTCTGTTTAGAAGGAAGACCGTGAGAACATTGAACTTGTAGAATACCTGTTATGCAGTGTTATGTTATGTTATGCAATGCATGAAATGTTTTCAAGGACTTTTGGAATTTAACTTTGCGTAAATCACCAACAAGAGAGAAATGTTTATTGCTAATTTCTTTGATCAATGTTCATTACAAAAGGAATAATAATAAAAATACAATGAAAGCTCAAGTCTCCCAGGGGCGACTTCTTTTTGGGCGAAGATACGCATTGAGTCTTCGTTCCTCATTAAGCTGACTGGTAAGTTCTAACACTTTCTTCCTTTCTGCGACGAACTGAGTCTCGAAAGTATCCCTTTCTTCTCTCAAATGGATCCAGGATCTCTTTAGTTCCTCAACATTGGTAGGCATATCTGGATAAGGAATGATCTGAGGAGCACCTCCTTCAGCTTCAGGTTCGACAATCTGAGGTCCGATTGCAAGATATGGCATGACAAGTTCACGAGCTCTGGCGCGTACCCATCTGAGATAAGGTTCCATAGGAATAGAATTTTTCTGTCCTAACGTACCTCTCTTCACCATGCCCTAAGCTCGTACAAATCTTTGACGGAGGCCTTGGGAATCGTTGTCATAGTCGAACATGATGCCTTCGATGATCATTTCATGTGGACCATCTCTTCGAGCACAACCAAACTGTCGCAGAGCTAAAGCAGGATTATAAGTAATACCTCCTCTTATTCCTAGGAGTGGTACATTAGGGAACTCGCTACAACGGTCAATGATGGTAACATTTTCCTTGAACTGAGGACACCAACAGATGTCTGGGTGGGAGAGCGACATTATCCTTTGAGACCATTTCAAATTCTGCTCGTTCTTCAAGACCGATTGAGGAAGGTGCGAAATAAACCACCTAGACAACAAAGGTATGCAGCACATGAGAGTCCCTTGCTTCTTCATGGTACGAGTGTGGAGGGAATGCAAAATGTCTCCCAGCAAGGTAGGTACAGGGTTATGAGTGAGAAATATCTTAATAGCATTCATGTCTATGAATTGGTCTGGATTAGGGAATAACACCAAGCCATAGATTAGCAATGCCAGGATGTCTTCGAAAGCACGGACATTCATAACTTTTAAGAATTCTCGGGCCTTATTTGTCAGGAATTTGGCAAGTAAACCCTTAACTCCACTCCTTGTTACCCAATTAGCTTCAATGTCGGACTTCGTCATGTGTAAAGCTGCGGCAACTTCTTCAGACTTCGGAACCTTTTCTAAACCACTGAACGGTAGTTGATCAAGGATAGGTATCCCAAGCAGTCTGGAGAATTCTTCCAATGTGGGTACCAACTGATAATCTGGGAATGTGAAGCAATGATGTTTAGGGTCGAAGAACTGGAATAAAACCCTCATCATATCTTCTTTGAACCCAGTGGTAACTAAATTGAGAAGAGAACCATGTCTCTTGATGAACTGCGCATGATCGGAAAGTTCTGACACTAAGTTCTTGAGTTGAGGAGAGATTGCTACAAGATTAATCCGGATGGTCTTCCTGGGAGCCATAGCTTTACAGAACAGAGCAAAGTTAAATCCCTAAGTCCTTGAAATGGTTAGTACAATGTTATGATGTCATGATGTTATGATGTTAAGATGTTATGATGTTATGAGGTTAAATAAATAACAAGCACAAGCAAGTCACACAACCATCATTCTTAGGTTTTAAGGCTTGCATGAGTTCCATATGTAAGTACCCTCCCTACTGAAGTTTGGTTGGTTCAACCTGTCCTAGAATAGTAACCGGGTTCTAAAAGGATCTCCAATCATTGACCTTCCTTCAAGTCCACTTCAGTGCAACACCAAGTGGTTGACCGAAGCTTCCCTAAAGTCCAATCTCAAGGAGTGTAGTATCGAGTCTCAACTAACCCCAGTCGGAACCGAAGTCAATTATCTCACTACTTTCTAATGGCCAGGATGAGTCAATTAGGGTTCTAAAGGTCTGGTTAATGCTTTAATGACACCACGCGGAAGCCAAATTTTTCCTCCAGTGAACATGAGGAACATCAGGACATCCAAAGTGTCACATTAACCGTAGCCATCATTTTAACCATTCCAGTATACGCCGGATAGTCGCGATGATCTATTGCTACTTACCTAAGGTACACTAGATCCGGGTGTAGGATCTTTCACTCAAGAATACCCAAGCAATCCCTTAAAAGTAAATCAGACAATTTTAAATAAGTGATCTTGTTTTTTAAGGTAACCTCTCTTGTAAAGTATCCCCAGCAGAGTCGCCAGTTCTGTCATACGGTGAACTGACTTGGGGTATTTTGCTTTTTATCGCAATGTCGCGGATAGCAAGAGTCGCCACCGACTTTTCTTTTATCCAATAAGGAAAGGTGGAAAAGAACAGGAAAGACCTCAATAGATTTTGGGTTCGGGAGGTACATTATACAAAGGGAAGGTATTAGCACCCTTTGTATCCATGGTTATCCATGGGCTCTTAATTGCTGGATCACTTATATTTTTGTCTGAAAAGTGTTGGTGAATTGTTTAAAAATGTTTCGAAAAGAGAGTTTAACTTTGTAATGATTCTCGTATGAATGTATACAAAGTATTTATCTCGTTTGATTTTGAAAAAAAACAGTTTAGAAAAATATAACTTGGTAATGATTCTAGTATGAATGTATACTAAGTGGTGATTTTCTAGGACTTGCCAAGTGTGAGGGGTGGAAAATGTTTTAGGTTATGATCCAGTAATTGAGAGTTATACCTTCCTAAGGTCGTTATGGGCATTTCCTATCCTTATGAGGGTAAAACTGTCCTTACTATGGAGAAGTAAGTAATTGTACCCTTTGGATGTTTAAGGGTCATCGTAGGGTCATCGATAGGTCATTGAAGGCAACAATTGTAAGGATACCTTAGCATTCGAAGGGACGGTCATCATTTAACCGTAGGCTACACCGAAGGGTCATCGAGGGACGAAATCATATATTCGAAGGCAACATCCGAGGGGCTATGATTTATTTTATGATGATTTAATCGAAGGGCCATTGCTAAGTGTATCCCCACATTCGCGGGACATGATCGTAATACTGTAATCGTAGGGTAACAAAGAGAGGTCCAAGATCACTTATTTAAAGGCAAAGTTTTACAATTAATTAGGTAGCCGTCATCAAGTAGGTAATTAGATTCATATTAAAACCAATACATTAAGAACAATTAAGCCATTAGGGTGGATCTTTGCCATAAAATTAATACATTAAAACCAATTGAATAATTCAGATTGAATCTCCATAAGGGTATCCCACCCATAAGGTGGAATGCCTAGCCGGCCATTTCCTTGGAAACATGTAAACCTTTACACAATTCAACACACGGATTAGAGCATCGAGATAAAATATAATTGAAAGTTGCACCATAAAATAAACACAACAATCATGAACTCATACCACATGATGCAGAATCATAATAACTCATGATTAGACAAACATAAGATAGAACAGCAAAAATGAGACAGCCACTGTCCCGTTCGCCCCTGCTTCGCCTAGCGAAGGCCTAGCGAGTACTCGCTACTGGCTCGCTTAGCGATGTGCTAGCGAGCGCTGCTGGTTTTTGAATATGATATCAGTACAATCTCAACCAATTTTATGCCTTATGGATCTTATTACTGCAATTATACGATTAATCATTTAAGGTATGCATGGTATATACTAAAGTTCACATGCCAAGCTTAAGGTATTTCATAAATCTAATCAGAAAGTCATATGCAAATTAAGAATATAAAACAATGATAGCAATGTGAACCTGTTAGCAGCTGAGTTGTGACTTCGAATCGGCAAATCGGATTGAATTGGGCGGAGGTAGAACTTGGTGCCGCCGAGTTCCTTCCAGGTTTGCCTCCAATGAGTATCAGGGTTTGCTTGCTAGGGTTCTCCTTTCGTCCTTTTTCGTTTTTCCTTTTTTCGTCCTCTTCTCTGTGACTGAAGCTTGGCTATTTATAGTGCTCTTGTTGTGACCTAATGGGCTCAGAATGAGGCCCATAAATTTTGATATTCGCAAGCTTCGCTAGGCGAAGGAGTTGCTCGCCTAGCGAGCAAGCTATTTTGGGCTTTTACTGGATCTGGTGCTTCGCTGGGGCGAGTGTCATAACGAAGGGTTCGCTAGGCGAAGGATTTGCTCGCCTAGCGAGCGAGCTAGTTCGGGCCATTTTCTGGATTGGGCCTGTTGTGAGCTGGGCTTTTGCTCCTTTAAGACTAGTGCCTTGCGGAATAAGTCGGAGTGTCTTGAAAAATGTTTTATAAGATTAGTGGGCAAATTTTGGGGTATGACAATAACTTCTTATCCATGATCCATAAGATGTGATTATCAGTCTATATACATAATAGTCATAATGCTTTAATGTTATCCCATTTCACAATAAAGCTTGACTACGGATACTTTAAGAATAGTGTCCTTATGTTTAATGGGATCTCATGATTAAGTCACACTTGATACATTAAACGGACTAACTATTCTAGGGACTTTATTAAACAAACATAATAAAGAAAAAGCCTTTTATTATTAATAAATAATTCGATACAAGTACCAAAAGTATTGGCCTCTTGGGCTTACACCAACAAATCATTCCCCAGTTCAGATTCCTGGAAGTATTGAGATGTGGACTGGTCCTTTCCTTTATGGTGCTTTTTAACAAAAACCTTTCCTTTCCAAGTCCTATTTCCTAATTCAAAATTATTTTGTTGAAGTAACTCGTTATTTTGTGGCATTTCAATTAGATCATCATTATCATCATTTTCAGGATTCTCATTGTTTTCCACAAGAGAAAATGTAGGCTCGGATTCACAAGATTCCTTACTTATAACAAGAGTAGGATCAGATAAAGAATCATGGCCATTTTCTGTTGGTGCAGGTGTAAAAATCTCAGAATTTTGTGATACTGGCAAGATAAGTTATTTAAAAAGCTCATGTCCTCAATTTGAAACGAGTCTTCGTTTATCTCCCCCTTAAAGATGAGTGTCATCAAAAAAAGATTTATTTTCAAATAGTGTAACATCCATAGTGACAAACATTTTCTTATTTTTTGGATCAAAATATTTATATCCTTTTTGGGTTGGGGATCCAACAAAGATACATTTTATAGCACGTGGCTTAAGTTTTCTAACATTTTTATGTTCATGAACAAAGGTTGTGCAAACAAAGATTTTTAAAGATAAATTAGTTAAAACACGAGTACTAGGAAAACATTATTTGAAGACATTAATAGGAGTTTGAAAATTGAGAATTTTGGAGGGCATTATGTTAATTAAATACGCAGTTGTTAAAACAGCTTCGCCCCATAAATAATTTGGTACTTTATTTGAAAAAAACCTTTAGTAAATGTCTATTTTTCCTTTCGGCCATTCCATTTTGTTGAGGAGTATTAGGACATGAACTTTGATATACAATCCCATTTTTTAGAAAAAAATCATCCAAGATAGTGTTAAAATATTTTTTTTGCCATTATCACTTCTAAAGACTTGAATATTTGTTTGAAATTGGTTTTGCACCATTGAAAAAAAATTCTTTCCATTCTGACAAACATATGATTTCCCCTTTAAAAGGTACACCTAACATACTCTTGTATGATCATATATAAATGGGATAAACCATTTTTTGAGAGAGAGTATACTTGTATGTTTAAGGTCCCAAACATCACTGTGAATAATAGAAAAAAGGTTTTGATGGTTTATAAGGTTGTATTGAAAACTGAGAACAATTGTGCTTTCCAAACTCACATGTTTCACATTTAAACGAAGAAATGTTCTTATTGTGAAATATCTTAGGAAACAAGTATTTAAGTAGCGAAAACTAGGATGACCTAATCTTAAATGCCATACCATAATGTTGTCATATTTATTATTCAAAACAAAAAAAGACTCAAAGCAGAAACTTATTGTTTTTTAAGGTAGTTGTGATGTAGATCCAATGTCAAGGTAATATGGTCCTCCACTCTCCTTAGCACTGCCAATCATCTTCCTTGAGTTCAAATCCTGAAATACACATGTGAGATCGGAAAAAAATAGTTTTGCAATTTATATCTTCGGCTAATTTATTGACGAGCATTAAATTACAAGATAAATTTGGAACATGAAAGATATTTTTAAGAGTTAACATTGGAGACAACACAACTGACCCTTTATCTATAATGACTGAAAAAGAGCCATCTATGATTTTTATTTTTTGATTACTTGCACATGAATTATATAAAGAGAACAAAGTAGATTCACTTGTCATGTGATCGGAGGAACCTGAATCTACTATCCAAGTATGACTGGGACTAACACTAAGAAATACATAATTACCTTTTGTTTCTATAGAGCAAGAAAGGGTTGGAGACACGAGAAGTTTGTACAGTCTGTCTAGTTGCTCCGTAGTGAGTGGAAACTGAGAAAAAAGGGGTTGCTGCCCTTGATCAGAATTACTAGCCTGAAATGCACTACCATTTTTCTTCTTCCAGTTAGGAGGTTTGCCTTTGAGCTTCCAACACGTTTCACATGTATGCCATTCACGCTTGCAGTGATCATACCAAGGAACTTTGTCTGACCTTTTTCCCTCGTCAAGGTTCCTAGTAGCCAAAGCTAAGACTTCAGATTCAGAGCTTTGTGGTCTCTTGCCCATCGTAATTCCTTGTCGTGCCTCATCCCTTCTTATTTTTGCAAAAGTTTCACGAAGAGTTGACAATGGTACTTTTATTAAAACTCTACGTCTTACCTCATCAAGGTCTTTATTGAGCCCAACGAGAAACATGAATACACGACCATTTTCTTTCCTTTTAAGAAACAAAATATTGTCTTTCGCACACCTTCATTTGTCATCATAACAGAGATCTAACTCTTGCCACAGTGTCAACAATTCATTGTAATAAGTAGTTACACTCATGTCACCTTATTTCGGATGCCATAACTTTGGTTTTAAACCAAAAAGTTGAGAGGAGTTTTGCATATCAGAGTATGTTCCCTTAACAACTTCCCACACATCCTTTGCGGAAGGTAAAAACATGTAAGGCTTACCTATTCCAGTTTCCATAGAGCTTACCAACCACACAATAATCAAGGAGTTTTCAGACTTCCATTGTTTGTAACGAGGGTCTCCTGTTGCCAGTTCATCTACTGCTCCTGTTAAGAAACCAAGTTTCCCTTTGCTATCCAATACAAACCGAACGGTTTGAGCCCATTCATTATAGTTATTCCCATTCATTTTAGGGATATTGACTTTGAGGAAGTATGAGGAACCCTCTTGATCATTAATGCATATGTTGGAATAACTGTCACCAAAAACAATGTTGTTCCTGTTTCCATTGTTGTCGTCATTACTGCAAAAAACAATGATGTTACTGTTTTCATTGTTGCCGTCATTACTGCCACTGTTTATGACCATTAGAGGTTCCTCTTGTACACCGTTTCCGTGACCACCACCATTTCCGCGACCGACGCTCGACTCAGGTTGCGGTTGTTCACCGTGATTGGATCTGGTGTAGGCCTATGATGGGGGATGCCACATGTTGTTGTTATTCGTCATAGGAGGCTAAACAGGTATGTGAATCGAGTCGGGTAAGAAAACGAGTCAAACATAATTTTTTTGATACCGTAACACCTAAACCAGTGCTATTGATACCATACTGGAAAAAATAGGTAAAAGCTATTATATTTTATTCCTCAGTCTTAGGCAGATTTATATAGTGAAGATACAATTACTACAATTGATTTTCTCCTTAATGGAAAATAAATAAAAATAAAGGTAGTATTAAAGGCAATAATAAAACCAGAAATAATATATTTTCCAACATATAATAAAAAAGAAAAAAAAGAGGAGATGAGAGATTAAAGAAGATGAAAAAGAAAGAACATAAGAGATGCGATATTAGAGAAGAAATGTGCGATAAATACGTAACTGGAAGAGAAATTAATAACATAAAAATAAGAAAATGATAAGTAAAGAACATAAGAGAGTAGAAATTAGAGTAGAAGATGTGAAACATGTATGAAAAAGAAGATGAGAAAAATGCGCAATACTACTAGGAGAGATTTGAGAAGGTTGAAACTAATATTCTAAGTGTGAGTAAGAGAATATTTGTAAGGTTAAAGCATAATAGATTTGGATTTTGGGTTGGATGTGGGATAAGTAAAAGGTTGATTGTAACATAATGCGGTTTGATTTGATTTAGTTCGGTTTGAAAAATACAAACCACAAACCAAACCAAACCACATGGTTTTGTTAAAAAATGACCCAAAGACATCAGAACCAATTGCGTTTTTTTGCGATTTTGGTTTGGTTTGGTTTGTGGTTTTTTATTTGGTTGCTTCGGTTTTGAACACCCTTAAAATTGCTCACACCAAACACTTTGTATCAGTAAAAAAAAACTTCCATCAGTAGAATTAACCTACACTTACCAATAATTACATCAGTAAAAAGGGCATGTGCATCTAAACAACCAACCGAGTACATCAGTAAAAACGTTTACATCAACAAATGAACACAAGAATTACATTAGTACAAACAAGAACATTTACATCAGTAAATAATTATAGTGAAAACAAATCATAAGTTGTAGTAAAAGAGTTCATAGCAGAAGATATTTTGGGCAAGCTCCTCAAGCATGACTATTTTCTCCAGCTCATCAAAGGGCACGTTTTTCTCCTCCATATGCCATCTCATAAGTTCGTTACAAACTTCACACACTTGAAGGTATCTTTTCACACGAGTTTGACTCAAGAGACTTCTCTTATAAATTGAGCTAATCTAAGTGAGATTTAGCCGTTTCAACTTTTTTTATTTCCTACTTCCTCCATGCCACGTGTCAGCCGCCAGTAAGATGTGTTGGACGACACCGGTTGGTGATTTTTATTAGCTGAGTTAAACATGTTTGGACTCCATACTTGTTGTGGCCAAGCATCGTTGTGACTTTCTTTTTTCTCTCATTTGTTTTTGCGCTACCGGCCTGAAAAATAATATTGGGCCTTGGATTTAGTCCCAAGCGCCTTTGTGACTTGCATCAACATCAAACTTTTGTTGTTAGCACCCCATACATTTATTTTTTACACTCTCTAGTTTGCATTTTATGTTTTCCTTTAATTAATTAGTTAATGTTTGATTTAGTTAGTTATTTTTTAAAATTAAATCTAATTAACTTAATTACATGATTGGATTTTTTTAACCAACGGGGTTGCAGTAATTAAATTTAATAAAATTAATTGATGAGTTTAATCAAATTTTAATTAATTAAATAAATATTGATCTTTTTGTTTAATTATTATTTGCTTCATTATGTCCACCATGATAAAAATTATCCCTATCCATTAATTCATAGCTTACTGTGTCATTTCGTTTTGATTCATTTTTTTTCTTAGTTAGGATAATTGAATTTAATAAACAACTCGACTACCTAAAATCAACCTTTTCAAATCAAAATCTTTGGTCAATACCAATGGCATTTTCCAAACCTACTAAAATTCAAATATTTGGTTAACACCAAGTTTCCATTTTCAAAATCAATTTTCAAACCACTTCAAAATCAATTCTAAATCATCAACCATTTTGACAACTCGCTTTACAACGCAAATCAAATGCTTGACCCAACATCAAGCTCTTTTCTCAATCAAAATAAAAACCATTAATTCATACTTTGACTATTTCAAACAATAATGAAAGAAAAAGGCTATCTGGGCGAAGAGTTCAGCCATAGCCATGAGTGTTAGACCCAAACCATAATACATTACAAGTTATTAATACTCGTCTTTCACTAAAATTCAAATGCGTCTTCTTTTCGCAATAAATTGAAAGAAAAAGACTACCTGCATGTAATGTTCAGTCATAGTCCTGAATACTAAGTTAAGTCGTAATAACTTGCAAGCTCGAGTGTTGTCTTTCGCTTAACACACTTATAAACATCCAAACACTTTCATAATAAAATAAATTAAAAATACTATCTGTGTTTAATGTTCAGGATGAGACACAAACTGTAATAGCTTGTAAGTCATAAATACTCGTATTCCAAACCTAAATGATACTCAAACACATCAAATGCATAAATGCTCATATCCATTAGACAAAAATGCCTTAAATGACCAAGCTCCAAAAGACACTTGATGTGTGATTGGAGTTTGAAGAAACGATGCTTTGCTTGATGTGTGATTGCAATTTGTTATGTTTGTGTTTAGTAAAAGTCTTCATCACATATTTTTACTTATGTATATGAAACTAGAAGGATTAATGGAAGGCTTAGATTATTATTTATAAGCTTTCAATCTTTCTTTCAATAATGTGCAATTATGCATGCCATTTGAGTGTAAAGTCATCTTCTGTAAGTTCATCCTTTCAAAGTTTCACCTTAAACTAACAGGTATTTCAAAAAAGAAGGTCTGTGTCTGCAATTTGAATCTAGAAATCAATAGTTTCACAAGCTGCCATTTGAAACCTTGATACTTACGACAAATCTTGAAGCACAACATGATATGCATTTTCTGTGAAAGTTCCTTGTAAGAAGGTTATTGTTTGACAAAAGTGATGAAATGATATGCATTTTCTGTGAAAGTTCCTTGTAAGAAGGTTATTGTTTGACAAAAGTGATGAAATGATATGCATTTTCTGTGAAAGTTCCTTGTAAGAAGGTTATTGTTTGACAAAAGTGATGAAATGGATGTATCTGCGAGTGACCTTTTGACGAGACTTCAGCATCCTCGTCACACTTCAATGATTTTGATAGAGATGCTGAGTCCCGGTAATCACATGTTTAAAATACTTAATCATTCTTTTGGTAAAATATATCAAACTTTCAGGCTCTGCCAAGTTACATCACATTCAAAATTCAATAGGCAAAAAACTTGATAGAGAAATGGACATGAAAAAAAATTAACAATTCATTACACCACTTAATCATAAATTGAACAACTTGCGGTCGCATTTGTCATAAGCGCAATTGAGAAAATGTTAACAGCTATCTTCTCCACCTAAAGATTAAGCTAATCTATTTCATCTTGTCCTGAAACATGGGTTTTTACTAAGGCGAAGAACAAGAAGCAATGCGTCTACAAACAAGGAGCTACAGCAGCTACAGTTAGTACCTCCATAAGGGTAGCATTTTATCAGACACTTCAATCAATTCAAACCATGATATCCTGCCGAATCCAAAAGTACTGCTTTAATTTGCTCGGGGGGAACATCCTGACCTTCTCTGCATTGCTGCTAAGAAACAAGAAAGGGTATAAATCAAAACCATAACTTACAAATTACAAATGGTAGAAGAAAGCCAATAATACTTGACTCAAAATATTTGAACTCAAAAGACTTCAGAACAAACAACCTAGAGAAGCAATTAAACATCAACAGGCAAGCATCATAATAATAGAAAGCAAGGAAGGCTAATAACAGATATGTTTAAGTGAAGTTTGGAACTCGAGAAAGAGCTATACCTCGGCTCTGAAAACATCCAAAGCAAAGCCATTGAAACAACTAATAACAGCTTGTTGAACATCCAATCCAAGGTTATCCAAAGCCCTCATGGTAGAAAGCAAAAGTCCTGGTCTTCGGGTACAAAACATATGAATGTTGACCGCTCTCCCTTCCCTTACCCTAACTTCCACCTGTAAATTTCAGAAACAAAGTCAAAACGACATCCTAAATTACCATGCAAATAGTTTGCATTCATGTACATACACTTGTTTGCTATGTTACTGATCCATATGAAGGAAGCGTGAGTTGTCGTGTCGTGACAATAATTTACATGGTTTGCAAGCCACAAGCTATAAATCTGATAGATTCTTAGAACAAATTCGCGTTAAGACAAACAAAAATTACCTTAGGAGATTGGTTTTTGGGGCTTAGCAAGTCACCAGGATATAGATCTTCCTTGACTCGGCAAGGAAGAGTCGGTGGAGTGGGTGTCAATGGGTGAAAGCTTGCACTTGCAGAAGGTTGCAGCAATGAGCCAGGAGGAGTTGATTCCAGTTCGTTATGAAGATTGTTAATCCGCTGCAGTAGCTCCTTCAAGTAGTCAACTGCATCACCAAGTATTGAAGCCCTGTCCATCTAACAAACGAAATAACCCAACATTAGCATGGTCTACTTCCTAAGTTGTTCATTAACACATAAAGGAAAATGTATTGATATGCTACCATTAACATAGACAACAAGATGACATCAAGTAAATAGTCTAATTACACATCAAGATAACATTATTGATATTTCTTCATGGGCGATGAAGGCTGCATCAGTCGCGTTTGACAGCAATTCGCTGCGATATCAAGAATCAAAACTCGACTACAACCATTATCGCGACCTCAATTTAAAACCTTGATAGAAACTAATATAGCAAACAGACTTTCTGGAAAAAGAAAAAAAAGGGAATCGATTTCTTCTTCAATACCTTGCTAATCTTTGGCACAACAGACCTAAGCATGTACAACCTATCATTGAGTTTCTTCCTCCGACGCCTCTCGGCCATGAGATTTTTGGCAGGAAGCCCCTTCTTCTTCTTCCCCTTTTGATCTCCACCAGTAACAACAGTCCCATTGGAATTGTTCAAATCATTTCCATTCTCATCAGAATCATAATTCAACTCAGAGAAATCCTCAACATCATCCTCACCACCACCATTTCCATCTTCCTCCCATTTTTTCTCCACCTTTCTCTTCTTCTTGTTCCCCACCGTCTCCAACCTCGGAATCTCCAACGCCCCTCGCCGCTTCTGAAACAGCGTGGTCGGCTGCTGTTGTTGTTGCTGCTGCTGCTGTTGAGGTTGCGGTTGAGAGAGCTCAAGAGGCATAGAAAACGAAGCACTGAAAGGTGGTACAGAAGCATCGAGTTCAAGAGTCGGTGGAAACTCGGAAGCGGAAGTCAGGTCGAGGGAGGCACCCATAAAAACAGGTGAATTGGAAGCGTTGCTGTTGTTGTTGTTTCCCATAAAGAATCCATTGTCGAATCCCATTTCAAAAGGGTTATTATTGCTGTTGCTATTGTTGAAGAAGTAGTTGTTGTTGTTGTGGAAGAAAGGGTGTGGATTTGAAATTGAATCCATGGTGTTTGTGTTTTGGTGCATGAGAAAATTATCATTTGTAGAATTGGGATTTGAAACAAACGGAACAACGTTGTTGGTTGTTGTAGTAGTAGAGTTGAGGTTGTAGAAGTTATCAGGTTCGGGTTTGAAGAAAGGGAGAGAGGTAGTAGAAGCAGCCATGGCAATAGCAATGGCAATGTCTTGGTCGTTGTTGTTGTTGTTGTTGAGTTTAGGTTCGGAGTTAGGTGTGGACCATGAAGGTGATTGTTGTTGTTGCTGTGGTTCAGACCAAGGTATAGTAAGAGAATTATGAAGTCCTTGTGGTAAGGGTAGCGTGTAACGTTCCATGAGAGACAAAAAAGGTGAAGAGGTTTTTGTTTTGTTTGATGAATTGTGTGAAGAATGATGTGTTTGTGCTTGTGCTTGTGTGTGAAAAAGAAAAGAAGGAATGGAATGGAATGGCTGGTTGAGTGAGTGAGTGAGGTTTATCTATCCAAGCAAGTGTGTCTGCAATCTGCATGTGCTTGCTTTGCTTCTCTTTCTTGCTAAATTAACTTCACCAATTTATACAACCACTCTTGTTTAAACAAATGTTCAACACCTATTAAGAGAGGGATAATTATTGTTTCAATTGAAATTCACAAATTTTCAAATTATTTAGACAGCAATTTAATTACAACTATATACAATTTAAAGAAAAAATGGAAAATTTTGACATCAATCGGAACGACAATTATATTTCTTCAAGCAATGAATTTAAGTCGACAATGAAAAGACATAAAATGAACCTTAAAATAGATAAATAACTATATGAAACAAATATTATGCAAAAAAAGGCAAATGAAAAAAAAAATCTATCGTATATAATTAATAAAGAATGCACTTTATTTGAAAATAATTCTTCATTTTAATTTCTATAATTTCTCACAACACTAGAATGTAGCATATCTTCTCTAATTAGTAATTATTATTATAAACAAATATTTTATTTTAAAATTTAGTAAATATAAACTTTTTTTTTACTTTAAATACAGATTAAGTATATATGTTATTTATAAATTTTGAAAAAAAATATTTATTTAGAATAATGACGAGAATACTTAGCATATCATTTATACATCGAATATTATGTATTTAGCCTTGACGTTATTGATGTGAATGGGTGATTCATTGTTAGAATTACTTGTGTTGCAATATAGTTACTTGTAACATAATTTTGTTATGAAGTTGTTATGTTTAATCAAAACTAATTAAGTTGATTGAACATTACACCTTTGATATATAAGTTGTAGAATCATTTCTTGTAAAGTACATGTTGTTTTTAGTCAAACAAGCTTTACATTTCTTTCATGTTCATTCTTAAGCTTGATTGTTTTTATTTCATTACGCCTAATAAATTAAGCATTATTTAATAATGATTTAATAACAAATAAAAGGACAACCTCAAATCAATTCACAACAAATCTATCAATTTTTAAAAGAGAATAATATGATAGGCGGTGCTCGCAAATGAATGTCATTTAGGTTTTAAAATGTACCGGATAAATTGAATGATTACATACTTGTATCGGAATTCAATATAACATATGCATAGAAAACAACTCATTGTGAGTTTTCCAAGAAGGATGAGAAAATTATGTTTTAGATTCATATGGATTCAAATATTTTTAGAACATAGTTATCATGTCATTGTTGTTTTGAAGTTGCACATTCGTGAACCAAACACATCCATTTGTGTCAGTTGACGAACGAAGATACTCAACATTGACCAACCATCTTTTATCGTGGTGGTTAATAAGACGATTTAGTCAGTCCAATTGGTCCTTCAAATTATACGTTGTAACATTGACATTAATCCTAAACAAATTAAGAGCCCCTTTGTTGTAGTAAATTGCAACTAGGTTAAAGTTCATTTTGATTGGGTATGGTTAATAGTTCATTTATTCTGTGTTGTGAATAAAAAATATATTAGTTTATACAATACTATGTGCACTATATCCATAAAAATTGTTAGTGTGATTTATACCACGAAACAGAGAGTCCTTCATTGAACATTTTTATATCCCATAATATGTATGCATATTTAACATAATTAAAAAAACTCAAATTCTATAGTTTGAATTGAAATAGATTCAATGTTTGAATACTATAATTAGAATGTGTAAAGTACTTCATTTACATATTCTAATTATAAAGTTTAAACATGTGTTTTACAACAAAATATGTGTTTTTATTATATTTAAACCTTTATTTTACAAAAATGTCAATCGATCATAACATGAAAAAATAAAATAATATTATAATAAAAATTACTCAGGAATTTAATATAACACATCATCTAGAATTCACAATACATATTATTATAAGAGTCTAAACAAATGCATAATATAAAAATACATCATACTATGTTAGACGCAACCTACCTATACCTCTTCAACCTCTTGTAACCGAATGCAATCTTAGACTCTCATAAAATCTATTGCATAACATCATGAACTCAGGATTTTTCTTTAAATCCTTATCATATAATATCTCAATTGTATTTTTCTTTAAATCCTTATCATATAATATCTCAATTGTATTTTCTCTTATATGTGTGCATGCAGGGACCAAACTATCTGCATGGTCGCCTTTCTCTTAAGATGATTCCTCCTTAGATGGCCTAAGAAGTTTTCCTTCATATGTGGGGAACATGTATGAATGTAATAAATCAATATCATTTCAAGTATTCCACCCCATTTTCTCAACCGTGTATAATATGGCTTCCTCGGTCGTTTAGAGTCAATACATGGTCTATATACTCAACATACTTTTCACCAACTTGTTCTCAAGTTACAGATATTGAGCAGAGACAGGTGGATTATTTGAAATAGTCAACATGTACCCAAACTAGCGCAAGACTCACTCGAGCAGGAATTAAGTGATGCCTAATCCACATATGATTCAACCAAATTATAAGCATACCTAGTAGTGATTAATGTAGGGGAAGAAAACACATCTTATTGTAGTAGTCGATCAAAACGTTTTTGATATGGGTCTAAAATTGAGTGAACTTTAATCGGATAGAAGAGGTTATATTTCATCTCATTCTCCATATACACATTCTCATAATCTTGATTGCCAATAGAGAGAAAATTTTGGAAGATCCATGCATGAATAAATATATACTAATCAGCAAACAACATTGAATTTATAATTTTTTTAATAATTAATTAAATAATCACATGAATATCTTACCTGAAGAAGTGTCATGTAACTTGTTAATTGTTTCGTATTGAGTTAATGTGGTAGTATTAAGCTAATGTCAATGTAAGCCATTACAACAATGTCTCAAATGATGTCATTGATGATATCGATGCCACTATAATATGGCAAGTACATCGCTTAAGTGTAGGTAGCACTATTTTCTGAAAAGATCGTGTAACCCATCAAAAAAAGTGGATACAATCTAATGGAAAAATGCATGTGGAGGTCTCTGCCCACATCCCCACCTTTGGCGTCACATGCATTTGTTGCAGTTAAGTATCATTCAAACTCATTGTTTAGGAATTTGAATTATGCATGGACCCCTTATTCATTTTAACTTCTCGGTCATCTTTCATTAAGTCAAATTCAATCAGATCCACAATAAGTTCTATCGCCTCACCTTTGTTCATTATTGTGTACTCAAATAAAGACAATGGATGGGAAGATGCAAACAAAATAACATCTCATCTAGTGTTAATATCATCTCCTTAAATGGTAGATAGAAATTGTTAGTCTCTCTGCACCACCTCTTATAATAGCGGCCATTAAGCCATGGTCAATTTGGTTGTAGCTCATGGTGGCGGGGTCTTCTAATCCACAACCCATGTTAACATTTTCAAATCATATTTAGTTTGGAATAGTCAAAAGATTCATCTTCATTATGTTGCTAACACATTCAAATGAGGCGTCATGGAATAACACAACATAAGCAATATATAAGAAAAAAAAGAAAAAAAATTGAAAAAAAAACTAAATGGAAAAATATATTATACATTTATCTCACTAATATATATGACCACATGGTCTTTGTAAAGTGTCAATAGTGACGTAACAACATGTCTATGAGATATGACTCATTAGTCTATTACGACCCTTCTTATGCTTAAAGTTTTTATATGGTTGTGGCTTGAGTTAAGGCTGTGGCTCACAATGTTTGATTTTATCAGTTCCGTTTTTTCGATAACTCCCCTACCTAGCATAAGGAGTGGCTGCAATTTTAGTCCCCTTAAGGTGATCGTTGAGAATATTCATATCCATTATTGAAAATTTGACAAAAAAACATAAACAAATCAACACATATGACAATAATAAATGAAAGCATGCATTGAAAACTCCTAAAACACCGAGAAAGAAACACATGCATGCATATCACAACATCTTAGAATATAGATTCTGGAAGCATGGATATGATACGTGATCAAATTTTATAATCCAAAGGCCTGCAAAACGATGCATGCTCAAATTCTATAATTTGAACAAAATCATCCGCTTAGAATGGGGAAATAAAAAAGCAAAGTTAATATTTGAGAAAAGGGTAATGCTAACTTGTGCCCTTAGGGCACAAGTTAAGAACTAAAGAAAGTAATGTTGGGTTGGAAATTATGCATTGATTTTAATAAAAATATAAAATTATTTTTTTAATAATTTTTCCCCATACAAATTTTCTATAAGTATGTTTCTTATCTTGTGCCTTAGGGCACAAGTTAGTATTATCCTTTGAGAAAATATGTACTAATATTTTTCTCTATAGTCGGAAACATCAAAGACGTGATGGATTTGACCAAATTTAGAAGAAAAATGACACAATGTAATGGATTTTAAATAAAGACTTTTGATTTTGTTTGATTGTTCAAAAATAGAAATGCGGAATTGAAGAGGAAGAGAAAGGTTAATGGAATATTTGGAGTGCTCATATTCTAAAATTTAAGTACTAAAAAACTCGCTCCGAAAACAAAAAACTTTTTTTTTTTAATTTTAAATAACTTTTGAAAACATCGAAGGGAAAATATGTTCAAGAATATAAAATGGAGTGTTCGTTCAAGTCATATGTCATCCTACCAAATTTTCACTATCATGTCCAATCCTAATAATGGAAGAATATATATATATATATATATATATATATATATATATATATATATATATATATATATATATATATATATATATATATATATATATATATATATATATATATATATATATATGAGCAAAATATTCATTTTACAAATCATTTTTATTAATATAATATAAAAACAATAAAAATATAAAATTGTATTAATATAAGAGTATCGTTTATGTTTTATGTTACTACTACAAATAATATATTTTATGACAACGATTTTACCTCATGTTTCTTGGGCACTTCCTGTTTTATATATATATATATATATATATATATATATATATATATATATATATATATATATATATATATATATATATATATATATATATATATATATATATATATATATATATATATATATATATATATATCATTTAGTTTTATTTGTCTAAACAACACAAACAGAACCCTAACAATGAGCCTTTTACAAAAGAGCCATAAACACATATCATCTTCAATACGAAGATGTTATGTATTTGATGCTCTCGTTTCTTCTTTAGAGATCCAACTCGTTTTCTTTTACTTCTTCAGAGATCTGGTATGTCAAACATCACTATTAATATTGTTGTCATATTGTTGTTGTTGTTATTATTATTATTGTGGTGGTGGTGTTGAGATCCTAAACTCTAGAGGTTTTCTTGTTGTTATAGATGTTATTTTTGTCAATGTTGTTGTTCTTGTTGTTGAGACCCTAAACCCTAGAGGTTGTTTACTGATGTTGTTGTTCTTGATATTGTTGTTGATGTTGTTGATTGTTTTTTTGTGTTGTTGTTTAATATAATTGTTGTTTTTTAGTTGAGCTTATTAAATCTATATGTTGTATTTTAATTGTTGTTATTGCATTTGAGTAGTGATTGATATTGATTTTGTGATTCTTTGTGAAACTCTCATCTTGTTCCGTCGAGTTGAGTTTATTATATATAATGTCGACTGTTTGTTTCACTAACCTCTCTTTGAACATATAACCTAATAAATTGATTTCGAAAATAACCATATGAAAAATTATGTTCTATCTGAAACTTATCTTACACTGATTAATAATTTTCTAGCATTCTGTAACTCATCATTCATCTCATGTTATTTTATCGTTAAAATTTCTCCAATACTTCAAGTTTTTGTTCAACTTTCTTCCATATTTATTTATTTTTCGAATCATCGATTTTTTATGCTTTCGAGAATGAATTAGTAGAAAAATAAGTGTTGAATAAAGAACTTGAAACATCAGAGAAATTTTAATCATAAAAAACAGCGTGGGATGAATGATGAGTTGCAAGATGCTTCAAAATCACTAATCAATGTAAATTGTTCTTCAAATATAACATAATTGTTCATATAATTATTTTCCTAATCAATTTTAAAAATGTATATGTTTAGTATATGGTTTAGTGAAATAAGCAATTCACATTAGATTTAATAAACTCAAAGTTGTTTTACCCCATGGTTTTATAAGATAACCGATGCGAAAATGTGGTATATTCGCCGGTGAAATGACAAAACTGAGACGACGTGTATTTTTTCCATTTGAGAATTCCAAAAAGATCTCCATGAGGATCGAACCCATGACCTTTACACATATCCGTCAGTTTCTTTAAAATTGAGAGGTAAAATATGTCCTTCTCATGACGCCCTTCGTTACCTCGCTTCTTTAATCGATGTTAAATTTATTTTGCATCCAAGGTTAAATGTGTTTTTTATAGTGGTGCATTGATCTAAATAGTCCCATATTGTTTGAGAATTGAGACTAGTGGTAGTTTATATAAAATATCCATATATCTCAATCCAACAAGACATCTTTTCTAAAGGATAAAGTATGAGTTCTCACACCCAAATCAGATAACTCTTCATAGTCATAGTGGCGTAAACTTGAGATTGAGAACTATTTCGGAATGATTAAAATAGTATCACATTGCTTAAGAATCGAAGCTAAAAATAATTTATATAAATCACTCATATACCTTAACCCAACTTTGATTCTGATCACACTCAAAGTGAATACTCCCTTTATCTCACAATAAATGACTCGATTGATCATTCCATATAGATTAAATATATATATATAATAAAAGAGAGAAAATAATGTTTTTACTAAAATACAATTTATCAAGAGACAATTTTATTTTATAAATAAATAAGTCATTTATTATGAGGTAAAGGGAGTAATATCTTGTAGTCTACTGTCATTTTTCAGAAATGACCAAGATAGTACTTATATTTTACAATATATTTGCTTATAAAAAAATTAAACAAACCTACAAAAATGGTTTATATATTAGAGATAGATACAATGGCCCATAGTGATTCAATGTACCTTATTTTAATTATTAAGTTTGTAACAAGAAAAGTCTAAACGAACTAAGAAAATTCAAATCTGAACAAGTCTTATTAAAATGAAACACATGAAGCAAAGGGGCAGCAGTTTGATGGGGAGATATGCTCTAGGAAGGTGGGCGTGATGTACTCTGATTGGAGGGTCCTGAGGCTGTAAGTACAACAGCAAAGACAGAAAAAATAATGTGGACTTGAGTGAACTCAAGATATGTTGATAATTTTGGTATTATTAAGTTTATAGAGTGGTCCTAGTCATCATGATATAGTTTCAAGTTAACAAAAAAGTAGTAATCTTAATTAACATGTTTTATGCTAAGGTTATTGTAATATATGGTTTTCATGAGTCAATTATTAGCTGGTTGTGTTGTTGAAGGTTTTGAAAGATATGATTAGGTGGCATCTAGCAGGTAGTTTTTAATGAAATCACAGGTTTTATACAAGTAGTTATAACTTCTTTAAATTTGTTTACTTATAGATCTTTGAATGCCCTCTTCCGACATGCATGTATATATAGATAATATATGAGAAGGAGAGAGATATATACAGTGAGGTGAGATAAATAAGATGAATTTCTTGGGACCAGAAAGCGACGTAAACTTTTATATTTAACATCATTAGAAAATCAATTTATAAAAAAATAATTCAAAATATTTCTGACAAAATCCTAAATAAAATAATATTACATTCAAAATAAAACATGATGAGATCGTATACGTATACTATTCCACAAACACACACCGTATATTTATGTTCAACTTGAAGTGAGTGTAACTAATGTCTCAACAGAGGAACTCCCTGAGTTATCATTTGTTTGAACCATGCAAGATTTTGAAAGGCAAGTGTTTGGAATAAATTTTCCGGAACATGCCCAAGCTTCTCGTGACTCCTTTCCCCCTCTCTTTTATGACACTGCTCTCTAATCAAACTTGGAACTATCAACACTACTTTTCAATTCCCTCTTCTTCAAAGCTTGTTCTATCTTTCTTCCACTTGTCCCTCCAAACTAATCAAGTAGATTCATCGATTTTGAAAGACAATCAAAACTTTAGGTGATTCAAAGACTGTATGTTTGAAAAGATTACAAGCAATTTGCATTGGCTTTTGTCACTATCTTAGGATTTTCCATCACAAGGCGGTCAACAAAATACAATTTTAAAAAGTTGAAACTTTTAATTCACCAAATGACCTTCTCTCTAACTATAGATTGCCAAAAGCTATTTGATTTTGTTTAGTACTCCCTCCGTTCCTTTATAAGTGTCACTTTCTTACAAAAAATTTGTTTCTTTTTAATTGTCACTTGCAAAGTTCAATGTAGTATTAATTGTAATTTTGTCAAAATTACCCCTAGATAATGATTGCAGAGAGCGAAAAAGTAAAGTGAATGTAATAAATAATTAAGGGTATTATAGGTAAAATAAGAATTATTGTTTGAAAAGTAAGAATAATGATTAGTTTCCTTGGTATGTATAAAAAATCAAAAAATGACACTTAAAAAGGAACGGAGGGAGTATGAATTATACTTATAAAAGACAAGCAAAGGATATTCATGTAATATATATATATATATATATATATATATATATATATATATATATATATATATATATATATTGTTTTTTAAATTAATAATATAGATCTACAATTGCTCTAACAGTCGTAAACGTGTGCATATTTAGTCGCAAACGTATGCGTATTTAACTCAAATGTGTAAACAAACTTTGTGTTTGTTGTTGTAATTTACGTTTATATTTACTCTTTTGTTATTAATTGTTGTTTTTTCATTTGATATAAAATGACAATTAACTCTAATGTGAAATTTGAGGTGGCGAGATTTGACGAAACAAACAATTTTGGATTATAATAAATAAGGGTTAAGAATTTGTTTGCTCAACAAGGTTTGTAAGAACAAAAATTGTTCTACAACAGATTCCTTGATTTTGATGATAACAAAGGATGAAACCAAAAATGACACCCTAACGAAAAGTTTCTAAGTGTGCAGGGTTCTAAAGAAAGAAGTAATAAATCTGATGATGTCATCAGATGCACAACAAGATCAGATACAAATTATCAAGTATCAGAAGCATCTAAAGTAGAATCTCGTTCAAGAAAGTCTAGAAGCTCTGACTCTGGACAAAACTGCAAGTATCAGAAGCATCTGAACATGAAGTAAAGTCTAGAAGCTCTGACTCTGAACAACGCCCTCTGAAGAATCTATTTTGATCAACATCAGAAGCAAGATTCCAAGTTTCTCCAGTTACACAAATACTCTGATTATGGATTTGCTAATCATGAAAGAGTAACGTTGAAGACAAGTAAAGATTTTCAATTGGATTTCCTGATTAAGAAAGAGACGTTAATCTCCGCTTCCAAGAGAAAAGATACTACTTGTGGTAAGTAGTCACTTCAAAGATGAAAAAGTCTCCTGCAGAAGCTATTTATGGAATGGCGTAATTACATCTCATTATCCACCAGATTCAACTCTACTTCAACTCTATTTCAACACTACTTCAACTCCTATATAAATAGAGAAGAAATCAACTTTCAGTAAGCAAGAAATCAACTAGCCAAAACTATACTGAATTATTTCACGCTCAAGAAAATCATCTTTGCTCTCAAAGAATTTCACTAAGCTTTTGCTTATTAAGTGAAAAATCTGTTCTTAAGTTTGTAATACTTGCTTTCTTAGAAGCACTCTAGATTACATATCTTGTATCTAATTTTTATTTGATTTCCTCAAGTGACTCTTTGTAGTCTGTAGACTTGAGAGGACTAAGAGATTTTCTTCTCTCTTAGGGGTTGTTTGTAATCTTTCAAGATTAGTGGATTAAGTCCTTGTTGAAGGCGAAATCACCTTGGCCGGGTGGACTGGAGTAGCTTTGTGTTATAAGCGAACCAGTATAAAATCATTGTGTGATTTTTCATTTTGGAAAAGCGCTTATTTTTTAAAACAATTCAAACCCCCCTTTCTTGTTTTTCTCACCTTCAATTGGTATCAGAGCTCCGGCTCTGTTATTGATTTTCAAATCAAACACTTAACCGTGTAGAGAGATCCAGTGCGAGAAAAACAAATGGCTCACTCAAATGAAAGAGATTCTTACAATGCTAAACCTCCTGTTTTTGATGGAGAAAAATTTGATTACTGGAAAGACAGAATCGAAAGTTTCTTTCTGGGTTATGATGCTGACCTCTGGGACATTGTCACAGATGGATACAAACCTCCAGTCTCAAATGGAGCTGAAGTTCCCAGAAGCAAAATGTCAGAAGATCAGAAACGTGATTTCAAAAATCACCACAAGGCCAGAACAATACTTCTAAATGCTATATCATACAACGAATACGAAAAGATCACCAACAGAGAGACGGCTAAAGATATACTTGACTCTCTGAAGATGACCCATGAAGGAAACTCCCAAGTCAAGGAGACGAAGGCTCTGGCGCTGATCCAGAAATATGAAGCCTTCAAGATGGAAGATGACGAAGCTATAGAAGCTATGTTTTCCAGATTCCAAACTCTTATTGCAGGTCTTAAAGTGCTAGACAAAGGATACACGACTGCAGATCATGTTAAGAAGATTGTCAGAAGTCTGCCAAAGAAATGGAGACCAATGGTTACTGCTCTGAAGTTATCAAAGGATCTGAACAATATCAGCCTTGAAGAACTTGTTAGTTCTCTCAGAAGCCATGAGATAGAACTAGAGGAGGATGAGCCTCAGAAAAGGAACAAGTCAGTGGCGCTGAAGTCCAGACCTGAAAGACGGAAGTCAGACAGAACCAAAGTCCTTCAAGCAGAAACTGCAGACACTGATGACTCTGAATCTGAAGACTCTGATGATGAAGAAGAACTGTCCCTACTAACCAGAAGAGTTAAGCAACTCTGGAAAAGGAGGAACAACAACAACTTCAGAAGATCAAGACCCAGAGGGGATCGATCAGAGTCAACTTCAAAAGGTAAACCTAACAAAGATATTACCTGTTTTGAATGTAAAGAAACAGGTCATTACAGAAATGAATGCCCCAAGCTGAAGAAAGATAACTCTAAGAAAGAAAGCTTCAAGAAAAATACCTTCAGAACAAAGAAGGGATTAATGGCCACCTGGGACGATAGTGAATCCGAATCATCAGAATCTGACTCTGATGAATAGGCCAACGTAGCTCTTATGGCTACCACATCCAGCAGCTCAGATGAAGAATCTGAAGAGGTATTTTCTGAACTTTCTAGATCTGACTTAGAATCATGTTTATCAGAAACTCTTACCTCTCTTCAGAAATTAAAACAAAAAGTTAAAGACATTAAAGGCCTTCTTAAAGCAAAATCTGAAGTATGTAGTAGACTTGAGACAACAATTCTAGCACGAGATGATACTATCAGATCTCTAACGATAGAAAGAGATGGAGCTAAAACAAAAAGCTTAGAATTAGAAGAAACGTTGTCTCAAGCACCACAAACTTCAAATGAAATTATTTATAAATATGAAGAAGCCTTTCAACAATTTCTGAAGAATGGGATAGATAGGAGTATTATGGCATCCATGATTTATGGAGTAAGTCAGAATAATAAAAGGGGAATTGGGTATGATTATGAGGAAAATAAAACCTCTACCAGTAACCAGCTTAAATCTCCGTTTTCATATCATTACACACACACACAAGAACAAAAATTTAAGAATGCTAGAAGACCCAAAGTTGTAAGAAACTCTGGGAAAACTAATCTGAAAGGACCCAAGAGATTCTGGGTACCGAAAGATAAGATCATCTATGTTGCAGATATCCTATGCAGCAAAGTTCAGACACCAATCATGGTACCTGGACTCTGGATGCTCGCGACATATGACGGGAAGAAAGTCTATGTTCCAAAGCCTGGAACTTAAAGACGCTGGATTTGTAGGCTTCGGAGGAGATCAGAAAGGAAGGATCAGAGGCTCCGGAACTATTGGTAATGGTACTCTTCCCTCTATATCTGATGTTCTTTATGTAGAAGGATTAATGCATAACTTGTTATCCATAAGTCAATTAAGTGATAACGGTTATGATGTAATCTTTAATCAAAAAACGTGTAAAGCCATTAGTCAGAACGATGGCTCTGTCCTTTTCACAGGCAAGAGGAAAAACAACATTTATAAAATAAATCTTTCTGATTTAAAAGATCAAAATGTTAAATGTTTAATGTCAGTTCACAAAGAGCAATGGGTATGGCATAGACGCTTAGGCCACATTAGCATGAGAAAACTTTCTCAGCTAACTAAACTTGAGTTAGTCAGAGGCCTGCCTAAACTGAAGTTTTCTTCAGATGCTCTGTGTGAAGCTTGCCAGAAAGGAAAGTTTTCAAAAACATCTTTTAAAAGGAAAAATGTTGTTTCTACCTCTAAGCCTCTGGAGCTTCTTCACATTGACTTATTTGGTCCTGTGAAAACAGCATCAGTCAATGGAAAGAAGTATGGACTAGTAATCGTTGATGATTACAGCCGCTGGACATGGGTAAAATTCCTAAAGCACAAGAGTGAGTCTCACTCTGTATTCACCAGTTTCTGTTCTAAAGTGCAAAAAGAATTTGACTCTAAAATTGTTAGAGTCAGAAGTGATCATGGTGGAGAATTTGAAAATAAAGATTTTGAAGAATTATTTGATTCTAATGGAATATCCCATGATTTCTCCTGCCCTAGAACTCCACAACAAAATGGAGTTGTAGAGAGGAAGAATAGGACACTCCAAGAAATGGCCAGAACCATGATCAATGAAACAAATATAGCAAATCACTTTTGGGCAGAAGCTGTAAATACAGCGTGTTATATTCAGAATAAAATCTCTATTAGACCTATTCTGGAAAAGACTCCCTATGAACTGTGTAAGGGAAGAAAACCCAACATTTCATATTTTCATCCTTTTGGATGCATTTGTTTTATATTAAATACTAAAGAACATCTGAACAAGTTTGATTCCAAAGCACAGAAAGGTATTATGTTAGGATACTCAGAACGCTCTAAAGGCTACAGAGTATATAACACAGAAACCAAAATTGTGGAGGAATCAATTCATGTTAGATTTGATGATAAGCTTGACCCTGAAAAGTCAAAGCTAGTTGAAAAGTTTGCAGATTTAGAGATCACTCTGGTAGAATCTGAGAAAACTCCAGAAGCAACTGTCACTCCAGACTCTGAAGAAATTAAATCTCCAGAAATTCCAAGGAAAGTTAAAAGTCGTATTAACGTATCTGAAGATTTGATTTTGGGAAACAAAGATGAACCTGTTAGAACCAGATCTACCTTCAGAACTTCTGAAGATATTCCTCTGGGACTAGTGTCTCTGATTGAGCCTACGTCCTGTGATGAAGCTCTTCAAGATAACGATTGGGTGGCAGCTATGCAAGAAGAGTTAGATCAATTCTCCAAGAATGATGTCTGGGATCTCGTTCCTAAACCCAGAGGCACTCATGTCATTGGAACCAGATGGGTTTTCAGAAACAAGGTGAACGAAAAGGGAGAAGTTGTCAGAAACAAAGCACGACTGGTAGCTCAAGGTTATAGTCAACAAGAAGGTATTGATTATAATGAAACTTTTGCTCCAGTCGCGAGGTTAGAATCTATTCGTCTTCTTGTATCTTTTGCTATTAATCATTCTATCAAATTATACCAAATGGATGTCAAGAGTGCATTTCTTAATGGTTATATTTCAGAAGAAGTGTATGTCAATCAACCTCCAGGTTTTGAAAATTCAAACTTTCCAGAACATGTTTTCAAACTTAAGAAATCCTTATATGGACTTAAACAAGCTCCCAGAGCTTGGTATGAACGCTTAAGTAATTTTCTTCTGGAACAAAATTTTATCAGAGGGAAAGTTGATTCTACACTCTTTTGTAAAAACCTTAATAATGATCTCATGATATGCCAAATTTATGTTGATGATATTATTTTTGGTTCTGCTAATATCTCTGTTTGCCAAGAATTTTCTAAGTTAATGCAGGCAGAATTCGAAATGAGTTTAATGCAAGAACTAAAGTTCTTTCTGGGAATTCAAATCAATCAAACTCCAGAAGTCACGTACGTCCATCAAAGTAAATACATTAAAGACGTTCTGAAGAAGTTTGACATGACTGAATGCAACTCTGCAAAAACTCCTATGCACCCAACTTGCATTCTGGAAAAGGAAGAGGTAAGCAACAAGGTTTGTCAGAAGCTCTATCGAGGTATGATAGGCTCTCTTCTCTATCTGACTGCTACTCGTCCTGATATTCTCTTTAGCGTCTGTCTTTGTGCCAGATTCCAATCAGATCCTAGAGAATCTCATTTAACAGCTGTTAAGAGAATTCTTAAGTATCTGAAAGGAACTCCTAACCTGGGCCTGATGTATGAGAAAACATCAGAGTATAGGCTTTCTGGTTATTGTGATGCAGATTATGCAGGAGATAGAATAGAACGAAAAAGCACATCTGGAAATTGCCAGCTTCTGGGAAACAATCTAATCTCCTGGGCTAGCAAAAGACAGTCAACTATCGCTCTATCAACTGCAGAAGCAGAATACATCTCAGCATCACTGTGCACAACTCAGATGCTCTGGATGAAGCATCAGCTAGAAGATCTTCAGATTTTTGAGAGTAACATTCCTATCTTTTGTGATAATACTGCTGCTATTTGTTTAAGTAAGAATCCTATTCTACATTCTAGAGCCAAACACATAGAAATAAAACATCATTTTATCAGAGACTATGTTCAGAAAGGGATAGTAACATTGAAGTTCATTGATACAGAACATCAATGGGCAGATATCTTTACTAAGCCTCTAGCTGAAGATATATTTCTTTTTATATTAGAAAATCTGAACATTAAAAATTGTCCTGAGTAAAATTTGGCTCTGAACATGTAAAATGAGACTCTGATAAAAACAAATACACTTCTGCCTCTGACTCTGATACTTCTACAAGTTAAGAAGATATCTGAGTTAGAAATCTTCAGAAACCAATCTCTTGGTATTCCTGAAGATCAGATACATCAACACGTGGAGCATTAAATATCTAACCTTAGAACTTCTAGACAGCTGTCAAGAAATTCAAAAGGCAGACGTTTGAGTTTTCCTCGAGCAGTGTGCAAACTGTGGGATTAGACATTCATTTATTAGCTGTAATCATTTTTCCCCCCAAGCGTGCTATTTTGAGTGTTGTGTCTAACGCATTCTGAGGTGTCGTTTTGCATGTGTTTGAACTTAGGTATATAAACACTTTTCTCACACTTCACACACTTATCACTTTCACTCACTCTAAAACCCTAAACCCTCTCTCGAAGCATTCTCTGCAAGTTCTTCAATCTTCATCTTCTTCATCAATCTTCTTCATGGATGCTCAACAGCAAGAAGTTTTTAACTTCTCCCAACAGATGGAATCCAGTTCTAATCCCCAAACCTCAAACACTCAAACACCAATTGTTACAGGCGTCACCATAACCCCTGTTTATCAAGAACCCCACATTCTTGACCGAGAAAGCCACATAAACCTTTCAACTCCCTTTGAAGGTTTGGATGTTTTGTGTGAATCTTTGGTTGATTTTGACAACCTAAGTAGAAATGGCGTTGATCTTACCAAGGAACTTCGTCAACAAGGATGGGAAACCTACTTCAACAGGCTTTATGGTCCAATCTACCCTCTTCTGGTCAAGGAATTCTGGAGACATGCTGATGCAGATGACCAATTCATTGTCTCTTTTGTTCTAGGGGTAAAAATTGTCATCACTGAAGCGTCAATAGCCTCCTTGCTGAATATGGAGGAAAGTGGAGGAAAAAGGATTTACAACATTCCTCCCAGGTCTAAGCGCATCACTGAAGTTATCAACCCAACTATCTTCAAACCTAATGTTGAAGGAAACCCCTCTAAGAACAAGGAGCTACATCAGAACCTCCGAGTGTGGCTGAAGATAATTCTGGGAACAATCCATCACCGTCCAGCCTCTAACTCTTCAGATTATATCAATGCAGACCAGAAATGCATTCTGTACTGCATTCAGAAGGGTATCAAGATCAACCTCCCTACTCTCCTGTTCAGATATCTGAGGGATTCAGTCAGAGAAACCAGGAATAACATGAAGCCCAGATCCTACATTCCTCTGGGTAGATTGCTCTCTGACATCTTCATTGAGCATGGACTGGTAGATGCTTTGGAAAAGACCAGATGTATGGATGATCTGGCAATTGATGTAGGGAAGCCTCTGAATGCCAAAAACCTCAAGAGCATGGGAATCATCAAAGACATTAGAGTCAAGCCCACTCTGGATGTTTCTTGGGAATCTCTAAAAGATCAGAGGAAGATGCCTCATGGCCTGGCCAGATTCTTCAAGAATGAGCCCAGAGACGCTGTTGCCCTCTATCTTCATCGTCTGCTGGAAGAAGGTGTTGATGTCTCTGATTTCAGCATCGATGACTGTCTGGATTCAGAAGAAGATCTAGTCAGATACAAGAGAGGTGTCTCTGAGAAACAGATAGCTGCTGAGGCAAGGAAAGCAAAGAAAGCCAGAATTGAAGGAGCTTCTGGAAGCGGATCTTCAGCTCCTCTGCAAATCTCAACTAGTAAGTCTATCCCTCCTGTTACTTCTGTACCTATGATGGCTTCTTCTCTTCCTCTCACAACACCTCCCTTATATACTACCTCTGAAATACCACCCTCAATCACCAGAACCTCCCAACCTACACCTGTTCTAAACATAGCTAGAACCTTCATTCCTCCCTCTATACCTGTACAAACTCACCTAAGCCCTTCTTCTTCTTCATCATCCTCAGAACCTGAAACACCTCCTTATGTTTCTCTCTCCTCTGACCCTGATTTTTCTGATCCTGACTCCCCAACAATAGCCACTCTATATGCTCATAGACTTGCCTCTCAACAACAAACTCTAACACAATCTGAAGTAACCTCACCACTCCAAACTTCACTTCCACCACAACAAACAACAACTCTCCCCTCTGAAACTCAACCATCTGATCCCTTCACCTCTAATATCACTTCACCAATTATTCCCGCTGTACCTGGACCAGACTCTGACCCATTAGACCTAAATCCACTTTATGCTTCATCCCCCAGTCTTCAACCAGAAGCAGATTCTGAACTTCAACCAGAAGCAGAATCTGAACCTCAAACTCTAAATCTTAGCCCTCCAAACTCTCCACCTCATTCACCTGAACCTGAACCTGAACTTACCATACCTACCCTTGAGGAAGCCATCAGGCAGGTAGCAGAAGCTTCAATCCAGAAGATCAAGTCTCTGGCTAACAACTCTGAAGTCAGTGATGATCCTAAATCTGTTAGGACACACTGGAACAGAGTCATTAGTTGGATGACCTCTGAGTCTTATAAGCTGAAGAGTGTCTCTGAACAAGTCAGAAATGGCTACATCAGAGATGCTGAGGAAAGACTCCAGGAGAGATTAGCCAGAGAAGCTGAAGCCAAAAGGCTAGAGGAAGAGAGGTTGGCTAAGGAAGCTGAAGAAGAAGCAAAGAGACTAGAGGAAGAAAGACTGGCAAAAGAAGCAGAAATCCTAAGGCAACAAGAAGCTGAAGCTAAGGCTCTGGCAGATGCAGAAGCTCAAGCTGCTGCAGAAGCTGAAGCCCAGCAGGCTCTGACTCAGGGGGAGTCTTCAACTGCTGTTCCCATGATTCTTCAGACTCTGAAGGACCTTAAGGAAGATCATAACATCCTCCGAGACAGAATGGACAAGCAAGATACGGTCAATGAGAACATCCAGAAGATGCTTGCCATGATCTTGCAGAAATTGCCTCAGAACCCTTAGGCACTTAGGATTTTATGTTTTGCTTGCCTTTTTGCTTTCTTTTTGCTTCTGTCTTCTTTTTGGATCTAATGTTTTGCTTTTGATCTTTTTGAATTGATGTTTTATGTTTCTCTTTTAATGAAGTGTTTTTCTCTTTAATTCAATTTTTATTACTATGTCTTTTTGATTCTGACAAAAAGGGGGAGAAATCATTAAATAGCTCTGATGAAAATTGTCTAAAAACCTTAAGCACTCTGCAACAATTGATTAAATAGCTCTGATTAAATAGTTGTAAAAACAGCTCTGATTAAATAGCTCTGATTAAATAGCTCTGATTAAATAGCTCTAACATTAAATTTAAGAAATTGCAGAAAGTTTTCAGAAATCTCATTACTTGGAAAGCTCTGGTAAGAACTTCTGAACTCCCTAGCACTAACTCAGGGGGAGCTTCTGTCTATCTGATCTTATTTCATTCATGTTTCATCTGCTATTTTAAGTTGTTTTGTCATCATCAAAAAGGGGGAGATTGTAAGAACAAAAATTGTTCTACAACAGATTCCTTGATTTTGATGATAACAAAGGATGAAACCAAAAATGGCACCCTAACGAAAAGTTTCTAAGTGTGCAGGGTTCTAAAGAAAGAAGTAATAAATCTGATGATGTCATCAGATGCACAACAAGATCAGATACAAATTATCAAGTATCAGAAGCATCTAAAGTAGAATCTCGTTCAAGAAAGTCTAGAAGCTCTGACTCTGGACAAAACTGCAAGTATCAGAAGCATCTGAACATGAAGTAAAGTCTAGAAGCTCTGACTCTGAACAACGCCCTCTGAAGAATCTATTTTGATCAACATCAGAAGCAAGATTCCAAGTTTCTCCAGTTACACAAATACTCTGATTATGGATTTGCTAATCATGAAAGAGTAACGTTGAAGACAAGTAAAGATTTTCAATTGGATTTCCTGATTAAGAAAGAGACGTTAATCTCCGCTTCCAAGAGAAAAGATACTACTTGTGGTAAGTAGTCACTTCAAAGATGAAAAAGTCTCCTGCAGAAGCTATTTATGGAATGGCGTAATTACATCTCATTATCCACCAGATTCAACTCTACTTCAACTCTATTTCAACACTACTTCAACTCCTATATAAATAGAGAAGAAATCAACTTTCAGTAAGCAAGAAATCAACTAGCCAAAACTATACTGAATTATTTCACGCTCAAGAAAATCATCTTTGCTCTCAAAGAATTTCACTAAGCTTTTGCTTATTAAGTGAAAAATCTGTTCTTAAGTTTGTAATACTTGCTTTCTTAGAAGCACTCTAGATTACATATCTTGTATCTAATTTTTATTTGATTTCCTCAAGTGACTCTTTGTAGTCTGTAGACTTGAGAGGACTAAGAGATTTTCTTCTCTCTTAGGGGTTGTTTGTAATCTTTCAAGATTAGTGGATTAAGTCCTTGTTGAAGGCGAAATCACCTTGGCCGGGTGGACTGGAGTAGCTTTGTGTTATAAGCGAACCAGTATAAAATCATTGTGTGATTTTTCATTTTGGAAAAGCGCTTATTTTTTAAAACAATTCAAACCCCCCTTTCTTGTTTTTCTCACCTTCAAGGTTTACATAATGCATTATGTGAAACCAAACTAGTAGATAAGAGAGACGATGATTGGTTATAATTGCAGGAGAAGATCACATGATTGACATGTCAGTGTCTTTCAAACGAGGTGATGTATCATATCTTGGACCTAACTTCTCAGAAGGCGATTTTGTATAAATTGGAGAGTTAGTATATGTTCAAAATGCTAATGAACAAATTGTTCGTGAAACAGTGACTATACAATCCGAAGATACAGGAAGGATCTAATTTGCAATAATACGACGAATATGTTTAACAACATAATCATTGATCTGATGAGGCTTAGGATGAAGGTCGATGATGAAGACAAGGAAATTATAATGTTGTGCTCATTATCAATTTTTAGGACCACTTGATTACCACTCTTACCTATAGAAAATATACCATCAGTCTCAATGTAATTATTGTTACACTCTTCTCTCATTCTTAAAGGAAACTAAATAAAAGAGGAATGAACTCAATGTGAAGGCCTGTATGTGAAAGGGAAACAAGACCGTAGGCAGAATCAACGAAAAACAAGTTTTGGAAAGAAGACCTTTAAATCCAAGAACAAAAAAACATCAAAGTTTTATGGTTGAAAACAAAGTGAACATTGGGTGAGGGGTTGTCTACATAAAAAGTAGTACTCATCAAGTTATGTGAATATGGTCCAAACTGATGACTCTTGTAGTGAAGGTGTCATACCCTAAAATTTTCCCTCCCCTTTCATTTTCATCTAACCTTTTGGTTTAAGATTCATTTGCGTTCATGAATATCCATATCATTTAGTGTACTAACATCATCATAGATTCAAAGGTTTGAGACTAATTCTACTTGATAAGGACCTAGGGTTTGCTTGAAGATCAAGCCCTAGGAGTTGTAATGCTACAATCATTATGGAGAACTCATCATGGTGATCAAAGATGCAAACTCTAATCAGGGACAATTGGTGCTTGAGACCTCAAAGGTTGCATCCTAGTGTTCTTTCATTGTCCAAACCCTAATTCTTGATCCTGAAGTATGGGGAATCTTGTGATTTACTTTGAGAGATTATAAACCCTAACTTGGCTCAAGGTATTGATGTTTGTTGCTTACTTGGTTTGAGGTTTGATTATTGTTTGACTTGAGGTTTGACTGGAGCTAAACCCTAATTCTTTATGCTATGTGGTTGGTCAGAGATGTGCTTGTATTCATGATTTCTATTCATATTCCATTAATTTGATTCATTTTCCATGTGGCATTGAAAAGAGATTACAAACTTCATCATTTTTGCATAAGTTGACTTTTTGGTCAACCAGTTAACCAAAGTCAACTAATCATTCTTGACCATTTGAGACTTGTTTCTATGCATTATATCATGTTTCAACATAAAATCATTGTTTCATTGGGTTTTGCATGATTTTGAGGCTTACTCCATTTCTTGGTCTGACTAACTTTTAAAACAAGGAACTTGGTCCATGACCAGGTCCAAAACCTGGTCAGACCTACTTTTGGACCGACATCTCTTTTGCCACTTTTTGCCCCTTTTCACTTCAATTGACCCAAATACCATTTTCTAGCCAAATTCCATCCATATCCATAAACTCATTCAAATTTCCGTTCACTCACTAATACCATATATTCAAAATCATGTCCAACCATTAATATTCACATCTTCATACAAATACATTCAAATGTCCATTTAGTCATTAAAATCATTTCTAACTAAAAATAGAATTTCAGCTGAATTTGCATCTCATTTAAAAACAGATTTGAAACTCTATAAATATCATTCATATCTCATAATCACGATCACGCTTCTTTTTCATAAATTTCTCAAATTCACCATTGATTTCTCTATCTCTCGATTCTCACACAAAATTACTTCCCTACTAAGCAACCTTCACATAATTTATCAGGCATTGCAAGACTTGGTATACTAGTCACCATTTCTCGTGTGACAAGTTCATTGCGTGATCTAAAGTTTAAATGACCAAACCTCAAATGCCCCAACCAACTTTGCTTGTGTTCTACCACTGCTTGCAGACATTGAACTTTTGAGGAACTGGTCATAGTCTTGAATGTCTTATTCTTAGAAAAAGGAGATTTTAGGACTAATATGTCGTTACAATCAAACATTTCAAAAGCCTCATTATTCATGATTAGTGAGAACCCTTTCTCAATTAGTTGTCCAACACTTAAGAGATTGCACTTCATGCTAGGCACATATAACAAGTATTCAATTATGGCTGATTTGCCATTACTTATTCTAATAACCATGTTGCATGCTCCTTCTGGTTGCAAAGAGTTAATATCTGCCAATCTAGTCTTGCTTTTCATTGTCTCATAAAATTTGTTCAACCAAGCCTTATGACCAATCATGTGATTTGAACATCATGTGTCCAAGAACCAGGTTTTGGAATCAATATGGTCATCTGAAACTACAGCTACAAACACCATGGTTTCAGAATCATCTGACTTCTTATGAGCAAGATTTGCTCCTTCATCGTCTTTGTCCTTTGTAGTCCATTTTCCTTTCTTGTACAAGCAATTCTTGGCCAAATGACCCACTTTTCACAGTTGTAATACTTTACACTTTTTTTGTCAAGCTTTTATTTTTGATTTGAAGCTCCTCATTCTCTCTTGGAGGATTCATAAAATTTCTCATTATTCTTTAACTTTTGAGCTTTAAGCCAAGGTCCATTCTTGCTATAACCTTTGTCAAAATTTTCTTTAATCTTGTTAAAACCACCATGTTTCATCTAGGTTTGAACTTGCGAGACCTGTATTGATTCGTTAATAACTTTTCTCTTAATTATTCTTAATTCATGAGCCCCAAGGAGCTAACCACACCTTCCAACTTCAATGTTTCCAGGTTACTCGCTTCTTGTATGGTCATGATGACATGATCAAAATGAGAAGTTAGAATTATCATTACCTTGTTAATGACCATCATATCAGACTTTATTTCACCACAACCCTTTATCAAATGAATAAGATTATGAACCTTGGACACATATCCTACAACATTCTCATCTTTACCCACCCCCAATGATTCGTATTTTCGTTTTAATGCTTGCAACTTGACACTTTTCACCTTATAATCACCTTCATAGTATTTGACAAGAATATTTCATGCTTCTTTTTCCGATTCACCATGAGAGATTCAATCTAAATTTTCACCGTCAACTACGGATTATATGCAAAATGAAGCCTTACAATCATTTTTATTTGCATCTTTATGAGTCATCTTCTGAGCTTCAGTCGCTTGTGCTGCAAGCTCTGGTACTCCATTGAGGACGACTTTAAAAGTTTCTTGAAATACAAACAAGAACTTCATTTGTTTTTGCCACCGGCTCCAATTTTTGCCATCAAGAATTGGAAGAGAGTTAGGAATTCTATTGCTACCATTCATTGTTGCAAAAAATGTGAATAACAATCCATGGAAACACGACCACTTATGCACAAAACCAAAGAGCTATGGATACCAATTTGTTAGTGCAAGTGCAACTGAACTTGGATTGAGAGGGAAATGATAATTGAGATTGATATTTATAGAGAATTGAGTATAACAGTTATTGATTATAGTTAAAGATAAGTAACAACTAATGTACTTTTATACAAAAAGCTAGTTACTTGTGTAATAGCTAACTGGATAATGACAAACTAACTAACACTAACTTATATTACACATGATTGGATTATATCACAACAAAGTTCAAGTTGTGGAAAGAAGAAGTAGATGATCTATCAAGAAGAAAAATAAAATATTTGCGGTCAGATAATGGGACAAAGTACATTGATTCTAACTTTCAGAAAATGTGTGCACAACACAATATCTATAGACATTTTTTAGTACGAAAGACACCACAACAAAATTGTGTGGTGGAAAGAATGAACATGCCTCTAAGTGAAAGGGAAAAATGTCTCTGGTTGAATGTTGGACTCTCAAAAGGTTTTTGGGAAGAGGGTATTAACCTGACTCTCCATTTCATCACAAAGTCACCACAAGTTTCTTGGATGAGAAAGGTACAAAAATGTTATGAGCATGTAAGTAAATGGTGTTTGTGGTTTATGAACTGCACTGAAACAAATCATATTAATGATTCAATTCAATTTTTAATAACCACTTTAATAAAATACAGTTAACTGCTAAAGCAATTTCAATTAAGCTTAAAACCAGTTTGTATTTATAAACTGATTTATAATCAATTTGCATTTATAAATCATTTTTATATTTTGAACATATTTTTTTAAGATTTTATTTTTATTTTCATAAATAAAAAATAAATCATTTTTTAATTTATAGGAATAATGAGTATGGTTCAGAAATATTCTTGTAATATTATCTCAATTCTACACTAAAACTCTAATTTATTTAAATAGTAATATGGAACTACAAATACTTTGTAAATGGAGATGTTGAACTGCTCCTTTTTGTTACATTTGCTATTGTTTTTCATTTTCCTAACCGATGTAGTTGCTGATACTAAAATTAAAGTCTTTAAAATTGTTTTGAAATTGAAAGATTTAATTACACCAAGAGATTTAATGTGTAGGGGACAAAGAACAATAAAAACTAAAATAAATAAATACATGTCAATCAAATAAGCTATTTTGGCACAAACCTTACCCCAAAAACTCCATGACAACTCAACGGTCAAATATATTTTTATTCCTTGTCTTCTTGCAAAACTTATTAAAGTGCTCTAAAACAACCTTCAAGCATCCATCATGCCTTAACCTTAAATCACATAGCTTATTCTCTTCATGAAAGTCTTCACTAGATGATGATGACGACGAATGAACAACAACATTGAAACCTTCTTAAACATATAAGTCACATTTTTTATACATTTAAGTTATGATTATTTCACCATTCAAAATATTTAACGCCCCATGTTAAATTCTAGTGAAATAATCTAAATCACCAACATATTTATGGATAACAAATTTCGCCTGAACTCTGGAACATACCCCACGATGTGAAGAAAAAAACTCACAATCAATAAATATTTTAAGTTTGATAGTACCAATACCATGAACCTTGCAAGCCTTATTGTCACCAAGAAAAATTATTCCACTTTGCTACAACTTCAAAGTCTGAAAGTATTCTTTTCTTGAACACATGTGATAAGAGCAACCTGGGTCCATAACACAAATCTCTCTAGTCTCCAAACTATACACCACTAGTATATCAACACTCTCATAAATATCCTTCTCTAAGACAACTACAATCTAAACATAATCATCATTGTCCATCTTCCCTAGACAATCTCTCATAAAATGACTGGTATTTCTTTTTTTTGAAAAATAAGACATTTTAACCTTTACTTATCAAACCTCTTTGATTTGGACATCCCTCTATACCCACTTTCTCCCCGAGAAAATCAAGCCTTAACCACTATCATCAATCCTCAAATATTTCACTTTTGAGAATTATTTGGATCTCACAGTCGTATGGACTTCATGCAAAGTAATAGTACCTTATTTATCATAAATAAGGGTATCCTTAAAATGCTTACGAGATATGGTAATGAGCTCAACAAGAGTACCATGCATTCATCATTAATATTCCCCTTAATATTATTCAAATCATCAATGATCTTGTGAAAATTTGTCAACTCCTTTACTATGAATTTATTCTCTACCATTCAGAATGAGTAAAGTCGTTGTTTGAGACACAATCTATAAGTCAAAGACTTGGTCATATACAATAATTCAATTTTTCCCCATATCAAAGTCTCAGTCTTCTCCCTGATGACTTTCCTTAGAACTTTATCTCTGAAACTCAAGATAATGGCCCTTCCAGTCTTATTCATCATCTATGTCTTTTCTTCTTGTGTTAGGCATGCATGTATCAATGACTCACCCTTTAATGCTTAAATACACTTTTCTTGAGTTATGATTGCTTGCATCTTCACTTTCCACAATCCAAAGTCGGTATCTCCAGAAAACTTCTCAATCCTCCATTTAGAATCAATGATGCTCACTTGTAAACAAAATGCCCTTTGCCCCATGGTGGGTGTCACTTATTGTGAAATTGAAAGGTTCTATCACACCAAAAAAATTATTATGCAGTGACAAAGAACAATGACAATCAAAATAAATGATATTCAACAAAAATATTTCTCTATGTATTATGACAACACTTAATTTAACTTGGCAAAAGAAGATAAAAAAGACAAGAAACACAATTACTTATTTATTCATTTTAATAAAAAAATCTAATTTAGGAGAGAAATCACCTTTGTGAGTTTGCTATACTTTAAAAAATTGTTACAAAATATTAAAAATGAGTTATAAGAAAATTGTTACCTAAGTTCCCAAGAACAAATCTTATTTTTCATCCACAAGTATTTCTCTATCTCTTCAACTATATATATATATATATATATATATATATATATATATATATATATATATATATATATATATATATATATATATATATATATATATATATATATATATATATATATATATATATATATATATATATATATATATATATATATGAATCACACAAGCCAAAGATCAATGACGGAGTCAAAATATTTTGAATAATGGAGTCAATATATATTTTTTCTTTTGAGGATTAGGAGTCGATGATTGCTCTACTGATTTTGTTTGAAAAAAAATCAATTACATATTACTAAAAAAATAAAATAAAAAACAACACACTAAAAATCATATTCGAAGAGAATTCATATTAATTACATAAAATTGAAACAAACACTACAAACAAAATTGTAACAATAAATTTTCTACCATTAACATAGTCTCAAGCTATTTAAGGTAAAAATACATTTTCAATCTTATTACAATAATAAAAATAAGTAATAAATATATAAAAATTGAAATTTAAAAATTTATCTTTTAAAAGATCAATAACAAATAAAAGATTAAAATCAGAGATACACTTTAACAAGAGAAAGAAAAATACACATGTGATTTGTCTCTGCTTTAAATGTGTCTTAATATGAATAAAAAAACAAAGAAATGGATTATTTTCTATTTTATTAGTAATTAGTTTATTACATTGAAGTGAATATTTTTCAAAAGAAGTAAATAAATAAAGATAAAAAAAATAATAGTTAAATTTTAAATGTAATGGGATGAAGGTGTGGGAAACTATATCAGTTACTATTCTTTTTATTAAATTAAATGTAGATTAATATAGAACTTTTAATTTATATTATATTTAACATAAAATTATATAGTATATAATACTAATAATTAAAAATATGTTTAGAAAAATTTCTCAATTCTCCTTAGATACTCTTAAAAAAATTCAAATTCTAAAAATACACTTTTAAGAATTCACCATTGTATTTTATAGATTACCATTATAATTTTCAAATCATTAACTTTGTCTTCAATTCTAAAGTTATAAAGGTTCTGAAGATAAAAATAATAGAGATACATATTTATAGTTGATGAAACCCAATTGATGAATATTTTACCCTATACCCCCACACTTATCCCCTCACCCTAACAATTTTTGAAATATTCCAAATTTACCCCGGTTAATTTTACTTTATTTTTTTACTTTTATTATTCATTCAAGTCAATCAAAAGCAACCGTTGAGAACCCCTACCACGAGAATCGAATAACATTGAGTGACAAAATTTGGTATGTATTTTCATCAAACCGGAAAACTTGAAGCAAAGATTTCTGGTTTTTATATTCACAAAACCTGATAACTTGTTTAATAGTTATCTGGTTCGTAATATTCAACCAGATAACTTTAACAAGTATTTTCCGTTTTTTTTCATTAACCGGATAACTTCTTCGTAAGTGTTTCGGGTTTATAGTTTTTTAAACCGGATATCTTATCTTGAAGTATTCTGGAAGTCATTTTTTTATTTTATTAATTTTTGTTACATTTATATTTAGCAGGTATGAATATGCCTTTGATGATATGCGGTAAAAACCAGACATATGTAGATACCACTGAGATATTCTCAACTGCAAATAAATTTGATACACGAGAAGAGGCGACTAGATGAATTATTGAGGCTGAAATCAGGAATATAGTGATTGTTATAATAACTCGTCCGGACACTAAAATTGGCAAGAGAGGAAGAAGTGACAAAGTTATATTTGGTTGTGATAGAGGCGGAAAATACAAAGAAGGAGATAGCGAAACACAAAGTGCTACAAAAAATATGGTTTTCCATTCAAAATTAAGTCAACACCATCAAAAGATGGTTCTGGTTGGAAGATTAACGTAAAATGTGGACTTCACAACCATGGTTTATCGGATAGATTTGAAGGTCATTCGTTTGTAGGTTGACTTAATGTTGATGATCAACAACATATTGTTGATTTGAGAAAACGTCATGTTCCACCAAGACACATATTGTTGTCATTGCAAGAACGAGATCTGGAGAATGTGACTCGGATTACCCAAATATATAAACATAAGAGTAAGATGCAGAAATACATGAGGGGTCCTATAACAGAAATACAACATTTGTTTAAGTTGATAGAGGATTCAAATTATGTTTATTGGAGTAGGAAAAAAGACGAGTAAGAAGTTGTGAGAGATATCTTTTGGTCCTACCCAGAATCAGTGAAGTTGTTGAATATGTTTTCTAGCGTGTTGGTTATGGACAGTACGTACAAGACAAATAAGTACAAACACCCTTTGTTTGAAGTAGTTGGTATGACATCAACTAAGTTAACATTTGTTGTTGCATTTGCCTATATGGAATCTGAGCAAACAAAGAATTTTTATTGGATATTGGATAAGTTGAAATAGTTGTTTACTAAGCAAGGGTTATAGCCACAAGTGATTCTAACTGATAGAGACCTTGCTTTGATGAAAGTAATTGAAACAGTATTTCCAAGGATAATTAATTTTCTTTTTCGATTTCATATCGACAAAAATGTGAAAGCAAAGTACAAGGAGTGTGTTGTGAATGATATGCGAGAGCTGATAGAGAAACTATTGTATGAATTTATAAAGGCTAATGATAAGGTGGAGTACCATCAACAGTTGCAAAAGTTTGAGCACGCATGTATGGATTTTAGACCATTTTTTGATTATGTGAAAGACACATGGTTGACTCCTCACAGACATAGATTTGTTGGAGCTTGGATCAACCAAGTGTTGCATTTGGGCAACATCATGACTAATAGGTAATGTGTTTAAAATTAGCCATAGTTTGTTTATCTTAATATTAAGTATACTGATTTAAGTTTTTTTTAGGGTTGAGTCTGTGTATTGGAAACTAAAGCAGATGTTAGAGAATAATTTAGGTGATATGTGCAAATGTTGGGAGAGTTTTTATAAAGTTTAGCACGCGTATAATAGTCCATTTTTTTGGAATTTGCATGGTTCGGTATCAAGAGCAGATTTGTGACACATTGTTGAAGAGTGGTTGAGGGTTGACATGATGGGTACAAACACCCAAATGTGTGGGTGTACTCATAGAAAAGTATACAAGTTACCCTGTGCTTGTGAGTTAGGTAAATACACATTGAATGGTGAACCAATACCAATTGATGCTATTTATATCCATTGAAGGAGGTTAATAATGGAAGGTGAACAAGAGGTAGATACAAAGGATGACTCATAGGTGGACATGACCAATGCAATTTATGCACTTTGGAAAAGGTTCAGGTCACTAGATGTTGCAGAAAAAAGAGCACTAAAAAATAAGGATGTGTGAAATTGATGTTATTCATGTTATATTTTGAATTATATTGCATCAGTCATGAAATAGTAAAGAAGTATCAAAATATATAAGTCTAAAAAACTAATACATAACTCTGAATAGTGCATAAGTCTCTTAATTCATTAGTATTAGTTATTGGTCTGTACTAAGGTATCGGTCCACTCTGAGCTACACATAGTGCTGGAAAAACCTCAACAAATCATCGCCATCCTCTTCCGCCTCGTGACGATGTAAATAACGAAGCAACTCATGTGAAATGAATGATAGCCTCAAATCTGACGGTCCTTCTTCATAGACAGGAACAGAGATTTGTCTTACCTCCCCCCCGAGGTGGTGGTACCAAACGAGGATGTAACACCCTGTAGTACCAAATTCAAGTAATAAGACGCCGTATCATATGGTGTGGATGCCACATCACGTAGAGTGTGACAAGTGCAGATTCCCCCCAACAATATCTACCACATCCAGATAAGTCCCTAAATAGTGATAAATAATTTGCCTCTATAAGAGTACAAGTCTTATGGACAAAAATGGTGCATCCTACCAACAACAACATATAGGCTTTAGCTGCACAGTCAAATCTACTATCAGCTTGCTGACGCGTAAAAATCACATTCAGCCAATCCAGCCTATAATATGCACCTCTACAACTACGAACCTCTTCAGCTGCTTCCTCCAACAAAACACCCAACAAATCAATAGGCATGGTAATGAGATCAGAATCGGTGAAACCATGTGTAAGGTTACAAAAGTATCCCATACATGGTATATGAAGAAGACAAGAAACATCGTCCAATGTAATGGTCATCTCGCCAAACGACATATGAAATGACGATGTTTCTAGATGCCATCTCTCCATAAAAGTTGATACTAAATTATGATATATCCTCGATAAATGGGTTCTCTGTAGGGAGGATGGACCGAAATCAGATAACCATCTCTCTATCACCGATGGGAGACAGTGTGGAACCCATCTGATCAATTTGCTACCATGTGTAGCAATCTTCAATTTTTTCTTAGGAACTCTCTCCTAAACAAATTCATAATATATTATAAAATATAAATAATTAACATTATATTTGACTCAACATAAAATGACAGAGATTAACTTACTTCGCCAAACCACAAATGGCGAGCAATGTGGTCCTGGTACCTCACTAGAAAAGACATAACAGACGGTCATTCGGGGAACGCTGGATGCAACGGACAAGGCTCAAGTGCACCTATCTGATCTTCCTCTCGATTCGTCAACTTCTATCCATCACCATATCGTTGATAATTGTTCTCGTCTTGGTCTCTAATTCGAGCCACTGAAAAAAAATAAAAGTCAAAAACATGAATCGGAAAATTGAGAGCCAAGTTCTCCGAAATACTTTTCAAATCGGATAACTTCATGGCTAGTTATCCGATGTTAAAAATTTATGAACCGGAATACTTGCGCCTAAGTTATCCGATGTGTTTTTTTCTCAAAAAACAAACTAGAAATGGAAACCGATGAACCGAATGTCTTTATGCGGGGTTCTCTGGTGTAGAAATGGAAACGACAATTTTTTCTCGCTCTCTCTGAAATGAAATGAGGAAAAAGTGAAAATTTTGAAAATATAGGTATTTGTTCAGGGGTATTTTGGTCCAACTTTTTAATTTGTTGGGTAGAGGGATAAATGTAGGGGTATGAGGTAAAATTTTCCCAACTGATCCATAACAATATCAAAACATACCCATTAACGAATAAATACGCAAACTGAAACAACCAGGTCTGATACACAAAAAACTGTTTGGGTCGTATCTGATACCCAATAGATTTGAATCTCTTGCCATAATCAATCTGACCGCTACTAACCAGTCGGCTGCCCCCATTCGTCAATTTTCAAACTAGTTTTTTTGTTTATGCAATTTCAAAACATATTTTATTTCTTTGTATCCTTTTAAAATTTTAAGACATATATTTTTTTTGAAATTTTTACTCAAATATTCCATTTTAAAAAAAAAAAAATCCCAAAATAACCTAGTTTTCAAAAAAATCCCAAACTACCACAATTTCAAAAAATCGTAAGGCATAAGCGGCAGACCAATTGGCTACATCACATGGTGATGTCAATCCAATTGGCGCCCATGTGTTATTTAGTAGAGGAGGCACCAATTGGTCTGGCGCCTCAGTGTAATGTGAAATTTTTTGGTTATAAATAGACGTGTTGTGTGATTCATTTTTCTACATCTCATTTCGTCATATTGCAAACATGTTTGGTGTTCGTCGTCGCTATGGAAAAGTGATTTATTCAAGAGACAAGCCTCCGATGTTGATGCTCTTCTGGAACATCTGTAGTTTCGATCAACTGAAGAGGGAGTTGGTTCGTTGGTTAGATGGAAAAATACCAGAAAGGGAAAAAATTAGAAGTATTGAGAGACTCGATAATATATTTGGTTGGTGTGAGTCAAAACTGATAAGGATACTGGGGAAATGATGTTTGGACGAGATGACATCAGTTTGATTGTTGTAATCAGTTAGAAATATGCTATTTTAAGTTTGCTTATGTTATGGTGATGTTTGTTGTTAACCTTGTTGTAACAAAAAGATAATGATATATAAAAATCCAAGGTTACAAAAGAGATACTAAATTATGATGCAGATGTTACTCCTAGATTGGGACATTTGTGTCCTGGTTGACAATATATACTACATAATCTTATTATTTTATCAGTCATATCCATTTCTGTTCTAATACGTGTGCTGTTTGGCCGTCCTTTTTTCTTTCTTCGCATCTCATCGTTGTGCCAAACTATGTCACCTTCATATGGAGGCCAATATTCCTCCATTGGTAACACTGAAAATCTTTTGTTATACATATTCATGACGGTAATGACCTTGTAAACATCAGATAGATGGTTGTAAGCATTCTGGCGAGTATGTGCACATGCCGCAATGACATGGGAGCAAGGAATACGTAAGGCTTGGAACTTTCCACAATCGCACCAACTTCTGTTTAGTTTGACAGCATATGATAAATTTAACCTCCCCTCATTGTGGTCCATTGTTTCTTGTACACTGAAATTTTTCCTATGACGGTCAAAGACTATAACCGCGTGTGTGCTAGCTTTGATACTTTCCTCTTTTATCACTTTCATACAACATTCGCTGAATATTTGACCCGACATTAACATTGCACTCCATATTTCACCTCTGGTTGCGTAGGTAGAAGCCAACCTAAAATAGATTGTTCTGACCAAAGCGGTTATTGATAGATTTCTAATGCTTTTGAATACGCCGTTCATGCATTCCACAAGGTTTGTTGTTATGTGGCCCCATCGACAACCTCTATCAAATACCCTTATCCACTGCTCTACCGGTATGTTATCCATCCATCTTCTTGCATCTGCATTAGGCAATCTAATTTTATCACGGTAATATTGAAATGACGACTGAGTTAGAGCATACCATGCATTCACCACTTTTTTGCGAAGGTTCTTATCTTTGATTGCACGCATGAAGTTTTGTGCGATATGTCTAATGCAATAGATATGGTTAGAAAGAGGATCATGTCATCCGTTATCATGGTTATTATAAGCAATCTCAATGGAAGCATGTCTATCTGAAATCAAACAGAGACTGCCTTGTGGAGCGACATGTGTTCTGAGATGTCGAAGGAAGAAACCCCAACCACCAGCGGTTTCACCTTCAAACAAAGAAAAGGCAATGGTAAATACATTATTGTTGTCGTCTTATGCAACAACCATAAGCAAAGTACCCTTGTATTTTCCGTATAACCATGTTACATCAATTTGAATAATAGGTTTGCAGAATGTAAAACCTTTAATGCACGGTTCAAACGCCAAAAAGAGGTGGTGAAATATTATATTTCCAGCAACACAGGTTCTGTCTGGCGTAAATGTTGGCAATGTCTCCATAATTGCAACAATTCTTGGTACGTGTGTTTTTAGGGCCCATAAAAACTGTGGCGATTCTTTGTATGAATCCTACCAGTTGCCGAATACCTGTTCAACATCCTTTGTCCTTGCAATCCATGCTTTCTTGTAAGATGGAGTATAATTATATCTTGTGACAATATGGGATATTTATTATACTCACCTTCACTGATGGGTCTTTGTTAACAAGCGGTAAAATGTCTTGACATATTAATGTGGCACTTAACTTACGGTGATCTTGTTCAACATTAGTTATAATGCAACTGTGAGGTGGGTCTATAGAAGCTATCTCCCAAGATTCACTTCTATTTTTGTGAGAGAAACCAACCGAAACTTGCAAAGGATGTTACGACATTTGATGACATACCTTCTTAAATCAGTGCGCTTCACGGTGAAATCAGTAGAGTTATTCATGTGAAATTTTTTGATAGCTCACACACATTCTTCTTTAGTGCAGAACATGTCTCCCATTTTTAACTCACCCTCTGATCGTGGATATGGGTTATAAAAAACATTATTAGATGTTTCATCGTCATGCAGATCCATGTTTGACATATGTTAAGGCGAATTATATACATGACTTGGAGGTAATGATGATGGATCATCGTCATCTTCAATGTTGTTATTCAACATATGATCGACCTGTGTCTCGGTCTCTTCTTCTTCTTCATCAACGGCGTTGACTTCTGCTTCTGCTTCTGGATTGACTTCATCTGAGTTTTCTGAATCAAATTCATCAGATTCAAATTGATTAGTTATCTGAGATTGTTGAGATGGTATATCGTGACTAACAAACATATATTCAACATCATCATCGTCCCGTACCTTTAGCAGGAAAAAATTGCATTGACTGTTCTCGAAAAAAATTGGATTATGATACATGCTTTGTGACACAAGACCAGATCATATGCATGATTCAATTCATTTTTTCAAATGCAAGAAATTTGAATTTCTCTTGATCGTAAGTCAGATAGTATCGGTGTTTCGAAACTAAAACCCATATAGATCAGACTCATATGTCTCACCGTTGCAGTGAGCATTGATAGTATATTTTGGTGCAGATGACATTGTAATATTTCTTGTGCATATGAAAAGTAATATATTTTTTTGGTGCAGATGAATTTGTGTTGATTGTTGGATGTAAATAGTAAGACACTTAAATAGGTAAGTGATGTGTCAAGCATGCAAGTCCTAGTGCCATTCCAATTGGCGCTAACATGTATTCCTTGTACATGGACGCCAGTCCAATTGACGCTACCATATCTTCCTTGAAGATCTCGTAACTAAGCATGCATAGCCATGCAGGCGCCAGGATAGATGAAGACCATGCATGCATGCAAGCCTAGGAGGCACCACTTTGATTGTCACTAGCATGTGACATTTGCATGTGTAAGCCAAACCATTTGGCGCTAGCATGCAAGCACTACTATCCATGCATTCAAACTTTTGCATGTTTTTGCATGTCACTCATTATAAATAGCCATACAACTCTCACATTTTTTCCTCACTAACAATCACTTCTTCCTCTATAATAACAATTGTTTCAAATATTTACTCCGACAAGATGTCTCTCCTCACTATGGGTGAATCGCACAGAGGCACAGTTGCAAACATAACAACTTATGTAAGCGTTTAATTCTTGTATTATTTTTCTAGAATAATTTTTAATAACGATACTTAATTTGTTGTTTATCTTTTATAAAGTAACGTATTTTGTTGTTTCTTTTTTAGGATGTTTCTAGGTTTCGAACTCGGGTCCACGAATTTTTACACATGGACCCGATGATTCAACCGTATGTCGAACTCACCGGTTTTGAAAATATAAGCAAAATAAGGTCTTGGTCGGTGGATAATAAATTTATTCTTGCGTTATATGAAAGATGGCGTCCCGAGACACACACATTCTGGTTTCCAACCGATGAATGTACCGTGACGCTAGAAGACGTCTACATGTTATTAGGACTGCCTATCGAAGGTTAGGCGGTAAATGGTAAAACCAACTATGTGAATTCAATTTGCATGGACCTCTTGGATGCTGATTTGTTAGATGATAACTCGAGAGGTCAAGGTATACTCCTTTCATGCCTTAAGGCATATTATAACAACTTACAGTTAGATGAGAATTCTACCGAAGAGGCTCGAATAATAAAAACTAGGTGTTACATTATCTTTTTAATTGATTTATTTTTATTTCCCGAAGGTAGTGTTCTAGTATGCATGTTATGTATTTACCTTTACTAAGAGACATGTAGATAGAATAGGAAGTTACAGTTGGGGGTCCGCTTGTTTGACTTATCTTTATAACTCTTTGTGTAAAAATGCATACAAAGACACATCTACATTCTTTGGATGTGCTTTTTTGCTCCAAGCATGGGGTTGGTCCAGACTACCGTCCCTAGCGCCCGTCAACAAGAACCCATTCACATTCCTGTATGCACAAAAGTAAGTTCTTAAAAATGGACTATATTTACTTACTTTACCGATTATTATCTCTAAATAATATTTTTACTTTTATGGTGCAAATGGTCGACACGTGGTATGAGTTATAACAGATGTCCTAGACATTGTATTATCTAGTATCGCAATCTCTTGGATCACCTTCGACCAACAGATGTATGGCCATTAACCTAATTATTTCATAATAATTTGTTAATTTCTTCTGCCAAATTTATAATCTAATATATGTTCACATTTCAGTTTATTTGGCGTCCATATCTAAATTTGGATCATGACCATGAAATCAACGAACAAGACACAGCCGTTTGGACTGCATGCACATCGATCATAAGATTCACCACTGTGGAGATGCACAATAGTGATCGTGTTAGATTGCAGTTCAGTATGCTTCAACACATCCCAGATCCCCCGACAAACCTAGGAGAATGGCATCTACACAAAGTTAACGACCAATGAAACTTTAACCCATGACAAAGCTTCGCTAGATCTGAGTGTCGCAAATGGAAGCACCGCCAGGACCATGTCTTAATAGACGTTGTGATGCCAACTGAAGAAAAACCAAGTCGTAATTATATGGCTTGGTACAGATCGGTTGGATTTGAGTTCATCGCCGAGGATATGTACCTATATGGTCCGCGCTAGGAAACTTGCACACTAGAAGGCTCAACATCTAACCCTCAACATCATTGTCAGACCGACTACTCACAACCCTCTATCCATCAAAATTCCCGATCCATAAACACACAAACCTACAACCCTAACATATCAAACACTCAACCATAATACCAAGAGCATACCCCATACCACCACCAACAACTAGATTATCATCAAGATATCCAACATCGTTATGCACCCAACACATCACCCTATTATAGCCGTCTTAGTCAAAACACTCAAGGATCATTTAACATCAATCGCCCCTCCTCCTACTATAGCCAAGAAGCCCAAACATCTCAAAACCAAAACCTTCAACAACCATATGTCTACCAAACACCACAACAATCATTTCAACCTTTTCTCGACGCACCATTCACACCAATGTCTCCCTTAAATCGTCTCGGTCGCCCTCCAACAACTCAAACACAACTCAACTACTCTGGCATGGGTCATGAACTCAGCTATGGCGGCACCCCTTCGATGCTTACATAAGATTACGCTGATTTGTCTGACTATCTCAGGCAATCTCTTGTAGTTGGTGGTGATGTTCATGAGTCCTCAGATACTCAAACACCTGGGGTGAATCATCAATGTCGGTTAGGACCACGGGTTCGGGTAACTAGGGTATGTGGGACCGGAGGTCGGTTAGGTGATCCCAGTCATCGACATTAGTTTTTTTTATGCAAATGGGTATTAATATTAATATGAATTGATCTGATTTCGATTTTATCTATCATGTACAATATTTTTCAAAAAAAATTACGAAACACACACAGGTGCTAGATCAATTGACGTTTCATTTAAAACTTAACACATAGGCGTCAATTGGATTGACAATACAAGGTGGACTGACCAATCCAATTGGCGCATCCTCTCTAAATTTAAGAGGAGACGCCAATTTATCTGGCACCTCTTCTTCAAAGTGGAGTAGTTTGGAAAAAAATTAAAAACTGTGTTATTTTTAGAATTTTTTTAAAAGTATTCCGGTATTCAAATTGAAGTTGTAACAATTATCCATTTTAATTTGTAGAGTTCCCATAATGAAAAAGTAACTTTGACCTTCATGTACTGATGATATAGTGTACTATATATCCAAACTTTTTAGAATATAAACGGAAGCATACCCAAGACCTATCTTAAAGTACTCAATAATGTCTAAAACAAAATTTGAAATAGTTTTAGAAACAATTTTTTTAAGGAAAGGTGGACCACGTCCATTAATTTTGAATGGAATGAGCCAGCAAAGTATAGAAGCCACTGTCTTCACAGCTCACACTCTACATTATCTCTGTTTTTCCTCTTGTCTTTAAATTCATGCAAGTTAAATTCCAAAGCATAGTTAATAAAAAATTACTTAAAAAATGTGTACTAAATAAACCAAACTTGACCTCTCTAAACTCTGAGCTATTAATATCAAGAAACCAAAGTACGAAACAATATTAATGTGAGATTTAAATCTGATATAGAAGCAAGTTGCAAAGATTGCATTGTATAGTATAGTTGGGTAAATTCATTAATATTGGAGTTGCAAAACTCGTGATGTGAATAATATTTGGAGGTTAACCTTTGCGTGTTGGCACTGTACTTGTACTATTGTACCCATTCTCATATTAAATATCAAAAACATATTTAATTATTTTCATATTTGTAGGCTCCATCCTTTTATTTTGTCAACCATCCCTTTGCTCAAACTAGATATCTTAAGGACACTCTTATCCCTTACTTTCTATATACCACTAGAATTTCATCACATCTCACCCTTATTGTCCCTTCACAAGGATCACATACAAAAATTCAAAATACCTATACTATTTTCAATTTGCCTAAAAAAACATTTTAAAATCTCAACCTTTCAAGTTTGAATAGCTATTAACTATAATGACTATTTATTGCATCAAAATTTTCATCTCAATCAAACTTGTCTTAAATTATTTAGGATTTAGAATCTATCAAATACTTTATTTAGTTACGGTTTAACTGTTGCAGAATCTATCAAATATTTTAGTAACAGTTTAATCGTTAATGTACATCTTCATCGTCGACTTTAAAAAAAATTTTTTTTGTGCAAACTATAAAAAAAATGATGTAATTTAAGTCTATAAATAAAATAAATTTTCCAACAAATTTAAAAATCAACCATAATTCAATTATACAAGATTTTTAAGTCTCTCTAATCATATTGCAATGACCATTTAAACAATCACATTTTATTCTTAATTTTCAGCAACCTCAATTTAAAAACTCCGCAACTGCAATTTAAAACATCCCTTACTCGGGAGAGGCAAACACATAATTTTTAAAGCTAGTATACGCTCCATCAATTACGAGATTGTGACCCGAGATAAACTTAGAATCATCTGATGCTAAGTACAATGCAGCCCTAGCAACATCAATGGTCTCACATTTGGCACCTTTGAGAACACTAAGGCCACTTACCATTTCCCCTATTTCTTCTTGGGTGAAACCATGAAGAAATTTTCCAACTTGAGTCACTGACATTGGTGTAGGAATTGCAGTTGGTGAGATGCAATTGACTCTAATCCCATCTTTACATAGCTCACTAGCCACAGATTTCACAACCCCAGGTATTGTAGACTTTGAAATTGTGTATGAATGAGGTCCAAGCCCACCAAAAAGCCCACTTATGCTTGATGTACAAATAATTGATCCATAGCCCTTTGGTAACATCACGCGGGCCGCGTGTTTTATACCTGTAATAACGAATTTATTGTAGTTACATCTAAATCACACAAAAAATTATAATTTTATCGAAACGAAAAAACATATTTAACTCTAAAAAAAAATACCGGCGATGACTCCGGTTACATTGATTCTCATGACTTTTTCAAATTCATCAAGGTCCAATTCTGTTATGCTTGGTGGGAATATTGGGCCTGTAATGCCAGCATTGTTGTACATGATGTCTAGTTTACCATACTTTGTTATGGCAACATTTACAACTTCTTCTATTTGGGCTTCAACAGTGACATCACACTCCACATATTGTGCTGATGGGCCTAACTCTTTTGCAACTTGTGGCCCAAGTTGAGTGTCGTTGTCCGCAATGATAACTTGGGCCCCATTTTGGATAAATTCATGGGCTGTGGCCTTTCCAAGCCCACTTGCTGATCCTGTTATGATTGCCACTTTTCCTTCCAACTTACTTTTTAGAACCAAAATGAATAAAATTGAATTAATTAATGAGAATCATCAGGGGTGTGTGGAAGGAAATATGGAGGGGGGGGTGAAAAAAGTAATTTTGCTTGGTTTGAGATTTTGAGTGGAATAGTGGAGCACTATAGAGTATAAATGATGATGATTTATGATGGCTTCTTATCTAAGTGTAAATTATTTCAGCTTTATTTCAAATGTGTCTAAATCAAAAAGCATAATTTCTTTTTCACAAAGTTGGAGAATGATGTTGTGGACCAAAGATTCACCAACAACATTTTCTTGAGATTGTATATTCCTTAAATGACTTTGAAAAGTAAGAGAAAGAAAAAAAAACACATCTAAATGTTTTATTTTAAAGATTGACTAAGATAAAAAAAAATGGATTGTGAGACACAAAATTTATCATACACACATAATTTTACCATAAATCATATAAATGTCAACATAAAATGATTATGGGTCTCGAATGTGGCTGGGCCGGCCCAAAGTAAAACTTCTAAGGCAATTCTTTTAGAACTCTAAAAATATAAAAGTTTTATTTTCTAAAAGACTTTATATTTTATTATTTTTAAAATTGCATTTGATAATAACTTGTTTAAAATTAATATTTTTTTAGAACGTTGATTGAATTGATGAACTTATTTTTTAGATGCAATCAACTAGCATTATTATTAAGAGATTAATTACTATACACTGTCAGTGTAAAAAGTTTTACACCGTCGGTTCATCACCATCACCCGTTTGTATTACTTTATAGATTTTTAAAATAAAAGTCAAACTTCTTTTAATATCCAACGTCTATAATTAAGTGATGGTGTAAAACCCTTTTACACTGACAGTGTATTTCAATTAATCTCTATTATTAATTAAAAAATAAATAGAATCAATTAAATTAATTTAATAAGTATAATCAAAATGATGGGAAAATAAAAGACAAGATACACAATCAAATTTAAGTCGGGTGATTGAAATGGAGGAGGACATCAGAGATTTTCTGTGATACAAAAGTATAATTTAAGTTGAAGAATATTTTATTGGACAACAATTAGAGTTGTGATGTTGAATGAGATAAAATATTCAATGATTAACACGAGAGTAAAATAAGTATAGAAGAGATAAATATGTTGTATTAAATGTCTGATAACATTAGACAAAATAAAATAAAAATAAAAATATTAAAAAGAAGGTTAGAATAATAATTATTCTAAAAAAAGATGATGAAAAATAGACTTATTCAATTTGAATATATAGAACGAAGATATATATATTCTGATATAAGGAAAATAAATAAATAAAAGATATAGGAAAATCTATAAAAAGAATAAAAAATCTCAAAATTAACGAAATGAATAAAAATATGATATTGGATAAAATATTATAACGAAAATTAGTTACGCAGTCAATCCTAAATTAAAATTTAGCAATTTAACTATTGCATATTACAAAAGTTAAACTAATAATAATTTTATATATCTCATCGATTTTTCAGCAAAACTTAATTATCTCATATATCTAATTCTAGTGTTTGGGCTCTTAACCCGTTATCTTAGATTAAATAACAATGCATTTAGATTGAATATTCCTTATACTTCATTTTAATACAATATCTTGTTTAAACCAAATATTATCCAAACATAAAAAGTATATGTGATTTGAAAAACAAAAAAGAGCTTAGTGATTTTAGTTTTCATATATATATTTTGCTTATTATAAAAATTAGTTTAGAAGTGTATGAGAAGAGAATCATTGAAGACGAATAATTAAAAAATAAAAGTGGAGAGTGTAATAGTGATAGCTGTTTGTGTTTGCTAGATGCGTGACACAAGAACATGTATATTGGAAGCAGCTTGCAGGATTTGCTCCATGTGTTTCTTCCCATTCTTTTTATTTGTCTCTCTTTACTCTTTTGCTTTCATATGTCAACCAAAATGAAATCTAAATTTTGTATCATATTATATTAACTTAAATGAGACAGAAAGAGGCTCCTCTAAAGTGATATAAAATCATGAATAGTTAAAATGTAAGTGATGTTCACCTCATGTAAATTTAGACTAACATAATCTGTAATAAAAAAGTGAAACTCATTTATGAAGAATTCAGATAGAGATAGACTTAATGAGAGTTATTACCTTCTTCCACCAACCATTGAACTTGCATACAATCTGATACTACCATTGCTCATGTTGCTGAGTTTCAACTCCCTGTAGAAAATATCAAAACACAAGGCAATCTTCAAAACTACTTTGCAAATTAATCAAATGTATAAAATAGTCATTTTGAGGTTTGAATTTAGAAACTAAAAGAATGAATATGTTAATAAAACCTTGCTAGTGTTCTGAACATGATGATCAAGATCTGATTCTCAGGGAAACAACAAGAGTGTTGACCTTGGATGATGGATCTAGATACCTCCGCTGATTTTGAAAGGAAACAAAAATGATCAATATTTAAGGAAGGAGTTTGACCCATATATATATATATATATATATATATATATATATATATATATATATATATATATATATATGATTTACGAATTTAACAATTAAGCACTTTTAACCTTAAAAAATTTAACATCACCAACTCACTTTCGTTCATATGTATAAGTTTAAATATATGGTTATTTATAAAATATTTTTTTTAATCATTAAGAAGTTTTAATTGATTGACAGTAATAAAAGATTTACACCATATACTAAAATAAATTTTATGTGTGACTTGAAAGAAATTAATTCTATTAAAAATAGTACTTTCGTTAAAAAAATTCAGACAGAATAAAAATAATATATATTATTTAAAGATGAATAAATTATAACTCATGTATATATTTAAAGACATTTCTTTTTATAAACAAAGATTGCATTAGAAGCAAATATAAGAGGTGTTCAACTCTTATACAATAAAGAGAGTAAATAACTCAATATTTTACATAACACAATTTATAGGAGACTCCAACCAAACATTCAAATCAACTACAACCGAATCTTTTGTCCCGATGGATCTATCCTTAAACCATTCTCAAGATAAAGAGGTTTATACTATTCTTTTATGCCCACCCTTAAAAAGGATCTCGTTCCCAGCTAATCATATATACCAAATAGTGTATCGCCAGCGTTTTCTTCAAGTCTTCAAGTCTCACTTATATAGCATAAGAAGAAGATCGTTGGAGGGCAAAATAGGGAAAGCTCATAGAACGGCTGCCCACTGTTGGATGGTGAAAGGAGTGATACTGTGTACTATCATTCTCCTACAAAATCAGTGACATGTGTGATATATAGTATTGTCCTTTGCCCATGATATCAAGTAGTGAAAAGGATATTTGATTTGTACTATCTATTATTTGATCACGTTCCCATTTGATCTTATCTTCAAGTTCATTGGCTTCAGATGAAAGTTGATGAAGCATGAAATGAAGAAACATAAAGTTGGATTCATAAACTTCAAAATCTTTGGTCAGAACCTTAACAATGTTAGTAGTTTGGCTTGAGATCTTCAGTATCTTCAGAATCTTAAGAGTCTTCAGAATCTACAGTCAGAACCTTGATAACTTCAATCCTCTGGCTTGAGATCTTCAGAGTCTTCATCTACGTAACATAACTTCAAAAGCTTGCCATTCTTCATGAGTTTGGTGATCAAAGTCACGTTCAGAAGCACGAGCTAAGAGAATGTTGCAGCAACAACATAGTGTTTCCTTAGAAGCTTCTCAGGAGTGAATCAGCAGAGAAGCAGAAAGATCGTTGCAACAGCAACATTGAACATCTTTCAAAACTTCTAATAGTTGGCACATAAGCGAATTTGGAACTCATTATTTAGAAACTGATGACGTTGCACGTCATATACTCAGAATCAGAACTGACTATTAAAGCTACACAATAACAAACCATTAGGATACCAAAATTGTTCTCACATAAATACCACATTGTTATCATCAAAACTCAAGGTATAGATGCAGAACCAAATCTTGTTCTAGCAATCTCCCCCTTTTTGATGATGACAAAACATATATTTTGATGAACAATTTTGTACAAGGTAATCACAGAAGAATACATCTTACATAAGCACAAAGTTCTCCCTGAGATGTATAATCCATAAAAAGATAAAATCAGAATGAAAAAACACTTTCCTGATTAGCCTTTTTGAAGTACCATAATAATTTTTCAAACAAAATCTGATTTATATTCAGAAGTTGATTGATGTTGTCCAAAGCACTGGTTTGTTAACATCAACATTCTGATTAGATTCACTTCAGAAGTTTGGTTGAGTTCTTTTTGAAGAAAATTTAGAGCTAGTTATCTTCAGTGAGAACTTGAAATATGGTTCTCTTGGAAATTCTCTTTCAGAGCTAGATTGTCTTTGAATATCATAACTGTTGAAAATAACTTTCAGAACCTAGTTGAGAAGAAGAACTTTCAAAATTAAGAATTCTTCTCAAGAACTTAATTGCCCAGTCTGATTACTATGGAGGAAACTCTTCCTCATAGGTAGATGTCAATGCCAAAGTTTTCTAAAAATGACTTTCAGAAGAACTTGATGCCAAGTACCCAATGTTCTAAGTTCAGAACATGGATATTAATTCCTTGAAGATTCTTAATCATCAGCATGAAGGTTTTACAGACTCATATAAAAGACCATTTCATTAGAAACTGGTAACTTGTATTATGATCTTGGAAACTTCATAAGAACTTCTGGTGTTTGAACATAACCATTCTAATTTTTTAACATAACCCTGCAAAACATTTAACAAACTATTCTTCGAAGTAGTTGTTAGCATAAAACATTAAACAATATTTGGGTTCTTAGTTAGGAATTTAGGTATATCAAAATAGTTACGAATTTTTTCCTTAGATATATTTCTCCCCCTTTGTCATCAATTAAACCAACATAGACAAAATGATAAAAGAAATAATGAGAAGAAAAAAATCATTGATAAAGCCAAAAGACAAAGAAGATACAAACAGAAGCAACAAACAAAAAGTTTAAGAAAATAAAGGGTTGAGGGTTCTGAGGAGGAGGCAGGGGGAGTCTAGATAGAATCAATTGAAACATCATGTCCTGTTTGTCCAGATGCTCTTTGACCAACGTATTGTCAACTTTGATTTCCTCAATAGTCTTCCGAAGCACATCAGGAATATCTCCAGATGAAGTTCCATTAGAAGGTTGAGAAACAGAAGCTTCAACTTGTTGAGTCTCATAAACAACTATTTGAGCAACAGCTTCTTCCATGACACAATCCTGATGTCCATAAACAACTTCATCTTCCTGAACAACTACCTCTTCCACCACTCCTTGAATAACTTCTTTGACCTCTGGAGCAGGAAGACATAACTGTGATTTGTGTAACTTCCAGATTTCCATTAAGGGAATAAACCCATAACGAAATTTTATTTCAGAAACTTTATACCCGAAATTCTTCAGCTTAGAGATCTTTGAATGTGGGTGAAGTTTGTAACTATGAAGGAGATGGTGTTAGTGGTATCTGTTGATGTTGTTATTATGACAGAGTTTCACAAACTTGAGAAGTTTTTGTAACAAGTTTTATACTGGGTGTTTTAGGAGGAGGTGGAAGTAAGATTGGTTCATATATTTTGGAAATAACTAGAATGGGTTGAGAAGTGGAAGGAGGTTGGATTGGTAAGATCCTTTTGGAAACTACATAATCATAAATAACATGAGTGCTAGCTTTGTGAAGCTTACCAGAAGCAGTGTTAGAAGCTCTTGAAGAATGATGGACAACTCAAGATGTATCCTTCTGAAGCATGGCTTTCTGGCGCTCACTGAGAGGCACCCCATCTTCATCTAGAAGAACAACAACTTTCTTCTTCTTCTTCTGAGGTCTTGAAGATCATTCTCCTCTAGAATCCTTCTTCCCCTTCCCATGAACATCTGGATGTGTTTCAAGTAGATTGAAAGGATTCACCAATGGATCAATTCCATCCTTCTGACATCTTTCCAGATAGTACTATAGAACCTCTAGAGGATCAATATGAGTGAAGATTGGGAAGTTATCCACTGGAGTCCTCATCCCACAGATATCATCCTTAGAAGGAATAAATTCTAGCCTTACAACCCTATAAATGAGACCCATGCTTTTCAGATTCTTCCCTCAAAAGATATTTCGAGCGTCCTTCACAATTTCATCAGATAACCCACTGACTAGAAGGTCATCTACCAGGCCATTCTCAACTAGAATGTCAGAAATGAGCCTTCCATTAGGGATGAACTTGCTTTTATTCTTCTTCGAAGAGCCACCAGTTCTGGATTCACTGATAGAATCCCTCATGAACTTGAACAAGATAAAAAGAAATGCCAACTTGATACCCTTCTCCAGAAATAATAGCATAAACTTATGACGTGTGGTGACATAGTCAGAACTGTTGGTGCTAGGCCTGTGATGAATACAACCCAGAATGATTTTGAACCATACTCTTAGGTTATTTGTCAAATCCTTAGCACTTGGACCTTTATCATCCTCAAGATTGGTTCCCTCTTTGAAGATGACATGAGCGATAACAGCTTCTCTCTTAGCATTGATCTTGGCACTGTGAATTCTTTTACCTTTTCCATTGTGAGAGATTAAGTTAACAATGGATTTCTCAGTTGTGACAATCTTCTTGTTCATAATATAAGAAGTTGTGGTTTCTTTTTCTGCAGTGGCATGCACCTAAAACTGCTTCACCAAAACTGGGTACACAGGGGCAGTTAGTCTCTCAAAGAAGTTCTTCCTTCCTTGAACTTCCAAGGTTTCAAAGAAGTCAAAATCGTTATCTTTCAAATTCTTGAAGTCTACAATTGTTTTGTAGAGAACCATTAACTCGTTGACATGAGTGTTAAGAGTTAATGTATCTCTTTCATGACGGGATTGTGTTCATTAGCCATGGAGCAATTGGAAGAAATTTGTTGTTGAGTAGATGCCATTGTTGAAGATAAAGGAGATGGAGAACAGTTTACAGAGAGGGGTGTTTTAGTTTGAAAGATGAAAGTGTGGGAATATTGTTCGCGTAGTGTGAAAATGTGAGTGAAGTGGGTTTATAAAAAAAATTGTAATGATGACAAGGTGAAAATACGCAGTCATAGGGAAAAGTGTAAGAGTTTAACCTAATTCCAAGAATTGTGAAACCCAATGTGTCACGTTTTTATCACGCATGCTCAGAAAGTGGGACTGCTGTCACCATTTAGAATCACACGAACTTAAACGACATGACAACCATTTAATGCAACGACTGTTCAGAATCAGGAAGAAAAATTGATAAGATTACTTCTAATCAGAATCAGGAAGAAAAATTGATAAGATTACTTCTGATCAGAACCTTTCTGATTCATGAAACCTCCTTACTTCAGAAAGCTCATGTTTCAGAGTCAACAAATATGTTCTCAGGATCTAATCTAGAGTTCTGAAGACTTGAACATTATGAATTACATCCTTTCATTCTGGATAAAAAGCCATAGATAAGTTTTTCAGAATGAAAATGAATCTATCTTCAGCAAGGGGTTTTGTAAAGATATCAGCTCATTGATAGTCTGTATCAATAAATTTTAGATGAAAAATACCCTTCTGAACATAGCCAATATAAAAAGAGATGTTGAATTTCAATATGCTTAGATCTAGAATGCAAGATAGGACTCTTAGATAAACAAATAACAAAAGTATTATCATAGATAATAGAAATGTTACTCTCAGATATCTGATAATCTTCCAGCCGACTCTTCATCCAGAGTATTTGGGTGTTGCATACAGAAGCTACAATATATTCAGCTTCAGCTGTTGAAAGCGCAATTATTGATTGTCTCTTACTAGACCATGAGATCATATTGTCTCCTAGAAATTGACAACTTCCAGAAGTACGTTTTCTTTCTATTTTATCTCCAGCGTAATCAGCATCACAATAACCTACTAATTTGTATTCACTTAATTTTCTATAAAACAAACCAAGGTTAGTAGTGCCTTTTAGATGTCTAAAGATTCTCTTAACGACAGTTAAGTGAGTTTCTCTAGGATCTGATTGGAAGCGAGCACATAAGCAGATACTGAATAAAATATTAGGTCTAGAAGTGGTTAGATAAAGGAGAGAGTCAATCATACCTCTGAATAGCTTCTGATTTACCTTATTGCTTACCTCTTCTTTCTCCATAATACATGTAGGCTGCATTGGAGTTTTTGCTTGCTTGCATTCTAATAAGTTAAACTTCTTCAAAACTTCCTTTGTATATTTGGTTTGATGAATGTACATTCCTTATGAAAGTTGATCAATTTGGATCCCCAGAAAGAACTTGAGTTCTCCCATCACACTCATTTCAAAATCTGCTTGCATTAACTTAGCGAAATCCTTGCACAATGAAGCATTAACAAAACCAAAAATAATATCATCAACATAAATTTGCACAACCAGAATATCATTCTTAAAGGTTTTGCAAAAGAGATTTGTGTCCACTTTCCCTCTGGTAAAATTATTTTCCAAAAGGAAGTTACTTAGTCTATCATACCAAGCCTTAGGAGCTTGTTTCAGACCATATAACGACTTTTTCAGTTTAAAAACAAAGTCATGATTTTGAGAGCTTACAAAACCAGGAGGTTAATGCACATATACTTCTTCAAAAATATATTCATTTAAGAATGCACTCTTAACATCCATCTGATAAAGGATGATGTTATGATTGACTGCAAGCGAAATTAAAAGACGAAAAGACTCTAACCTGGAAACTCGAGCAAAGGTTTTTGTATAGTATATACCTTTTTCCTGACTATAACCTTGTGCTACCATTCGAGCCTTGTTTATGACAACCTCACATTTCTCATTGAGCTTGTTTCTGAAGACCCATTTGGTTCCAATGACATGGAAACCCTTTAGTTTCTAAACAGGATCCCAAATATCATTGCTGGTGAATTGATTCAGTTCTTCTTGCATAGTCATAATCCATTCATTATCCAAAAGAGCTTCATCAATAGATGTGGGTTCTATCAGAGATACCAAACCTAGAAGAGTCTCTTTAGAAGGTTTGAATGAAGATCTAGTTCTGACTGGAGCATTTTTATCTCCCAGAATCAGTTCTTCAGAATGGGGGGTTCTTTATCTACTCTTCTTATAATGAGTTAGACCAACGACAGCTTCTGGTTGAATCGTATTTGAGTCGTTTTCTTCAGATTCTTTAGCTTTTCCTTATGAGTCTTTTTCTCTAGAATCAATATCCTTGGATTCTGAAAGATTGATCTTCAAATCTGCAAAATTCTCAACTAACTTTGACTTTTCAGGGTCAAGCTCATCCTTGAATATAACATGAATTGATTCTTCAACAATTTGTGTTTCAGTGTTAAAGATTTTGTAGCCTTTGGAGCATTCAGAATATCCTAACGGTAAAAACTTTTGTGCTTTAGAATCAAATTTGCCAAGATTCTCTTTAGTGTTCAACATAAAACATTCACATCTAAAAGGGTGAAAGAAAGAAATGTTGGGCTTTCTGTTCTTCCATAATTCATAAGGAGTCTTACCCATAATAGGTCTAATAGAAATCATGTTCTGAATATAACATGTTGTGTTAACTGCTTCTGCCCATAAATGCTTAGCCATGTCAGTTTCTTGAATCATGGTGCGAGCCATTTCTTGCAAATTCCTATTCTTCCTTTCTACAACTTCATTTTGCTGTGGAGTTCTAGGACAGGAGAAATCATGGAAAATTCCATTTGAATCAAAAAGATTTTCAAAATGTTTATTTTCAAATTCGCCACCATGATCACTTCTGACTCTGACTATTTGCAGTTCATTTCTGTTTGCAATAGTGAGCAGAAAGTAGAGAACACAAAATGTGACTCATCCTTGTGTTTCAAGAACTTTACCCATGTCCAACGACTATAGTCATCAACAATAACTAATCCATACTTCTTTCCATTGACAGAGGCAATTTTCACTGGTCTGAACAGATCAATGTGCATAACTTCTAACGGTCTAGAGGTAGAAAGAACGGTTCTCGCTTTGAAAGATGTTTTAGAAAACTTGCCTTTATGACATGCTTCACAAAGAGCATCTGAAGCGAACTTCAGGTTGGGTAAGCCTTTGAATAATCCAAGCTTATTTAGCTGAGAAATACTTCTTATACTAACATGGACCAAACGTCTATGCCATACACATTGCTCCTCATTAACAAACATTAGACGTTTTATATTTTGATCCTCAAGATCAGAAAGTCTGATTTTGTAAATGTTATTTTTTCTTTTTTCGTTAAAAAGGATTGTATCATCTTTCTGACTAACAACCTTACAAGACTTTTGATTAAAGATGATATCATAACCATTGTCACTAAGTTGACTAATAGACAAAAGGTTATGCATCAGACCATCAACTAAAATAACATTAGTAATAGAAGGAAGTTTACCGTTACCAATATTTCTAGAGCCAATGATCTTTCCTTTATGGTTTCCTCTTAAACCAGCGAAGCCTCCGGGCTGAAGTTTCAAATCTTGGGACATAGACCTTCTGCATGTCATATGTCACGAGCATCCACTGTCCAGATACCATGACTGGTGTTTCAGCTGAGCTACTAAGGATGTATGCAACATAAATTATTTTATCCTTAGGTACCCACTTTCTGGATCCTCTCTTGTTATTTTTCCCAGAGTTTCTTACAACTTTGGGTCTTTCAGCATAATGATAATCATGGGGAATTTGTACATGATACTTAGGTTTCAGAACTGAATTCTCATCCTTTGTACGTTTCCGTGTCTATGCAGAAATATCAATCTCAGTGCCAGCATGCACAAAATGCACATAGAGAGGTTTTGGTTTTACCTTCTGACTTTCATCAGGTTTTATAGTTTCTATACAACCTAAACCTTTCTTGCCATTTCTTCTAACTCTATAGATCAAAGAATCCATTTTTCTTCTATCTATGTTTTTAGCTAGAAAGTACTAGAATGCTCTGTTATATCTAATGACACAATCAGTACCAGAAGCTTATGAGAATATTTCCTCTCTAGTTTTGAATTTTTGATTTTCAAAGTAGAGTTGTTACTTTCTAAAGAAAATATGTTTTCATTTAAAGAGGAAATATCTTTCTCAAGCTCATATCAAGTTTCAGAAGTAATTACTTAGACTTGTTTAAGGTCCTTGTATTTACTCTGAAGACTTCAGTACTTTTCCAGCATTTTAGAGAGACATGATTCAAGATCAGAACGAGATAGGTTAGAAAATACCTCTTTAGAATCGCAGTCAGATTTTGATTCTGATAATACCTTGTCTTTTGGTTCTTCAGAACCTTCAGGATCATCTGTAGTTGCCATCAAATCAACATTGGCTTTTTCTTCGACTGAATCTTCTTCTTCGGATTCTGAATCCTCCCATGTAGCCATCAACCCCTTTTTGCCTTTAGAAAAATTATTCTTAGGCCTTCTGTCCTTTTTCAACTTAGAACAATCATTTTTGTAGTGGCCGGACTCTTTGCACTCAAAGAAGATGACTTCTTTTCCAGAACCTTACTTCTTTTGTCCAGACAAAGAATCAAAATGACCATCAGTTCTTCTGGCTCCTCTGAACTTCCTTTGACCATTGTGCTTGTGCTTCCAGAGTCTGTTGACTCTCTTTAAGATTAGAGATAACTCGTCATCAGCTTTTGAGTCTTCATCAGATTCTTCTAATTCTTCCTCAGCTTTATAAGCTTTTGTCTTCCCAGGCTTAGACTTTAAGGTAACATATTTACCTCGTTTCTGAGGTTCATCTTCCTCGAGTTCAATCTCGTGGTTTCTTAAAGAACTAACAAGTCCTTCAAGATTGAAATTGTTAAGATCATTTGCCTACTTCAAAGCAGTTACCATAGGTCCCCATTTTTTAGGAAGACTTCTGATAATTTTCTTGACATGATCAATTGTGGAGTATCCTTTGTCCATAACTTTCAGTCCTGCAACAAGCATCTGAAACCTTGAGAATATAGTCTCAACTGTTTCATTATTTTCCATTTTGAATGCCTCGTATTTCAGGATTAAGGCCAAGGCCTTTGTTTCCTTTACTTGTGCATTTCCCTCATGAGTCATTCTCAGAGAGTCAAAAATGGATTTGGCAGAATCTTTGTTTGTTATCTTCTCATTCTACGTATAAAATATAACATTTAGCAATATAGTTTTGGCCTTATGGTGATTTTTGAAATCTTTCTTCTATTGATCAGTCATATCACTTCTTGCTATATTATTTCCTTCAGCATTAACTGGGTGAACGTAGCCATCGACTACAAGATCCCGGAGATCAACATAGTAACCAAGAAAGAAACTTTCTATTCTATCTTTCCAAGAATCAAATTTCTCACCATCAAAGATTAGTGGTTTTTCACTATAGTGATCTCTCTCATTGTTATTAACAACGTTAGCAGCGACCATTGTTTCTCACACAAACTGGATCGATACTGAACATCATGAAGTGTTGATAAAACTTTTATCACAATCAGAACCGGATGACTGATGCCAATTGAAGGTGCGAACAACACAAGATAGGGGGTTTGAATTGGGTTTTACAAGCAAAAGCTTTTTCCAAAACAAGAGCACCATTAACAAGTTAATGACAAATAGATAAAAACACAAGTATTTTTATCCTGGTTCGCTTGAAACTCAAAGCTACTCCAATCCACCCGCCAATGTGATTTTTACTTATACACAAGGATTTAATCCACTAAAATCAACAAATTACAATAATCATAAAGAATAACCTTTTTTGTCTTCTCAAGGATCCAACTATACCCTAGTCTCCTTAAGGACTCACAAAGAATAACCTTTTTTGTCTTCTCAAGGATAACCTCCTCAAGGAATCAAACAAACATTTTGAATAATATTTTGTGTGTTACAAGATGCTTATATACAAGCAGATTTTACACAAATGATAAACAATTACTTAAAGAAAAATTGTATACAAAAGAATGATAGTTTTTCACAAAGAAATAGACTTGTCAAAATGTTGTATCACCATAGCATAAGAAGAAGACCATTGGAGGGTAAAATAGGGAAATCTCATATAGAGTTTGTCCATTGTTGGATGGTGAAAGGAGTGTGTAGCGGTAAATTTGTGACCATTAACCTATGAATAAACTTAATGTCAATAAAACCAGAGTCGCCACCGCGCTTTTGTTGTTTCCAAAGGAAAAGGGAAAAGTACGAACAAAACCCAAAGATAAGAAGTTTTCAAATCAAAACTAATAAAATGCCAAAGATTACAGGTAAGGGGGTTGGTTACACAGAGGGAATGTGTTAGTACCCAAAGTGTCCTAGGTACTCCTAGGGAGCCCTTTTTTTATGTGTGTATGTGTTTTGGTATAAAGATGTTTGAAACAAATAGAGTGTGGTATGATAAAAGAATTCATTAATTATATTTTTATGTTTGACAAGACCCTCGAACTTGTGCCTATGTACCAACATAAAAATGAGGGATCAAAACCTCGTAGTTCGTGGTATCAATTTCAAAATGAATGGATTGTTTTTTAACAAAATTTTAAATTTAAAAGAGGCACAAAGGGCCCAAAAGTTTGAATGAGTGTTAGTTCTTTTTGTCTTTTGAAATTTTAAGTCAATATGATTAGATTCACTTACAAGCTTGATTTAAGAAAAGAGCTTTAAAAATGCAATGGCATAAGGCCAAAGTTTCTAATTTGAAATAAGGTCTAAGTTTTTAAATCACAAACAAAGAAAGTTTTTGAAAAGGGGGGGGGGGGGGAGATTTTGAAATTTAATAAGTGGGAGGAGATGAAGAGACTAATCCTAAGCATAAAATTAAAAGTTAAGAGTTAAAAGGATCTGATCAATGGGATGCAATCCAATAGACAAGAATGTCATATAGAAAACCTGTAACACCCTTCTAAAATACCCCAATAATTAATTAAAACAACAAAATATAAATCAGAGTAGATATGCAATTTCAGGGTGTCACACTTGACACTTCACACCAATCATCAAAATAACTTGTCATGCTCATTTATTAATCAAAATAAAACATTGCACAATTCGCAGCGGATAGAAATCTCACAACATTCGAACCATGTACCACATTACATGTAAAATTGTTCAATCAACCAACAATGGAAACAAAGTAAAACATCCCGTCCCGATGTTACATATACCAGAGCATGACTCACTAAGGAACTACACTAGACTCCAAGCACTAACTTCTACTCAATCACTGCTCGTTACCTGAAACATAGTTGTAAGGGTGAGTTCCTCAATCGATATAATAAGCATTATAAAATATCATGTAATGTTAAGTAAATTAACACATTCATCACCCTAATCATATCATACATTCAGCAACGGCAACATCAACTCATAATCATACTCAACACAAACACAAAACACACGTATAATATTGGAATACATCCATTCATATTATACGCCATACATACATTATGAAATGAGACTCCATGCATGCGGTACCGACTATTCGTGAACACATAGTTCAACCTCACCGATCAAACCCAGATACGGCTACCAAGCTCACTAGTCCCACTCATTTGAGACCTAGTGACTCACTCACTAATTCCTCACCATGGGAATTAGCTACCACCCTAAAGGTCATGCTATGCACGCTAAATCACCTAGCATGCAAACATCAACAACAATCCACAATGGACATATGCTCACACTCTAATCCATAAACAACTCACTAATTCCTCACCATGGGAATTAGCTACCACCATAAAGGCCATGTTATGCACGCTAAATCACCTAGCATGCAAACATCAACAACAATCCACAATGCATACATAATAGATATATTCACAGCATTATGCATACCATCATACATCATCAGCATATTTCTCACAGAATCATATCATGTCATGCCAAATAATAAATCACAGTATTAGCACACTCTACTAATACCTATACTGCTCAAAACAACGGGAAATGATCCCTATTATATCATACATCAGCTAAATTACATCACTCAGCTGAAACGACCAAAACTGCACAACAACAGCTCAGAAAAAATCAAACTTCTACCCATACGCGTATGCCTCATGCCCATACGCGTATGGCACATTTCCTAGCCAAGCCCATACGCGTATGGCCTGTCTCATACGCGTATGATACGCGTACCTCTTCTCCCATACGCGTACCAACAGAGACAAAACCACGTTAGAACATCATCTTCTTCATTCATACGCGTATGGCCTCACCCCATACGCGTACCACTCACAGGCTACGCGTAAGTACACGCGTATGGCGCGTATCAGCACCAGCCTCCTCCCCTCCAGGCCATCTCATACGCGTATGGCCTAGTGTCATACGCGTATGACCAGAACCAAAATTCCAGATCTGCTATGGGTTTTTCTCTGCTACGAGATTTCTCAAATCCAACCTCCCACAGTCCAATTTTTACACAGCATTTGTTCATATTATCTAACACAGATCATACCCATTCAATTTCACAATTTCTAACCTTATTACATCTAATTCCTACGAATTTTCTTCAATTATAACTCATACTTCATTCATCCGTAAGTTCACAATTTTCAGCATTCATCATCCTGATTAGAGTCGATTCAATGGCTTATTACTACCCATTACATGTTAACCCATAATACCCATTAAACGACGATAAACCCCCCTTACCTGAGTTAATCCGGCAAATCCTTCAACTTCAAGCTTTTCTCTTCTTCAACCCTTTTTCTCTTGCTCTTCCTTTTTGCCCTTTTTCCACTTTTCAGTCGCTTCTCTGTTTTCACGTGAAAAACCCTTTTTACCAAATGGGACTCTTTACCGATTCCAACAATCGTTCCAATTCCAATTTTTTTATTCCAATAATAATAATCCAATAATATTCCAATTATTTAATTAAATTAATAAATATACTAATAATAATATATATGAAGGGTTTATCTTTTATTTTGAAAAATAATACCCTCTTATTCATATTATCATCATAATATACTATTAAACTTAAATTAAATAATTATCATATTTTATCGGGGTGTTACAACTCTCCCCCACTAAAAGAGTTTTCGTCCTCGAAAACATACCTCAAGCGAATAACTCTGGATAAGACTCCTTCATCTGACTCTCAAGTTCCCAAGTCACATTGCCACCTGCTGGTCCTCCCCAAGCTACCTTTACCAAAGCAATCTCTTTACCCCGCAACTGCTTCAACTCTCGATCCTCGATCCTCATAGGTGATGTTTCAACAGTCAGGTTATCTCTCACCTGTACATCATCTACTTGGACCACATGCGACGGATCAGGAATGTACCTCCTCAACTGAGACACATGAAAAACCTCATGCAAATTCGCAAGTGACGGCGGTAAAGCGATACGATAGGCTACCTCCCCTATCCTCTCCAAAATCTGATAAGGACCAATAAATCGAGGTGTCAACTTCTTCGACTTCAAAGCTCGACCAACCCCAGTTATCGGAGTAACACGAAGAAACACATGATCTCCCTCTTGAAACTCAAGTGACTTCCTCCTCTTGTCGTGATAACTCTTCTGACGACTCTGAGCAATCCTCATCTTCTCCTGAATCATCTTAATCTTTTCCGTAGTTTGTTGAACAATCTCCGGTCCAACCACAACACTCTCACCGGACTCATACCAACATAAAGGTGTCCGACATCTCCTACCATACAAAGCTTCAAACGGTGCCATACCAATGCTCGAATGAAAACTATTGTTGTAGGTAAACTCAATCAAAGGTAAATAACAATCCCAAGCACCTCCCTTTTCCAAAACACAAGCCCTCAAAAGATCCTCCAGTGACTGAATCGTCCTCTCAGTCTGACCATCAGTCTGCGGATGATATGCAGAACTCAATCTTAGCTTAGTTCCCAAAGCCCTCTGCAAACCTTCCCAGAACTTCGATGTAAATCTAGGATCTCTGTCCGAAACAATACTCGACGGAATACCATGCAAACTTACAATTTTCTTAATATACAACTCAGCTAATCTCTCTAACGGATAATCCATTCTGATCGGAATGAAATGAGCCGATTTTGTCAATCTGTCAACAATCACCCAAATAGCTTCAAAATTCTTAATTGTCCTCGGTAAACCAGAAACAAAATCCATACTGATACTATCCCACTTCCACTCTGGAATAGCCAACGGTTGCATTAGCCCAGACGGCTTCTGATGCTCAATCTTTGACTTCTGACAAGTCAAACAAGAATAAACAAAACTCGCAATTTCTCTTTTCATTCTCGGCCACCAAAATAACTTTTTCAAATCATGATACATCTTCGTAGCCCCAGGATGAATACTCAGGCCACTACGATGTCCTTCCTCAAGAATACTCTCCTTAAGTTCGGTAACATCCGGAATACACACCCGATTACCAAATTTCAAAACACCATTCTCATCAACTCTGAATTCACCACCTTGACCTTGATTCACTCGAGTCAACTTATCAACCAAAAGCACATCGGATTTCTGACCCTCTCTAATCTCATCCAGAATACCACTCGTTAACTTCAACATTCCCAATTTAACACTATTGTGAGTACTCTCACACACCAAACTCAAGTCTCTAAACTGCTCAATTAAATCCAATTCCTTAACCATTAACATAGACATATGCAATGATTTCCGACTCAATGCATCAGCCACTACGTTTGCTTTACCCGGATGGTAATTCAAACCAAAGTCATAATCCTTCAGAAACTCTAACCATCTCCTCTGTCTCATATTCAGCTCTTTCTGATCAAACAAATACTTTAAACTTTTATGGTCACTGAAAACCTCAAATCTTGACCCGTACAAGTAATGCCTCCATAACTTCAGAACAAATACCACAGCTGCCAACTCTAAATCATGTGTCGGATAGTTCCTCTCATGAACCTTCAGTTGTCTCGAAGCATAAGCTACAACCTGCTTATTCTGCATCAAAACACCACCCAAACCCAACAATGAAGCATCACAGTAAACCTCAAATGGTTCCGACGGACTTGGTAATATCAGAATAGGAGCAGTAGTTAACCTTCTCTTTAACTCTTGGAAACCTTCTTCACATTTTGAGTCCCAAACAAACGCTTGCCCCTTTCTAGTCAACATCGTCAACGGTAACGCCAACTTAGAAAATCCCTCAATGAATTTCCTATAATAACCTGCAAGTCCAAGAAAACTCCTTATCTCAGAAACTGACTTCGGAGCTTCCCACTTAGATACCGCTTCTATCTTAGAAGGATCAACAGCAACACCACCTCTTGAAACCACATGACCAAGAAAACTAACCTCTTCTAACCAAAATTCACACTTGGACAGTTTAGCAAATAACTTCTTTTCTCGTAGAACTCCTAAAACCACTCTCAAATGTTCAGCATGTTCTTCTTCAGATTTCGAATACACCAAAATATCGTCAATAAACACCACAACAAACTTGTCTAGGTACGGATGGAAAATCCTATTCATATACTCCATAAATACCCCAGGCGCATTAGTCACACCAAAAGGCATTACAGAATACTCATAATGTCCATACCTTGTTCTGAAAGCAGTCTTCTGAATATCCTCAGTTTTCACACGTATCTGATGATACCCCGATCTCAAATCTATTTTGCTGAACACACTCGCACCAACCAACTGATCCATCAAATCATCAATCCTCGGCAAAGGATACCGATTCTTGATCGTCACTTTATTCAGTTGCCTGTAGTCCACACACAACCTCATAGTACCTTCTTTCTTCTTAACCAATAACACTGGTGCGCCCCACGGTGACACACTCGGACGAATAAATTTCTTATCCAACAGATCTTCCAGCTGACTCTTCAATTCAGTTAACTCAACAGCAGACATACGGTACGGAGCCATCGATATCGGCCTAGTACCAGGTACCAAATCAATCGAGAACTCAACTTCACGCTCTGGCGGTAATTCATTCACTTCTTCAGGAAACACATCAGGAAAATCACACACCACGGCTAGATCGCAAATCACCAGTTTATCTTTAGCCTCCAAAGTCGCTAACAGCATAAACAACTCTGCCCCATCTGCTACTGCCTCATTCACCTGCCTTGCTGATAGAAACAAACTCTTTCCTTCCTCAATCTCAGGAAAGATCACAGTCTTATCAAAACAGTTGATATAAACTCGGTTAAACACCAACCAGTTCATACCCAGGATAACATCAATCTGCACTAGTGGAAGACATACGAGGTCCATCCCAAAGTCTCTACCAAAAATACTCAAAGGACAATTTAAACAAACTGAAGTAGTAGTCACTGAACCCTTCGCAGGAGTATCAATCACCATACTCCCATGCATCTCAGATATCTCTAATTTAAGTTTCACAGCACAATCCAAAGATATAAAGGAATGAGTCGCACCTGTGTCAATAATAGCTACAAGAGGAAAGCCATTAATATAACACGTACCTCGGATCAAACGATCATCTGCAGAAGTCTCAGAACCCGATAAAGCAAAGACCTTGCCTCCCGACTGGTTCTCTTTCTTCGGCTTAGTACACTATGGACTGATATGACCCACCTCTCCACAGTTGAAACAAGTCATAGTCTTCAACCGGCACTCTGCCGCCAAGTGACCACCTTTGCCACACTTGAAACACTTCTTCTCAGTACTGGTACACTCATGGATACGATGTCCAGCCTGACCACATCTGTAACACTTAGCAGGGGCACTGGAGTCTCCCCCACTAGGTCTCTTCATCCCACTCTGTCTCTGGAAACCTTTGCCAGCTGCATACGGTTTCCCACGATCATTCTGATTCTTGCCTTTCCTATCAACCCTCTGCTGATAGCTCTCCGCTCTGGCCTTGGTATCCTGTTCAAGAATCCGGCAACAGTCAACCAAGTCAGAAAACACTCTAATCCGCTGATACCCAATAGCCTGCTTGATCTCGGGACGTAACCCGTTCTCAAACTTCACACATTTTGAAAATTCCCCAGTAGCCTCATCATAGGGAGTGTAATACTTCGACAGCTCTGTGAACTTAGATGCATACTCAGTAACAGACCGGTTGCCCTGCTTCAATTCCAAGAACTCTATCTTTTTCTTTCCTCTGACATCCTCTGGAAAGTACTTCCTCAGGAATCTCTCTCTGAACACCGCCCAAGTGATCTCAGCACTCCCAGCAGCTTCCAACTCAGTGCGGGCAGCAACCCACCAATCATCTGCTTCCTCTGACAGCATATGCGTACCGAACCTGACCTTCTGGTTATCGGTACACTCAGTCACTCGGAAGATCCTCTCGATCTCCTTCAACCACTTCTGAGCACCATCTGGATCGTATGCTCCCTTGAACATTGGAGGATTGTTCTTCTGGAACTCACTCAGTTGACGAGCAGCTCCCAATCCCACAACATTCGGATTCCCTCCAAGTACTCCAGCTAGCATACCCAGAGCCTCAGCAATCACAGCATCGTCTCTACCTCTTCCAGCCATCTCTATTCTGAGTTAATCCAAAAAGCTAAAACAATCAGTACTGATAGGGTTACACAACACCTATCACATACAGGGAAACAGAATAATTACGACTCGACTCGACCGACTATGCTCTGATACCACTAATGTAACACCCTTCTAAAATACCCCAATAATTAATTAAAACAACAAAATATAAATCAGAGTAGATATGCAATTTCAGGGTGTCACACTTGACACTTCACACCAATCATCAAAATAACTTGTCATGCTCATTTATTAATCAAAATAAAACATTGCACAATTCGCAGCGGATAGAAATCTCACAACATTTGAACCATGTACCACATTACATGTAAAATTGTTCAATCAACCAACAATGGAAACAAAGTAAAACATCCCGTCCCGATGTTACATATACCAGAGCATGACTCACTAAGGAACTACACTAGACTCCAAGCACTAACTTCTACTCAATCACTGCTCGTTACCTGAAACATAGTTGTAAGGGTGAGTTCCTCAATCGATATAATAAGCATTATAAAATATCATGTAATATTAAGTAAATTAACACATTCATCACCCTAATCATATCATACATTCAGCAACGGCAACATCAACTCATAATCATACTCAACACAAACACAAAACACACGTATAATATTGGAATACATCCATTCATATTATACGCCATACATACATTATGAAATGAGACTCCATGCATGCGGTACCGACTATTCGTGAACACATAGTTCAACCTCACCGATCAAACCCAGATACGGCTACCAAGCTCACTAGTCCCACTCATTTGAGACCTAGTGACTCACTCACTAATTCCTCACCATGGGAATTAGCTACCACCCTAAAGGTCATGCTATGCACGCTAAATCACCTAGCATGCAAACATCAACAACAATCCACAATGGACATATGCTCACACTCTAAGCCATAAACAACTCACTAATTCCTCACCATGGGAATTAGCTACCACCATAAAGGCCATGTTATGCACGCTAAATCACCTAGCATGCAAACATCAACAACAATCCACAATGCATACATAATAGATATATTCACAGCATTATGCATACCATCATACATCATCAGCATATTTCTCACAGAATCATATCAAGTCATGCCAAATAATAAATCACAGTATTAGCACACTCTACTAATACCTATACTGCTCAAAACAACGGGAAATGATCCCTACTATATCATACATCAGCTAAATTACATCACTCAGCTGAAACGACCAAAACTGCACAACAACAGCTCAGAAAAAATCAAACTTCTACCCATACGCGTATGCCTCATGCCCATACGCGTATGGCACATTTCCTAGCCAAGCCCATACGCGTATGGCCTGTCTCATACGCGTATGATACGTGTACCTCTTCTCCCATACGCGTACCAACAGAGACAAAACCACGTTAGAACATCATCTTCTTCATTCATACGCGTATGGCCTCACCCCATACGCGTACCACTCACAGGCTACGCGTAAGTACACGCGTATGGCGCGTATCAGCACCAGCCTCCTCCCCTCCAGGCCATCTCATACGCGTATGGCCTAGTGTCATACGCGTATGACCAGAACCAAAATTCCAGATCTGCTATGGGTTTTTCTCTGCTACGAGATTTCTCAAATCCAACCTCCCACAGTCCAATTTTTACACAGCATTTGTTCATATTATCTAACACAGATCATACCCATTCAATTTCACAATTTCTAACCTTATTACATCTAATTCCTACGAATTTTCTTCAATTATAACTCATACTTCATTCATCCGTAAGTTCACAATTTTCAGCATTCATCATCCTGATTAGAGTCGATTCAATGGCTTATTACTACCCATTACATGTTAACCCATAATACCCATTAAACGACGATAAACCCCCCTTACCTGAGTTAATCCGGCAAATCCTTCAACTTCAAGCTTTTCTCTTCTTCAACCCTTTTTCTCTTGCTCTTCCTTTTTGCCCTTTTCCACTTTTCAGTCGCTTCTCTGTTTTCACGTGAAAAACCCTTTTTTACCAAATGGGACTCTTTACCGATTCCAACAATCGTTCCAATTCCAATTTTTTTATTCCAATAATAATAATCCAATAATATTCCAATTATTTAATTAAATTAATAAATATACTAATAATAATATATATGAAGGGTTTATCTTTTATTTTGAAAAATAATACCCTCTCATTCATATTATCATCATAATATACTATTAAACTTAAATTAAATAATTATCATATTTTATCGGGGTGTTACAAAACCCACTTTCCCTTTGGATCTTGAATCAAGCAATAATCAGTAAGCAATTAGCAATATGAAGAGCAAGGCATCAAATAAATATGAACACATCCAAGCAAGCAGATCCATAGCTGATAGTCTTCTCATGTATCAGATGAAATACTTCTTGATTTTTGCTCAGAATAAGGTGTAGCATGAGACCAAAATAACAGTTGCATCAAGACCATGTAGCAGATGAATTCAAGTGGATCCCAATACTTGCATCAGATGAAAGCTCAAATCACAATAACCAGGTCTCAGAAATGTTGGCATTGGCCAAGTTCTTTTGCTCATGGAATGTTGCCTAATTCTAAGTCCAAAGCTCAAATCAAACCCAACAGTCCATACAAACATTTTTTTACGGTTTTTGTTGTTTATTAAGTATTTTAAGGTCCTAAGACCACAGGCACAAATAAAATACACAAACAAATATACAATCACAATATATGGCTCAAATGAGCAAAGTGAAAAAATGACATAAACATAAACAAATTAAAATGCTATGTAAATGGCAATGAATGGTAAATGACTCAGAAATTAAATTGCATACAGTAAATGACTTGAAAATAAAGCAATATTAATAAAAAGTTAGTGTTAGTCAAAGTTAATCAGATGTTAGTGGAGTTTTACTTTTCAATTGATCAAGTCATTCTTTGGAGAACACTCAACCATCTATTCACAAGCATGGATCCTTGAACCAAGACATCTTCCAAAGGAAGGAAAAAAGGCCAAGTCTCCACACAATACCATGAAATATGGGAGACTTACAATCTCATTTACTAGAACGCTATGCCTTTAGGGTCAAATTTAGCTCTATGTTAAGCAATCGTAATTGGACTTATGTAGAAGTCACAACTATGTGAGGTCGGGCAATAAAAATTTAGGTGCTAATGCATGTTAGAGATTTGGTATAATGAACTAAACTCCTAAAATATACCTCACACTAAAAGAAAAAAAGATCAAAGGGTGGACCTATCTCATCCATACTTATATTGGTTCATCTAACACAAGGTTATTGATGAACCAATTAGCCTTAGGATTTGGAGATTTCATTGGTCAATGAAAGGGATGGGAAAGAATGAGATTGAAGACAAAGAGGGAGGGGAGATGAGAGAAACACAAATTGATCATGGAAGGAATTTTATCAAATTAAAATCATTCATTCATTTTGGGAGATGAAATGTTCATTTCATCAATCCTATAAATCCAATGATTTTAACTCAACAAAAGTCAAATCAACTTTGACCAAGGCCTAAACACATAGTCAAACATCACAAGCCAATAAAAATGGCTCAACATAATATGTATACAATTAATCAATTAAAAATCAAATTAAAAATGCATTTAAATTCAATTTAATTTGGTCAAAACCTAAAACCTCTTCAAAACACCAAATAAATGGCCAAGAGATTTATCCTAGGTCAAACAAGGTCAAAGGACTTTGGACAAAAAATTTCATGATTTTTGAAAAGTCAGAAGTATTTTTAAACAATTAAAAATATGCATAAAAACAATTAATTCATGAAAAATATCAAAATTAATCCAAAAAATAATTTTAATTCAGAAAATGAAAGAGGAAAATATTTAAATATTTTTGGTGAAAGTCCCATATTTTTTGGATTAAAAATGAAATTAATATGAATTAAACAAAATAACACAATTAATTGGAAAATTAGAAAATATGGAAAATCATGGGCCATTAGATCTCCCTCATTAATTGAGGTGGCAGGTCTGATGGCCACGCGTGTGCAGTCCACCAAAGACCAAGTCAAATGCGCTGCAAGAGTGGTAATCAAAACCAAAGGATGAGATTAAAACGTTTAAACAAGATCTGATGGCTGAGAGGCGTGATAACACACCACCGGAGCTAGGGCTCCGGTCTTTTTCTCCAGTGGACCTCACCGGACTGGTCCACCATCAACCATCACTAAAATAAAAAACAATGACATGGATTCAAAGAAAAAATGCTCAGGAGCTCGAATCTGGTCTCAATTTTCTCCAATTCCAAGTATATAAAAAGATACAAGGATTTGAATTTTGAGGATCATGAACTGAGTTGCTTCGATTTGACCTCAAAGCAACTCAATCTTCTTGCCTACATTGGTAGGACTTCAGCCAACCAAAAATCACAAAGAATAGTGAAGAATTGAGGGAGAATCGAAGAGATGAAAATTCTGAAAAATTACCTTCGAGGGAGCTTCAACCTTGCTTGATCTTGATTCTAATTGTGCTTGGCTTTGTTTCAGAAGCTTGTAGGAAGTGATTAGGATCAAGAAATGACTTGGACTCTTGGAGTTTCAATCTCAAAACAAAATGATATTTGAAGCTCGATTTTTAAATAAAAACCTTCAATATTATCCTTTAATGGTGGGGGTTTGGATTACAGGTTCAAAGCTTTGATGAATGTACATTCCTTATGAAAGTTGATCAATTTGGATCCCCAGAAAGAACTTGAGTTCTCCCATCACACTCATTTCAAAATCTGCTTGCATTAACTTAGCGAAATCCTTGCACAATGAAGCATTAACAAAACCAAAAATAATATCATCAACATAAATTTGCACAACCAGAATATCATTCTTAAAGGTTTTGCAAAAGAGATTTGTGTCCACTTTCCCTCTGGTAAAATTATTTTCCAAAAGGAAGTTACTTAGTCTATCATACCAAGCCTTAGGAGCTTGTTTCAGACCATATAACGACTTTTTCAGTTTAAAAACAAAGTCATGATTTTGAGAGCTTACAAAACCAGGAGGTTAATGCACATATACTTCTTCAAAAATATATTCATTTAAGAATGCACTCTTAACATCCATCTGATAAAGGATGATGTTATGATTGACTGCAAGCGAAATTAAAAGACGAAAAGACTCTAACCTGGAAACTCGAGCAAAGGTTTTTGTATAGTATATACCTTTTTGCTGACTATAACCTTGTGCTACCATTCGAGCCTTGTTTATGACAACCTCACATTTCTCATTGAGCTTGTTTCTGAAGACCCATTTGGTTCCAATGACATGGAAACCCTTTAGTTTCTAAACAGGATCCCAAATATCATTTCTGGTGAATTGATTCAGTTCTTCTTGCATAGTCATAATCCATTCATTATCCAAAAGAGCTTCATCAATAGATGTGGGTTCTATCAGAGATACCAAACCTAGAAGAGTCTCTTTAGAAGGTTTGAATGAAGATCTAGTTCTGACTGGAGCATTTTTATCTCCCAGAATCAGTTCTTCAGAATGGGGGGTTCTTTATCTACTCTTCTTATAATGAGTTAGACCAACGACAGCTTCTGGTTGAATCGTATTTGAGTCGTTTGCTTCAGATTCTTTAGCTTTTCCTTATGAGTCTTTTTCTCTAGAATCAATATCCTTGGATTCTGAAAGATTGATCTTCAAATCTTCAAAATTCTCAACTAACTTTGACTTTTCAGGGTCAAGCTCATCCTTGAATATAACATGAATTGATTCTTCAACAATTTGTGTTTCAGTGTTAAAGATTTTGTAGCCTTTGGAGCATTCAGAATATCCTAACGGTAAAAACTTTTGTGCTTTAGAATCAAATTTGCCAAGATTCTCTTTAGTGTTCAACATAAAACATTCACATCTAAAAGGGTGAAAGAAAGAAATGTTGGGCTTTCTGTTCTTCCATAATTCATAAGGAGTCTTACCCATAATAGGTCTAATAGAAATCATGTTCTGAATATAACATGTTGTGTTAACTGCTTCTGCCCATAAATGCTTAGCCATGTCAGTTTCTTGAATCATGGTGCGAGCCATTTCTTGCAAATTCCTATTCTTCCTTTCTACAACTTCATTTTGCTGTGGAGTTCTAGGACAGGAGAAATCATGGAAAATTCCATTTGAATCAAAAAGATTTTCAAAATGTTTATTTTCAAATTCGCCACCATGATCACTTCTGACTCTGACTATTTGCAGTTCATTTCTGTTTGCAATAGTGAGCAGAAAGTAGAGAACACAAAATGTGACTCATCCTTGTGTTTCAAGAACTTTACCCATGTCCAACGACTATAGTCATCAACAATAACTAATCCATACTTCTTTCCATTGACAGAGGCAATTTTCACTGGTCCGAACAGATCAATGTGCATAACTTCTAACGGTCTAGAGGTAGAAAGAACGGTTCTCGCTTTGAAAGATGTTTTAGAAAACTTGCCTTTATGACATGCTTCACAAAGAGCATCTGAAGCGAACTTCAGGTTGGGTAAGCCTTTGAATAATCCAAGCTTATTTAGCTGAGAAATACTTCTTATACTAACATGGACCAAACGTCTATGCCATACACATTGCTCCTCATTAACAAACATTAGACGTTTTATATTTTGATCCTCAAGATCAGAAAGTCTGATTTTGTAAATGTTATTTTTTCTTTTTTCGTTAAAAAGGATTGTATCATCTTTCTGACTAACAACCTTACAAGACTTTTGATTAAAGATGATATCATAACCATTGTCACTAAGTTGACTAATAGACAAAAGGTTATGCATCAGACCATCAACTAAAATAACATTAGTAATAGAAGGAAGTTTACCGTTACCAATATTTCTAGAGCCAATGATCTTTCCTTTATGGTTTCCTCTTAAACCAGCGAAGCCTCCGGGCTGAAGTTTCAAATCTTGGGACATAGACCTTCTGCATGTCATATGTCACGAGCATCCACTGTCCAGATACCATGACTGGTGTTTCAGCTGAGCTACTAAGGATGTATGCAACATAAATTATTTTATCCTTAGGTACCCACTTTCTGGATCCTCTCTTGTTATTTTTCCCAAAGTTTCTTACAACTTTGGGTCTTTCAGCATAATGATAATCATGGGGAATTTGTACATGATACTTAGGTTTCAGAACTGAATTCTCATCCTTTGTACGTTTCCGTGTCTATGCAGAAATATCAATCTCAGTGCCAGCATGCACAAAATGCACATAGAGAGGTTTTGGTTTTACCTTCTGACTTTCATCAGGTTTTATAGTTTCTATACAACCTAAACCTTTCTTGCCATTTCTTCTAACTCTATAGATCAAAGAATCCATTTTTCTTCTATCTATGTTTTTAGCTAGAAAGTACTAGAATGCTCTGTTATATCTAATGACACAATCAGTACCAGAAGCTTATGAGAATATTTCCTCTCTAGTTTTGAATTTTTGATTTTCAAAGTAGAGTTGTTACTTTCTAAAGAAAATATGTTTTCATTTAAAGAGGAAATATCTTTCTCAAGCTCATATCAAGTTTCAGAAGTAATTACTTAGACTTGTTTAAGGTTCTTGTATTTACTCTGAAGACTTCAGTACTTTTCCAGCATTTTAGAGAGACATGATTCAAGATCAGAACGAGATAGGTTAGAAAATACCTCTTTAGAATCGGAGTCAGATTTTGATTCTGATAATACCTTGTCTTTTGGTTCTTCAGAACCTTCAGGATCATCTGTAGTTGCCATCAAATCAACATTGGCTTTTTCTTCGACTGAATCTTCTTCTTCGGATTCTGAATCCTCCCATGTAGCCATCAACCCCTTTTTGCCTTTAGAAAAATTATTCTTAGGCCTTCTGTCCTTTTTCAACTTAGAACAATCATTTTTGTAGTGGCCGGACTCTTTGCACTCAAAGAAGATGACTTCTTTTCCAGAACCTTACTTCTTTTGTCCAGACAAAGAATCAAAATGACCATCAGTTCTTCTGGCTCCTCTGAACTTCCTTTGACCATTGTGCTTGTGCTTCCAGAGTCTGTTGACTCTCTTTAAGATTAGAGATAACTCGTCATCAGCTTTTGAGTCTTCATCAGATTCTTCTAATTCTTCCTCAGCTTTATAAGCTTTTGTCTTCCCAGGCTTAGACTTTAAGGTAACATATTTACCTCGTTTCTGAGGTTCATCTTCCTCGAGTTCAATCTCGTGGTTTCTTAAAGAACTAACAAGTCCTTCAAGACTGAAATTGTTAAGATCATTTGCCTACTTCAAAGCAGTTACCATAGGTCCCCATTTTTTAGGAAGACTTCTGATAATTTTCTTGACATGATCAATTGTGGAGTATCCTTTGTCCATAACTTTCAGTCCTGCAACAAGCATCTGAAACCTTGAGAATATAGTCTCAACTGTTTCATTATTTTCCATTTTGAATGCCTCGTATTTCAGGATTAAGGCCAAGGCCTTTGTTTCCTTTACTTGTGCATTTCCCTCATGAGTCATTCTCAGAGAGTCAAAAATGGATTTGGCAGAATCTTTGTTTGTTATCTTCTCATTCTACGTATAAAATATAACATTTAGCAATATAGTTTTGGCCTTATGGTGATTTTTGAAATCTTTCTTCTATTGATCAGTCATATCACTTCTTGCTATATTATTTCCTTCAGCATTAACTGGGTGAACGTAGCCATCGACTACAAGATCCCGGAGATCAACATAGTAACCAAGAAAGAAACTTTCTATTCTATCTTTCCAAGAATCAAATTTCTCACCATCAAAGATTAGTGGTTTTTCACTATAGTGATCTCTCTCATTGTTATTAACAACGTTAGCAGCGACCATTGTTTCTCACACAAACTGGATCGATACTGAACATCATGAAGTGTTGATAAAACTTTTATCACAATCAGAACCGGATGACTGATGCCAATTGAAGGTGCGAACAACACAAGAAAGGGGGTTTGAATTGGGTTTTACAAGCAAAAGCTTTTTCCAAAACAAGAACACCATTAACAAGTTAATGACAAATAGATAAAACACAAGTATTTTTATCCTGGTTCGCTTGAAACTCAAAGCTACTCCAATCCACCCGCCAAGGTGATTTTTACTTATACACAAGGATTTAATCCACTAAAATCAACAAATTACAATAATCATAAAGAATAACCTTTTTTGTCTTCTCAAGGATCCAACTATACCCTAGTCTCCTTAAGGACTCACAAAGAATAACCTTTTTTTGTCTTTCAAGGATAACCTCCTCAAGGAATCAAACAAACAGTTTGAATAATATTTTGTGTGTTACAAGATGCTTATATACAAGCAGATTTTACACAAATGATAAACAATTACTTAAAGAAAAATTGTATACAAAAGAATGATAGTTTTTCACAAAGAAATAGACTTGTCAAAATGTTGTATCACCATAGCATAAGAAGAAGACCATTGGAGGGTAAAATAGGGAAATCTCATATAGAGTTTGTCCATTGTTGGATGGTGAAAGGAGTGTGTAGCGGTAAATTTGTGACCATTAACCTATGAATAAACTTAACGTCAATAAAACCAGAGTCGCCACCGCGCTTTTGTTGTTTCCAAAGGAAAAGGGAAAAGTACGAACAAAACCCAAAGATAAGAAGTTTTCAAATCAAAACTAATAAAATGCCAAAGATTACAGGTAAGGGGGTTGGTTACACAGAGGGAATGTGTTAGTACCCAAAGTGTCCTAGGTACTCCTAGGGAGCCCTTTTTTTATGTGTGTATGTGTTTTGGTATAAAGATGTTTGAAACAAATAGAGTGTGGTATGATAAAAGAATTCATTAATTATATTTATTTGTTTGACAAGACCTTCGAACTTGTGCCTATGTACCAACATAAAAATGAGGGATCAAAACCTCGTAGTTCGTGGTATCAATTTCAAAATGAATGGATTGTTTTTTAACAAAAGTTTAAATTTAAAAGAGGCACAAAGGGCCCAAAAGTTTGAATGAGTGTTAGTTCTTTTTGTCTTTTGAAATTTTAAGTCAATATGATTAGATTCACTTACAAGCTTGATTTTAGAAAAGAGCTTTAAAAATGCAATGGCATAAGGCCAAAGTTTCTAATTTGAAATAAGGTCTAAGTTTTTAAATCACAAACAAAGAAAGTTTTTGAAAAGGGGGGGGGGAGATTTTGAAATTTAATAAGTGGGAGGAGATGAAGAGACTAATCCTAAGCATAAAATTAAAAGTTAAGAGTTAAAAGGATCTGATCAATGAGATGCAATCCAATAGACAAGAATGTCATATAGAAAACCCACTTTCCCTTTGGATCTTGAATCAAGCAATAATCAGTAAGCAATTAGCAATATGAAGAGCAAGGCATCAAATAAATATGAACACATCCAAGCAAGCAGATCCATAGCTGATAGTCTTCTCATGTATCAGATGAAATACTTCTTGATTTTTGCTCAGAATAAGGTGTAGCATGAGACCAAAATAATAGTTGCATCAAGACCATGTAGCAGATGAATTCAAGTGGATCCCAATACTTGCATCAGATGAAAGCTCAAATCACAATAACCAGGTCTCAGAAATGTTGGCATTGGCCAAGTTCTTTTGCTCATGGAATGTTGCCTAATTCTAAGTCCAAAGCTCAAATCAAACCCAACAGTCCATACAAACATTTTTTTACGGTTTTTGTTGTTTATTAAGTATTTTAAGGTCCTAAGACCACAGGCACAAATAAAATACACAAACAAATATACAATCACAATATATGGCTCAAATGAGCAAAGTGAAAAAATGACATAAACATAAACAAATTAAAATGCTATGTAAATGGCAATGAATGGTAAATGACTCAGAAATTAAATTGCATACAGTAAATGACTTGAAAATAAAGCAATATTAATAAAAAGTTAGTGTTAGTCAAAGTTAATCAGATGTTAGTGGAATTTTGCTTTTCAATTGATCAAGTCATTCTTTGGAGAACACTCAACCATCTATTCACAAGCATGGATCCTTGAACCAAGACATCTTCCAAAGGAAGGAAAAAAGGCCAAGTCTCCACACAATACCATGAAATATGGGAGACTTACAATCTCATTTACTAGAACGCTATGCCTTTAGGGTCAAATTTAGCTCTATGTTAAGCAATCGTAATTGGACTTATGTAGAAGTCACAACTATGTGAGGTCGGGCAATAAAAATTTAGGTGCTAATGCATGTTAGAGATTTGGTATAATGAACTAAACTCCTAAAATATACCACACACTAAAAGAAAAAAAGATCAAAGGGTGGACCTATCTCATCCATACTTATATTGGTTCATCTAACACAAGGTTATTGATGAACCAATTAGCCTTAGGATTTGGAGATTTCATTGGTCAATGAAAGGGATGGGAAAGAATGAGATTGAAGACAAAGAGGGAGGGGAGATGAGAGAAACACAAATTGATCATGGAAGGAATTTTATCAAATTAAAATCATTCATTCATTTTGGGAGATGAAATGTTCATTTCATCAATCCTATAAATCCAATGATTTTAACTCAACAAAAGTCAAATCAACTTTGACCAAGGCCTAAACACATAGTCAAACATCACAAGCCAATAAAAATGGCTCAACATAATATGTATACAATTAATCAATTAAAAATCAAATTAAAAATGCATTTAAATTCAATTTAATTTGGTCAAAACCTAAAACCTCTTCAAAACACCAAATAAATGGCCAAGAGATTTATCCTAGGTCAAACAAGGTCAAAGGACTTTGGACAAAAAAATTCATGATTTTTGAAAAGTCAGAAGTATTTTTAAACAATTAAAAATATGCACAAAAACAATTAATTCATGAAAAATATCAAAATTAATCCAAAAAATAATTTTAATTCAGAAAATGAAAGAGGAAAATATTTAAATATTTTTGGTGAAAGTCCCATATTTTTTGGATTAAAAATGAAATTAATATGAATTAAACAAAATAACACAATTAATTGGAAAATTAGAAAATATGGAAAATCATGGGCCATTAGATCTCCCTCATTAATTGAGGTGGCAGGTCTGATGGCCACGCGTGTGCAGTCCACCAAAGACCAAGTCAAATGCGCTGCAAGAGTGGTAATCAAAACCAAAGGATGAGATTAAAACGTTTAAACAAGATCTGATGGCTGAGAGGCGTGATAACACACCACCGGAGCTAGGGCTCCGGTCTTTTTCTCCAGTGGACCTCACCGGACTGGTCCACCATCAACCATCACTAAAATAAAAAACAATGACATGGATTCAAAGAAAAAATGCTCAGGAGCTCGAATCTGGTCTCAATTTTCTCCAATTCCAAGTATATAAAAAGATACAAGGATTTGAATTTTGAGGATCATGAACTGAGTTGCTTCGATTTGACCTCAAAGCAACTCAATCTTCTTGCCTACATTGGTAGGACTTCAGCCAACCAAAAATCACAAAGAATAGTGAAGAATTGAGGGAGAATCGAAGAGATGAAAATTCTGAAAAATTACCTTCGAGGGAGCTTCAACCTTGCTTGATCTTGATTCTAATTGTGCTTGGCTTTGTTTCAGAAGCTTGTAGGAAGTGATTAGGATCAAGAAATGACTTGGACTCTTGGAGTTTCAATCTCAAAACAAAATGATATTTGAAGCTCGATTTTTAAATGAAAACCTTCAATATTATCCTTTAATGGTGGGGGTTTGGATTACAGGTTCAAAGCTTGGGCATTAGGTCCTTAATTCTAAGTAATGAGGGTTGTATTTATAGCCAAAGAGATTCATTTCCACACACTTCCAAAAATTGCCAATTTTAGTAATTCACCTTGAATGCTTACATGAGTGCGTCATAGGAATATCAAGTGATGTATTCGGGTCCAAAAATGAGTGAGAATCATCCTGAAATCATGCCATGTGGTCATGCATTTATGTTTGGAATGTGGAAGTCAAAATCATCCAAATGGTACCTTATATTGCACCCATGCGCAAGTCCTTCATTCTTTGGCCAAATGAGGTGATCTTGGACTTTTTGGAAAGGTGAGATCAAGGGGAACAACTTTCATGTTGAACACTTTTCATTTGAAGCTTGTATCACGATGAATTTTAAGGTGGAAGTTTGGGAAATCAAACATATTTGAAAATTTTCTAAGTCCCAAGTCAAATGTTCACTTCTTCCACCTTGAATAACTTTTTCTATGGACTTCAAATGAAAAAAGTTCCTTAATCAAAGTTGTATCTCTTTCAAACCTCTTCAATTTTTTCACAAATTTGACCTAATTTTGATTTTTCATGAAGGAGTTATGCATTTTAGAAGTTGACGAAAATCACTTGTTCAATGGTATTGGCCCAAAATGACCTATAATGTTTCCTCTTGGCACATGCATTTGCAAGTTGAATTTGAACTCACTCCAAACATCAAAGTTAAATTAGACATCTTTAATTTGATCATGGAATTTGAATGGCTTTCATATAATAATAATTTAGCAAGTTATGGTCTTGAGAAGTTGACCTCCTAATTAGGGTTCAGACAAAATGACCTATAATCTTTCACCATAAAAGATGACTTTCCAAGAAAAACTAGCTCTTTACTTCAACATGAAAGTTGTTTGGAAAGTCATTTTTAGTAACTTGGCTCTTGGAATCATTTTCATATGACAAACATTGTAGGAGATAGGATCTAGGGAACCCCAGTTTTGACCAGTTGACTTTCTCTGGTCAACCACCATGAACCATCTTGCTAGCTTGATATTCTCTTGACTTTTGGGACTCATGGAGGATCCTACATGTGTAGGATTATGTAATATTAAGTAACCCTTGAAATACTTGATAAAATGTTGAAGAAACTTGTTGTAGAGGCCACACAAGATACCTAGATGAATTAAGGTTTCCAAGGCAAACAAACTCCAAACTCTTGATGATTTATTAATCAAAATGTCATGTGAAGATCATGAGGATCCACATATGATGCCTAAAACTAATGTGAACCATTTCTTGATTGGACCTCTTGCATTTAGGGTCTCAAACCCTAGATGTGAGCTTGATAGAACATAGGTGAGCACACACACTACCTACAAAAGAGTTAAACTATACATTGACATATTTTTTGGTATTTTTGTTAGTAAATAATGAAAAACAAAGTATGATACAATCAAAAGTGCTTGGTGATCTCTCCAAATGCAAACCCAATGAATGAGGGTAAGGAGGCTACCAAGGTGCGGTCCCAATGCTAATGCATATAATGAGATAGCATGAGGGATCTTAGGGTCAAAATTGGGGTCTTACAAAGTGATACTCCGGATTGTCCTTCGCCCATAAAATCAATGACAGGTGTGATGTATAGTAATGTCCTTTTCCCACGAGATCGGGTAGTGGAGAGGATATTTGATTTGTACTATGTATTATTTGATCATGTTCCCATTTGATCTTATCTTCAAGTTCATTGGATTCAAACGAAAGTTGATGAAGCATAAAATGAAGAAACATAGACCTGGATTTAGAAACTTCAGAATCTTTGGTCAGAACCTTGACAATGTCCGTAGTTTGGCTTGAGATCTTCAGTATCTTTAGAATCTTCAAAGTCTTCATAATCTACAATCATAACCTTGATAACTTCAATCGTCTGGGTTGAAATCTTCAGAGTCTTCATCTATGTAACATAACTTCATAATCTTGCCATTATTCAGAAGTTTAGTGATTAGAGTCACGTCCAGAAGCATGAGCTAAGAGAACATTGCAACAACAACATATTGTTTCCTCAGAAGCTTTTTAGGAGTGAATCAGCACAAAAGCAGAAAGATCGTTGCAGTAGTAACATTGAACATTTTTCAGAACATCTAATAGTTGGAGCAAAAGCGGATTTGGAACTCATTATTCAGAAACTGATGACGTTGCATGTCATATACTCAGAATCAGAACTAGTTGTTAAAGCTACACAATAACAAACCATTAGGGTACCAAAATTGTTCTTACACAAATACCACATTGTTATCATCAAAACTTAAGGTCTAGATGCAGAACCAAATCTTGTTCTAACAGCAACCCAGTTAATTCTTTTCTTGTTTTCTTCACCATTCCACAAAAACACCATCAGTCATGTTTTGTATAATCACTTTTGGAACTTTATAGAATGAAAAATAGAATAATGGGATCGAGTTTAGAACTGAGTCAAACAGTGTTACCCAACCACCGAGGGATACTCGTTTACTTTGTCATGAAGAGAGTATGGAATGCATTTACACCAACACATACTCTCAAGAAGAACACCTATGAGGGTTCACATCTACTTGAATCCCAAGGAAAGTGAAAGGGAAGGCACTAATTCCAAAGGAAATGAAAACTGAAACAACCTGCATAAAATTAGAATGTACATTAAAGCTGAGTATTTTTCTCTTATGGAAATTAACTTACAGGCCTAAAGCAAGTTTGAACCCACGAAGAACTGATTTAATAGCCCAGAGGTTGTCCCAAGAAGCCTTTTCCAATAAGATTGTATCGTCTGAAAGTTGTAATAATTTGAAATGAAGTTCATTTAAAAGTGTGAACGAATGAAAGCAATCCAAAGAACAAGCATTACACATTAGACCAACAAGACCCTCCACAATAATGAGGTAGAGAAAAGGAGAAAGAGGGTTGCTCGCCTTGATGTAACCCTTTCTTGGCTTGAAATTCCCTGGATGGTCTTCTATTAATCAAAGTTGAAATAGAGTCGGAACACATTCAAGCTTGCATCCAGTTGATCCACCTTCATGAAATTCATGCACTTCATAACAAAGAAAAGGTACTCCCAAGATACAGACTCAAACGCCTTTTCAAAATCGAACTTGAAGATGAACAATTCCTTATTATTCCTTTTAGAAAAATTGACCAATTCATTAACCACAAGAACGCCTTCAAGCATGCTTCTAGCTGAGACGAATGTTGATTGCGACTTAGAGATGAGCTTCCCTATTACTCCTTTCAATTTTCCTGCCAATAAGTTGGATATAATTTTGTAGATGCTTGAGATCAAGTAGACCGACCGATAATCACTAATCACATGTCATTTGCATCCTTGCATACAAACAAGATCACATCTTGGTCCTTTCCCTCTCATATTTGGCTTTGCCTTTTGCAGGGATCATCAAGCTCCTTTTTGTTGGTATTTTATATTTGTGTTTATATGTTCATTGCTTATTTAACCACTAATAAAAATATCAAAAATATGTCTTGGTCTTTAAGTTTATTGTGCAAGGTAGGGCTTCTCATAAGAGCATCAAGCATGGGGCCTCAGCTAGGGTTTTTGTTGATTCCTTAAGCCAAAGTATGGTCAACCATTGATTCTCAAGGGGATATATCTCAAAGAATGACCTCTAAGGTCCTCAAGAATCTTCCAATCTCATTTTGGTAAAGAGCATCTCAAGGTTTTGTTGCTTGTTTCTCAAGAAAAATCAAAGGTTCGTGTGTTTATTTCCATGCCTTCTTCAATATGTTACCTCAAACTTTGATAAATTCAATAAAAATACATTAAAGTACACCTTATTTTTAGTTCATATGATCACCCGTGTACCTTAAAATTCAATAAAAGTCCAAGTGCACAAGTTTATTCCAAGAGGTTTGACCAAAAAAGTCAACATTTGAAGTCAAGCTTCCGATGATCATAACTCCTTCAATTCTCAACATTTTTGAATGCTTCTTTTTTAATATGACTCTTCTCAATATCCTCTACAACTTTTATTTACATTACAAGAGCCAATTATGGTTGGAGGATCATCAAAAGTTTGAAGACATTATAGGTCATTTGTGGATTTAGTGAAATTTGACCTATTTTCAAGTGACTTTTTCTCAACTTTCAAGATTAATAACTTCTTAAATTTTCTATATTTGAGGCTGATTCTTTTTGGACAATGACATTTGTGATATCCTCTACAAGTTTGCTTCAAGGGTCAGACTCAAATTATGCTTGGAAGGCCATATAATTGTTTGAGACATTCTAGGTCATTTTCAGCCATTTGGAACTTAGAGTTTTCTAAGTTACATTACCAGATTTTTGTGCCAACTTCAACATCACATAAGTTTATGTTAAAGCATCCAAATTCAACATTTCTTGACACATTATAATCTTGGATATGACGTCAACACATTGCAAGAAGAATGGGATCAAAAAGCCTCATGAACAAGATGCCCCACTGAGTTGAACATGGTAACTTGAAACTAAAAAAATCACCATGATCCGAAATTTGAACTTCACTAATCTCAATTCCAAGTCAAATTACCACGCGTTTTGGACCTAAACATGTTTAACCAAGTCTCCAAAAGTTAATTGACTCTTAAACGCACCATTTGGCTGAGTTTTAATGGATTGGAAGTCACACTTTTCTCACTTCATGATCAAATTCGTTTTGTACGAATTAAGCTTGATTCGATACGTATTTGGATCCCATTTCATTCCCTATAAATATAGGAAGCTACTACATTCATTTACAAGCTTTTGAGAGTCAAGAAATCCCTGTTTCAATCTGAAATTTTCCAGAAAAATTCAACTATCGGGTTTTGAATTCCAGCTTGTTTCAATCTAATTTCTTGATTCCATTAGCATCCTCGATCTTCTCTAAAGCTTTTGCAATAACTCCCAAGCTCTAGGGCCTTCTGAAGTGCCCTGACTAGATCGAGCTTCATCAACTTCTGATCACCGTTTGGACAAGGTAGTTTTGGGCATCATTTGAACTCAAACAAGTTATCACAATATAGTCCTTCACTCTCTGATGTTTTCCCCTAACTTATCTGGTGTTAAATGATCGTGTTCATCATTTTATTTTATTTTTCGTGGCTTGCTTGATTCTGAAACTTCTCTGAAATTCCCGATGCTCAGTTTAGATAAATGAATTTGGAGCATGAGGTTGAATTCGTGATGAGAAGGCGATCACATTGATGGTGGTCTCGTGTCCTGAATTTACCAAACGATGAAACTTCGGGGAGGGACCATGGGGAAGATGATTGGAGTTCATCTCAGGTCATATGAGTTTGGAGACACGTTTGACATTTAAAATGTTTTGATTGGTCCAATTTGAATTAGATCGCGTGTTTCATTTTTGTTAAATTCCATCGTTCGCCCTAGCCTTGTGATTGTTGGATCTGCCACGTTAACTAATGAGGCTTGATCCAATGCTCCGTATTTTTCTGATTTTATTTCTTTTTCTTTTTTCATTTTAAATTTCTTTTTCTTTTAAAATTCATAGTAATTTCATTTTTCATCCAAAAAATCCGAAAATAATTTATAAACTTTTTTTCTTCATTTGATTTTTATTTTTCCATATTTTATTTTCTTGGTTTGCTATTTTTCTTAAATTTTCTCTTTTCTCCTTTATTTTAATTAGTTTAAAAATAATTTTATGCATTTTTAAATTCCGAATATTTTATTTCCAACCTTCCTTAATTTTCTTGGTCATTTATTTGGTGTTTTAAAGGGTTTTATGGATTTTTTCTTTTATTTCCCTTTTTAAATTCATTTTAAAATTTTTTTAATGCATTTTTATATTTGTTCGACCTTTGTTGACTTCTGCTGGCCCTGGATCATGATTGTTTTGATCATAGGTCTCATCAAAATCAATGGATCTTGGGTGTTGATGGGGTGAAAACCCTAATCCACCAAATTGGATGATTGATGTTGGTGATGACTTGATAAAGTCTCTGATCCAATTTGGTTTGGTTTCTCTTGTCCTCTTCTCCTTTATCCCATTCCCTTCCTTTTTCTTTTTGATCAATTGGATGGTTTGTGTCCATCTTGTTCATGATGTGTGAATTGGTGCTTGATGAATTTTTGTCATTTCAAATCTACCTATTAATTGATCATGGATCACTTAAGGTGCTTTGGATTGATGCATAAGTTTATCCTAAATATCATGAAGTATGAATTGATGTAACAGACCGCTCTCCTAACCTTTGTGCTCGATCAATCCTCTTTCCTTTTTTTGTGTGGCATAGCTTTAGGAGAATGATTTACATATAATTTCTCTAACATGTATTAACACAAATATTGTTATTGACCTGCCTCAGATAGTTGTGACTTCTACATAAGTCCAATTACAATTGCTTAACATAACACTAAATTTGTCCCAAAAATAAGTCATTTTTAAGTGACATTGTAAGTCTCATATTCCTCATGGTATTGTGTGAAAAGAATTGTTTCATTTCCCCTATGAGAGCTAGTGGCATACTTGTTGATTTTATCCAAGTTGGAGCCCTTCTCATGGTGATGTATAGGTTCATAATTTTATACTTGTGGATGAATAGTTGAGTGTTCTCCAAAAAATGACCAAACCATCTTTCATTTTTGATCACTAACACAACTTACTAACATATTATTGCATTAATTTTACTTTAATGTCATTTATCTTATGCTCTTTATTCTTTTGTCATTTACTTTATGTTTTATTTTAGCATCTCATATCATATTGTTTATGCTTATGTTATTTGTTATTTGTCCATTTGGACTCCTTTTTATTTTAGAAAATATTAATAAAGGAAAACTCCTAAAAAAATTGGTTCTCTTGATTTATGGACTTGGGGTTACTATCCTTAGCATTGTTGTGGAGTTATAGACTTAGAACTAGGACCTTGACTCTTGCTTTGGGAGTTTGTGATTTGAGACCTTGAGATTCATCTGGTACCTTTGACTTTGATTTCCTTTTGAAGACTTTGCTTGGTTACTTTGGATTCGTCTGATACATGAATTGTTCTTTGCTTATTTGGTTTGCTTGAGGCTAAATCCAAAGGAGGGAATTCTTGTTTGACTTATGTCATAAAGCTTGTTATCTCTTGGTTATACCTTTTCTCCCTAGATTTTACTGTATGCTCTAGGATAGTATTTTTTTCTCCTCACCCTTCTTTAATTTTCAAAATCTTATCTCTCCTTTTCAAAAATCTCTTGTTTTTAAACTTGAACCACTTTGTTAATAAACCTTGACTTTTGTCAAGTGATTTTCAAATTCTTTCTTAATAAATGCTAACCAATTCTAAGCATATTAAAACCAATTCTAAAAGATTTAAAAAATGCATAACTCATTCAAACTATTTTGTGTAATTTGTGCACCTTTTTCTTTTAAAACGTTTCTCAAAGTTTAGACATGAGTCACTTCCATAGTTGAGATATAATTCTCTTCTCCCCATAGCATTGACGATAATTCTTTTCCACTCAAGAGAGCTAGTGGCATACTTGTTGATCTTTATCCAAGTCAGAGTCCTTATTTATGGTGATGTAAAGTTCTCATACTTGTGGGTGATTAGTTGAGTATTCTCCTTAAAATGACAAAATGCCTTTTTATTTAAAAATGAATCAAAATAAACACTTTTGTTATTTTTACCACGAAATACGAGGTTTTGATCCTCCATTTAACTTTGTTGATACCTAGGCATGAGACTTATGAAGTCTTGGCAAACACAAAAATTATAAAAAAAATATTTCTATTCTCATCTCCTCAATCTTTTGCAAACACCACCATTTTAAAGCCAAAATGTATATATTTTCAAAGAGGTTCCTATAGAGTACTATAGATGTTTAGGGTGCTAATACCTTCCCTTTGCATAACCAGCCCCCAAACCCTTATCTCTTTTTATTAGTTTTGCTTTAAAATTTCTTTAGGTTTTGTTTGTATTGTTTCCCTTTCCTTTGGAAATAATAAAAGCATGATGGCGACTCTTTCTTTGTGAGTTAAGTTAATCAATAACTTAATCTCAAAAATTTTACCGCTACAGAAAAGTGGCGACTCTGCTTGGGAGTAGTCCTCAGTGGGTTTAACCTATCTTTGTTTATATGTGTATATTATGCTTGTTGTTTTTTGTTATTGTTTGTTATGTCTGGTGTTTGGTGATCTCGGTGTGGTAAGGTAAGTCATATACCCGGGCTTGAGTGCTTTTATGATAAGAGGGTGGTATAGTCTTGTTTGGCTTACATGGAGTTAATCCTTAATGAGTTGACTTGAGATCCCTCACTCAATGGAGGCCCCTTTGGGATTACTGATATCATGCGAGTAGTCATAATTGACATTACTTTTTCCGACCTGGGAGCCCGAGAAGTTGAGGACCTTAGAACCCTTAACCCATCTTGGCCTTTTAGGGTGTAGTGCGATGGATATTCAGGTGTAGACTTGAATTAGTTGTTACGTGATACTACACACAGACAAGTTTCTCTTGAGAATATTATTGGTTCAAGAGTAGTCGTTTAAGCCGATAATATCCAAAATATAGAACTATGACTCTGGGAACTTTTTAGAACCTTGTTCTATAGGTGATTATACCCTTAGTACATACATTTTGGGTTGGTTCTTACCCATGGCTCCATGCTTGTGACTCTGAACCTTTGGACCTTGCTTGTGTGCCTTGTGTGATCTTGTTTGTGGTTGTTGCATCAGGCATTCATTACATTCATGAGAATTTTTTCTCAAGTTCTCAAGGAACTTAGAGATTCTCTTTGCAAACAGCGCAAATATTTTGACCATGGATATTGGAAGAAGGAATACTCGGAAATACAGTTTCAGATGTCCTGATCTTAAGGAATTAAGAAAGTTGGCATCTTTTGTGGATAGTCCTAAGGATTTCAAAGACCGTTTTGGAAGACTTTTGTTTGTTCTATCTATTGATGTTAAAGATGGTCTTCTTTGTACTTTGGTTCAGTTTTACGATCCCGTCTACCGGTGCTTCACTTTCTCTGATTATCAATTGTTGCCTACCATGGAGGAGTATGCTTATCTTTTGGGTATATCAGTTTTTGATATGGTTCCTTTGTGTGGTTTGGAAGGAATTCTAGAATCTCAAGTTATTATTGGAGCTATTCATCTGAAGAAATCTGACATGGATGTTAATCTCACTGTTAAAGGAGGTATTAGAGGGTTGACTTTAAAATTCTTGATTGAGAAAGCCTTTTATTTTGCTAATGTTAATAACATGGTGGCTTTTGAATCTATTATTGCCTTACTCATCTATGATTTGGTCTTTTTTCCCAACATTGACAATTTTGTTGATGTTAATGCTATTAGGATCTTTTTGGTTGGGAATCCTATTCCGACTTTGCTTGGTGACACCTATTTATCCATTCATCATAGGACTTCTAAAGGGATCTGAACTATTTTCTATTGTGCACCTTTGATATACAAGTGGTTTATTTCACACTTGCCGCAGTCTCTTATCTTCAAAGAAAACAATGGATGTTTAAGGTGGTCTCAAAGACTTATGTCTCTCACCAATGATGACATCACTTGGTATTCTTCTGTTTACGATAATGTCGAGATTATTGATAGTTGTGGGGAATTCTCTAATGTGCCTCTTCTTGGTACACAATGAGGAATCAACTACAATCCGAATTTGGCAAGACGTCAACTTGGGTTCGTTATGAAGGACAAATCTAATAACACATTGTTATAAGGTTTATTTTCCAATAAGGGAAAAACACTCAAGGATTGAAGGCTAGGATGGTGCATGCTTGGCACAATATTCATAGGAAAGGAAAAAGTGAGCTTAGATTGAAAAATTGTGTAGCTTTGGAGCCTTACACTAGTTGGGTGAAGAAGAGAGAAAAAGAATTCAAGATGTCATACACTTATGAGAGACCTGTGTCATTTGTAGTGGTCAAATCACCCATTATTCATATTGAAGGTGTTGGTGTAAGCCCTAGAGGCCAATACTTTTGGTACTTGTATCGAATTATTTATTAATAATAAAAGACTTTTTCTTTATTATGTTTGTCTAATAAAGTCCCTAGAATAGATAGTCTGTTTAATGTATCAAGTGTGACTTAATCATGAGATCACATTAAGCATAAGAACATTATTCTTAAAGTATCCATGGTCGAGCTTTATTGTGAAGTGGGATAACATTAAAGCATTAAGACTATTATGTATATAGACTGATGATCACATCTCATGGATCATGGATAAGGAGTTATCAAGTCTTAAACATAGGTATGAATATTAAGAGTAATATTTATACTGGATTGACCCGCTATGAGAATACTATATAGAATGTTATACAAATTGTCATAAGTTATTCTCATGGTGATAATGGTGTATACCACCCTTCGACCTGAAACCACTATGGACCCTAGATGTAGAGTCGAGTGCCTTATTGTTGATCAAACATTGTATGTAACTGGATGACCATAAAGACAGTTGATGGGTACTCCACGAAGCATGCTAAGATACATGAGTGACCTAGATGGAATTTGCCCATCCTGTGTAACAGAATAAATGTCTATGGGCCCAATATTGAATTGGACAAGGATGACACGGTCCATGCCTTGTGTTCAATATAGACATAAGGGCAAAAGGGTAATTGTACACATAAGTATTATCACAAAAGGATTTGTCATATCACATGACATTTTCGTGTCTTGGGTAGTAGTGATGTGTTGCTAGATACCGGTCACTGTTTATTATGTTAAATACGTGATTTAATATAATTGCCAATGCCGCGAAAACCTACAGGGTCACACACAAAAGGACGGATTGATGAGAGATAGAGTAACTAAGGAATACCGTAATGTACGGTGAACTTAAGTGAATTGTAGAACATCATAAGGTACGGTGTACTTAAGTAGAATACGAAATATGGTAAGGTACCACGCGCTTAAGTGATTTTGGCATATTATAAGATATGGGCCACATACACTTGAGTGGGCTTTTTAGGTTGCAGCCCACACAAGTGGTTCTATAAATAGAACCCTTGTGTAGAAGCATTTGTGCAGTTGCAATTTCGTTTCTCTCTCTCTCTCTCTCACTCAAAGCCTTCATTCGTAGCAGCTAGCACTGAGATTGAAGGAATCCGTTCGTGTGGACTGAGTAGAGGCGTTGTCATCGTTCAACGTTCATGATCGCTCCGTAGATCTGCATCAAAGGTTAGAATCGCCACAAGAGGTAACGATTCTATCATTGATCATGCCCATTCGTAAGGATCACTGAAGGAGAAATTTTAAATTCCGTTGCGTTTTGGATCGCTCTTCTCCTTCAGTGGTATCAGAGCCACTTACGAAACCATGCATCTGATAGCTGTTTATTTTCTGTATTTTCTATATTAATACGATTAAAAGACAGAATGAATCAAAGAATAAACGAGTAATTAAATTTGGCATCATGTGTGTATGATTTGGATGATTGATGTTGACTATGCTTCGGAATCCGACATTAGTATGGTGAAGTAGTGATACATCGATCGTCCATAGGTTATGCAATTGAGATCGATCAAGTTATATATATGATATAAGTAATCCTAATGCAAAATACGGTATATATGATATACTATTTCTGTTTCGTTCATTCAAACACTTAATGGTTGTTTTCCTTTGAGCGATCAATGGTCGTTTGCTTCTTGATCCGGCATTAGTATGGTGAAGTAATAACGTGTTGATCAATCATACTGAATCAACAATCGAGGTGTGTTTGACGGTATGAAATTGGTACATTAGGGTTAATGACGGCACAAGGGTTGTGTTGTCAAAGAGTTATGCGATTAGGGTTGTGAATGCGCAAGAGTTGTGCTTTAAAGTATCAAGTGTTGATGCGAAAAACGACGTCGATTTCAAATGAATTGTTCATTAAAAATTTCGGCTCCTTGACCCCCGCCCGCTGATCGGGCAGCGGAACCCCCATCCGCTGACCGGGCAGCGGACCCCCGGCTAACTCTGCGTAGTGTGATCGGTCGCCGAAATTTAATTTGGTTTTAATTAGTTAAAAGAATTAAAATTAATAATAATAATGTTTATTATTATTATTGTCTTGTGGTGATCGATTATGGCCTTAGTTTTCCTTTATTTTGTTTTGGGTTTTTAAAATACGACCTGCGTGTCGTGCCTCTCTTTTAATCTCTTAATGTAACTTTTTTTCTCATCTCACTCTCTCGTATTTAAAACAAGTTTATTTTATGTAATGTTATGAAGAAAGAGAAGAATTCAATATCAAAGGAGGACAACCTTGAATATCTTGCTTGGAGAAGCTTAGATCGTTATTAGGTTAGCTTAGGTTCTCTCATTGGCTTGGGAGAACAATTATGCTAGGGGCCATAACTGTTTCATTATGTATGTTGATGCATGTGAATGTATGTTGATGCATGTGAGAGACGATTTATATGATAAATAAGTCGGTGAGATCAGAATAATTGCAAATTCCCTTAAATTAAATATTAAGTTTATGCTTTCCAAGTTTTAGCACTCATCAGGACTAGTATCGGATAATGTAGGTTTCGCCTACGCGAGGTGCATGTTCTATATTAGTAAGGTGCGATGGGATAATTGTAATATCCAATTGCTAAAACAATAGGTCAAACTTAACTAAATAAATTATAATAAGATTATATGTGTTTAGAAGCAAGAGTTGGAAATGATCCATGTGATGGATTGGAATAAGGAGTTATTCACCCAAGTAAAATATTCGAGAGTTGTATTAGATACAATTGGAAGGAGTTCCTATCTAAATAACCTAGTTTTGTGTAATCCGCCTACGCGGACTTAAAACAAAGTGAAATGTGGATCTCGACCCACTAGAAAATCTTCTAACGGGATTTTCCGAATCAAATGGTGAGGGTCATTTGTTTTGAGTAAAATAGTGGGAGCATATTTAATTAAAGGCCTAATTAAATATGTTATTGATACTTATATTTTCATGTAGATTACCATGACAACAAACACCTCTAACAAAATTTTGCGATCAATCCTTGACAAGGAAAAATTGTTTGGGACAAATTTTCTGGATTGGCACCGAAATCTGAGGATTATCCCCAAACATGATAGAAAGCTGTATGTCTTGGAGAAACCTGTTCCTGAAGAGGAACCTCCTAGTTCTGCACCTAAGGAAGAAAGAGATGCTTATAAGAACCATGTCGATGATGTCAATGAAACTGCTTGTCTCATGCTAGCTACCATGAACTCAGAGTTGCAAAAGCAACATGAGAACATGGCAGCGTTCGATATGATTGAACACCTGAAGATGCTCTATCAAGAGCAAGAAAGGTAGAAAGGTTTGAAGTTTTAAAAGCCTTTTTTCAAGGCAAGTTAGCTGAGGGGGGCCATGTAGGTCCCCATGTGCTCAAGATGATTGGGTATGTGGAAAACCTTGAGAGGTTGGGTTTTCCCCTCGGAAAGGAACTTGCGACTGATTTGATCTTGCAATCGTTGCCAGATAGATTCAGTCAATTTATTCTAAATTTCAATATGAATGATATGGACAAATCTCTTCCTGAACTGCTAGCCATGTTAAGAACTGTTGAGCAGAATCTGAAGTCAAAAGGGAAGTCCATTTTGATGATCGGAAATGGAAAGAGACAGAACAAAAGACCCACCAAGCAGGGTGATAAAGGGAAAGGCAAGGAAGTTTCCAAATCCAAACCCATTGTTGCTACTTTGAAGCCTAGTGGAGGCATAGAAAAGGAAGGCACCTGCTTCCATTGCGGTAAGACCGGACACTGGAAGAGAAACTGCCCAAAGTACCTGGAAGATAAGAAGAATGGAGTAGAGACTTCAACTTCAGATATTTTTGTTATTGAAATTAGTTTATCTACTTCTGCATCATGGGTATTCGATACTGGATGCGGTTCTCACATTTGTACCAATGCGCAGGGGCTAAAAAGGAGTAGAGATTTGGCAAAAGGTGAAGTTGACCTACGAGTTGGCAATGAAGCAAAGGTTGTTGCTTTAGCCATAGGAACTTATGTATTGACTTTACCTAGTGGTTTAATAATTCAGTTAGAGAACTGTTATTATGTACCTGCAATTAGCATGAATATTATTTCTGTTTCTTGTTTGGACAAGTTTGGTTTTTCATTTATAATAAAGAACAATTGTTGCTCAATTTATTTGAATGATATATTTTATGCTACTGCACAAATGAACAATGGACTATATGTCCTTGATCTTGAAATGCCTATTTATAACATTAATACTAAAAGGATGAAACCTAATGAGTTAAATCCAACTTACCTTTGGCATTGTCGATTAGGCCACATAAATGAGAAACAAATTTCCAAACTCCATAAAGGTAGACTCTTGGACTCTTTTGATTATGAATCATATGAGACATGCAGATCTTGTTTAATTGGAAAGATGACAAAGTCTCCATTCACAGGAAAAGGTGAAAGAGCTAATGATCTTTTGGCCCTCATACATACTGATGTATGTGGACCACTGAACATACCAGCCAGAGGAGGTTTTCAGTACTTCATCACATTTACTGATGATTTCAGTAGATATGGTTATGTGTATTTAATGAAACACAAATCAAAGTCCTTTGAAAAGTTCAAGGAATTCAAGAATGAAGTACAAAACCAACTAGGTAAGAATATTAAAACTCGTTGATCAGATCGAGGTGGTGAGTATTTAAGCCTGGAGTTTGATGACCATCTGAAAGAGTGTGGGATCTTATCCCAACTTACTCCTTCTGGAACACCCCAATGGAATGGTGTATCTGAGAGAGGAAATTGAACCCTGTTAGACATGGTCCGATCCATGATGAGTCACGTCGATCTTCCAAACTCCTTTTGGGGACATGCACTATTGACAGCAGCTTACACACTTAACCGTGTTCCATCCAAAAAGGTTGAGAAGACCCCATATGAGATATGGAGTGGTAAGAAACCACATATGTCTTACATGAAGATTTGGGGTTGCGAAGTTTATGTGAAACGACAAATTTCAACTAAGCTTGAGCCCAAATCTGACAAATGCTTATTTGTAGGGTATCCTAAAGAAACAAGAGGGTATTACTTCTACAATCCTTCTGAGGGCAAAGTGTTTGTCGCTCGAACTAGAGTTTTCCTAGAAAAGGATTTTATTTCCAAAGGAATCAGTGGGAGGAAAGTAGAGCTTGAAAAAATTCAAGAATCACAAAGCATTGATACACCTATGGAGGAATTAGAGCAGGAAACACAAGTAGTTGTGGAAGAGCAACCTGCTCAAGTAGAACAAGACCAGCGTAGGTCAAGCAGGATACGTTACCTACCTGAGAGATATGGATATCTCATAACTGATCAAGGTGATGTATTACTCATGGATCAAGATGAGCCTGTGACCTACCAAGAGGCCATAACTGGTCCCGAGTCTGAGAAGTGGCTAGAAGCCATGAAATCTGAAATGGATTCCATGTACACAAACCAAGTTTGGACCTTGGTAGAGCCTCCTGTAGGAATTAACCCTATAGGATGCAAGTGGGTCTTCAAAAAGAAGACTGACATCGATGGTAAGGTACATACCTATAAGGTACATACAAATTCATGGGGTTGACTCTGATGAAACCTTTTCACCAGTTGCAATGTTTAAATCTGTTCGGATTTTACTTGCTATCGCTGCATATCATGATTATGAAATATGGAAGATGGATGTCAAAACTTCTTTCCTTAATGGGAATCTTCTTAAGGATGTGTACATGACACAACCTGAAGGATTTGACATACCAGAAGAAGCCCAAAAGATATGTAAGTTACAAAGATCAATCTATGGATTGAAGCAAGCTTCCAGAAGCTGGAATCTTCGTTTTGATGAAACAATAAAACAATATGGATTCATCAAGAACGAAGATGAGCCTTGTGTCTACAAGAAGGTTAGTGGGAGCATGATCGTAAAAACAATATGGATTCATCAAGAACGAAGATGAATCTTCGTAGATGGCATATTACTCATTGGAAACGATGTCCCTACCCTACAACAAGTAAAGTCTTGGTTGGGGAAATGCTTTTCTATGAAGGACCTAGGTGAAGCAACCTATATATTAGGAATCAGAATCTATAGAGATAGATCACAAAAACTGCTTGGCCTAAGTTAGAGTACGTACATAGACAAAGTGCTAAGACGCTTTAATATGCATGATTCCAAGAAAGGATTCATACCTATGCAACATGGCATGTGTCTATCAAAAACACAATCCCCTTCAACTAAGGAAGAAAGGGATCGCATGAATAAGATTCCATATGCATCTGCAATAGGATCTATCATGTATGCCATGTTATGTACTCGGCCAAATGTCTCGTATGCTTTAAGTGCAATGAGTGGGTACCAATCTGATCCTGGTGATGCTCATTGGGTAGCTGTCAAGAATATCCTTAAGTATTTGAGAAGGACTAAGGACTCATTCTTGATATATGGAGGTCAGGAAGAGTTGGCTGTAATTGGATACACCGATGCTAGCTTCCAGATAGATAAGGATGACTTTAAATTGCAATCTGGTTATGTGTTTTGCTTTAACGGTGGCGCTGTGAGTTGGAAAAGTTCAAAGCAAGATACAGTTGTTGATTATACAATCGAGGCCGAGTATATTGTTGCCTCAAGTGCAGCAAAGGAAGTTGTTTGGATCAAAAAGTTCATTAGTGAACTTGGCATAGTTCCTAGCATTGTGGATCCCATTGGTCTCTATTGTGATAACAATGGTGCTATCGCACAAGCTAAGGAACCTAGATCTCACCAACTATCCAAACACATACTTAGGCGTTATCACCTCATTCGAGAGATAATAGATAGAGGAGATGTGAAAATATGCAGAGTACCTACACTTGACAATATTGCTGACCCACTGACAAAGCCTCTTGCGCAGCAGAAGCATGATGGCCATACTAAATCTATGGGCATTAGGGGTATGCCTTATTGGCTCTAGTGCTAGTGGGAGATTGTTGGTGTAAGCCCTAGAGGCCAATACTTTTGGTACTTGTATCGAATTATTTATTAATAATAAAAGGCTTTTTCTTTATTATGTTTGTCTAATAAAGTCCCTAGAATAGATAGTCCGTTTAATGTATCAAGTGTGACTTAATCATGAGATCACATTAAACATAAGGACATTATTCTTAAAGTATCCATAGTCGAGCTTTATTGTGAAGTGGGATAACATTAAAGCATTAAGACTATTATGTATATAGACTGATGATAACATCTCATGGATCATGGATAAGGAGTTATCAAGTCTTAAACATATGTATGAATATTAAGAGTAATATTTATACTGGATTGACCCGCTATGAGAATACTATATAGAATATTATGCAAAGTGTCATAAGTGTTGGTGTAAGACTTAGAGGCCAATACTTTTGGTACTTGTATCGAATTATTTATTAATTAATAAAAAGGTTTTTTCTTTATTATGGTTGATTAATAAAGTCCCTGGAATAGATAGTTCGTTTAATGTATTAAGTGTGACTTAATCATGAGAGAACATTAAACATAAGGACACTATTCTTAAAGTATCCGTAGTCGAGCTTTATTGTGAAGTGGGATAACATTAAAGCATTAAGACTATTATGTTTGTAGACTGATGATCACATCTCATGGATCATGGATAAAGAGTTATCAAGTCTTAAACATAGGTATGAATATTAAGAGTAATATTTATACCAGATTGACCCGCTATGAGAATACTATATAGAAAGTTATGCAAAGTGTCATAAGTTATTCTCATGGTGATAATGGTGTATACCACTCTTCGACCTGAAACCACTATGGATCCTAGATGTAGAGTCGAGTGCTTTATTGCTGATCCAACGTTGTCCGTAACTGGATAACCATAAAGACAGTTGATGGGTACTCCACGAAGCATGCTGAGGGACATGAGTGACCTAGATGGAATATGCCCATCCTGCGTAACAGGATAAATGTCTATGGGCCCAATATTGAACTGGACAAGGATGACATGGTCTATATCTTGTGTTCAATATAGACATAAGTGTCGCATCCGCGAAAAAACAACCGGCGGGCTAAAACAAAACAACACAGAGCCGCCACCGTGCGTTATTTATCCCAAAGAAGGGAAAGGAAACGCTCGAAGTAAACCTGGGAAAGACATGGTCTCGCGACCAAAGAGAATGGGATCGGGAGTCGGTTATGCGAAGGGAAGGTATTAGCACCCCTACGCATCCGTCGTACTCGACGGGATCCACGCTCAAAAATATAGGAAAAGGTTGCTAAAAAGAAATTGCTCACACACACCACACACACGCTGGAAAGAACACAGGTAGAAAAGAAGGGGAAAGGGCTCGCTAGGATATCGCATCCTATGCCTACGTATCTCATCTGGAATGAGAATCAGAGCTACCGTAGTTCGGCTCACGCACGCCGAAACAAAACACACGCAAACAGGCAAACATGGAAACCGAATGCCAATCGCTGGACTTACATCAGACTCCGAACCAAACAAACCCACACTGGAAACCAAATGCCAATTGCTGGACTTATAACGGACTCCAAGCACACAACAATAGGATACGGAATGCCAATCGCTGGGCTTACATCCATCTCCTAACACACAAGAAGGATAACAGACAACAAGTTAATAGGGAGTCGGGAACTCGAGCCTAATAACTGTCAAGCAAACACACACAAAAAGAAAAAGGGTGCCCGGAGAGATCTCGTACGACCTCCTGCCTACGTACCTCATCTGGTATGAGGATCAGGGCAACGTAGTTGCCCTTAACAGGGGAGAAACTTTCTCCTAACCAGAGACTGGGAAATGACCAACTAGAAGGGAGACTGACTCGAGCCTAATAGTTATCATGTATTCCACAATGGTCCTAGGTTGAGTTTTCTATCTAACTTGCACAGGCAACAAGCTATCTTAAACAGGCAAAGCAAAGCACACAAGCACAACAAGGCAAACATACACAATTAGCACACACTATATACAAGCAAAGTGGGCTCACACAAGGGTTAGGCTGTGAAACACAAGCCAACTGTAATCGGGTGTAGTTAGCTCTTAACCCTAACATTGAGAGTTAGGGTGAAGCAGATGAAATGGGAAGTGAGGGGTGTGCCTCACAGCTCTTATCCCTGGCTTGGGAGAGCTTTAGACAAATGAAAGTGTGGGTTCAGAAAGTGGGAACCCTTCTACACTTATGACTGACTCAACAAGGATCTTGGGTTAATATCCACAATGCATCAACACCAGTTGTGTGAGCAAAGGGATGACTCAACTGAATAGCAGGAGATGGATTGCACATCTCTTGTATCTGCCAATTGCCTTATCAAAGGTCTTTTCCTGCTTGGCACAAAGATAAACAAACACAAGCATTGCCTCTTAAGGAGGACTTCAGACAGGTGCCTGACCATATAACAGGCCAGGTCTTCCAGACTACATGGAGTCAGTGGGTTATACCTCAATTGGTTAAGCAACCAAGCAACAGCAAAAGCAAGTTCAAAGAACTTAAGCAACTAATGTACCTGAAAACAATCTAACACAGTCAGTTTACAATTCAAAAAGTCAAACAGACAATTAATAGTCAACATCTGTACACAGTTAAACAACAATGCATCAAGGCAAAGCACAAGATCAACTCAAAGGAGCTAATCCACCTACAAAACAACTTAATGTTAATCAACATCAACCAAATATCAATCCAAATGAGCAAATGAATCAAACTCCTCAAGGCCATATGCTTCTTGTCCTGAAAACACAACTCAAACATAAGCACTAACCACTAGGACAAGGCCTAGGGTCAAAGAGGGAGAAATAATTCAAAACAGAACATTAAAATTGGCAAGAATCAAGTTCAATCAAATTAGAACAATATCCAAGTGGTCTCATGTCCATATCATCAACCAATTTCATTTCACAAAGCATCTAAGGCAAAGCATGCAAGCTGAAAGCTCATTGAAGCAAACAGAATGAACCAATCCAAATCAATTCAAAAATAATTCAATAAATCCCAAGAAAAATCATGGCTAAACAGCACTCATAACATGATCATCATACCAAAAATCAAGGTATTTGGACAAGTGGAAGCATGTCAATTAAATTCATCAAGGCAAGGTATGCACAAACAAGCTCAAACAAGGCACAATTAGATGCATCATCTTAACACAAGCCTAAAACAGAATCCATACATGATAAATGTCCCAAACCAAAGCCATGGAAAACTTCAAAGTGTCTAGAATACATGTGCAAAATTCCAAGTTCATATGATACACAACCAACATTTCACAAATCATCTAAATTCATGACTATCAAAAAGTCCACAAATGACCAATCAGCAAAGAAAATCTCAAACAAATTGGAAATGCGCTCAAAAATTCTACAAAAATTCACAAGCAATCCTAACATCCATAAGTAGCATCATGCAAATATTCACATCAATTGGCATTTGTTTGGCATGCTAAATAAAATCAGCAAATCAAGCAAGCCATGGTGTGACACACATTGTCACACCTACCTTAACCAAAGCATATCTCCACAACCAGAAATGAGAAAAATGCAAACTCTATACCAAAATGACCATGAGGATGTCTATTTTAAGCATGCAAAATTTCACAATCATAGGATTAATATCCATCATTTCACAATCAAAATGGCAAAACATATCAAGAAAACACATGTATGAACATTCTCTAGGCAAAATAAAAATCCAGGCGTGCACAATTTCTGTAAAAATCATCAAAAAATAGTAGAGATCATGATGAACATTATGAAAAAAACCTCATCTCAATTGGATTAATATTCAGGGAGATATGAATTTTTGAATGAAGAGGAAAAAATAAAAAAAATGCATGAGGAAGTATATGAACATGGACAAGTGAAATGAAATAAAATGCTAAGGCCTAAATGGAAATGCTCAACATCCGGATTCGAACCGTGCGCCATTTTAAATGTCCAAGCGTGCCTTATCAAAACACGGTCATTTAGACCGAAACCCTAGCCACATGCATGCATGCTGGGAAGCGTAAATCCGCAGGAAAAGCTCATGAATCCGCAGGAAAAAACGCAGCAAATGCTATGAAGGTCGCATGTAAATCCGTAGGAAATTTCCAGCCAGCAAGAACATGATGAAGATCTTCATGATCTTCATCAACGATTTTTCCAGAAAAATTGAAAGTTTCCAGAAACACAAATCATGCATTGCATTATATAGATCCATCATCAAGCATCAAGAATCAACCACAAACACATCAAAAAACACTATAACACGCATGAATCGATCAAAACAAAAATCATCCACCAAACTTAAATCGATCGGTTCTCACTCATCTTGGCACGGTTTAACACGATTCAAAGCTCAATGTGACCTATGTTCAAAGATCTACCAGAATCATACATCAATTTTATGAATCATGAGCATCGAAAACTAACCTTCAAGATGCAACAGAAGTGGAATACGTGGATTCAAGCCCTGGAAATGTGAAACAGATGCTCTACAGTGCTTGGAGAGATGAAAGGATGATGAACAATAGCTCAATCGTGCTTGATCTTGATTGAATCTCCAAATGCCATTAATGGATGCAAAGCTCAACAGTTCCAAATCTTGATGAAATCTTCAGGATCTTGCTTCCAAAACCTTCAATAATGCTTGTAGATCAAGGATGAATCAAGAACTTGGCAAGGTCGATGAAGAATTTGGATGAAAAGTTGAGAGGAAAAGTTTGTGAGATTTTTGGATCTAGATCTAGATTTCAGAATTATGAAGTGTTAATGAAGAGAACAGTTATGATTAGGTTTATATATGTTCTGTTAATGATGTTGCTAATCATAATTAGCCAAAATGCACATGAATTAGTGAAATGCAAGTGTTATGCCAAATTAGCCAATTCACCCTATATGCATGAAAAGCAATGTAACAGTGCAAGGTTCTGGTTTAGATCAACTTCAAATGATGTTTCTAAGCCAAAGCAAGTGATTGGAAGTGAATTCAATGAATAATTTTCAAATTGCCATTTTCCCTCCAAAATTCAAAGGGAAATTCAAATATTTTTGCAATGGAAATTCATGGATTATGATGCTTGAATTGGATAGAGCATGTCAAAACAAGAATGTGGCAAAAAATCCCACCCCATTTGGCCTTTTGGTTCAAAACTTATGCACTTTTGAAGTTCAAACTTGCTTGACCAAGATTGATCCATAACTTGCCAACCACACATGAGAAATTCATGTTCTTGGACTTTTTGGAAAGTTGAGAGAAAGATCTACAACTTTCATGTTGGACAAAATTTCATTTGAAGCATTTTTGGACATGTAATCTTAAGGAGAAAACCTTTCCATTTTTGGCAATTTTGAATTACAAGTTACTTTCTATTTTTGGAAAGTTTTCATCTGACTTTATTTTTTTCAATGTTGATGTTTGAAATGTCAAATGAAACTTGTTTGGACATGAATGAAGTGTTTCTAACCCTCTCCCACCTCCAAATCCATCAGTTGACTTGTGGTTGACTTTTCCAATTGATAGATGAATTTCAGCTTGACTGTTGAGCTTGAGCCTCAATCTCCTGATGAAATGGCTCCAAGGATGAAACCCTAGCCTCCACAAGCTCAATATAACCATATGATGATCCCTCTCTCAATGAAGACCCCATCTCCTTGACAAAACCCTGATTGGCACAATGCAATTGATTAGGGTTGACCAGAGGTCAAAACCCTAATCTCAAGGAACCTGATCAAGCACAATGAATCTCTTGGTGATGATAAGACCATGATGATGATGATGTACCATTTCAACCAAGATAGAGATCAATCTCCTTGAGGAACCAAGAAACCCTAATTTGAAGCACAAACCCTCAGATGATTAGTGATCAATTCAATAAGACCCTCAAGCTTGAATCTTCTAACCTCTTCATCTTCTGAGCAAGACTTAGGAGGATGACTTGTTTATTGACTCCACATGATATGCAAATATGCAATGACTAATGTCCTACAAAAATGAGATGCAATATGCTAAGCTATTCCCAAGAGAGGAGGGCAAATTTTGAGGTGTTACAGCTGCCCCTATTCAATCCACTGTGAACCTGTCGATATGAATAGCCTCGGCTTTCAGATGATCAGGGTGAAGAGTGATTGAATACCAAGAACAGACGAACAATTTGCAATCTGATGGGAAATAATTAACAATGCCTGTCAGAACCGGCAAAGAAGCAATCTCAAAAGAAGAACCCGTCTGGTACGGAGACAAGTCAGCCTGAATACCGCAACAGAAATATTAATCTGGATACCAAAATAAATGGTAACACAGGAATACACTCATGGCCTGAACGCCTCTCGTCAGTCTGCATATTGAACATCGGAATATGAAAGTATTAATGTCGGTCTGAATACCGGGAGATTGGCCTGAATGCCCAACAACTGGCCTGAATGCCACTTTTGGTCTGGATACCATTTCGGTTCGGATACCGGAAGATTGGCCTGAATGCCATAAGCTGCATCGATCTAAACTTCGGAAGCTTCTTCGACCTGAGTATCGGAAATTGGCCTGAATGCCATAAGTTCTTCGACCTGATCGTCGGAAACTTCTTCGATCTGGAAATCGGAAATTGGCCTGAGTGCCGCATCGGTCTGAACACCCGCCTCGGTCTGAACACCGGATAACTGGCCTGAATGCCACAAGTACTTCAACCTGACTGTTGGAAACTTCTTCGATCTGAAAATCGGAAACTGGCCTGAGTGCCGCAAGTACTTCAACCTGATCGTTGGAAACTGCTTCGATCTGGAAATCGGAAACTTGGTCTGAATACCTAACAACTGGCCTGAATGCCACTTCGGTCTGGATACCGGAAAAACTTCCATGCCTGTCAGCATCGACAAAGATAAAAACCGCGATACATGAGACGGCACGCGTGCCAACGACCCATGCTGGGGACAACAAACCATGAACTGGCTATTCTCTATTCAACCCTAGCCAACTGACACTTTGCATTCAACTGGGGATTATCCTTTCTCTTTTCTTTACTTTTTTGACCCCGAAACTTCCTGAATTATTATTCCATCTCCGCCCGACAGAAACTCTTCCTCCAATATCGCACTACTGGGGAATACCTTTGATTCAGAATCATGGTACCAAAACTCCTCGGAGCACATCTTCACCTTCGGGCGAAACCACCTCTCAAACAGTAACCACGGCTTGAGACTAGCTTATGCTTGCAATAATGATGCATGATTGATTTTTCAGCGTAATGCTCCATAATCATGGAAATGCTACGCGATTTATTATGCAATATGCTATGCTTATTCTACATGATGAATGTATAAAAAGTATCCCCCTCAAGGGACTCTTCTGGGGAGCTCGAGGCACTCTGCTGAGGAACTTGCCAACACTCCAATCTCCACCCTGCTGGGGAATAACACTGCTGCTGGGAAATAGGCCACCCTTGCTGGGGAAAACCTCCACTGAACTCGATCCACTTGGGGACATCACTGGGGAATCAACCACCAACGCACTCTGTGGGGATACAACGGTTTTTGACTTGCTGGGAAATAACAATCCCTACTCTGCTTGGGAAACCACCACCCACAGATGCCTCCGCTGGGGAAACAGCAACCTTCGGGCCTGGCTGCTGAGGAAACATCGATTTACAACCTGCTGGGGAGATAACCATCCCGACCCTGCTAGGGAAAACACGGACCTTGAATCTGCTGGGGAATTAGTCATCCCAACTCGGCTTGGGGAGATTAGGAAAGCTAGGCACTGAACACCCGTCGACTCGTCGACCCCTGATATTCACCGTCCAAATCCATTATTAGCTTTCCAATTTTGAGAACTCCCAGACTTGTCTGGACTTTTCTGATTCATCACCTTGTATTCCCAACCGCTCCATGCTCGACGGAGAATGAACTTCTTGGATTGGTACAGATTTTTCAACCTTCAGACTTTGAAGAGTCTTCTTGATTAAAAATCCAGGATCGTCGTACGTCTCTCGCCGTCATCTTCACCATTTCTCCATCCATTCGTCCCTGACTGGACTCCGTGGGGATTGTTTTGTCAAAAGCTTCCACATCACAACCTGCAAGTGAATGAAAACACCTAACAGTACCGGCAAAAGAGATCGTTAGATAAAACATGCCCCAGGCGTGTCAAGATTTCAACACTTGGGTCACTCAACCTTCCGAATAAGATTTCAAGCTTGCAATCTTATGAGCATGCATTGGAAGGGATCTCCATGTTTTAAAATGCAAAGATTCTTTATCACAAACAATTGGATGTTTTTGCAATCAAAGCGGTAATGAAAACAAAAACAAAATTATTTGACTGAATATGCATTTTATTGATTGAACAAAAGTGTGGCTCAAACTGAGCAATACAAAGGAAGCAATTCCTGAAAAGAGGTAATTGCGCACAAAAGGAAAATCTATCCTAATGGCAATGTGAAACCGCGATCTCATCGAGTTCCAACTCGGTTACACTCCATATGTCCTCAGACTCTCCGTGCTTTCTGCCTTCTGAACAAGACGTTTCTGACTGATCCCTACCGGGTATTATCCATGTGCCTTAACCAAAGCAAACGATCATGCTAGACGCAGTTGTTCGTTTCAATCCCTCTTTTTCCTGGACCGCCCTTTCGGGTTTTCAGTCCACCGGGATACCCTTTTTTGCTCAAGTCGCCTTTTCAGGTTTTCGACTTGCCGGGTGTACAATTTTTCCTTTTTTATCCCTAATTTTGCCCGAACCTTTTCTTTCTGTTTTTTTTGGTTCGCCAGGATGCCCATTTTTGCCTGGACTATTTTATTCTTTTCGTCCAGCGGGTCTCTTTATACGAAGTATTTTTTAACTGCGTCCGCATTCACAGGGGATGGAAAATCTTCGCCATCCATGGTCGTTAACAACAAGGCTCCGCCAGAGAAAACCTTCTTGACCACGAATGGACCTTCATAGTTGGGTGTCCACTTGCCCCTTCGATCGTTTTGAGGAGGAAGGATCCTTTTCAGCACCATATCACCCACATGATACACACGAGGTCGTACCTTGCGGTCAAAAGCACGCTTCATCCTTTGCTGGTACAACTGCCCATGACAGATGGCCGCCAGCCTCTTTTCCTCAATCAGGCTTAACTCTTCGTACCGGGTCCTTACCCATTCAGCCTCTTGCAGTTTCACGTCCATCAGGACTCTCAAAGAGGGAATCTGAACCTCAACCGGTAGCACCGCTTCCATTCCATATACCAACGAGAAAGGCGTTGCCCCAGTAGATGTACGCACCGAAGTTCGATACCCATGCAATGCAAACGGCAACATCTCATGCCAGTCCTTATAGGTCACAACCATCTTCTGCACAATCTTCTTAATATTCTTATTGGCTGCCTCAACCGCCCCATTCATCTTCGGACGATAAGGAGAAGAATTGTGATGCTCAATCTTGAATTCCCGGCACAGTTCTGCCATCATCTTGTTGTTCAAATTAGAACCATTATCAGTAATGATTCTCTCGGGAACCCCATATCTACAAATGATGTCTCTCTTTAGGAATCTGGCAACGACCTGTTTCGTCACGTTCGTATAAGAGGCTGCTTCCACCCACTTGGTGAAGTAATCAATGGCCACTAATATGAACCGATGACCATTCGAAGCCGTAGGCTCAATCTTTCCAATCATATCAATGCCCCACATAGCGAACGGCCATGGAGACGACATCAAACTCAACGGATTTGGAGGCACGTGCACCTTGTCAGCATAAATCTGGCATTTATGACACTTCCGCACGAAATTGAAACATTGGGCCTCCATTGTCATCCAATAATAACCTGCCCTCAGCAGCTTCTTCACCATTGCATTCTCACTGGCATGGGTACCGAACGACCCCTCGTGAACCTCTTTCATCAATTGGCTTGCTTCTTTATCATCAACACATCTGAGCAAGACCCAATCGAAATTTCTCTTGTACAAAACCCCATCCTTATTTAGGTAGAACACCATAGCCAACCTCCGCAGAGTCTTTCGGTCCTTCTTAGATGCTCCCTCAGGATACTCTTGAGTCTCCAGATAGCGCTTGATATCGTAATACCACGGCTTCTCATCATCAGGCACTGTGTCAACAGCAAACACATAAGCCGGTCTATCCAGACGTCCCACCTCAACACTGGGAAACTGATTCCACCACTGCACCTTAATCAAGGCGGCCAGAGTAGCCAAAGCATCTGCCAACGGATTCTCTTCTCTAGGCACATGATACATCTTCACCTTGGTGAAAAACGTCAACAATCTCCTCGTATAATCTCGGTATGGAACTAAATGAGACTGATGCGTATACTATTTTCCGTTAACCTGGTTTACAACCAGAGCTGAATCTCCATATATAACAAGGTTTTTGATTCTCAAATCAATCGCCTCTTCACTCCCCAAGATACAAGCTTCATATTCAGCCACGTTGTTGGTGCACTCAAATGTCAGCCGGGCAGCAAAAGGAATGTGGGGTCCTTTCGGCGTAACCAAAACAGCACCAACACCGCTACCATTCACGTTAACGGCCCCATCAAACATCAGAATCCATTCGGATTCAGGGTCAGGCCCCTCCTCCGGGATTGGTTCCTCGCAATCTTTCGATTTGAGAAACATGATGTCCTCATCAGGGAATTCAAACTTCATCGGTTGATAATCCTCAATGGGTTACTGGGCGAGGTAATCAGACAATACACTCCCCTTGATTGCTTTCTGAGAGGTATACTGTATATCATATTCGGTCAAAATCATTTGCCACCTCGCAACCCGTCCGGTCAATGCTGGCTTCTCAAAAATATACTTGATTGGATCCATCTTGGAAATCAATAAAGTGGTATGAACCAGCATATACTGCCTCAGTCGGCGAGCAGCCCAGACCAAAGCACAGCAAGTTTTCTCGAGCAGTGAATATCTTGTTTCACAGTCGGTAAACTTCTTGCTAAGGTAGTATATGGCATGCTCTTTTCGACCAGACTCGTCATGCTGCCCCAATACGCACCCCATAGACCCCTCGAGGACCGTCAAGTACAGAATTAACGGTCGTCCCTCCACAGGAGGCATCAGAATCGGAGGCTCCTGCAAATACTCTTTTATCTTTTCAAATGCCGCTTGGCAATCATTATTCCACCTGACCGTTTGATCTTTTCTCAACAACTTGAATATTGGTTCACACGTGGCTGTTAGGTGAGATATGAACCGTGAAATGTAGTTCAATCTACCTAAGAAACCACGAACCTCCTTCTCTGTTCTCGGTTCAGGCATTTCTCTTATTGCTTTTACTTTAGCAGGATCAACCTCGATTCCTTTTTCATTCACAATGAACCCCAGCAATTTAACGGACCGCACTCCGAAGGTGCACTTGTTCGGATTCAACCTCAGTCTGAATTGTCTCAGCCGGTCGAACAACTTGGTCAGATCTACCAAATGCCCCTCTTCTGTTTGGGACTTTGCTATCATGTCATCAACATAGCATTCGATTTCATGATGAATCATATCATGAAACAAAGTCACCATGGCTCTCTGATAAGTAGCACCGGCGTTCTTGAGACCAAATGGCATCACCTTATAACAGAAAGTGCCCCATGGTGTGATGAATGTTGTTTTCTCCATATCATCTGGCGACATTTTGATTTGATTATAGCCAGAAAAGCCATCCATGAAGGAAAACACCGAGAATTGAGCTGTATTATCTACCAACACGTCGATGTGAGGTAATGGGAAATCATCCTTCGGGCTAGCTCTGTTCAAATCCCGGTAGTCCACACACATTCTTACCTTCCCATCCTTCTTCGGGACTGGCACAATGTTCGCGACCCAAGGCGGATAATTAGTGACAGCAAGGAAACCAGCATCCCACTGCTTCTGCACTTCCTCCTTAATTTTCATTGCCATTTCGGGTCGAGTTCTGCGCAACTTCTGCTTTACTGGAGGACAATCTGCTCTCAACGGTAACTTGTGCACAACAATATCGATATCCAACCCTGGCATATCTTGATAAGACCAGGCAAAGATGTCGACATACTCTTTCAACAATGCTACCATTCTGCTCTTGACACTTTCCTCCAAAGCAGCCCCGATTTTCACTTCTTTCTTGACCTCATCGGTACCCAGATTCACAACCTCAATTTGCTCCTCGTGCGGCTGAATCACCTTCTCCTCTTGTTTCAACAACCTGGCTAACTCCCCTGGCAGTTCACAATCTTCTTCGCCTTCTTCTTCAGCATGATAGATCGAATTGTCGAAGTCATACGAGGGTGTAACAGGATTGTTACCAATGAGATCCGGAGAGAAATCGCATCTGCATGAATGTGGATTCATGCATTGCTTTAGAACCGGAGCGAGACAAATTGAAAAGGAAAATGAAAACATTGCCATTTTTATTTTTATGTTTTTAAACTGCAAAAATAAATGAAAAACAGGGAACGCCGCTTTTAATTGAAAAACATCCTTTTATTTATGATGCAAATTTGCAAAATGAAACATGAGGTGGCCCTTACAATGAACCATTACGTTTCGGGCAAAACGTATGGCTTCCATGCAAATAAAATCGAAAATAAGAAAATATTACTCTTCGAGCAGAGTGACAGTGATGATCTTTTCAGCCTTCCAGTTCTGGACTCCCATCCCTGGTGCGCACGGCTTTATCCACCGATCAACTTCACAGTCACTGTCAACTTCTCCATCCACCATACAGATGTGATCCGGATCCAGCATTCCAGCACTGGTGAATGTGAACGACGTACGGCGTCCTCTGCCTTGTCCTGACGAGCCTCGGCCCGGCTGATACCCTACTCCAAAGCGGTCTTTCTTGGCGGAGATGTCCATCATCTTCCCCCAACCAGGAGCTTCCCCATTCTTCACCACCTCAGCGGCCTGTTTATATGAAGAAATGGACAGTTTTTCCTCCTCTTTTGCAAAAAGAGCATTCTTCACCTTAACGGTTTCGAATGCTTGACTCGGGGTCTCCCATATCTCACCGTCCATTTCCACGTACTTGAACGATGACAGGTGGCTGACGAAGATATCCTCTTCTCCACAAACGGTGACGACCTACCCGTCCCAGATATACTTTAGCTTCTGGTGCAAAGTCGAAGTCACTGCCCCAGCAGCATGAATCCATGGGCGACCCAACAGGCAACTGTATGCCGGCTGAATATCCATGACATAGAAAACTGACTTAAACACCTCAGGGCCAATCTTCACCGGGAGCTCAACCTCTCCAAACACAGCCCGCTTCAACCCATCAAAAGCCCTCACTATTAAATCAGTGGGCGTCAGGATCAACCCTTCGCAGTTCAGCTTCGCCAAGGCTTTCTTCGGCAACACATTCCATAGCGATGTGTAAAGCCCGGTTATGATTCCTCCCATCCACAGTCAGATCCATATCGGTAAAACCCAGCCCATGGCTGGCATGAACATTAGACACCACCGTCTCCAACTGATTAATCGTTATTTCCTGAGGAACATAGGCTCTCTTCAGAATTTTCAGCAAAGCCTCTCTATGCCCCTCAGAGCTCAACAATAGCGACAAGATCGAGATCTTGGATGGAGTCTGCTGCAGATGGTCAACAAGCTTGTACTCAGACTTCTTGATGATTTTTAAAAATTCCTCCGCTTCATCATCAAGTTCTTTCTCCGACCCATCAGGCGTCGGTATCACCACTGGAGTACCTTCATTAATTACTGCTTGTTTTCCTTTTGCCCTGGCTAAAGCCTCGGCCTTTTCTTTCTTTTCTTTTTCTCCTTCCCCACTCCTCAAAGCATCGGGCGCAAACAGCCTTCCACTACGAGTGAAACCACTGGGTCCGGCATTATCCACCTTTGAAACGGTGGCTTCACTTGTAGTTTGGTCCTCCACTTTCTCCCCATTGCAGTAAACTTCCCCACCATAATGCCATGGCACGGCATCATCTTTGTCATAAGGAATCGGCCCAGGTACCGTGACAGTAACTGGAGCCGCCTCAGCCAGAGTTGACAAATCAACCGGGTCAAAGTAAATAGTTATGGTGGAGACATCCTCCTTTCTCAAATCAGCCTTCTCAAACTTGAGGCTTCCCTCGTCCATCAGCCTCTGGATAGCCTCTCTCAACAATATACACCCCTCAGAAGTAACAGTGCACGCAGCACAACCATCACCACAGCCCGGAAAGACCCCATTCAACAACAACTGCCGCTTGACCTCAGCCAAGGGAGTCTTCAACTGGTCAACTCTCAACAGCCCGATTCTGCTTTCTTCCGAAACCGCATTCACGCCCATTTGACCATGCGTGGGCATGGGATTAGCATTCACATTGGGAGATGGAGCAAAGTTGATTGCTTTTGAATCCACCAGGTCTTGAACCACATGCTTAAAAGCTTTGCAGTTTTCTACATTATGCCCCGGAGCACCTGAATGAAATTCACATTTCGCATTCTCATCAAAACTGGCTGGCCTCTGATCAGGTCTCAAAGGTGCCAGAGTTCTCAATTGTACCAACCCCAGATCTTTCAACTTTTTCAACAGGAATGAATAAGTCACAGGCGGCCTATCAAACTGCCGATCATTCATTCTTCCCCTGACTTGATACCCAGCCCTCTGAGGTCTCTGCTGAAATGGTTGACGCTGTTGTTGCGGTTGTTGCTGCTGCTGTTGTTGTTGTGCAGGCTGATTATCAGCAGGAATAGTTACCGCAGCAGTGTGCTGAAAGTAACGATCCCTACTTTGCCCTCTTTGAGTATACACGGCGCTGGTATCACCCTCTTTCTTCCTCTGGCCATTTCCGAAGGGCTTCTTCGATCCTGACGACGAAGCATTACCACCCTGGATCTTCCCCAGCTTCAACCAACTTTCAATCCTTTCGCAGGCCACCACAATATCATCAAAGTTAGTCACTGGACAACCGATCATCCTCTCAGCAAACGCCCCTTGCAAGGTACCCATAAACAGGTATGACATCTCCCGATCCACCAGGGGAGGTTGAACTCTGGCAGCCAACTCCCTCCACCTTTGCGCATACTCTTTAAACCCCTCGCTAGGCTTCTGAGACATACCCTGCAGCTGGGTACGACTAGGAGCCATGTCAGCGTTGAACTGATACTGTTTAAAGAAGGCATCGCCAAGATCCTGCCAGCTCTTGATGTCAGAAGACTTCAGCTTGGTGTACCACTCCAAGGATCCTCCAGACAGACTGTCCTGGAAGAAGTACATCCAAAGCTTCTGATCCATAGTATACGCAGAAATCTTGCGGACAAAGGCCTGAAGGTGAGTCTCTGGGCAGGAACTCCCATTATATTTGTCAAACGCAGGCGCCTTGAACTTCTGTGGGATCACAATCCCCTCAACCAGCCCCATATTCGACATATTCACAACCCCGGGAGTGGCATAGCTTTCAAGAACCCTGATCTTCTCTGCCAACAACTGAATCTCTTTATTGGGTGGCTGGACACCGTATTGCCCAAACGGCTCATTATGCATGGAGAATTGATCAGCTTCTCTGTCTTCCTCCCTATCATCCTCAGCCCCGAAGAAAGGAGGAAACAAACTGTCTTTCATATTATGACCCATCGGACCAGGTTGACCCCCTGTGGCAGCACCAAAACCACCGGCATTATTCACTACGCCCACAGTCGTCCTCTTTCCACCTTCCCTAGAACCACCAAGCCCCTGGTTGGAGACACCATCCAGGTTGACACCGCTGTTGGCAGCTGAAGCCCGCTCGAGCTTCTCAACTTTATCAGCCAATGCTTTCTGGCCCACAGCAAAACCTTGCATGATGTTAATCAGCTCATTCATCTTATCCTTCAGCTCGAGAACATCTGCATTTGGTAGATCCATCAGTCTTGGAGTATTACGTCTGGTGAAGTATCTGTGAGGACGTGTTGAGTGCAAAGGTACAACTCTACGAGCACGAGCAATGATTCCTGTAACAATCAAGCACGTTAGAACTGATACCTGCAAAATAAAAACCAGTTATTATGATCATGCATGAATGCAGTGTTTATCCGCATGAGGAACACTCTGTCTTTTGATCCTGGCTTCATCGAGACAGCTAATAATCCGGCAGCAATATTTTGATATTCACCATTTGATTCATCGTACAGATCAGAGATATATGATTTAGCAAAGATATCACCCAACCATGTGTGTGCTGTGTGAGTGCATACGGGAAAGCAAATAAAGCTTGAAGATCAATCACTGAATGAAAATAACCATCGCATATCACAATGCACAATAAGCGCCATAGTCATACATCAAGTTGATATAAATTAAATACAATTCTCCAGAATCAGAAAGGAAATACAAGCAAGTGAATTCCATCAACAGGCCTGACGGTAATCCACACAAATGAGAACGGTCTAGCCTGACGAAGGTCCCACAGAAGGCCCTATATCATCAACCATCCTAGCAAACTCTGCAGCGAACCTGGGCTCGGTGTTCTCCTGCTGCAATCTCCCCACCTCCTTCTGGTGAATTTTCATCTGCCTGAAGTAATGATCTCTCTCAGCAATGTAGTGATCTCTCTCGGCGATAGCCTTCACATTCTCTGTTTCCTTAATTTTCAGCTTTGCCTCCCACTCAGCGATAAGGACTCTGACTCTGTCTTCCCTCTGATCCCTCACGAGGATTTGCCTCCTCTACTCATCTTCAATGACCTTTGAAGCTCTGGCTAGCTTCTCCTTGGTAATGTCGTGTTCCCTTGTAGATGACTCCAATGCTTGCCTGACCTTACCATAGTAAGCGGTATCCATCTCAAAGCGCTTCTCCACAAGAGCATGCCTCTTATCCTGATCTTCCATCCTCCCTCTGATCTCCTGATTAGTCATCTGAACTCGAGCAACACTCATCTCCAATTCTGTTTTCTCTGTAAGCAACTGATCCCTCTCCCGCTTCATCTCTAGGAACTCTTCCATACCGACGAAAGAAGGAGATTCCTCAATCAACGGATACCAAGGATCAACCATAGGAAATGGTAGACAAGTAAGCTCCACTCTCTTGCTGAGCCAGTCATCAAACGGAGGAAAAGACCTGTTATTAGCTCTACCCCAAGAAAACTTGCCTTTCCTTTGAATGCTGTGCCATGCATCAGATACTTGCCTCAACCTGGCCTGATTGCCCTCAACCGGGAAGTACAAAGTTTCCTGAATCTCACTCTTGAGAGGAGGAACCTCCATAGCGAATCTCATTTGTCTCTTAAGAAGTGTCGGGTTATAATTAATGCAACCCTGAACTCCTATAAGAGGCACATTGGGGAAACTCCCACAACTGCAAATGAAGTCCTGTCCAACCCCGCTACTATGAGTCCAAGCTATGTCTTTGGCCCGCAAACCCATCAGCTTGGTCGCCCAATTGACCGTATGGTCAAGGAGAACAAAAGCACCCCTGGAAGGCAAATATCCCATGAACCATTTGTATAATAGCTAAGCACAACACCTGATCAGTCCCCCACGCCTCTTCTCGTTCCGATTGTGGACCGAGTAATAGACATCTCCAATCAAGGTAGGGATGGGATTCCTCTGAACAAACAAGCGGATGGCATTAATATCCACGAAGCTCTTCTGATTAGGAAACAGAATAGTCCCATAAATGCTCGCAGCAATCAAGGCACAAACAGCTTTCTAGTTACCCAACTCAGCATGCTCCTTGACTTTAGCCTCTAGGAAACTCAGATGAAAGAGCACGGGAGATCCCTTCTCTTTCAGACTCCCCTTAATCATCTCCGGACTCAAATAAAGAGCACGGGAGATCCCACCAATATCAGGTTCTTCCTTAGTAGCATAGAAAGGAACCTGATTTCTGATCTGAATGCCCAAGATACCAGCATAGTCCTCCATCAAAGGCCCCAATAAGTAATCCGGGAAGACGAAACACCTCAAGCCTGGGTCATAGAACTGGAGAAGAGTATGGATGGCACTCCTATCCCTGTCAGTGAGCCTGAAAACCATCTTCAGAATACCCCCATACGTCTCACGGAACAACCCCACATGGTCGGGTGTAATCAATGCTATCATCTCTCTCAGCACGCTGATCTCTGGATCAAAGAAACTGTAGACAACATCGTCCTTCAAACCGGGCCTCATATCTGAGTAGAGAAGTCTCTCAACCAGGATCTCAGTCAAAAATGTCCCTGCATATGGATAAACATGAGTTAGATGCGGATAAATGCAAAATGTGAATGATGCTGATGTATGAATGCAATGCATTGTGCCATCCTCCAAGCCATCTGAACATCTGTTGCACTGAAGCCTTGATCTCTGAACTGATCACAACCATCTGAAGGAATATGTAACCACAAATCCGACTCCGGGTTCCGAAATAAACGGAACTGAAAGATACATCACCATCATCACCCGAGAACTACTGATCTGATAACCACAAGAACCTCTGAACCAGCCTGGGGAATCCTGAAATAAACGGATCCCCACTGATAAATACCGCGGACAGAACTTCGGCGTCTCAGAAATAAATGCCCATAAATCTGACTTATAAATAGGACTCTGATCAACGGCTGAACCATTAGTCACCATCAAAGTCACCATCAGAACATGCATCTGTAAGAATCAACCCTCCCCTCACAGGTAAATTCTAATCAGGTCATCCTAAGGCGGATAATAGTCTCGACAATCGGGCAAAGATACTCAACGGGTTTGCCCTTTCGGGTGTGCCGTTGTAGCTCTCTTAAGATCGTCTAAACCAAAGATCCGGGAAAGATCGGTCACCGAAGTCAACAGCTCAAAAGAGTTAACTAGACCAAAGTGGAATACTCCACAATGGAAGAGCTCTCTCAGATGAACCTCGTCCGGCTTGTGGTATGTCACGTCGCAACAACATGCCCAACCAGTATGTGAGGAACGTGAGACCACACTAATCCTAGGTGTATACTCGGGCCTGGGTTTTAGCCCCACTCAGAACACCCACCCCAAAACAGAGAAACCACCTGTACAGAGGATAGCAACGTGATAGTATGATGCATGCAAATATTTATGCAAATATATACACAGCAAAATAATCATAAATGCAATAAATAGCAGCACAAGCAACCTAAACTATCCTAGAGAGCGCTAGGAGAGACCCGCTTAGGGAAGATGGACCAGCCAGAGGTCAACTTCTTAAGAATCCCCAGCAGAGTCGCCAGCTGTCGCATCCGTGAAAAAACAACCGGCGGGCTAAAACAAAACAACACAGAGCTGCCACCGTGCGTTATTTATCCCAAAGAAGGGAAAGGAAACGCTCGAAGTAAACCTGGGAAAGACATGGTCTCGCGACCAAAGAGAATGGGATCGGGAGTCGGTTATGCGAAGGGAAGGTATTAGCACCCCTACGCATCCGTCGTACTCGACGGGATCCACGCTCAAAAAGATAGGAAAAGGTTGCTAAAAAGAAATTGCTCACACACACCACACACACACTGGAAACAACACAGGTAGAAAAGAAGGGGAAAGGGCTCGCTAGGATATCGCATCCTATGCCTACGTATCTCATCTGGAATGAGAATCAGAGCTACCGTAGTTCGGCTCACGCACGCCGAAACAAAACACACGCAAACAGGCAAACATGGAAACCGAATGCCAATCGCTGGACTTACATCAGACTCCGAACCAAACAAACCCACACTGGAAACCAAATGCCAATTGCTGGACTTATAACGGACTCCAAGCACACAACAATAGGATACGGAATGCCAATCGTTGGGCTTACATCCATCTCCTAACACACAAGAAGGATAACAGACAACAAGTTAATAGGAAGTCGGGAACTCGAGCCTAATAACTGTCAAGCAAACACACACAAAAAGAAAAAGGGTGCCCGGAGAGATCTCGTACGACCTCATGCCTACGTACCTCATCTGGTATGAGGATCAGGGCAACGTAGTTCCCCTTAACAGGGGAGAAACTTTCTCCTAACCAGAGACTGGGAAATGACCAACTAGAAGGGAGACTGACTCGAGCCTAATAGTTATCATGTATTCCACAATGGTCCTAGGTTGAGTTTTCTATCTAACTTGCACAGGCAGCAAGCTATCTTAAACAGGCAAAGCAAAGCATACAAGCACAACAAGGCAAACATACACAATTAGCACACACTATATACAGGCAAAGTGGGCTCACACAAGGGTTAGGCTGTGAAACACAAGCCAACTGTAATCGGGTGTAGTTAGCTCTTAACCCTAACATTGAGAGTTAGGGTGAAGCAGATGAAATGGGAAGTGAAGGGTGTGCCTCACAGCTCTTATCCCTGGCCTGGGAGAGCTTTAGACAAATGAAAATGTGGGTTCAGAAAGTGGGAACCCTTCTACACTTATGACTGACTCAACAAGGATCTTGGGTTAATATCCACAATGCATCAACACCAGTTGTGTGAGCAAAGGGATGACTCAACTGAATAGCAGGAGATGGATTGCACATCTCTTGTATCTGCCAATTGCCTTATCAAAGGTCTTTTCCTGCTTGGCACAAAGATAAACAAACACAAGCATTGCCTCTTAAGGAGGACTTCAGACAGGTGCCTGACCATATAACAGGCCAGGTCTTCCAGACTACATGGAGTCAGTGGGTTATACCTCAATTGGTTAAGCAACCAAGCAACAGCAAAAGCAAGTTCAAAGAACTTAAGCAACTAATGTACCTGAAAACAATCTAACACAGTCAGTTTACAATTCAAAAAGTCAAACAGACAGTTAATAGTCAACATCTGTACACAGTTAAACAACAATGCATCAAGGCAAAGCACAAGCTCAACTCAAAGGAGCTAATCCACCTACAAAACAACTTAATGTTAATCAACATCAACCAAATATCAATCCAAATGAGCAAATGAATCAAACTCCTCAAGGCCATATGCTTCTTGTCCTGAAAACACAACTCAAACATAAGCACTAACCACTAGGACAAGGCCTAGGGTCAAAGAGGGAGAAATAATTCAAAACAGAACATGAAAATTGGCAAGAATCAAGTTCAATCAAATTAGAACAATATCCAAGTGGTCTCATGTCCATATCATCAACCAATTTCATTTCACAAAGCATCTAAGGCAAAGCATGCAAGCTGAAAGCTCATTGAAGTAAACAGAATGAACCAATCCAAATCAATTCAAAACTAATTCAATAAATCCCAAGAAACATCATGGCTAAACAGCACTCATAACATGATCATCATACCAAAAATCAAGGCATTTGGACAAGTGGAAGCATGTCAATTAAATTCATCAAGGCAAGGTATGCATAAACAAGCTCAAACAAGGCACAATTAGATGCATCATCTTAACACAAGCCTAAAACAGAATCCATACATGATAAATGTCCCAAACCAAAGCCATGGCAAACTTCAAAGTGTCTAGAATACATGTGCAAAATTCCAAGTTCATATGATACACAACCAGCATTTCACAAATCATCTAAATTCATGACTATCAAAAAGTCCACAAATGACCAATCAGCAAAGAAAATCTCAAACAAATTGGAAATGCGCTCAAATATTCTACAAAAATTCACAAGCAATCCTAACATCCATAAGTAGCATCATGCAAAACTTCACATCAATTGGCATTTTTTTGGTATGGTAAATAAAATCAGCAAATCAAGCAAGCCATGGTGTGACACACATTGTCACACCTACCTTAACCAAAGCATATCTCCACAACCAGAAATGAGAAAAGTGCAAACTCTATACCAAAATGACCATGAGGATGTCTATTTTAAGCATGCAAAATTTCACAATCATAGGATCAATATCCATCATTTCACAATCAAAATGGCAAAACATATCAAGAAAACACATGTATGAACATTCTCTAGACAAAATAAAAATCCAGGCTTGCACAATTTCTGTAAAAATCATCAAAAAATAGTAGAGATCATGATGAACATTATGCAAAAAACCTCATCTCAATTGGATTAATATTCAGGGAGATATAAATTTTTGAATGAAGAGGAAAAAATAAAAAAAATGCATGAGGAAGTATATGAACATGGACAAGTGAAATGAAATAAAATGCTAAGCCCTAAATGGAAATGCTCAACATCCGGATTCGAACCGTGCGCCATTTTAAATGTCCAAGCGCGCCTTATCAAAACACGGTCGTTTAGACCGAAACCCTAGCCACATGCATGCATGCTGGGAAGCGTAAATCCGCAGGAAAAGCTCATGAATCCGCAGGAAAAAACGCAGCAAATGCTATGAAGGTCGCATGTAAATCCGTAGGAAATTTCCAGCCAGCAAGAACATGATGAAGATCTTCATGATCTTCATCAACGATTTTTCCAGAAAAATTGAAAGTTTCCAGAAACACAAATCATGCATTGCATTATATAGATCCATCATCAAGCATCAAGAATCAACCACAAACACATCAAAAAACACTATAACACGCATGAATCGATCAAAACAAAAATCATCCACCAAACTTAAATCGATCGGTGCTCACTCATCTTGGCACGGTTTAACACGATTCAAAGCTCAATGTGACCTATGTTCAAAGATCTACCAGAATCATACATCAATTTTATGAATCATGAGCATCGAAAACTAACCTTCAAGATGCAACAGAAGTGGAATACGTGGATTCAAGCCCTGGAAATGTGAAACAGATGCTCTATAGTGCTTGGAGAGATGAAAGGATGATGAACAATAGCTCAATCGTGCTTGATCTTGATTGAATCTCCAAATGCCATTAATGGATGCAAAGCTCAACAGTTCCAAATCTTGATGAAATCTTCAGGATCTTGCTTCCAAAACCTTCAATAATGCTTGTAGATCAAGGATGAATCAAGAACTTGGCAAGGTCGATGAAGAATTTGGATGAAAAGTTGAGAGGAAAAGTTTGTGAGATTTTTGGATCTAGATCTAGATTTCAGAATTATGAAGTGTTAATGAAGAGAACAGTTATGATTAGGTTTATATATGTTCTGTTAATGATGTTGCTAATCATAATTAGCCAAAATGCACATGAATTAGTGAAATGCAAGTGTTATGCCAAATTAGCCAATTCACCCTATATGCATGAAAAGCAATGTAACAGTGCAAGGTTCTGGTTTAGATCAACTTCAAATGATGTTTCTAAGCCAAAGCAAGTGATTGGAAGTGAATTCAATGAATAATTTTCAAATTGCCATTTTCCCTCCAAAATTCAAAGGGAAATTCAAATATTTTTGCAATGGAAATTCATGGATTATGATGCTTGAATTGGATAGAGCATGTCAAAACAAGAATGTGGCAAAAAATCCCACTCCATTTGGCCTTTTGGTTCAAAAGTTATGCACTTTTGAAGTTCAAACTTGCTTGACCAAGATTGATCCATAACTTGCCAACCACACATGAGAAATTCATGTTCTTGGACGTTTTGGAAAGTTGAGAGAAAGATCTACAACTTTCATGTTGGACAAAATTTCATTTGAAGCATTTTTGGACATGTAATCTTAAGGAGAAAACCTTTCCATTTTTGGCAATTTTGAATTACAAGTCACTTTCTATTTTTGGAAAGTTTTCATCTGACTTTATTTTTTTCAATGTTGATGTTTGAAATGTCAAATGAAACTTGTTTGGACATGAATGAAGTGTTTCTAACCCTCTCCCACCTCCAAATCCATCAGTTGACTTGTGGTTGACTTTTCCAATTGATAGATGAATTTCAACTTGACTGTTGAGCTTGAGCCTCAATCTCCTGATGAAATGGCTCCAAGGATGAAACCCTAGCCTCCACAAGCTCAATATAACCATATGATGATCCCTCTCTCAATGAAGACCTCATCTCCTTGATAAAACCCTGATTGGCACAATGCAATTGATTAGGGTTGACCAAAGGTCAAAACCCTAATCTCAAGGAACCTGATCAAGCACAATGAATCTCTTGGTGATGATAATACCATGATGATGATGATGTACCATTTCAACCAAGATAGAGATCAATCTCCTTGAGGAACCAAGAAACCCTAATTTAAAGCACAAACCCTCAGATGATTAGTGATCAATTCAATAAGACCCTCAAGCTTGAATCTTCTAACCTCTTCATCTTCTGAGCAAGACTTAGGAGGATGACTTGTTTATTGACTCCACATGATATGCAAATATGCAATGACTAATGTCCTACAAAAATGAGATGCAATATGCTAAGCTAGTCCCAAGAGAGGAGGGCAAATTTTGAGATATTACAATAAGGGCAAAGGGGTAATCATACACATAATTATTATCACAGGAGGTTTTGTCAGATCACATGACATTTTCGTGACTTGGGTAGTAGTGATGTGTTGCTAGATACCACTCACTGTTTATTATGTTAAATGCGTGATTTAATATAATTGCCAACGTCGCGAAAACCTACAGGGTCACACACAAAGGACGGATTGATGAGAAATAGAGTAACTAAGGAACACCGTAAGGTACGGTGCACTTAAGTGGAATACGAAATATGGTAAGGTACCAAATACTTAAGTGATTTTGGCATATTATGAGATATGGGCCAAAATACACTTAAGTGGGCTTTTTAGCTTGAAGCCCACACAAGTGGTTCTATAAATAGAACCCCTTGGATAGAAGCATTGTCACTCAACTCATCTCAAGTGAAGACTTGGAATTTCGTTTCCCTCTCTCTCTCTCTGTCTCACTCAAAGCCTTCATTCGTACCAGCTAGCACTGAGATTGAAGGAACCCGTTCGTGTGGACTGAGTAGAGACGTTGTCATCGTTCAACGTTCGTGATCGCTCCATGGATTTGTATCCAAGGTTTTGATCGTTACAAGAGATCTGCACCAAAGGTTTGAATCGCCACAAGAGGTATCTATCACTGATCATGCCCATTCGTAAGGATCACTAAATGGAGAAATTTTTAAATTCCGCTGCGCCTTGGATGGCAATTCTCCTTCAGTGGTATCAGAGCCTGGTTACGAAACCATGAATCTGATAACTGTTTTTGTTCTGTATTAATATGATTAAAGACAGAATGAATCAAAGATTAAATTGAGATCGATCAAGTCATATATATGATATATGTAATCTTGATGCAAAATACATTATATATGATATAGTGTTCTCGTTTCGTTCATTCAAACACTCAATGATTGTTTTCCTTTGAGCGATCAATGGTCATTTGCTTCTTGATCCGACATTAGTATGGTGAAGCAATGACGTGTTGATCAATCATACTGAATCAACAATCGAGATGTGTTTGACGGTCTGAAATTGGTGCATCAGGGTTAGTGATGGCACAAGGGTTGTGTTGTCAGAGAGTTATGCGATTGGGGTTATGATTGCACAAGAGTTGTGCTTTCTAAACACTTTTTGGAACAGTGTTAACCGGTTAACGCATATGGTTAACCGGTTAACGCAATACGAAATAAAAATTTTAAGGTTTTCAAACAGTGTTAACCGGTTAACGCATTTGGTTAACCGGTTAACGCAAGACGGAAAACAGTTTTCCAAGAGATTTTCAAACAGTGTTAACCGGTTAACGCATTTGGTTAACCGGTTAACGCAAGGCAGAAAACAATTTTGAACAGATTTCAAACAGTGTTAACAGGTTAACGCATATGGTTAACCGGTTAACGCAAGGCAAAATTCACCCGTTCGGCTAACTCAGTGCTTTAAAAGTATCGAGTGTTGATGCGAAAAACGACGTCGATTTTAAATGAATTGTTCATTAAAATTTCGGCTTTGCGTAGTGTGATCGGTCGTCGAGATTTAATTTAATTTTAATTAATTAAAGGAATTAATAATAATAATAATAAAGTGTTTATTATTGTCTTGTGGTGATCGGTTATGGCCTTAGTTTTCCTTTATTTTGCTTTGGGTTTTAAAATATGACCTGCGTGTCGTGCCTCTCTCTTAATCTCCCAAATATAACTTATTTTCTCATCTCACTCCCTCGTATGTAAAACGAGTTTCTTTTGTGTAATGTAATGACATGAAGAAAGCAAAGAAGTCAGTGCCAAAGGAGGACAACCTTGAAGATCTTGCTTGGAGAAGCTTAGATCGTTGTTAGGTTAGCTTAGGTTCTCTCATTGGCTTGGGAGAACAATTGCGCTAGGGGCCATAACTGTTTCATTATGTATGTATGTATGTTGATGCATGTGAATGTATGTTGATGCATGTGAGAGGCGATTTATATGATAAATAAGCCGGTGAGATCAAAAAAATTGCAATTCCCTCAAATTAAATATTAAGTTTATGCTTTCCAAGTTTTAACACTCATCAAGACTAGTATCGGATAATGTAGGTTTCGCCTACGCAAGGTGCATGTTCTATATTAGTAAGGTGCGATGGGATAATTGTAATATCCAACTGTTAAAGCAATGGGTCAAACTTAACTAAACAAATTATAATAATATTATATGTGTTTGCTTTCCAAGTTTTAGCACTCATCAAGACTAGTATAGGATAATGTAGGTTTCGCCTACGCGAGGTGCATTTTCTATATTGGTAAGGTGCGATGGGATAATTGTAATATCCAACTGCTAAAACGATGGGTCAAACTTAATTATAATACTATTATATATGTCTAGAAGCAAGAGTTGGGAATGATCCATATGATGGATTGGAATAAGGAGTTATTCACCCAACTGAAATTTTCGAGAGTTGTATGCGATACAACTGGAAGGAGTTCCTACCTAAATAACCTAGTTTTGTGTAATCCGCCTACGCGGACTTAGAACGAAGTGAAATATGGATCTTGACCCACTAGAAAATCTTCCAACGGGATTTTCCGAATCAGATGATGAGGGTCATTTGTTTTGAGTAAAATAGTGGGAGCATATTTAATTAAAGGCCTAATTAAATATGTCAATGATACTTATATTTTCATTAATCCTTATGTAGATTACCATGACAACAAACACCTCTAACAACATTTTGCGATCAATCCTTGAGAAGGAAAAATTGTCTGGGACAAATTTTCTAGATTGGTACCGAAACATGAGGATTGTCCTCAAACATGAAAAAGGGAAAGGCAAGGAAGTTGTCAAACCCAAGCCCACTATTGCTGCTTTGAAGCCTAGTGGAGGCATAGCAAAAGAAGGCACATGCTTCCATTGCGGTAAGACCGGACACTGGAAGAGGAACTGCCCAAAGTACCTAAAAGATAGGAAGAATGGAGTAGAGACTCCAACTTCAGGCATTTTTGTTATTGAAATTAATTTATCTACTTCTGCATCATGGGTATTAGATACTGGATTCGGTTCTCACATTTGTACAAATGTGCATGGACTAAAAAGGAGTAGAGATTTGGCAAAAGGTGAAGTCGACCTACGAGTTGGCAATGGAGCAAAGGTTGCTGCCTTAGCCGTAGGAACTTATGAATTGACTTTACCTAGTGGTTTAATAATTCAGTTAGAGAACTGTTATTATGTACCTGCAATTAGCAGGAATATTATTTCCGTTTCTTGTTTGGATAAGTTTGGTTTTTCATTCATAATAAAGAACAATTGTTGTTCAATTTATTTGAATGATATATTCTATGCTACTGCTCAAATGAACAATGGATTATATGTCCTTGATCTTGAAATGCCAGTTTATAACATTAATACTAAAAGGATGAAACCTAATGAGTTAAATCCAACTTACCTTTGGCATTGTCGATTAGGCCACATAAATGAGAAACACATTTCCAAACTCCATAAAGATGGACTGTTGGACTCTTTTGATTATGAATCATATGAGACATGCAGATCTTGTTTAATTGGAAAGATGACAAAGTCTCCATTCACAAGAAAAGGTGAAAGAGCTAATGATCTTTTGGCCCTCATACATACTGATGTATGTGGACCACTGAACATACTCGCCAGAGGAGGTTTTCAGTACTTCATCACATTCACTGATGATTTCAGTAGATATGGTTATGTGTATTTAATGAAACACAAATCAGAGTCCTTTGAAAAGTTCAAGGAATTCAAGAATGAAGTACAAAACCAACTAGGTAAGAATATTAAAACTCTTCGATCAGATCGAGGTGGTGAGTATTTAAGCCTAGAGTTTGATGACCATCTGAAAGAGTGTGGGATCCTATCCCAACTCACTCCTCCTGGAACACCCCAATGGAATGGTGTATCTGAGAGAAGAAATCGAACCCTGTTGGACATTGTCCAATCCATGATGAGTCACGCCGATCTTCCAAACTCCTTTTGGGGACATGCACTATTGACAACAGCTTACACACTTAACCGTCTTCCATCCAAAAAGGTTGAGAAGACACCATATGAGATATGGAGTGGTAAGAAACCACATATGTCTTACACGAAGATTTGGGGTTACGAAGTTTATGTGAAACGACAAATTTCAACTAAGCTTGAGCCCAAATCTGACAAATGCTTATTTGTGGGGTATCCTAAAGAAACAAGAGGATATTACTTCTACAATCCTTCTGAGGGCAAAGTGTTTGTCGCTCGAACTGATATTTTCCTAGAAAAGGATTTTATTTCCAAAGGAACTAGTGGGAGGAAAGTAGAGCTTGAAGAAATTCAAGAATCACAAAGCATCGATACACCTATGGAGGAATTAGAGCAGGAAACACAAGTGGTTGTGGAAGAGCAACCTGCTCAAGTAGAACAAGACCAGCGTAGGTCAAGCAGGATACGTTACCTACCTGAGAGATATGGATATCTCATAACAGATCAAGGTGATGTATTACTCATGGATCAAGATGAGCCTGTGACCTACCAAGAGTCCATAACTGGTCCCGAGTCTGAGAAGTGGCTAGAAGCCATGAAATCTGAAATGGATTCCATGTACACAAACCAAGTTTGGACCTTGGTAGAGCCTCCTGTAGGAGTTAATCCTATAGGATGCAAGTGGGTCTTCAAAAAGAAGACTGACATGGATGGTAAGGTACATACCTATAAGGCAAGACTGGTTGCAAAAGGATATAAAAAAATTCATGGGGTTGACTATGATGAAACCTTTTCACCAGTTGCAATGCTTAAATCTATTCGGATTTTACTTGCTATCGCTACATATCATGATTATGAAATATGGCAGATGGATGTCAAAACTGCTTTCCTTAATGGGAATCTTCTTGAGGATGTGTACATGACACAGCCTGAAGGATTTGACATACCAGAAGAAGCCCAAAAGATATGTAAGCTACAAAGATCAATCTATGGATTGAAGCAAGCTTCCAGAAGCTGGAATCTTCGTTTTGATGAAACAGTAAAACAATATGGATTCATCAAAAACGAAGATGAGCCTTGTGTCTACAAGAAGGTTAGTGGGATCATGATCGTTTTCCTGGTATTATACGTAGATGACATATTACTCATTGGAAACGATGTCCCTACCCTGTAACAAGTAAAGTCTTGGTTGGGAAAATGCTTTTCTATGAAGGACCTAGGTGAAGCAGCCTATATATTAGGAATCAGAATCTATAGAGATAGATCATAAAAACTGCTTCGCCTAAGTCAGAGTACATACATAGACAAAGTGCTGAGACGCTTTAATATGCATGATTCCAAGAAAGGATTCATACCTATGCAACATGGCATGTGTCTATCAAAAACACAATCCCCTTCAACTCAGGAAGAAAAGGATCGCATGAATAAGATTCCATATGCATCTGCAATAGGATCTATCATGTATGCCATGTTATGTACTCGACCAGATGTCTCGTATGCTTTAAGTGCAACGAGTAGGTACAAATCTGATCCTGGTGATGCCCATTGAGTAGCTGTCAAGAATATCCTTAAGTACTTGAGAAGGACTAAGGACTCATTCTTGATATATGGAGGTCAGGAAGAGTTGGCTGTAATTGGTTACACCGATGCTAGCTTCCAGACAGATAAGGATGACTTTAGATCGCAATCTGGTTATGTGTTTTGCTTGAACGGTGGCGCTGTGAGCTGGAAAAGTTCAAAGCAAGATATAGTTGCTGATTCTACAACCGAGGCCGAGTATATTGCTGCCTCAAGTGCAGCAAAGAAAGCTGTTTGGATCAAAAAGTTCATTAGTGAACTTGAAATAGTTCCTAGCATTGTGGATCCCATTGGTCTCTATTGTGATAACAATGGTGCTATCGCACAAGCTAAGGAGCCTAGATCTCACCAACGATCCAAACACATACTCAAGCGTTATCACCTCATTCGAGAGATAATAGATAGAGGAGATGTGAAAATATGTAGAGTACCTACACTTGACAATATTGATGACCCACTGACAAAGCCTCTTGCGCAGCAGAAGCATGACGGCCATACTATATCAATGGGCATTAGGGGTATGCCTGATTGGCTCTAGTGCTAGTGGGAGATTGTTGGTGTAAGCCCTAGAGGACAATACTTTTGGTACTTGTATCGAATTATTTATTAATTAATAAAAAGGTTTTTTCTTTATTATGGTTGATTAATAAAGTCCCTGGAATAGATAGTCCATTTAATGTATTAAGTGTGACTTAATCATGAGAGCACATTAAACATAAGGACATTATTCTTAAAGTATCCGTAGTCGAGCTTTATTGTGAAGTGGGATAACATTAAAGCATTAAGACTATTATGTTTGTAGACTGATGATCACATCTCATGGATCATGGATAAAGAGTTATCAAGTCTTAAACATAGGTATGAATATTAAGAGTAATATTTATACCGGATTGACCCGCTATGAGAATGCTATATAGAAAGTTATGCAAAGTGTCATAAGTTATTCTCATGGTGATAATGGTGTATACCACTCTTCGACCTGAAACCACTATGGATCCTAGATGTAGAGTCGAGTGCTTTATTGTTGATCCAACATTGTCCGTAACTGGATAACCATAAAGACAGTTGATGGGTACTCCACGAAGCATGCTGAGGGACATGAGTGACCTAGATGGAATTTGCCCATCCTGCGTAACAGGATAAATGTCTATGGGCCCAATATTGAACTGGACAAGGATGACACGGTCTATACCTTGTGTTCAATATAGACATAAGGGCAAAGGGGTAATTATACACATAATTATTATCACAAGAGGTTTTGTCAGATCACATGACATTTTCGTGACTTGGGTAGCAGTGATGTGTTGCTAGATACCGCTCACTATTTATTATGTTAAATGCGTGATTTAATATAATTGCCAACGTCGCGAAAACCTACAGGGTCACACACAAAGGACGGATTGATGAGAAATAGAGTAACTAAGGAACACCGTAAGGTACAGTGCACTTAAGTGGAATACGAAATATGGTAAGGTACCAAATACTTAAATGATTTTGGCATATTATGAGATATGGGCCAAAATACACTTAAGTGGGCTTTTTAGATTGAAGCCCACATAAGTGGTTCTATAAATAGAACCCCTTGGGTAGAAGTATTATCACTCAACTCATCTCAAGTGAAGACTTGGAATTTCGTTTCCCTCTCTCTCTCACTCAAAGCCTTCATTCGTACCAGCTAGCACTGAGATTGAAGGAACCCGTTCGTGTGGACTGAGTAGAGACGTTGTCATCGTTCAACGTTCGTGATCGCTCTGTGGATTTGTATCCAAGGTTTTGATCGTTACGAGAGATCTGCACCAAAGGTTTGAATCGCCACAAGAGGTAACGATTCTATCACTGATCATGCCCATTCGTAAGGATCACTAAATGGAGAAAATTTTAAATTCCGCTGCCCCTTGGATGGCAATTCTCCTTCAATAAGTTATTCTCATGGTGATAATGATGTATACCACCCTTCGACCTGAAACCACTATGGACCCTAGATGTAGAGTTGATTCCCTTATTGCTGATCAAACATTGTCTGTAACTGGATGACCATAAAGACAGTTGATGGGTATTCCACGAAGCATGCTAAGGGACATGAGTGACCTAGATGGAATTTGCCCATCCTGCGTAATAGGATAAATGTCTATGGGCCCAATATTGAACTGGAACAGGATGACACAGTCTATGCCTTGTGTTCAATATAGACATAAGGGCAAAAGGGTAATTGTACACATAAGTATTATCGCAAAAGGATTTGTCAGATCACATGACATTTTCGTGTCTTGGGTAGCAGTGATGTGTTGCTAGATACCGCTCATTGTTTATTTTGTTAAATGCGTGATTTAATATAATTGCCAATGCCGCGAAAACCTACAGGGTCACACACAAAAGGACGGATTGATGAGAGATAAAGTAACTAAGGAATACCGTAATGTAAGGTGTACTTAAGTGAACTGTAGAACATCATAAGGTACGGCGTACTTAAGTAGAATGCGAAATATGGTAAGGTATCACGCGCTTAAGTGATTCTGGCATATTATAAGATATGGGCCACATACACTTGAGTGGGCTTTTTAGGTTGCAGCCCACACACGTGGTTCTATAAATAGAACCCTTGTGTAGAAGCATTTGTGCAGTTGCAATTTTGTTTCTCTCTCTCTCTCTCTCACACTCAAAGCCTTCATTCGTAGCAGCTAACACTGAGATTGAAGGAATCCGTTTGTGTGGACTGAGTAGAGGCGTTGTCATTGTCCAACGTTCGTGATCGCTCCGTAGATCTGCATCAAAGGTTACAATCGCCACAAGAGGTAACGATTCTATCACTGATCATGCCCATTCGTAAGGATCACTAAAGGAGAAATTTTAAATTCCGCTGCATTTTGGATCGCTCTTCTCCTTCAGAAGGTATAAAGGAGTTGCAAGAAGCTTTGGATAGAATAAAGTAAGAGAAGGATGTTTGGGAAGAGAAGTTTCACGCTTCAAACCTCAAGAAGATAAAATTGCAAAAGCAGTTGAAGGAAAAGGACGAATTAATAGATTTGCTTGAGCAATGTGCTATGAAGAGGTCGAGGAACCAAGAGAATTTATTTTCCTCTAACATTTCATCATATACTTATCTTCCTACTTCCGGTGTTTAGAAAGGCATTGTAGATCAGCTCGTGATGGAGAAGGATGCCATGAAGAGTAACTATGAAATAAAGATCCAAAGACTTCATAAGAAGTATCAGCTTGGAATTGGGTCATCAATGGATGTGATTCCGTGGACCCAATTTCTTTCCTCTTATGTTTAGGAATATTGAGATTGTATTTCAGATTGTAATCCTCCACATTATTAATAAAATAATATTTTTAGTATTTTAAAATGTGTTATTTCCTTTATGATGTTTACAGTTTGCTTTATATCTTGAAGTTCCTTGAAAACTTTGCATTTGCATTTGCATATCAAGCATCATGTTGCATCTTGGTCTTCCTTTGTGTAAGTTTGTCAGGTGTCTTATTTCTTCCTTTTCTTGGTCTCCATTCAGACAAGTTGTCTCATCAGTACAACACTCGTGCTAAACAACAAAAGTAGATGGATCGTTTAGAGCAAGAGAATTGTGAACTCCGTAAAGAAGTGACTACTTTGAGGGAAAGCTTTGAAAGGCTCACTTATATGATGGAAACTTTGGTGGCTGCTCAGAATCAACCTCTTCTTCCTCTTCATACTCCACTTTAGAGGACTGTGATTTCTGAAATCATCTTTACACCCATTCCTATGGCTCCGGTCAGTGCTCCACAACACCAAATTCCTCCTGGTTTCCCTTGGGGCATGCCTCCTCACTTTGTGTAAGAAGGATATCAACCACTTGTTGAAGTCTCCGTTGCTCAGCATGTTATGTCTATACCACCTCCCGTGGTCCATGTTGCTCCTTATATGGAAGAGCCTATTTTCCGTTCTGATCAGAGTGAAAATGTTGGTGTCTATGAAAGGATGGATGAACATTCAAGACCAATTTTAAGAAATGCAGAAAGAGATTCAAGCTCTGAGGGGAAAAGAATTGTTTGGAAAGAATGCTCATGATATGTGCTTAGTTCCTAATGTGAAGATCCCTCATAAGTTCAAAGTTCCAAATTTCGAGAAATATAAGGGTAACTCTTGTCCTTTGAGTCATTTGGTGATGTATACTCACAAGATGTCGACTCAAACTAATAACCATCTGTAATACCCCAAAATTTACCCTTTATTTTTCCTGGAAGCATGGGATTTTGTTTTACATTTCATTGACATCATACTAGGTCATACTCATTGCATACTGCATTAGTGACATGGAAATCGGGTTTTGATTGATCACTCCTTAACAGAAGGAGCCCACACAAAGCAAGATTGAGAATTGGACTTCATTTTCTAAGTATACAAGTCTCAAGGTTCTCAGGGGGATCCAGGCATCTCATCATGGTCCTCAGTTCATCAGTGAAGGATTCAGAGCTATCAGAGTATTCATCTGGATTTAATCAAGAAATTAGGGTTTCATGGCTACCTACAACAGGCAATGTTTGGTTGGAAGTAGAGGGGCTCATCCATGTCATGATTAGAGAGGCATCTTGGCCTAGGAAGATTCACAATTATCTCAAAAAGATCCATTGGCAAGCAGTGCAATCAGTTCCTGATCATTTTGCCCTAAAATTAGGGTTTGGTATAAAATCAGTTTATTTCTGATTCTTTGGGTGAAACTCTTTTCCATGGCCCTCCATATGTCCACAAGGGTTTACATACAAAAAATCAGCTCTTTATTTGAGCCAGAGGTGCTTCAATTGATCATTGGAATCAGGAATCAGACAGTTTGGGAAAAGTCAATTGTGGGACCAGAAAAGTCAACTCCTGACATTTTGAGAGTGGAATCTCAAAATTCATGCCTAGGGGAGCCTACATGTGAAATTTGATCAAGGTTGGATCATGGATTCATCATTTAATCAGGAATTGGAGAAGTTACTTAATTTGGAAATGGTTGACTTTCCATTTAGGGCAAGTTTTCATGATTGTTGCACTCACTTTAAGCCCATTTTACATCAAGATAAAAGCTCCATTTGAAAATTTCTCCAACATGAAAGTTATTCCTCTTTTCCCAAGATTTCTAGAGATATAAAGTTTGCTCCATTTGGATCAAAATTGAGAAAGTTATGCTTAGTCAAAGTGAGACATATTTTTAGGACACTTAGAAATTTTTCTAAGTCCAAAATCTTCAAAGTTTGTCAAGACTTCTTGGCCAGTTTACTTGCACCTCAAGGCATCATTTGAAAATGTTTTCTTCACAACAATTGTACCTTGCCATGTCCTCTTTCACATCCTTTTGGAATCATCTCATTTGGATCAATGGTTTGAGAGATGCATTCACCTAAAGTTGGCATCATGGTTTGATTTTCTAGGCAGCATTTAGGCCAAACTGGCCCAACAACTTTTGCATGGTGAAACCTGAACTTTGAGACCATTTTTCACCTTCTTCCATTCATCATTTCAACTTGTGATCAACATGAAATATGTTATGCTCCATGAGGTCTTTCTACTGTTTGCATTATTTCATCATTTGGTAGCTTGCTCACTAAGTTACATGGCCATAAAGTCACCACCTTGGAATGTTTTCTTGCTTGCCAAGCCATGTTACAAACCAGCCCACGTTTTTGCTACTTCTTTTGGCCATGCATTGGATATTTTACTCACTTAAATTTGGTCCAAAATAACAATATTTCACATGCCCTAATACACCTCACTTCACACTTTTATTCTCATGGATAAATCATTATTTAAAAGCCCATGAAGCATGTGATCCACCCTATTTAAAAGATGAAACCCTAAACCTAAGAAGAGGGCAGTGGAATTTCGTGGCAAGGAGGCAAAGCTTCATCACATATCAGATTTCATTCCTCTTCCATTCCACTTCTATTTTCCATTAGGTAATCATCTCTTCCATGGCCATGTTTTGATATATTTATGCTTGCTTACCATGTTCATCATCATTACCATGCTAGTCACCACATGCTTGTGTTCTTATTATTAATTTATGCATGCTGAATTTTTTGCCTTTGCCATGTCCATGTTGACCTCTTGTGGTCAACTTTTCTCCATGATTAAGCCATTATTTTTACTAAAAAAAGTCACCATGATAATCTACACATTTCATACTTGAATTTTGGTCTTTATTTTGTGGCATTTGGTGCACTATAGAGCTTGTATTATTGAGTGGAAAATTGGAAAAAACCACTACATTTTTCGTGTGGCTGCATGCATGGCTAGGGTTCCAAGTTTTGTGGAAGAAGATGATTACGAACCGTTAGATCCATCATGCATCTTCTAATCTTGGCCATCCATTGTTTTTTTTTGTCTTTTAGTGTTTTAAGTGACCTTGCCCGATTGACACCATGTTGACATGTTTTATTTAATTAAAATGTTATTTGGTTGTGTCACATGCTGACTTAAGTGATTGTGGACTGGGCCCTGCGCATATGCTTTCCACACCCTACGCTCAAGGCCCACCAACATTCTCCTTTTATTTTCTTTTTTTAATTCCATTTAATTTCTGTTTTGCTTTTAATTATTTAAAATATTTTCTTTGTCCATAAAATTACCCAATAATATTTTTCACTTTTCTTAATGTCTTATTTAATTTTATTTAATTTTCATTTTCGTATTTATTTAATATTAGTATTTTATTTTAATTATTTATTCCAAGTGGTCCATTTTAGCATACATGTTACTATTGATTTTATTTTCATGACTTAAAATTATTTTTAGCTTTTGATTTTTGTGATGAAGGTTGACCACTGTCTCATGGTTAACTTGACCTTTTCTTGGAATTTTATTTCACATTTTCAATTTATTTTGGATTTATTTTTGACCTAGTTTGGTTGGTTGACTTTTAATTTGACTTCTGTTTTATCTTAATTAATTTGTGTACCAATTTTCATTATTTTTAAAATCTTTTTGGGGGATGATGATGTCCGGACCCCACCTTATTTAGTTTAATTTTTCATAATTTTCTTGATTAATTTACTATTTATTTGATATTTTTTAAGTTGACTTGACTTTTCAGTTGACTTTTCTATGATTGATGTTTGACTTAGGGATTGCTCATGGCAATTAAGGAGATCTTTTGATCCTCCCTTGTTCATCTCATATGCCATATATTAGAGGCCTTTCATCTTGATTTTATTTGGTCCTTACCTCATTTCCTGATTGAATTATTTCAGTGAACCTTCTTGTGCATATTTTCATCTGTCTGATTCACCTGTCACTTGTTATACTTGTTTCTTTCATCCATGCTTACTATTGCTTGATTGTTTAACATGTTCATACTCCCATGCATTATTTAATGCTCTATTATTTCATTCTTTGATTCTTTGACTTGATTATACACCTGTTCACTTATCTATTGTTTGATAACTGTTGCCTACTTGTATGATGTATGAGGCATATATTCTTATTGTCTGATTGCCATGAACAATCCCCATTCATAACAAATGTACCCCTCTCCCATGAAGTGCATAATGTTTATTCTTTCATTCTTTATTCATCTGTTAATACAAGAATTAAAACGAACATCCGATAATCATTTCAAAACAAGATCAAAAGCTCGATCCAACGTCGAGTAATCATTTTCAAAACTTAACAGAACCAACACGTATTCATCCATCCTTTTGTAAGTCGATTGCTTCATGCATCACCATTTCTCTTGTAAGTCGATTGCTTCATGCATCGCCATCTACCTGTAAGTCGATTGCCTCAGGCATCGCCATCTACCCTTATCTGTGGCTCCTCTCCTTGCTCCATCCGTCGACTCTTGTTCCATTTAGGTAGCACCCATTAGGTAGAACCCTTTGTATGATAACATAGGTAGAATTCCCTTATTCTTTGCATGCTAACATTAGGTAGATGTTCCCCTCTATAAATCCTAACACATAGGTCCACATTGCATGACAACTCTAGGGCAAAGCTTCCGCACTTTTAGACCTTCTGTGCGTCTCGGATCTTGTGGCATGTCAATCCGTTCTATTGCAAAGAGGTAACTGCCTAAGACTCGATTCAGCGAGCTGCGACACCTACTGTTAGGACGTTGAACATATTGCCCACCTTCCTTTGACACAGCTGGTGTCCTCTTTTGTAAGTCCATGTTCAGATGGCAATCCTTAACCCCTAGTTAGTCGAACTACGATAACTCTGATTCTCATGTTCAGATGAGATATGTAGGCACGAGATGCGATGTCTTGCCGAGTTTTTGACTGACGACTAACAACTAATCCTTGCTGGCTTTCGCCCTTGCTGGGATTCTTTTCTCTCGCCCTCGTTGCGATCGAGACCTTCCCTTTCTCTTGCCCTAGTTGCAATTGAGACCCTTGTTCCCGTAGTTAGCTGAACTACGTTTTGCTCTAATTCTCATTCCAGATGAGATACGTAGGCATAAGACGCGATGTCTTAGCGAGCACACTTCTCTTTAACCCATAGGTAGCCGAGCTACGAAGACTCTGATTCTCATACTCAGATGAGATACGTAGGCAGTGGATGCGACATCCTTGCGAGTCATTTTCTTTTGACCCTCTTTTAGTAAATAGTACATTAGATAAACCCACACCCTTTAGACTAGAACAACAAGAGTGGATCCCATAGAGTACTACGGATGCGCAGGGGTGCTAATACCTTCCCTTCGCATAATCGACTCCCGAACCCAAGATTTGGTTGCGAGACCTTGTCTTTTCCTTCTCTTCAGGTTTTCTTCGATCGTTTCCTTTCCCTCTTTTGGGATAAATAACGAATGGTGGCGACTCTTCTGTTTCTTCTTTTTCACCGGTTGTTTTTTACGCATCCTGGTTGCGACACCATCAGTTGTTATTTCATTACTTTCAAGATAGTTTGACTGGTGTTGCTTTGAAGTGGCACATGGGGCTTGATAGCACCCATATCTGTATTTTCAATGATCTAGGTGAAGCTTTTATTCGTCAATACAAGTATAATGTTGACATGGTGCCGGATCGAGATCAATTTTGTGCTATATCCCAGAAGGATAAGGAAACTTTCAAAGAGTATGCACAAAGATGGCGCGAGATTGTTGCGCAGGTCGGTCCTCCGTTAGAAGAGAAAGAGATGACAAAGTTGTTTTTGAAGACTATGAATCCGTTTTACTATGAATGAATGGTTGTAAGTGCTCCTAGTGATTTTACCGGGATGGTCAACATAGGGATGAGATTAAAAGAAGGTGTCCGTGAGGGACGATTGAAAGAGGGTGGTTCTTCTGACAGTTCCGGGAAGTAATGGAATGGTTTGTATAAGAAGAAAGAACATGATGTTAATGTTATTTCGCAAGAGAAGCGTATGATATCTCCAAGAAGCAATCAACGTCATCAGCATGTGGTGTCGGTTACCCTGGTTATTAATCCTGCTCCAGTTGTTCAGGAAGCACTAAATTATCAGCCACGTTTTCAACAACGTACTCATCAACATAATCAACAGAACCGTGTCCTAAGACAAGTGCAGTTTGATCCCATTCCGATGTCCTATGCGGAATTACTCCCTGCTCTGATACAAAATAATTTGGTACAAACTAGAACTTTGTCGGCTATTACTAAGAAACTCCCATGGTGGTATAAATTTGATCGTCATTGTGCATTCCATCAAGGTGCACCCGGTCATGATATTGAAAATTGTCTTGCTTTGAAAGCTGAGGTACACAGACTATTGTGAAGCAGTATTTTGCCTTTTGAAGACTCTGGTCCTAATGTGCAAGTCAATTCGTTGCCTAAACATGGTGGTGCAACTGTGAATATGGTTGAGGGATGTCTTGGAAAATATTGTGTCTTTGATGTCAATCTGATCAGAAGATCCTTGGTCGAGATGCATGCAACTTTGTGTGAGATGAGTTATTATGAGCAGGATCATGTTGCTTGTCGTATATGTTCAAGAAACTCTCGAGGGTGTACTGTGGTGAAGAGAGATTTCTAAGAGATGCTGGATCAAAGTCTTATTCAAATTATGAGAGATAGGGATGAAGATGAGCATGTTGTTAATATCATAGTTACCCATTTCAATATCCCAAAACCAGTTATGGTTGCCTACAATAGTCAAAAGTATGTTGTTTCTCCTTTGGTTATTCGTCTATGAATCTGACATAGATGTTCCTTACAAACACAATGCTACCATGTTGGAAGATGGAAAGGAAGTTCCCATCCCTTATCTTTCTTTCGTTGTGCATATTGCTGATGTGAGTGATGTGACCCGAAGTGGACGAGTGTTTGCTTTTGTGGCTCCTAAAAGAATTGAAGATGCTTCGGTAGGTAAGTAAGCTCAGATGGAAACTCTTGTTGTGCAGTCTGACCAGTCCAGCAGTGTGAACCATAAATCTGATCAGGATGAAATGCTAAAGTTAATTAAGAAAAGTGGATATAATATGGTGGATCAATTATTGCATACCCCGTCCAAAATATATGTCTTATCTTTTCTGATGAATTCTAAAGCTCACAGAGAGGCTTTGTAGAAGGTCTTGGAGAAAGCAAATATGGATCATGATGTAACAATTGGTCAATTCGATGGCATTATGGCCAACATTACTGCGTGTAACAACTTGAGCTTTAGTAATGAAGAATTGCCCAAGCATGGGAGGAATCATAATTTGGCTTTACACATTTCCATAAATTTTCAAAAAGATGCTTTGTCCAATGTGTTGGTCGACACTGACTCTTCTATAAATGTTATGCCAAAGTCTACTCTATCCAAGCTCTCTTATCGCCGTGGGGCAGAGAGCAATCGCTGAGAGGTTGGAGAGGATTGAAAACTGGCTGAGAATGGGGGAAATACAGGGAAATGCTCCGTCGTCGGGAGTAAAGAAGCCCTTTGGTGATAGTTAGCGCAAGAAGGATGGGGAATCGAGTGATGTGTCCGCACAAAGGGGATACGGTAGGGATCGTTACCACCCGTATGCTGCTATAGTAGCGATTCCTACTGGTAATCAATCTATGCAACAGCAACGACAGTCACCTCAACAGAGAACACAGAAAGTTGGGTGCCAAGTGAGAAGAAGGACGACAGATCGTCATTTTGATAAGCCACCTGTGACTTATACCTTTCTATTTAGGAGGTTGAAGGATCTTGGATTGGTTCAGCCAAGGACGTTGGCTCCGGTAGGACCAGACCAAAGGCTTGCCGGTTACAATGAGAACATCAAGTGCGAGTTCCATTCTGGTGCACCCGGGCATAGCATTGAAGGTTGTAAAGCTTTTAAGCATGTCGTTCAAGATTTGGTGGATTCTAAAGCCATCAATTTTGCACCGACACCGAATGTTAATGCTAACCCCATGCCGGTGCGTGGTCCTATGGGAGTGAGCGTGATGTCAGAGGATAAGAGAAACATGGAGGTGACGGATGTGAATCAGTTGAGGACTCCAATGTCTTTGGTCAAGAGGCATCTGATGAAGAGTGGAGTTTTCCCTGGTTGTGATAATCGTTGTGCTGCTTGTACCATCACTGCAAATGAGTGCGTAATGCTGAGGGAGACGATTCAGAGAATGATGGATGAAGGGAGTCTCCGATTTGAGAAAGTTGATTGGGGGAGGAGGATATTTTTATCAGCCAACTATCATCATTCGAGTACGAAGAAATGGATGGTGGAATTGTTGAAACACCAAGTCAAGCATTTGAAACCGTCAAGGTGGAGAATGCTCTTTTTGCTAAAGAAGAGGAGAAGTCGTCCATCTCTTCATACAAGCAGGCCGCTGAGGTGGTGAAGAGTGGAGAAGCTCCAGGATGGGGGAAGATGATGGACATCGCCGCCAAGAAAGACAGATTTGGGGTTGGTTATCAGCCGGGCCGAGGCTCGTCTGGACAGGGCAGAGGACGTCGTCCGCCATTCACGTTCACCAGTGTTGGAATGCTGGATCCAGATCACATCTGTATGGTGGGTGAAGAAGTTGACAGCGACTGTGAGCTTGATCAATGGATAAAGCCGTGCGTACCAGGGATGGAGATCCAGAACTGGAAGGCTGAAAAGATCATCACTGTCACTCTACGTGAAGAGTAATATTTCCTGTTTTTCAATTCTATTTGCATGGAAGCCATACGTTTTGCCCGAAACGTAATGGTCCATTGTAAGGGCCACCTCATGTTTCATTTTGCAATTTTTGCATCATAAATAAAAGGATGTTTTTCAATTAAAAGCGGTGTTCCCTGTCTTTCAATTATTTTGCAGTTTAATAAAAACAAAAATAAAAATGGCAATGTTTGTTTTCACTTTCTTTTTTCAATTTGTTTTGCTCCGGTTCTAAAGCAATGCATGAATCAACATTCATGCAGATGCGATTTTTCTCCAGATCTCATTGATAACAATCCTGTTACACCCTCATATGATTTCGACAATCCGATCTATCATGCCGAAGAAGAAGGCGAAGAAGATTGTGAACTGCCGGAGGAATTAGCCAGGTTGTTGAAACAAGAGGAGAAGGTGATTCAACCGCACGAGGAGCAGGTTGAGGTTGTGAATCTGGGTACCGAGGAGGTCAGAAAAGAAGTGAAAATCGGGGCTGCTTTGGAGGCAAATGTTAAGAGCAGAATGGTAGCACTGTTGAAAGAATATGTTGATATCTTCGCCTGGTCTTATCAGGATATGCCGGGGTTGGATACCGATATTGTTGTGCACAAGCTACCATTGAGAGCAGATTGTCCTCTAGTGAAGCAGAAGTTGCGCAGAACTCGACCTGAGATGGCTATGAAAATCAAAGAGGAAGTACATAAGCAGTTGGATGCTGGTTTCCTTGTTGTCACTAACTATCCGCCTTGGGTCGCGAACATTGTGCCAGTGCCGAAGAAAGATGGGAAGGTGAGAATGTGTGTGGACTACCGGGATTTGAATAGAGCTAGCCCGAAGGATGATTTCCCACTATCTCACATCGATGTGTTGGTAGATAATACAGCTCAATTCTCGGTGTTTTCCTTCATGGATGGCTTTTCTGGCTATAATCAAATCAAAATGTCGCCAGATGATATGGAGAAAACAATGTTCATCACACCGTGGGGCACTTTTTCTTATAAGGTGATGCCATTTGGTCTCAAGAACGCTGGTGCTACTTATCAGAGGGCCATGGTGACTTTGTTTCATGATATGATTCATCATGAAATTGAATGTTATGTTGATGACATGATAGCAAAGTCCCAAACAGAAGAGGGGCATTTGGTCGATCTGGCCAAGTTATTTGATCGGCTGAGACAATTCAGACTGAGGTTGAATCCGAACAAGTGCACTTTCGGAGTGCGGTCCGGTAAGTTGCTGGGGTTTATTGTGAGTGAAAGAGGAATCGAGGTTGATCCTGCTAAAGTAAAAGCAATAAGAGAAATGGCTGAACCGAGAACAGAGAAGGAGGTTCGTGGTTTCTTAGGTAGACTGAACTACATTTCACGGTTCATATCTCATCTAACAACCACGTTCGAACCGATATTAAAATTGTTGAGAAAAGATCAAACGGTCAGGTGGAATAATGATTGCCAAGCGGCATTTGAAAAGATAAAAGGATATTTGCAGGAGCCTCCGATTCTGATGCCTCCTGTGGAGGGACGACCGTTAATTCTGTACTTGACGGTCCTCGAGGGGTCTATGGGGTGTGTATTGGGTCAGCATGACGAGTCTGGTCGAAAAGAGCATGCGATTTACTACCTTAGCAAAAAGTTTACCAACTGTGAAACAAGACACTCACTGCTCGAGAAAACTTGTTGTGCTTTGGTCTGGGCTGCTCGCCGACTGAGGCAGTATATGCTGGTTCATACCACTTTGTTGATTTCCAAGATGGATCCGATCAAGTACATTTTTGAGAAGCCAGCATTGACCGGACGGGTTGCGAGGTGGCAAATGATTTTGACCGAATATGATATCCAGTATACCTCTCAGAAAGCAATTAAGGGGAGTGTATTGCCTGATTACCTCGCCCAGTAACCCATTGAGGATTATCAACCGATGAAGTTTGAATTCCCTGATGAGGACATCATGTTTCTCAGATCGAAAGATTGTGAGGAACCAATCCCGGAGGAGGGGCCTGACCCTGAATCCGAATGGATTCTAATGTTTGATGGGGCCGTTAACGTGAATGGTAGCGGTGTTGGTGCTGTTTTGGTTACGCCGAAAGGATCCCACATTCCTTTTGCTGCCCGGCTGACATTTGAGTGCACCAACAATGTGGCTGAATACGAAGCTTGTATCTTGGGGATCGAAGAGGCGATTGATTTGCGGATCAAGAACCTTGTTATATATGGAGATTCAGCTTTGGTTGTGAATCAGGTTAACGGAAAATGGTATACGCATCAATCTCATTTAATTCCATACCGGGATTATACGAGGAGATTGTTGATGTTTTTCACCAAGGTGGTGTTGCATCATGTGCCGAGGGAGGAGAATCCGTTAGCCGATGCTTTGGCCACTCTGGCCGCCTTAATTAAGGTGCAATGATGGAATCAATTCCCCAGTGTTGAGGTGGGACGTCTGGATAGACCGGCATATGTGTTTGTTGTTGAGACAACGCCTGATGATGAGAAGCCGTGGTATTACGATATCAAGCGCTATCTGGAAACCCAAGAATATCCTGAGGGAGCATCCAAAAAGGACCGAAAGACTCTGAGGAGGTTGGCCATGGTGTTCTATTTGAACAAGGATGGGGTTTTGTACAAGCGGAATTTCGATTGGGTTTTGCTCAGATGTGTTGATGACAAAGAGGCAAGCCAATTGATGAAAGAGGTTCATGAGGGGTCGTTTGGTACCCATGCCAGCGGGAATGCGACGGTGAAAAAGTTGTTAAGGGCCGGATATTATTGGATGACAATGGAGGCCCAATGTTTCAATTTCGTGTGGAAGTGTCATAAATGCCAGATTTATGCTGACAAGGTGCACGTGCCTCCAAATCCATTGAGTTTGATGTCATCTCCGTGGCCGTTCTCTATGTGGGGCATTGATATGATTGGAAAGATTGAGCCTACGGCTTCGAATGGGCACCGGTTCATATTAGTGGCTATTGATTACTTCACCAAGTGGGTAGAAGCAGCCTCTTATGTGAATGTGACGAAGCAGGTCGTTGCCAAATTTCTGAAAAGAGACATCATTTGCAGATATGGGGTTCCCGAGAGAATCATTACTGATAATGGTTCTAATCTCAACAATAAGATGATGGCAGAGCTGTGCCGGGAATTCAAGATCGAGCATCACAATTCTTCTCCTTATCGTCCGAAGATGAATGGGGCGGTTGAGGCAGCCAATAAGAATATCAAGAAGATTGTGCAAAAGATGGTCGTGACCTATAAAGATTGGCATGAGATGTTGCCATTTGTATTGCATGGGTATCGAACTTCAGTGCGCACGTCTACTGGGGCAACGCCTTTCTCACTTGTGTATGGGATGGAAGTTGTGCTACCGGTTGAGGTTCAAATTCCCTCTTTGAGAGTCCTGATGGACGTAAAATTGCAAGAGGCGGAATGGATAAGGACTCGGTATGAGGAGCTGAGCCTGATTGAGGAGAAGAGGTTGGCGGCCATTTGTCATGGGCAGTTGTACCAGCAGCGGATGAAGCGTGCTTTTGATCGAAAGGTACGACCTCGGGTATATCATGTGGGAGATATGGTGCTGAAAAGGATCCTTCCTCCTCAAAACGATCAAAGGGGAAAATGGACACCCAATTATGAAGGTCCATTCATGGTCAAGAAGGTTTTCTCTAGAGGAGCCTTGTTGTTAACGACCATGGATGGCGAGGATTATCCCCTGTGAATGCGAACGCAGTTAAAAAATACTTCGTATAAGAGACCCGCTGGACAAAAAGAATAAAATAGTCCAGGCAAAAATGGGCATCCCGGCGAACCAAGAAAAAAAGAAAAAGGTTCGGGCAAAAATTAGGGATAAAAGAAAAAATTGTACACCCGGCAAGTCGAAAACCTGAAAAGGCGGCTTGGGCAAAAAAGGGTATCCCGTTGGACTGAAAACCCGAAAGGGCGGTCTAGGCAAAAGAGGGATTGAAACGAACAACTGTGTCTAGCATGATCGTTTACTTTGGTTAAGACACCATGAATAATCCCCGGCAGGGATCAGTCGGAAGAGTCTTGTTCAGAAGGCAGAAAGCACGGAGAGTCTTGAGGACATATGGGGTGTAACCGAGTTGGAACTCGATGAGATCACGGGTTCACATTGCCATTAGGATAGATTTTTCCTTTTGTGCGCAATTACCTCTTTTCAGGAATTGCTTCCTGTGTATTGCTCGGTTTATGAGCCACCTTTTTCAATCAATAAAATACATATTCAGTCAAGTAATTTTGTTTTTGTTTTTCATTACCGCTTTGATTGCAAAAACATTCGCTTATTTTGATAAAGAATCTTTGCATTTTGAGACATGGAGATCCCTTCCAATGCATGTTTATAAGATTGAAAACTTGAAATCTTATTTGGAAGGTTGAGTGACTCAGGTGTTGAAATCTCGGCACGCCTAGGGCACGTTTTTATCTAACGATCTCTTTTACAGGTGTTGTTAGGTATTTTCACTCACTTGCAGGTTGTGATGTGAAAGCTTTTGACAAAAGATCCCCGTGGAGTCCAGTCAGGGACAAGGGATCGAAGAATGGTGAAGACGGCGAAAGACGTGCGATGATCCTGGATATTAATCAAGAAGACTCTTCAAAGTCTGAGGACTGGAAAGTTTGTATGAATCCAGAGGGTTCGATCCCCGTGGAGTACGGAGAAGGCGAGAATACAAGGTGATGAATCAGAAAAGTCCAGACGAGTCTGGGAGCTCTCAAAAGTGGAAAGCTGACACTGGATTTGGATGTTGAATACCAGGGTTCGACGAGTCGACGGGTGTTCTGTGCCAGACTTTCCTTATTTCCCCAAGCAGAGTCGGGATTGTTACCTCCCCAGCAGATTCAAGGTCTGTGACTTCCCTAGCAGGGTCGGGATGGTTATCTCCCCAGCAGGTTTTAGATTGGTGTTTCCTCAGCAGCCAGGCCTGAAGGTTGCTATTTCCCAGCGGAGGTGTCTGTGGGTAGTTGTTTCCCCTAGCATGGCGGAGCTTGTTAAGTTCCCCAGCAAGTCGAAGATTGTTGTTTTCCCCGCAGAATGCGTTGGTGGTTTCTTCCCCAGCGAAGTCCCCAAGTGGATCGGGTTCAGTGGAGGTCATCCCTGGTAAGGGTGGTCCTTTCCCCAGCAGCGGTGCTATTCCCCAGCAGGGTGGAGATTGGAGTGTTGTCGAGTTCCTCAGCAGAGTGCCTCGAGCTCCCCAGAAGAGTCCCTTGAGGGGGATACCTTTTATGCATTCATCATTTAGATAAGCATAGCATATTGCATAGTTCATTGCGTAGCATTTCCATAAGTTATGGAGCATTACGCTGAAAAAAAATCATGCCTAAGCATTGCAAGCATAAACTAGTCTCAAGCCGTGGTTACCGTTTGAGAGGTGGTTTCGCTGGTTGGAAGATCAACATCAGCATTGCAAGTATTGGTTACTCAAGCCGTGGTTACCGCCTGAGAATCGGTTTCGCCGAATGGTGAAGATGTTACTCCGAGGAGTTTAGCATCGTGGTGTTGGGTCAACCATATTCCCCAGTAGTGCGATACTGGAGGAGATTTCTGTCGTATGAGATAGAAGTTGGAAGATGTTGCTCTGAGGAGTTTAGCATCATAACGTTGGAGCAACAATGTTCCCCAGTAGTGCGATATTGGAGGAAAATTTTCCGTCGAACGGAGATGGAAAAGATCAGAGAACGTTACGCGGTCAGCGCGGAAATCAAAGAATGGAGAGAAGGAAGTGTTGCGGCATTTTCTGGAGAATGGGGTTCAAATGGATATTGGAGTTGAAGATTGTATCCGGGATGAGGTCCTCAGGATTGTCTTCTGATCATGTGTCACCTTAGACTTTGGCTGAGGCCAACAAAAGTCGTTATGGGTATCTTCTGAGGAAGAAAGACACATGTTACCTTCCTGTTGTGAAGGTGTACCCTCTGATATGTCGCCATCAGAGTGGTGTTGTGGTGTTATTTCCGGCGTTGCCAGCAGAATTATCACGAGAAATGGAGAACGGGGTTCAAATGGAGAGAAGGAGATGCTGGGCATTTTCGGGAGAACGGGGTTCAAATGGAGAAAGGGAGACACGGGGTGTTTTCTGGAGAGCGGGGTTCACAATGGCGATCGCGAGTTATCGTCAGGCGACTGGGGTTCAAATGGAGAATGGGGTTCATGATTGGGCAAACAAGAGTAATATGAGGTTGTCGGGGTTCAAATGCGGTGATCCGGGATCATCCGCGCGAAAGAAAATATTTGTTTGGGGTTCAAGAAAAGCAAAAAAATCATCAATCAGAAAGTTTCGGGGTTCAAGAAAAAGTAAAAAAAAATAATAATCCCCAGCGGATGCAGCGTTCAGGCCATGGGTATTCCTGTGTTACCATTTATTTTGGTATCCAGGTCAACATTCTGTTTCGGTGTTCAGGCCGACTGTCTCCGTACCAGACAGATTTTTCTTTTGAGATCACTTCTTTGCCGATTCTGACAGGCACTGTTAATTATTTCCCAGCAGAACGCAAATTGTTCGTCTGTTCTTGGTATTCAATCACTCTTCACCCTGATCATCTGAAAGCCGAGGCTATTCATATCGACAGGTTCACAGTGGATTGAATAGGGGCAGCTGTAACACCTCAAAATTTTCCCTCCTCTTCTTGGGACTAGCTTAGCATATTGCATTTCATTTTGTAGGACAAGTCATCTTGGGACTAGCTTAGCATATTGCATATCATGTGAAAATAGACAAGTCATCCTCCTAAGTCTTTCTCAGAAGATAGAAAGGTTGAGAGATTCATGCTTGATGGTCTTATTGAATTGATCAATCACCTGGGGGTTTGTGCTTCAATTAGGGTTTTATTGGTTCCTCAAGGAGGTTGAGTATTATCTTGTTGGAAAGGATATGTCACCATCATCATGGTTATGTCATCCTAAAGGGGTTCATCGTGCCTGATCATGTTCTTTAGGATTAGGGTTTTGACCTTTGGTCAACCCTAAGCAATGGCATTCTCCCAACCAGGGATTCTCAAGGAGATGAGGTCTTTATTGAGATGGATATCCTCATATTGATTTTATTGAGCTTGTACAAGCTAGGGTTCATTTTGGAGCCATTTCCTCAAGTGGTTGAGGCTCAGGCTGATCAGAGCACTTCTAAGTCATCTGTCAACCAAAAAGTCAACAGAAAGTCAACTGAAGGCTATGAGGTGGAGAAATGAGTTTCAACATCTCATTCATGTTCAAAGGGGGTTCATTTGTCATTACAAACACATATCTTGAAGAATTTGAGGCCAGATCAAAACTTTCCAAAAATGGAAAGTGACCTGTAATTGAAAGTTTCCAAAAATGGAAAGGTTTTGGTTCAAATTCAACTTGATCTTACATCATCAAAGAAGCTTCAAATGAAATTTTGTCCAACATGAAAGTTGAAGATCTCTCTCTCCCATTTCCAAAAAGTCCAAGATCATGAATTTATAATGAATGGTTGAGGAGATATGATCCAATCATTGCCAAGTGTGCATGAAACTTCAAAAGGGCATAACTTTTGACTCATAACTCCAAATTGAGTGGTTCTTTTTGCAAAATTCTTCTCATGACATGAACTTTGCAAATCATTCATCACATTGCATGAAAATTCATCACATGATCATATGCATATGCATGCTTATTTTGGAGGGAAAATGGCAAATTTGAAATTGGTGCATCATGGGAACAAATCACCATTGCCATTGTGTTCATTAGAAGTTTTTAAGTGAAATTGATCAAGCACATGGCACTGTTCACGTAGGATTACTCCATACACCATGCAATTTTCATTTTTTGGCCAAACACCTTATTTTTGCTAATTCCAAATTAACTTTGCTTAATTTTGATTAGAAGGTGATTAGGACATGATATATATACATGATTGTAACAGAATTTGAGAGGATTCTAGATCTAGATCTCAAAATTCTCTCCCTCCAAAATTTTCTCCTAATCAAAATTCAAATTTCTTCCACATAACCTTGCCATATTCTTCCAAATTCTTGTTCTGTGGTATGGATTTGGTGTAGATCAAGCTCTCAATTGTAGCATTTGGACCAGAATTGTGCATGTGGAGCTCAAGAACATAGCCATGGCAGTTGAGGTTTAAGCAAGATCTACACAGTTCCAAGCCTCAAATTCTTCATCAATCTTCATAACAAGTATTCTGGAGTAGATTTGAAGTTTGCCAAGCCTTGGATCGTGCATTTCCAGAAGTTGATCTTCAAGAGGTCATATTTTCGTTCTTCTTAATTCACTGTTTTGTATGCATAATCTTGTAGAACATTGAATGCTGAGCAATCTGGTATGGATTTCGTGTGAAATGATGCACTATAGCATGAGATATGCTCGATTGAAGTTTGGTTCATCAAACTTACTTTGCACGATTTGAGCTTGTTATGATGAATTAGGGTGAATGATTAGTGGATTCTTACTCCTTGCATGATAACGGTTCGATTGATGTCATTATTTTGAAATTCTGGAAATTTTTTGATTGGAGAACACTGTTCACCGCCGTCTCCACGAAGGAGACGGTTGTTTCAGCCCTTGGAACCACCGTCTGGTTCTTGCACAGTTGGCTAGGGCTTTGTCCCACACAGCTTCCACGTGAGCGCCATGCTAGCTGATTCATTGGTCCTTATTCTTTTAACCTTTGCCACGCATTGCTTTAACTGCCACCAAGCGCCACATAGACTTAATGAAACGCAGCGTACTAGGCGCGTTTTTGAATATGGACCAAGTTCGATTCCAGCATGCATCAATATTTCAAATTGATTCACGTTTTAACCATTTCCCTCCATAATTCCATATGCTATGTTCATTTCATTTCAAATTTTTATGCCAACTTTGAAAATTCATATAAAATAGTAAAATCATCCAAATAATTCCTGGTTTTTTGCTACTTGTTCATTGGAATGTCCTTTATTTTTTGATGTTAAATTCTGAAGTTGTGCATGGCTGGATTTTTGTTTGTGCTAGACTCTTTGATCATGTATACATTGGTGACCTTGCCTTGTTCTTTCCATTGTGAAATGCTTGATATTGATCCAATGGACGTGAAATTTTGCATGATTGTTTCTAACATGTTGATGGATGTTTGAGGCTTGATTGTGCATTTTTCTCATTTGCCATTTCTGTTTTATACACATGTTTGTATGGTGTGACAATTTGTGTCACACAATTGGATGATCAACTTGTACATTTTCATTTCCATATCAAATGAGCTTCTCTGTTTATGATTTTTGGTATGTTGATTCTATTGGACATTTTGAATGCTCATGAAAATTTCCAGAATTGTTTGAGCCATTTATGATTTAATGTTCATTTTCTCATCTTGTATGTCCAATTGATGATCATGTTGTGTGCATTGCCTTCTCTTGGTTGGATCATGACCTTGCTTGATGATTTTGATTTGGCACTTTTTATGACATATTCTCATGTGTTTAAAGTTGCTTCATGTTGAATATCAAGTTATGTTTTGACTTTTTGATTCACTTTTGACCCTAGGCTTTGCCCTAGGGGTTGTACTCACATTTGAGTTGTGAATTTCAAGTTCAAGTATGCATCTCCATGATTGATGTTGCTTCTCCATTTGAGCTTGACCATTTGTTATTGTTTGCTAACATTTGTTTGTTTTGTAGGCTTTGATGATAATTCATTTGAGTGTTTGCCTTATGGCTTACTCATTGTGTATATTGGATTTGTCTGTCTGTTGAGATCTATTGACTGTTGTCTGTTTGTCTGAATGTAAATATTGACTGTTTTAGCTTTTCTTACAGGTACTTTAGCCGCTTTAACTCATTATTTGAGTTGCTTTGCTTGGCTTGTGGTTGGCATACCACTTAGGTAACTTCCTTAACTTCATGTAGTCTGGAAGACCTGTCATGTTATTTTGGCAGGCACCTGTCTGAAGCCCTCCTTAAGAGGCCATGTTTTTGCTTGTTTACCTTTGTGCCATGTACATTTAAAGACCTCCTAAGTGAAGAGGCATTGGCAGATAAAAGGGATGTGCAATCCATCCCCTGCTACTCAGTTGTGTCATTCATCTTGCTCACACCCTGTGTTGATGCACTTTGAATAAAAACCCAAAATCTTGTTGTGTCAAGTCATGTGGAATAGAGTCCCACATTCTGGACTCCCACACATTCTTTGATTCAAGCTCACCCAGGCCTGGGTTAAGAGCTATGAGGTATAACCCTCATCTCCATTTCATCTGCTCACCCTAACTCTCAATGTTAGAGGTTAAGAGCCTGACTACCCATTTCAGTATTTGGCTTGTTTGTCAAGGTCGATATGACCCCTTGACTAAAGCCCAACCTTGCTTGAGCCCCCTTGGTTGTGTATAGTGTGTGCTATTTGTTTTTGATGGTTATCTGCTTAGCTTCTCATCTCCTTTCTGTAGGAGTCGTATGATCAACTTTTGAGGAAGTTGACGTACGTAGAGATAGACGTGAGTTGACTCACTGCCTGTGTGAGTCGAACTCTTGTTAGAAACCTCAACCTAGGACTATTGTGGATTACATGATAACTATTAGGCTCGAGTCAAACTCCCTTTTAGTTTGTCACTTCCCAGTCTCTAGTTAGGATAGAAGTATTTCCCTGTTAAGGGGAACTACGTCGCCCTGATCCTCATACCAGATGAGGTACGTAGGCAGGAGATCGTGTGAGATCTCTCCGGGCGCCCTTTTCTTTTTTGCGTGTGTTTTGCTTGACAGCTATTAGGTCCGAGTTCCCGACTCCCTTCTAGTCTGTGTGTTCAACTCTTCTGCTTTGTGTGTGTGTTTGGAGTCTGATGTAAGCCCAGCGATTGGCATTCGGTTTCCAGTTTGTTGTTTGTTTGTGGAGTCAGATGTAAGCCCAACGATTGGCTATCTGTTTCCTGTTTCTTTTGTGGAGTCTGATGTAAGCCCAACGATTGGCATTCGGTTTCCTGTTGGTGTTTCTTTTGTTCGGAGTTGGATGTAAGACCAACGATTGGCATTCCATTTCCAGTTGTGTGTTTGCTCTGATGTTTCAGCGTCTTTGTGTGTGTTTTGTTTCGGCGTGCGTTAGCCGAACTACGGTAGCTCTGATTCTCATTCCAGATGAGATACGTAGGCATAGGATGCGATATCCTAGCGAGCCCGTTCCCCTCTTTTTCCATCTGTGTTTCATTCCAGTGTGTGTGCATTCTTTTGAGCAGTTATTTAGCAACCTTATTCTATTCTTTTGAGCGTGGATCCCGTCGAGTACGACGGACGTGAGGGGGTGCTAATACCTTCCCCTTTCGTAACCGACTCCCGATCCTTGCAATCTCCGGTCGTAAGACCATTTCCTTTCCAGGTTTACTTCAAGCGTTTCCTTTCCCTCTTTTGGGATAAATAACGCACGGTGGCGGCTCTGTTTGTTTGTTTTTCCCGCCGGTTGTTTTTCGCGGATGCGACAGATAGGTCTGTGCTTATTTCATATTACGTTTCAAGTGATTGATATCCATTCCGCCTATAGTTGTCTCCTGGGTCGTCCATGGATTCACGAAGCTGGGCAGTGACGTCAACTTTCCATTAGAAGTTAAGATTTATGAACAACAGAAAGTTAGTGATTATGGGTGGCGAGCAGGCCATGTTGGTAAGTCATCTCTCTTTATTTTCGTATATTAATGTTGATGAGGTTGTTGGAACTTCGTTCCAAGCTCTTTCTGTCATTGATAATGTTGTTAAGAAGAATGTGACATCAATGGCTTCTTCGAAGGACGCCTAACAAGTTATGGAGAATGGTCAAGTTGTTGGATGGGGTCAAGTTGTTGAACTTGCTGAGAATAAGAGTCGAGCTAGTTTAGGCTTCTCGCCTGGTTTAACCCGAAGATATTTGAAGCGTATCCAAGAGGTTTTTCAAAATGCTGGTTTCATCCACTCACAAGATCAATCTACTGTCGCAATCTTGGAAGATGATCAAGAGCTAGAAGCGCCAAACATTGTAATGCACGGGTTGATGTGCCAGAATTGGACTGCTGTTGATGTTCCCTCTGTTGTTCACTTGTCAAAGTAATATGTTTGTTATTTTCAAAAATCCTTTCATTATGCCCAAGGTGAAAGCGAATCTATGTGGGCTTTGTTTCAAATTTTATCATCATTAATAAAATGTTATTTCGTTTATCCATATTATGTTTTCTCTTTTTGCTTTTTTAGAAAAAATGGTAACATAAAAAACCAAGATAATAATAATAATCAATTTTTATATCTGCATCACAATGTGCATTTATTTGTTCATATTCTAAAATTCAGCATAAAATCATTATGCAGATTGATTATTAAACCCTTCGAAAACAATGAACCTATGCCCTCTCCTAACTTTGAATTCCTTATGTTTGAAATGGAAGAAGAGGATGTTGAAGAGATTCCTGATGAGATTTGCCATTTGCTTGAGCACGAGGAGAACACCATTCAATCTCATAAAGAGCCATTGGAAGTGATTAATTTAGGTTCTGAAGAGAACAAGAAAGAAGTCAAGATTGGGGAACTACTTCATCAGGATGTTAAGAAGAGGATGGTAGAGCTTCTTAGATAATATGTGGATGTGTTTTCTTGGTATTATCAAGATATGTTGGGCCTTGATATTGATATTATGGAGCATAGATTAACATTAAAGCCAAAGTGTCTGCCAGTTAAACAGAAGTTGAGAAGAACTCATTCTGATATGGCTATTAAGATCAAAGAAGAAGTTCAGAAGCAGATTGATGTTAGTTTCCTTGTTACTTCTGAGTATCCTCAATGGGTAGCCAATATTGTACATGTTCCGAAGAAGGACGACAAATTTCGGATGTGTGTTAATTATAGAGATTTGAACAAAGCTAGCCCAAAGGATGATTTTCCTCTACCACATATTGACATGTTGATAGATAATACAACTAAGTTCAATATTTTCTCCTTTATGAATGGTTTCTCCAGCTATAATCAGATCAAGATGGCACCCAAAGACATGGAAAAGACAATAATTATTACACCCCGGGGAACATTATGCTATAGAGTGATGCCTTTCGGTTTAAAGAATGTTGGTGCAACATACCAATATTATGTTATAGAGTGATGCCTTCCGATTTAAACTCTGCTTGAATCCTAATAAGTGTACTTTTAGTGTCCGTTCAGGGAAGCTGTTGGGCTTCATCGTCATCTAGAAAGGTATTGAAGTATATCCTGATAAAGTTAGAGCTATTCAAGAGATGCCTACACCAAAGAAAGAGAAGCAAGTCAGAGGATTCCTTGGGCGCCTAAACTACATCTCCAGGTTTATATCTCACATGACTGCCACATGTGGGCCAATCCACAAACTTCTTTGTAAAGGTCAAGGTTGTGTTTGTAAAGAAGACTTCCATAAATCTTTTAACAACATTAAGGAGTATCTTCTTGAACCTCATATCTTGTATTCTCCAGTGGAAGGAAGACTATGGATCATGTATTTAACTGTGTTAGAAGAGTTCATGGGTTATGTGCTTGGACAACAAGATGAAACAGGTAGAAAGGAGCATGCCATCTACTATCTAAGTAAGAAGTTTACAGACTGTGAATTTCGGTACTCCATGCTTGAGAAGACTTGTTATGCTTTAGCCTAGGTTGCCAAATATCTACGTCAGTATATGATTAATCATACCACTTGGTTGATATCTGTCATACCCCAAAATTTGCCCGTTAATCTTTCAAGACATTTTTAAGGCACCCCAACTTATTTTTCAAAGCATTGATCTCAAAAGAACAAAGGCCCAGCACATAGATGGCCAAATCCAGAAAATGGCCCAAACTGGCTTGCTCGCTAGGCGAGCAAATCCTTCGCCTAGCGAACCCCTCGCTATACCGCTCGCCTAGCGAAGCTTGCGGATATCAGAAAATTCTGGGCTTCATTCTGAGCCCATTAGGTCACAAAAAGAGCATTATAAATAGCAGAGCTTCATTCAGGAAAAGGGGGAAGGAAAACGAAACAAAGACGGGAGATAGAGAGAAGGCGCAGCAAACCCTGGAGGCTAACTCAAAGAATTCAGAGCAACCCTAAAGGAAACCCTGAAGGAAACCCGTTTGCATCAAGGTCACCTCCGCCCAACTCAATCCGACTTGCCAATTCAAGGTTGCAATTCAATTGCAAACAGGTTTGCATTACTATTACCGCTTTATGTTCTTAATTTGCATGTGATATTATAATTGAATTCATAAACATATTTGAGGTTTTGCATGTGAATTTAAGTGTGCCTGAATATTGTGAATGCTGAACCATGTAATTCATGTATTGGATGCCATAAGGCGTGCAGCAGGTTGAGGTCGTACTATTCTGAAATTCAAAACCCACAGCCGCTCGCTAGCACATCGCTAAGCGAGCATGTAGCGAGTATTCGCTAGGCCTTCGCTAGGCGAGGCAGAGGTGAACGTGACAGTCGCTAATATTTTGGGTGTTCTGTTCTATGCTTATTTGATCTGTTCTATGTTAATCATGTGTTATTTTGCCTGACATTCCTACTGCTGTGTTTTCCTTTGCGGTGTAATCCTCGATTGCACCCTGATTTGGTATCCTGACCTGTGTGCTGAATGTTGTAAGGGTTCACATATTCCCAGGAACAAGTAGCTTGCTAGGTATTCCACTTTATTTGTGGGATACCCTTGTGGAGATTCATCCTAATTACTTAATTGATTTTAATGTTGAGATTCATCCTAATTATTTAGTTGATTTTAATGTGGAGATTCATCCTAAGTATTTAATCGATTTTAATATGGAAATTCACCCTAATTACCTAATTGGTTACGGCTCTCTAATTAATTGTAAAACTTTGCCTTTAAATAAGTGATCTGGGACCTCTCTTTGTTACCCTACGATATTACGGTATTATGGTCATGTCCCGCGAATGTGGGGATGCACTTAGCAAAGACCCTTCGGTTAAATCATCATAGTCCCTCGAATGTTGCCTTTGTCCCTCGATGACCCTTCGGTGTAGCCTACGGTTAAATGATGATGGTCCCTTCGAATGCTAAGGTATCTTCACAACGGTTGCCTTCAATGATCAATCGATGACCCTACAATGACCCTTTTACATCCAAAGGATAAAACTACTTACTTCTCAATAGTAAGGACAGTTTTATCCTCATAAGGATAGGAAATGCCCGTAAAGACCTTGGATAGGTATAACTCTTAATTGCTTATTCACAACTTAAAATACTTTTCACACCTCACACCTTTCAAAACATCTCTTAGAAAATCACCACTTGGCATACATTCGTACTAGGATCATTGTCGAGTTATATTTTTCTAAACGACTTTCAAAACTAAACGAGATAACCACTTTGTATACATTCATTCAAGAATCATTACAAAGTTAAATTCTCCTTTTCAAAACATTTCCTACACATTTCTCAAACACTTTTTCAAACTAGAAAAACATAAATGATTAAGCAATTAAGAGCCCATGGATAACCATGGATACAAAGGGTGCTAACACCTTCCCTTTGTATAATGTACCTCCCGAACCTAAAAATCTAAATTAAGGTTTTTCCTGTTCTTTTCTACCTTTCCTTATGGGATAAAAGAAAAGTCGGTGGAGACTCGTGCTAACCGCGACATTTGCTTTCCAAAGCAAAACACAAAAGTCCAGTTCACCGTATGACAGAACTGGCGACTCTGCTGGGGACTACAAAGAGAGGTCACCTTAAAAAAATCATTTATGTTGGCAAATTGTTCCTTCTTTTAAGGGTATTTTCGTGTGAAAGATCCTACACCCGGATCTAGTGTACCTTAGGTAAGTAGCAATAGATCATCGTGACTATCCGGCGTATACTGAAATGGTTAAAATGATGGCTACGGTTGATGTGACACTTTGGATGTCCTGATGTTCCTCATGTTTACTTGAGGAAAATTTTGGCATTCGCATGGTGTCATCAAAATATTAACCAGACCTTTAGAACCCTAATTGACTAATCCTAGCCATTAGAAAGTAGTGAGATAACTGACTTCGGTTCCGACTGGGGTTGGTTGATACTCGATACTACACTCTTTGAGATTGGACTTTAGGGAAGCTTCGGTCAACCACTTGGTGTTGCACTGAAGTGGACTTAAAGAAAGGTCAATGATTTGAGATCCTTCTAGAACCCGGTTACTATTCTAGGACAGGTTGAACCAACCAAACTTCAGTGAGGAGGGTACTTACCTATGGAACTCATGCAAGCCTTAAAACCTAGGAATGATTGTTGTGTGACTTGCTTGTGCTTATTATTTATATAACATCATGACATCATAACATCATAACATCATGACATTGTACTAACCATTTCAAGGACTTAGGGATTTAGCTTTGCTCTGTTAAACAGGTTATGGCTTCTAGGAAGACCATCCGGATCAATCTTGTAGCGATCTCTCCTCAACTCAAGGACTTAGTGTCAGAACTTCCCGATCATGCTCAGTTCATCAAGAAACATGGCTCTCTCCTCAATTTGGTTACCACCGGTTTCAAGGAAGATATGATGAGAGTTTTATTCCAGTTCTTCGACCCTAAACATCATTGCTTCACTTTCCCGGATTATCAGCTGGTACCCACATTAGAAGAATTCTCCAGGCTGCTTGGGATACCTATCCTTGATCAAATACCTTTCAGTGGTTTAGAAAAGATTCCAAAGTCTGAAGAAGTTGCCGTGGCTTTACACTTGACGAAATCCGACATTGAAACTAATTGGGTAACAAGAAGTGGAGTTAAGGGTTTACTTGCCAAATTTCTGATAAATAAGGCTCGAGAATTCCTAAAAGTTATGGATGTCCATGCTTTCGAGGATGTCCTAGCATTGCTAATCTATGGTTTGGTGTTATTCCCTAATCCAGACCAATTCATAGACATGAATGCTATTAAGATATTCCTCACTCATAACCCTGTGCCTACCTTGCTTGGAGACATCTTGCATTCCCTTCACACTCGTACTATGAAAAGGCAAGGGACTCTCATGTGATGCGTACCTTTGTTGTCTAGGTGGTTTATTTCGCACCTTCCTCAATCAGTCTTGAAGAATGATCAGAATTTGAAATGGTCTCAAAGGATAATGTCGCTCTCCCATTCAGACATCCGTTGGTGTCCTCATCTCAAAGAAAATGTTATCATCATTGACCGTTGTGGAGAATTCTCTAACGTACCACTCCTGGGGATAAGAGGAGGTATTACTTATAACCCAGCTTTAGCCCTACGTCAGTTTGGGTATGCTCGAAGAGATAGCCCACATGAAGTAATTATTCAAGGCACTGTGTTTGACTATGACAACGATTCTCAAAGTCTCCGTCAAAGGTTTGTACGAGCTTGGGGCATGGTGAAAAGAAGTACTTTAGGACAGAAAAACTCTATTCCTATGGAGCCTTATCTCAGATGGGTACGCGCAAGAGCTCGTGAACTTGTCATGCCATATCTGGCAGTCGGACCATTGATTGTTGAACCATGAGTTGAGGGAGGCACTCCTCAGATCATTCCTTATCCAGATATGCCTACCGATGTTGAAGAATTGAAGAGATCCTGGATCCAGTTGATAGAAGAAAGGGATACTTTTGAAGCCCAGTTCTGTGCTGAAAGGAAGAAAGTGTTAGAACTTACCAGCCAGCTTAATGAGGAACGAAGACTCAATGCATATCTTCGCCCAAAAAGAAGCCGTCCCTGGGAGACTTAAGCTTTCATTGTTATTTTTGTAATGAACATTGATTAAGAAATTAGTAATAAAAGTTCCTCTCTTTTTGGTAGTTTACGCAAAGTTAAATTCCAAAAGTCCTTGAAAACATTTCATACATTGCATAGCATAACATAACATTGCATAACAGGTACTCTAAAGGACCATATTCTCACGGTCTTCCTCTTAAACAGAAAAATGGCTCTCGAACAAACTGTCAAAGATCTCCAGGCTCAAAATGCTCAATTCCAGGAGATGATCTTGAGCTTATCCAAGGGACAGGAAGAACTGAAGGCTCTCTTGCTCGAGCAGAAGAAGGACAAGAAACCTGTGAGTTACATTAACCCGGGAAGAAGGCTTAAAGGGCAGTCTGCAGGAGTCAAGATTAGGATTCCGAAGGATCAAGAAGAGGGGACAGATTCAGAAGAGGAGAATGATGATCCTTTCAGCCAGGAGGATGACGATGAAGATTATGAGAATGAGCAGTACTCTCCAAAAGGTGATAAGTATAAACTGCTGGAAGAACGTATGCTAGCTATGGAGGGTCAGAAGGCGCCCGGTCTGGATTTCGAAAGCTTGGGTCTAGTCTCTGATGTGGTCATTCCTCGCAAATTCAAGATCCCCACTTTCACTAAGTATGATGGTGCATCTTGTCCTCAGATGCATCTGAGAGCTTACGTGAGAAAGATTCAGCCGTATACCACTGACAGGAAGCTATGGATCCATTTCTTCCAAGAGAGTTTGTATGGCACACAGTTGGAGTGGTATTATCAGCTCGAGAGCTCTAACATCCACACCTGGACTGATCTGGCGACAGCATTCTACAAGCATTACCAGTATAATTCTGAATTAGCGCCTACTCGGCTACAGTTGCAGAATATGACTATGGGCTCTAAAGAAAGCTTCAAAGGATATGCCCAAAAATGGAGAGATTTGGCAGGCAGAGTCAAACCCCCTATGACTGATCGAGAATTAGTAGACATGTTCATGGGTACACTGACTGGCCCATTCTACAGCCATCTACTGGGGAGTTCTTCATCAGGCTTCACTGAACTTATATTGACAGGTGAACGGGTGGAGAGCGGCATTCGAAGTGGAAAGATACAGGCGGCTACCTCTGCAAGCAGCAAAAAGTCCTATCAGGGGAAGAATGAATCAAATGCGGTGTACGGTCAAAGGAGTCATAACAAGAAAAATAGTGACCATGCCGTTGGAGCAGTTACGATTGCAGCCCCGCCAGCTCAAAACTTCCAGCACAGACAAGACAGACCAAGAAGGCAGTTTACCAAGATCAATATGACTTTAGCATAAGCATTGCAAAGTATGCTAAAGGCAAATTTAATCACTCTCAGAGGTCCTCCTGCAAATGTCAACACTACTTCTCCTCGTTATAATCCCAATGCCAGGTGTGCATATCACTCCGATAGCCCCGGGCATGATACAAACGATTGTTGGTTGTTGAAGAATAAGATTCAGGATATGATCGACGCTGGGGAAATTGAATTTGAGCCTCCGGAGACTCCTAATGTCGTCACTGCACCTATGCCTAATCATGACAAGGCTGTTGATGCTGTCGATGACAATTCCCACATCACTACTGTAGCAGACTTAACATCTTCTCTCCTGATCATCAAGAAGAACTTATTGCAAGCTGGCTTATTTCCAGGTTGTGCGGAAAATTGCGATCTCTGTATACTCCGACCCAATGATTGCCTGAAATTGAGGAATGGTATTCAACGGCTGATAGATGATCGTACAATTCTCTTTGAAAGGATTCCTAAGGTGGAAAACACTGTTGAAGAAATATCTGTGATTGCAAGGTCCAAAGTTCCAGTGAAGATTACTGCTCCCAGAGTACCTGTGAAGATTACCGCTGAGCCCAAGGTAGCTCCCCTAATCATTACTGCACCTGGCCCAGTACCGTATTCCTCAAGCAAAGCCATTCCGTGGAATTATGGAGGTGATGTTTACATCCATGGCGTAAAGCAAGTTGGTAATTCTGCTAATCCTAATGACATTGTTGGGACTAGTAAAGTTACTCGGAGCGGAAGGATCTTCTCTCCAGAAATCTCACCTCCCGCCCCTGAAACTCGAGGAAAGGAACCAGCAGTCAACCCTTCTCAGTCAGAGACATCGGTCGGAGTTACTACTGAAGTTGCTGCCAAACAGGAAATGGAAGAAATGCTGAAAATCATCCGCAAGAGTGATTTTGATGTGGTAGAACAGTTGGGGCATACCCCGTCTAAGATCTCGATGTTATCCTTGTTGTTATCTTCTGAATCTCATGCCCATGCCTTGATAAAATTCTTGAAGACCGCTCATGTACCTCAGGAGACATCCGTCGATCAGTTTGAAAATTATGTTGCTCACTTGGCTATCGACAATGGCCTAGGCTTTTCTGATGCTGACCTGACACCAGCAGGAAAGAATCACAATAAAGCTCTACATATCTCCATTGAGTGTAAGGGGATCACCTTGTCTCATGTGTTGATCGATAATGGCTCTTCTTTGAACGTGCTGCCGAAAGCTGTGCTCGATAAACTTGACTGTAAAGGCATTGAACTGAAACCTAGTGATGCTGTGGTACGTGCTTACGATGGTGCGAAGAGTGTCGTCCATGGTGAAGTGGTTCTCCCTATCAAGATAGGACCTCAGGTTTTCAACACTATCTTTCACGTAATGAACATTCGTCTTGCCTATTCCTGCTTGCTGGGGCGCCCTTGGATTCATGGGGCAAGTGCTGTAGCTTCGTCTCTCCACCAAAAGCTGAGGTATCCAATAGAGGGTAAGATTGTCACTGTGTGTGGAGAAGAAGAGTATATGGTCAGTAGTGTGCATACCTTCAGATACGTCGAGATGGATGGTGAATTCTTTGAGACTCCCTCTCAGTCATTTGAAGTGGTTCCTCCGACCAGTCCTGTCCTTAAGCCAACTCCCCGTGTGCCCAAGGTTGTTCGTGCTCCTCCTGCTATGATTTCTCTGAAAGATGCTCAAGCCGTGGTCGAAGATGGTGGTCGTACTGGCTGGGGTCAACTGATCGATGTACCGTACACGTCTGATAAATTTGGCCTGGGATTTAACTCTGAAAAGATAGTCAAAGACCAGATTAATGTTGTAGAAGATGCTGACAGCGATTGCGACCTGGATAGCTGGATTTACCCAACAATTGGTGACGGACTCAACAATTGGAAAGCTGAAGACACTATCCCGATTTCCTTTAGTCAGGAGTAATTGTTATTGTCTATTTTAATGTTGCAAACTTTTTAATTGAACTTCTTAAAGCATTGTGTCTATGCCCGAGGCACAATAGCTAATTTGTTAAGGGTTTTGTCATTTTCATAAGCATATTCACATTCAATAAATCAATGGACCTTTTGCATTCAAATATTGTGCTCTTTATCTTTCCTGTCGTCTTTCAAACAAGCTATGCTTTCTTACACACACTCACGTAACAAATTGCAGATCCGTATCCACTCTGGATCCTATTGATAATAATTCCGCTACTGTTCATTATGACTTTGAAAATCCGATCTACCAAGCCGAAGATGGAAGTGAGGAAGATTGTGAAGTACCTGGAGAACTTGCCAGACTGTTACTGCAAGAAGAAAGGACTATACAGCCGCATGAGGAGACAATCGAAATTGTAAATCTGGGTACTGAAGTAGACAAGAAAGAAGTCAAAATAGGAGCAGGTTTGGAAAACAGTGTCAAAGAAAGATTGATTCAGATGTTACATGACTACGTAGAGATTTTTGCTTGGTCTTATGAAGACATGCCCGGATTGGATACTGATATAGTAGTGCATCGTTTGCCAATGAAGGAAGATTGTCGTCCTGTTAAGCAAAAGGTTCGCCGCATGCGTCCTGATATGTCTGAGAAAATCAAAGCCGAAGTTATGAAACAATTCAATGCTGGTTTTCTAGCCGTTACTTCTTATCCTCAATGGGTTGCTAATGTGGTACCAGTGCCGAAGAAGGATGGTAAGGTGCGAATGTGCGTAGATTACAAAGATTTGAATAAAGCAAGTCCCAAAGATGACTTTCCACTCCCGCACATCGATGTTCTGGTAGATAACACCGCTCAACACAAAGTATTCTCCTTCATGGATGGATTCTCGGGTTATAACCAGATTAAAATGGCACCTGAGGACATGGAGAAAACTACGTTTGTGACGCAATGGGGCACTTTCTGTTACAAAGTAATGCCATTCGGTTTGAAGAATGCAGGAGCAACATACCAGCGTGCTATGGTAGTTTTGTTCCATGATATGATCCATCATGAGATAGAAGTATATGTGGATGACATGATAGCCAAATCTCATACTGAAGAAGAACATCTCGGTCATTTATACAAACTGTTTGAGAGGTTGAAGAAATACAAGTTGAGATTGAACCCGAACAAATGCACCTTTGGAGTAAGATCCGGTAAACTCTTGGGCTTTATTGTCAGTGATAAAGGAATTGAGGTTGACCCGGCGAAGGTGAGAGCTATTCAAGAAATGCCAGTTCCTCGTACGGATAAAGAGGTCAGAGGTTTCTTGGGACGGTTGAATTACATTGCCCGATTTATCTCCCATTTGACCGCTACCTGCAAACCCATCTTCAAATTACTGAGGAAAAATCAAGAGATGATATGGAATGATGAATGCCAAGAAGCTTTTGACAAAATCAAGAAATATCTCCAGGAACCTCAAATTCTGGTACCACCCGTTGAAGGGAGACCTCTAATCATGTATTTGACCGTGTTAGAAAATTAAATGGGGTGTGTGTTGGGGCAACATGACGAGTCTGGTCGAAAAGAGCATGCCATATACTACCTTAGCAAAAGGTTTACCGACTGTGAAGCAAGATACTCACTGCTCGAGAAAACTTGCTGTGCTTTGACCTGGGCTGCTCGCCGACTAAGACAGTATATGTTGAATCATACCACTTTATTGATTTATAAGATGGATCCTATCAAATATATATTTGAGAAACCTGCTCTCTCCGGGAGAATAGCAAGATGGCAGATGATTTTAACAGAGTATGATATCCAGTATACTACCCAGAAAGCAATCAAAGGAAGCGTGCTAGCTGATCATTTGGCTCATCAAGCGGTGGACGATTACCAATCTATGAATTTTGAGTTTCCAGATGAGGATGTCATGCTTGTTACTGATGATGAAAAACCTGGACCGGATGAAGGATCCGAACCGGGATCCCGATGGACTATGGTTTTTGATGGATCTTCTAATGCATTGGGCAATGGTGTTGGTGTTGTAATTATTTCTCCCAGGGGTTGCCATACACCTTTCACTGCTAGACTATGTTTTGATTGTACCAATAATATGGATGAGTATGAAGCATGTATTTTGGGACTCAAGGCTGCTATAGACTTAAGAATCAAGTTTTTAAGCGTATACGGAGACTCAGCCTTAGTAATCAGTCAGATCAAAGGAGAATGGGACACTAAACACCCGAATCTCATCCCTTATCGAGAGCGGGTGATGACGTTAATCCCATACTTTGAAGGGATTACATTTGAACATATTCCACGAGAAGAGAATCAATTGGCAGACGCATTGGCTACCATGTCATCTATGTTCAGAGTCGGATGGGACAGTGAAGCTCCCAGGATCACTATTGAACGACTAGATGAACCAGCATATTGTTATGAACTTAATACTGAGGGAGTACAGGAGAAACCTTGGTTCCATGAAGTAAAAAGATATTTAGAAGCTCAGGAATACCCTGAAGAGGCATCCATCAATGACAGAAAATTCCTGAGGAAGTTCTCCGCTAAATTCTTTCTGGGTAATGGAGTACTATACAAACGTAATCATGATTCAACTTTGCTTCATTGTGTGGACAAAAAGGAAGCAGAAAAGATTATGGAAGACATGCATGACGGTATCTTTGGGACTCATTCTAGTGGACATACGATGGCCAAGAAGATTCTGAGATCAGGGTATTATTGGTCTACCATGGAAACTGATTGCCACCGTCACTCCAGAACCTGTCACAAGTGCCAGATCTATGCGGATAAGGTACATGTGCCTCCTGCTCCTTTAAACGTGTTGACAGCCCCTTGGCCCTTCGCAATGTGGGGCATCGATATGATTGGAGAGATTAAACCTACTGCTTCTAACGGACATCGTTTCATTCTTGTTGCTATTGATTACTTTACAAAGTGGGTAGAGGCAGCCTCATTTGCTTCTGTTACCAAGAATGTGGTGGCACGGTTCATCAAGAATAGTCTTATTTGCCGATATGGCATCCCTGAAAGAATTATCACTGACAATGGTACGAATTTGAACAACAAGATGATTACTGAACTCTGCACGCAGTTCAAAATAAAACACCATAACTCTTCTCCGTACCGGCCAAAAATGAACGGCGCCGTGGAGGCTGCTAATAAGAATATTAAGAGGATTATACAAAAGATGACAGTAACGTACAAAGACTGGCATGAGATGTTACCGTTTGCTCTCCATGGTTATCGCACTTCAGTGCGCACTTCGACAGGGGCAACTCCGTTCTCTTTAGTCTACGGAATGGAAGCCGTTTTACCAGTGGAAGTTCAGATTCCCTCTCTAAGAATCATGAAAGAGGCGGGCTTAAATGAAGATGAATGGATTCAGACTCGACTCGATCAGATAAATTTGATTGATGAAAAGAGACTGGCGGCTGTTTGTCATGGGCAGATATATCAGAAATGCATGACCCAGTCATTTAACAAAAAGGTCAAGAGACAGGTGTACCAACTTGGCGACTTGGTGATCAAGCGTATCGTTCTACCACAAGGTGATCCCAGAGGTAAATGGACTCCCACATACGAAGGGCCATTTGTGGTTAAGAAGGTATTCTCTGGTGGAGCCATGATGCTTGCTACAATGGATGGCGAAGGTTTCCCACATCCTGTGAACGCGGACATAGTTAAAAAATACTACGCATAAAAGAGACCCGCTAGGTCGACGTATCTAGGCAAAAGTAAGGGCATCCCGGCGAACCAAAAGGGTTTGGGCAAAAATTAGGGATAAACATATAAAAATGTACACCCGGCAAGTCGAAAACCTGAAAAGGCGGCTTGGGCAAAAAAGGGTATCCTGGTGGACTGAAAACCTGAAAAGGCGGTCCAGGCAAAAATTAAGGATTAAAAACGTATGACTATGTCCCGTTCTCAGTCAGCTTCACCCAAGTTCAAGGGACTGAACAAGCCAATCACTTCTATCCGACAGTAGGTGATGAGATGCTTGAAGACATAATGACAGTAGTGGAATTAAAATCAATAGGACTTTTTCTGCATAGTTTTCTCTTTGTTTTCCTGACAATTTCCTCTTACTAGGATTTCTGTCTCCTTGTACTCAAACTGCCTGTTTATAGGCCATCTTTCAAAATCAATACAATTTTATTTCGAAAAATGCTTTGTTTACTTTCTCTGTTTTGTCTGCATAAACGTCCATTGATTTAATTTGAATTAATATATGCATTTGAACATGATTGATGTTTACCAAAAATACATGCATAAAATAGCAATAGCAATTTCTAAAAGACTTCAGGATTGAGGAGAAGGTCTAATCATGCGTTCCAAGGGATCCGGTTGCTAATTCTATTCCCCAACAAAAACTAGCTATTTCCCAGAAGAGGTCGGCACCACCAGACGGACTGGTCGTCTCTTCCATCCCCCAGCCAGGCTTGTTGAATGTTTTTACCATCAGACAGAAATCAAGCATCCTCAGATAAGAAAGGGTCCTCAATACAAATATCTCCAACCAGAATATGGGGATTTATTTTCCCCTGGCAAAACATTTCAGACACATAATTCATTCCATGCATCATTTCACATCACATACGCATGCATACAATGTTCGCGTTTATTTTCGAAAGCATAAAACATCTCATGCATCATGACATAGCATGAAGCTAACTTCATTTTTCAGGTTAATTATCCTCCGGATACGGTCAAAATAAAGATCCATTCAGACGGACATCTTTATCGATCACATTTACATCTTTCAGATATGATCCCCATGAACATCCATGCCGACAACCACTCTGATATCCTCCCAATGATGGCATCTTTAAGCCCATCCCAGACATTTACTGCAAATACAACAAATATCTTCAGATACAGCCTAACGTACGGCTCATTCTGCAACTCCAATACGGTCTAACGTACGACCCATTTGGATCTTCCAACCCTCAGATACAGCCTAACGTACGGCTCATTCTGCAACTCCAATACGGTCTAACGTACGACCCATTTGGATCTTCAACTCAGATGCGATCTAACGTACGATCCATTCTGACCCCTCTTCAGATACAGCCTAGCGTACGGCTCATTCTGCAACTCCAATACGGTCTAACGTACGACCCATTTGGATCTTCAAATCCTCAGATGCTGCCTAACGTACGGTACATTCCGGGGTGTAGTCTAGCGTACGACTACTTTCTTCTTCAGATACAGCCTAGCGTACGGCTCATTCTGCAACTCCAATACGGTCTAGCGTACGACCCATTTGGATCTTCAAATCCTCAGATGCTGCCTAGCGTACGGTACATTCCGGGGTGTAGTCTAGCGTGCGACTACTTTCTTCTTCAGATATAGCCTAGCGTACAGCTCATTCTGAAGCTCCAATACGGTCTAACGCACGACTCATTTGGATTTTCAAATCCTCATATACAATCTAGCGTACGATCCATTCTGATCCTTCATCCCCAGCAGTGTATGATCCATTCTGATCTTCCATCATCAAACTTCCTGGATGGCATCTTTAAATCCCATCTCCATCAAGAATAACTTCTGATTAACAAGTGCAAATTTTGGGGGCATTCTAGTGTTCAATAATCTTTCACCTCCAGACCACGAATGGCGTATATACCATTCTAACTCTCTCGGTTCAAGAATATTGAACAGGGGCAGCTGTCATACCCCAAAATTTGCCCGTTAATCTTTCAAGACATTTTTAAGGCACCCCAACTTATTTTTCAAAGCATTGATCTCAAAAGAACAAAGGCCCAGCACACAGATGGCCAAATCTAGAAAATGGCCCAAACTGGCTTGCTCGCTAGGCGAGCAAATCCTTCCCCTAGCGAACCCCTTGCTATACCGCTCGCCTAGCGAAGCTTGCGGATATCAGAAAATTCTGGGCTTCATTCTGAGCCCATTAGGTCACAAAAAGAGCATTATAAATAGCAAAGCTTCATTCAGGAAAAGGGGGAAGGAAAACGAAACAAAGACGGGAGATAGAGAGAAGGCGCAGCAAACCCTGGAGGCTAACTCAGAGAATTCAGAGCAACCCTAAAGGAAACCCGTTTGCATCAAGGTCACCTCCGCCCAACTCAATCCGACTTGCCAATTCAAGGTTGCAATTCAATTGCAAACAGGTTTGCATTACTATTACCGCTTTATGTTCTTAATTTGCATGTGATATTATAATTGAATTCATAAACATATTTGAGGTTTTGCATGTGAATTTAAGTGTGCCTGAATATTGTGAATGCTGAACCATGTAATTCATATATTGGATGCCATAAGGCGTGCAGCAGGTTGAGGTCGTACTGTTCTGAAATTCAAAACCCGCAGCCGCTCGCTAGCACATCGCTAAGCGAGCATGTAGTGAGTATTCGCTAGGCCTTCGCTAGGCGAGGCAGAGGCGAACGTGACAGTCGCTAATATTTTGGGTGTTCTGTTCTATGCTTATTTGATCTGTTCTATGTTAATCATGTGTTATTTTGCCTGACATTCCTACTGCTGTGTTTTCCTTTGCGGTGTAATCCTCGATTGCACCCTGATTTGGTATCCTGACCTGTGTGCTGAATGTTGTAAGGGTTCACATATTCCCAGGAACAAGTAGCTTGCTAGGTATTCCACTTTATTTGTGGGATACCCTTGTGGAGATTCATCCTAATTACTTAATTGATTTTAATGTTGAGATTCATCCTAATTATTTAGTTGATTTTAATGTGGAGATTCATCCTAAGTATTTAATCGATTTTAATGTGGAAATTCACCCTAATTACCTAATTGGTTACGGCTATCTAATTAATTGTAAAACTTTGCCTTTAAATAAGTGATCTGGGACCTCTCTTTGTTACCCTACGATATTACGGTATTATGGTCATGTCCCGCGAATGTGGGGATGCACTTAGCAAAGACCATTCGGTTAAATCATCATAGTCCCTCGAATGTTGCCTTTGTCCCTCGATGACCCTTCGGTGTAGCCTACGGTTAAATGATGATGGTCCCTTTGAATGCTAAGGTATCTTCACAACGGTTGCCTTCAATGATCAATCGATGACCCTACAATGACCCTTTTACATCCAAAGGATAAAACTACTTACTTCTCAATAGTAAGGACAGTTTTATCCTCATAAGGATAGGAAATGCCCGTAAAGACCTTGGATAGGTATAACTCTTAATTGCTTATTCACAACTTAAAATACTTTTCACACCTCACACCTTTCAAAACATCTTTTAGAAAATCACCACTTGGCATACATTTGTACTAGGATCATTGTCGAGTTATATTTTTCTAAACGACTTTCAAAACTAAACGAGATAACCACTTTGTATACATTCATTCAAGAATCATTACAAAGTTAAATTCTCCTTTTCAAAACATTTCCTACACATTTCTCAAACACTTTTTCAAACTAGAAAAACATAAATGATTAAGCAATTAAGAGCCCATGGATAACCATGGATACAAAGGGTGCTAACACCTTCCCTTTGTATAATGTACCTCCCGAACCTAAAAATCTAAATTAAGGTTTTTCCTGTTCTTTTCTACCTTTCCTTATGGGATAAAAGAAAAGTCGGTGGCGACTCGTGCTAACCGCGACATTTGCTTTCCAAAGCAAAACACAAAAGTCCAGTTCACCGTATGACAATATCCAAAATGGATCCAACCAAGTATATTTTTGAAAATCCTGCTTTGACTAGGAGGATTGCTCGTTGGTAGATGTTATTTTCTGAATATGATATTGAGTATCATACTCAGAAAGCGATTAAAGGAAGTATTATTGCATATCATTTGGCTCACCAGCCAATTGATGATTATCAATCCATCAGGTTTGACTTTCCTGATGAAGATGTTATGTACTTAAAAGCTAAATATTATGATGAACCATTTCCGAAAGAAGGACCAGAGCCTGGATCCCGATGGGGTTTAGTGTTTGATGGATTTGTTAATGCTTATGGTAACAAATTTGGGGAAATCATTATTACTCCTCAGGGTTCTCATATCCCTTTCACTACGAGATTGATGTTTGATTGTACGAACAACATGGTAGAATATGAAGCTTGTATCATGGGTCTTGAAGAATCCATTGATTTGAGAATTAAGATCCTTGATGTATATGGAGATTCAGCCTTTGTGGTTAATAAGATTAAAGGAGAATGTGAGACATGTCATCCTGGCTTGATCCCTTAAAAAGATTATGCAAGGAGGTTATTGACTTTCTTCAACAAAGTGGAGTTTCATCATATACCTTGTGAAGAGAATCAGATGGCGGACACTTTGGATACTTTTTCTTCTATGTATAAAGTAGATCGTTAGAATGACGCGCCTCAGATTGTAGTTATGCGCCATGATAGACTTGCTCATGTGTTTGCAGCAAAAGAAGTCACAAGCCTTGGTATCATGATATCAAGTGTTTCCTCCAAAGTCAGGAGTACCCACTTGGGGCATCCAACAAAGATAAGAAGACTTTGAGAAGACCGGTTGGTAATTTCTTTCTGAATAAAGATGTATTATACAAGAGAAAATTTGACATGGTCTTGCTCAGATGCATGGATAGACACGAAGCAAACATGTTAATGCAAGAAGTTCATGAAGGATCATTTGGTACTCATGACAATGGACATGCAATGGCTAAAAAGATGTCAAGGGCAGGTTACTATTGGTTGACAATGGAATTTGATTTCTGTAAATATGTGAAGAAGTTCCATAAATGTCAGGTTTATGCTGATAAGATTTATGTGCCTCCCATGGCCTTTCTCTATGTGTGGAATTGACATGATTGGTATGGTTGAACCCGAAGCTTCGAACGTACATTATTTCATTCTGGTGGCTAGTGATTACTTTACCAAATGGGTTGAAGTAACATCTTATTCTAATGTGACCAAGCAGGTTATGGTCAGATTTATCAAGAATCATGTTATTTGCCGATATGGTGTTCCAAGTAAGATCATCACTGATAATAGGTCGAACTTGAATAATAAGATGATGAAAAAGTTTTATGACGACTTTAAGATTAAACATCATAACTCTTCTCCTCACTGACCTAAGATGAATGGGGTTGTTGAAGCTGCAAATAAGAATATTAAGAAGATTATCCAGAAGATGGTTGTGATGTATAAAGATTGGCATGAGATGCTCCCTTTTGCTTTACATGGGTATCGTACATCCATCCTCACTTCAACAGGGGCAACCCATTTCTCTCTTGTGTATGGCATGGAAGCAGTGATCCCCGTATAGGTTGAGATCCCATCAATGTGAGTCTTGATGGAAGCCAAATTGTCTGAGGCTGAATGGTGTCAAAGCAGATATGATCAGCTGAATTTGATTGAAGAGAATAGGATGATAACTTTGTGCCATGGCCAGATGTATCAAAAGATAATGAAGAAAGTGTTTGACAAGAAGGTTTAACCTCGTGTATTCAAAGAAGGCAATCTCGTTCTAAAAAATATCTTGTCTTTCAACACTAATTTTAGGGGCAAGTGGACTCCTAATTATGAAGGCCCATATGTTGTTAAGAGATCCTTCTCTGGTGGTGTAATGACTCTTACGGCTATGGATGGTGAGAATCTCCCTCGTCCTGTGAATGTTGATGCAGTCAAGAAATACTTCGCCTAGAAAAATAAAAGAATAACTCGCTAATTTGAAAACCTGAAAGGGTGGCTTAGGAAAAAATGAGTGTCTCGGTGGATTGAAAACCCGAAAGGAAGGTCTAGGAAAAAATTAGAGACATAAACAGAAAATAATCATCCCGGTCGATTGAATACCGAGAGAGAAGTCTAGGAAAAAGTTAGGGATTATGGCAAGTAACCGTATCAGGCCAGACTTGATCATTTGAAGCAACAATGCATATCAAAGAATCTCATTCAATCATCCTCAACCAAAATTTCGAACATAGCAGGATTCAAATTTGTTAGGGAGAATAATGGTCATTGTATTTCAATGTAGCATTTTCCATGTACTTACCATTTTTCAACTTTGTATTGATCCATGGAGTCACCCCATTTGTTTGTTGTTCTTATCTTATTTCAGTTTACGAAATTTCATTTATTTTTATAATAATTTTTGAAACAAAAGATATATAAACAATCATGTTTTTGAAATTTACAAAAATATTTTCCTCGATTTGTGAGTATAAAAGAGGAATGTCAACAGTGATCCCAAGGATGGTAGGATCTTGAAGAGCAGAGCTTGGTGTTCTCCTGAGACAGGATTTTCCCTTGTGAATGTATACAAGATCATCAGTTTCCCTAACATGAGATTGCAGGAATGGTAGAATCCCTAGTGTAGACGCCAACAGGTATTCATAATGAGGTTTTTCTGGATGTTTCTTATCCCCGGTAAGCCTTCCCCTCCCTAGGAGCGGAGTTCACGCTTTTAGAAGATTTAGCTTTGGGTCTCAAAGTAATATGTTTTTTAGAAGGATTTACGCCTTGTATCAGGATTTAGCTCCTTTGATGGCTTATGATCATTCATTGCAGGGTTTTTCTTCAGCTGAATCCCTAGCAAGATCTCCAGTAGCATCTCCACCTTGTTGAGATTAGTCGAGTATTTGATTATATTATGTTATCAATCTAACCTTTTTGTGTTTGTTCTTGTCAACATATTCATACACATATTCATACGCATATGCATAACATCATGGTGTTTATTTGTGTTTGTTTTTCTCAGTGTATTCCCCGCTCTCTGGTGGTTTTCCTCCCCACTGAGTGTGTGTGTCCTCTATCCAATAGAGTGTCGACCTTAAGTAGAAAACGCTTATCCCTTTTAATTCCCCATGGAGTTTGATCCTCGTGGAAGGTGTTCTTTCAGTTTTCCTTTCCAGTTCATTATCTGGATGGAATTAATCCTCAATTGAGTTTATTTCCTCGTTTGATTGAGTCTTCTTTGACCGTTTCTCGCCAGTTCATTCCTGGGTTGAACTTTGGTCCTTCGAACTTATTACCTTTGTTAAGTTATCACTTGGCTGATAGTTAGGTAATATTTTCTCTTACCTTTGGTTGGTTACCTTTATTAAGCTATCACTTGGCTGATATTTGGTAATCTTTCCTTTTGAGCTTATTATCTTTGTTAAGTTATCACTTGGCTGATAGTTAGGTAATACTTTCTCTTACATTTGATTGATTACCTTTGTTAAGCTATCACGTGGCTGGTAGTTATAATCTTTCCTTTCGAACTTATTACGTTTGTTAAGCTATCACTTGGCTGATAGTAGGTAATATTTTCTCTTACCTTTGGTTAATTACCTTTATTAAGCTATCACTTGGCTGGTAGTTGGTAATCTTTCCTTTTGAACTTATTACCTTTGTTAAGCTATCACTTGGCTTGTAGTAGGTGATATTTTCTCTCACCTTTGGTTGGTTACCTTTGTTAAGCTATCACGCGGATGATAGTTGGTAATCTTTCCTTTCAAACTTATTACCTTTGTTAAGCTATCACTTGGCTGGTAATAGGTGATATTTTCCCTCACCTTTGGTTGGTTACCTTTGTTAAGTTATAACGTAGGTGGTAGTTGGTATCCTTTCCTTTCATGCTTATTACCTTTGTTAAGCTATCAGTTGGCTGATAGTTAGGTATTTTCTCCCCCTAGTGGAGTTGGGTATCCCCTTTGTTTGATATTTTCCCCGACGAAGTCTTGCTTTAATTAGTCTTCCCCCGTTGGGTCGTTTATTTTCTAACTATGCATTTGTTTCCTTCCAATACAATATTTATTCCCGAGTCTTTTCTTTTCCTCTGTGGAACTTTGTTTATCCCCCTTTAGAATTTGTTATTAAACCGTGGAGTTTCAGTCCCCTCATTTCTCTAGCAATCCTTTATCTCTCATGGCGCTATATTCCCCACATAGATCCTTGTTTGAAATCATATCATATCATAAGCATTTTGTGTTGCCTTAGGGCCAAAAATTAGGTCTTATGTATTTAAGTCCCTTTAATCTCGTCGAGACAAAGATTTCAATCTTCATATCTCCGAATTGAAGAAACTTAAATAGGGGCATCTATCATACCCTGGTTTTTCGACCTAAGATCCCACATGTCATTTGCATCATTTCATACAAACAAGATCACATCTTGGTACTTTCCCTCTCATCTTTGGGTTTTCCTTTTGCATGGATCATCAAGCTCCTTTTTGTTTGTGTTTTATCTTTGTGTTTATATGTTCATTTCTTATCTAACCACTAATCAAAATAGCAAAAATATGTCTTGCTCTTTAAGTTTATTGTGCAAGGTAGGGCTTCTCATTAAGAGCATCAAGCATGGTTCCTTAGCTAGGGTTTTTATTGATTCCTCAAGCCAAAATGTGGTCAACCATTGATTCTCAAGGTGATATCTCTCAAATCATGACATCTAAGATCCTCAAGCATCTTTCAATCTCCTTTTGACCAGGAATATCTCAAGGTTTTGTTGCTTGTTTCTCAAGAAAAGCCAAAGGTTCATGTGTTTATTTCCATGCCTTCTTCAATAAGTTACCACAAACTTTGATTAATTCAATTGAGAGATATTCAAGGAAACCTTATTTTGAGTTCATATGATCACCCATGTACCTTGAAATGCAAGAAAAATCCAAGTGCACAAGTTTATTCCAAGAGGTTTGACCAAAAAAGTCAACATTTGAAGTCAAGGTTCCAAGGATCACATCTCCTTCAATTCTCAACATTTTTTGAATTCTTCTTTTTTCATATGACTCTTATCAATATCCTCTACAACTTCTATTTACATGGCATGAGCCAATTATGCTTGGAGGATCATCAAACGTTTGGAGATATTATAGGTCATTTGTGGACTTGGTAAAATTTGACCTATTTTCAAGTGACTTTTTCTCAACTTTCAAGATTCATAACTTCTTCGATTTTCAACATTTGATGCTTATTCTTTTTGACAAAGATTTCAATCTTCATATCTCCAAATTTAAGAAACTTAAATAAGGGCATCTGTCATACCCTATTTTTTCACCCTAAGATCCCACATGTCATTTGCATCCTTGCATACAAACAATATCACATCTTGGTCATTTCCCTCTCATCTTTAGGTTTGCCTTTTGCAGGGATCATCAAGCTCCTTTTTGTTTTTGTTTTATCTTTGTATTTATATGTTAATTTCTTATATAACCACTAATCAAAATAGCAAAAATATGTCTTGCTCTTTAAGTTTATTGTGCAAGGTAGGGTTTCTCATTAAGAGCATTGAGCATGGTTCCTTAACTAGGGTTTTAGTTGATTCCTCAAGCCAAAGTATGGACAACCATTTATTCTCAAGGTGATATCTCTTAAATCATGACATCTAAGGTCCTCAAGCATATTTCAATCTCATTTTGATCAAGAGCATCTCAAGGTTTTGTTGCTTGTTTCTCAAGAAAAGTCAAAGGTTCATGTGTTTATTTTCATGCCTTCTTCAATAAGTTACCTCAAACTTTGATCAATTCAATCGAGAGATATTAAAGGAAACCTTATGAGTTCATATGATCACCCATGTATCTTGAAATGCAAGAAAAGTCAAAGTGCACAAGTTTATTCCAAGAGGTTTGACAAAAAAGTCAACATTTAAAGTCAAGGTTCCAAGGATCACATCTCCTTTAATTCTCAACATTTTTGAATTCTTCTTTTTTCATATGACTCTTATAAATATCCTATACAACTTCTCTTTACATGACAAGAGTCAATTATGATTGGAGGATCATCAAAAGTTTTGAGACATTATAGGTCATTTGTGGACTTAGTGAAATTTGACCTATTTTCAAGTGACTTTTTATCAACTTTCAAGATTCATAAATTCTTCAATTTTAAACATTTGATGCTTATTATTTTTGACAAATATTTCAATATTCATATCTCCGAATTGAAGAAACTTAAATAGGGGCATCTGTCATACCCTAAATTTTCACCCTAAGATCCCACATGTAATTTGCATCCTTGCATACAAACAATATCACATCTTGGTCCTTTCCCTCTCATCTTTGGGTTTGCCTTTTGCAGGGATCATCAAGCTTCTCTTTATTCGTGTTTTATCTTTGTGTTTATATGTTCATATCTTATCAAACCACTAGTAAAAATAGCAAAAATATGTCTTGCTCTTTAAGTTTATTGTGTAAGGTAGGGCTTCTCATTTAGAGCATCAAGCATGGTTCCTTAGCTAGGGTTTTTGTTGATTCCTCAAGCCAAAGTATGGTAAAACATTGATTATCAAGGTGATATCTATAAAATCATGACATCTAAGGTCCTCAAGCATATTTCAATCTCATTTTGATCAAGAGCATCTCAAGGTTTTGTTGCTTGTTTCTCAAGAAAAGTCAAAAGCTCATGTGTTTATTTCCATGCCTTCTTCAATAAGTTACCTCAAACTTTGATCAATTCAATTGAGATATATTCAAGGACACCTTATTTTGAGTTTATATGATCACCCATGTACCTTGAAATGCAAGAAAAGTCCAAGTGCACAAGTTTATTCCAAGAGGTTTGACCAAAAAAGTCAACATTTGAAGTCAAGGTTCCAAGGATCACATCTCCTTTAATTCTCAACATTTTTGAATTCTTATTTTTTTCATATGACTCTTATCAATATCCTCTACAACTTTTATTTGCATGACAAGAGCCAATTATGGTTGGAGGATCATCAAAAGTTTGAAGACATTATAGGTCATTTGTGGACTTAGTGAAATTTGACCTATTTTCAAGTGACTTTTTCTCAACTTTTAAGATTCATAACTTCTTCAATTTTTGACATTTGAGGCTTATTATTTTTGAGCGATGATATTTGTGATGTCCCTACAAGTTTGCTTCAAGGGTCAAAGTCAAATTATGCTTGGAAGGCCATGGAATTGTTTGAAACATTATAGGTCATTTTCAACCATTTGGAACTTAGAGTTTTCTAAGTTACATTACCATATTTTCGTGCCAACTTCAACATGACATAACTTTATGCTCAATCATCCAAATGCAACCTTTATTGGCACATTGTAATCTTGGATATAATGTCAATACATTGCAAGAAGAATGGGATCAAAAAGCCTCTTAAGCAAGATGCCCCATTGAGTTGAACTTGGTAACTTGAAACTGAAGAAATCACCATAATTCGAAATTTTAACTTCACTCATCTCAATTCAAAGCTAAATTACCATGCGTTTTGGACCTAAACATGTTTAACTAAGTCTCCAGAAGTTAATTGACTCTTAAAATGCACCATTTGGCTGAGTTTTGATGGATTGGAAATCACAATTTTCTCACTTCATGATCAAATTCGTTTTGTACAAATTAAGCTTGATTCCACACGTATTTGGATCCCATTTCATTCTCTGTACATAGAGGAAGCTACTGCATTCATTTCCAAGCTTTTGTTAGCCAAGATATCTCTGTTTCAATCTGAAATTTTCCAGAAAAATTCAATTATCGTGTTTTGAATTCTAGCTTGTTTCAATCCAATTTCTTGATTCCATTAGCATCTTCAGTCTTCTCTAAAAGTTTTGCAACAATTCTCAAGCTCTGGGACCTTCTAAAGTGCCATGACTAGATCGAGCTTCATCATCTTCTGACCACCATTTGGACAAGATAGTTCTGAGCATCATTTAAACTAAAACAAGTTACCATAATGTAGTCCTTCACTCTTTGATGCTTTCCCCTAACTTATCTGGTGTTGATTGATCGTGTTCATCATTTAATTTTTCGTGGCTTGCTTGCTTATGAAACTTCTTTGGAATTCCCCATGCTCTGTTTAGATAAATGAATTTGGAACATAAGGTTGGATTCGTGATGAGGAGACGATCACATTGGTGGTGATCTCGTGTCTTGAATTTACCAAACCATGAAACTCCGGTGAGGGACCATCGCAGAAGATGATCAGAGTTCATCTCAGGTCATCTGAGTTTGGAGTCACGTTGGACATTTGAAATGTTTCGATTTGTCCAATTTGAATTAGATCATGTGTTTCATTTTTGTTAAACTCCATCGTGCGACCTAGCCTTGTGATTGTTCGATTTGCCACGTCAATTAACGAGGCTTGATCCAACACTTCGTATTTTTTCTGATTTTATTTCTTTTTTCATTTTAAATTGCTTTTTCTTTAAAAATTCATAGTAATTTCATTTTTCATCCCAAAAATCCAAAACAATTTCTAAAATTTTATTTTATTTTTCTTTATTTGATTTTTATTTTTCCACATTTTACTTTCTTGGTTTGCTATTTTTCTAAAATTTTCTTTTTTCTCCTTTAATTTAATTAGTTTAAAAATACTTTTGTGCATTTTTAAATTCTAAAAAATTTATTTTATGCTTCTTATTTTATTTTCAACCTTCCATAATTTTCTTGGCCATTTATTTGGTGTTTTGAAGGGCTTTGTGGATTTTCTCTTTTATTTCCCTTTTAAAATTTATTTTAAAATTGTTTTAGTGCGTTTTATTTTATTTTCTTGCATTTTTATATTTGTTTGACCTTTGTTGACTTCTATTGACCTTGGATAATGGTTGTTTTGATCATATCTCTCATCAAAGTCAATGGATTTTGGGTGTTGATGGGGTGAAAATCATAATTCACCAAAATGAATGATTGATGTTGGTGATGACTTGATCAAGACTCTTATCCAATTTGGTTTGGTTTCTCTTGTCCTCTTCTTCTTCATCCCCTTATTTTTCTTTTTCTTTTTGGTCAATTTGATGGTTTGTGTCCATCTTGTTCATGATGTGTGAATTGGTGCTTGATGAAATTTCATCATTTTAAATCCACCTAATAATTGATCATGGATCACTTAAGGTATTTTGGATTGATGCATAAGTTTATCCTAAGTATCATGAAGTATGGATTGATGTAATTGATCACTCTCCTAGCCTTTGTGCTTGACCAATCCTCTTTTCTTTTTTTGTGTGGCATAATTTTAGGAGAATGATTTACATATCATTTCTCTAGCATGTATTAACACAAATATTATTATTGACCACACTCAGATAGTTGTGTCTTCTACGTAAGTCCAATTATGATTGCTTAACATAGTGCTACATTTATCCCGAAAATAAGTCATTTTTATAAGTGAGATTGTAAGTCTCTTATTCCTCGTGGTATTGTGTGAAAAGAATTGTTTCCTTTCCCCTATGAGAGCTAGTTGCATACTTGTTGATTTTATCCAAGTTAGAGCCCTTCTCATGGTGATGTATATGTTCATATTTTCATGCTTGTGGGTGAATAGTTGAGTGTTTTTCAAAAAACGACCAAACAATCTTTCATTTTTTATCACTAACACAACTTACTAACATATTATTGCATTAACTTTACTTTAATGTCATTTATCTTGTGCTCTTTATTCTTTTGTCATTTACTTTATGTTTTATTTTATCATCTCATGTCATATTCTTTATGCTTATGTTATTTGTTCTTTGTCCATTTAGACTCCTTTTTCTTTTAAAAAACATTAATAAAGGAAAACCCCTAAAAAATTGGTTCTCTTGATTTATGGACTTGAGGTTATTATCCTTAAAATTGTTGTGGAGTTATAAACTTAGAACTAGGACCTTGACCCTTACTTTGGGAGTTTGTGTTTTGAAACCTGTCGCATCCGCGAAAAACAACCGGCGGGCTAAAACAAAACAACACAGAGCCGCCACCGTGCGTTATTTATCCCAAAGAGGGAAAGGAAACGCTCGAAGTAAACCTGGGAAAGACATGGTCTCGCGACCAAAGAGAATGGGATCGGGAGTCGGTTACGCAAGGGGAAGGTATTAGCACCCCTCACGTCCGTCGTACTCGACGGGATCCACGCTCAAAAGATAGAACAAGGTTGCTAAAACAAACATCACACACGCACACTGAAGACAACACAGGTGGAGGAAGAGGGGAGAGGGCTCTCTAGGACATCGCATCCTATGCCTACGTATCTCATCTGGAATGAGAATCAGAGCTACCGTAGTTCGGCTCACGCACGTCGACGCAAAACACAGGCACACAGGCAAACATGGAAACCGAATGCCAATCGCTGGACTTACATCAGACTCTGAACCAAACAAACCCACACTGGAAACCAAATGCCACTTGATGGACTTATATCGGACTCCAAGCACGCAACAAAAGGATAAGAATGTCAATCGCTGGGCTTACATCCATCTCCTAACTCACACAAGAAGGATAACACACAACAAGTTACTAAGGAGTCAGGCACTCGAGCCTAGCAACTGTCAAGCAAACACACACAAAAAGAAAAAGGGTGCCCGGAGAGATCTCGTACGACCTCCTGCCTACGTACCTCATCTGGTATGAGGATCAGGGCAACGTAGTTCCCCTGAACAGGGGAGAAACTTTCTCCTAACCAGAGACTGGGAAATGACCAACTAGAAGGGAGACTGACTCGAGCCTAATAGTTATCATGTATTCCACCATGGTCCTAGGTTGAGTTTTCTATCTAACTTGCACAAGCATTGCCTCTTAAGGAGGACTTCAGACAGGTGCCTGACCAAATAACAGGCCAGGTCTTCCAGACTACATGAAGTCAGAGAAATTATACCTAGTTGGTTAAGCAACCAAGCAACAGCAAAAGCAAGTTCACAATGAACTATAGCAACTAATGTACCTGAAAACAATCAAGCTCAGTTAGTATTCAACTCAGACAGTCAAACAGATAGTTACAAGTCATCAGTTAACTGTACACAAGCAATGCATCAAGCAAAGCACAAGCCAATGCTCAACACAAATGACTTTGAAGCCACCTACAAAACAACTTAATGTTAATCAACATCAATCAAACATCACTCCAAATGAGCAAATGAATCAAACTCCTCAAGGCCATATGCTTCTTGTCCTGCAAACCAAGCTCAAACATGAGAAGCAAACCCCTAGGACAAGGCCTAGGGTCAAAGAGGGAGAAATAATTCAAAACAGAACATGAAAATTGGCACAAATCAAGTTCAATCAAATTAGAACAATATCCAAGTGGTCTCACATTCATATCACACACCAATTCCATTTCACACAACAAATAGTGCAAAGCATGCAATTTCAAAGCTCATTGGACCAAACAGAATGAATCAACCCAAACTAACTCAAAAATAATTCAATAAATCCCAAGAAAAATCATGGATAAACAGCACTCATTACATGATCATCATACCAAATTTCAAGTCATTTGGACAAAGGGAAGCATGTCAATTAAATTCATAAGGCAAGGCATGGCAAAACAAACTCAAAGGAAGCACAATTCCATACATCAACTTCACACAAGCCTAAAACAGAATCTACACATGATAAATACATCAAACCAAAGCCATGGTAACCTTCAATGTGTCTAGAATCACTCCACAAAATTTCAAGTCCATGTGATAAACATCAAGAATTTCACAAATCATATAAGATCATGACTCACAAAAAGTCCACAAATGGTCAAACAGAAAATAAATTCTCAAACAAATTGGAAATGCACTCAAAAAATCCATAAAAATTCACAAGCAATCTTAATATCCAGAAGTAACATCATGCAAAAAATCACATCAATTCAAGTTCATATGGCATGGTAATGAAAATCCACAAGTTGGACAAGAAATGGTGTGACACACATTGTCACACCCATATTGATCAGATCATATCTCACAAACCAGGAATGCAAAAATAGAAAACTCAATGCCAAAATGTCACTAAGGATCTCTAGTTTACACATGCAAAATTTCAGCCTCATAGGATTAAGCATCATTATTTCACAACCAAAATAGCAAGCAAGGTGCAAGAAACATACACATACACAATCCTTAAGCAAAATAAAAATCCAACAGTGCACAATTCCTGGAAAAATATTCATTAAATTGTAAAGATCATGATGAACACAATGAAAAAAACCACAGCTCAATTGGATTAATAATCATGGAGATATGAATTTTTGAATGGAAGAGAAAAATAAAAAATGATGTGAACAAGCATATAGAAGTGTGGAAAGCCTAAGTGAAAAAGGCAAAAGGCAATATGAAAAAGCCACCGAGCCAAGGATCGAACCGGCTCCATATTCAAATTGTGGCGCTCACTTAATGAAACGCGCTGTTTCATTAAGTGAGGTGGCATGGCATGATTGGTTGCATGAGCAAAAAACACAAAAAGCATGCAAACAGGCGAAGGCATGGATCTACAACGCTTCTGGAAACGATTTTTCAAATGTTCATCCGTGTTCATCACAAACCCTAGGCTCAAGAACAATTGTGCTCAGAAATTCATGAAATCTATATCACTAGAATCCTCTTCCAACGTACATCATCAATCCAAGCTTATTTTATGCTAATTCTTCCTAGATTAAAAGATTCGAAGGAAAACATTTTTGTGCATCAATCTTAAAATCAACATAACTTCCTCAATTCTCCATGGATTTTAATGATTCAACTTGCAGTGTACTCTACATCCAAGGATCTATCAAAAGCATGCATTAATTTCAAGAATTGTGATGCTCGAAAACTGACCTTAATGGAGTGGCAGAAGTGAATTCGTGGATTTCAAGCTTTGTAAGGTGCAAACAGAAGTTCTTCAGTGCTTGTATGAGTGAATGAAGCAAGGTTTTGATGTTAATTATGCACGATCTTGTTGAAAACTCAAACTACCATTGATGAACACACTTGCAACAGTTCTTGAATCAGCTTGAAAACCTTGTGATCTTGCTTCCAACAACCTCAATAATGCGCATGGATGAAGGATTGATCAAAGCAAAGGCAATGTTTATGCAGAAAAATGGAGAAAAGTTGAGAGAAGAAGTTGAAGAATTTTTGGATTTCTAGATCTAGATCTCAATTCTGTTATGATTAATTAGAAAACAGTTGCAATTTAGCTTTTATATGTGTTATTAAACATGTTGCTAATCACAATTAGCCAAAATGCAAATGATTAGTGAAATTGGAAATTTTGGTGCACATTAGCAAATGGCCTTGTACATGTGGTAACCAATGGAACAGTGCAGGTTTTATGCCTCAATTCAATTGGAAATGCTGTGTAGAACCAAATTCAAGTGAAATCAAGTGAATGCCATGCCTAATTTTCAAATTTGCCTTTTCCCTCCAATTTTCAAATGGAATTTAAGTGAAATTTTCAATATTTTTGTGAGGAGAATTCATGGATTATGATGCTTGAATTGGATAGCTCATATCAAGAGTGAAATGTTGCAAAAAGTCCCACTTCATTTGGCCTTGTGGTTCAAAAGTTATGCCTTGTTGAAGTTCAAAATTTCTTGACCAAGATTGATCCATAACTTGCCAACCACACATGAGAAATTCATGTTCTTGGACTTTTTGGAAAGGTGAGAGCAATATCTACAACTTTCATGTTGGACAAAATTTCATTTGAAGCATTTTTGGACATGTAATTTTAAGGAGAAAACCTTTCCATTTTTGGCAATTTTGAATTACAAGTCACTTTCTATTTTTGGAAAGTTTTCATCTGACTTTATTTTCTTCATTGTTGATGTTTGAAATGTAAAATGAAACTTGTTTGGACATGAATGAAGTGTCTCTAACTCTCTCCCACCTCCAAATCCATCAGTTGACCTTTGGTTGACTTTTATGGACTGATAGATAAATTGGCTATGCACAGATGAACTTGAGCCTCAAACTCCTGATGACATGGCTCAAACATGAAACCCTAGCCTCCACAAGCTCAATATAACCATGTGATGATCCCCCATTTCCATGAAAGCCTCATCTCCTGGACAATCCCTGATTGGCCCAATACAGATGATTAGGGTTGACTAGAGGTCAAAACCCTAATCCCAAGGAACATGATCAAGCACAATGAACCTCTTGATGATGACAAAACCAGGATGATGATGATGTACCATTTCAACCAAGATAAAGCTCAATCTCCTTGAGGAACCAAGAAACCCTAATTTGAAGCACACACCCTCAAATGGCTAGTGATCAATACAATAGGACCCTCAGCTTGAATCTCTTAACCTCCTTATCTTCTGATCAAGACCTAGGAGGATGACTTGCTCAAGGTAGCCACATGATATGCAAAAATGCAATGACTAATGTCCTAAAAAATGATATGCAATATGCTAAGCTAGTCCCAAGAGAGGAGGGCAAATTTTGAGGTGTTACAGCTGCCCCTATTCAATCCACTATGAACCTGTCGATATGAATAGCCTCGGCTCTCAGATGATCAGGGTGAAGAGTGATTGAATACCAAGAACAGACGAACAATTTGCACTCTGATGGGAAATAATTAACAATGCTTGTCAGAATTGGCAAAGAAGTAATCTTGAAAGAAGAACCCGTCTGGTACGGAGGAAAATCGGCCTGAACACCGAAACAGCAATATGTCTGGATACCAAGAATAAATGGTAACACAGGAATAACCATGGCATGAACACCACCCGTCAGTCTGAATACTGAACATCATAATATGAGAGTATTAATGTCGGTCTGAATACCGGGAGATTGGCCTGGACACCACTTTGGGTCTGAACACCACTTTGGTCTGAATACCACTTCGGTCTGAATACCACTTTGGTCTGGACACCGGAAAGCTGGCCTGAATGCCGCAAGCTGCATCGATCTGAACTTCGGAAGCCTCTTCGATCTGAAAATCGGAAAATTAGCCTGAGTGCCGCTTCGGTCTGAATACCCGCCTCGGTCTGGACACCGAAAGATTGGCCTGGATGCCACAAGTACTTCAACATGATTTGTTGGAAACTTCTTCGATCTGGAAATCGGAAGCTGGCCTGACTGCCACAAGTTCTTCGTCCTGATTGTCGAGAACTTCTTCGACCTGAAAATCAGAAGCTGGCCTGACTGCCACAAGTTCTTCGTCCTGATTGTCGAGAACTTCTTCGATCTGGAAATCGGAAGCTGGCCGGAATGCCACCTCGGTCTGGATACCGGGAACTGGTCTGAATACCATCAACTGGCTTGAGCGTCACTTCGGTCTGGATACCGGGAACTGGTCTGAATACCATCAACTGGCTCGAGCGCCACTTCGGTCTGGATACCGGGAACTGGTCTGCATACCATCAACTGGCTCGAGCGCCACTTCGGTCTGGATACCGGGAACTGGTCTGAATACCATCAACTGGCCCGAGCGCCACTTCGGTCTGGATACCGGGAAACTCGTTTTGCCCGTCAGCATCGGCAAAGATAACAGTGATACATGAGACGGCCCGCGTGCCAACGACCCATGTTGGGATAACAAGCCACGAACCGGCTATTCTCTATTCCAACCCCTAACAGACAAACACTTCGCGTTTAGCTGGGGATTATCTCTTTCTTGTCTTTCTCTTTGAACCCCGAAAACTCTTGTATTATCATTTCCATCTCCACCAGACAGAAACTTTTCCTCCAATATCGCACTACTGGGGAGTACCTTCGATTTAAAATCATGATGCTAAACTCCTCGGAGTAACACCTTCACCTTCGGGCGAAACCACCTCTCAAACGGTAACCACGGTCTGAGACTAGCTTATGCTTGCAATAATGACGCATGATACTTTTTCAGCGTAATGCTCCATAACCATGGAAATGCTACGCGATTTATGCAATATGCTACGCTTATCTATATGATGAATGTATAAAAGGTATCCCCCTCAAGGGACTCTTCTGGGGAGCTCAAGGCACTCTGCTGAGGAACTCGACAACACTCCTATCTCCACCCTGCTGGGGGAATAGCACTGCTGCTGGGAAAAGGCAACCCTTGCTGGGGAAAACCTCCTTTGCACCCGATCCGCTTGGGGACATTGCTGGGGAAAGAACCAACAACGCACTCTGTGGGGGAACAACGGTCTTTGACTTGCTGGGGATATAAATCCCGACTCTGCTTAGGGAAACCCTCACAGATACCTCCGCTGGGAACTAATAACCTTCAGGCCTGGCTGCTGAGGAAAAACCGATCTCGAACCTGCCGGGGATATAACCATACCGACCCTGCTAGGGAAGCCACAAACCTTGAGTCTGCTGGGGAATTAGTCATCCTGACTCTGCTTGGGGAGACAAGGAAATCCTGGTACTGAACACCCGTCGACTCATCGAACCATGGCATTCATCATCCAAATCCATTGTCAACTTTCCAATTTTGAGAACTCCCAGACTCGACTGGACTTTTCTGATTCATCACCATGTATTCCTGACCGCTTCGTACTCGACGAAGATCGAACTCCTGGGAATTATACATTCTTTTCAATCTTCCGACTTTGAAGAGTCTTCTTGATTAAAATCCAGGACCGTCGTACGTCCTTGCCGTCTTTTTTACCGTTCTTCTATTCATTCGTCCCTGATTGGACTCCGTGGGGATTGTTTTGTCAAAGCTTCCACATCACAACCTGCAAGTGAGTGAAAATACCTAACAGTACTTGCAAAAGAGATCGTTAGATAAAACCGTGCCCCAGGCGTGTCAATATTGCAACACTTGGGTCACTCAACCTTCCGAATAAGATTTCAAACTCTCAACCTTATAAGCATGCATTGGAAGGGACCTGTATGTCTTAAAATGCACAGATTCTTTATCATAATAATTGGATGTTTTTGCAATCAAAGCGGTAATGAAAAACAAAAACAAAATTATTTGACTGAATATGCATTTTTATTGATTGAAAAAGTGTGGCTCAAACTGAGCAATACAAAGGAAGCAATTCCTGAAAAGAGGTAATTGCTCACAAAAGGAAAAATCTATCCTAATGGCAATGTGAAACCCGTGATCTCATCGAGTTCCAACTCAGTTACACCCCATATGTCCTCAGACTCTCCGTGCTTTCTGCCTTCTGAACAAGACGCTTCTGATTGATCCCTACCGGGTATTATCCATGTGCCTTAACCAAAGCGCAAACGATCATGCTGGACGCAGTTGTTCGTTTCAATCCCTCTTTTGCCTGGACCGCCCTTTCGGGTTTTCAGCCCACCGGGATACCCTTTTTTGCCCAAGTCGCCTTTTCAGGTTTTCGACTTTCCGGGTGTACAATTTTTTTCAATTTTATCCCTAATTTTTGCCCGAACCTTTTCTTTCTGTTTTTTTGTTCGCCGGGATGCCCATTTTTGCCTGGACTATTCTATTCTTTTCGTCCAGCGGGTCTCTTTATACGAAGTATTTTTTAACTGCGTCCGCATTCACAGGGGATGGAAAATCTTCACCATCCATGGTCGTTAACAACAAGGCTCCGCCAGAGAAAACCTTCTTGACCACGAATGGACCCTCATAATTGGGTGTCCATTTGCCCCTACGATCGTTTTAAGAAGGAAGGATCCTTTTCCGCACCATATCACCCACGTGATATACCCGAGGTCGTACCTTTCGGTCAAAAGCACGCTTCATCCGTTGTTGGTACAACTGCCCATGACAAATGGCTGCTAGCCTCTTTTCCTCAATCAGGCTCAACTCTTCGTACCGGGTCCTTACCCATTCAGCCTCTTGCAACTTCACGTCCATCAGGATTCTCAAAGAGGGAATTTGAACCTCAACCGGGAGCACGACTTCCATTCCATATACAAGTGAGAAAGGCGTTGCCCCAGTAGATGTCCGCACCGACGTTTGATACCCATGCAATGCAAATGGCAGCATCTCATGCCAGTCTTTATAAGTCACAACCATTTTCTGCACAATCTTCTTTATATTCTTATTGGCTGCCTCAACCGCCCCATTCATCTTCGGACGATAGGGAGAAGAATTGTGATGCTCGATCTTGAATTCCCGGCACAGCTCTTCCATCATCTTGTTATTCAAATTAGAACCATTATCAGTAATGATTCTCTCGGGAACCCCATATCTGCAAATGATGTCTCTCTTGAGAAATCGGGCAACGGCCTGCTTCGTCACATTCGTATAAGAGGCTGCTTCCACCCACTTGGTGAAGTAATCAATAGCCACTAATATGAATCTGTGCCCATTCGAAGCTGTAGGCTCAATCCTCCCAATCATATCAATGCCCCACATAGCAAACGGCCACGGAGACGACATCAAACTCAACGGATTTGGAGGCACGTGCACCTTGTCAGCATAAATTTGGCATTTATGACATTTCCGCACGAAATTGAAACATTGGGCCTCCATTGTCATCCAATAATAGTCTGCCCTCAACAGCTTCTTTACCATTACATTCCCACTGGCATGGGTACCAAACGATCCTTCGTGAACCTCTTTCATCAATTGGCTTGCTTCTTTGTCATCAACACATCTGAGCAAGACCCAATCAAAATTCCGCTTATACAAAACCCCATCCTTATTCAAGTAGAACACCATGGCCAACCTCCGCAGAGTCTTTCGGTCCTTCTTGGATGCTCCCTCAGGATACTCTTGAGTCTCTAGATAGCGCTTGATATCGTAATACCACGGCTTCTCGTCATCAGGCACTGTGTCAACAGCAAACACATAAGCCGGTCTATCCAGACGTCCCACCTCAACACTGGGGAACTGATTCCACCACTGCACCTTAATCAAGGCGGCAAGAGTAGCCAAAGCATCTGCCAAAGGATTCTCCTCTCTGGGCACATGATGCATCTTCACCTTGGTGAAAAACGTCAACAATCTCCTCGTATAATCCCGGTATGGAATTAAATGAGATTGATGCGTATACCATTTTCCGTTAACCTGATTCACAACCAGAGCTGAATCTCCATATATAACAAGGTTCTTGATCCTCAAATCAATCGCCTCTTCAATCCCCAATATACAAGCTTCATATTCAGCCACGTTGTTGGTGCACTCAAATGTTAGCCGGGCAGCAAAAGGAATGTGGGATCCTTTCGGCGTAACCAAAACAGCACCAACACCGCTTCCATTCACGTTAACGGCCCCATCAAACATCAGAATCCATTCGGATTCAGGGTCAGGCCCCTCCTCCGAGATTGGTTCCTCGCAATCTTTCGATTTGAGAAACATGATGTCCTCATCAGGGAATTCAAACTTCATCGGTTGGTAATCCTTAATAGGTTGCTGGGCGAGGTAATCAGACAATACACTCCCCTTGATTGCTTTTTGAGAGGTATACTGTATATCATATTCTGTCAAAATCATTTGCCATCTCGCAATCCGTCCGGTCAATGCTGGCTTCTCAAAAATGTACTTGATTGGATCCATCTTGGAAATCAATAAAGTGGTATGAACCAGCATATACTGTCTCAGTCGGCGAGCAGCCCAGACCAAAGCACAACAAGTTTTCTCGAGCAGTGAATATCTTGTTTCACAATCGGTAAACTTTTTGCTAAGGTAGTATATGGCATGCTCTTTTCGACCAGACTCATCATGCTGCCCCAATACACACCCCATAGACCCCTCGAGGACTGTCAAGTACAGGATTAATGGTCGCCCCTCCACAGGAGGCATCAGAATCGGAGGCTCCTGCAAATATTCTTTTATCTTTTCAAATGCCGCTTGGCGATCATTATTCCACCTGACCGTTTGATCTTTTCTTAACAACTTGAAAATTGGTTCACACGTGGCTGTTAGATGAGATATGAACCGTGAAATGTAGTTCAATCTACCTAAGAAACCACGAACCTCCTTCTCTGTTCTCGATTCAGGCATTTCTCTTATCGCTTTTACTTTAGCAGGATCAACCTCGATTCCTTTTTCACTTACAATGAACCCCAGCAATTTACCAGACCGCACTCCGAAAGTGCACTTATTCGGATTCAACCTCAGTCTGAACTGTCTCAGCCGGTCGAACAACTTGGCCAGATCTACCAAATGCCCCTCTTCTGTTTGGGACTTTGCTATCATGTCATCAACATAGCATTCGATTTCATGATGAATCATATCATGAAACAAAGTCACCATGGCTCTCTAATAAGTAGCACCGGCGTTCTTGAGACCGAATGGCATCACCTTGTAACAAAAAGTGCCCCATGGTGTAATGAACGTTGTTTTCTCCATATCATCTGGCGACATCTTGATTTGATTATAGCCAGAAAAGCCATCCATGAAGGAAAACACCGAGAATTGAGTTGTATTATCTACCAACACGTCAATGTGAGGTAATGGAAAATCATCTTTCGGGCTAGCTCTGTTCAGATCCCGGTAGTCCACACACATTCTCACCTTCCCATCTTTCTTCGGCACCGGTACGATGTTCGCGACCCAAGGCGGATAATTAGTGACAGCAAGGAAACCAGCATCCCACTGCTTCTGCACTTCCTCTTTAATTTTCATCGCCATGTCAGGTCGAGTTCTGCGCAACTTCTGCTTCACTGGAGGACAATCTGCTCTTAACGGTAGCTTGTGCACAACGATATCGGTATCCAACCCTGGCATATCTTGATAAGACCAGGCAAAGATGTCAACATATTCTTTCAACAAGGCTACCATTCTGCTCTTGACACTTGCCTCCAAAGCAGCCCCGATTTTCACTTCTTTTTTGACCTCATCGGTACCCAGATTCACAATTTCAATCTGCTCTTCGTGCGGCTGAATCACCTTCTCCTCTTGTTTCAACAACCTGGCTAACTCCCCTGGCAGTTCGCAATCTTCTTCGCCTTCTTCTTCGGCTTGATAGATCGGATTGTCGAAGTCATACGAGGGTGTAACAGGATTGTTATCAATGAGATCCGGCGAGAAATCGCATCTGCATGAATGTGGATTCATGCATTGCTTTTAGAACCGAAGCGAGACAAATCAAAAAAGAAAAATGAAAACATTGCCATTTTTATTTTTGTTTTTATTTTTTTAAACTGCAAAAATAAATGAAAAACAGGGAACACCGCTTTTAATTGAAAAACATCCTTTTATTAATGATGCAAGAAATTGCAAAATGAAACATGAGGTGGCCCTTACAATGAATCATTACGTGTCGGGCAACACGCATGGCTTTCATGCAAATAAAATTGAAAAACAGAAATTATTACTCTTCGAGTAGAGTGACCCTGATGATCTTTTCAGCCTTCCAGTTCTGGATTCCCATCCCTGGTGCGCACGGCTTTATCCATTGATCCAATTCGCAGTCACTATCAGCTTCATCACCCATCATACAGATGTGATCTGGATCCAGCATTCCAGCACTGGTGAATGTGACCGACGTACGGCGTCCTCTGCCTTGTCCTGAGCCTCTGTCCGGCTGATAACCCACTCCGAAGCGGTCTTTCTTGGCGGAGATGTCCATCATCTTCCCCCAACCAGGAGCTTTTCCACTCTTTACCACCTCAGCGGCCTGCTTGTACGAAGATATGGACGACTTTTCCTCTTCTTTAGAAAACAGAGCATTCTCCACCTTAACGGTTTCGAACGCTTGACTTGGCGTCTCCCATATCTCACCGTCCATTTCAACGTATTTGAAAGATGAAAGGTGGCTGACAAAGATATCCTCTTCTCCACACACGGTGACGACATGTCCTTCCCAGATATATTTCAACTTCTGGTGCAAAGTCGAAGTCACTGCCCCAGCAGCATGAATCCATGGTCGACCCAACAGGCAACTGTATGCCGGCTGAATATCCATGACATAGAAAACTGACTTGAACACCTCAAGTCCAATCTTCACCGGGAGCTCAACCTCTCCGAACACCGCCCGCTTCGAACCATCGAAGGCCCTTACTATCAGATCAGTAGGCGTCAGGATCAACCCTTCACAGTTCAGCTTAGCCAAGGCCTTCTTCGGCAACACATTCAAAGAGGAGCCGATATCAACCAGCATATGCGAAAGCACGGCCCCTTTACATTCCATTGCGATGTGTAAAGCCCGATTATGATTCCTCTCATCCACAGTCAAATCCATATCGGTGAACCCCAACCCATGGCTGGCATGAACATTGGACACCACCGTCTCCAATTGATTGATCGTTATCTCTTGAGGAACATAGGCCTTCTTCAGAATTTTCATCAAAGCCTCTCTATGCCCCTCAGAGCTTAACAGTAATGACAAAATTGAAATCTTGGATGGAGTCTGTTGCAGATGGTTAACAAGTTTGTACTCAGACTTCTTGATGATTCTTAAGAATTCTTCTGCATCATCATCAAGTTCTTTTTCCGACCCCACAGGCGCCGGTGTCACTACGGGAGTACCTTCATTAACCACTTGTTTTCCTTTTGCCCTGGCTAAAGCCTCGTCCTTTTCTTTTTTCTCTTTTTCTCCTTCTCCTCCCCTCAACGTATTAGGAGCAAACAGTCTTCCACTGCGAGTGAAACCACTGGGACCGGCATTATCCACCTTTGAAACGGTGGTTTCACCTGCAGTCTGATCCTCTACCTTCTCTCCGTTGCAATAGACTTCCCCACCATAATGCCACGGCACGGCATCATCTTTGTCATACGGAATTGGCCCAGGTACCGTGATAGTAACTGGAGCCGCCTCCGCCAGAGTTGACAAATCAACCGGGTCGAAGTAAATCGTTATGGTGGAGATTTCATCCTTTCCCATATACACCTTCTCAAACCTAATACTTCCATCGTCCATCAATCTCTGGACAGCCTCTCTCAAAAGTATACACCCATCAACAGTAACAGTGCATGCAGCACAATCATCACCACAGCCCGAATAGACCCCATTCAACAACAACTGCCTCTTAACCTCAGCCAAAGGAGTCTTCAATTAATCAACATTCACCAGCCCGATTCTGTTCTCCTCAGAGATAGCATTCACCCCCCTTTGACCATGCGCGGGCATGGGATTGGCATTGACGTTGGGGGAAGGAGCAAAGTTGATAGCTTTTGAATCCACCAGGTCTTGGACTACATGCTTAAAAGCTTTGCAGTCCTCTACAGTATGCCCAGGAGCACCTGAGTGAAATTCACATTTCGCATTCTCATCAAAACTGGCTGGCCTCTGATCAGGTCTCAAAGGTGCCAGAGTTCTTAGTTGTACCAACCCCAGATCTTTCAGCTTTTTCAATAGGAAAGAATAGGTCACAGGCGGCCTGTCAAACTGCCGATCATTCATTCTTCCCCTGACTTGATACCCAGCCCTCTGAGGCCTCTGCTGAAAAGGTTGACACTGCTGTTGCGGTTGTTGCTGTTGTTATTGTGCAGGCTGATTATCAGCAGGAATAGTTACCGCAACAGTGTGCTGATAGTAACGATCCCTACTTTGTCCTCTTTGAGTGTACACAGCACTGGTATCACCCTCTTTCTTCCTCTGGCCGTTTCCGAAGGGCTTCTTCGACCCAGACGACGAAGCATTACCACCCTGTATCTTTCTGAGCTTCAGCCAACTCTCAATCCTTTCACCGGCCACCACAATGTCGGCGAAGTTTGTCACTGGACAACCGACCATCCTTTCCGCGAATGCCCCCTGCAGGGTACCCATAAACAAATCCGACATCTCTCGGTCCACCAAGGGAGGTTGCACTCTAGCAGCCAACTCCCTCCATCTTTGCACGTACTCTTTAAACCCCTCGTTTGACTTCTGAGACATACCCTGCAGCTGGGTACGACTAGGAGCCATGTCAGCGTTGAACTGATACTGTTTAAAGAATGCGTCACCAAGATCTTGCCAGCTCTTAATATCAGAAGACTTCAGCTTGGTGTACCACTCCAAGGATCCTCCAGACAAACTGTCCTGGAAGAAGTACATCCACAGCTTCTGATCCATAGTGTATGCAGAAATCTTGCGGACGAAAGCTTGAAGGTGAGTTTCTGGGCAGGAAATCCCATTGTATTTATCAAAAGCGGGCGCCTTGAACTTCTGTGGGATCACAATCCCCTCAACCAGCCCCATGTTTGACATATTTACGACCCCGGGAGTGGCATAGCTTTCAAGAGCCCTGATTTTCTCTGCCAGCAACTGAATTTCTTTGTTGGGTGGTTGGACGCCATACTGCCCAAACGGCTCATTATGCACAGAGAACTGATCAGCTTCTCGGTCTTCCTCTCTGTCATCATCAACCCCAAAGAATGGCGGGAACAAACTATCTTTCATATTATGGCCCATCGGACCAGGTTGACCACCAGTGGCAGCACCAAAACCACCGGCATTATTCACCACGCCTACAGTCGTTCTTTTTCCGCCTTCTCGAGAACCACCCAGCCCCTGGTTGGAGACACCATCCAGGTTAACACCACTGTTAGCAGCTGAAGCCCGCTCGAGCTTCTCAACTTTATCAGCCAATGCTTTCTGACCAACTGCAAACCCTTGCATGATGTTGATCAATTCGTTCATTTTCTCTTTTAGCTCGAGAAAGTCTGTATTAGGGAGATCCATCAGCCTTGGAGTGTTACGTCTGGTAAAATATCTGTGAGGACGTGTTGAGTGCAAAGGTACAACTCTACGAGCACGAGCAATGATTCCTGAAACAATCAAGCACGTTAGAACTGATACCTGCAAAACAAAAAACAAGTTATTATGATCATGCATGAATGCAGTGTTTATCCACATGAGGAACACTTTATCTCTCGATCCTGGCTTCATCGAGACAGATAATAATCCGACAACAATATTCTGATATTCATCATTTGATTTCATCATACAGATCAGAGATATATGATTTAGCAAAATACTACCCAACCATGTGTGTGATGTGTGAGTGCATACGGGTAAGCAAATAAAGCTTGAAGATTGATCACTGAATGAAAACAACCATCGTATATCAAAAGTGCACAATAAGCGCCATAGTCATACATCAAAGCTGATACAAATCAAATACAATTCTCTAGAATCAGGAAGGAAATACAAGCAAGTGAATTCCGTCAACATGCCTGACGGTAATTCAACACAAACAAGAAAAAGTCTAATCTGATGAAGGTCCCACTGAAGGCCCTATATCATCAACCATCTTTGCAAACTCTGCGGCGAACCTGAGCTCGGTGTTCTCTTGCTGTAATCTCCCCACCTCCTTCTGGTGAATCTTCATCTTCCTGAAGTAATGATCTCTCTCAGCAATGTAATGATCTCTCTCGGCGATATAATGATCTCTCTCAGCGATGATCTTCACATTCTCAGTTTCCTTAATCTTCAGCTTTGCCTCCCACTCAGCGATGAGGACTCTGACTCTGTCTTCTCTCTGATCCCTTACGAGAATTTGCCTTCTCTTCTCCTCTTCAATGACCCTTGAAGCTCTAGCCAATCTTTCTTTGGTGATGTCGTGCTCCTTTGTCGACGACGCTAAAGCTTGACTGACCTTGCCATAGTAAGCGGTATCCATCTCAAAGCGCTTCACTTCCAGGGCATGTCGCTTGTCTTGATCTTCCATCTTCCCTCTGATCTCCTAATTAGCCATCTGAATCCGAGCGACACTCATCTCCAATTCCGTTTTCTCTGCAATCAACTGATCTCTCTCCCGCTTCATCTCTAGGAACTCTTCCATACTAACAGAAGAAGGAGATTCCTCAATCAACAGATACCAAGGATCAACCATAGGAAACGGTAGACAAGTAAGCTCCACTCTCTTGCTGAGCCAGTCATCAAACGGAGGAAAAGACCTGTTATTGGCTCTACCCCAAGAAAACTTGCCTTTCCTTTGAATGTTGCGCCATGCATCAGATACCTGCCTTAACTTGGCCTGATTGCCCTCAACCGGGAAGTACAAAGTTTCCTGAATCTCACTCTTGAGAGGAGGAACCTCCATAGCGAATCCCATTTGTCTCTTAAGAAGCGTAGGGTTATAATTAATGCAACCCTGAACTCCTATAAGTGGCACATTGGGAAAACTCCCACAACTGCAAATGAAGTCCTGTCCAACCCCGCTACTGTGTGTCCAAGCTATGTCTTTGGCCCGCAAACCCATCAGCTTGGTCGCCCAATTGACAGTATGGTCAAGAAGAACAAAAGCACCCCTGGTAGGCAAATATCCCATAAACCACTTGTATAGCAGCTGAGTGCAACAACGAATCAATCCCCCACGCCTCTTCTCGTTCCGATTGTGGACCGAGTAATAGACATCTCCGATCAAGGTAGGGATAGGATTCCTCTGATCAAACAAGCGGATGGCATTAATATCCACGAAGCTCTTCTGATTAGGAAACAGAATGATCCCATAAATGCTCGCAGCAATCAAAGCACAGACAGCTTTCCAATTACCCAACTCAGCATGCTCCTTGGCCTTAGCTTCTAGGAAACTCAGATGAAAACCAGGCAACTTCCTCTTCTCTTTCAGACCCCCCTTAACCATCTCCGGACTCAAATAAAGAGCACGGGAAATTCCACCAATATCAGGTTCTTCCTTAGTAGCATAGAAAGGAACCTGATTTCTAATCTGAATGCCCAAGATACCAGCATAGTCCTCCATCAAAGGCCCCAATAAGTAATCTGGGAAGACGAAACACCTCAAACCAGGATCATAAAACTGGAGAAAAGTATGAATGGCGCTCCTGTCCCTGTCAGTGAGTCTGAAAACCATCTTCAGAATACCCTCATACATCTCACGAAACATCCCCACATGGTCGGGCGTAATCAATGCTATCATATCTCTCAGCACACTGATCTCTGGGTCAAAGAAGCTGTAGACAACATCGTCCTTCAAACCGGTCCTCATATCTGAGCAAGAAGTCTCTCGACCAGAATCTCGATCAAAAATGTCCCTGCATATGGATAAACATGAGTTAGATGCAGATAAATGCAAAATGTTATGATGCTGATGAATGAATGCAATGCATAGTGCCATCCTCCAAGTCATCTGATCATCTGTTGCACTGAAACCTGATCTCTGAACTGATCACAACCATCTGAGGTACTGAGCAAACACAAGTCCAACTTGGGAATTCCGAAATAAACGGAACTGAAAGATACACCATCATCATCATCAGACAATCTCTGAACAGATAACCACAATATCTCTGAATCGGCCCGGGGAATCCTGAAATAAACGGATCCCCACTGATAAATAACACGGAAAGCACTCCGGCGCCTCAGAAATAAATGCCCATAAATCTGACTTATAAATAGGACTCTGATCAACAGAACCATTAGTCACCATCAAAGTCACCATCTGAACATGCCTCTGTAAGAATCACCCTCCCCTCACAGGTAAATTCTAATCAGGTCATCCTAAGGCGGATAATAGTCTCGACAATCGGGCAGAGATACTCAACGGGTTTGCCCTTTCAGGTGTGCCGTTGTAGCTCTCTTAAGATCGTCTAAACCAAAGATCCGGGAAAGATCGGTTACCAAAGTCAATAGCTCAAAAGAGGTAACCCAACCAAAGTGGAAAACCCCACAAAGGAAGAGCACTCTCCAATGAACCTCGTCCGGCTTGTGGTATGTCACGTCGCAACAACATGCCCAACCAGCATGTGAGGAACGTAAGACCACACTAATCCTAGGTGTATACTCGGGCCTGGGTTTTAGCCCCACACAGAACACCCACCCCAAATCATAGGAACCACCTGTACAGAGGACAGCAACATGATAGTATGATGCATGCAAGTATCTATGCAAATATATACACAACAGAATAATAAATGCAATAAATAGCAGCACAAGCAACCTAAACTATCCTAGAACGCTAGGAGAGACTTGCTTAGGGAAGATGGACCAGCAATAGGTCAACTTCTATAGTCCCCAGCAGAGTCGCCAGTTGTCGCATCCGCGAAAAACAACCGGCGGGCTAAAACAAAACAACACAGAGCCGCCACCGTGCGTTATTTATCCCAAAGAGGGAAAGGAAACGCTCGAAGTAAACCTGGGAAAGACATGGTCTCGCGACCAAAGAGAATGGGATCGGGAGTCGGTTACGCAAGGGGAAGGTATTAGCACCCCTCACGTCCGTCGTACTCGACGGGATCCACGCTCAAAAGATAGAACAAGGTTGCTAAAACAAACATCACACACGCACACTGAAGACAACACAGGTGGAGGAAGAGGGGAGAGGGCTCGCTAGGACATCGCATCCTATGCCTACGTATCTCATCTGGAATGAGAATCAGAGCTACCGTAGTTCGGCTCACGCACGCCGACGCAAAACACACGCACACAGGCAAACATGGAAACCGAATGCCAATCGCTGGACTTACATCAGACTCCGAACCAAACAAACCCACACTGGAAACCAAATGCCACTTGATGGACTTATATCGGACTCCAAGCACGCAACAAAAGGATACGGAATGCCAATCGCTGGGCTTACATCCATCTCCTAACTCACACAAGAAGGATAACACACAACAAGTTACTAAGGAGTCAGGCACTCGAGCCTAGCAACTGTCAAGCAAACACACACAAAAAGAAAAAGGGTGCCCGGAGAGATCTCGTACGACCTCCTGCCTACGTACCTCATCTGGTATGAGGATCAGGGCAACGTAGTTCCCCTGAACAGGGGAGAAACTTTCTCCTAACCAGAGACTGGGAAATGACCAACTAGAAGGGAGACTGACTCGAGCCTAATAGTTATCATGTATTCCACCATGGTCCTAGGTTGAGTTTTCTATCTAACTTGCACAAGCATTGCCTCTTAAGGAGGACTTCAGACAGGTGCCTGACCAAATAACAGGCCAGGTCTTCCAGACTACATGAAGTCAGAGAAATTATACCTAGTTGGTTAAGCAACCAAGCAACAGCAAAAGAAAGTTCACAATGAACTATAGCAACTAATGTACCTGAAAACAATCTAGCTCAGTTAGTATTCAACTCAGACAGTCAAACAGATAGTTACAAGTCATCAGTTAACTGTACACAAGCAATGCATCAAGCAAAGCACAAGCCAATGCTCAACACAAATGACTTAGAAGCCACCTACAAAACAACTTAATGTTAATCAACATCAATCAAACATCACTCCAAATGAGCAAATGAATCAAACTCCTCAAGGCCATATGCTTCTTGTCCTGCAAACCAAGCTCAAACATGAGAAGCAAACCCCTAGGACAAGGCCTAGAGTTAAAGAGGGAGAAATAATTCAAAACAGAACATGAAAATTGGCGCAAATCAAGTTCAATCAAATTAGAACAATATCCAAGTGGTCTCACATTCATATCACACACCAATTCCATTTCACACAACAAATAGTGCAAAGCATGCAATTTCAAAGCTCTTTGGACCAAACAGAATGAATCAACCCAAACTAACTCAAAAATAATTCAATAAATCCCAAGAAAAATCATGGATAAACAGCACTCATTACATGATCATCATACCAAATTTCAAGTCATTTGGACAAAGGGAAGCATGTCAATTAAATTCATAAGGCAAGGCATGGCAAAACAAACTCAAAGGAAGCACAATTCCATACATCAACTTCACACAAGCCTAAAACAGAATCTACACATGATAAATACATCAAACCAAAGCCATGGTAACCTTCAATGTGTCTAGAATCACTCCACAAAATTTCAAGTCCATGTGATAAACATCAAGAATTTCACAAATCATATAAGATCATGACTCACAAAAAGTCCACAAATGGTCAAACAGAAAAGAAATTCTCAAACAAATTGGAAATGCACTCAAAAAATCCACAAAAATTCACAAGCAATCTTAACATCCAGAAGTAACATCATGCAAAAAATCACATCAATTCAAGTTCATATGGCATGGTAATGAAAATCCACAAGTTGGACAAGAAATGGTGTGACACACATTGTCACACCCATATTGATCAGATCATATCTCACAAACCAGGAATGCAAAAATAGCAAACTCAATGCCAAAATGTCACTAAGGATCTCTAGTCTACACATGCAAAATTTCAGCCTCATAGGATTAAGCATCATTATTTCACAACCAAAATAGCAAGCAAGGTGCAAGAAACATACACATATACAATCCTTAAGCAAAATAAAAATCCAACAGTGAACAATTCCTGGAAAAATATTCATTAAATTGTAAAGATCATGATGAACACAATGAAAAAAACCACAGCTCAATTGGATTAATAATCATGGAGATATGAATTTTTGAATGGAAGAGAAAAATAAAAAATGATGTGAACAAGCATATAGAAGTGTGGAAAGCCTAAGTGAAAAAGGCAAAAGGCAATATGAAAAAGCCACCGAGCCAAGGATCGAACCGGCTCCATATTCAAATTGTGGCGCTCACTTAATGAAACGCGCCGTTTCATTAAGTGAGGTGGCATGGCATGATTGGTTGCATGGGCAAAAAACACAAAAAGCATGCAAACAGGCGAAGGCATGGATCTACAACGCTTCTGGAAACGATTTTTCAAAGTTCATCCGTGTTCATCACAAACCCTAGGCTCAAGAACAATTGTGCTCAGAAATTCATGAAATCTATATCACTAGAATCCTCTTCCAACGTACATCATCAATCCAAGCTTATTTTATGCTAATTCTTCCTAGATTAAAAGATTCGAAGGAAAACATTTTTGTGCATCAATCTTAAAATCAACATAACTTCCTCAATTCTCCATGGATTTTAATGATTCAACTTGCAGTGTACTCTACATCCAAGGATCTATCAAAAGCATGCATTAATTTCAAGAATTGTGATGCTCGAAAACTGACCTTAATGGAGTGGCAGAAGTGAATTCGTGGATTTCAAGCTTTGTAAGGTGCAAACAGAAGTTCTTCAGTGCTTGTATGAGTGAATGAAGCAAGGTTTTGATGTTAATTGTGCACGATCTTGTTGAAAACTCAAACTGCCATTGATGAATACACTTGCAACAGTTCTTGAATCAGCTTGAAAACCTTGGGATCTTGCTTCCAACAGCCTCAATAATGCGCATGGATGAAGGATTGATCAAAGCAAAGGCAATGTTTATGCAGAAAAATGGAGAAAAGTTGAGAGAAGAAGTTGAAGAATTTTTGGATTTCTAGATCTAGATCTCAATTCTGTTATGATTAATTAGAAAACAGTTGCAATTTAGCTTTTATATGTGTTATTAAACATGTTGCTAATCACAATTAGCCAAAATGCAAATGATTAGTGAAATTGGAAATTTTGGTGCACATTAGCAAATGGCCTTGTACATGTGGTAACCAATGGAACAGTGCAGGTTTTATGCCTCAATTCAATTGGAAATGTTGTGTAGAACCAAATTCAAGTGAAATCAAGTGAATGCCATGCCTAATTTTCAAATTTGCCTTTTCCCTCCATTTTTCAAATGGAATTTAAGTGAAAATTTCAATATTTTTGTGAGGAGAATTCATGGATTATGATGCTTGAATTGGATAGCTCATATCAAGAGTGAAATGTTGCAAAAAGTCCCACTTCATTTGGCCTTGTGGTTCAAAAGTTATGCCTTGTTGAAGTTCAAAATTTCTTGACCAAGATTGATCCATAACTTGCCAACCACACATGAGAAATTCATGTTCTTGGACTTTTTGGAAAGGTGAGAGCAAGATCTACAACTTTCATGTTGGACAAAATTTCATTTGAAGCATTTTTGGACATGTAATTTTAAGAAGAAAACCTTTCCATTTTTGGCAATTTTGAATTACAAGTCACTTTCTATTTTTGGAAAGTTTTCATCTGACTTTATTTTCTTCATTGTTGATGTTTGAAATGTCAAATGAAACTTGTTTGGACATGAATGAAGTGTCTCTAACTCTCTCCCACCTCCAAATCCATCAGTTGACCTTTGGTTGACTTTTGTGGACTGATAGATGAATTGGCTATGCACAGATGAACTTGAGCCTCAAACTCCTGATGACATGGCTCAAACATGAAACCCTAGCCTCCACAAGCTCAATATAACCATGTGATGATCCCCCATTTCCATGAAAACCTCATCTCCTTGACAAGCCCTGATTGGCCCAATACAGATGATTAGGGTTGACCAGAGGTCAAAACCCTAATCCCAAGGAACATGATCAAGCACAATGAACCTCTTGATGATGACAAAACCAGGATGATGATGATGTACCATTTCAACCAAGATAAAGCTCAATCTCTTTGAGGAACCAAGAAACCCTAATTTGAAGCACACACCCTCAAATGGCTAGTGATCAATACAATAGGACCCTCAGCTTGAATCTCTTAACCTCCTTATCTTCTGATCAAGACCTAGGAGGATGACTTGCTCAAGGTAGCCACATGATATGCAAAAATGCAATGACTAATGTCCTAAAAAATGATATGCAATATGCTAAGCTAGTCCCAAGAGAGGAGGACAAATTTTGAGGTGTTACAAAACCTTGGGATTCATCTGGTACCTTTGACTTTAGTTTCATTTTGAAAACTTGGCTTGATTACTTTGGATTCATCTTATACATGAATTATTCTTTGCTTATTTGGTTTACTTGAGGCTAAATCCAAATGAGAGAATTATTGCTTGACTTATGTCATAAAGTTTGGTATCTCTTGGTTATATCTTTCTTCTCTAGCTTTTACTTTATGCTCTAGGATAGTCTCTTCTTCTCCTCACCCTTCTTTAATTTTCAAAATCTTGTCTCTCCTTTTTAAAAATCTTCTTGTTTTTAAACTTGAACCACTTTTTCAATAAACCTTGACTTTTGTCAAGTGATTTTCAAATTCTTTCTTAATAAAGTCTAACCCACTCTAAGCATGTTAAAACCAATTTCTAAAGACATAAAAAATGCATAACTCATTCAAACTATTTTGTGTCCTTTGTGCACCTTTTTATTTTAAATCTTTTCTCAAAGTTTAATATGAATCATTTCCATAGTTGAGATATAAATCTCCTATCCCCATAGTATTGATGATAATTCTTTTCCACCCAAGAGAGCTAGTGACATACTTGTTGATCTTTATCTAAGTTGGAGCTCTTCTCTTTGGTGATGCAAACTTCTCATACTTGTGGGTGATTACTTGAGTATTCTCCTTAAAATGACAAAATGTCTTTTCATTTAAAAATGAATCAAAACAAACACTTTTGTTATTTTTACCACGAACTACGAGGTTTTGATATTCCATTGCACTTTGTTGGTACGTAGGCATGAGACTTAGGAAGTCTTGGAAAACACAAAAACTATAAAAACATTTTTCTTCTCATCTCCCTAATATTTTGCAAACAACGCCATTTTTAAACTAAAATGTACAAATTTTCAAAGAGGTTCATATATAGTACTATAGATGTTTAGGGTGTTAATACGTTCCTTTTGCATAACCAACCCTCGTACCCTTATCTCTTTTTATTAGTTCTACTTTAAAACTTTTTTGGGTTTTGTTCGTACTTTTTCCCTTTCCTTTGGAAATAATAAAAACACAATGGTGACTCTTGCTTTGTGAGTTAATTTAATCAATAACTTAAACTCAAAGTGTTTACCGCTACACCAGCATGCATTGTAAAACTCCATACTTAATACGTCGGGCCCTGGGCTTTCATCGTATGTTAAGTTCCAGATCACTTCCTTTAAATCTATCATGCATGGTTACTGACTTTTCAAGCTCAAGACTTTAAATTTCATAAATCTCATTGAATGAGACTCCCTTCAGCTTGGATCGGCTGAACTGAGGCTCTAAGAATCTATCTCTTAAGTTATTTGTAACTAAGTCTTTAATTCTTTCCACGTCTTCAACAAGGGTATCACCATATTGATCGATGATTGAGACTTTGAATTACATCAATCTAAAGAATCTTTTACAACAAATAACTTATCACTACAACCTTGGTGATTAAGTTACAAAACATTTTTTAAATAATCTTAAGTATTTAAATCTTGAATGAAGATAAAGTTTGATCTTCTTTTTCAATGTTACAATTCAACGATATATAAACCTTAAAGGCTCATAATATACTATGAAACTTTTATCAACAATTTGAAGGTTATGCACAAAGTTTCAACCTTTTTAAAATGAATTAGCACTTCATAAATTTCGTTTAATTATATTAAAATTTGTATGAAAGAGGTAATTTAAAAACTAATGTATTTTGACTTAAATACATCATAAGAAACCTTTATAAATTAAAGCAAAAGTTTGATACATTTCCATGAAAGTTTGCAATAGTTTAGAATTACAATGGTTCATGAAAAGACACAATTATGCATCATGTACAAGGTTTCTTAAGTCGGTTAAACGAATATCTAATTTAAAAAGTGCTGAACAATTTTCAATTTTCAAACAGCAATAGTCATGTAACAGGTTTCTTAAATCGATTAACCAGTTACCTGACTTAAAAAGTGCTAATTTAACATTTTTAAAATTCTTGTAGAACCATCATGCAACCGATTGCTTGAAATGTGCAATTGATTGCACCATTAAATTTTTTGAATTTTGGCCTTTTAAAAATTGTGCTTGAATGTCAATTATGTATGAATGTTAAGAAAACTTTAGAGGGGATTGTGTGAGAGATTTTTGTAAGTATATATTGTAATCTAAGAGGGGTGAATTGGATTATCCGGTATTATTGAATTTTTTTAAATTATGAGCGATATTGATGTTATTCTGAATTTTTTTTTGGGCTGTTGTGAATGCTAAAGTGCTAAAAGCAGAAAAATAAAGAACACTAAGATATGTATTGGTTCTCATTTCCAATCAAGGGTATGTGTAGTCCCCTCACACCCAGTAAAAAATTTTACTATGTTAGAAATTGTACAACCTCACCCTAGGACTTTATTCTAATCTCTGACACAATAAAAAGGCACACCATATTCTGATATTACACTTGAATAGAAAGCACACTACTTTCTATAATACAACACAATGAGATTTTTTTAAATAACCATATTAAAAAAAAAAATCAAATAACCAATATTTCAAATAATTTACCAAAGTAACCACTTTTAAAAAAAATTGTCACATAGAGGATGTGTCACTGCCTATGGTGCATGCACTCTAATTTGGTTTAAGGCACCATTGCCTTTAGCGCATGCTTTAGTGCCATACTAGTGGCAATGGTGTAACATCCCGTTTTATTTAAATTAATTTATGTTTTATTTAACTATTTAAATAAATTTTGTATGCATTGGATTGATGATTTGGGATTTTGACATGTTTATGATATGTTGGGTTGGTAGAAATTGTTAGTTATTTAATTAAATAATATTAAAATTAAATAGAAAATAGAGGTTTTGGATAGAAAATGGAAGCTATGAGAGAAATAAGGGAAGTGGTGAGATTTATAAGGTGGTGAGAGACTTGTGTTGATGATGAGATAATCATATGGTTGAGATTGTGTTGAGTAATCCAACTGTGGGGATTACTTCGATGTTGTTATTTATGATTATATGTGGAATTATAAATTCGTTGTTTAGTTGTTAAGATTGTGAATTATAATGTACATGTATCATAGATTGTTGTTATGAAAGATGCAAGTCTTGAGTTCAGATGTTAGGACTGGTGACTTGTCTCAAGCTCAGATCTTAGGGCTTGAAGCTCAAATGTTGGGGCTCGGGGTTCAGATGTTGGGACCCAGTTCGTATGAAGGACCTTTTGTTGAGTTGGTACCACATGCATGAGTTGAGTCGTTGTTGCATTGCACTACATAAAGGTTGTGTAGATGAGTTGTTGTGAGTGTTGTTGAATGATGGTTGTATTGACTTATTTAATTGGAAATTTACGAAGTTGATTGCTTTTACTTTAGGCTACTGTTGAATTCTTTTGAACCATTATATATTTTGAGTGTATTCTCACCCCTTTGTTTTGTTGTGGTGTTTTGTGCTCCTTCTTGGGGTACAAACAAGCGGGTAGACGAGTAGATGCTTTAGAGCTAAAAGATGGCGTTGAGGTTATTCTTCTTTTCCAATTTATGCGTTTTAGATTATCATTGCTCTGATCTGTAACATTGGGTGAGCGAACATTATATCTTGTTTTATTCTACGCTGATGATGACGACATATTACCCTGAAATGAGTTTAATTTTAAATAAAGGTTATATTTAAACTTATTTGAATGAGTAGTTGTTTTTTATGAATGATTTTGCTACAATGAGCCTAAGTAAAGGCGAGCATGTGATGACATGGTTTAAATTAAATGTTTTACTTTAATACGTGTTACAAAGCAGGTTGTGTATGTAGATTGCGTGACAGTATATGTGAAGTGATTATTTATAATTGTTTTATTCCTTATATTTTTTAGCGTGAGGTTTTAGGGTGTTACATAGTGGTATCAGAGCAGGTCGGTCCATCCGGCCAGGTTTTTGTAATGTTGATTGTTCCCCAGTATGCGACATGTGTATGAACAATGTTGATGCATTGTTTCTTCTAATTTTGTTCTGGTGTGCTATGGCTGGTGGAAGAAATGACTGAGTTATTTCTAATGCTTTTGAAGTGATGGCTCATGCATCCCGGGGTCAATAGAATCAGCTTAGCGATAAGTTCTACGGATTAGAGAAGTTTCGGAGAAACAACCTGCCGACCTTCTAGGGAATATATGATCCAGAGGGTGATCAAACATGGCTCAGAGAGATTGAGAAGATTTTTCGAGTGATGGCTTGCACTGAAGTTCAAAAGGTCCAGTTCGGCACTCATGTGTTGTTGGAGGAAGTCGAAGACTGGTTGGACAACGCGCGTCAGAGGCTGGAGGTTGTGGGTGCTAGAGATTACTTAGGTTGTACTCAGAACTAATTTTCTAGAAAAGTACTTTCTAGTGGACGTGCACAGTAATAAGGAAATCGAGTTCCTTGAGCTAAAACAAGGAAATTCAGTAGTTGTGGAATATGTTGCTAATTTTGAAGAGCATGTGAAGTTTTGTTCAAACTATAATAATGTGGTTGCTGGGGGATCAAAGTGTATCAAGTTAGAGAGCGACTTGTGACCCAAAATCAAGCAAGATATTGGGTATAAAGAGATTCGCCGGTTTTTTGTCCTAGAAAATAAGTGTGGGATATATGATGAAGATGGTGAGGCTGGTCTGCTCATTATAAGAGTCTTAGTGAGAAGAAAGGGAAGAATCATAACCGTGGGAAACCGTATAGTGATTCAACTGGGAAAGGGAGGAAGAAGGTTGATCAAAATGTAGTAGGTGGGAAAGAGCGAAGTGGTGGAGGGACTCCTACTTTTGTGAGATGTTTCAAATGTGGTGAGTTTGGACATCGTATTTCTGAGTGCAAGAGAACGATTGTGAATTTCTTTAAGTGTGGGAAGCTGATGAAAATCCGTCATTGCATATATTTAGTTGAAGAATCGGAGTAAAACAAGTGAAAGTTGAGCTATAATGAAGAAGAATGACCAAAGAATGAGAAAAAATAGCTAAGTGTGAAATTTGTGGACTCAGTAAAAAATTTGAGTGAAAAGGGGAGCAAAAGCGTGCAACCACTAGAATAATGACACGCGGCATCCTGCGGTATCGCGTACGCAATAACGATGTAAAGGCTGCATCGTGCACATGATGCAAGTTATCACGCACACGATAGGCACTTTTTCTGGGATTTTCTAACGCGTTCTAGTCCGTATGGCGCCTTTAAAAGGGGATTTTATGCACTTTCACAAGGGTTACGAAATTGGGAGATCAAGGCATGATTTTAAGAGTACAAGTGCTGATTTTTAAAGCATTTTGAGCCATTTGAGGCCATTACTTCAAGGAATTTCACATGTTATTTTCATCTATCAATTGCTGATTAATTGATAACAGGTGTAACTCCAGTTACATATTCTTATGAGGAACTCTCAGATCATCCTCCTGATGTGTACTCTCTCAAGAGAAAGAGGAAGTCTAAGTCTTCTGGTGATAAAACCCTATGGAACTGCCAGACCCACCACCAAGGTTGCTAGAACTTCTGAGATTCTGAGAGACACAATGGGACCAGAAGCAAAAGTTGTCAGTTCTAAGACTTCTAGGATTTTTGAAGTGACCACTCCTCAGACTAGACCTCGTGGTAAGTCTTCTACGACTGAGACTCCATTTAATTTTGTTAGTTATGATATTGCTATTTCAGCTATTTCTCTCCAACCAATTCCACCGCCATCACCTTCCATTCCTTTTGGAACCATTACTATTCCCATTCCAAAACAACCAAATGTTTACGTAACAATCTCAATACCAATCCAAATAATAGCTGAATCAACCATTACTACTATTATTCCAATCATTTATGAAACAACAACAACCACTGCCCTAGTAACCACAACAATTAATCTATGACAAACATTACTCTCCTAAATCCTCAATACAAATAATAACATCACACCTGAACAAACCCCCACTATCACAATTGAACAACCATCTAAGTCAACACCATCACAAACTTCTGAACCAACACCACCACCAACTTCTAAACTAACCCACACTGACCCTCAACCTAATCAACCAAAAGACTACTCTTCTGATTCTATCTTTTGCACCATCTTCTGTCACACTCACTTTACTTGAAGTTTGTACCTTTCTAGAAGACACACCTACTCCACCAAGGACGGAGTCATAAATTTTAAGAAGTGGGGACAATATATTTTTTTATAGCATATATTATGTATCATATATTTTTTAAATTATAAATATATATTTTATTTCATTTTTATGAGATTTATTTTTAAAAATATTAATATTAATATTTTTATTTTTTTTGTGTGTAATTTTCTCAATTTTATACAATAATATATATCTATATCTCTCTCTCTATGCAAGTAATTACAGATGATATTAGTTGTCCGAAATTTTTAGGCATAAAGTCTTAATGTTAAAATAAAAATATATAAAATTAAAATTATTTTTTACATTTTAGTAAAAAAATATTTTAAAATTAAACACAATTAAAATTATTTTTGACTATTTAGTAAAAAATTATTTTAAAATTAAACACAATCAAATCGACTATATTTTAAACAAATTTTAAAATATATTTTTAAAATAAAATAAAAATTATAATTACCTAGAACAAAACCCTAAACAATTATTCATATTAATTAATTAATGGGTCATTACTATTACTTCTACATCTTACTTCTAATAATATTATCTCTTTCAATTAATTAATGGGTCATTATTATTTTAATTAATCTCTTTCAAATAATTAATGAGTCATTACTATTTTAATTGAACATTTTTGTATTAGTTATATAAATGTGAAGTAACATTATTTTTCTTTAAGAAATATAATTGGGGCACCAGCCCCCATACATGTGAACATGGCTCCGTCCTTGCACTCCACCAACTTCATCCTCTCAACCTAACATCATAGATGAACCTGACATTAACACTTTCATGGAGAATTTAAGAAACAATGTACCTTCTACTCCTGATTCTTCTGATGAAACCATAAACATCTCTTCTAACACAGAGATAGAATCTGAATCTGAACCTCACCCTATCATAGACCCTGAGGAAATTGATGATTTAGTTAGACAGTTCGAATTAGAGGCAAATGAGCATCTCCATTATGTAGTATTAGATTGCACAAACTATTTCAATCCTACTCAGAGTGATGTTGCTTGGGATGACCTCGGGAGATGGATGAACTCATGTTCTATGGAGCTTAGAGAAGATTCAATGACAAGTTTTCTGAATATTTAGAGCCTTTTGTGGACTTATTCTTTCCAAGAACTCCTATAAGAGTTCTTCCTCCTCCATGAACTGTGTAACACCCTTCTAAAATACCCCAAATATTTAATTAAAATAGCAATATATCAATCAGAGTAATTATGCAATTAAGGGTGTCACACAATCATTTCACACCATTCACCAAATAACTGTCATGCTCTTTTATTAATTCAAAACATAAAGCATTTTGCACAATACGCAGCGGATAGAAATCAAATCAATCATGCAAAACATGTAGCCTATTACATGTAAACTGGGTTACAACCAACAATAAACATTTAAAACGTCCCATCCCGATGTTACATCTACCAGAGCATGACCCACTAAGGAACTACACTAGACTTCAAGCACTAGCTCCTACTCAATCACTGCTCGTTACCTGAAAAATAGTTGTAAGGGTGAGTTCCTCAATCAATATAATAAGCATTATAAAATATCATGAAATGCTAAGTAATTTAACACATATCATCACCCTAATCAGATCACACATATTCAGCAACGACAATATCAACTCATAATCATCATCATCATCATACTCAAACTCAACACAACCATAAAACACACGTATAATATTGGAATACATCCATTCATATTATACGCCATACATACATACATTATGCAATGAGACTCCATGCATGCGGTACCGACTATTCGTGAACATATAGTTCAACCTCACCGACCAAATCCAGGTACGGCTACCAAGCCCACTAGTCCCACTCATTTGAGACCTAGTGACTCACTCACTAATTCCTCACCATGGGAATTAGCTACCACCCCAAGGGCTATGATATGCACGCTAATCACCTAGCATGCAAACATCAACAATCATCCACAATGGACATATGCTCACACTCTAAGCCATAAACAGTCCATTCATAATTTCATACATGATAGATACATTCACCACATTATGCATATCATCATACATCATCAACATATTCACCACATAATCATATCATGTCATATCCCATAATCAATCACAGCATTAGCACACTCTACTAATACCTATACTACTCAAAACAACGGGAAATGATCCCTACTCTATCATACATCAGCTAAATTACATTACTCAGCTGAACAACCAAAAACTGCACAACAACAGCACAGAAAAATCACAATCCTGCCCATACGCGTATTGCCTAGTCCCATACGCGTATTGCCCATTTCTACGCCAATCCCATACGCGTATCACCCGTCTCATACGCGTATGCTACGCGTACCACTTCCCCATACGCGTACCAACAGAGACCAAACCACGTTCAAAACATCATCTTCCTCATCCATACGCGTAATGCCTAATGCCATACGCGTACCAGACCATCTCATACGCGTATTGCCTAGTGCCATACGCGTATGACCAGAAACCAGATTTTCCAGATCTGCTATGGTGTTCTCTGCTACGAGATCTCCCAATTCCAACCTTCCACAGTCCAATTTTACACAATAATCGTTCATATCACCTAACACGAATTATCCCCTATTCGATTTCACAAATTCTAACATTTTTACATCCAATTCATACGAATTCCCTTCCATTATAATCCAATTTTCGTTCATCCAATATTTCACAATTTCATCCTGCATCATTCTAATCAGAGTTAAATCCATGGTTTATCACTACCCACTACATATTATCCCATAATACCCATTAATCGACGATAAACCCCCCTTACCTGAGTTAATCCGGCGAATCTTTAAGCTTCAAGCTTTTCTCTTCTCCAACCTTCTTCCTCTTGCTCTGTCTCTTTGCCCTTTTCCTCTTTTCAGCCGCTTCTCTGTTTTTCACGTAAAACCCTTTCTTTACCAAAAAAAAAAATAGACTCTTTTTCTTATTTCCAACTTATATATTTTCCAATAATTATTATTCCAATAATAATAATCCAATTAATTAATTAAATTAATAAATATTATATTAATTTAAATTGAATAATTATCCTTCTTTCATCGGGGTGTTACAACTCTCCCCCACTAAAAGAGTTTTCGTCCTCGAAAACATACCTCAAGCGAATAACTCTGGATAAGACTCCTTCATCTGGCTCTCAAGTTCCCAAGTCACATTGCCACCTGCTGGTCTTCCCCAAGCTACCTTTACCAAAGCAATCTCTTTACCCCGCAACTGCTTCAACTCTCGATCCTCAATCCTCATAGGTGATGTTTCAACAGTCAGGTTATCTCTCACCTGGACATCATCTACTTGGACCACATGCGACGGATCATGAATGTATCTCCTCAACTGAGACACATGAAAAACCTCATGCAAATTCGCAAGTGACGGCGGTAAAGCGATACGATAGGCTACCTCTCCTATCCTCTCCAAAATCTGATAAGGACCAATAAATCGAGGTGTCAACTTCTTCGACTTCAAAGCTCGACCAACCCCAGTTATCGGAGTAACACGAAGAAACACATGATCTCCCTCTTGAAACTCAAGTGACTTCCTCCTCTTGTCATGATAACTCTTCTGACGACTCTGAGCAATCCTCATTTTCTCCTGAATCATCTTAATCTTTTCCGTAGTTTGTTGAACAATCTCCGGTCCAATTACAGCACTCTCACCGGACTCATACCAACATAAAGGCGTCCGACATCTCCTACCATACAAAGCTTCAAACGGTGCCATACCAATGCTCGAATGAAAACTATTGTTGTAGGTAAACTCAATCAAAGGTAAATAACAATCCCAAGCACCTCCTTTTTCCAAAACGCAAGCCCTCAAAAGATCCTCCAGTGACTGAATCGTCCTCTCAGTCTGACCATCAGTCTGCAGATGATATGCAGAACTCAATCTCAGCTTAGTTCCCAAAGCCCTCTGCAAACCTTCCCAGAACTTCGATGTAAATCTAGGATCTCTGTCCGAAACAATACTCGACGGAATACCATGCAAACTTACAATTTTCTCAATATACAACTCGGCCAATCTCTCTAACGGATAATCCATTCTGATCGGAATGAAATGAGCCGATTTCGTCAATCTGTCAACAATCACCCAAATAGCTTCAAAGTTCTTAATCGTCCTCGGTAAACCAGAAACAAAATCCATACTGATACTGTCCCACTTCCACTCTGGAATAGCCAACGGTTGCATTAGCCCAGACGGCTTCTGATGCTCAATCTTTGACTTCTGACAAGTCAAACAAGAATAAACAAAACTCGCAATTTCTCTTTTCATTCCCGGCCACCAAAATAACTTTTTCAAATCATGATACATCTTCGTAGCTCCAGGATGAATACTCAGGCCACTACGATGTCCCTCCTCAAGAATACTCTTCTTAAGTTCGGTAACATCCGGAATACACACCCGATTACCAAATTTCAAAACACCATTCTCATCAACTCTGAATTCACCACCTTGACCTTGATTCACTAGAGTCAACTTATCAACCAAAAACACATCGGATTTCTGACCCTCTCTAATCTCATCCAGAATACTACTTGTTAACTTCAACATTCCCAATTTAACACTATTGTGAGTACTCTCACACACCAAACTCAAGTCTCTAAACTGCTCAATTAAATCCAATTCCTTAACCATTAACATAGACATATGCAATGATTTCCGACTCAATGCATCAGCCACTACGTTTGCTTTACCCGGATGGTAATTCAAACCAAAGTCATAATCCTTCAGAAACTCTAACCATCTCCTCTGTCTCATATTCAGCTCTTTCTGATCAAACAAATACTTTAAACTTTTATGGTCACTGAAAACCTCAAATCTTGACCCGTACAAATAATGCCTCCATAACTTCAGAACAAAAACCACAGCTGCCAACTCTAAATCGTGTGTCGGATAGTTCCTCTCATGAACCCTCAATTGTCTCGAAGCATAAGCTATAACCTGCTTGTTCTGCATCAACACACCACCCAAACCCAACAATGAAGCATCACAGTAAACCTCAAATAATTCCGACGGACTTGGTAATATCAGAATAGGAGCAGTAGTTAACCTTCTCTTTAACTCTTGGAAACCTTCTTCACATTTTGAGTCCCAAACAAACGCTTGCCCCTTTCTAGTCAACATCGTCAACGGTAACGCCAACTTAGAGAATCCCTCAATGAATTTCCTATAATAACCTGCAAGTCCAAGAAAACTCCTTATCTCAGAAACTGACTTCGGAGCTTCCCACTTAGATACCGCTTCTATCTTAGAAGGATCAACAGCAACACCACCTCTTGAAATCACGTGACCAAGAAAACTAACCTCTTCCAACCAAAATTCACACTTAGACAGTTTAGCAAATAACTTCTTTTCTCGTAGAACTCTTAAAACCATTCTCAAATGCTCAGCATGCTCTTCTTCAGATTTCGAATACACCAAAATATCGTCAATAAACACCACAACAAACTTGTCTAGATACGGATGGAAAATTCTATTCATATACTCCATGAATACTCCAGGCGCATTAGTTACACCAAAAGGCATTACAGAATACTCATAATGTCCATACCTTGTTCTGAAAGCAGTCTTCTGAATATCCTCAGTTTTCACACGTATCTGATGATACCCAGATCTCAAATCTATTTTGCTGAACACACTCGCACCAACCAACTGATCCATCAAATCATCAATCCTCGGCAAAGGATACCGATTCTTGATCGTTACTTTATTTAGTTGCCTGTAGTCCACACACAACCTCATAGTACCTTCTTTCTTCTTAACCAGTAACACTGGTGCACCCCACGGCGACACACTCGGACGAATAAATTTCTTATCCAACAGATCTTCCAACTGACTCTTCAATTCAGTTAACTCAACAGCAGACATACGGTAAGGAGCCATCGATATCGGCCTAGTACCAGGTACCAAATCAATCGAGAACTCAACTTCACGCTCTGGCGGCAATTCATTCACTTCTTCAGGAAACACATCAGGAAAATCACACACCACGGCTAGATCGCCAATCACCAGTTTATCTTTAGCCTCCAAGGTCGCTAACAACATAAACAAGTCTGCCCCACCTGCTACTGCCTCATTCACCTGCCTTGCTGATAGAAACAAACTCTTTCCTTCCTCAATCTCAGGAAAGATCACAGTCTTATCAAAATAGTTGATATAAACTCGGTTAAACACCAACCAGTTCATACCCAGGATAACATCAACCTGTACTAGTGGAAGACACACAAGGTCCATTCCAAAGTCTCTACCAAAAATACTCAAAGGACAATTCAAACAAACTGAAGTAGTAGTCACTGAACCCTTCGCAGGAGTATCAATCACCATACTACCATGCATCTCAGATATCTCTAACTTAAGTTTCACAGCACAATCCAAAGATATAAAGGAATGAGTCGCACCTGTGTCAATAATAGCTACAAGAGGAAAGCCATTAATATAACACGTACCTCGGATCAAACGATCATCTGCAGAAGTCTCAGAACCCGATAAAGCAAAGACCTTGCCTCCCGACTGATTCTCCTTCTTCGGCTTAGGCCACTGTGGACTGATATGACCCAACTCTCCACAGTTGAAACAAGTCACAGTCTTCGACCGGCACTCTGCAGCCAAATGACCACCTTTCCCACACTTGTAACACTTCTTCTCAGTACTGGTACACTCATGGATACGATGTCCAGCCTGACCACATCTGAAACACTTAGCAGGGGCACTAGAGTCTCCCCCACTAGGCCTCTTCATCCCACTCTGTCTCTGGAAACCTTTGCCAGCTGCATACGGTTTTCCACGATCATTCTGATTCTTGCCTTTCCTATCAACCCTCTGCTGATAGCTCTCCGCTCTGGCCTTGGTATCCTGTTCAAAAATCCTGCAACAGTCAACCAAGTCAGAAAACACTCTAATCCGCTGATACCCAATAGCCTGCTTGATCTCGGGACGTAACCCGTTCTCAAACTTCACACACTTTGAAAATTCCCCAGTAGCCTCATTATAGGGAGTGTAATACTTCGACAGCTCTGTGAACTTAGCAGCATACTCAGTAACAGACCGGTTGCCCTGCTTCAATTCCAAGAACTCTATCTCTTTCTTTCCTCTAACATCCTCTGGAAAGTACTTCCTCAGGAATCTCTCTCTGAACACAGCCCAAGTGATCTCAGCATTCCCAGCAATTTCCAACTCAGTGCGGGTAGCAACCCACCAATCATCTGCTTCCTCTGACAGCATATGCGTACCGAACCTGACCTTCTGGTTATCGGCACACTCAGTTACTCGGAAGATCCTCTCAATCTCCTTCAACCACTTCTGAGCACCATCTGGATCGTATGTAACACCCTTCTAAAATACCCCAAATATTTAATTAAAATAGCAATATATCAATCAGAGTAATTATGCAATTAAGGGTGTCACACAATCATTTCACACCATTCACCAAATAACTGTCATGCTCTTTTATTAATTCAAAACATAAAGCATTTTGCACAATACGCAGCGGATAGAAATCAAATCAATCATGCAAAACATGTAGCCTATTACATGTAAACTGGGTTACAACCAACAATAAACATTTAAAACATCCCATCCCGATGTTACATCTACCAGAGCATGACCCACTAAGGAACTACACTAGACTTCAAGCACTAGCTCCTACTCAATCACTGCTCGTTACCTGAAAAATAGTTGTAAGGGTGAGTTCCTCAATCAATATAATAAGCATTATAAAATATCATGAAATGCTAAGTAATTTAACACATATCATCACCCTAATCAGATCACACATATTCAGCAACGACAATATCAACTCATAATCATCATCATCATCATACTCAAACTCAACACAACCATAAAACACACGTATAATATTGGAATACATCCATTCATATTATACGCCATACACATACATTATGCAATGAGACTCCATGCATGCGGTACCGACTATTCGTGAACATATAGTTCAACCTCACCGACCAAATCCAGGTACGGCTACCAAGCCCACTAGTCCCACTCATTTGAGACCTAGTGACTCACTCACTAATTCCTCACCATGGGAATTAGCTACCACCCCAAGGGCTATGATATGCACGCTAATCACCTAGCATGCAAACATCAACAATCATCCACAATGGACATATGCTCACACTCTAAGCCATAAACAGTCCATTCATAATTTCATACATGATAGATACATTCACCACATTATGCATATCATCATACATCATCAACATATTCACCACATAATCATATCATGTCATATCCCATAATCAATCACAGCATTAGCACACTCTACTAATACCTATACTACTCAAAACAACGGGAAATGATCCCTACTCTATCATACATCAGCTAAATTACATTACTCAGCTGAACAACCAAAAACTGCACAACAACAGCACAGAAAAATCACAATCCTGCCCATACGCGTATTGCCTAGTCCCATACGCGTATTGCCCATTTCTACGCCAATCCCATACGCGTATCACCCGTCTCATACGCGTATGCTACGCGTACCACTTCCCCATACGCGTACCAACAGAGACCAAACCACGTTCAAAACATCATCTTCCTCATCCATACGCGTAATGCCTAATGCCATACGCGTACCAGACCATCTCATACGCGTATTGCCTAGTGCCATACGCGTATGACCAGAAACCAGATTTTCCAGATCTGCTATGGTGTTCTCTGCTACGAGATCTCCCAATTCCAACCTTCCACAGTCCAATTTTACACAATAATCGTTCATATCACCTAACACGAATTATCCCCTATTCGATTTCACAAATTCTAACATTTTTACATCCAATTCCTACGAACTCCCTTCCATTATAATCCAATTTTCGTTCATCCAATATTTCACAATTTCATCCTGCATCATTCTAATCAGAGTTAAATCCATGGTTTATCACTACCCACTACATATTATCCCATAATACCCATTAATCGACGATAAACCCCCCTTACCTGAGTTAATCCGGCGAATCTTTAAGCTTCAAGCTTTTCTCTTCTCCAACCTTCTTCCTCTTGCTCTGTCTCTTTGCCCTTTTCCTCTTTTCAGCCGCTTCTCTGTTTTTCACGTAAAACCCTTTCTTTACCAAAAAAAAAAATAGACTCTTTTTCTTATTTCCAACTTATATATTTTCCAATAATTATTATTCCAATAATAATAATCCAATTAATTAATTAAATTAATAAATATTATATTAATTTAAATTGAATAATTATCCTTCTTTCATCGGGGTGTTACAAACTGCAATCCCATAAATCCTGACGCTGAAGCATAAGCAGAAGTATAAGCTAAATTTGATGATGTAGTTACTCCTCATCCCACTCCCGAAGCTAAAGTTGTGGTTGAAGAAGGCACTGAAGTTGAAGTGGAAGTCCCTCCTCCTCCTCTTCCAGAAACTGCAATTGCAACCGTCTCTAGGACAAAACCAGTGGAATAAGCTGAACATATTCCCTTGGTATTGTAAACTCCGCAAGAGTTAAAACAAGAAAACAAAGTGGTTGGGTCTCGCATGAATAGGCAAGATAACATGTTTAAAGAACGAGCTCAGATGAACAACGAGATTAAAGGGATGTTTCATGCCATTATGTCCAGATTGCCACCCCTTCTTAAAAACCTTAATTTAAAACTTATTGCTTTTCTAGTTTTATGTTTAAGTATTTTATCCTTTCTGTTTTTGATTATGTACCTCATGCTCTTTCAATGAAATGAAGTTCTGTATTTTTACTCAGTCTATTTCTTTCTATCTCTTTGATTTCTTATTTCTGACTCTGATAACTAATTTGGGAACTTTGAATAAGTTCACCATGTTTTTTTGCTAACCTGTTCAAACAAGTTAACCAGGTTTTTATGGAGTTAAGACTTTTTCAGAAGCCATTAACCAAGCCTATTTGAGTTAACTAGGCGTATATAAGTTCTGACAAATTAAGCTCTGATACATGGCTAATAACCAAAATTTCTAATACTTAAAGCCAAGTCAATTCTGAATACTTCTGTAACTAGGCTTCTATGTTTAAGGAAGATATTTCTTTCATGCTAATTGATATATTTTATGTGTGAAGATTATTTTAAGTCTTAAATTTAGAGGGAGCTCGCAAACCTAAATCTGAAGTTCTAGATTGAAAAATAATTTTAATAGTATAAAAATCAGGGGGCTTATAAACCTCACTCTGATGTTTTTATATGATTAAATAGGGTAAAAATTGTTATTCAAAATTCATGGTTTTGTCATCATAAAAAAGGGGGAGATTGTAAGAACCAGATTTGATTCTCCATCTAGCCCTATGTTTTAATGATAACAATTCATAGAATCTTACAGAATAAATGTGTACCCTAATCAATCTGTTTAGTGTGCAGATACTAGATTCTAGTTCTGACTCTGAATGAATGACATATGATATCATCAGATTCTGAACCCAGCGCACTCTGACTCTGAGATACATGGTTTACAAGATAATCAAGCTCTGGATTTTGTACTTCAATGCTTCTAACTTATTCTCATCGAAAGCTTTGCAACTATGTTGCTTCTGATGCTGATATGCTCTAGAGCCATGTGCTTTGAACAACTATGAACCATGTCACCAGACTTTGAAGACCAAGTTCTGATGAACTGGATCAAGACTCTGAAAACCAAGGTTATGAAGTTTCTCTCAACCAAACTCTAAACCTTCTCTTATGCATGCTTCATCACCTAACTATCAGAATCCTCTGAATATTGAAGATAATCAAAATGTTTTACGTAAGGAAAATTGTACACGGTACAAGATCAAATATTCCTTCCACTACACTGATTTTGTGGGATAAGGTATGTACTATTATACCATTTTTTCTCCCATTTTCACAAGCCATTATGCAAGGATACAACTGCATTTTTGGTATCCCAACTTAACCCTCTAACGGATCTTTTTATTGCCTATATAAAGGAGACTTGGAAGAATGAACCAATGCTACACATTCTACGAATTTATCATTTACGTGAACAATGCACTTTGTGAAATATTTTGAGAGAAAAGAAAACACACTAGAAATTTTGTTCATACTCTTCATAGAATATTGTTTGTGTGATAAAATTGTATTCGTTTGTGTATTATGCTTTCTTAGAAGTATTTTGTAAACACACTTTTGTATCTCAATCTGTTGGATTATATTTTCCTTAAGTGACTAGGGTTTAGTCAGAATACTCAAGAAATCATCGTCTGTAGGTCTTTGTATTGTAATCAGTTTGGTTATAGTTGGTTAAGTCCTTGTTGATAAGGCGAAATCACCTTGGCGGGTGGACTAGAGGTAACTTTGTTAACAGTGAACCAGGATAAAAATAATTGTTTCATTATTTTTTGTTATCTGTTTTTTGTTTGTTGTTTTGGGTTGAAAAATATTTTTTTTTAGAAACCCAATTCCCCCCCCCCCCCCTATTTTCTTGTGTTTCTCGTCACCTTCACAAATTGCCTCTACTACCCACTTTGGAGGATCAAAACCGAGTTCTCCAAAGAGAATGAAAACTCTGATGAGTGACCATGTTAGTCATGCCAACTTAGTAATTACTTCCCTGATGCAGAATTCAGGCAGTAGCCATCCACCTAATCTATCAATTCAATTCAAGTTTTGGTCCAACATCTTTGACGGTTTGAAGTATCTTAATGATCATTCGAATGCGATAGAGGATGTCGAAAAGGTAAATACTATAGGTGCTCCATAGTTGACCCAAAATATTGGGGCCTACATGATGAGCTACGTAGTTATGACCCAAGGATTGTTTGAACTCGATGATGCTTATGACCAGAACGACATCCGTCTTACTAAAGATATGACTAAATTGAAGGATAACTTTAAGGTTCAGACTGATAAGATGGAGTAACTAAACCAACAGCTATCAGAAATGATGAAGCAGAAAGAGAAACAGAGTCCAAGCTGTCAGAAATGAAGAAGCAGACAGAGACTACAAAGTTTAGGTGTTTGGAGCTCGAAACGACCACTGTCGGTTTGGTCCAAGATATGGACCAAGCTCGGGCTCTTAATGAGACACTACAAAATTACTTGTAAGATGCTCAGATAGACTTACTCTCAGCTAGTGATGGAGTTGTTGAGAGAGCTAAAGCTCAAGCCTTATGCATCATGCCTGGCCTTAATGTGTCAGAGATGGATTTCTTTAAGACTGTGGCGGGTGACCGACTTGTGGATTGGGAGGAAGCTTCTCCTGAAGTTGAGTTTTTAAGGATGTGATGACATCTAACCCGACCCATGAGGCTCAAGAAGATGAACATCATGATGTTTAAGTTTGTTTATATTTGTTGTTAGCCATCAACTAGGATGTGCTTTTTGTAATATTTGGATAATGTCTTTTGTTTCTGGCATCATGTTTAAGCCTTTTTGTGGACCATTTTGGGTATACTAATATTATTTTGTTATCTAGTTCCTCCTTGATTGTGCATATATTCCCAAACATATCTTTAAATCACCTCGACTTATATTTTAACAACATGTCTCAGAACTTGGCCTTGATGTGTATCGACTTACTCGTTTTTAATAGATTTTGAACTAATTGACTTTGTTGGTAATTTAGACCTTTTGATTGAGTGATCAACCAATTTAATCGTTTATTAGAGGCTCTTTAGACCTTCGATTTAGTCACAAGCTTGATAGCCCGACCAAGGATTCTTATTTTCATGGCCGATTTCATTAGGTTAGAGGTTTTATTAACATAACCAAACCATAGGTTCTTATTCACATGGTTGATTTCATGAGGTCATAGGTTTTATTGACATAACCCGACCAAAGGTTCTTATTTATGTGGCCGATTACATAGATCATCGGCGATGCCTACTATTATTATCACTCATGGGACATGCTTGACTTTATTGTAGAGACTAAAAACGACACATAAGCATATGAATTGAGGGTGCCTAGATTGTGTCTTTTCTTTAGCATCCAGATATATTTTCTCCATATTATTTTCCTTCCCCTTGATATAAAATTCTCCTACGTTCATGACTTCCTCCATGCTAGTGGCCAATTTTTGCGCCAATGATTCATTGAAACGACTGGCTTTTAGACCGATTTGGAAAGCTCCTACGAACATATCTTGATTTGGATAGGAGACCTTTAAAGTATCTTCATTGAACCATGCCATATATTCTCTGAGGGACTCGGGGGGTCCCTGGCGAATGTTGAACAAGCTAGTGGTAATCACTTTTCTATGTTTGCTGACGGAAAAATGTTGCATTATCTTCCTAGTCAGGTCTTGGTTGCTGATAATTGATAGTCTAGGAAGATTCATAAACCAATGAAATTCCACATATTTGAACGTTCCCGTCATAAGTTTTCATTTCAGGGAGTTAGAAGCCCATACTATTGCCATTTGATTGTTAATTGATATTATATGCTCCTGATGATCACTTTTTCCATGGAAGGACGACAAAGGTGGTCATTTGGAGTTTTATGGGACTTGATAGCCCCAAATTATCTCTAAGAGAGGTTGAGGATCAATAAGGTCCTCTTCCTCTTTATTCTTCTTAGTGTTTTTTGACAACTGCAGTGTGTGGACACTTTCCTATAAAGATTCGTTCTACTGGCGCAAGTTCTCCATAATTGTAAGGAGTTGTGACATGTCTTGTGGGGTATGAGATTCACTTATGTTAGGAGATGAACCAGACATTCTACTACTATGGTGAAAATGTATTATTTTGCGAGGCCTGGGAAAGTTTTGGAGAGGCCCCACGGTGGGCGCCAAATGTTCCTGATAAACACTATTTGGATAAATCTCCTTGAGCGCGAGTCAGGTGAGATCGCAATCGTCATGTCTGTAGGAGATGTAAGTTGTATGTCCCTTCCTCGTTGGGAATCCATCTTTTATACTTATCATATCATCAAGGAACATTAAGGAATGTCCCTTCAGGTCACGTGTTTAAGTGATTTTTGATAACGTTTTTAGTCTTCTATAACTCTCATGTAACGCCTCTTCCATCTACTTATGTAACCCCCATGCAATCATGGAGTTATCTCGTAAATCGTAGGTGTCTATTCATGTCGTCTTTTAACACCTTTCAAGAAATCGGATCCGACCTGATCATGTCGCCTACCAGTGTCCTTATGGGGCTGAGACTGACTTGTTAATGCTATATACTCATATTCCCCTTGTCAGGGATCCGACTTACTCATGTTTATTCAGCTCAACAGGTTTGTTCCTCCCTACTCGGCCTCAACAACTCGGTCTTTAGGAATTCCGAGATGTACAATACTTTTTTGTTGTCTTAAAATAATTTTCTTTATAATATCAAAATAACATTTATTTTATTTTTTCATTGCTATAATCTTATTTATTAATTTTCACTCGGTTCAACAATTCTACTAAGTATAATATTAAAATCAATGCATTTAATTATTTTCTTAAAAAATAACACGTAACTCAAATGAAACATTCTTTACGACACAATGGAAGCAAGCATGAATAGATATACTAAAAGTAAATTGGCATAATATCTTTTAGTTGTTGTTGGCAAAAATTCTTTAAAAAGTTGCTTATATTTAAGTTCTCAAATGTGACTCAGATCTACCTTATGATTTTAAGATTTTATACAAAAATATTGTTGCCAAAATACTCTTTTAGGTTCTTTAACTTTATCTCGAGGTTCATTTTGATCCCTTAACTTTTAAAGTCTAATTCTAACCGACGACGTCTATTTCTCCATGTGTGGCATCTGACGTGGCATATTATTTTATTTATTTATTATTTATTTTAGTCTTAAACAATTAAAACAAGATAAAAATTAAAATTTTATAAGAAGTAGAAACAAACACTCACCACTTGAGCTATTTGTCTATTGGTAAGTAAAACAAAATGTTTTATATATAATGTTAACATGGCCAATGTATATCTAATTTTGTTTCTAGGTTTCTTCAACCTGGATTTCTTCAAACTTATTCAACATAGGGAAAATCTTCAAACTTCTTCAACATAGGTTTCTTCATCTCATATGGTAAATGAATTGGCCACTCTAAAAAATCCTCGTAACATTTTACAACGAAAATTCTGAAAGATTTTTTTTTTCTATTTGTATATGGGAGAATTCTGAACAAAAATTTCATTCGAAATTTCGAACAAAAATTCCACACATTCCAACGACAATTTGAAAACAAATGCGTAGCCTATATATCTAATTTCTCAGAAAAACTGTCACTGAAAGTGAAGATGGAAGTGTCATTTCCCATTTTACCCTTCATTTATTTACTTTTTGTTCTCTCATCAATTTCGTTTGTAAATTTTAAGGGTTTGCACTAATTTAAGCAACTGAAAAATTATGAATTCAACGATAGTAAACTACTAAAAAATTAAGAATTAGCCATTTTAGTGACCTAAAAATCATATTTTTTTTCTCTTCAATTCGGCATGACTAAAATAGGCAAATAACAAACCAGGGCAAATAAGTATTGCAATTTATCCTTATTTGATCAAAGTATATACCATAAATTCAATGCTACATGTTTTTGATTTTATTGTTGGCTTTAATTGAAATTCTAACTATAAAGTATAGTTAATTTTCAGGTTGAAGAAACTTAGGTTGAAGAAGTTTGAAGAAACCCAGAAAAATGAAAGAATTAATGTATATCTAATTTGTAAATTTAATCAAAAACGGAAGAATGCTCTAATGGTAAAGTGTTTTGTCTGTAACCAACATGTGCTTGATTCAAATCTAGGTTTAAACAAAATTTTGTTGAATTTTGATCATTTTGGTGAAGAACATATGCCACATCAACGCCAAGACTAACGTGACGCTGTTTGAACAATTAAAAGATCAACTTTAAACTTTTTAAAATTGAGGGACCAAAATGAACTCCGAGATAAAGTTAAATGACCAAAAAGAGTATTTTGCCAATATTGTTCTGATTGAGTCTTTTTCTATAAATAAAATGAGTTGATTTCTCTCTCAACAAAGAACAAAAACAAATAATGTAAAACATTAACAAAATCATAGCTCAATTCTTCAATATCGTAGTTAGATTCTATTTTAGTCACGATTATACCGATTAATGGAGTAATGAATAACGTCAACGGTTGATCTTGGATTTGGAATCTCAGATGAAATAAATGAAGAAGAACCAAACCCTTTGCATGGGCTCGACTTGCACTAGTATGGTCGGGAGAAGCTTGCTTATCTTATAGTTTAGGTGCTTTAGCCGTTTTTGATTTTATAGTTTGGCTTTAGCCTAAATGAGGTTATAAACAAAGTTATTTAATTAAAATTTAAAATTGATATTAGTTTGGCTTTAGCCGTTTTTGCTTATCTCATAGTTTTATATTGTTGATCCTATTGAGTTTTATGGTCCCACTGGACCAGAAGCTTCTCAAGTTCAAGCATTTACGTTTCTAGTTAGAGACCAACATATTGGAGCTAATGTAGGCTTTTCTTAAAGGCCTAATGGTTTAGGTAAATATCTAATGCATTCTCCTATCGGAGAAGTCATTTTTGGAGGAGAAACTATGCATTTTTGGGATCTGCGTGGTCCCTGGTTAGAACCTCTTAGAGGTCTTAATGGTTTGAACTTGAGTAGACTGAAAAAAGATATACAACCTTGGCAAGAACGTCGTTCAGCGGAATATATGACTCATGTTCCGTTAGGTTCTTTAAACTTCGTGGGTGACGTAGCTACAAAGATTAATGCGGTCAATTATGTCTCTCATAGAAGTTGGTTAGCTAATTCTCATTTTGTTATCCTGCTACTAAGAGAAGTGTTTACTTCTTAAAATATCCTTTATACATAGGAGGGAACAGGGGAAGGGGTCAGATTTATCCCGACAGAAGCAAGAGCAATAATAATGTTTCTAATGCTACAACAACAGGTGTAGTAAACAAAATAATATGAAAAGAAAAAGGTGGATATGAAATAACAATAGTAGATGGATCAGATGGACGTGAAGTAATTGATAAAACGTTAAGGGACACTCTAAGACACTTTTTCAAACCTACTCTCATTTCGAGTCAAGAGAATGGTATGATCCCGCCGTCACCCCAGAATAAAAGGGATGATCTCGCAGTTCTTGGTCTGTGAAGATACGTGTTAGGTGCTCCGTTTTTCTTTTTCCATTGAGGCCAAACCTAAACCCGTGCTCGAGAGATAGTTATCTATATACTGATAAGGGATGAATGAATTCTCGAGAGGAGAGGAGCCATGATGGTCCCCCTGGACCGCCCGGATCCCATGAGTGAATAGAAAGTTGGATCTACATTAGATCTCACCTGAATCGTCCCATCTATCCTCCTGAGGAAAAGTTTGGTTTTAAATCAAACCCCAATTCAAACAGGAGAAGTACGTCATGGTAATGTGCCTTAGATGGTCCACATCTCAGGATCAGGCGTTGATGAACACATTGAACTATCTATATGGCTGATAACCCTCACAATCCAGGCACAACGACGCAATTATCAGGGGTGCGCTCTACCACTGACCTAATAGCCCGTTGTATGAGCCCACAATGAAGAAAAAAGAAAAAGTTTTTAAATTAGTTATTAACTATTAAAATATTATTTTGTATTATAATATCAATTTTAAATTTTAATTAAATAACTTTGTTTATAACCACATTTAGTTGCACTGGAAAATAACTGATAAGGACTAAAAAATAAATCCTAAAAATTGTTAAATACAGTATTATTATCCATAGTATAAATAAAACCTAAACATTTTATTAGGGTTTTGTATCACTTCACACTCCTCTGATACCAACCATGGCTTCAACTATCGATTTTCGCAATCTCGATGAAGGCTTCGGCGGCAAAACCTACAAGCGCAAACGTGAACAAGCTCAAGCAATCGAGGATGCAAGGATGGAAGAAATCCATGCCATGGAGATGGAGACCGACGAAACCGCCCCTCCTCCAGCGAAGAGATCCGCGCTTCCATCGGAATCAGATCCCAACAAACCGTCGTTTTCGTCTTTTTCGTTTGGTAAACCTACCTACGACGGAGTGATTGCTGGGAGAGTCTCCGGCAGGAACTGGAAGCAGGCGCGGCAGAGACGGTCGTCGGCGATGCAGGTTAGCAAGAAGGGAACGACGTTTGAGGAGAGGGCGAGAGCGAAGAGTATTAAAACGGCGTTTAAGGAGAGGATGACGGAGTTGAAAGAAGAGATAAGGTTGAATAAGGTTGAGAAGAGGAAGAAGAAAGAAGAGAGGGAGAAGAAGAAGAAAGAGAATATTCTTAGAACTGGTACTAAGCTTCAGAAGATCACGAACCCTAAGACTTTGAAGAGGATTGCGAAGTCGAAGCAGAGGAAACAGCTTAGGATGGTTCCTGATGATACGTTCAAGTAATAGACTACTGTTAGATTGTTTAATTTTAATGAAATTGAGTTTTATGTATTGAATTTTGTTTGTTATGATGAAGAATTTTGGGATGTTGAAGATTTTTCTACTTTGTTGCTTGTTAGCTTCAATTGTCATTATATTTAGATTACTATAGTCTTGAGATAATACATGTTCTTTTGTGACTGATTTGTTTGTTGGTTTTATGCTTCTAGGTTTTAGTCCATTAGGTTTACACAGAACTACATACATGTTTGAATCAAGTTGAATGCTCATGCTCATGTGATTCAAGTTGAAATAGAATTAAATAACATGAATTCAGAATGTGATATGTAATGTACCAGGGCAACGTGAATTCAGAATGTGATATGTAATGTACCAGGGCAACATGAATTCAGAATGTGATATGTAATGTACCAGGGCAACGTGAATTCAGAATGTGATATGTAATGTACCAGGGCAACATGAATTCAGAATGTGATATGTAATGTACCAGGGCAACTCTTTAGCAGAATGGGTATAGAAACTTTACAAAGTAACTAAATTGTATTTGTGTAAACAGATGGGTGGTTTGGTTTTGATGGGATGCCCAATTGATTTGGACAGAATTAGTATGTTGTTCTAATGATCAAATTGAATGTTATTTTTCTGAATTATAGGGCTTGCTGCAACCCAAATACAAATTGAATATACATTATTTATAGGTTCTCAAGCCAGCCAATTAGGCAAATACCTTAGAGTGTTCACTCCATTTTCATATTATTAGTCTTGAATAGTACATGTCTATCCTGCAGCCCAGGAGTGTTAGCTGGCTTGATATGCTTGAGAACCAACTCTGGGGGTTGTCCTGAGCACTGTCCCAGCCAGAGGTGCAATTGAAATGCTGCATACTGGTTTGTTTAATCATCATACAAGATGAAGACCAGTCTCTGTACCTCCCAAGCAGGGCGGGCAAAAGGTGCTGATTGAGGTACAGAGATTAATGTCTCATTCTGTTTAGAATCCAATTACCATTCCCATCCAAGAACTGAGATACTGCCAACTGCAGTATAGATTGATCAATATTTTGTGATGCTCAGTCCCTCAATTGTACTTTGAATTGAACACCTATATCCAAAATGCTGAATGAAACCTTCTTTGACTCTCAGGCTTACAGGTATCCTCCAAGACCATGAGCCAGCCTCGTTTTGCATAATATATGTTGGAAGTGGGGTAAGCGCCACCAACAACACCGACTGTCTTATAGAGTAATGCTACCGGGAACACAAAAGGCACTTGCAATTTTTTTGAAAAAGTATAATGAAAATATAATTGATGTCTATAACTTGATTTTGGTTTGTATTTTTAGATGTGTATAAATTATAATAGAGGATAATAAGTAAGAGAGACATAACTCGCACATACAACGTTGCATAAACTTTTGATATTTAAAAAACACAACTCATTATATATATGTACAATCAATACTACAATCACACATTGACAAGGTAGTATGAAATACTCGGGGAATAATGGCAATAAAATAGGTTTTTCATTTCTTCTAGTAGACACCCTTTTGATAATCAGGTTCACAGAAAGTTCCTCCAAGATCATCACAGGCCTCTGCTTGGAAAACCCTGAAAAACACATCATCCATTTAATATTTACAATTCTGATTTGATATTTCAACCAATAGTAATTAAATCTTACGTCTTAGGGTCATTGTATTCAAGATAGTCTCTGTCAATGTTCTCTGAAGCTGCAGTTTTTGGTGCGTCATTACTTGCCTCTGGCTGAAGCTTCACTTCAGGATACATGTCTGCCAAACAAGCTTCCCCTCCAACCGTTTCACACGCCTCAGCTGGAAACACACTGCAATAACACAAACAAATGTTATGGCAACCTTTTCAACCGTTTCAAGCATGAAAGTGATTAAGAATGAAATCTTACGAGAATGCTGAGTTGTAGTTGACTGTTGCAGGGTCAGAGTTCCCGGAAGCAACTTTGATTGCAGTGTAACGAGGTGGAGAAGCACGTGAGGCAGTGAATTTGGTAGGGAAAATAGTAAGATGCGAGACACTCTTTGGTGTTGTCAGAGGCACAACGGTGATGGTGGCTGCAAAGGTTAAAGCTGTCTGCATTTTAGAGTGTGTTTTGTGAATTTTGGAGTGTAACTTCTAATGTTCTGAGGATGTTTGGTTCCAATTTATAGAATAAGAATATGACATGTGTAACTATAATGGATAAGATATTTGATGTTCAAGATAAGGTTCTACTTTTTGTTTTTGGGAGATTATTGATTATCCTGACTCACACCATAATTGTGAGACTCTTGGACTTTTATAGATAAGATATTTGATGTTCAATATAGTACATGTTGATTTTTATATTCTTATCTTTGAGAGCACTACCCAATCACTAATATTATCTCTAAGCAAGATTGTAATATGCTTTGATCATATTTGTGTTTTAGAATAGTGAATAAATCAGTATATTAATATCCAAAATTGTAATTTAATCTTTTCATTTATGTCATTAAACCAAAATATCATTTTAAACAAATATTTATCAAAATTACTAAAAGATTTACAAAAGAGAGTCTCTTGCTTCATTAAGACAGTCTCTTGTTTTTATAAAATTGTAACGCTAAATTGAAAGTGGAAAAAATAAACTAATTGAACATTTTTGTAATTTAACAAACTAAAATATTATTTTGCAAATTTGTAATGCTTAATTATCCAACTACTATAATGTTGGGAATTAAAATGATGATTTACTTGTAGGTTATTATGTTTCTAATAATATATGTTTGATGTTAAACAATTTTATAAAAACAAATGTAACCCAATGGCTCAATACTTCGGGCAAGTGAAGTTTAAGAACACTTAAATATATGATTTGACATTGTCTAATAAAAACATATATCCTCCGGTTTTAAATATAAACAAACAAAAATAAAATTTCAATAATCTTAAATATAAGCAAAAGTTATTTATAATTATTACATTCAATATCACTATTTTAAATATATCCCTATTTTTTTTTTACATTTTTATATTTATAACCATTTTCAAAGGAAAAAATAAGGTAAAATAAATGTCTAATAAAAACATATATCCTCCGGTTTTAAATATAAACAAACAAAAATAAAATTTCAATAATCTTAAATATAAACAAAAATTATTTATAATTATTACATTCAATATCATTATTTTAAATATATCCCTATTTTTTTTTACATTTTTATATTTGTAACCACTTTCAAAGGAAAAAATAAGGTAAAATAAATGTCTAATAAAAACATATATCCTCCGGTTTTAAATATAAACAAACAAAAATAAAATTTCAATAATCTTAAATATAAGCAAAAGTTATTTATAATTATTACATTCAATATCACTATTTTAAACTAGTAAAGGACCCGTGCGTTCGCACGGGTCGCGCAAGTACAATAATTTATTTTAAAAAAATTAAAATATAATATATTTTTTTGTTTATATATATATATATATATATATATATATATATATATATATATATATATATATATATATATATATATATATATAGTTGGATCAACGTACACAAATTTATTGCATAAGAGTTTTTTTTAATGTAATGGATGTTAAATGATCAATAAATGGGTTCAAAAAATTTTCACAAATAACTTTTTCCAGTTTGGGACATAATAAAGTAAAACATTATTAATTTATAGTAATATAATTTGCTTAATTTTTTTGTATACTATATTAAGAAAATAATCAAAAATATAATACAAAAATATTTTTACAATTTATTGGTATATTGATATATAATAAACATCCCATTGTTAATGTTATGAATAAACATTCCATTTATCATTGAGATTTTGGACATAAGAAATAAAAATATATTTATTTAGTAATTGATGAAATTTTCCAATCTGTTACTAATTTGAGGTATAAAAGCGCAAATATTAACCTTTATAATAAATGATTATTTAACCAAAATACATAAACCATGTAAAAGAAATACCAGAACCTCATTTGTTTTAAAATATAGTAATGAATACTACCAAATGTTGAAATTAATTGCAATTGATACAGTAAGGTTTAATGCAACAAAAGATATTGAAACAAAAGGTTCACAATTTTAGTTAAAATTGTGAGAAATAAGTCCAGCAACAAAAATGATTTAACTTCGTACAATTCTTTGGTCCTTAAAAAACTGGGTTTATACAAAACCTGCTCGCAACCTTTTAGGAAGTGATGATTCATTACCCTGTAAAAAACAATTACATCCATATAAACAAATGTTAAAACATAATGTATATTTTATACAACTCATTCAATAAAATTCTAATAATAAACAACGACATTTGTTGATATAATATAACTAATGAAAAACTTACGTTCTATAAGTTTTCAAAAACTTCTTTGAACACGACGTTTGTTGTAGAATTCAATGGATGGTTATCCTTGTCATGGATTAATATCTTAAGCCCTTTTTTGCTTTTGACCCTTGATATTGCAACATATAGTTGACCATGACTAAATACACTTCTAGGCAAATACAATCCAACATAATCCAATGACTGACCTTGAGATTTGTTAATTGTCATAGCATAACATATAGTTTATGGGAAATTGCCTTCTAGTCATTTTGAATGGCCACGGAGATTGTGTTGGAGTCATATCCATTCTTGGAATATAGATAACCCCTCCAATATTCTTTCCAGATATAATCTTTGCCTCGATAACGTGGTTTGCCAATCTTGTAACTATAAGCCTTGTTCCATTCCAGAGACCTTCAGGTTGATCAATGTTTCGAAGCAACATAATAGGGGTCCCAATCTTCAATTTAATCTTGTGGTTAGGTAGACCGGAAGTTGTAAGTGTATTCAAAAATTCCGGGGTCAAAACATCAAAAGCTTCATTTCCTTCACCGTCAAAAGTGTCTACAGAATCTGAACTTAAATATTCCTTTTCTTCACCTTTGGGAAAATTTTTGAAATTTTATTATTATAAATCTATGTTAGTACATATAAATATATGAATGTATCTATAAATATGTTTACAATGGATAACGCATATCTGGTATGAATCCCAAAACGTATTGATTTATGATGTCAACCGTTTCAATTGTTCCTGTCAATATAGCTCTTGATTGCAAAAATTCTGGATTCTTGTAATTGTTAAGAAAATTCGGATATGTTTCACTAACAATGGCTTCTAGTGGATCATCATAGTTAGAAATTAAGAAATCATTTGGAATAGGAATATCCGTGTAACCATCGTTAGGTTCTTCCAATTTCCCATCGCCAACTTTTAATATCCAATTAGAAAACAATTCTAATTCAGATGTACTTGAAGTATTGCCGGCTTGTTGGAGTCGCATGTTCTTTGTAAGCTTCAGCACAACACAATGATCCCAGATGTATGATGAATTTATTGTAGAATGTATTATATCTGAACGACTGCCCCTTGGTACAACTGGTAATATTTGCCGAAAATCTCCACCAAATACAATTACTTTCCCTCCGAATAATTTGTCAGAACAATTGGAACGCCCCATTATGTCTTTAAGGGTTTTATCAAACGCTTCAAAACAAAATCTGTGTGCCATTGGAGCTTCATCCCAAATTATCAACTTTGCCATTTTTAGTAGCTCTGCACGATCACTATCTTTGTCGATATTACATGTAGAAGACTCCATTGTAGGTATTGGAATCTTGAACATTGAATGAGTCGTTCGACCTCCTGGAAGTAGTAGTGAAGCTATGCCCGATGAAGCAACAGTTAAACAAATTTGTTTCTTTGATCTTATGTAGGAAGCTAGAGTTCTCCACGTGTAGGTTTTCCCTGTGCCACCGTATCCATACAAAAAAAATACGCCTCCTTGTTGATTGTTTACTGCTTCCATTATTCGCTTGAATACACCTCTTTGCTCATCTAATTTTAAAAGAATACATAGCAAACATGCAGTGAATAAATTAATTATACATTAAAAAAAATTGTAAGATAAAATCATACTTTAAAAGTTAACTTTATAAAATTATGACAAAACTTACAAACATTTAACATATTTACCTGTAAGATTTAAGAACAAATTATTGTATTCTTGCAATTGTTCGGCTGGATTGTAACTCCGCTCTTCGTATATGAGCTTATTTCCCAACTGCTCAACCACATATCCACTTGGATAAGGCATTCCAGCAAATTCCTTTAGACTTCGGCTCTTCCTTTGAAGATTTCGTTCAATCTCAATTAATGTTAAATTCATTATCTCTTCATCCGACAATCTCAAACCTTTATACAATAGTAATTATAAGTGTAAACTATAAAACAAATTTACTTTTAAGAATCAAACAAATAAATATAATAAAAATTCACAATATAGGAAAAATAATACCTCTATTGTTTGCAATTCGCTGTTGAGCATATAGTATTCCATCAGCTAAGAGATGACATGTTTTACTCCATACATGTCTTGGCCTGTTAATGCTGCCTGATAATAACATGTGAACAAATAGTATTATTGGTACTTGGCTTAGTCTTTAAGGACGAATGAAGTTGACGACTTACTTCAACGTTGGCTATACCACGACCGTCATTTAGTATGTTTGGCGAAAGTTCTGATATTGGTATCCTCAAAGCTGTTGAGTCATTGCCGCGTCTTTTATCAAATGTACCGTTTTCTTTTAGAGCAGTTTTCAACCTCTCAGATTTCTTGTCATCAATAACACTCTTTCTATAAATTCTGGTTTTTGCAGCATTCTTCCTCCTCAAAATAGTTTTAAAATGTAATTCTTCATCTACCATTTTGAATATTTTCTATTATAGTACTCACTTAGGCTCTATAATTCAAAATGATCATACTTGATCATACATCTGAAAAAATTACACATATATAACAGATATTATATATCTTCATCATTATAAATAAAACAAAAGATATATAATTTTATAGTGAATAAAAATATCAAATGTTCACCTGATAAAAAACATAACTTACATTGCTATGGCTTTATTTGAATAAAGTTTTCTTACAGCTTTTGCTCATTCAACATGATAAGTTCATTTCTTGAATTTGGAACAATACTTGAAATGCTAATATATAATATATAAGGTACATGTTAAGAATGAATCATTTCCATTATATATATATATATTTGGTACGAAAATTCGTCTGTTTCCTCCAAAATAATTGACAATTACGTAACATGTGGATATGTGTAATATAGGGAAATGAAAACACGATCCAATTCTTGCCGTCAAGAGTTGGAAGAGATTTTGGTAAGTTTCTGTTACCACTCATCTTTGCAGCGATTGATCAACAACAACCGACGATCTCTGACATGTGATTCTTGAAAACACGATCAAGAATCTAACCGGAGCTCTACACTAACAAATAGGTATTAGAGCCGTGGTTCAACTTTGTGGGGGAGTGGGAGCTGGATCCAGTGTTGGATCCTGTTATAGGATGTAGGGGGATCACACTTGTGGGGGAGAATGTTGAATGCAAGTGTTAGTGGTTAAAGTACCACATTGCATATGAATAAGTAGAATGTTGTATTTATAAGAGAGATGACTCATTTACCTAACACCTTAAGGTTTTGGATTGAGATGTGGTGTTTCCCTCTCTTGTGGTCCTGAAGCATTAGTCACACTGTTGCTCCAGACTCTTTTGGACTCCCCAACACCAACATCATATATCACCAACAATAAATATATATCAGCCTGTTTTTAGTGAAACACCAAAACCAAATGAAAGATCAAAATTAAAATTCACATAAGTAGCTCTTATTTAAATCCACAAAATAGATACATAACTAATTTTAAAATAAATGAAAATAAAAAATCACCAAAGATGAAACATAAAATTCAAAACATAAAAGCGAAAAAACATTATACAAAATCACCAAAATCGATAATGCAAAATCGAAATAGATAGAAATCGAAATAAATCTGAATCCAGAACACAATAATTAGAACTTAACCGAAATAGATGAAATCAAAAGTCAAAATAAAAAATCTCCAAAATCAACAAAGTTGAAATATATGGAATCAAAATCAGGAACATTATAACTTGCCATTGTCACCATGCTCACTTTAAATTGAAATTTTAAATTGAGATAAAGGAAAAATAATGGGTTAGAACCAAAATTCGGGGATGAAAATAATGTAAATAAAGAAGGAAAAAGAATTGAATAAAATTGATTTGGTTATTTGAGATGGATTTTGGAGTAAAATAGAGAATGCACAATATTTATGAAAATGGATTTTCTGGATTTGTTTAAGAAGATATAAAGAATGCATAGTATTTATGAAAATAGTTTTTTTTTTGGATAAATCAATAATGATTTGTTTGTTTCCCGTTATTCAAATAGAATTGGCATAACTGTGAAGGGAAGAAAGTCGAGAAACTAAATTGAGTTGATTCAAAGCACCCATGAGAATAGAATGAGACCTTAAATCAAATAGAAATATTGTAATGTTACATAAATTATATTTGTAAAAAATATATATCTTCTAAAAAAGGAAGGTATTCATGTACGAATAAAATAATTGGAATTGAAAAGGAAGAAATTCCTATAATCTTAATCAATAGAAACTAAAAGCAACACGTTAATCAAAATCCATTCGCAAATATATATATATATATATATATATATATATATATATATATATATATATATATATATATATATATATATATATATATATATATATATATATATATATATATATATATATATATATATATATATATATATATATATATATATATATATATATATATATATATATATATATATATATATATATATGATGAGATAAGTGGATGAAGAAAATAAAACACATACATTTTCTCCTTTTGAATTTGAAACTCCGGCACACCAATGCATTGGCAGATGAAAATTGATTATTATGGGAGAATCAAGAAGATTTAGGGTTAATGGAAATAGTGAAATACATTGAAAGAGTAAAAGAAACCGTAAAAAATGTCTTTGGAAAGATGAAATTGTGTTTATTGGTATTTGTAATTGAAAGGGATACAATGTGTTTGCTAACGAATATGAAAGAGTTCATTGGTATATGAAATTGTGTCTCCACACCTACTAAAGTTGGGTTCATAATAATTAATATATTTTCCTTTAAAATAGAGATACAATGTAATAATTATTAACATTGGATTAACAAATACCAATAATGCAAAAAGACAATTAGAGACTTAAATAACCATGTTTTATTAATTTTAATTAGGTTATGACGTAAATTTGGTAGTAATTAACTTTTATATATTAAAAGTAGATATATCCCTATTTTTTTTTTACATTTTTATATTTGTAACCACTTTCAAAGGAAAAAATAAGGTAAAATTAAAAAGAGGATAAGAATCAAATGTATTCAGAAAGAGAAAAAAGAATATGCACTGACCGTGTAAAATAATTTTAGACTGTCAACCAATCACGGACGTGTATCCCGCCAAGTCATCCGTTTAATTTTAAAATACTGGTATGACATGGCAGAATGTTATAATTCTATTGAATGATAGTGTAAAATTAGTTTACATCGACAGTGCACTACCTTTAATCTCATTCAGAAAATGGTGAGTTTTTGACTCAAAGAGTAATCATTTATAATATCATCACTTAAATTAAAATATAAACTTCACTGCAAAATGCTAAAAAGAAGGAAGTCCCTGCCTAGTGACAATATCCTTGGATAACCAATAGAAAATGGACGTCCAAACTACTCTGTTGCAACTTTTCTGCATCAAATAATTTCTAACAAGTTCTTTGAAAATGTCACTTGCAAGTTCCAATTTAAATGTACTGTTGTCATGAAAATTCACATTTATATTCTACAATTTGAAATACAGTTCAATTAACCTGTGAGTTCGACCACAAGTCAGTGCACTGTTGTCACGTGATATAATTATTTTCGATTTGGGTTGACGTTGCTTTTTGTCAATAAATAGGCATCCTTTTGTTTCATTCCCATATTGTCATTCCTATCTGCTGATATATGTTTGATGCGGCGTTTGATGTCTCCCGTTGGTCAAGCATATTATTCTTATCTGCTTCGCTTAGTGACTCTGAAAACAATATGCTCATCAATGAAGAACTTGTACATTTTCTTTGAGAGCAATGTGTTTGACCAAAACAAAATCTCCTAAATTGGATAGTTATTGCCAATTTGTGGAGTGGTTTCCTTTGCTAGCCAAGCTCCCTAGTACTTCGGGTAGAGTAAAGGGTATCTCATTGGCATTAGTGCCAGACCGGGGTGGCTTCTGCAAGCATACTATTTGTATGAGGCAGCAGGGATGCTGTTCAGATCTACCATTACTGGTGTGCATCGAATGCCTTTTTCTGTCGAGGAGGAAACTAGACACCTTTTGCCATGGAAGTTTCGTGCCAAGGTGAAAACTGGACACCTTTTACCTCGGGAGTCCTGAGGCAATGTATATGATTAGAGTATTAATTACATTATATATAAAAGGATATTTTGATATATTTATTAATGTTATCATTGATTTGATATACCTATTTATGCTGTTTTTTTTCATTACTTTTAGTCTCAATTTGGATTCTAGAATCCAATCACTAAAATCACAGGCTCCGAATTCTAAAATCTAAAGGATATTTTAGACATATCGAAGGGTTTCTGAGAGGCTTGGAGTGACAGATTTCTCACCAAGTTTTGAATATGGTGGGCCAAGCCCAAGCCAGTAGAATTCAAGTAATATATGGAGTAATTTGCTTATTGTTTCTACAACACTGTAGATTAGAATGGGGAGACAAGGATGAGGAAAGAAGGGTTTCTTATGTTTAACAAAACCTTGAGAACAGGGTTGAATTTCAGGGGAGTGGTATTGTTAGGGGATTTGTTAGGACAAAAAAGGAGATATTGCTTACTGATTATGGACAATTAGAGTAGTAAGCTACATTTTCGGCTTTCTTAGCAACATAGTAGTATTGGCATGTTGTTTGGGCAACTCTGGAAAGATACTACATTCCCTTTAATTCACTCAGCTAAGATTCACAATTTTGTGCGAGTGTGACTATTTTTCCTCAGTCAATGGGGGTCTGAAGAAATGAGTTTGTAAGTTGTAAGTGAGTACATTAAATTGTCTTACCTATGGTTATAAATTCGTTACTCACGATCCTACGAGACCAAGTTAGCTCGCAAGTTTGACAACAATGGAGACTTTTGATTGAGCTGGATTTAAGTCAAAAGAATATTATAATTATATTTTACGAAACCTCTGTAGGACATGAAAACCAGACATAACAATTCATAGATTTAAGGCTATATTTCATAGAGCAACTAATTGTAAATGATGGGGAGGGTGAATATAAAAATCTCAATCAATAAAGTTTACCTCATTAAAAGGGCCCACCTTGTATTGAAAAATAGCATTATGACTATCAATTTTTTCCCAGATTCTATCTTCAGAAGGTCCCAGAACTCAAAACAATAGCACAAGAACAAAACTTCCATGGATGAAAGGTTTTTTTGCAGGTAATAGTCTATTAAGTTGCTCTTCACAAAGAGTCCTATTATAGCTCCCCTGCCTCTCTGCTCACAGAGGATTCAATTGACAGACAAACAGGAGAAGTCAGGTTTTGAGATCCATACAATTGTTCTATCCTTAGTAGAGCATAATCTAACCAGCCACCAGGATGAGTGTCAAGATACTCTCTTGTCAACTCTGGGGTCATGTTACGGTACTGCAACATCACACACATATCAGTATTCAGTACAGATTCGTCCCGAAACACAGAGCTTAAGCAGGGGTAAAATTAAAAAATTTAAAATAAATTTAAAAAAAAAAAAAAAAAAAAAGAGTAGAAATCCTCCAGTTCCCACAATAGTATTGCCTCACACACATCATGTGTACTTCAAAGTCTCAAATTTTTTAAATTGCTGATGGTACTGCAACAATTGAATCAATAAAAAACCAGCATCTAATTATTGATTGAAAATTGAATCAAAGAAGAGAGGTTAGGAGACAAAAGTACATACCCAAGTGCTGTTGGTGCCTTAAGGATATTTAAGGACCAATGTGCAGTGGTCAATAATATCTGCAGTAAGCCCAAGCCCCCTATTTGCCAGTTTTCAATCCCTAGCTCAGCTCAGTTCTTCATACTACTAGATTCATTACAAGGTTTTACCTTTTTTTTACAAGGGAAAATGATGGCTTTATGGATGGTACCAAGCTAGGCTACCAGTAGTCTCTACAGGAGCAAAACCCATCCCTGAAATGATGGAACCTACTTGAATCCCTAACCGTGATTTCTCGACCAACGATCTTGGAGATCACCTTTATGGCTGCATGACAATCAGTACAAGCTCTTAGGTTTTTCATCACTAATATAGGTGACCCTTTTGGGGTGCTAATTAGTGCAAAGGCAATGGCAATGCGTTCACTGTGATATTTAAGAGACTCTATCTTCACGTCCTCATCCACATTGTGAAGGGCACAACTTGAGTCTGGTTTATACCCTTGTTGACCCATTTTCTCTTCCAACTCGTCAAGCTTCCTCATTATCTCTTTCATCTGTGGATGAGACTTATCATTGGCAGTGAACACATGAGTTTGGTGTTTGATTTCAACCCAACTATAAGCAGGGACTTTTTTCACTCCTCTTTCTCTCATGGCCTTCTTCACCTTTCCTACATTGTCCCATTCACCAGCTTCTGCATAGATATTGGACATGCTAACATATGGAGCAGCATCTCTAAGTACATTCATATTGAATAGTTGCTCTGCTGCATTCTTTGCCAACTCCTGATTTTTATGGATTCTACATGAGTTGAGAATGGATGACCATATTATTTCATCAGGTTCAAAAGGCATCTGAGCCATCAATTTCACCGCCTCATCAAATCTTCCACCGCGACATAACATATCGATGATCGATGCATAATGCTCTTTCCTGGGAACAAGTTTATAAATCTCAGTCATGGAGTTGAAGTACTGTAACCCTTCTTCAACTAGACCACAGTGACTGCAAGCACATAGAATGCTGAGGAGACTAACAGAATCTGGCTGTAAACCTGAATGAACCATTTCTTCAAACAATCTAAGGGTGTGGTCTCCGTCTCCATTTTGTGCATAAGCTGAAATAAGTGCATTCCAGGAGACTGAATTTCTTACAGGCATCTCTTGAAACATTTGAAGGGCATCTTTTATGGATCCACATTTTGCATACATGTCAAGTAGTGCACTCCCAGAAAATACATTTGAAATGTATCCCGATCCGATTATATGTGAGTGCAACTGCTTTCCCAGTGTCAATGATGCTAAACTTGCACATGCTCTAACGACACTGGCATAAGTGGCTGCATCGGCACTTATTTTGGCTCTTTGCATCTCAATGAATAGCTTTAGACCATCTTCATGAAGTCCTTTCTGAACATAAGCCGATATCATGGCTGTCCATGGAACAGAACTTTGATGAGCTAGATCTTCAAACATCCTATTTGCTTCCCGAAATTTGCCACATTTAGCATACATATCAACCAATGAATTACCTACGAGGATCTCTGAAATCGCATCCGTTGCAATAGTCTGGGAATGAATCTGTCTACCCATATCTAGGTTTAAAGAAATTGCAGCTATGCTCAACAAGGTAGAATATGGGAATTGTCTCCTGTCAAATCCAGTGAATTGCAATTCCCTGAACAGTTCAAGAGATTCTTCCACTCTTCCACTCCACGCATAACAGGTGATAAGCACATTGTAAGAGATACCATCCACCTCTGGCATCTCATAAAAAAGCTTACTTGCTTCAACAACCCGGCCATGCTTCGAGTAAAAATCAAGCAAAGCATTAGCCACAAACACATTCCACACAAAGTTACACTTCACCACAAAACCATGAACTTGTTGCCCAAATTCTATATCATCCAAATGTATACCTGCTGTTAAAATCGCAGCAAAAGTAAACTCCGACGGCCTATACCCCAATTCCTGCATCTTGAAAAACAGGTTTATGGCTTCATGATTGAACCCTTCTTTCGAGTACCCCGTCAACAAGGCATTAAAAGTCACAGAATCTCTCTCAGGTATATCATTGAACAGGCGACAAGCTAATCCAAGGCTGCGGGTCTTACAGTAAGAGTCAAGCAATGAATTAGAAACCACAAGCGTCGAATCATAGCCCAATTTGATAACATGGGTATGAACTTGTCTCACTTCATTAACAGAATCAAACTCAGTGAACCCGGATAACAGAGTAGCCAAACTGACATGATCCGGGTCGATCCCGTGCCTACCCATCTCAACGAAAAGGCTAAAGGCTTCACGGAATCTATTATCTTGAGCATAACCACCAATCAACATTGTCCATGTAACAGCAGTCCGTTCAAACATGGAGTCAAACAAGGTTCTGGCTTTAGAAAGATTGCCAGATTTTATGTAACCCATGATCATGGTGTTGGTGGAGAATATGTTCTTGTGGGGCATTTCGTCGAACAGTTTGCGGGCGGCAATGAAATCCCCACGTTGGAGAAAAGTCTTGAGAAGGAAATTGGAACGGCATGTGTTGGGATCGAAGCCTGTCTTGATGATGGAGGCGTCGACGTGAATGTGAGGTTTTGGAGCAGTTAGCGTGACAAGGTTGTTGAACGCGTTGGTTTTCCTCGTGCATGGTTTTATGTAATTCATGAGATTAGAGACGGATTATGCTCGGTTTATTTGGCGCTAAAATGTCCAGCGTTTTTGCAAAGGCGACATAACGTACACATACATACTGTCTTACTTTTAATTAAAAATAAAATGATATTCATTATTCTAATAGATTAACACTCACAATCAGGAGGTGTTTGTTGTGCGGTTTTGGCGGTGTTTGTTGTGCGGTTTTGGCGGTTTTAACAATAAAAATCATTCGAAACGTAAGAGAAAAAAACATCTAATTTGTATTGAGATATTAGATATAATCCAAGTTGAGTTGTGTGCCCCAAACCCAAAGTTAATTAGGGTTTAAGGTTTGTTACTTAGTTTTTTATTTTACTTCAGGGTTTAGAGTTTAGGGTTTGTTACTTAGGTGTATATAAATAAACAATTTATAATTCAGTTTTATTAATCATTCAATTCAATAATATAATCTTTATTTTCTTATTCTCTCGTTCTCTCCTAACTAAAAGTGCATAAAACACTAACAAATTGGTATTTAGAACTCCAATTAGATTCTTGATCGTGTTTTCGAGAATCACACGTCAAAGACCGTATTTCCGGGATTGTGGATTGTTGTTGATCAATCGTTGCAAAGATGAATGGTAACCGAAATTTACTAAACTCCCTTCCAATTCTTGACGGCAAGAATTGGCTTCGATAGAGAAAACAGATGCAATCTCTATTTGGCTTTCATGAAACCCTAAAATTGGTTACTAATGGTGTTCCTGCAGTTGGTGAAGATGCAACTTACGCACAAAGAATCGCTCACAAGGGTGCCAAGAAGAAGGATTGCAAGTCGGCGTTTTACATCCAATCGGCGGTTGATGCGACTAATTTCGATAGAATCACTCATGTTGAATTGGCGAATGAGCTATGAGATATTCTTGTCAAATACTACGAAGGAGGCGAGAAAGTCAAGGTTGTCAAGTTGCAAACTTTGCAACGACAATATGGATTATTGTCGATGTAAGAAGACGAAAAAGATTACAAGCTATGTGTCGAAGGTGCAGAAATTCGTCCATCTCATGAAGGATTGTGGTGAAATCCTAACTGATAAGATGATAGTTGAGAAAGTAATGTGTACGCTGACCTCTCACTTTGGTCACGTTATCGTAGCTATTCAAGAATCCAACAATCTAGAAACCCTAAAATTAGAAGATTTGATTGGTTCGTTGGAGGCGTATGAGATTAGGATTATCGAAAGGAAATGAGTTCAATACTCGATATAAGCACTACAGGCTCAGACATGGAAGAAGAACGGTGGTTCCAACAAGTTCAAAGGAAAAATCGACAAGACTCGGGGCAAAAAGTCATGGTCGAATCCTCACAAGAATAAGGTCAATGATAGAGCTTCTGAATCCTCAAAAAGAGGAGAAGAAAATTTCTATCAGAAAAACAAAGAAGAAGAAAAAAGGTGTGTAGTGCTATAACTGTGAAAAGTGGGGTCACTTGACCAAGCATCGTTGGTACAGGAAAAACAAGGGATCGAGAAAAGGAAAGGACGAAGGGGAGAACCTTACACGTCAAGATTCAGATGACTTTGATGATATGGTGGTTATGACTGCATTTGCAGATGACCATGTCGAATTCAAGATCTGGTTCCTCGACTCAGGTTGTTCGAATCACATGATTGGTCGAAAATTATGGTTAATAGATTTTGATGAGTCGAAGAAGACTAAGGTCAAACTTGTTGACAATAGCTCGTTGCAAGCTTAAGGTACTGGCAACATAGTTACTCAAAGGAGTAATGGAGCGAAATCCTTGATCAAAGATGTACTCATGTCCCTATAATGAAGTGTAATCTGCTAAGCGTTTAACAACTGGTCGAAAAGGGGTTATCAATGGTTATGAAAGACGGAGCCTTAGAACTTTTTGACATCTAGAATAACTTGGTCTTGAAATTTCCTCTGTCGAAGAATAGAACATTTAAGACCATGATCAGTTCGACTGAGGTACAATGTCTGAAAATAGTTGTCGACCACACAAAAAAGTTGGTTGTGGCATTTGAGGTTTGGCAATCTGAATTTTAGGTTGCTCAATCAACTGATCACTCAAGATATGGTAACTGGTATACCAAGTCTTGAGATGCTAGACAAACTTTGTGAAGGTTGTCTAGTCCAAAAGTAGTCCAGGAAGTCTTTCGTTTCGACTATGCCAATGAGATCCTCCTGCATACTCAAAGTTGTACATTCAAATGTATGTGGTCCTTTTGAGGAGCATACCATTGGGGAAACATGTATTTTGTTTTAGTTATCGATGAATTTAGTCCAAAGTTGTAGATCTATGTGACCAAGAGAAAGAACGAAGTATTCAAAATCTTTGAGAGGTTCAAGATGCTTGTCGAAAACTAGAGTCAAAACAAGATCAAGGTTCTACGAACAGATGAAGGTGGAGAATACACATCCAAGATATTTGAAGCATTATGTGCATAACATGGTGTTGATCATGAGGTAACTGCTCCTTACACTCCTCAACATAATAGAATAGCATAAAGAAGAAACGAGACCATATTGGACATGGCGAGATGCATGCTAAAGTAGAAGAATTTGCCAAAATTCTTATGGAGTGAAGTTGTTTCGACTGCTGTTTATATACTGAACATGTGCCTTACCAAGAAGCTTAAGAACAAGGTTTCTGAAGAAGCTCGGAGTGGAAAACGACCATCGGTGAGTCATCTGAAGGTCTTTGGCTCTCTGTGTTACAAGTGTGAGGGCAAATATGCCCAGTCCTTATTTTAATGATGTCAAATCTTTATAATCGCTCACAACATGTCTTAGGCAATATCATCATAGTATAGAATGCATCCATCCTCTAACATATTCAAAATATAGGTTCAATGAGTCTGAGCATATTGGAGCATATCATAGATGTGAATCATGTACTTAATCATAGTAAATATCCTACGTTCATAGGAGATCGGTTCAAATTGGTCAAAATACATCTCAAAACAAAATTAGTCTGAACAAGGAAAAGTAGAAAAAAAATGGAAGTTTGTTTTCAAACATTGTTGATTGTTGAATGAGGAAGGGAAATGGAATTAGGGTAATATTAAGGGTGTCTCCAAATTTTACTATCCGAATGGTGTGTTTGGATATTAATATCCGAACTCACTCATTAACATTTGATGTGTATTAGACACAACCAATTGTGTGAACTATATAATTAGTAGGTCTTGATTGTATTATCCAGACGAGGCAAAAGGGGTCATTTTAGAATTTCACAAGATTTAGAAGAAATACTAAACCCCATATAAGCATGAATAAAGCAAAATAGCTCTGCTAGAAAATGACATTAAAACTCGTGAAAATCAGTTTACAAAATGTTTGACTATAACTTTTCTCCTTTTATAGGCTTTGTCGATCATCACATAACTGTCTTCAGCCAATCAATACATTAGATAGATCTCTATCACACTACTGTAGTCCGAATTCCTATATTGGGATTTTAAGATCTCTAACACGGATCAGCATGAATATAAATCACTCAGATCAATAAAGCTATACAATTGACTCTCAAGTTTTTCCTTGATGGAGCCATGATTCTTTCTATGCTCTGTTAGCCGCAGTATGTGATGAAACAGATGAACTGTTGAGGAGCTATAAGTCAGCAACTCTCAGAAGGTAACTTCATCCCAGATTTCATTTAGAAGACGATTGGGACTTGGGTGTGATAAGCAAATAAAAACAGACCAAAATGCACCATTTACACGTCAGATTTTAAGGAGTGTCTCACACACACTAGATCATCCAACTTATTGCCATCCATTTTATATTGGGAGACCCCTTCCATCTGCCTATAGTGAACCTGTGCTTCTTTCCTCAAACTTTTCAAAGGCATGACTTCCCATTTTTTATAATTTGAATTCTTCCTGACATCACTCATGTCTGGTGAGCCTGAGATAGGTCCACTTTTGTCTGGGTCTACATTGCCCCACACTTTACAATTGCCAAACTGTCCTAAACCCCCAGCCTTACCAGCTGAACTCTTTCTCAAGCGCCAAGCTGCTGCATGTGCTTGGCTTATCATTTCTCTACTTGGCACATCTGACCAGTCTTGCCTCCTCTTGGATCTCATGGGGGAGTGAATTCTGATTACCTGACAATAAATCCTAGTGTCAAAAAACATTAGTAAAAAAGGTACAAGTAAAGGATATTTTATGTGTAAATTTATAATGCAAATACCCCAAGACATTCTAGAAGTTGGTAGTATGCTCTGCCTTGAAGTGGATTGTGTCCCTTCCTAGGATCAGAGAAGTATCTTGTCCTGTAATGGACAAATGATAATAAGGAAGATAAAAATATAAAATATTACAGCCCTCCATGTACCCAAAAAATATTGAAGACTTGAAGTAGCATCAAAGAAATCTATTCAAGGGCACAAGCACCAAGAATGCACTGAAAAGGGGTACAGATCATAGACCAACAGTATGTGAAATAAAACAATATCCGAGTAAAGAAACCCACCATTCAGTGTATCCAGGATCAACGGTGAAACCATATATATCAACAATATCACACATGGAGAGTGCTAATTCAATAGACTTCATTCCAGTTCCTTTGGCACCTCGACGCAGTACAATACCTTGAAAGAGATAGACTGGGTTTGGTATAGTCTGCATAAAAAGGTAGTGCAAACAAATGTAGAAAAACTAATTCTTTGAAGTATACAATGGCTACCATCTGTATCAAGTTTATATACCAAAAAGCAACAAGTAAATAGCTATCAAAGAACAGATTCTTACCTTTATAACTGCATTGATTTCTCTGTGTGTCAGACTTTTGATTATGAGTACCTCATTATCTGCAACAACAACAAAAAATGATTCATTCACTTAATACATTAAAAAATACTAGCTGGTACAAGGAAAAAATAGGACATATTCATGGCATTGAGTGAAATTCTAGATTTCTAGTTCTGCCACGGTATTTGGAGTCTATCATACAGGGGATCCCCATAAACCTGAGTTGGATAGTTAGTCCAACTATCCTAATAGTATAGTGATATACTCATCAATAAAGTTAAAAGAATACAAAAATTTACATCAAAGTAACAGTTTTTGTTATTAGTTTAATTTGTTACTAATTATAGGAGATTAAACTTATGAGATTCCTTTTGTAACAAAAAACAAACTTATCACTCATACTATTAAGTTACGGAAAAGGGTAATTGAGTGGAGACTAAAAAAAGAACCCAAAGTTATTAATAATCAATTTGCTTTTATGCTTGAAAGGTAAACCATGGAAGCAATTCACTTGCGAAGATAACTCAGGTGACAAATAACATGGAGAAACAAGACTTATACATGGTTTCATTGATTTGGAGAATGTGTGTGCTAGATACCGGGTTCAGACCTTAGACCAACAAGCAGGCCAAATAGAGAATTGGTTGCAATGTACCTAGATGGCAAATCTCTTAAGAGTAGCAAGTGGAGAGGGCGTTCAAAAAATTTCAGTTAGAAACATTATGGTTTGGGCAGAGAGAAACTTTTCTTCCCTGAGGAGCTTTTGCTCTGGGGTTAGTGAATTTCCTGCTGCAATATATCTATTTTCAATCAATAATACAATTTCTTCATTTTCCTAAATACGGGTTCCTAGAAATTGGTCCGAAAATTTCCAAGAGAGGTTTTGTAGAAAACCCATCGATGGCGAAATTTTTGGGTCCTCAATACTCAGATCAGAACAGTCTTGTACCACCACTGGAGTCTGGGACTGCCAGTTTGGGAGCCATGTATTGCAGAGAAGGATGTCCAAGTTGCACATACACCAAAAGCATACATCTCATGGTGGTTAATGTAGATGTATGGACTCTCTACAAAAGGGGTATAGTGTATGTATGACCTGACGAGTAAGGCCTAAATAGGTCTTATTGATGAAACAATGAATGACGAGTAAATGAAAAGTTCTGCCAACCTAGCCTGTATAGTGGGCCAAGCCCGAGTCAATAGAATTCAAGTAACATATACAGTCATTCACCTATTGTTTCTACAGCAATGTAGATTAGAATCGGGAGGCAAGGATGCGAACAGAAGGGTTTCGTATGTTCAAGTTTTCAGGTCGAAACCTAGAGAACATGGTTGAATTGCAGAGCCTATGGGGCATATAGTCTGACACAGACATGGCTAATGTAAAAAACATGACATTGACACCACTACATATATTAAGCAAAATATTAATATTATTTACAAAAGATCTAAATTGAGCAATATATTACATTAAGAAAAAAAATCAAACAATATGATATAGTATTTGACTTTTACTTGTCCATCTACTATAGAAAAAACTAAAAATGTTGTAATCAAATTAAATGTCTTTAACCCTTCATTTGATCAACATTGCTTCGAGACATCCTTAATCTTTATAGATATGTCTAATATGTATTGAAGTAAAGAAAAAACTTTTTTGGGACATAGAATGGTACTGTTGCAGGTATTGTTAGGAGAAAAAGGAGATATTAGTTATGGACAACTAGAGTAGTTAGCTGGTTTGTTAGAGGGAATCCATTATGGAGTAAGTGGGAGAATGCAAGGGTAGAAGGGGATCATTCAGATTTGTAAACATTTGAGTGAATAAGTAGTGACTCAATTGTAGAAAAGAAACCCTTGGAGAGATATATCTTTCAATTGTTCTCAAAATTTAACAAAATTGTTCTTTACTTTCGATTCTCTCAATCAACTTTCCATTACAATTTGTCCGGGTTCCTAACAGTGCCTTTGTAGAAAAAGTGCAATCACTGGATTCAAAGTAACAGTGAAGTTTTGCTATTGAAGACATTTTGTAGAACAATAATAGGTGCATCCAGTGGTTATGAAGCCAGTCAATCTAAAATTATTGAGTCACCCATGTCAATGCCTTTTTATTTGAAGTATTGATGGAAAGTTGCTTAAGATTAAAATTTCACAAAATGATAAAATAAACTATGAAGCTTTAAACAACCCCATTGGTCACTGAAGTTCTTAGGAACATGATATTCAGATCAATAAGAGTTGTAATCTGAATAGAAACGTGAAAAAAAAGTCTTTTGGTTCTCTTTCTAAGTCTTGCTCCTTGATTTTCTTATCAATTCGTAGAGTCAAATCTAGCATGTATTACTTACATTATTTCCAAAATCTTTAGATAAAAAAGGTTTGCAAGAGTAGAAGCTGATTTCAAACTGAAAGTTTTTAAACAGCGCATAAGCATAATGTTGGGCCCAATATAGACCTGAAGTTCAGGCTTGGAGGAAGAACTCAGGAAAGCTAGATTTCCGTGTTGAAGCTAGGCTTACAATTATAACATACAAGGTTGAAACTGGGTTCACTACTGGATCTGTGTTCTGTCCACCAACTATCTTGAAAATTGGAATTGCAGATAACTCCAGGTTCAATGGTGTTTCAAGCTTTCTTAGCAACATAGTAGTTTTTGGCACGTTGTTTTGGACAACTCCAGGAAGATATCATTTTCCCTTTAATTCACTCATGTCTAGACTCACAACTTTGTGCAAGTTTAACAATGTTTGCTCTAGTCTACAGGATTCGGAAGAAATGAGTTTGTAAATTTTCTTACCTAGAATCTAAAACTCATGATTCAGTGAGACTGCATTGACAATGGAGACTTTTGATCGTGATGAATTTTAACAAAAAAAAAATATTAGATTTATATTTTACAAAACTTCTGAATGAAAACCAGGCATAACAATTCACACGGAATAGAAATAGAGTCAGAAACCCTAATAAAAAAACAAATTGAATCAATGATATTGCAAGAAATTACAGAAGGTAGAGTTCTCCATAACTTCTTAGGTAACAAAAGATGGGTATAACCCATTTGGGGCATATAGAGATTTAAGGCTATATTTCATAGAGCAGCTAATTGTAAATGACGGGGAGGGTGAATATAATCTCAATATAACTAATGTGACCTAGAATTTCATGTGATGGTTATGAATACAGTTTGATATTTTTTATTAAATATTATCATATATAGTAACTCACCAGACCCATTTAGAATAGGAACCATGTTGCGAGCAGCACCTCTTACAACTAGACGGAAATCCCTCTTAAGACCAACGTATTTGGCATATTTCTACACAATTCACAGAGATAAAGTAAGCTTTGCAATAAAAATTTCAAAATAGGTCAGATCGATACACTTTGTCCTCTACATCAATCTACTTGCATCTTGTTCAGTAGCAAAAAGAATAATGATTGGAGCTTGCATTAGAAGGCATTCAGTATGTCAAAAAGTAACTGGATATCAAGTCAACCGAAAAATAAGTTTTAGAATAATAAATCATTTTAAAGTTGATATGTAAGAAAGATTTACCTCATTAACAGGGGCCTCGTTGTCTCGAAAAACAGCATCATGACTATCAATTTCTTTCCCAAATTCTGTCTTCAGAAGGTCCCCAGAATTCCCAACAACAGCACACGTACGAAACTGCCTTGGGTGAAATGGGGGTTTTGCAGGTAATAATATATTAAGGTGTTCTTCACAAAGAGTCTTATTATAGCAGTTCTTTGCCCCCCTACAAGAAGAAAACATGTAACTACACTTGCCTCATAAAAAAATGCTCACATAAAATACAATTGATACACAAACAGGTGAAGTCAGGTTTTGAGATCCATACAATTGTGCTATCCTTAGTGGAGCATAATCTAACCAACCACCAGGCCGAACGTCAAGATACTCTCTTGTCAACACTGTGGTCATGTTTCGATACTGCAACATCACAACATAACAGCACTCAGTACAGATTCATCCTAAAACATAGAACTTTAGCCGGTGTAAAATAAAAAGGATCAAAATCCACCTGTTCCCACAAGAGTATTGCCTCACACACATCATATGTGTACTCCAAAGGCTCAAATTTTTTAAACTGCTGATTGTACTGCAATCATTGAAACATAAAAAAGTTAAAAATATATTAAACAATCTAGCATCTAGCTATTAGTTGAAAATTGAATCAAATAAGAGGGGTTAAGCACATACCCAAGTGCTGTTGGTGCCTTCGGGGTACTTAAGAACCAATGTGCAATGGTCAACAATTTCTGCAGTGAGTCCAAGCCCCCTATTTGCCTGTTTTCAATTCCAAGCTCAGCTCAGTTCTTCACATTACTATATAATCCAAATATTTTAACCGAAAAAGGAAACAATAAGCCAAACACTGTTTGGTTTCAATATAGAGAAATATCATAATTGATTTTTCCGCTCACATAATTACAAGTAAAAATTCAGGTGTTTGATCCGTATCTGGTAAACTTGATTTGTCTCCAAACCTTGGTTTGACTAGAAATTATCATTAGATTGAATAATCTAACATTAGTATTGCTATTACATCCAAATATAGTTCATTTCACTTCACTTAAATCTCAATTGCAACCAAATCAATTTTATACAAAATCATCACACAATCACAGTCATATAAGGTTTCTCAGAATTCAATCACACACTGTGCATAACAAAAACATCAGAAACTGTAAGATAAAGAATCCTAATAATATTCAGATCGGAAAGTTACCACACATTGCTGAACATTGGACTGAAACTGAAACAAGTCGCGAATTGATTCGGAGTTGCGATCTGAATAGAAGGAGCCTGAAAATACGAAATGGAATGAGAATTAACGAAAAGGAACTAGAAAGAAAAAATAGGAGATATGAAAATTGTGATTACCGGTGAAGAAAGAGGATTGGATAGAGAAGAGGAGAAAGGAGAAGAATGCAGCGCCACACACCAGATACAGAATCTTCGGTCTCGCGAATGGTACTTGCTTGTGCTGTCTCATTGGTGTTGTTGCTATTTGAGAGAGAGAGAGTGTACAAGTTAACTGGAACGGAGCAGTGAACGACGACGTTTTGGGCTCTGATGTGAAGAACTTCGAGTTTGCTTCTGATGATGGAAGCGCAACTATCACGCTGTTACAGCTTGCATTATTTTATTTTATTTCATTTAGTGTATTATCTAAGTTTTATTTTTGGGTACAAAATCTAAGTTTAGTTATGATTCCGGTTTTATTTTTCTTTTTTCATTTTTGGGAATTCATTTTTTATACCAAAACTATCATTCACATTTAGAAGTGAAATATATCTATAAGGAATTCCTTAACACAGTAACAGATTCAAGAATTTTGAATAGGGGATCGTGTGTGTCTATATATATATATATATATATATATATATATATTATTTGATAATATTAACTTGGGATAGAAGTTAAGAAGTAAACAAGGTAATGTTTGGTTGGAAATTGTTCATTAATTTTAATAAAAATATAAAATTAGTTTTTTAATTATTTTTTCAATACTTTATAACTATGGCATAAATATGCACGATGACATTATCTATAATTTTTCTTTTCTTTTTTCAATGGTTGAATTTCTTTTTATTTTAATATAATAAAATTATATATTTTTTATAGTAATTAAATAATCTTGAATAAATAATTTTTTATTCAGAACATTATTAATCATATCTAAGCTGAGCTTATTTTTGTTGTGTATAATTCAATAATGATAACTTATTTTAGGTATTTAGTGGAGAGTACATTTAAATGAGTAAAATAAATTTTTTTCATGTCTAGTAATCTTTCTTATTAGCTTTTTTTTTATATAGCTTTATTACATTATGCTATGTATTAAATGTGAATATATTCTTTTATTAAAAAAAAAATTGATGTTGATACATGCAAGAAAACTCATATTTAATATCTAAATATTTTAGATTATATTATTAAATTAAAATATAATATTTAATGAGATTAATTAATATAAAAAGTGTTACACTAATTTTTTACACTGACCGTCATTATCAATTAAATTCATATTTAATTTGGATCATATCAATTCAAAAGTGAATAAATTTTATTATATAAATATAGGGTAAAAAAATTATTAAAAATGTCATTTTATTAAACTTGACACTTAATTTCATTTGATACCTATTTAATTTTATTTGTGGTTGATCAAAATTTAGTAAGACTTTCATGCTTCTAACATTTATACATTCAATCGTTTATTATGTCAAAAGTATTTCATACAATGATATACATGGATGCATCAAGCTTTTAAATAATAAAAAATATATATATTAGTCTATTTGGAAAAAAGAAATAGGAGACAATCTTAGATCATTTCCAACAATAATATCTTAAACAAGTTTCATAGATTAAGATATTCCATAACGTGGCAGATAAATTTTCATAAGATAATAAAAATGCACCTTAAATTAGTTTTATAATCACAGTAGAAGCTCATAATAGAATGTATTAACTGGAACCACTGAGATGTATTGGCTATATTCTTAAGTTGGGACAGAACGTGATTTTACAGACCCTCGGAAACATTCTACTGGAGTCATGGATTATGTACCGATGAAAACATTTATTTCTCCACATAAGTAATTTCAGTGTAAAATACATGTAATCTACAGAACAAATAATCAATAACGCCTGCCGCCAGCTGTTGACAAGAGAACTCGATTTGGTTTCTTTCCCTTCTTTCCCGAGTCATTTGTCTTCGGTGCATTTGAACTTCCATTAGATTCTGCTCTAGATATGACATTGGAGTATGATAGTGTCTCTCCGTTCCTCAAACCTATAGGATTCCAACAGTTACGAAATAAAACAAATTCATGCCTATGAAAAGCCCACTTGATTCTTCAAGTATAGTATAACTGAGAAAAATATTGCAGAATCATATAATACCTGGTGTACCAGAAGAATCCGCAATCGAATTGTTATTATGTAAATCGCTAGTTTCTTGAGCTTGAAAGGATGGAGAATCATGAGCAGCAGCAAAACCAAGCCTAGTCACACTTGAGAACAATTTCCTCTCACCAACAACTTGAGGACTTGATGACAGAGTGGAATTTCCTAGAGCTAAACAAAAAGAAAATTCAATAATTATGTACATAATATATCATTGGCTGCAATAAATAAAAGTTAAACAATTGAAGAAACCGCGGCTGAAATAGCCATGATGCCCCAGGGCAACAAGGGAAATTATGTAGATCTGTGACACTCAAACTCAACAGCTACAGCTCATATGATTAGTTCATTTTCTCACAAGCGACATAACTTTTCTATAATAATAAGGTTTCTAGTAATGCGACCACAAATCAGATTACTGGTAAGGCTAATATCAATTACCTTCAAAGTCGTCTATGGAGAACGTGGGAGGATCATCACGAGAAATAAACTGAGAGTGGGTTGACATGGAAAGAGCATAATTAGAAGTAGCTTCAGCCTTTAATTTTTCTTTCAGTTCCTACAAATAAGAATACAACACAATTACAGTGTCATGGGAGAGTGCAAGCCAAATTATATTGATACCAGATTCAACTGCAATCTAACAAGAATTAGGGTACAGACTCAGACACCCAGGATTAAAAATAAGTAAGCACAATCCTATTAAGTGTTCTTTACCACAATTTCCTCGACATGCACATCAAACAAAGACTTACAAATAAAGGAAAAATAATAAAAAGAAAAAGATGATGAAAGCAGCTACTACTAGATCATATCCTGCTATGCAAGAATTAAGGATGCAAGAAGTTAGCTGAGAGCTATGAAAAATCCTATTAACCCCAATTCACACATGTTTATGTGTGCATAATATGTTGGCCTATATTGATACCTTCTTTGCAAGTTGCTTCCTCTGGTTTGCACGGTTCTTTATTTCATCCAAAAATGGGGCCAGTGCTTCAGGAGGTAACATCTCACTCAAATCAACTTCACAAAGCTGAAAAATTAGGAAACATTATTATAAATCATAAGAAAATACTATAGGACTAAATAACTCCAATATAAAAAAGCACCTGAAAAGTTGTGGTTAATGGAAAATGACTTAAAAATCGATACCGCCTTCTCACAGCCTCAGATTGAGTAACTGTCTCCAATTGTAGAATCCTTCCACTTATTCTGCAATCAGTATATTATAATAAAAAAGCATTTAATGTTCACTCCAAAAAGGAAGATGATAATTCAAGCCATCAACCATAGGCACACACAAATACGCTAAAAGCATTGGCCAAAACCCCCGGGCCTCAACCTATATATTCGACTAGAAAAACAATTGCCTCACAACTACATAGTACTACTATAAAATTATGAAAAATATACAAATTCATGCAACATTTAGTGAATTTTGGCTTTTGATAGAGACCCAACTGCAATTGGTTCATGTAGCCGACTCACCTAATGGGTTAAAGCTCACTGGGTATTATTGTTACTTCTCAAAAGAAATCAGAAACCAAACTTATATTTGCATTGAATACCATCATTTTAGTTTAAAGCCAAGGTTTAACACTATCTTGAAATCAATGGTACAGCCTTGAGAAACTGATTAGCATGTATATAATTAAATTGTATTAGTTTTCCTGACATTCATCATCTTTTTCAGCCGGACCTTATTCCGTATGTACATAAAAATCATGGGATTATAAGTCGTTGCTGTCAGATACATGTGAGTAAAAACCAAAATCTAGACAAGACAATCTCTAGAACCTATGCACACAAACCAACACATTTAGCCATCAGCACATATGAGAAATATATTTTGATTTCTATTCCAAACCTGTGAGGGAGCTTATCATAGCTACCATAATGGTGCAGTAAACACTTGGTGTTCAAAGGATGAAGAATTAGATGTTGCCCATCAGCAGCCTAAAAAATATATGAGCATAGTAACAAATCAAATGTTATAAACTACATGGGATATAAATTGAAAGCTTTATGCATGCAGCAATTAGGTATTGTCTGATAAATCTGAAAGTAGCAATTCCACATAGCAACTGTGAGGGATTACAAGATTAAATGGCAAAGGAATATGCTATACACAATTTGATGTCATTCGATAAAATTCAATATCAACATGTTGTAGTAAAACTAAAAACAACTGGCATATACAACCAGCATGAAACAGACAATCTTAACAAACACGACACGTCTTTAAACTGACATGAACGAAATTAAAGTCATTGATGAAAAAAGTAAGCGTAGTATCAAAACCAGATCAAAATTTACATCTATGACTAAAAACTTGGGAGTGACTATGATATCAAGCAGGAAGTGACCCGAGGACCTAATTGGACATAACCTACCTCACCAACATTTTGACAATTAAGAAAGCCTCTACCAATATTGTCATTAACAATCACTCCGTACAAGAAAATCAAAGGATAACAGCGCTGTGGGCACCATGAAGACCATAGAAATAGTAGAAACAATATAAAAGATGCCACGCCATGGATTAAAGTGGTGTTTTGTCACACAACCGCCATGCTTTACTAGTACCATGGCTGCCACTTACCATCACTGGTGAAAAATAGCACATGGAATGGAAGGATCCAATCCAGTAGTTTCAGTTTAAACATCTACCATGTTAAACTTATTTAAGTGAATAAATAAAGTTAATTAGAGACTCATTCTGAGATTCAACACTTGTTACTTCTAAAATAAGGAGAAACATTTCCAGCCCCTAAACGGCAACCCATTTCTGGAATTGTTTCTGATTTTAGAATCACAAAGACAAATTATCTATCATCTCCAAAATCAACCAATAAGCCTTCATTTACTGCTGGCAACAACATACTGCAACCCGCTTTCTTCAATATACATTTTCTTTAAAAGTTTTTAGTAGCCGTAATGAGGTGAATGAAAAAGGGAGAGGATGGCAAGGAAATTACCCATGTTTCAGTAGCAGCAACCAAGCTTTTTTCTACTAGTTGGGGCTTCTTACGTGGATCAATCAACGCCACAAAATCTTGTCATTTATTTCATCTAAAGATAGATTATTTACCTCTAAATTACTCTCAAGTCTTAACAATATAACCTATAGTTTTTCTTGGTCTCCCTCTACTCTACCTCTATATCCCAGCCAACTGAGCCAAGCCCAACACAGACAATATGTCTTACCTATATCTTGCAATTTACATGATGTCAAATTTCTCCACATAGTGCCTAATATGAATAATGCACATAATGAATGTGACAACAAATTTGCTCTATCCAAATAGGAAAATAAAAAGCAAGAAACATAGGATAGACACAACAAAAAAATCAAATGCCACCAGTTACCTGATAAAAATTGTAAGAGTCATTTTCCTTTGCATCTCCAATGCCATTTGAATGGCCTTGAATACATTTTTTCTCCTCATATGAAGAAGACGAGTTCATTTCCTGCTCGACTAGTAACTTTTCCAGGTCCAAAATTTCATCCTGACAGCTTCCAGCAGTTGATTTATCCATTGCTACAACCTTGCTTTGATCGGGGAAATCAGTAGAGGAAGTTCTTGATTCACTAGAACAGTTTTCGTCATCAGTATCCACAGCATTTGCAGATATTGATGGTACCTGGAGTGCATAATCAATGAGGCTAGAAGATTTTTCACTGTTAGAAGCCCTGTGCTCATTCCAATACTTCTTTCTCTGTTTTAGTTGTTGCATTGCAGCACTAACATATGGAAGCTTCTCCAGGTCATCGACAAGACCTGAATCAGCTCTGGCCAGCCAACCATCTAGATCTGATATTGCATGTCTCACTGAGAGATCTACATCTAATGTGAGTCTGAACTTAGAAAATGGGTCACATACATCTCCTTGGCCACATGATGAGTTATCAGTCTCTTGTTTATTTTTATGTGAGAGAGTAAATGAATCCTTCTTCCTCGTTAAGAAAGTGAACTCAATATTATCTCCTACTTGATATTGTTTGACATTTGTGATGTGAACTGAATATAAGTCCTTGACAGATATCATCACAAAGCACAACGGACACCTTTTCCAGCAATCACCTTTGTGATCTTCTTCACCCAACAACAAGTATTGAAGAATACATGGGAAACAAAAAATGTGTCCACATGAGGTTATTTGGGGACACAGGGGATGCTCCAAACAAATTGGACACTGAATTGGAGAAGGGGTCGAATATGTCACACATATAATATCTTCCCACTGCAACATTTTATCTGGATCCATTGACTCGGGGGAATAATTTCCTGAATCTAGCACCATGAATTTGAAATTTGCCTGTAAAAACAAATCTTTGTTGTATGGTCTTCTCTTCCGCTGCCTTCTTGCAGGAGGGGGAGGGGGAGGACCCCTTTGTTGAGAACGGGATATTGGATCATACTGAAAGTTGAGCAAGTGATTGCCATTCGCCATCTGAGATTTCCTTCCTGGGAAAGGGGTGCTTCCTTGAGAATATGCTGATCCAGTAGCCTGTTGATTTCTATGAGAAGAAACTGTTCCCGTTGTCATACCCTCAGAATGGGAGAGTCCAGCCGTCCGTCTTCCTGATTGACTCCTAGAATGTGATCTAGAGTTTCGCTGAGGTGCCTTCATACCACTTGAAGACTCTAATTCAGTCACCTAAAAGCAAAGAAAACAAAAGGAACACGCAGATACACACAACATATAATCAATATCAGTTCAAGACTTCTAACAAGTTAGAAAACAAGTTAATTAATCAACATAAGACATAAGTTTCTTAAAAACCGACATTTCAGACAAAATCTTATTTCAAGTTAGACACATGCAGCAACAAAATACAAGAGTTCAATAGATAAATAAACAATCCAGCCCATCCAGATGTAAAGTAAAAAACTTAAAACACCTTTTCGGAGGGTCCACCGGAATCTTCTGCAGCTGGAGTTGATGGACCTGCCAAATACAGCACAAAATGATTCATTGGAACTAACAACATCTAACCAATAAAGAAAATCATTCAAGAATAACTCAAAACCACTCCTTAACTCAAATGATCATTCACCTTTGAAATTTCAATAATAATAAGAAATAGATAAATCCTGCCCTTTCAACTACCTAATCGTCAAACACACCCAAAAAAATCACAAACTTATACTAAAAAAAACCTCTCCATTGATTCAGTACCCAAATTTTACATGCAAAAAAACGATGAACCCTACTCCCCCAAAGCATTTTGAATATCAAATTGGGTGAACCATAACGTAGCCACAAAAAATATAAATCAAATTAATGTATCAGCTCGTATATTATCTATTCTCTGCCCCTAAAACATAATCCAAATTAGGGGAAAATCTTTAATGGAACCTGGATAGTCGGAGATCTGAAGAGATCCGAGAGCATGGTTGAGTTGAGGGGAAAGAGAAGAGGAAGTATCTGAAATTCCATGTTGTGAATTAGGGCTAGGGATTGGTAAAGACGAAGATGATGAAGATGCCGGTTGGGTTTGTGAGGGCAAGATGGACATGAAATTTCTGGAAGAGAGTGGGTTTGGGGTTCGCCGCTGCTATCTATCAGCTTCTTCTAATTCTACTTTACCAATTATATGAAAAACACATTTTATTGTATTTTTTTGGTTTTGTTTTAGCGGCATGGTGGGGTTTCATGGTATCTGCCGCATCTTCGCCGAATATCGTTCTATTGCAACCGGTTTTAGTTTCTGTAATTACAATCATGCCCTTTTCATTTTATTTTATTTTTTGTTTTGGGAGGGTCGGAGTAAAAAAAAAAGAAAATAAATTATTAAATATCATTCCTCAATGAAGATAATATCACTCAAACTTGACGCTATCAGATTTGTCATATCATTTGCCATTTGTTTGTTTTTTTGATACATATGAATGACTCGAGGTTCTATATTCTACCGTAAAGCAATTTTGATTTATTTAAGTAAGTTAAAATCTTCAATTAGAGTGTCATTTTCCTTAATTGGAGCATTGTTAACCTATTTACGGTCTATTTAGATCATTACTCCATTGAAATCCATGTCTTTCACCATTTTAATACCTTCCAAAATTCCTTAAGTTTCTACAACCATGGAAGAGCATCTTCCTAAAGACTTTGCAAAGCCTTTCATCCAAGCATCATCATTATTCCTAAGAATTCCATCACACCCAACTTTAATTGCATTCTGAATAACGTCATCAGTATTAAGAGCAAACCAATCTTCATCAGACTTAACCCACTTTAATTGTCACATTGCTCTTGGATAAGTCGAGAACTTATTTGATAGAGTCGCGTTCTTGCGGTAATGTTGAACCTTCATCAAGATATCAGTGACCAGATTATATGGCATCAAATAATACGTAACATGTTGCATTTGATTACGCCAATACCAATTTGTGTGGCACCTAATAGCCCAGATTGATTGCCAATCTTGGTGATCTTCCTTAGCACTCGAGTTTGAGTCATATTAATGTTCAGCCATTCCTACAAATTAGAATTGGAGAAAGTTTCCCTATATGTGTTTCGAACTAGCTACATCCATATATGCTTTAACATAATACAATCTCTCAGAGAATGAATAATGGACTTCTTTATACCTACATAGTCAACACAAAAAGGGTCCCCCAATCTTGTGATGATGTGGGAATTGCCTAGTCTTAATGCCATTAGGAAAGACAAACCGCGTGAAGGACCTGATTCTTTCAAGGGCTTTGATATTCCATATATTACTCAATTGTCTCATATATGTGCGCACATTGTGATTGTTGATCATTTTAAAATCATTTGAAATAGTGAATGCTTCATTATTTATGTCAGACCAGTTACAAGAATCATCATCATCTGCAGTACTAGAAGGTTGAATTGATATAAATCTATCCAAGACATCCTGAGTAAAAATATTCCTAAGCAAGTTCCAATTCCAGTCACCATTAGATGTTATAATGTATGCAATAGTAACATTCCTTTGATCATCAACATTAACTTGCAAGAAGTCTTTGAGAATAATTCCAAGAGATATCCAACAGTCATGCCAAGCTCTGGTTCTAGTACCATTTCCAACTGTCCAAAATGTCATGTTATCTAATAGTGCCCACTCATTTACTATACACTTCCCAGGACTTGAATCATAAGATTTAGCTTCAGTTCCATTTGTCAAGCTGAATCTTTTGTCATACTTACCTCTAATCACATCACACCAGAAAGCCTTTTTCTCTAATTTTAATCATCCACCCCATCTTGGCAATGCAAGTTTTATTCATCTCAGACAATTTTCTCAGTCCCCAACCTACCAATCTTTTTAGGCTTAGCTACTTTTTCCCATCTCAGAATATGCAAATGCTTTTCCCTAAAGACTTACCCCATATGAATTGCATTTGGACTTGTTGAATAGTCTTTAGGAATATTTTTGGTATCATATTACCCATCATATTATAAGTTGGAATTGCCTATGGTACTAAATTAATTAGGGTTATTCTCCCTCCAAAAGACAGTTGTTTACTATTCCCGCTAGACAAGTTAGTTTTTACCTGTTCCACTAGAGATCGATAGTCTTTCACCTTAGGACACTTTCGAGTGGGAGTCACTCCTAGATAAGTTCATAGCTCTTTTGCCTCTTTAATTACAGCCAATTGAAGGATCTTTCTCTTTGTTTGAACACAAATATTTTTGGAGAACAAAATACTAGATTTGTCATAGCTAATTCTCTGCCCATATTCACTACAAAATTTATCTAATACTTCCATTATGCACTTATTTGTATCTCTCCAACTCTTCCAAACAAAAGGAGATCGTCAGCAAACATAAAGTGAGAAATAATGGAGCCTAACTTTTCAGCTTTCATTCCTTCTCATTTTCCCTCATCTACTTGCTCAATTATCAAATGCGATAGCTTGTCCATACATAGAACAAAAAGATAAGGAGAAATGGGATGTCTTTGTCGAAGTGTATTTTTGGTTTCGAAGTAATCATCTTTCTTACCATTCTAAAGAACACACATTTTCACAAACGAAATAGAATCCATGATGATATATCTCAACTTATCTTGAATTCCTAACTCAATTAAGACATTGTTCACAAAAGGCCAACTCATCATATCATAACCTTTTGCTAAGTCAATATTGATTGCAAAGTATCCCTTTTTCCTTTGAGCATATTCATGTTATTGATCATTTCATGGGCCACCACTATATTTTCATGGATGCTCCTATTGGGAATGAATCTTGCTTGATAATGAGAAACTATTTCATTTATGCCTATTTTTAGCCCATTCACTATAATTTTACTAAGGACCTTATAAATGGTGTTATAAAGTGTTATAGGTCTAACGTGATTGACTATCTGAGGTGATTGGAGTTTAGGAATTAGACAAATTTAAACATAGTTTACCTCAAAAATGCTACTAGGCTTGTCCCACAACTTCTTAATGAAAGTGCACACATCGTTTTCTATAATGCTCAAGGAATTCTGATAAAACCAGTTGGAAATCCATCTGGCCATGGGGATTTCCAAGGGGTCATATCATACAAATCCTTTTTCGATATACACATCCTTTAAATTGTCATCCGGCCTTTGCTTAATGTTTAGATCAAGAGGAGGGAAACATATTATAGTTTATCTCTAACTCTCAGAATCTACATATGTAGTATATAATCTTCGATAGTTCTCCTCGAACAAACTTTCAATCTCATAAACTTCAATCCAATATCCATTCGAGTTCTTAATCATACTAATCATTTTTCTTATCCTTTTTTGAACCACTTTAACATGATAGAAAAAGTATTTCTATCCCCATCAGCAAGTCACTTATATTTGGATCTTTGGTACCAAGTAAATTCTTCTTGCTTTTATTTATGTTTATTGTGTTAATCTCTGCACATAAATAAAGTCCCATGACGTTTATAATTATTCTATATGTTTTTTAAGTTATTAATTTATAAATATCAATAATTTTATTATATAAAAATAATTTATTTATATAATAAATAATATTTTATTTATATTATAAATAAATTTTTAATAAAAAATTTAAAAAACTCTTTTTTAATTTTTTTAGTTAAGTAGCTTATAACCCAAACAACAAAACAAGACTACAATATGTTAAAAAAATAAAAAAATATTTAGCCATATATAAGAAACACCAAAAATAGCTCTACTACTACTATAGAGAAATACCATATTTAGCCAAATTAGACACCTACCATTAGGAGTGGTAAAACGGGTCGGAACCCGTTAGGACGACCCGTGCACCCGCCAAAATATGGCGGATTGGGTTATGATTTTGGGCCCGCCTTCCCGTTTCGCATGCCATGCCAAAGCAAAAAACCCCGTGGGCAGCATACATAATGGGTTGGGGTTGGCCCGCCAGCCCGTTAAAAAAATTGAAACAAAAATACTTAAAAATATCCATGGCTCAGTTTGGAAAAAGGCAAATGGCCCAATAATAATATCCAAAACAAATGAGTAATAATAATTAAAAAAAATGTAAATGACCTAGATTTCTCTCTCACTCTTCGGCTTCGCATTGCATTTGTTAAAGACGTCTTCTTCATATTGTCTTCGTCTTGCTCGCGGCGGCCACCACACACGGCAAAACCATGTATTTCCCTTTGTTTTACAATCAAGAATTATGTACTTGTCTTGTTTTGTTAACAACCGTTTCAATCTATGTTTGGGTCAAGTTGTCTTAGTCGTTATAGATCCTGGTGGTTACTTTAAGTTTCTTTATTGGAACAATTTATGTTTTGTTGCATCGCTAAGTGTTTCACTCTTTCTTGTGAGTGGATTTCGTTTGAAAAATAGATTTTCTATGTGGCTTTTATCAATTGGGATGTGTCTCACTCTCACAATACTAGTTGTGGCGTACATAACTACAATATCAATGGTTACCCCATATCCTCTTTAGGATCGAGCAGTACATTTTCAAGAAAAAAATGATGCATGCTTGCATTGTATTGTCGTTCTTCTTGGTTCCATTGCTCAAACTATGTTTAACTATTTGGTTGTTTTGTGAAAAGTGCATTATATTTTCCGCATTTTGTGGGGCATTAATTAATTATAATTTTAATTGAGTTAATATCGGCTCAAGAGACTTTAACATTGAGACATAATGGTCTTGGCATTTTCTTTAGAAGTTGATGTTCAGTTTGGTGGTCCTAGCTTTGGTTGAGCTTTAACTTTTGTTCTTCCTCCCTAGCTAGGCCGATGTTTTCTTAGCTTGTGTTATTCCTAGTTTTATGGACTTCTTGCATTGTTTTTCCTTGTTTTTTGTTGTTTTCAGTTTGGATGTTTTGAAGGTTGTTGTTTCTTTTTTGTTCCATTTTGTTATTGTTTTTCGGGGATGGATTGGTTTCTTAGCCCATACTTGTACTTTTTCATATATATAATAATCAAACTATTATAAAAAGAGATTAATTAGCTTGGAACATAGGTCATTCGTCTCATATATATCTTTTGGAGATAATGCTAAAGATATAACTCAGTCTGACATATATCTAGGAGACATAACTTTGAAATTTAATCATGTAGTTTATACATTTTATGACTAATTATATATGTTTGCACTTTAAAATAATATATTAGCTTAATAAGTGGTTTTTTAATATTTAATTTTATGTTTATTATGTTTTAAGACTTAGTTTGAATATGTATTTCTTAGCTCCAATTGATGAGAGTGATGATGTATATTTGGACCTAACTATTGAACAAGATTGTGAGTCGGTGGAACCTAATAGTAATGTGTTAGGGGAACCTAGTAAAATAAAGAACACTGAGAGAAAGCATAAATCTTAGGTGTGGAAGTATTTTACTATGATAGAAGGGTTGGATAATGAGGGAAGACAAAGAGAAAAATACAATGCATGTGGTACATCATATGCATGTGGAGGAAAAAGATATGGGACAACTTATCTAAAATGTCATCTTGAAGTTTGTAAGAAAGTTAATTTTGGATATATTGGTCAGATGATGTTAGATATGCAAGGAAAATTAAAAGCATTAAAGGCTGATAATTTAGTATCTCGTAAAATGTGTGATCGACTAATTATCAAGCGAGGTCTTCCTTTTAAGTTTGTTGAGTTTGAAGAGCTTACAACTGGCTTCAGTACTTGAATCTCGATTACATTCCTATCACTAGAAATACCACTGAGGCTGATGTTGTGAGAATATACAAAATGGAAAAGAAAAAGATTAAGAATGAAATGACCAACACTCCTCGTAGGATTTCTTTAACTTCTGATTTATGGACATCAATTGATATTGAGGGTTATATTACTTTAATTGCTCATTATGTTGATAAAAATTGGAACTTAAATAGTAAAATCCTCAACTTTTGTCAGATGTCTCATTTGTTGGTGTAAGCCCTAAAGGTCAATACTTTTGGTACTTGTATAGAATTATTTATTAATAATAAAAGGATATTTCTTTATTATGTTTGTTTAATAAAGTCCCTAGAATAGCTAGTCTGTTTAATGTATCAAGTGTTACTTAATCATGACATCTCATTAAACATAAGGACATTGTTCTTAAAGTATCCGTAGTCGAGCTTTGTTGTGAAGTGGGATAACATTAAAGCATTAAGACTATTATGTATATAGACTCATGATCACATCTCATGGATCATGGATAACGAGTTATCAAGTCTTAAACATATGTATGAATATTAGGAGTAATATTTATATTGGATTGACCCGCTATGAGAATACTACATAGAATGTTATACAAAGTGTCATAAGTTATTCTCATGGTGATAGTGGTGTATACCACTCTTTGACCTGAAACCACTATGGACCCTAAATGTAGAGTCGAATGTTTTATTGCTGATCAAACATTATCCGTAACTGGATGACCATAAAGACAGTTGATGGGTACTCCACGAAGCATCCTGAGGGACATGAGTGAACTAGATGGAATTTGTCCATCTTGCGTAACGGGATAAATGTCTAATGGCCTAATATTGAACTGGACAAGGATGACACAGTCTATGCCTTGTGTTCAATATAGAAATAAGGGCACAAAGGGTAATTGTACACACAAGTATTATCACAAAAAGGGACTTGTCATATCACATGATATTTTCGTGTCTTGAGTAGTAATGATGTGTTGCTAGATACCGCTCACTATTTATTATGTTAAATATGTGATTTAATATAATTGTCAATGTCGCAAAAACCTACAGGATTCACACACAAAAGAACGGATTGATGAGAGATATTGTAAATAAGGAACACCATAAGGTACGGTGCACTTAAGTGAATTGTAGAACATTGTAAGGTACGATGCACTTAAGTAGAATACGAAATATGGTAAGGTACCACACACTTAAGTGATTTTTGCCATATCATAAGATATGGGCCACATACACTTAAGTGAGATTTTTAGCTTGCAGCCCACAAAGTGGTTCTATAAATAGAACCCTTGTGCAAAAGCATTTCATTAGATGAAATTCCATTTCTCTCTCTCTCTCTCTCTCTCTCTCTCTCTCTCTCTCTCTCTCTCTCTCTCTCTCTCTCTTTCTCTCTCTCTCTCAAAGCCTTCATTCGTAGCAGCTAGCACTGAAACTGAAGGAATCCGTTCGTGTGGATTAAGTAGAGGCGTTATCACCATTCAACGCTCGTGATCACTCCTTAGACGGCATCAAAGGTTTCAACCGCCACAAGAGGTAACGATTTCTATCACTGATCATGCCCATTCGTAAGGATCACTAAAGGAGAATTTTTTAATTTTCGCTGTATTTTGGATCGCAATTTTCCTTTAGTGGTATCAGGCCACTTAAGAAATCATGCATTTGATAGCTGTTTATTTTCTGTATTAATACGATTAAAAGACAAAATGAATTAAATAATAAACGAGTGATTAAATTTGGCATCATGTGTGTACGATTTGGATGATTGATATTGACTATGCTTCGGAATCCGACGTTAGTATGGTGAAACAGCGATACATCGATCGTCCATAGGTTACACAAATGAGATCGATCAATTTATATATATAATATAAGTGATTCTTATGCAAAATATGGTATATATGATATACTATTTCTATTTCGTTCATTCAAACACATAATGATTGTTTTCCTTTGAGCGATCAATGGTCATTTGCTTTGGAATCCAACATTATTATGGTGAAGCAATGATGTATTGATCAATCATACTGAATTATCAATCGAGGTATGTTTGACGGTATGAAATTGTTGCACTAGGGTTCATGACGGTACAAGGGTTGTACTGTCAAAGAGTTATGCGATCAGGGTTGTGATTGTACAAGAGTTGTGCTTTAAAGTGTCAAGTGTTGATGCAAAAAATGTCATCGGTTTCAAATGAATTGTTTATTAAAATTTTGTCCGCTGACCGGGCAACAGACCCCCCGGCTAACTCTGTGTAAATTAATAATCATTGTTTTATTTAATTAATAGAATTTAAATTAATAATAATAATGTTTTTATTATCATTGTCTTGTGGTGATCAATTTTTGCCTTAGTTTTCCTTTATTTTGTTTTTTGGGATTTTAAAATACGGCCTGCGTGTCGTGCCTCTCTTTTAATCTCTTAATGTAACTTCTTTTCTCATTTCACTCCCTCGTTGTCGCATCCGCGAAAAACAACCGGCGGGCTAAAACAAAACAAACAAAGCCGCCACCGTGCGTTATTTATCCCAAAAGAGGGAAAGGAAACGCTCGAAGTAAACCTGGAAAAGACATGGTCTCGCGACCAAAGAGATGGGATCGGGAGTCGGTTATGCGAAGGGAAGGTATTAGCACCCCTACGCATTCGTCGTACTCGACGGGATCCATGCTCAGAAGGAAAGAATAAGGTTGCTAAAACTGCTCACAAACACCACACACGCACACTGGAAACAATACAGGTGGGGGAAGAGAGGAACGGGCTCGCTAGGATATCGCATCCTATGCCTACGTATCTCATCTGGAATGAGAATCAGAGATACCGTAGTTCGGCTCACGCACGCCAAACAAAACACACGCACGGACGCTGAGACGTCAAAACAAACACACAAACAGGCAAACATGGAAACCGAATGCCAATCGCTGGACTTACATCAGACTCCGAACCAACAAACACACACTGGAAACCAACTGCCAATCGTTGGACTTACGTCGGACTCCACACAAACAAACACCAATAGGATACGGAATGCCAATCGCTGGCCTTACATCCATCTCCTAACACACACAAGAAGGTCAACAAACAACAAGTTACTAAGGAGTCTGGCACTCGAGCCTAGCAATTGTCAAGCAAACACACACAAAAAGAAAAAGGGTGCCCAGAGAGATCTCGTACGATCTCCTGCCTACGTACCTCATCTGGTATGAGGATCAGGGCAACGTAGTTCCCCTCAACAGGGGAGAAACTTTCTCCTAACCAGAGACTGGGAAATGACTAACTAGAAGGGAGACTAACTCGAGCCTAATAGTTATCATGTATTCCACAATGGTCCTAGGTTGAGTTTTCTATCTAACTTGCACAGGCAGTAAGCTATCTTAAACAGCACAATCAAAATAAAGCAAACATACACACAATTAGCACACACTATATACAAACAAAGTGGGCTCACACAAGGTTAGGCTGTGAAACACAAGCCAACTGGAATCAGGTGATGTTAGCTCTTAACCCTAACATTGAGAGTTAGGGTGAAGCAGAAGAAATGGGAAGTGAGGGTAAGACCTCACAGCTCTTATCCCTGGCCAGGGAGAGCTTCAGACAAATGAAAGTGTGGGTTCAGAAAGTGGGAACCCTTCTACACTTATGACTGACTCAACAGAGATCTTGGGTTAATATCCACAATGCATCAACACCAGTTGTGTGAGCAAAGGGATGACTCAACTGAATAGCAGAAGATGGATTGCACATCTCTTGTATCTGCCAATTGCCTTATCAAAGGTCTTTTCCTGCTTGGCACAAAGATAAACAAACACAAGCATTGCCTCTTAAGGAGGACTTCAGACAGGTGCCTGACCACATAACAGGTCAGGTCTTCCAGACTACATGAAGTCAGTGAGTTATACCTCAATTGGTTAAGCAACCAAGAAACACCAAAAGCAAGTTCAAAGAACTATAGCAACTAATGTACCTGAAAACAATCTAATTCAATCAGTATACAACTCAAAGAGCCAAACAGACAAACTAATGGTCAACAGTTAACTGTACACAGTCAAACAAACAAGCAAGCTATGCATCAAGGCAAAGCACAAGCTCAACTCAAAGGAGTTAATCCACCTACAAAACAACTCAATGTTAATCAACATCAATCAAATAGGCAACTCAAACCAATGAATCAATTCCTCAAGGCCATATGCTTCTTAACCTGCAAACCAAGCTCAAACATGAGAAGCAAACCACTAGGACAAGGCCTAGGGTCAAAGTGGGAGAAATAATTCAAAACAGAACATGAAAATTGGCAAGAATCAAATTCAATCAATTAAGAACATCATCCAAGTGGTCTCATGTTCATAGCATCAACCAATTTCATTTCACAAAGCAAATAAGGCAAAGCATGCAAGTTGAAAGCTCATTGAAGCAAACAGAATGAACCAATCCACATCAACTCAAAAATGATTCAATAAATCCCAAGAAAAATCATGGCTAAACAGCACACATCACATGATCATCATACCAAAAATCAAGGCATTTGGACAAGTGGAAGCATGGCAAATAAATTTCATAAGGCAAGGCAAGGCAAAACAAGCTCAAATGAGGCACAATTTCATACATCAACTTCACACAAGCCTAAAACAGAATTGACAAATGATAAATGTCTCAAACCAAAGCCATAATGAACTTCAATGTGCCTAGAAACAATGTACAAAATTTCAAGTTCATATGATAAACATCCATCATTTCACAAATCATCTAAGTTCATGACTCATCAAAAGGTCCACAAATGGTCAACCAGAAAGGAAAATCTCAAACAAATCCAAATTGAATCCAAAAATTCCACAAAAATTCACAAGCAATCCTAACATCCAGAAGTAGCATCATGCAAAAATTCACATCAATTGGCATTGAATTGGCATGGTAAAGAAATCCACAAGTTGGACAAGCAATGGTGTGACACACATTGTCACACCTACATTCAACAGATCATATCTCATCAACCAGAAATGGTAAAAATGCAAACTCTATACCAAAATGACCATTAGGATGTCTATTTTAAGCATGCAAAATTTCATAATCATTGGAGCAATATCCATCATTTTATGAAGCAAATGGAAAACAAGGTGCAAATTGGATACACATGAACAAACCCTAGGCAAGTTTAAAATTCAACCGTGCACAAATCATGGAAAAATAGCCAAAAAATTCTAGAGATCATGAGGAGAATAATTCAAAAAACCACAACTCAATTGGATCATTAATCATGGAGATATGAATTTTGGAATGAATGAAAAAAATAAAAAAAAACACATGAAGGCATGTACATGAATGGCATGGTGTATGGAATAAAATGAAACAAGGCAATGTGTGGCAATGTCCAAGCCAAGTATCGAACTGTGCACGAATTTAAACTAGGGCGTGCTTAAGTGAAACTTTGCGTTTCACTTAAGTCTACATGGCAGCGAAAATGAATCCTGGCCAATCAAATAGCCACGCTGGTTTCCATGCAACCAACACATGAGCTTAAACAGAAAAACACATGCAATAGGCGCGCTACAAGATCAAATGCCAATTCTGGAAAAAACCTAGTGTAGCACCTCAAATTTGCACCTATCATTGTACATACATTTTCATGTTAGGTCATAGCATATCATGGTCCATTGCATAGCATTGCATTGCCTCTTTTGCCTCAAGTGCAAGCCAATCAAGGAATTAGGTCAAACTGATCAGGAGATCAGTCAATCAAGCAAGCAAGCACAATTTTCATTGAGCCAAGGCCTTAGGGTTTGTACAACAAGTTCACATGACTTGGGGGTCCATTTGAAGTGTTTTGGTCAAAGATTGGATGTTCAGAAGTCATCAGTTCATGCACAGTCAGGCAAAAAACCCTAGACAGTCAACAGTCAGTCAAAGCAGTGGATGGTGGTCATTCTTGTGGAATTTGGGCACCATGATCAATGATCAAGAGTTCATACAACTTGGGACATCATTTGAAGTCAAGTTCTCAAGGAATTAGGGTTTGGAAGTCATCAGTCAATGCACAATCAGTCAGAAACCCTAAAAGTCAACTGTTGGTCAACTGTCCATTTAATCAGTGATTGGATGATTGGAATTGGTTTGTGAGAGTTCATTCATGATCTCTACTTTTTTATCATTATTTTTCCAGAATTTTTGGATGAGTGGTTTTTAAATGGCCTTAGGGTTTATGACATGTGACCAATTTTTGTACACTTTGCCAAATCAATTGTGAAATGATGAGAATGTATCCAATGACTCCCAAATTTTTTGTGCTTAAACTAGACACATTCATGGTGATTTTGGTGTAGAGTTTGTGCATTTATCATTTGTGGTTTGTGAGTTATGATTGTTTGAATTAGGGTGTGACAATTTGTGTCACACCATTGATGTCCAACTTCATGATTTTCATTACCATGCTTCCTTACATCCAAATGACCCCAAATTTTGCATGAACCTGCTCTTGTATGTCTAGTTGACTTGTGAATTTTCTTGGATTTAATTGAACTATTTTCCATTTGTTTGAGATTTTTATTCCCTGCCTAGTCAAATGTTGACTTTGTGTGACACATGTTCCCATTTCATTTGTGAAATTCTCATACTTTATTAGATGGACATGAAAATTTGCATGAGATAACTAGACATCCTCATCTTTGCCATGGTTTTGATCCCATTCATTTATCATACACCATCTTTGACTTATGATTTTTCTAAGTTGATGCATGTTTGGTTGACTTCTATGAGCATGTTCAAAATTGCTTTGACTTTCTGATTTTCATTGACTGCCTTCCACTTGTCCAAATGAGATGAAATTTGACATTCTTACCATGCTATGTGTTAGGTTTGATCATGATTTATTTGGTGATTTTTGGAAAATGTTTAGATTGCTTTTGATGCAAGTCTTGCTGTTGACTTCTATGAGCTTCTGTTTGCCATGTTTTGACCTAAATGGTTCATGAAATGATGATGATGATTGATATGAGTGTGAATCCAATTGGTTGTGTTTCCTAATTGTTTGAACATGATTTGGGATGCTTGCCCTTTGCTGTTTTAACTTTCTCATTCACTTTTGACCCTAGGCTTGCCCTAGTGGTCCTGTTACTCACCTTTGAGCTTGTGTTTTCAGGTTGACCATCAAATGGCCATTAAGACCAATTCTTTTGATTGAGCTTACTCAAGTATCATTGTCTAACCTCTTTGTTTTGTAGGTGGCTTGGCTCACAAGCCTTGAGCCTTGTGTCTTGCACATTCATTTGCTTCTGATTAACTGTTAATGTCTGTTTCCTTTTGCTTTGATTTGAAGTTGCATACTAACATCTGCTTGACTGTCTCAGGTACTTTAGTTGCTTAGTTCCTTGTGAACTTTTTGCTTTGCTTTGCTTGTATAAGCAATTTGCATTGAGGTATGTCCCTTTTACTTCATGTAGTCTGGAAGACCTGGCCTGTTACTTGGCCAGGCAACTGTCTGAAGTCCTCCTTAAGAGGCAATGTTTGTGGATGTTTAACTTTGTCCTTGCATAGAGTCAAAGTCCTCCTAAGTGAAGAGGCAATTGGTGGAAGGTAGGGATATGCAATCTATCCCCCACTATTCAGTGTGTCATCTGCTTTTGCTCACACCACTGTGTTGATGCATTGCGGATACAAACCCAAGATCTTGTACAATTGTACAGTTGAGTCAGTTTTAAATGTGTAGAAGGGTTCCCACTTTCTGAACCCACACATTCTTGTCTTGAGCTCTCCCAGGCCAGGGATAAGAGCTGTGAGGTCTCATCCTCACTTCATCCTTTCATCTGCTTCACCTTAGCCCCTCAATGGCAAGGTTAAGAGCAACACTCACCCCATTCCAGAGGTTTGTCTGTTGAGGTTGATATGACCCCTCGACTAAAACCTAACCCTTGTTTGAGCCACTTGTTTGTGCATAGCGTGTGTTATCTGTGCTTATAGGATTGTTTGACTTGCTTCATGTGCAAGTTAGGATTAGTTTAGACTTGCTTCCTGTGCAAGTTAGGTTTCGCTTGGCTTGCTTCCTGTGCAAGTTAAGTGTGTGTGGCTTGCTTCCTGTGTGAGCCATGCTTAGGATAGGTTGGCCCTTGTGCCATTTAGCTAGAAACCTTAACTTAGGGATGATTTGCATGATAACATCTAGGCTCGAGTCGTAGTCTCCCTAGAGTTGTGTCTCCCTCTGTTATCTGGTTAGGCTAGATCCTTTGTCCCTGCGTAGGGGAACTACATCGCCCTGATCTTCATACCAGATGAAGTATGTAGGCAGGAGATTGAGCTGATCTCTCCGGGCGCCCTTTTTCTTTTTGTGTGTGTTGTTTGACATTTGCTAGGCTCGAGTGCCTGACTCCTTAGCAATTTGTTGTCTGTTTGTTTGAGTGTGTGCTTGACAGTTATAGGCTCGAGTCCCCGACTCCCTATTAACTTGTTGTGTTGTTGTGTGCTTGGAAGCTGATATAAGTCCATCGAGTGGCATTTGGGTTCCAGTGTGCGTGTGTTTGGTTCGGATGCTGATGTAAGTCCAGCAATTGGCATTCAGGCTCCATGTTTGCCTTCTTGAGTGCGTTTTGGTTCGGATGCTGATGTAAGTCCAGTGATTGGCATTCAGGCTCCACGTTTGCCTTTGCCTGTTTTTGTTCGTATGCGTGTCAGCCGAGCTACGAATGCTCTGATTCTTCTCTCGTCCGAGAAGATACGTATGCATAGGATGCGATATCCTAGCGAGCATGTGTCGTTTCCCCAGTCCGAACTACTTCGACTCTGATGTCTATGCCTGATAGACTAAGTAGGCCCAGGATGCGACATCCTGCCGAGTCAGTTTTAGTCAGTTTCTTTTGTCTCTTTCAGCCAGTGTGTGTGAGTATTTGAGCAGTGTTTAGCAACCAATTTATCCTTCCTTTTGTGCGTGGATCCCGTAGAGTACTACGGATGCGTAGGGGTGCTAATACCTTCCCTTCGCATAACCGACTCCCGAACCCATTCTCTTTGGTCGCGAGACCATGTTCTTTCCAGGTTTACTCTGAGCGTTTCCTTTCCCTCTTTTGGGATAAATAACGCACGGTGGCGGCTCTGTTGTTTCTTTCTTTTCCCGCCGGTTTTTCGCGCGATGCGACAGCTGGCGACTCTGCTGGGGAATTAAGAGAAGTTGACCTATGCTGGTCCATCTTCCCTGAGCGAGTCTCTCCTAGCGCTCTCTAGGTTAGGGTTTTGGTTGCTTTGTGCTGTTATTTATTGCATTCGTTGTATATATGTGCATTTATTGTTTGCATTTATGGTTTGCATTAATGTTTGCATTCATTCATATTCATTTGCTGGCTGTGCTGTGTTTCTCTGTTTGGGGTGGGAGTTACTCGAGGTAAAAGGCCCAATACCCAGGCTATGAGTGAAATCTAGGAAACCTAGGAATAGAGTGATTCATGGGAAGCGGGTGGTGTACGCCACTTAGCGGAACATTGATATCACGAGCAGTTCAGACCCTGGTGGGATATTATCAGTGCATACATCGGGTGTGCACAGGATGATATTCTGCGAAAGGTTATTTATGCTGCGTTTCTTTCGACCTTACCCTGGCCTAGACGACACCCGTGAGTGGGGAAGGGTTTGATCATTTTAACAGGTACAGTTGGTGACTCCTGGTACTGATGGTGACTACGAGTTATATTTCTGGACGCCGGAGGTTTGACCCTGGTATTGATCAGAGGGTTCCGTTTATTTCGGATCCCTGGGCTGAATCTGTGGGTGCTCACTCAGATGGTGGCTCAGTTCTTCAGACTTGGGTTCAGATGCCAGCTCCTCAGATGACTTTGGGGTTTCAGATGGTTCCTCAGATGCCAGTTCCTGCCAGTCTTGGCTCCATCATTTGCATCATAGCATGTTTATTTTCAAAAAAATAGTAATGCATGAAAAAGTTAACTGGCATACACATATCCTTTATCAGGATCATTCATGACAAAATAGTACCCATATCATGCATATCACACATATCATGCACATAACATCCTTGCATTGCAGACATGGTTGGAAAGACTCCTCACTTTGGTTCCTGACTGAGAGAGGATTGCTGATTGTCGTCCACACCGCTACTCAACCAGACTCAATCATCAGAGGATTATGGACCAGGTTCAGACAGAGTTGGCTGAGATGAGGGCTAACATGGCCCATTTTATGACGATGATGCAAGGAGTTGTTCAGGGGCAAGAGGAGCTGCGTGCCTTAGCCCAGAGACTGGAAGCCGTGATTCCACCAGTCCACCGTGCTCCACCGGTGGATGTACCCGTTCATGAGAATGCTGCTGTCACTATTCTCGTCAATGATTATGCCGTGGGTGATGAATTGAAGAGGATCAGAATCAGAGAACATCCTCTTGCTGCAGAGACTGTTAATATCAGAGCAACCCGCGCTCCGGTTCGCCGTCCTGGCTCTTCAAGTTCTTCCGGTTCTAAGAAGACATACTCTGGGGCACCCAAAAGGGAAGAGATTGAAACAAATGTTGTGCACCATCGGAGGAGCGCAGACAGAGGACAGTACCGTCAGGCTGCTGCTGTGACTATTCCAGCAACTCAACCTCAACAACAGCAGAGAAGGCCAACTCAGCAATATCAGCATCAGCAACATCATCCTCAGCAGCAGGCTTCCCAGCCTCACAATGGTAATCAAGCCAATACAAGTAATGAGAGGAAGAAGATCCTTTTTGATCCAATCCCCATGTCCTACGCCGAGCTGTATCCCTCGTTGATAGAGCGGAACTTGATTACTCCCAGAGACCCGCCACCCATACCCGTCAACCCTCGGTGACGGTATAGGCCTGAACAACATTGTGTGTATCACTCGGGTGCTCCTGGTCATGATGTGGACAGTTGTTTCCAGCTGAAGATGAAGGTTCAAGACCTCGTGAGGTCAGGTATTTCGAACTTTGAAGACTTGGGTCCCTGTGATAATCAAGTCTGAAGATAACAAGTCCTGGGCTGGCGCCGACTTTGTCTTCAGAAGGGTTGTTCAGAAAACAGAAGCTGCTGATGCAAAGGATACTGACAGTTGTCATCCTCGGTGGGATCTATCACAATTGGGTCACTGTGGGCTTTCCTACAGTTGTTCATAAGTCAGAGTAATAATCACTTTGTTTAAAAAACCCTTCTCCCATGCCAAAAGGAGAAGTGATGACATTGTTGGCAGCATTTTGTGCAATGATATTTTCATTCAAATAATTCATGTTAAAACTTTTGTTTTTCCATTTGTTTTCCCTTTTCGCTTTTTGCATGAAATTGGTGATCACAAAAAACCTTTAAAAACAGGAATAAAAGCAGTCTTTTCATCTGCATAACGATTGTCTTGTTTGATTTTCAAAGAGCTTTTCATATCAAATCATTATGCAGGTTGTTTCTCAAACCCATTGAACATAGTGATCGGACGTCATCTCCCAATTTTGAATTCCCTGTATTCGAAGCGGACGAAGATGATGTTGAAGGGATTCCTGACGAGATTTCCCGACTTCTTGAGCAAGAGAAGAAGATCACTCAGCTGCATCTCGAGAATCAGCAGAACAGCCAACTGGGGCATTATCAAAAACAAAAAAGGAAGAAAAAAAAAGAAAAAAAAAAGAGGAGGGTGCAAAATCAAAAAAAGAAATCAAAAGAAATCAAAAGAAATCAAAAGAAAGAAAAAGAAAGGAAAGAAATAAAAGAAAATAGCACCCTCAAAGTCCCAAGTTGACTGATGCTGAATTCGATCGAAAAGAAGAGATCAACTGCCATGTGTTATGGTCAGTCATATCAGCAAAGAGTGAAAAAGCATTTGATAAGAAGGTCAAGCCTCGTGTGTTCTGAGAAGGTGACCTTGTGCTCAAGAAAGTCTTGTCTTTTGTGCCCGATTCCAGGGGCAAGTGGACTCCAAGCTATGAACGTCCATACGTTTTCAAGAGAGCCTTTTCAGGCGGTGCTTTGACACTTACAACAATGGATGAATAAGTTCACTCGTCCTGTGAATTCTGATGCAGTCAAGAAATACTTCGCCTAAAACGAAAAAAATCAAAAGCTCGCTAAGTCGAACACCCCAAAGGGCGACTTAGGCAAAAAGGAGCGTCTCGGTGGATTGAAAACCCGAAAGGGCGATCCGGGCAAAAGTTAGAGACATTGAAAAAAAGAGAGAGAATTTGCATCCCGCTAGATTGAACACCTCACACTGGGGCAATCTAGGCAAAAATTAGGGATTTGGCAAGTAACTGCATCTTGACAAGACTGTGCTCTATATCTGTCGTCCGTCAGGGATTCTAGATTCGTCATCGACTGAAGCTCTGAATACATCGAAAATTCAGAATGGTAGAGGAAAGGTCATTATGTTCAATGTAGCCCTCTCCAATATATATCACCGATTTCAAATTTGTACAGATCTATGGAGTCTCGCCCTTTGCAGACTACCATTCCATCACATCAATTTGAGCTTTTATCCAATTATTTGCACTCTTATTTTGTTTCAACTCAACAGATGTTTTGCATGTTTTAATTGATAAAGTATCATTGTTTTCAAAATAAACAAATTTTTCCCAAAATTGTTCTTAAACAAAGTGAACCTTCACAATGATGGAAAGATACTGAGGAGACCCACAGTGCTCTCCCGGGGGTGGTATGATTACCAACAGGTAAGACAATTGTTCGCATCTCAAGCGTGACTGTATCTTTGTCCTACAGAACCTCGTATGGTCTCTCCTCAGTGAAGTTGCCCGACGCGGTGTTGTTTGAAGATGTTCATCTTCATGTCCCCAGTAGTGCAACATTTCTCCCTCCAAGTCCCTATTAGCTCTATTGTGGGGCATCCCCAGTAGAGTGCTGTTTGAGCCTTATCATGGGGCATACCTGGGGCACGTTTTTATCTAACAATCTCTTGTACAAGTACTGTTGGATATATTCATTCGCTTGTCAGTGATGATGTGAAGCCTTTATGACAAGAAATCCCGGTAGAGCCTGATCAGGGGCAAGGGACAGTTGAACGGTGAAAAGACAGTGAAGGATTACGACGACGGTCCTGGAAAATTAATCAAGAAGACTCTTCAAAGTCTGATGATTGGAAAGTTTGTATGAATACCAGGAGTTCGATCCCCGTGGAGTACGGACGAGATTTGGAATACAAGATGATGGAGCAGAAAAGTCCAGAAGCGTCTGGGAGTTCGTAAAAGAGGAAAGCCGACACTGTGGGTGGACGATGGATGCCGATGTTCGGCGACTCGACAGGTGTTCCGTGTCTAATAAGTTGTATTTCCCCAGTAGGTGTGAGAGCATTACCTCCATAACAGATTCGAGATCAGTGTCTCCTCAGCAAGCCTAAAGGTGGCCGTATCCCCAGCGGAGTTGTGACTGTTTCCCAAGTCTGAAGTTGTCTTCACAGCAGAGGTTGTGTTGATGGTTTTTCCCCAGCAAGGTTTGTCTTTCCCCAGCAGAATGGAAGTTGACATGGTTATAGGATCCTCAGCACAGTTCCTGGAATTCCCCGGTGTTGTCTCTGAAGGAGACGTGTGTTTATGCATTCATCATTTAGATAAGCATAGCATATTGCATCATTAGTGCATAGCATTTCCATGATCATGGGGCATTGTGTAAAACAAGAAAAAACTCATGCATCAACGTTGCAAGCATATCCATTAGCCCTAGGCCGTGGTGACCAGCCGAGGTTAGGTTGTTGGAAAGAGTTTAGCATCGCGCCATTGGATCGGCTTCAGGATTGGGTTCATCAGCATGGTTGAGAGGTTGGTGTTTTCCCAACAAGTGATTCCTCAGTCGAGTGGGTATCCCCAGCAGTGTTGCTCCCTAATTGTTAGCGTCTTGCCAGCTTGGGTCTTTTTCCTTAAGCAGATATGGGTGTGTCTGATCTCTCCATGTAGAGTCTACCCCTTAAGCAGAAAGTGTCAATCTTTTCCTGCCATTTCCCCACTGAGATACTTCCTCGTGGATGACGGTTGCTTCCGTTCCCTCCCTAAGAGGATGGGTTTTCCCTATTGAGTTCTTTCCTCATTAGGATGGGTCTTGATTTAGTCTGCCTTTTTGGATCGATCCTAAATTGGCTTCTTGTTGACTATCTCTTGTGCTGCCCTGGGGCATAAATGAATAGTCGCTCACTAACCGACACTCATTCATCTTATCCTCGGCGGAATTTGTTTGGCTTCTACCATCAAACCGGTAGTTGTAAGTCCTATCTTTGTGGTTTTCTACCCACTAGCTGGAAGTTGTAAAATCCCACTTTCATCCCCTTGTTGGAGTTGACCGTTTGTGCTCATCCTATGGATGACTGGTTATTTTTCCGTGGTTTTCTGCCTACAAACCGGTAGATGTAATCCCCTCTTTGTGGTATTAATGGTCTTGTCCCCTTTGGATACTTGCCTTGATCAAGCAGTATTGTCCCCATTGGGTCTTCCCCTTCCTTTTGGATACTTGCTCCGAGTTAGCAGCTTTATCCCCTGTTGATTGGTCATCTTTTGCATACCTAGTCTGGTACCCAGATGCCTTTCTTTTCGGTCGATTATTCATTTAACAACCTACAACCCGGTTATGGATAATCTTCCATGCGAGTGTATTATCTACGTTTTGACGGCTATAGATAATATGTCTCACGTTTTTCCGGTATTCAGACCGAAGGAGTTTCCGACGATCAGGTCGATGTACTCATGGCACAAGGCCAATTTTCCGGTATTCAGACCGAAGGAGTTTCCGACGATCAGGTCGATGTACTCATGGCACAAGGCCAATTTTCCGGTATTCAGACCGAAGGAGTTTCCGACGATCAGGTCGATGTACTCATGGCACAAGGCCAATTTTCCGGTATTCAGACCGAAGGAGTTTCCGACGATCAGGTCGATGTACTCATGGCACAAGGCCAATTTTCCGGTATTCAGACCGAAGAAGTATCCTCCTCTCCGTTGGTGTCGATAAACGTCGAGTTTTTCCCGATCATCCGTTGATGATTTGGTTGTGTCCTTCTTCCCTAGTGAAGTATTCCTCCTCTCCGTTGGTGTCGATAAACGTCGAGTTTTTCCCGATCATCCGTTGATGATTTGGTTGTGTTCACTCTCCCCAGTAGAGTTTCCTCCTCTCCGTTGGTGTCGATAAACGTCGAGTTTTTCCCGATCATCCGTTGATGATTTGGTTGTGTCCTCCTTCCCAAGTGAAGTATTCTCCTCTCCGTTGGTGTCGATAAACGTCGAGTTTTTCCCAAACATCCGTTGATGATTTGGTTGTGTTCACTCTCTCCAGTAGAGTTTTCTCCTCTCTGTTGGTGTCGATAAACGTCGAGTTTTTCCTATTCGTCCTATGACGTCTAGTTGTACCTGTCCCCATGTGGATTTACCTCTCCGTTGGTCTTGGTAAACGTTGAGTTTTTCCCATTTCGTCCGTTGACGTATGGTTGTATCCCTTCCATTCATTCATTAATGTTTGGTTACCTCTCCGTTGGTCTTGGTAAACGTTGAGTTTTTCCCATTTCGTCCGTTGACGTATGGTTGTATCCCTTCCATTCATTCATTAATGTTTGGTTACCTCTCCGTTGGTCTTGGTAAACGTTGAGTTTTTCCCATTTCGTCCGTTGACGTATGGTTGTATCCCTCCCAGTTATTCAATAGCGTCTGGTTACCTCTCCGTTGGTCCCGATAAACGTCGAGTTTTTCCTAGTTGTCCGTTGGCATCTAGTTGTGATTTCTATTCCCATTCGTCATCGTTGTGATGTCTGGATGTGGCCATACCCTTTGAAAACCAAAAAACAAAACAAAATACCCAGTAATAAATATCAAATCCCAGTGGACGTTTCCATTAGTGGATCACTGTATTGTGCAAATTCTACGGTTCTTGGTATTCAATCCCTGTTTACCCTGAAAGTCTGACAGCCGTTGCTCTCATCCATTCGGGTTCCCAGCTGATTGAATAGGGGCAGCTGTAGCACCTCAAATTTGCACCTATCATTGTACATACATTTTCATGTTAGGTCATAGCATATCATGGTCCATTGCATAGCATTGCATTGCCTCTTTTGCCTCAAGTGCAAGCCAATCAAGGAATTAGGTCAAACTGATCAGGAGATCAGTCAATCAAGCAAGCAAGCACAATTTTCATTGAGCCAAGGCCTTAGGGTTTGTACAACAAGTTCACATGACTTGGGGGTCCATTTGAAGTGTTTTGGTCAAAGATTGGATGTTCAGAAGTCATCAGTTCATGCACAGTCAGGCAAAAAACCCTAGACAGTCAACAGTCAGTCAAAGCAGTGGATGGTGGTCATTCTTGTGGAATTTGGGCACCATGATCAATGATCAAGAGTTCATACAACTTGGGACATCATTTGAAGTCAAGTTCTCAAGGAATTAGGGTTTGGAAGTCATCAGTCAATGCACAATCAGTCAGAAACCCTAAAAGTCAACTGTTGGTCAACTGTCCATTTAATCAGTGATTGGATGATTGGAATTGGTTTGTGAGAGTTCATTCATGATCTCTACTTTTTTATCATTATTTTTCCAGAATTTTTGGATGAGTGGTTTTTAAATGGCCTTAGGGTTTATGACATGTGACCAATTTTTGTACACTTTGCCAAATCAATTGTGAAATGATGAGAATGTATCCAATGACTCCCAAATTTTTTGTGCTTAAACTAGACACATTCATGGTGATTTTGGTGTAGAGTTTGTGCATTTATCATTTGTGGTTTGTGAGTTATGATTGTTTGAATTAGGGTGTGACAATTTGTGTCACACCATTGATGTCCAACTTCATGATTTTCATTACCATGCTTCCTTACATCCAAATGACCCCAAATTTTGCATGAACCTGCTCTTGTATGTCTAGTTGACTTGTGAATTTTCTTGGATTTAATTGAACTATTTTCCATTTGTTTGAGATTTTTATTCCCTGCCTAGTCAAATGTTGACTTTGTGTGACACATGTTCCCATTTCATTTGTGAAATTCTCATACTTTATTAGATGGACATGAAAATTTGCATGAGATAACTAGACATCCTCATCTTTGCCATGGTTTTGATCCCATTCATTTATCATACACCATCTTTGACTTATGATTTTTCTAAGTTGATGCATGTTTGGTTGACTTCTATGAGCATGTTCAAAATTGCTTTGACTTTCTGATTTTCATTGACTGCCTTCCACTTGTCCAAATGAGATGAAATTTGACATTCTTACCATGCTATGTGTTAGGTTTGATCATGATTTATTTGGTGATTTTTGGAAAATGTTTAGATTGCTTTTGATGCAAGTCTTGCTGTTGACTTCTATGAGCTTCTGTTTGCCATGTTTTGACCTAAATGGTTCATGAAATGATGATGATGATTGATATGAGTGTGAATCCAATTGGTTGTGTTTCCTAATTGTTTGAACATGATTTGGGATGCTTGCCCTTTGCTGTTTTAACTTTCTCATTCACTTTTGACCCTAGGCTTGCCCTAGTGGTCCTGTTACTCACCTTTGAGCTTGTGTTTTCAGGTTGACCATCAAATGGCCATTAAGACCAATTCTTTTGATTGAGCTTACTCAAGTATCATTGTCTAACCTCTTTGTTTTGTAGGTGGCTTGGCTCACAAGCCTTGAGCCTTGTGTCTTGCACATTCATTTGCTTCTGATTAACTGTTAATGTCTGTTTCCTTTTGCTTTGATTTGAAGTTGCATACTAACATCTGCTTGACTGTCTCAGGTACTTTAGTTGCTTAGTTCCTTGTGAACTTTTTGCTTTGCTTTGCTTGTATAAGCAATTTGCATTGAGGTATGTCCCTTTTACTTCATGTAGTCTGGAAGACCTGGCCTGTTACTTGGCCAGGCAACTGTCTGAAGTCCTCCTTAAGAGGCAATGTTTGTGGATGTTTAACTTTGTCCTTGCATAGAGTCAAAGTCCTCCTAAGTGAAGAGGCAATTGGTGGAAGGTAGGGATATGCAATCTATCCCCCACTATTCAGTGTGTCATCTGCTTTTGCTCACACCACTGTGTTGATGCATTGCGGATACAAACCCAAGATCTTGTACAATTGTACAGTTGAGTCAGTTTTAAATGTGTAGAAGGGTTCCCACTTTCTGAACCCACACATTCTTGTCTTGAGCTCTCCCAGGCCAGGGATAAGAGCTGTGAGGTCTCATCCTCACTTCATCCTTTCATCTGCTTCACCTTAGCCCCTCAATGGCAAGGTTAAGAGCAACACTCACCCCATTCCAGAGGTTTGTCTGTTGAGGTTGATATGACCCCTCGACTAAAACCTAACCCTTGTTTGAGCCACTTGTTTGTGCATAGCGTGTGTTATCTGTGCTTATAGGATTGTTTGACTTGCTTCCTGTGCAAGTTAGGATTAGTTTAGACTTGCTTCCTGTGCAAGTTAGGTTTCGCTTGGCTTGCTTCCTGTGCAAGTTAAGTGTGTGTGGCTTGCTTCCTGTGTGAGCCATGCTTAGGATAGGTTGGCCCTTGTGCCATTTAGCTAGAAACCTTAACTTAGGGATGATTTGCATGATAACATCTAGGCTCGAGTCGTAGTCTCCCTAGAGTTGTGTCTCCCTTTGTTATCTGGTTAGGCTAGATCCTTTGTCCCTGCGTAGGGGAACTACATCGCCCTGATCTTCATACCAGATGAAGTATGTAGGCAGGAGATTGAGCTGATCTCTCCGGGCGCCCTTTTTCTTTTTGTGTGTGTTGTTTGACATTTGCTAGGCTCGAGTGCCTGACTCCTTAGCAATTTGTTGTCTGTTTGTTTGAGTGTGTGCTTGACAGTTATAGGCTCGAGTCCCCGACTCCCTATTAACTTGTTGTGTTGTTGTGTGCTTGGAAGCTGATATAAGTCCATCGAGTGGCATTTGGGTTCCAGTGTGCGTGTGTTTGGTTCGGATGCTGATGTAAGTCCAGCAATTGGCATTCAGGCTCCATGTTTGCCTTCTTGAGTGCGTTTTGGTTCGGATGCTGATGTAAGTCCAGTGATTGGCATTCAGGCTCCACGTTTGCCTTTGCCTGTTTTTGTTCGTGTGCGTGTCAGCCGAGCTACGAATGCTCTGATTCTTCTCTCGTCCGAGAAGATACGTATGCATAGGATGCGATATCCTAGCGAGCATGTGTCGTTTCCCCAGTCCGAACTACTTCGACTCTGATGTCTATGCCTGATAGACTAAGTAGGCCCAGGATGCGACATCCTGCCGAGTCAGTTTCAGTCAGTTTCTTTTGTCTCTTTCAGCCAGTGTGTGTGAGTATTTGAGCAGTGTTTAGCAACCAATTTATCCTTCCTTTTGTGCGTGGATCCCGTAGAGTACTACGGATGCGTAGGGGTGCTAATACCTTCCCTTCGCATAACCGACTCCCGAACCCATTCTCTTTGGTCGCGAGACCATGTTCTTTCCAGGTTTACTCTGAGCGTTTCCTTTCCCTCTTTTGGGATAAATAACGCACGGTGGCGGCTCTGTTGTTTCTTTCTTTTCCCGCCGGTTTTTCGCGCGATGCGACACCTAGCATGTTCTTCATGTTCATCAACATGTTCATAGGTTCAAGAACAAAGTTGCACAGAAATTCACAAAATTCATATCATTGGATAGATCCTTCCATGCACAACACGAATCAAAGCTTGGATTAACCTAATTCTCATTATATCACAAGATTCGATCAAAAGAAAGTTCATGCCTCAAACTTAGATTCAACATATCTCGCTCAGTTCTTGATGGAATTCCACGATACAAAGCTCAGTGCACTCTACATTCAAAGATCTACCACATGCATATCCTAATTTCAAGAATCTTGACATTCGAAATCTTACCTTCAAGCAAGTGCAGAACTGGAATCGTGGATTTCAGGCCTTGTAATGTCCAAACAGGTGTTCTCCAATGCTCATGTGAATGAATGGATGAATGTTGATAGCTCAATTGTGCTTGATGCAGCTCAAATCCTCAACTGCCATTGATGAATGCTTGTTTCAACAGTTCCCAAAACAGCTCAAAAATGGATGGATCTTGCTTCCAACACACTCAATTATGCTTGTAGATCAAGGATTGATCAAGAACAAAGCAATGTTTGTGAAGATTTTTGATGAAAAAGTGAGAGGAAAAATTGTGAAGATTTTTGAAACTAGATCTAGATCTGAGAATTATGCAATGTTAATCCAATTTATGTTATGCTTAGGCTATATATATGTGTTGTTAATGATTCTCTTAATCACAATTAGGCAAATGCAAGTGTATTAAGCTAAAACCAAGTGTAAGTGCAAATTGTGCAATTCACCTCATGTGCATGAAAGCAATGGAACCGTGCATGTTTTCTAAGTTAAATCCACTTGAAATGATATTTGGAGGCAAATGTAATTGGTGGAAAGTGAAAATAAAGCATACTTTTCAAATTACCATTTTCCCTCCAAAATTCAAATGGAAATTCAAATATTTTTGTGATCAAAATGCATGATATGTGATGCATGTTTTGGATAGCTCATGTCAAGATAGAAATGTTGCAAAAAGAACCACTTCAATTGGCCTTATGGTTCAAAAGTTATGCAGTTGTGAAGTTCAAATTTGCTTGACCAAGATTTGACCATAGCTTCTCAACCATACATGAGAAATTCATGTTCTTGGACTTTTTGGAAAGGTGAGAGCAAGATCTTAAAATTTCATGTTGAACAAAATTTCTTTTGAAGCATTTTTGATGATGTAATCTTGAGGAGAAAACCTTTCCATTTTTGGCAACTTTGAATTACAAGTCACTTTCTATTTTTGGAAAGTTTTGTCCTGACTTTATTTTCTTCAATGTTGATGTTTGAAATGTCAAATGAGACTCGTTTGGACATGAATGAAGTATTTCTAACCCTCTTCCACCTCCAAATCCATCAGTTGACTTTTGGTTGACTGATAGATGACTTGATCATGCACAGATGAATTTGAGCCTCAATCTCCTGATGAAATGGCTCCAAAATGAAACCCTAGCTTCCACAAGCTCAATATAACCATGGAATGATCCCCATCTCATGAAAGACCTCATCTCCTTGACAAAACCCTGATTGGCATAATGCAGCTGATTAGGGTGGACCAGAGGTCAAAACCCTAATCCCAAGGAACTGATCAAGCACAATGAACCTCTTGGTGATGACAAGACCATGATGATGATGATGTACCATTTCAACCAAGATGATGTCCACCCTCCTTGAGGAACCAAGAAACCCTAATTGAAGCACAAACCCTCAGATGGCTAGTGATCAATTCAATAAGATCCTCAGGCTTGAATCTTTTAACCCCTTTATCTTCTGAGAAAGACTTAGGAGGATGACTGGCTTATTGTCTCCACATGATATGCAAATATGCAATGACTAATGACCTAAAAACGAAATGCAATATGCTAAGCTAGTCCCAAGAGATGAGGGCAAATTTTGAGGTGTTACAGCTGCCCCTATTCAATCCACTGTGAACCTGTCGATATGAACAGCCTCGACTTTCAGATGATCAGGATGAAGAGTGATTGAATACCAAGAACAGACGAACAATTTGCACTCTGATGGGAAATAATTAACAATGCCTGTCAGAATCGGCGAAGAAACAATCTTGAAAGAAGAACCCGTCTGGTACGGAGAAAGTCGGCCTGAACACCGAAACAGAATGTTGATCTGGATACCAAAATAAATGGTAGCACAGGAATAACCATGGCCTGAACACCACTCATCCGTCTGACCACTGAACATCATAGTATGAGAGTATTAATGTCGGTCTGAACACCGGGAGATTAACCTGAACGCCAAAAACCTGGCCTGAACGCCACTTTGGTCTGGATACCACTTCGGTCTGGATACCGCTTCGGTCTGGATACCGGAAAGCTGACCTGAGTGCCACAAGCTGCATCGATCTGAACTTCGGAAGCTTCTTCGATTTGAGTATCGGAAACTGGCCTGACTGCCACAAGCACTTCAACCTGATTGTTGGAAACTTCTTCGATCTGAAAATCGGAAACTGCTTCGATCTAAGAATCGGAAACTGGTCTGAATACCACCTCGGTCTGAATACCGGCATCGGTCTGAACACCAGAAGATTAGCCTGGATGCCACAAGTACCTCAACCTGATTGTCAGAAACTTCTTCGATCTGAAAATCGGAACTTGGTCTGAATACCCACAAGTTCTTCAACCTGAACGTCGGAAACTTCTTCAATCTGGAAATCGGAAATTGGCCTGAGAGCCACATCGGTCTGAATACCCGCCTCGGTCTGAACACCGGAGAACTCTTCATGCCTATCAGTATCGACACGAAAGAATAGTGATAAATGAGTCGGCACGCGTGCCGACGACCCATGTTGGGGATAACAAGCCACGAACCGGCTATTCTCTATTCAATCCCTAACCAACGGACACTTCGCGTCTAGCTGGGGATTATTCTTTTTCTTGTTTTTCTTTTTGGACCCCGAAAACTCTTGGATTATCATTCCATCTCCGCCCGATAGAAACTCTTCCTCCAATATCGCGCTACTGGGGAATACTGTTAATCATGATGATAAACTCCGCAGAGTAACACCTTCACCTTCTGGTGAAACCACCTCTCAAACAATAACCACGGCTTGAGACTAGCTTATGCTAGCAATGATGCATGATTGATTTTTCAGCGTAATGCTCCATAATCATGGAAATGCTACGCAATTTATTATGCAATATGTTATGCTTATCTACATGATGAATGCATAAAAAGCATCCCCCTCAAGGGACTCTTCTGGGGAGCTCGAGGCCCTCTACTGAGGAACTCGCCAACACTCCAATCTCCACCCCGCTGGGGAATAGCACTGCTGCTGGGAAAAGGCAACCCTTGCTGGGGAAAACCTCCTCTGCACCCGATCCGCCTGGGGACATCGTTGGGGTAAGAACCACCAACGCACTCTATGGGGATAACAATAGTCTCTGACTTGCTGGGGATATAACAATCCCGACTCTGCTTGGGAAACCACCACCCACAGATGCTTCCTCTGGGAAACAGCAACCTTCAGGCCTGGCTGTTGAGGAAACATCGATCTCAAACTTGCTGGGGAGATAACCATACCTACCCTACTAGGGAAGCCACAGACCTTGAATCTGCTGGGAAATCAGTCATCCCGACTCTGCTTGGGGAGATGAGGAAAACCTGGTACTGAACACCCATCGACTCGTCGAACCATGTTATTCACCGTCCAAATCCACTGTCAGCTTTTCAATTTTGAAAACTCCCAGACTCGTCTGGACTTTTCTGATTCATCACCTTGCATTCCCCACTTCTCCGTACTACACGGAGAGCGAACTCCCTAGATTGGTACGAACTTTTTAATCTTCAGACTTTGAAGAGTCTTCTTGATTAATATCCAGGATCGTCGTACGTTTCTCGCCGTCTTTTTCACCATTCTTCTATTCATTCGTCCCTGATCGGACTCCACGGGGATTCTTTTGTCAAAAGCTTCCACATCACAACCTGCAAGTGAGTGAAAATACCTAACAGTACCTGCAAAAGAGATCGTTAGATGAAACCGTGCCCTAGGCGTGTCAAGATTTCAACACTTGGGTCATTCAACCTTCCGAATAAGATTTCAAGATTTCAATCTTATAAACATGCATTGGAAGGGACCTGTATGTCTTAAAAATGCAAAGATTCTTTATCACAAACAATTGGATGTTTTTGCAATCAAAGCGGTAATGAAAAACAAAAACAAAATTATTTGACTGAATATGCATTTTATTGATTGAAAAAGTGTGGCTCAAATTGAGCAATACAAAGAAGCAATTCCTGAAAAGAGGTAATTGCGCTCAAAAGTAAAAATCTATCCTAATGGCAATGTGGAACCGTGATCTCATCGAGTTCCAACTCGGTTACACCCCATATGTCCTCAAACTTTCCGTGCTTTCTGCCTTCTGAAAAAGACGCTTCCGACTGATCCCTACCGGGGATTATCCATGTGCCTTAACCAAAGTACAAACGATCATGCCAGACGCAGTTGTTCGTTTCAATCCCTCTTTTGCCTGGACCGCCCTTTCGGGTTTTCAGTCCACCGGGATACCCTTTTTTGCCCAAGTCGCCCTTTCAGGTTTTCGACTTGCCGGGTGTACATTTTTTCTTTTTTTTATCCCTAATTTTTGCCCGAACCTTTTCTTTCTGTTTTTTTGGTTCGTCGGGATGCCCATTTTTGCCTGGACTATTTTATTCTTTTCGTCCAGCGGGTCTCTTTATACGAAGTTTTTTTTAACTGCGTCTGCATTCACAGGGGATGGAAAATCCTCGCCATCCATGGTCGTTAACAACAAGGCTCCGCCAGAGAAAACCTTCTTGACCACGAATGAACCTTCATAATTGGGTGTCCACTTGCCCCTACGATCGTTTTGAGGAGGAAGGATCCTTTTCAGCACCATATCACCTACGTGATACACACGAGGTCGTACCTTTCGGTCAAAAGCTCGCTTCATTCTCTGCTGGTACAACTGCCCATGACAGATGGCCGCCAGCCTCTTTTCCTCAATCAGGCTCAACTCCTCGAACCGAGTCCTTACCCATTCCGCCTCTTGCAATTTCACGTCCATCAAGACTCTCAAAGAGGGAATTTGAACCTCAATCGGTAGCACGACTTCCATTCCATATACCAACGAGAAAGGCGTTGCCCCAGTAGAAGTACGCACCGAAGTTCGATACCCATGCAATGCAAAGGGCAACATCTCATGCCAGTCTTTATAGGTCACAACCATCTTCTGCACAATCTTCTTTAAGTTCTTATTAGCTGCCTCAACTGCCCCATTCATCTTCGGACGATAAGGAGAAGAATTGTGATGCTCAATCTTGAATTCCCGACACAGTTCTGCCATCATCTTATTGTTCAAATTAGAACCATTATCAGTAATGATTCTCTCGGGAACCCCATATCGGCAAATGATGTCTCTCCTGAGAAATCTGGCAACGACCTGTTTCGTCACGTTCGTATAAGAGGCTGCTTCCACCCACTTGGTGAAGTAATCAATAGCCACTAATATGAACCGATGCCCATTCGAAGCCGTAGGCTCAATCTTCCCAATCATATCGATGCCCCACATAGCAAACGGCCACGGAGACGACATCAAGCTCAACGGATTTGGAGGCACGTGCACCTTGTCAGCATAAATCTGGCATTTATGACACTTCCACACAAAATTAAAACACTGGGCCTCTATTGTCATCCAATAATAACCTGCCCTCAGCAGCTTTATCACCATTGCATTCCCACTGGCATGGGTACCAAACGACCCTTCGTGAACCTCTTTCATCAACTGGCTTGCTTCTCTATCATCAACACATCTGAGCAAGACCCAATCGAAATTTCTTTTGTACAACACCCCATCCTTATTCAAATAGAACACCATATCCAACCTCCGCAGAGTCTTTCGGTCCTTCTTAGATGCTCCCTCAGGATACTCTTGAGTCTCCAGATAGCGCTTGATATCGTAATACCACGGCTTCTCATCGTCAGGCACTGTGTCAACAGCAAACACATAAGCCGGTCTATCCAGACGTCCCACCTCAACACTGGGGAACTGATTCCACCACTGTACCTTAATCAAGGCAGCCAGAGTAGCCAAAGCATCCGCCAACGGATTCTCTTCTCTAGGCACATGATGGATCTTCACCTTGGTGAAAAACGTCAACAATCTCCTCGTATAGTCTCGGTATGGAACTAAATGAGATTGATGCGTATACCATTTTCTGTTAACCTGATTCATAACCAAAGTTGAACCTCCATATATAACAAGGTTCTTGATCCTCAAATCAATCGCCTCTTCAATCCCCAAGATACAAGTTTCGTATTCAGCCACGTTGTTGGTGCACTCAAATGTTAGCCGGGCAGCAAAAGGAATGTGGGATCCTTTCGGTGTAACCAAAACAGCACCAACACCGCTACCATTCACGTTAACGGCCCCATCAAACATCAGAATCCATTCGGATTCAGGGTCAGGCCCCTCCTCCGGGATTGGTTCCTCGCAATCTTTCGATTTGAGAAACATGATGTCCTCATCAGGGAATTCAAACTTCATCGGTTGATAATCCTCAATGGGTTGCTAGGCGAGGTAATCAGACAATACACTCCCCTTGATTGCTTTCTGAGAGGTATATTGGATATCATATTCTGTCAAAATCATTTGCCACCTCGCAACCCGTCCGATCAATGCTGTCTTCTCAAAAATGTACTTGATTGGATCCATCTTGGAAATCAACAAAGTGGTATGAACCAGCATATACTGCCTCAGTCGGCGAGCAGCCCAGACCAAAGCACAGCAAGTTTTCTCGAGCAGTGAATATCTTGTTTCACAGTCGGTAAACTTTTTGCTAAGGTAGTATATGGCATGCTCTTTTCGACCAGACTCGTCATGCTGCCCCAATACACACCCCATAGACCCCTCGAGGACCGTCAAGTACAGGATTAACGGTCGTCCCTCCACAGGAGGCATCAGAATCGGAGGCTCCTGCAAATACTCTTTTATCTTTTCAAATGCCGCTTGGCAATCATTATTCCACCTGACCGTTTGATCTTTTCTCAATAACTTGAATATAGGTTCACACGTGGCTGTTAGGTGAGATATGAACTGTGAAATGTAGTTCAATCTACCTAAGAAACCACGAACCTCTTTCTCCGTTCTCGGTTCAGGCATTTCTCTTATTGCTTTTACTTTAGCAGGATCAACCTCGATTCCTTTTTCACTTACAATGAACCCCAGCAACTTACCGGATCGCACCCCGAAAGTGCACTTATTCGGATTCAACCTCAGTCTGAATTGTCTCAGCCGGTCGAACAACTTGGCCAGATCTACCAAATGCCCCTCTTCTGTTTGGGACTTTACTATCATGTCATCAACATAGCATTCAATTTCATGATGAATCATATCATGAAACAAAGTCACCATGGCTCTCTGATAAGTAGCACCGGCGTTCTTGAGACCAAATGGCATCACCTTATAACAAAAAGTGCCCCACGGTGTGATGAACGTTGTTTTCTCCATATCATCTGGCGACATTTTGATTTGATTATAGCCAGAAAAGCCATCCATGAAGGAAAACACTGAGAATTGAGCTGTATTATCTACCAACACATCAATGTGAGGTAACGGAAAATCATCCTTCGGACTAGCTCTGTTCAAATCCCGGTAGTCCACACACATTCTCACCTTCCCATCTTTCTTCGGCACCGGCACAATGTTCGCGACCCAAGGCGGATAATTAGTGACAGCAAGGAAACCAGCATCCCACTGCTTCTGCACTTCCTCTTTAATTTTCACTGCCATCTCAGGTCGAGTTCTGCGCAACTTCTGCTTCACTGGAGGACAATCTGCTCTCAACGGTAGCTTGTGCACAACGATATCAGTATCCAACCCTGGCATATCTTGATAAGACCAGGCAAAGATGTCAACATACTCTTTCAGCAATGCTACCATTCTGCTCTTGACACTCGCCTCCAAAGCAGCTACAATTTTCACTTCTCTTTTGACCTCTTCGGTACCCAGGTTCACAATTTCGACTTGCTCTTCATGCGGCTGAATCACCTTCTCCTCTTGTTTCAACAACCTGGCTAATTCCCCTGGCTGTTCACAATCTTCTTCGCCTTCTTCTTCGGCATGATAGATCGGATTGTCGAAGTCATATGAGGGTGTAACAGGATTGTTATCAATGAGATCCGACGAAAGATCGCATCTGCATGAATGTTGATTCATGCATTGCTTTAGAAACGGAGCGAGACAAATTGAAAAGGAAAATGAAAACATTGCCATTTTTATTTTTTGTCTTTAAACTGCAAAAATAAATGAAAAACAGGGAACACCGCTTTTAATTGAAAAACATCCTTTTATTTATGATGCAAATTTTGCAAAATGAAACATGAGGTGGCCCTTACAATGAACCATTACGTGTCGGGCAATACGTATGGCTTTCATGCACATAAAAATTGAAAACAGAAATTATTACTCTTCCAGTAGAGTGACAGTGATGATCTTTTCAGCCTTCCAGTTCTGGACTCCCATCCCTGGTGCGCACGGCTTTATCCATCGATCTATCTCGCAGTCACTGTCAACTTCCCCATCCACCATACAGATGTGATCTGGATCTAGCATTCCAGCACTGGTGAATGTGACTGACGGACGACGTCCTCTGCCTTGTCCAGACGAGCCTCGGCCCGGCTGATAACCCACTCCAAATCGATCTTTCTTGGCGGAGATGTCCATCATCTTCCCCCAACCCGGAGCCTCCCCACTCTTCACCACCTCGGCAGCCTGTTTATATGAAGAAATGGACGGTTTCTCCTCTTCCTTGGCAAAAAGAGCATTCTCCACCTTGACGGTTTCGAATGCTTGACTCGGGGTCTCCCATATTTCACCGTCCATCTCCACATATTTGAATGATGAAAGGTGGCTGACGAAGATGTCTTCCTCTCCGCAAACGGTGACGACCTGCCCGTCCCAGATGTATTTCAGCTTCTGGTGCAAAGTCGAAGTCACTGCCCCAACAGCATGAATCCACGGGCGACCCAACAGGCAACTGTATGCCGGCTGGATATCCATGACATAGAATACCGACTTGAACACCTCGGGCCCAATCTTCACCGGTAGCTCAACCTCTCCGAACACCGCCCGCTTTGAACCATCGAAAGCCCTTACTATCAGGTCAGTGGGCGTCAGGATCAACCCTTCACAATTCAGCTTTGCCAAGGCTTTCTTTGGCAACACATTTAATGAGGAGCCAGTATCAACCAATACATGTGAGAGCACTGCTTCTTTACATTCCATCGCAATGTGTAAAGCCCGATTATGATTCCTCCCATCCACAGTTAGATCCATATCGGTAAAACCCAACCCATGACTGGCATGAACATTAGACACCACCGTCTCCAACTGATTTATCGTTATCTCTTGAGGAACATAGGCTCTCTTCAGTATCTTCAACAAAGCCTCTCTATGCCCCTCGGAGCTTAACAGCAAAGATAGAATTGAGATCTTGGATGGGGTCTGCTGCAGATGGTCAACAAGCTTATACTCAAACTTCTTGATGATTCTTAAAAATTCTTCCGCTTCGTCATCAAGTTCTCTCTCCGGCCCACCAGGCGCCGGTGTCACCACAGGAGTATCTTCATTGATTACTTGTTTTCCTCTTGCCCTGGCTAAAGCCTCGGCCTTTTCTTTCTTTTCTTTTTCTCCTTCTCCACCCCTCAAAGCATCCGGAGCAAACAACCTCCCACTACGAGTGAAACCACTGGGTCCGGCATTATCCACCTTTGAAATGGTGGTTTCACTTGTAATCTGATCATCCAATTTCTCTCCATTACAATAAACCTCCCCACCATAATGCCACGGCACGACATCATCTTTGTCATAAGGAATTGGCCCAGGTACTGTGATAGTAACTGGAGCCGCCTCAGCCAGAGTTGACAAATCAACCGGGTCGAAGTATATAGTTATGGTGGAGACATCCTCCTCCCCCAGATCAACCTTCTCAAACCTGAGACTTCCTTCGTCCATCAGCCTCTGGACAACCTCCTTCAAGAAAACACACCCATTAATAGCAACAGTGCACGCAGCACAACAATTGTCACAACCCGGAAAGACCCCAGTTAACAACAACTGCCTCTTGACCTCAGCCAAAGGAGTCTTCAATTGATCAACATTCAACAGCCCGATTCTGCTTTCCTCAGAGATAACATTCACCCCCCTTTGACCATGCGCGGGCATGGGATTAGCATTCACATTGGGAGACGGTGCAAAGTTGATAGCTTTTGAATCCACCAAGTCCTGGACTACATGCTTAAAAGCTTTGCAGTCTTCTACATTATGCTCGGGAGCACCTGAATGAAATTCACATTTAGCATTCTCATCAAAACTGGCTGGCCTCTGATCAGGTCTCAAAGGAGCCAAAGTTCTCAACTGGACCAACCCCAAATCTTTCAGCTTCTTCAATAGGAAAGAATAGGTCACAGGTGGCCTATCAAACTGCCGATCATTCATTCTTCCCCTGACCTGATACCCATCCCTCTGAGGTCTCTGCTGAAACGGCTGGCGTTGCTGTTGCGGTTGTTGCTGTTGTTGTGCAGGCTGATTGTTAGCAGGAATAGTTACCGCAGCAGTGTGCTGAAAGTAACGATCCCTACTTTGTCCTCTTTGCGTGTACACAGCACTGGTATCACCCTCTTTCTTCCTTTGGCCATTTTCGAAGGGCTTCTTCGATCCTGATGACGAAGCGTTACCCTGTATCTTCCCCAGCTTCAACCAACTCTCTATTCTTTCACCAGCCACCACAATGTTTGCAAAATTGGTCACCAGGCAACCAACCATTCTCTCAGCAAATGCCCCCTGCATAGTACCCATAAACAAGTCAGACATCTCTCTGTCCACCAATAGAGGTTGAACTCTGGCGGCCAACTCCCTCCACCTCTGAGCATACTCTTTAAACCTCTTATTGGGCTTCTGAGACATACCCTGCAGCTGGGTACGACTAGGAGCCATGTCAGTGTTGAACTGGTACTGTTTAAAGAATGCGTTACCAAGATCCTGCCAGCTCTTAATGTCAGCAGATTTCAGCTTAGTGTACCATTCCAGGGATCCTCCGGACAAGCTGTCCTGGAAGAAGTACATCCAAAGCTTTTGGTCCATCGTATACGCAGAGATCTTGCGGACAAAGGCCTGAAGGTGAGTCTCTGGGCAGGAACTCCCATTATATTTGTCAAATGCAGGCGCCTTGAACTTCTGTGGGATCACAATCCCCTCGACCAGCCCCATATTCGACATATTCATAACCCCTGGAGTGGCATAGCTTTCGAGAGCCCTGATCTTTTCCGCCAGCAACTGGATCTCCTTATTCGGTGGCTGGACACCATATTGACCAAACGGCTCATTATGCATGGAGAATTGATCAGCTTCTCTGTCTTCCTTCCTATCATCCTCAGCCCCAAAGAACGAAGGGAACAGACTATCCTTCATATTATTACCCATCTGACCGGGTCCCCCACCCGTGGCAACACCAAAACCACAGAAATTATTCACTATACCCACAGTCGTCCTCTTTCCACCTTCCCTAGAACCACCAAGCCCCTGGTTGGAGAGACCATCCAGGTTGACACCGCTGTTGGCAGCTGAAGCCCGCTCGAGCTTTTCAACTTTATCGGCAAGTGCCTTCTGGCCCACAGCAAAACCTTGCATGATGTTAATCAGCTCATTCATCTTCTCTTTCAGCTCGAGAACATCTGTATTTGGGAGATCCATCAGGCTGGGTATGTTGCGTCTGGTGAAATATCTGTGTGGACGTGTTAAGTGCAAAGGTATAACTCTACGAGCACGAGCAATGATTCCTGAAACAATCAAGCATGTTAGAACTGATACCTGCAAAATAGAAAACAAGTTACTATGATCATGCATGAATGCAATATCTATCCATATGAGGAACACCCTGTCTTTCGATCCTGGCTTCATCGAGACAGATAATAATCCGGCAGCAATATTCTGACATTCATCATTTGATTTCATCATACAGATCAGAGATGTATGATTTAGCAAAATATCACCCAACCATGTGTGTGCTGTGTGAGTGCATACAGGAAAGCAAATAAAGCTTGAAGATCAATCACTGAATGAAAATAACCATCGTATAGCAAAAAGTGCACAATAAGTGCAATAGTCATACATCCGAGCTGATACAAATCAAGTACAATTCTCCAGAATCAGAAAGGAAATACAAGCAAATGAATTCCGTCAACAAGCCTGACGGTAATCCACACAAATGAGAAAGGTCTAGCCTGACGAAGGTCCCACAGAAGGCCCTACATCACCAACCATCCTAGCAAACTCTGCGGCAAACCTGAGCTCGGTGTTCTCCTGCTGCAATCTCCCCACCTCCTTCTGGTGAATTTTCATCTGCCTGAAGTAATGATCTCTCTCAGCAATGTAGTGATCTCTCTCGGCGATATAATGATCTCTCTTAGCAATGATCTTCACGTTCTCTGCTTCCTTAATCTTCAGCTTTGCCTCCCACTCAGCGATAAGGACTCTGACTCTGTCTTCCCTCTGATCCCTCACGAGGATTTGCCTCCTCTTCTCATCTTCAATGACCTTTGAAGCTCTGGCTAGCTTCTCCTTGGTAATGTCGTGCTCCCTTGTAGACGACTCTAATGCTTGCCTGACCTTGCCATAGTAAGCGGTATCCATCTCAAAGCGCTTCACTTCAAGAGCATATCTCTTATCCTGATCTTCCATCCTCACTCTAATCTCCTGATTAGCCATCTGAATTCGAGCAACACTCATCTCTAATTCAGTCTTCTCTGCTTGCAACTGATCTCTGGCCTTCTTCATCTCGAGGAATTCTTCCATGCTGACAGAAGAACGCGGACCCTCAATCAAAGGACACCAAGGATCACCTCCAGGAAACGGCAGATGTGTGAGCTCGATCCTCTTCCTAAGCCAATCATCGAATGGAGGAAAAGACATGTTGTTAATCTTGCCAAAAGGAACCTTGCCCTTTCTCTGAATATCACGCCACTCATCCAATACTTGTCTTAGCTTGGCCTGATTACCCTTAATTGGGAAGTAGAAAGACTCCTGGATCTCTCGCCCGAGAGGAGGACCCTCCATAGCAAACCCCATCTGCCTCCTAAGAAGAACCGGGTTGTAGTTAATGCAACCTTGAACTCCTATAAGAGGTACATTGGGAAGACTCCCACAACTGTATATGAAATCTCGTCCAGCCATACCGTTGTGAGTCCAAGCTATATCCTTGGCCCGCAAACCCATCAGCCTGAATGACCACTTGACAGTAGGATCAAGAAAGGCAAAGGCACCTCTGGAAGGCAAGTACCCCATGAACCACTTATACAGCAGCTGAGCACAACATCTGATCAGTCCCTCACGCCGCTTCTCGTTCCGATTATGGACCGAGTAATAGACATCTCCAACCAGAGTAGGAATAGGATTCCTCTGTATAAACAATCTGATGGCATTAATGTCCACAAAGTTCTTCTGGTTAGGGAACATGATGATCCCATAAATGCTCACAGCAATCAAGGCACAGACAGTCTTCCAATTACCCACAGCAGCATGTTCCTTGGCTTTAGCCTCCAAGAAACTCAGATGAAAACCAGGCAACTTTCCCTTCTCTTTCAGACCTCCCTTAATCACCTCCGGGCTCAAATAAAGAGCACGAGAAATCTCAGCAATATCAGGCTCCCCCTTAGTGGCATAGAAAGGAATCTGATCTCGGATCTGAATACCCAGGATACTGGCATAATCCTCCATCAAGGGCCCCAACAAGTAATCTGGAAAGACAAAGCACCTCAAACCCGGGTCATAAAACTGGAGAAGAGTATAGATGACGCTCCTATCACTGTCTGTGAGCCTGAAAACCAACTTCAGAATACCACCGTATGCCTCTCGGAACATCCCCACATGGTCGGGTGTAATCAATGCTATCATATCTCTCAACACACCAATCTCTGGGTCGAAGAAACTGTAGACAACATCGTCCTTCAAACCGGTCCTCATGTCTGGAGCAAAGAAGTCTCTCAACCAGGATCTCAATCAAAAATGTCCCTGCATATGGATAAACATGAGTTAGATGCAGGTAAATGCAAAATGTGAATGATGCTGATGTATGAATGCAATGCATTGTGCCATCCTCCAAGTCATCTGATCAACTGTTGCACTGAAGCCTGATCTCTGAACTGATCCCAACCATCTGAGGTACTGATTAACCATAAATCTGACTCGGGAGTTCCGAAATAAACGGAACTGAAAGATACATCACCATCATCACCAGAGATTCTCTGAACAAATAACCACAAAATCATCTGAACCAGCCCAGGGAATCCTGAAATAAACGGATCCCCACTAATAAATACCACGGACAGCACTCCGGCGTCTCGGAAATAAATCCATAAATCCGACTTATAAATAGAACTCTGATCAACGGAACCATTAGTCACCATCAGAACATGCATCTGTAAGAATCACCCTCCCCTCACAGGTAAATTCTAATCAGGTTATCCTAAGGCGGATAATGGTCTCGACAATCGGGCAAAGATACTCAACGGGTTTGCCCTTTCGGGTGTGCCGTTGTAGCTCCCTTAAGATCGTCTAATCCAAAGATCCGGGAATGAACGGTCACCGAAGTCAATAGTTCAGATGAAGTTACTCAACCAAAGTGGATACTCCACAAAGGAAGAGCTCCCTCAAAGAACCTCGTCCGGCTTGTGGTATGTCACGTTGCCCAAAACATGTTGACCTAACATGAGAGGCAACATGAGACCACACTAATCCTAGGTGTATACTCGGGCCTGGGTTTTAGCCCCACTCAGAACACCCACCCCAAATCAAAGGAACCACCTGTACAGAGGACAGCAACATGATAGTATGATGCATGCAAATATTTATGCAAATATACACAACATAATAATCATAAATGCAATAAATAGAGCAACACAAGCAACCTAAACTATCCTAGAATGCTAGGAGAGACTCGCTTAGGGAAGATGGACCAACAATAGGTCAACTTCTTAAGTCCCCAGCAGAGTCGCCAGCTGTCGCATCCACGAAAAACAACCGGCGGGTTAAAACAAAACAAACAGAGCCGCCACCGTGCGTTATTTATCCCAAAAGAGGGAAAGGAAACGCTCGAAGTAAACCTGGAAAAGACATGGTCTCGCGACCAAAGAGATGGGATCGGGAGTCGGTTATGCGAAGGGAAGGTATTAGCACCCCTACGCATCCGTCGTACTCGACGGGATCCACGCTCAGAAGGAAAGAATAAGGTTGCTAAAACTGCTCACAAACACCACACACGCACACTGGAAACAATACAGGTGGGGGAAGAGAGGAACGGGCTCGCTAGGATATCGCATCCTATGCCTACGTATCTCATCTGGAATGAGAATCAGAGCTACCGTAGTTCAGCTCACGCACGCCAAACAAAACACACGCACGGAAGCTGAGACGTCAAAACAAACACACAAACAGGCAAACATGGAAACCGAATGCCAATCGCTGGACTTACATCAGACTCCGAACCAACAAACACACACTGGAAACCAACTGCCAATCGTTGGACTTACGTCGGACTCCACACAAACAAACACCAATAGGATACGGAATGCCAATCGCTGGCCTTACATCCATCTCCTAACACACACAAGAAGGTCAACAAACAACAAGTTACTAAGGAGTCTGGCACTCGAGCCTAGCAACTGTCAAGCAAACACACACAAAAAGAAAAAGGGTGCCCGGAGAGATCTCGTACGATCTCCTGCCTACGTACCTCATCTGGTATGAGGATCAGGGCAACGTAGTTCCCCTCAACAGGGGAGAAACTTTCTCCTAACCAGAGACTGGGAAATGACTAACTAGAAGGGAGACTAACTCGAGCCTAATAGTTATCATGTATTCCACAATGGTCCTAGGTTGAGTTTTCTATCTAACTTGCACAGGCAGTAAGCTATCTTAAACAGCACAATCAAAACAAAGCAAACATACACACAATTAGCACACACTATATACAAACAAAGTGGGCTCACACAAGGTTAGGCTGTGAAACACAAGCCAACTGGAATCGGGTGATGTTAGCTCTTAACCCTAACATTGAGAGTTAGGGTGAAGCAGAAGAAATGGGAAGTGAGGGTAAGACCTCACAGCTCTTATCCCTGGCCAGGGAGAGCTTCAGACAAATGAAAGTGTGGGTTCAGAAAGTGGGAACCCTTCTACACTTATGACTGACTCAACAGAGATCTTGGGTTAATATCCACAATGCATCAACACCAGTTGTGTGAGCAAAGGGATGACTCAACTGAATAGCAGGAGATGGATTGCACATCTCTTGTATCTGCCAATTGCCTTATCAAAGGTCTTTTCCTGCTTGGCACAAAGATAAACAAACACAAGCATTGCCTCTTAAGGAGGACTTCAGATAGGTGCCTGACCACATAACAGGCCAGGTCTTCCAGACTACATGAAGTCAGTGAGTTATACCTCAATTGGTTAAGCAACCAAGCAACAGCAAAAGCAAGTTCAAAGAACTATAGCAACTAATGTACCTGAAAACAATCTAATTCAATCAGTATACAACTCAAAGAGCCAAACAGACAAACTAATGGTCAACAATTAACTGTACACAGTCAAACAAGCAAGCAAGCTATGCATCAAGGCAAAGCACAAGCTCAACTCAAAGGAGTTAATCCACCTACAAAACAACTTAATGTTAATCAACATCAATCAAATAGGCAACTCAAACCAATGAATCAATTCCTCAAGGCCATATGCTTCTTAACCTGCAAACCAAGCTCAAACATGAGAAGCAAACCACTAGGACAAGGCCTAGGGTCAAAGTGGGAGAAATAATTCAAAACAGAACATGAAAATTGGCAAGAATCAAACTCAATCAATTAAGAACATCATCCGAGTGGTCTCATGTTCATAGCATCAACCAATTTCATTTCATAAAGCAAATAAGGCAAAGCATGCAAGTTGAAAGCTCATTGAAGCAAACAGAATGAACCAATCCACATCAACTCAAAAATGATTCAATAAATCCCAAGAAAAATCATGGCTAAACAGCACACATCACATGATCATCATACCAAAAATCAAGACATTTGGACAAGTGGAAGCATGGCAAATAAATTTCATAAGGCAAGGCAAGGCAAAACAAGCTCAAATGAGGCACAATTTCATACATCAACTTCACACAAGCCTAAAACAGAATTGACAAATGATAAATGTCTCAAACTAAAGCCATAATGAACTTCAATGTGTCTAGAAACAATGTACAAACTTTCAAGTTCATATGATAAACATCCATCATTTCACAAACCATCTAAGTTCATGACTCATCAAAAGGTCCACAAATGGTCAACCAGAAAGGAAAATCTCAAACAAATCCAAATTGAATCCAAAAATTCCACAAAAATTCACAAGCAATCCTAACATCCAGAAGTAGCCTCATGCAAAAATTCACATCAATTGGCATTAAATTGGCATGGTAAAGAAATCCACAAGTTGGACAAGCAATGGTGTGACACACATTGTCACACCTACATTCAACAGATCATATCTCATCAACCAGAAATGGTAAAAATGCAAACTCTATACCAAAATGACCATTAGGATGTCTATTTTAAGCATGCAAAGTTTCACAATCATTGGAGCAATATCCATCATTTCATGAAGCAAATGGCAAACAAGGTTCAAATTGGATACACATGAACAAACCCTAGGCAAGTTTAAAATTCAACCGTGCACAAATCATGGAAAAATAGCCAAAAAATTCTAGACATCATGGGGAGAATAATGCAAAAAACCGCAGCTCAATTGGATCATTAATCATGGAGATATGAATTTTGGAATGAATGAAAAAAATAAAAAAACACATGAAGGCATGTACATGAATGGCATGGTGTATGGAATAAAATGAAACAAGGCAATGTGTGGCAATGTCCAAGCCAAGTATCGAACTGTGCACGAATTTAAACTAGGGCGCGCTTAAGTGAAACTCTGCGTTTCACTTAAGTCTACATGGCAGCGAAAATGAATCCTGGCCAATCAAATAGCCACACTGGTTTCCATGCAACCAACACATGAGCTTAAACAGAAAAACACATGCAATAGGCGCGCTACAAGATCAAATGGCAATTCTGGAAAAAACCTAGCATGTTCTTCATGTTCATCAACATGTTCATAGGTTCAAGAACAAAGTTGCACAGAAATTCACAAAATTCATATCATTGGATAGATCCTTCCATGCACAACACGAATCAAAGCTTGGATTAACCTAATTCTCATTATATCACAAGATTCGATCAAAAGAAAGTTCATTCCTCAAACTTAGATTCAACATATCTCGCTCAGTTCTTGATGGAATTCCACGATACAAAGCTCAGTGCACTCTACATTCAAAGATCTACCACATGCATATCCTAATTTCAAGAATCTTGACATTCGAAATCTTACCTTCAAGCAAGTGCAGAACTGGAATCGTGGATTTCAGGCCTTGTAATGTCCAAACAGGTGTTCTCCAATGCTCATGTGAATGAATGGATGAATGTTGATAGCTCAATTGTGCTTGATGCAACTCAAATCCTCAACTGCCATTGATGAGTGCTTGCTTCAACAGTTCCCAAAACAGCTCGAAAATGGATGGATCTTGCTTCCAACACACTCAATTATGCTTGTAGATCAAGGATTGATCAAGAACAAAGCAATGTTTGTGAAGATTTTTGATGAAAAAGTGAGAGGAAAAATTGTGAAGATTTTTGAAACTAGATCTAGATCTGAGAATTATGCAATGTTAATCCAATTTCTGTTATGCTTAGGCTATATATATGTGCTGTTAATGATTCTCTTAATCACAATTAGGCAAATGCAAGTGTATTAAGCTAAAACCAAGTGTAAGTGCAAATTGTGCAATTCACCTCATGTGCATGAAAGCAATGGAACAATGCACGTTTTCTAAGTTAAATCCACTTGAAATGATATTTGGAGGCAAATGTAATTGGTGGAAAGTGAAAACAAAGCATACTTTTCAAATTACCATTTTCCCTCCAAAATTCAAATGGAAATTCAAATATTTTTGTGATCAAAATGCATGATATGTGATGCATGATTTGGATAGCTCATGTCAAGATAGAAATTTTGCAAAAAGAACCACTTCAATTGGCCTTATGGTTCAAAAGTTATGCACTTGTGAAGTTCAAATTTGCTTGACCAAGATTTGACCATATCTTCTCAACCATACATGAGAAATTCACGTTCTTGGACTTTTTGGAAAGGTGACAGCAAGATCTTCAACTTTCATGTTGAACAAAATTTAATTTGAAGCATTTTTGATGATGTAATCTTGAGGAGAAAACCTTTCCATTTTTGGCAATTTTGAATTACAAGTCACTTTCTATTTTTGGAAAGTTTTGTCCTGACTTTATTTTCTTCAATGTTGATGTTTGAAATGTCAAATGAGACTCGTTTGGACATGAATGAAGTATTTCTAACCCTCTCCCACCTCCAAATCCATCAGTTGACTTTTGGTTGACTGATAAATGACTTGATCATGCACAGATGAATTTGAGCCTCAATCTCCTGATGAAATGGCTCCAAAATGAAACCCTAGCTTCCACAAGCTCAATATAACCATGGAATGATCCCCATCTCATGAAAGACCTCATCTCCTTGACAAAACCCTGATTGGCATAATGCAGCTGATTAGGGTGGACCAGAGGTCAAAACCCTAATCCCAAGGAACTGATCAAGCATAATGAACCTCTTGGTGATGACAAGACCATGATGATGATGATGTACCATTTCAACCAAGATGATGTCCACCCTCCTTGAGGAACCAAGAAACCCTAATTGAAGCACAAACCCTCAGATGGCTAGTGATCAATTCAATAAGATCCTCAGGCTTGAATCTTTTAACCCCTTTATCTTCTAAGAAAGACTTAGGAGGATGACTGGCTTATTGTCTCCACATGATATGCAAATATGCAATGACTAATGACCTAAAAACGAAATGCAATATGCTAAGCTAGTCCCAAGAGATGAGGGCAAATTTTGAGGTGTTACAGCTGCCCCTATTCAATCCACTCTGAACCTGTCGATATGAACAACCTCGACTTTCAGATGATCAGGATGAAGAGTGATTGAATACCAAGAACAGACGAACAATTTGCACTCTGATGGGAAATAATTAACAATGCCTGTCAGAATCGGCGAAGAAACAATCTTGAAAGAAGAACCCGTCTGGTACGGAGAAAGTCGGCCTGAACACCGAAACAGAATGTTGATCTGGATACCAAAATAAATGGTAGCACAGGAATAACCATGGCCTGAACACCACTCATCCGTCTGACCACTGAACATCATAGTATGAGAGTATTAATGTCGGTCTGAACACCGGGAGATTAACCTGAACGCCAAAAACCTGGCCTGAACGCCACTTTGGTCTGGATACCACTTCGGTCTGGATACCGCTTCGGTCTGGATACCGGAAAGCTGGCCTGAGTGCCACAAGCTGCATCGATCTGAACTTCGGAAGCTTCTTCGATCTGAGTATCGGAAACTGGCCTGACTGCCACAAGCACTTCAACCTGATTGTTGGAAACTTCTTCGATCTGAAAATCGGAAACTTCTTCGATCTGAGAATCGGAAACTGGTCTGAATACCACCTCGGTCTGAATACCGGCCTCGGTCTGAACACCGGAAGATTAGCCTGGATGCCACAAGTACCTCAACCTGATTGTCGGAAACTTCTTCGATCTGAAAATCGGAACTTGGTTTGTATACCCACAAGTTCTTCAACCTGAACGTCGGAAACTTCTTCAATCTGGAAATCGGAAATTGGCCTGAGAGCCACATCGGTCTGAATACCCGCCTCGGTCTGAACACCGGAGAACTCTTCATGCCTATCAGTATCGGCACGAAAGAATAGTGATAAATGAGTCGGCACGCGTGCCAATGACCCATGCTGGGGATAACAAGCCACGAGATACAATTGGAAGGAGTTCCTACCTAAATAACCTAGTTTTGTGTAATCCGCCTACGCGGACTTAAAACAAAGTGAAATGTGGATCTCCACCCACTAGAAAATCTTCCAACGAAATTTTTTGAATCAAATGATGAGGGTCATTTGTTTTGAGTAAAATAGTGGGAGCATGTTTAATTAAAGGCATAATTAAATATGTTATTTTAATGATACTTATATTTTCATATTTTTCATGTAGATTACCATGACAACAAACACCTCTAACAATATTTTGCGATCAGTCCTTGATAAGGAAAAATTGTTTGAGACAAATTTTTTGGATTGACACCAAAATATGAGGATTATCCTCAATCATGATAAAAAGTTGTATGTCTTGGAGGAACCTGTTCCTAAAGAGGAACCTCCTAGTTTTGCACCTAAGGCAGAAATATATGCTTATAAGAAGCATGTTGATGATGCCAATGAAGTTGCTTGCCTCATGCTAGCTACCATGAACTCGGAGTTGCAAAAGCAACATGAGAACATGACAACGTTCAATATGATCAAACACCTGAAGATGCTCTATCAAGAGTAGGTAAGGCATGAAAGGTTTGAAGTTTCAAAAGCCTTTTTTCAAGGCAAGTTAGCTAAGGGAGCCCCTTTAGGTCCCCATGTGCTCAAGATGATTGGGTATGTGGAGAACCTTGAGAGGTTGGGTTTTCCCCTCGAAAAGTAACTTGTGACTGATTTGATTTTGCAATCGTTGTCATAGAGCTTCTGTTAACATGTCCTTAATTTCAACATGAATGATATGGAAAAAAACTCTTCCTGAACTGCTAGGCATGTTAAGAATTGCTGAGTAGAATCTGAAGTTAAAATGGAAGTCCATTCTGATGATCGAAAATGGAAAGAAGCAGAACAAAAGACCCACCAAGCAGGGTGGTAAAGGGAAAGGCAAGGAAGTTGTTAAACCCAAACCCACTGCTCCTGCTTTGATGCCTAGTGGAGGCATATCAATGAATGACACCTTCTTCCATTACGGTAAGACCGGACACTGGAAGAGAAACTGCCCAAAGTACCTGGAAGATAAGAAGAATGGAGTAGAGACTTCAACTTCAGGTATTTTTTTATTAAAATTAATTTATCTACTTCTGCATCATGGGTATTAGATACTGGATGCGGTTCTCACATTTGTACCAATGTGCATGCGTTAAAAAGGAGTGGAGATTTGGCAAAAGGTGAAGTTGACCTACGAGTTGGCAATGGAGCAAAGGTTGTAGCTTTAGCCATATGAACTTATGCATTGACTTTACCTAGTGGTTTAATAATTCAGTTAGAGAATTGTTATTATGTATCTGCAATTAGCAGGAATATTATTTTCGTTTCTTGTTTGGACAAGTTTGGTTTTTCATTCATAATAAAGAACAATTGTTGCTCCATTTATTTGAATGGTATATTCTATGCTACTGCACAAATGAATAATTGACTATATGTCATTGATCTTGAAATGCCTATTTATAACATTAATACTAAAAGTATGAAACCTAATGAGTTAAATTTAACTTACTTTTGGCATTGTCGATTAGGCCACATAAATGAGAAGCGCATTCCCAAACTCCATAAAGATGAACTCTTGGACTCTTTTGATTATAAGTCATATGAGACATGTAGATCCTGTTTAATTGGAAAGATGACAAAGTCTCCATTCACAGGAAAATGTGAAAAAGTTAATGATCTTTAGGCCATCATACATATTGATGTATGTGGACCACTGAACATACCAGCCAGAAGAGGTTTTTAGTACTTCATCATATTTACTGATGATTTCAGTAGATATGGTTATGTGTATTTAATGGAACATAAATCAGAGTCCTTTTAAAAGTTAAAGGAATTCAACAATGAAGTAAAAAACCAACTAGGTAAGAATATTAAAACTCTTCGATCAGATCGAGGTGGTGAATATTTAAGCCTAAAGTTTGATGACCATCTGAAAGAGCGTGGGATTATATCCTAACTTACTCCTCTTGGAACACCCAAATGGAACGGTGTATCTGGGAGAAGAAATCGAACCTTGTTAGACATGGTCTGATCCATGATGAGTCACGCCGATCTTCCAAACTCCTTTTTGGGACATGCATTACTAACAACAACTTACACACTTAACCGTGTTCCATCCAAAAAGGTTGAGAAGACACCGTGTGAGATATGGAGTGGTAAGAAACCACATATGTCTTATATGAAGATTTGGGGTTGCGAAGTTTATGTGAAACGATAAATTTCAACTAAGCTTGAGCCAAAATCTGACAAATGCTTATTTATGGGGTATCCTAAAGAAACAAAAGGGTATTGCTTCTACAATCCTTCTAAGGGCAAAATGTTTGTCGCTCGAACTGGAGTCTTCCTAGAAATGGATTTTATTTCCAAAGGAATCAGTTGGAGGAAAGTAGAGCTTGAAGAAATTCAAGAATCATAAAGCGTTGATACACCTATGGAAGAATTAGAGCAGGAAACACAAGTAGTTGTGGAAGAGAAACCTGCTTAAGTAAAATAAGACCAGCATAGGTCAAGCAGGATACATCACCTACCTGAGAGATATGGATATCTCATAATTGATCAAGGTGATGTATTACTCATGGATCAAGATGAGCCTGTGACCTACCAAGAGGCCATAACCGGTCTCGAGTTTGAGAAGTGGCTAGAAGCCATGAAATCTGAAATGGATTCCATGTAAACAAACAAAGTTTGAACCTTGGTAGAGCCTCTTGTAAGATTTAACCCTATAGGATGCAAGTGGGTCTTCAAAAAGAAGGTTGACATGGATGGTAAGGTACATACCTATAAGGTAAGACTGGTTGCAAAAAGATATAAACAAATTCATGGGGTTGACTATGATAAAACCTTTTCACCAGTTGCAATGCTTAAATCTGTTCGAATTTTACTTGTTATTGCTGCATATCATGATTATGAAATATGGCAGATGGATGTCAAAAATTCTTTCCTTAATGGGATTCTTCTTAAGGATGTGTACATGACACAACCTGAAGGATTTGACATACCAGAAGAAGCCCAAAAGATATGCAAGTTGCAGAGATCAATCTATAGATTGAAGCAAGCTTCCAGAAGATAGAATCTTTGTTTTGATGAAATAGTAAAACAATATGGATTCATCAAGAATGAAGATGAGCCTTGTGTCTACAAGAAGGTTAGTGGAAGCATGATCGTCTTCCTAGTATTATATGTAGATGACATATTACTCATTGGAAACGATGTCCTTACCCTGCAACAAGTAAAGACTTGGTTGGGGAAATGTTTTTCTATGAAGGACCTAGGTGAAACAACCTATATATTTGGAATCAGGATCTATAGAGATAAATCACAAAAACTGCTTGGCCTAAGTCAGAGTACATACATAGACAAAATGCTGAGACGCTTTAATATGCTTGATTCCATGAAAGGATTCATACCTATGCATATGGCATGTGTCTATCAAAAACACAGTCCCCTTCAACTAAGTAAGAAAGGGATCACATGAATAAGACTCCACATGCATTTGCAATAGGATCTATCATGTATGCCAAGTTATGTACTCGACCAGATGTCCTGTATGCTCTAAATGCAACGAGTAGGTACCAATCTGATCCCGATGATTCTCATTGGGTAGTTGTCAAGAATATCCTTAAGTATTTGAGAAGGACTAAGGACTCATTATTAATATATGGAGGTCAGAAAGATCTTGATGTAATTGGATACACCGATGATAGCTTCCAGATAAATAAGGATGGCTTTAAATCGCAATTTGGTTGTGTGTTCTTCTTAAACGATGGCGCTATGAGCTAGAAAAGTTCAAATCAAGATACAATTGTTGATTCTACAACCGAGGCCGAGTATATTGCTGCCTCAAGTGCAACAAAGGAAGTTGTTTGGATCAAAAAGTTCATTGGTGAACTTGGCATAATTCCTAGCATTGTGGATCCTATTGATCTCTATTGTGATAACAATGGTGCTATCGCACAAGCTAAGGGGCCTAGATCTCACAAACGATCCAAATACATACTTAAGCGTTATCACCTCATTCGAGATATAATAGATAGAGGAGATGTGAAAATATGCAGAATACCTACACTTGACAATATTGTTGACCCACTGACAAAACCTCTTACGCAGCAGAAGCATGATGGCCATATTAAATTTACAGGCATTAGGGGTATGCTTGATTGGCTCTAGTGCTAGTGGGATATTGTTAGTGTAAGCCTTATAGGCCAATACTTTTGGTACTTATATCGAATTATTTATTAATAATAAAAGGCTTTTTCTTTATTATGTTTGTTTAATAAAGTCCCTAGAATAGTTAGTCCGTTTAACGTATCAAGTGTGACTTAATCATAAGATCCCATTAAACATAAGGGCATTGTTCTTAAAGTATCTGTAGTCGAGCTTTATTGTGAAATGAGATAACATTAAAGCATTAAGACTATTGTGTATATAGACTGATGATCACATATAAGGAGTTATCAAGTCTTAAACATATGTATGAATATTAAGAGTAATATTTATACTGGATTGGCCCGCTATGAGAATACTACATGAAATGTTATGCAAAGTGTCATAAGTTATTCTCATGGTGATAGTGATGTATACCACCCTCCGATCTGAAACCACTATGGACCCTAGATGTAGAGTCGAATGCTTTATTGCTGATCAAACATTGTTCGTAACTAGATGACCATAAAGATAGTTAATGGGTACTCCACGAAGCATGCTGAGGGACATGAGTGACCTAGATGGAATTTGCCCATCCCGCATAACAGGATAAATGTCTAAGGGACCAATATTGAACTGGACGAGGATGACACAATTTATGCCTTGTGTTCAATATAGATATAAGGGAAAAAAGGGTAATTGTACACATAAGTATTATCACAAAAAAGGATTTGTCAGGTCACATGACATTTTCGTGTCTTGGGTAGAAATGATGTGTTGCTAGATACCGCTCACTGTTTATTATGTTAAATATGTGATTTAATATAATTGCCAATGTCGTGAAAACCTACAGGGTCACACACAAAAGAACGAATTGATGAGAGATAGAGTAAATAAGGAACACCGTAAGGTACGATGCACTTAAGTGAATTGTAGAACATCGTATGGTACGATGCACTTAAGTAGAATACAAAATGTGGCAAGGTACCACACTCTTAAGTGATTTTTGGTATATCATAATATATGGCCCACATACACTTAAGTGGGCTTTTTAGCTTGTAGCCCACACAAGTGGTTCTATAAATAGAACCCTTGTGCATAAGCATTTCATTAGATGAAATCTCATTTCTCTCTCTCACACACTCAAAGCCTTCATTCATAGCAACTAGCACTGAGACTGAAGGAATCTGTTCATGTGGATTGAGTAAAGGCGTTGTCACCATTCAACGCTCGTGATCATTCCTTAAATCTGCATCAAAGGTTTCAATCGTCACAAGAGGTAACGATTTCTATCACTGATCATTCCCATTCTTAAGGATCACTAAAGGAGAATTTTTTAATTTTCCGATGCATTTTGGATTGCAATTTTCCTTCATCATCCTCACACTAGTTTCGAGTTGTGTAAAAGAATATATGAGTTCTTGACTGATTAGGGAATAGATAAGAAGGTTTTTACCACTACTTTGGATAATGCTTATGCAAATGATGCCATGCAGCAAACTTTGAAGAGTCAACTAGCCTTGCAAAATTGGTTGTTGTGTAAATGAGGGTTCTTTCATGTCAGTTGTTCTGCACATATCTTAAATATAATTATGCAAGAGGGTCTTAAAGTAGCTTATGGTGCTTTACAAGAGATCATGGAAAACATTAAACATGTAAAAGGTTCAGAGAGTAGGATGGTAAAATTTAAGCAATGCATTGATAGGGTTGGTAACATTGATGTATCAAGTGGGTTGGTTACAGATGTGCATACAAGATGGAATTCAACATACTTTATGCTTAAAAGTCATCTTAAATACCAACATACATTTGAAATATGTACTTCTTGAAAATTTGGAAAATTCAACGTCTTTTGATAGACAACCAAAACGATATAGATGGAATTATAAAAAAAATGGTTGAAAGCATGATTTTGAAATTTGAGAAGTATTGGGATGAATATAGTGTTATTCTTGCATTTGGGATTGTCTTAGATCCAAGAATGAAGTTGGACTCATTGGGATATTGTTATAAAATGATTGATCCACTAAATTGGGAATTGAAGTTGGAAAACATAAAGCTGAAATTGTACAAACTGTTTGCAGAATATTCTAGTTCTTCTTCCAATGCTTCAAGTATTCCTGCTACTACCTCTTCAACCATGTCAATTGAGCCAAACCAATTTGATGTAAGTGTTTTGTTTATGATTTACTAACTGGTTTCTTATAAATAATATGAAACCATGATTTACTAATTGGTTTCATTTAACTTTATGTTATTATTCAATTGTCATAATTTTTGGAAATTAGATTGGATAAACAACAATCTAGTAAAGCTAAAAGAAATTGTCAAAGTCAGCTTGACATGTATTTGGAAGAGTCGACTTTGGGTCTTGATTACATAGAACATTTGGATGTACTACAAGGGTGGAAGAACACTGGACATAAATTTCCCGAATTTTCAGTAATGACTCGAGACTTGTTAAGCATTCTTATTACCACTGTTGCAATCAAATCTTCCTTTAGTATTGGTTCTAAAGTGCTTAACAAGTATATAAATTGACTATTTTTTGAAAACGTTGAAGCATTGCTTTATTCTCGCAATTGGTTGTATGTCTTTGGTGAAGGTAATTATTTTTAGTATGAATATAGTTATCTACTACTTTTTTAATATATTTTTTACTAACCGTTTGTGAGTGCAACTTCTATTAGATGTGTTTTGTATGATGTTAAAACTAGGATACTTTAGCGTTAATGTATATTAGACGGTATCCTCTGAATCTCTATATGAATATTAGCATTAGGAAACATGAAAGTATTTAGAAACAATGTGGAAAAGGTCTCGTGCATCAAACATACATGAAAAATCATTTTTTGTGAAAAATAGCATTACAAGTCGACACATGCAACTATAGGTCGACCTATGAAAAAAAATCCCGTCTATAGGTTGACACATGCAGCTTATAGGTCGACAAATATGTTCTTCTATTAAAGCATGTAGCCTATGTCTCATGTGCCGAGTTTTCAGATCGACACATAAGGAGCGCTGTCATACGGTGAACTGGACTTTTTGTGTTTTTTATCGCAATGTCGCGGTTAGCAAGAGTCGCCACCGACTTTTCTTTTATCCAATAAGGAAAGGTGGAAAAGAACAGGAAAGACCTTAATTTAGATTTTGGGTTCGGGAGGTACATTATACAAAGGGAAGGTGTTAGCACCCTTTGTATCCATGGTTATCCATGGGCTCTTAATTGCTCGATCACTTATATTATTTTTGTCTGAAAAAAAGTATTTGTGAATTGTTTGGAAAATTGTTTTTGGAAAGAGAATTTAACTTTGTAATGATTCTTGTATGAATATATACAAAGTAGTTATCTCGTTTAGTTTTGGAAATTGTTTAGAAAAATATAACTCGGTAATGATTCTAGTATGAATATATACCAAGTGGTGATTTTCTAAAGATATTTTGAAAGGTGTGAGGTGTGAAAATTGTTTTTAGATTGTGAGCCAACAATTAAGAGTTATACCGACCCAAGGTCTTTATGAGCATTTCCTATCCTTATGAGGGTAAAACTGTCCTTATTATTGAGAAATAAGTAGTTTTATCCTTTGGATGTAAAAGGGTCATCGTAGGGTCATCGATTGGTCATTGAAGGCAACAGTTACGAGGATACCTTAGCATTCGAAGGGACTATCATCTTTTAACCGTAGGCAACATCGGAGGGTCATCGAGGGACAAAGTTGTATATTCGAAGGCAACATCCGAGGGACTATAATTTATTTTATGATGATTTAACCGAAGGGTCTTTGCTAAGGGTATCCCCACGTTCGCGGGACATGACCGTAATATCGTAATCGTAAGGCAACAAAGAGAGGTCCAAGATCACTTATTCAAAGGCAAAATTTTACAATTAATTATATAATTAGGATGAAACTCCACATTAAAATTATTAAAAATAATATATTAAAAAATTAATACATTAGAAATTAATACATTAAAAAATTAATTTAGGGTGAAACTCCACAAGGGTATCCCACAAATAAAGTGGAATACCTAGCCAATAACCTTTTCCTGGGATATGTGAACCTTTACGAAACTCAAAAAAAAGAAACATGTCAGAACACCAAATCAGGGTGCAATCGAAGATTACACCGGAGAAATATCATAACAATAAATAGGATAGGATAAATAATGCATGGCTATGATAAAAACATAAAAAAACAGACTAGAAGAATCAGGTACTGTCTCGTTCGCCTCTGCCTCGCCTATCGAAGGCCACGGATTTTGAATTTGAAAACAGCCCCATGTTAGGAACTTTGAATTTTATGGCATTTTATCACAGGAATAACATGGTCAAACATTCAGGGTATTCAGGCATATTTAAATTCCCATACGAAAGCAAATTATATATCAACATTTAATCATGATGCATTATATATGTAGATATGGCCAATTGAAAGTATAAACAATAGAGATACGCAAACCTGTTTGCCAATTCAAGGTTGAAGGGATTGACCACTTGTAGTATCGGAATAAGTTAGGCAGCGGGAATTGGACGGCGATGGCTTCGGTGCAGATGGGCTGCCTTCAGGGTTTCTTTACTCTGAATTCTCCGGGTAGGCAGGGTTCCTATGCCAAAGTTTCTATCCGTCCTTCTCTGTTCTCTCTCTTTCTTTTTCCTCAAGGTTTTGTTCCAAGGAAACCTCAGAGTGTTTTGCTTCTCTTCCTTCTTTCTCCAGTGAATCTCCCAGTGTAAACTCCAAGTGTAACTCCAAGTGTGTCTCCCCTACTGAAACTTCAGTATTTATAGACTAATTTCGTGGGTAATGGGCTTGGAATGAGGGAGACCCAAGTCCAAAATAATTTGTTATATTTTATTTATTTATTTATTTTAATTATTTAATTAATTAATTAATTAATTAATTAATTAATTAAATTTTTTTTTTTTCGTATTTTTTTTTTTTTTTTTTTTTTTTTTTTTTTTAGGAAAAATGATGGGTAACTTTTGGGGTATGACAGCTGCCCCTGTTCAATATTCTTGAACCGAGAGAGTTAGGATGGCGTGTATGCCATTCGTGGTCTGGAGGTGGAAGATTATTGAACACTAGAATGCCCCAAAAATTTGCACTTGAGAATCGACAGTTGGTCTTGATGGAGATGGGCTTAAAGATGCCATCCGGGAGGTTTAATGACGAAAGCTTCAGATCGCGCCGTATATTAGGCCAATTTGAAGACATGGGTGCCACACTGGGTCGTACGTTAGACCGTATAATGAGTCATCCATTAGGCTGCCGACTTCGCTGGGGAGTCGGAGTGTGTCATATGCTGTTGGGGATAAAGGATCAGAATGGACCATACGCTAGATCGTATCTGAGTTGCAGAATGAGTCGTACGTTAGGCTGAATGTTAGACTACACTTCAGAAATGTACCGTATGTTAGGTAGGATCTGATGATGAAAGGGGTAGTCGTACGTTAGACTACACTTCAGAAATGTACCGTATGTTAGGTAGCATCTGAGGGGATGGACATCCAAACGGGTCGTACGTTAGACCGTCGCAGAATGAGTCGTCTGTTAGGCCGCATCTGATGATGAAAGCGGTAGTCGTACGCCAGACTACACTTCAGAAATGTACCGTACGTTAGGTAGCATCTGAGGGTTGTAAGATCCAAACGGGTCGTACGTTAGACCGAGTTGGGGTTGTTTGAAGTTCAGAATGGATCGTACGTTAGATCGTATCCGAGTTGTAGAATGAGCCGTCCGTTAGGCTGTATCTGAAAAAGAAAGTAGTCGTACGCTAGACTACACCCCTGAATGTACCGTACGCTAGGCAGCATCTGAGGATTTGAAGGTCCAAATGGGTCGTACGTTAGACCGCATTGGAGTTGCTGAAGAAGTCATATGTTGGGCTGAATCAGAATGAACCGTACGTTAGGCTGTATCTGATAACCTGTATATGTTGTACTTGCAATAAATGTCTGGGATGGGCTTAGAGATGCCATCGTTAGGAGGATATCGAAGTGTTGTCAGAATGAATGTTCCCATGAACTGTATTTGAAATATGTATCTGAATCTTGAATGTGATTGATAAAGGTGTCTGTCTGAATGAACCTTCTACTTTGACTATATCAGGAGGATAAATAACCTGCAAAGAAAAGTTAGCTTCATGCTATGTCATGATGTATGAGATGTTTCGTGTTATGCTAAAATAAATGCGAATGTTGTATGCATGTGTATGCTGTGAAAGGATGTAATGAATGAGTTATGCGTATGAGAAGTTCTGCTTGGGGACTCTACTGGGGAAAATAAATCCCCATCTACTGCTTTGAGACATTTGTGTCGATGACCCTTTCTCGGCTGGGGATGCTTGATTCTGTCTGATGGTAGAAATATTCCACAGATATTGGCTGAGGATGGATGAGATGATCAATCTGTCTGATGATGCCGACCTCTGTTGGGGAGTAACTGGCTGTGCCGGGGAATACTGCTAATTTCTTCTGAGGAATAACAGACTTGCTGGGGGAATAGAATTGGTAGCGGATTCATTGGAAGCATGGTTAGACCTTCTCCTCGATCCTGAAGTCGGGTAGTAATTGCTATTGCTATTCTACGCATATATTTTGGTAAACATTTATCATATTCAAATGCACATATTAATTCAAATTAAATCAATGGACATTTACGCAACCAAAACAGAAAAGTAAAAACAAAAGCATCTTTTTTTTGAAAGAGGGTTGTATTGATTTTGAAAGGAGGCCTATAAACAGGCAATTTGTGTACAAGGAGACAGAAATCCTAGTAAGAGGAAATTGTCGAAAACAAAGAGAAAACTATGTGGAAGAAGTCCTATTGATTTTAAGCCTACTACTGTCATTATGTCTTCGAGCATCTCATCCCTTGCTGTCGGATAGAAGTGATTGGCTTGGTCAGTCCCTCGAACTTGGATGAAAGTTGACTGAGAACGGGACATAGTCATACGCTTTAATCCCTAATTTTTGCCTGGACCGCCTTTTCAGGTTTTCAGTCCACCAGGATACCCTTTTTTGCCCAAGCCGCCTTTTCAGGTTTTCGACTTGCCGGGTGTACATTTTTTTTTATATATCCCTAATTTTTGCCCGAACCCTTTTGGTTCGCCGGGATGCCCTTACTTTTGCCTAGATACGTCGATCTAGCGGGTCTCTTTTATGCGTAGTATTTTTTAACTATGTCCGCGTTCACGGGATGTGGGAAGTCTTCACCATCCATAGTAGCGAGTATCATGGCTCCACCAGAGAATACCTTCTTAACTACAAATGGCCCTTCGTATGTGGGAGTCCATTTGCCTCTGGGGTCAGTTTGTGGTAGGATGATACGCTTGATCACCAAGTCGCCAAGTTGGTACACCTGTCTCTTAACTCTTTTGTTAAATGCCTGGGTCATGCATTTCTGATATATCTGCCCATGACAAACAGCCGCAAGTCTCTTCTCATCAATCAGATTTATCTGATCGAGTCGAGTCTGAATCCATTCATCTTCATCTAAGCCCGCCTCTTTCATGATTCTTAGAGAGGGAATCTGAACTTCCACTAGTAAGATGGCTTCCATTCCATAGACTAAAGAGAACGGAGTTGCCCCTGTCGTAGTGCGCACTGAAGTGCGATAACCGTAAAGAGTAAAGGGTAACATCTCATGCCAGTCTTTGTATGTTACTGTCATTTCTTGCATGACCTTCTTGATATTGTTAGCAGTCCCCACGACGCCGTTCATCTTTGGCCGGTACGGAGAAGAGTTATGGTGTTTTATTTTGAACTGCGTGCAGAGTTCAGTAATCATCTTGTTGTTCAAATTAGTACCATTGTCAGTGATAACTCTTTCAGGAGACAGCAGGTTTCTCAAATAGGTATTTGATAGAATCCATCTTAGAAGTCAATAAGGTGGTATGATTCAACATATACTGTCTTAGTCGGCGAGCAGCCCAGGCCAAAGCACAGCAAGCTTTCTCGGGCTGTGAGTATCTTGTTTCACAGTCGGTACCTTTTGCTAAGGCAGTATATGGCATGCTCTTTTCGACCAGACTCGTCATGTTGCCCCAACACACCTCATTGAATTTTCTAACACGGTCAAATACGTAATTAAAGGTCTTCCTTCAACTGGTGGCATCGGAACTGGAGGTTCTTGGCGATATTTCCTGATTTTGTCATAAGCTTCTTGGCATTCATCATTCCATACCATCTCTTGATTTTGTCTCAGTAATTTGAAGATGGGTTTGCAGATAGCAGTCAAGTGTGGAATGAATCGGGCAATGTAATTCGAGTGCCCCAAGAAACCTCTGACTTCTTTCTTGTTTATTTCAGTACCCAGATTTACAATTTCAATTGATTCCTCATGCGGCTGTATAGTCTTTTCTTCTTGCAGTAGTCGGGCAAGTTCTCCAGGGACTTCACAATCTTCCTCGCTTCCATCCTCGGCTTGGTAGATCGGATTTTCAAAGTCATAATGAACAGTAGCAGAGTCATTACCAACAGGATCCAGAGTGGATATGGATCGGCAAATTGTTACGTGAGTGTGTGCAAGAAACATAGCTTGTTTGAAAAATGACAGGAAAGATAAAGAGCGCAATATTTGAATGCAAAAAGTCCATTGATCTATTGAATATGAATATGCTTATGAAAATGACAAACCCCTAACAAATTAGCCATTGTGCCTCGGGCATAGACACAATGCTTTAAGAAGTTTGATTGTAAAAGAAAATTAAAATTTGCAATTCTAGAATAAACAATAACAATTACTCCTGACTAAAGGAAATCGGGATAATGTCTTCAGTCTTCCAATTGTTGAGTCCGTCACCAATTGTTGGGAAAATCCAGCTATCCAAGTCGCAATCACTATCAGCATCTTCCATAGCATTAATCTGATTTTTGACTATCTTTCCAGAGTTAAACCCCAGGCCAGCTTTATCAGACTTGTACGGTACATTGATCAGTTGACCCCAACCAGCACGATCACCATTTTCAACCGCGGCTTAAGCATCTTTCAGAGAGATCATGACAGGGGGAGCACGAACAACCTTGGGCACAAGGGGAGTTGGCTTAAGGACAGGACTGGGTGGAGGAACCACTTCAAATGACTGAGAAGGAGTCTCAAAGAATTCACCATCCATCTCGACGTATTTGAAGGCTTGCACACTACTGACAATATACTCTTCTTCTCCACATACAGTGACAACCATGCCTGCTATTGGATACTTCAGCTTTTGATGAAGCGACGAAGCTACCGCACCTGCCCCATGGATCCAAGGGCGCCCCAACAAGCAGGAGTAGGCGGGACGAATGTCCATCACGTGAAAGGTAGTGCTGAAGACTTGAGGTCCTATCTTGATAGGGAGAACCACTTCACCATAGACAACACTCTTCGCACCATCGTAAGCACGCACCACAACATCACTAGGTTTCAGTTCAATGCCTTTGTAGTCAAATTTATCGAGTACAGCTTTCGGGAGCACATTCAAGGAAGAGCCGTTGTCGATCAACACGTGAGCCAAGGTGATCCCCTCACACTCGATGGAGATATGCAGAGCTTTATTGTGATTCTTTCCTGCTGGCGTCAGGTCAGCATCGGAAAAGCCTAGGCCATTGTCAACAGTCAAATTAGCAACATAATGTTCGAATTGATCGACGGATGTTTCTTGAGGCACATGAGCGGTCTTCAAGAATTTCATCAATGCATTGGCATGGGATTCAGAGGATAACAACAAGGACAACATTGAGATTTTAGACGGAGTATGCCCCAATTGTTCCACTACATCAAAATCGCTCTTACGGATGATTTTCAGCATCTCTTCCATTTCCTGTTTGGCAACATCTTCAGAAGTAACTTCGACCGATGTCTCTGACTGAGGAGGATTGACTGGTCTTTTTCCTCGAATTTCGGGAGCGGGAGGTGAGATTTCTGGGGAGTAGATCCTTCCACTTCGAGTAACTTTACTAGTCCCCACAATATCATTAGGATTAGCAGAACTACCAACTTGCTTTATGCCATGGATGTAAACGTCGCCTCCATAGTTCCACGGAATAGCTTTGCTGGAGGAATATGGCACGGGGCCAGGTGCGGTAATAATCAGGGGAGCCACTTTGGGCTCAGCGGTAATCTTCACAGGCACTCTAGTAGCGGTAATCTTCACTGGAGCTTTGGACCTAGCAATCACAGATACCTCTTCAATAGAGTTGTCCACCTTAGGAACCCTTTCAAATAGAATTGTACGATCATCCATCAGCCGTTGAATGCCGTTCTTCAACTTCAAACAATCATTGGGTCGGAGTACACAGAGATCGCAATCTTCAGCACAACCTGGAAATAAACCAGCTTGCAATAAATTCTTCTTAACGATCAGGAGAGGAGATGCTAAATCAGCAACGTCAGTAACGTGAGAATTGTCGTCCACAACATTAACATTCTGGTCATGATTAGGCATAGGTGCTGTGATGACATTGGGGGTCGCCGGAGGATCAAATTCAATTTCTCCAGCGTCGATCATATCCTGAATCTTGTTCTTCAACAACCAGCAATCATTCGTATCATGCCCCGGGCTATCGGAGTGATAGGCACACCTGGCGTTGGGATTATAACGAGGAGAAGTAGTGTTGGGATTTGCAGGAGGGCCTCTGAGGGTAATCAAATTGGCCTTTAACATACTCTGCAGTGCTTGGGTTAAAGTCATATTGATCTTGGTAAACTGTCTTCTCGACCTGTCTTGTCTGTGTTGGAAGTTCTGAGATGGCGGTGCGGCAATTGTAACTGCCCCAACAGTATGGTCACGATTCTTCTTGTTATGCTTCCTCTCACTGTACACAGCATTTGATTCACTCTTTCCCTGATAGGACTTTTTGGTGCTTGCAGAAGTAGCTGCCTGTATCTTTCCACTTCGAATGCCGCTTTCAACCCGTTCACCTGTCAAGATAAGTTCAGTGAAACCTGACGAGGAACTTCCCAGTAGATGGCTGTAGAATGGGCCAGTCAGTGTACCCATGAACATGTCCACTAACTCTCGATCAGTCATAGGGGGTTTGACTCTGCCAGCCAAATCTCTCCACTTTTGAGCATATTCTTTGAAACTTTCTTTAGAGCCCATAGTCATATTTTGTAGCTGTAGCCGAGTAGGCGCTAACTCAGAATTATACTGGTAGTGCTTGTAGAAAGCTGTTGCTAAATCAGTCCATGTGCGGATGTTAGAGCTCTCAAGCTGATAATACCACTCTAACTGTGTGCCAAACAGACTCTCTTGGAAGAAATGGATCCACAGTTTCTTATCAGTAGTGTGCGGCTGAATCTTTCTCACATAAGCCCTTAGATGCATCTGAGGACAAGAGGCACCATCATACTTAGTGAAAATGGGAACCTTGAATTTGCGGGGAATGACCACATCAGAGACCAGACCCAAGTTTTCGAAATCCAGACCGGGCACTTTCTGCCCCTCCATAGCTAGCATACGTTCTTCCAGCAACTTGTACTTATCATCCTTCGGAGAGTACTGTTCATGTTCATAATCTTCGTCGTCGTCCTCAGAATTGACGAGATTAGGATTCTCATCTTCCGAATCATTCTCGGTCTCTTCTTCTAAATCCTTCGGAATTCTAATCTTGACTCCTGTAACCTGTCCCTTAAGCCTTCTCCCCGGGTTGATGTAACCCACAGGTTTCTGGTCCTTCTTCTTCTCCATCAAAAGAGCTTTCAGTTCTTCCTGCCCCTTAGATAAGCTCAGCATCATTTCCTGGAATTGAGCATTCTGGGCCTGGAGATCTTTGACAGTTTGTTCGAGAGCCATTGTTCAATCTGTTTGAATCTGCTGGAATCTGTTTGATAGGAAAATCGTGAGAACACTGATCCTTTAGAATACCTGTTATGCGATGCAATGCAATGTATGAAATGTTTTCAAGGACTTTCGGGATTTAACTTTGCATAAACTACCAAAAAGAGCTTTTTTTTCTTTTCTCTTTTGTTTTTGCTTTTGTTTTTGTTTTTTCTGTTTTTTTTTAGCAGAGTTAAATCCCTAAATCCTTGAAATGGTTAGTACAATGCCATGATGTTATGATGTTATGTTGTTATGATGCCATATTGTTAGATAAATAACAAGCACAAGCAAGTCACACAACAATCATTCCTAGGTTTTAAGGCTTGCGTGAGTTCCATAGGTAAATACCCTCCCCACTGAAGTTTGGTTGGTTCAACCTGTCTTAGAATAGTAACCGGGTTCTAGAAGGATCTCAAATCATTGACCTTTCCTTAAGTCCACTTCAGTGCAACACCAAGTGGTTGACCGAAGCTTCCCTAAAGTCCAATCTCAAAGAGTGTAGTATCGAGTCTCAACCAACTCCAGTCGGAACCGAAGCCAGTTATCTCACTACTTTCTAATGGCCAGGATGAGTCAATTAGGGTTCTAAAGGTCTGGTTAATGCTTTTATGACACCACGCGAATGCCAAATATTTCCTCAACTAACATGAGGAACATCAGGACATCCAAAGTGCCACATTAACCGTAGCCATCATTTTGACCATTCCAGTATACGCCGGACAGTCGCGATGATCTCTTGCTACTTACCTAAGGTACACTAGATCCGGGTGTAGGATCTTTCACTCAAGCATAACATACCCAAGCAATCCCTTAAAAATAAATCAGACAAATTGAATAAGTGATCTTGTTTTTAAGGTAACCTCTCTTTTTAAATATTTAGGGTCCCCAGCAGAGTCGCCAGTTCTGTCATACGGTGAACTGGACTTTTTGTGTTTTTTATCGCAATGTCGCGGTTAGCAAGAGTCGCCACCGACTTTTCTTTTATCCAATAAGGAAAGGTGGAAAAGAACAGGAAAGACCTTAATTTAGATTTTGGGTTCGGGAGGTACATTATACAAAGGGAAGGTGTTAGCACCCTTTGTATCCATGGTTATCCATGGGCTCTTAATTGCTCGATCACTTATATTATTTTTGTCTGAAAAAAAGTATTTGTGAATTGTTTGGAAAATTGTTTTTGGAAAGAGAATTTAACTTTGTAATGATTCTTGTATGAATATATACAAAGTAGTTATCTCGTTTAGTTTTGGAAATTGTTTAGAAAAATATAACTCGGTAATGATTCTAGTATGAATATATACCAAGTGGTGATTTTCTAAAGATATTTTGAAAGGTGTGAGGTGTGAAAATTGTTTTTAGATTGTGAGCCAACAATTAAGAGTTATACCGACCCAAGGTCTTTATGAGCATTTCCTATCCTTATGAGGGTAAAACTGTCCTTATTATTGAGAAATAAGTAGTTTTATCCTTTGGATGTAAAAGGGTCATCGTAGGGTCATCGATTGGTCATTGAAGGCAACAGTTACGAGGATACCTTAGCATTCGAAGGGACTATCATCTTTTAACCGTAGGCAACATCGGAGGGTCATCGAGGGACAAAGTTGTATATTCGAAGGCAACATCCGAGGGACTATAATTTATTTTATGATGATTTAACCGAAGGGTCTTTGCTAAGGGTATCCCCACGTTCGCGGGACATGACCGTAATATCGTAATCGTAAGGCAACAAAGAGAGGTCCAAGATCACTTATTCAAAGGCAAAATTTTACAATTAATTATATAATTAGGATGAAACTCCACATTAAAATTATTAAAAATAATATATTAAAAAATTAATACATTAGAAATTAATACATTAAAAATTAATTTAGGGTGAAACTCCACAAGGGTATCCCACAAATAAAGTGGAATACCTAGCCAATAACCTTTTCCTGGGATATGTGAACCTTTACGAAACTCAAAAAAAAGAAACATGTCAGAACACCAAATCAGGGTGCAATCGAAGATTACACCGGAGAAATATCATAACAATAAATAGGATAGGATAAATAATGCATGGCTATGATAAAAACATAAAAAAACAGACTAGAAGAATCAGGTACTGTCTCGTTCGCCTCTGCCTCGCCTATCGAAGGCCACGGATTTTGAATTTGAAAACAGCCCCATGTTAGGAACTTTGAATTTTATGGCATTTTATCACAGGAATAACATGGTCAAACATTCAGGGTATTCAGGCATATTTAAATTCCCATACGAAAGCAAATTATATATCAACATTTAATCATGATGCATTATATATGTAGATATGGCCAATTGAAAGTATAAACAATAGAGATACGCAAACCTGTTTGCCAATTCAAGGTTGAAGGGATTGACCACTTGTAGTATCGGAATAAGTTAGGCAGCGGGAATTGGACGGCGATGGCTTCGGTGCAGATGGGCTGCCTTCAGGGTTTCTTTACTCTGAATTCTCCGGGTAGGCAGGGTTCCTATGCCAAAGTTTCTATCCGTCCTTCTCTGTTCTCTCTCTTTCTTTTTCCTCAAGGTTTTGTTCCAAGGAAACCTCAGAGTGTTTTGCTTCTCTTCCTTCTTTCTCCAGTGAATCTCCCAGTGTAAACTCCAAGTGTGTCTCCCCTACTGAAACTTCAGTATTTATAGACTAATTTCGTGGGTAATGGGCTTGGAATGAGGGAGACCCAAGTCCAAAATAATTTGTTATATTTTATTTATTTATTTATTTTGATTATTTAATTAATTAATTAATTAATTAAATTTTTTTTTTCGTTTTTTTTTTTTCGTTTTTTTTTTTCGTTTTTTTTTTTTTTTTTTTTTTTTTTTAGGAAAAATGATGGGTAATTTTTGGGGTATGACAAGCGCATAACAATCATAGGTTGATGCATGACTTTGAACAAGTTGACCTATGCATCGAACATGTCGACACATAACTTCTATAGGTAGACATATCCGATGTAATTTTTCAAAAATTCATATTTTTCCCAAGTCCTTTGCATCTCCTTTTTCCCTAAATAACCCATGCATATAAATACTTCGTACATGCATCATTCTCTAGTAAGGTTTATAGAGTGAGTAAAACCTACATGAATCCAGGATTTCAAAGCATCTCATCATCTTTAATTCAATATATGCATATGTAACACCTCAAAATTTGCCCTCCTCTCTTGGGACTAGCTTAACATATTGCATATCATTTTCATAGGTCATTAGGCATTGCATATTGCATATCATGTGGTTACATTGTGCAAATCGTCCTCCTAAGTCTTGGTCAGAAGATAAGAGGTGGAGATGCAAGCCTAGGGTTTTATTGACTGATCATTAGCCATCTGAGGATTGGGCTATGAATTAGGGTTTCATGATTTCTCAAGGAGATGGATCTTTATCTTGGTGGAAATGATACATCATCATCATCATGGTCTTGATATCATCCAAAGATTCAAGAAGTTTGATCAGGTACCTTGAGATTAGGGTTTTGACCACTGGTCAACCCTAATCAGTTGTATTGGGCCAATCAGGGCATGGCAAGGAGATGGGGTCTATAATGGATATGAGGATCATTTCATGATTGTATTAAGCTTATGGAGGCTAGGGTATCATCCTTGAGCCATTTCATCAGAGGATTGGGGCTCAGCTTGGTCAGTGCATTGCCAAATTCATCTATCAGTTGAAAAAGTCAACTGTGGTCCACTGTGCTTGATTTTATGGATTTGGAGGTGGGAGAGAGTTGGATACACTTCATTCATGTTGAAACAAGTTTCATTTGACATGTCAAAGCTCAAGAATGAAGAAAATAAAGTCAGATAAAAAGTTGCCAAAAATAGAAAGTGACTTGTAATGGAAGTTTCCAAAAATGGAAAGTTTTTCACCACAAAATTACGTGTCCAAAAAAGCTTCAAATGAAAATTTGTTCAACATGAAAGCTGTAGATCTTGCTCTCACCTTTCTAAAAAGTCCAAGAACTTGAATTTCCCATGTATGGTTGACAAGTTATGGTCCATTCATTTTCCAAAAATGCCTATAATCAAAGTGGCATAACTTTCACATGGAATGTCCAATTTGAGTGATCTTTTTGTGAGCAAACCCATTTCACATGTACTTTCATGGTGTGTGATCAAAATTCATCAAAAATGGTCAAGGCAAAAAGTCAATTTTCAAGTGGACTATGTTGAATTTTTGGTGTGAGATAGTGAATTTGAGCAATACTTGGAATTTGGACATGAAACCAATGCCAACACACTCCAAATGCAAAATATAACTTGTGCCAACTGGTTTTTGCTGTCACATTGCAATATTTGGAAAGGACCATTTTGCCCTTGCACTTAAATGCACATTTTCACTAATCAATTGGTTTTTGCTAATTATGATTAACAAAGTGATTAAGGAGATGGTATAAGTTTCTAATCCTAACAGAATCATAATCACAATTCCATATTCCAAGATCTGTAACTGTTTTTCCCTCCAAAACCACAAAATTCTCTCAAACTTTCCAAAACTTCATCAAGCTTTTTTTTCACAATTCTCCATCAAATCTTCATCAAACTTGTTCATTCTTCGTGGATCCATGCTTCATAATCCTTGGTGAAGGACTGTTTTGACAAATCAAGGCAAAAGCATAGCTAAATCTCAACTGTCCAAAGCTTGCTCATCAATGGAAATTTCTTCATTCTTGCAATTGGAGCATCCTTGAGCTGAGCTAGCTTCTCCATTCACCTTCCTTACCATTGTACTACATCTGTTTTGGCAATTTGCACGTGGATACATCCAAATCGAGCACTGCCATCTTCTACAAGGTGAAATTCGATTTCCTCCATTACATGAATTGTGATATGCGTTCTGTAGGTCTTTGATTATAGGTTATCATGATGCTTATAGTTTGTGATTTGGTTGAGTGAAGTGAGAGAAATCGTAATTGAAAGTTTGATGTTCATAACTTGTTTTGTTCGATCCGTGCCGTATGTTGAGAGTTAGAAGAAATTATTTGCATATTCATAATCCTTGTTGAAGGACGGTCATGATGATATATGGATTGTTGCGTTTGGTTGATTTTTGTTCTTGACCAAATCTGGAAAATCTGGATTGTTTTTTGTTGAAGAACATGAACAAAAGCGTGTTTGATCCAATCTTTGCCTGGCTTAATTTTGAAACATGTTTACCGCCAGTAGCGTCCAATAGAAACGCGCCATTGCTTTAAATTGAAACTACGTTGTTTTGGCCTGGCGCTTTAGTATTACAAAAATGCCACTGGTTCATAATTATTAATATTATTTCATTTCTTTTTCATTTTCATTTTACATTTTGTTACATGAACTTCAAAAATTCATAGAGAACTCATTTTTTATCCAAATTGAGTGAGACTTTTTTCATGATGATCCTTGAGATGTGTAGAATTTAATCATGATTTTTATTATTTTTATGCACATGTGAAAAATTAAAATGTCTAGGGATTGATTCAATGTGTCACATTTGAACATGTCTTACCATATCCTTCATGAAATGATGATGCTTTCAAAGAAATGGATGAAAATTTTTGTGCTTATTCTGGACATCTTAATGGTGATTTTCATGTAGAGTTTGTGGTTTTTAGATACCTGGTTGAGGAGATATAAATTTTTGAATTAAGGTGTGACAATTTGTGTCACACCAAGCTAGGTCAACTTCATGATTTTATTTAAAATGCTTAGGGATGTTTATTTGAGCTGAAATTTTGTATGAATGATCATATGTATGTTGAGATCACATGTGATTTTTTCTGGATTTATTGGTTGCATTTTCTAATTGATTGAATATTTTCTTCCCTGTGTGCTCATTTGGTAACATTGTGTGACACATGTTGGTATTTTGTTTGTGAAATTCTCATAGTGTATTGGATGAAGATGAAATTTGGTATGAGGATTGTAGACACATTATAGGACATTATGGTTTTGATCCCATTCATTTCTAAATTGTTGTCACTGTTTTGTGATTTTTGAAAGTTGATGTTTGTTTGGATACCATGTGTTGACTTGTTTGAACTTGTCTGAACTTTATGATTTTCATTGACCTACTTCCTTTTGTCCAATTGAGCTGAAAATTGACATGCTATACATTGAATGTGTCCTGTTTAGGTGTGAAGTTTTGTGGAATTAATTGAATTGTTTTGGTATGCTTTTGATTGAGATAGTTCTGTTTGGTCATTTGAAGTTGCAAATTGCATGTTGGATACTAAATTGTGCGTAAAATGATAATGGTGATTGATATGAGCATGGGACCAATTGGTTTTGTTTTTAATTTGTTTGATTGTGATTTTGATAATTTTCACTTGCTGTTTTGGATTTTTCATCCCCTTTGGACCCTAGGCTTAGCCTAGTGGTCTAGTTTCTCATGTTTGGTTTGGATTTTCAGGTTGAAATGCAAAAGGCTTAAGGAGAAAATTGCAAGCTGATTAAATTGAGTTTTGTTTGATGTTGTAAACTAACATTGGCTTTATGTTGTAGGGTTTGATGCTTGAGTTTGAGCTCATGGCTTGCACTTATGTGCATTAACTTGTGTTGACTGTACAAATTGACTGTTTGACTTTTGCTGTTTACTGTTGGTTTGTCTGAGTACTGATGATACTTGATTGATTTCAGGTACATTTAGTTGCTTACAGTTCCTTGAGAACTTGTTTGCTGTTGCTTGGTTTTTAAACCAGTTGAGGTAGAATCTCTATACTTCATGTAGTCTGGAAGACCTGGCTTGTTATTTAGCCAGGCAACTGTCTGAAGTCCTCCTTAAGAGGCGATGTTTGTGATTGTTTACTTTTGTGCCAAGCAGGTAAAGACCTCTATGAGGCAATTGGCGGATCATAGGGATATGCAATCTATCCCCCACTATTCTGTTGAGTCGTCCCTCTGCTCACACCACTGTGTAGAGGCATTGGGACACAAACCCAAGATCTTGTACTTTGTACAGTCGAGTCAGAGTCTTGAGCGTAGAAGGGTCCCTCCATTCTGGACCCACGCTCCTTTGTCTGAAGCTCTCCCTGGCCAGGGATAAGAGCTGTGAAGTCTAATCTTCACTCACCTTTCATCTGCTTCACCCTGACTCTCAATGTCAGGGTTAAGAGCGAACACTACCTTGTACAGATGACTTGCTTCGGCAGTCAAACCCTTTGTTTGAGCCCACTTGACTGGATATAGTGTGTGCTACTTGGACTGTTTGCTTTGTTTTGTTTATGATTGCATGCTTGTTTTTCCTGGTTAGGATTAGCTTGCTTATGCAAGTCAGGATAGAAACCACAACATAGGGCAATGATGCATGATAACACTAGGCTCGAGTACAACTCCCTGGTAGTGTGTCTCCCCTTGGTTTCTGGCTAGAATCTCTTTCCCTTTCAGGGGAACTACATCGCCCTGATCCTCGTTCCAGACGAGGTATGTAGGCAGGAGACCGCGCGAGATCTCTCCGGGCACTTTTTTTCATTTTGTGTGTGATTGCTTGTTAGCTTCTTGTGTGTCAGGATATGGATGTAAGCCCAGCGATTGGCTGTCCGTATCCTGAGTGTGCTTGTTTGGTTCGGAAGCCGATGTAAGTCCAGCGATTGGCATTCGGGTTCCAGGTTTGCCTGTGTTTGTGTGTGTCTTGTTTGGCGTGCGTGAGCCGAACTATGGCAGCTCTGATTCTCGTTCCAGACGAGATACGTAGGCATAGGATGCGATGTCCTAGCGAGCCTCTTCCTCTTAACCCCACCTGTGTTGTCTTCGGTGTGTGTGTGTGTGATGTTTGTTTTAGCAACCTATTCTTTCTTTTAGAACGTGGATCCCGTCGAGTACGACGGACGTGAGGGGTGCTAATACCTTCCCCTTGCGTAACCGACTCCCGTACCCTTTCTCTTTGGTCGCGAGACCATGCTTTTCCCAGGTTTACTCTGAGCGTTTCCTTTCCCTCTTTTGGGATAAATAACGCACGGTGGCGGCTCTGTGTTGTTTTTGTTTCAGCCCGCCGGTTGTTTTTCGCGGATGCGACAGCATATACACAATCAAACTATACATAATCATTTTTTGATTAGGTGTCATTTATATTAGGATTGATAACGTCCAATTAGGTTTGTTGTACCGAGAATATTTGGTTAAGATCTTTGAAGGATTCAAATAAGAAAACCAAGGTGAGGTTTTCCTTCAAGACCTTTAGGGTTTGAAGGTTTTGGATAAGATTGTGCAATTCGAATCTGATTGAGTGAAAGCCTTAAGGCTAGGTGTATCATGCAAGGGAGTATCGTGAAACAGTGGATCGTGTTGACAAATATTGGGTTCAACAAGTGTGCATTTGGGATTAATTCAGTTGAGTGAAATCCTTAAGACAAGGAAGTTGTGCAAATAAGTAACAATAACAGGTGAATTGAAGCGACATTGTTGGTGACTTGATCAATCTTTGATCAAGGTCTTGGAGGTGCTAGAGTCAAGAACAAACTTAGGGTTTGTGGGATTTGATTTCTCATCTCTTGTATATATACATTTGCAAAGTAAGATTTATTATAATAATATCTTAATTCATGTTTAAATTGAGGGCAAACGTACCCATAACGAGGTCTATTGGGGAACTGCCTAAACAAATCCATATGTACTCTCTCTCTCTCTCTCTCTCTCTCTCTCTCTCTTATTTTTCAATTCATAAATTGTTTATTAATTTGATCTCTTGATCAACATTGTTTAGATAATAGATTTTGAATAATTTTTTTAATTTGTGTTGTTATAGTAAGCCTCTCCCTGCAAACTGACAAATGTTGGGACACATAAGTGAGCCTCAAATTGACCTAGTTTTCCACCCTTGTACCTATAATACAAACGAAAAAACCATACCAAAATCAAAATGTTACAAGCTAGCGAAATCCAGAGATGCATCTCCGTAACATAGGAAAGAAAAAATTTGGAGATGCATCTCCGTAAAAAGTTACGATGGGAGAAAATGCAGAAACCCCTATGATGCCTTAAACACCAACAAATGTGAATACATGTATATACAATCTACCTATATTGAATGTAACTACAACCAAATTTATCTTAACAACCTATTTTACCTAATACATCCATCATAACTAAAAAAAATAAAGGAAATGAGAAACTTGTCTATTGAGAGTTGTTGTGTGAAAGCTTGAAGGGAGAGAATGGAATGTCCTGGGATTGATTGTAATAAGGTAGAAGTAATGTTGAAGCTTGAAAAATGGCCTAGTTGATTCTTGCTCACGATCTCTTTGAAGGGTGATCGGTCACCATTTCCATTGAATTCCCACCGTTAATCCGACATATTTTCATCACTTTGGTAAGATTTATGTTTGTTTATAGTTGTTTCATAGTCATTTCTCATGTTTTGTTAGTTTGTTATCACATTTCATTTTATTACATGTTTATGTCAAAAAGGTCTCTTTTACGCTTCGTTTTGGTAGTGTTATTGTTACAGGCCGTTGCACAGGTTTAAAAGCACTAATAGTGGAGTTGTGGATACTCAGAAAGGCAAAAGTATGAAGAGACAGCAGGTCAACACGGGCCCCCGTGTGCTACAACACTGCCCGTGTTGTTGGTTAGGCAAAGCAAACTTGGAGAGAAAAAACAGAGAGTAACACGGGCACCCGTATGGTGACACACGACCGTGTTATTTAAAACAGTGCATTAACACGGGCACCCATGTGTATGAACACGGCCTGTGTTGATGCCTCTATAGCTTGCTTTAAAAATCACAACTTTTGAAGAGCAACACGGGCACCCGTGTGTATACACACTGCCCGTGTGAATCAACACGGGCACCCGTGTGTGTACACACTGCCCGTGTTGATGAGCGCGGCTGAGAAATTTCACTTTTTGTTGTGTGGATCTGCCTTGTTCATTAAGGGTAGTTTGGACTTTTTGTTGGGAAAAATCCATTGAAGGCTATTAGAAGACTTTAGAGAGATAGAGAAAACACTTTTTGGACGTATGAAAGAAAATACGGCATTGAGAAGATAACTACTACGGAGGATTCGAAGACGGCGAGATTCAAGGGTTCCGACCATTGAAGATCTAAATATCCTAGTTCTTTGTAATGTCTAATTTTCATACTATGATTTCGTTTCCTACTATGAGAGGCTAAACCCCCTATGTTAGGGGGGTGGTCCTGATTTGATCGCATGTTATGAATTTGAACAAATGATTTCCTTATTACTATGTTACTTATTTCAATTCAATTGTGTGATGTTATTATGCATTTGTATCGGACAAATACAAATTTTTCTATGACTATCAATAACAGGATTGTGATTGTTAGGGTTTTCACACAATTAGGTTTATGATTGCATCATCTAGGACTAGTAACTTTTGTAAACCACCACAAACCTTGATATTGTTTATGATTAAAACCAATGATTAATTGAATGGACATTTGAGTAAGAATTGGTAGTTTAATAGTTTCTTCCTTATGGACTTAAGGAAGAACATTCTGAGGTTAGGTAATTGAATGTGTCATATGTATTAAGGAAACCTTGACTGAATTCATAACTGGTTAAATCAACCACTTCCCCTAGCATGCTTTAACTTAATCAATTACATTTTTACTGTCTTTTGTGTTTATTGCTGAAATTCCTAAAACAACCAAACCATTATATTTTTGTTCTGATAGAATTAAAGTTAAATAAGTATTTCCTACGCAATCCCTGAGATCGATACTTGGAAATAAAACTCCTTATTACTACATCGGTAAAAATAGTACACTTGCTATTTTTCCGATCAAGTTTTTGGCGTCGTTGCCGGGGATTGCCAAAATACCGATTTTAATTTTTATTCTATTTGAAATTTTGTTGCTCGTCAACCAAAATTTTATCTGTGACAATTTTGTTATTCAATTCTAATCTTTGTCTAACTTGTTTATGCGAGGTAAGGCCTCATCGGATTTTCCTTTTGACGCAGATCCAGAAAGAACTCTTCGCGCTAGGCTAAGACAAGCTAAGAGAGAAAAACTGAAATTAGCAGAGAAACCGGAGGGAGAAGTTGTTTCAGTGCACTCAGAGAATTCAGATTCAGACGCGAAAACAGTTCCTAAAATCATGGCTGCAAACCCACCACCACCACCACCAGAGAGACTCCTCGGTGACTATGGTGGAAACAACACTCCGGGTGGTCGTATGACAATTGTTAACCAACCGGTAAATGTCGACCAATTTTAGCTGCATCCCAGCACAATTAACCAACTCGAAAGGCGGTCCTTTTCTGGAAGAGTGAATGAAGATGCCAACAAGCATCTCCAAAGGTTTTTAACTATGAGCACAACGCTGAAAATGCCTGGACATAGCGAAGAAGCAATCCGACTTCGTATGTTCCCATTCACTTTAGCAGATGAGGCCGAAGAGTGGTTCTATTCCTTACCTGCTGGTAGTATCACTACATGGGAGCAAATGGAAACAACATTCTTGCAGGAGTATTTTCCCGCATCTGTGTCATTGCGAAAAAGATATGAGATCCTAAACTTCAAGCAGAAGGAGGGTGAGTCACTAGGAGATGCCTACAAACGATTCAAGAGAATCCTAGTGGCTTGTCCTACTCATAACATGGATGAAACTGAATAGATGCAAATGTTTGTCAATGGTCTTCGAATTCAAACGAGACAAATCCTTGATTCAGCAGCTGGTGGCTCAGCCAACTTTGCAACAGCCACCGGTATGAAGAAGATAATTGAAGTTATTGCCTAGAACGAGCATTTGGAGTTATATGACAGGGTATCAAGCAAATCTGCAGTTATTGACTTGAAGCTTGAAACAAACAAACAGGTGAAAATTGAAGAAGTTGTTGCTGCGGAGGTAGAGAAAAGGTTGAAGGCACTAAACATAGGTGCTCAGAAAGTGGCTCAAGTACAACATGCACCAAATGATGTGTGTGGCATTTGTAATGGACCATACAATATTGTTCATTGCTTTGCAACACCACAACAGATAGAAGATATCAAAGTTTTTAAAGCAAACCAATCCCTAGTCCAACACATACAATCCAGGGTGGAAGAATCATCCCAACTTTGCGTGGAAAGATCAGAAGGGGAATGGGCAACAGCAAGTACAAGGCCAATATCAAAACCAATATCAGCAACAGCAACAACAAGTCCTAAAGAAGGAAGATTGGGAGATTGCAATTGAAAGCTCAAAATATGCAATTTGAAGAAGAGACTAGAAATAATCAGAAAAACACCACCACATCCCTAAAGAATCTCGAAGTTCAGTTGGGGCAGATAGCACAGCAAATGGCAAGTTCTCGAACACCATGTTCCCTACCAAGTGAAACAGTGCAAAATCCGAGAGGTCATGAGAATGTTAATACTGTCACGACGACAGAGAAAAAGGATGCTAAAAAGAAAAAAAGTACATCACCGAGCGAGCCGACTAAAGAAGAAACTACAAAAGGAACTAAACCGGTGATTAAGTTGCCCTACCCTCAGAGAATGACAAAGAAGGAACCTAGTGAGTCAGACTTGGAGAAATTCATGACAATGTTTAAAAGGATTGAGGGTCATATGGCCTTGTTTGAAGCACTTGAAAGGAGGCCCATGTACAAGAAATTTGTGGAAGAGGTAATGGCTGAAAAGAAACCAACCACTGAAGAACAGGTATCCGGTAAGGAACAATATAATGCAAACTCCCTGGAGCAGAACATTCCTAACAAACAAAAGGATCCAGGAACCATCACAATACCTTGCACAATCAAAGAAAGAACCTTCAAAAAGGTACTGATAGATTCTGGAGCTAGTGTGAATCTGATGCCATTATCGATTTATCACAGGCTGGGTATTAAAAATATCAGTGATATAAAGACTAATCTGAAGTTTGCTGATCACTCAAGAAAAGATGCATATGGTATAGCCGAAGATGTGCTGGTAACAATAGCGGACTTGACTTTCCCAGTCGATTTTGTAATCCTAGACATACCTGAAGACAATGAGGCACCCATCATTTTGGGTCGACCTTTCACGAAGACGAGTCGATGCAAGCTCGACATGGATGAGTACACGTTAACCTTGAAAGTTCACAACAAGGAAATAACATTGAATGCTATTGAAGACCAAGAGATGGAGGAAGATACAGAATCTCAGTATTAAGTAGGCTTAATCAGGACATTGAATACTATCAAAGTCTTACCGCTGCCAGTAGCCACCCGAAACAGAAAGATTCCTGACACCGAAAGGAAGGTTAAAAAGGAATCGTGGCACAAAGGAGTCCACACTGATAAAAGAGACAACGTCCGAGTTGTAGACAAGAGGTGCAACAAGGTTTTGAACCGGAAATACCCCCCATGATAAGGGAAATGAACCGTCGAGCCATGCGACGTTAAACGAAGCGCTTCGTGGGAGGCAACCCACGCGTTTGATTTCTAATTTATTTTGTTTTTCTTTTTCTTTGTGTGTAAAATTTTGTTGTAGGGGAGGAGGAGAATTAGAAGGGCAAAGTCACAAACACCTCAAAATGGAAGGAAACCACACAAGTGCAATAAAACAACAGGAGTCGCTGTGAGTCCCCTTTGTATCTGGATTTAAACATTGAGGTCAATGTTTGGTTCAGGTGTGGGGGGGAGGTTTTCCTTTCATGTTTTATTTCGTTTTCATTTTGTTCATGTTTTCCTTCATCGTTTTTGGCTTTCGTTTTTGCTTTTGTTGTCGTATCATTTTTTTTTACCTGTGTGTACAGAGTGATGAGAAATGGTTGGACGAATTCAAGATGAATGGTAATGGATGAAAGACACCCCTCATACTTATTCTGATAAGGCACCCCGAAATTTGATGCAACCATGAGAAAAATAAAGTCGGACACAATTTGGTGACACCAGACCAAGAGAGCGGTATGGAAGAACCGAGTCAGAAAAGAAACCACATAACACGAGGAGGCTTCAGAGCTTGTAAAGCTAACCAACATGGTGAGATTACAAAAAGCCAGACACTAAATATCAGCATGAGAGTTCAGCCAGGTATGACTCTACCACTCTGATTTTGCATATGTCCTTTTGACACTTCACAACATGACAACACACACTGAGGCAAGTTGTTTGTTAGCCAGGGCCTTTCTTGCTTTCCCTATCTGTATGTTTCCCTTCGTAAACCCCGTTGAGCCTTAGCCATTTTATTCATCATAAACCCCATGTTACAAACTAATCATTCATTTCTTCCATCACTCGGTATGATTATTGTGAGTTGCAAGATGTGCATAAAACTAAGTTTGGGGTGGTAATCTTGAAAGATAGGGCAAGTGCATAATAAGAGATCATACAAAAAGAAAAGAATTGTGTATGTCCAACAAGAAAAAAAAAAGAGAAACAAAAGAGAATAATGCACTTGCCGAAACTTAAGACTCTAACACCTATAAAATGCTCGCAAAAAAAATTTGAGTAGAAAAAAGAGTCAAAAGAGTGAAATTAACCCCCAGAGTATACGTGATGCACGAGAAAAAGAGAAAGAAAAATCACACAACATGAATGCCGAGTTCAAAACCCTTTGTTATCCATTTTTTTTGTTTATCCCACCGTACCCAAGCCCCGTTACAACCTAAAAGACCTCGTAAAGTGTGTGGAATCTGCTGTTGTCGTGAAATTAGAATGTATTCAAATTTAAGAGTCTGGTATTGCATACTGCGCTGTGAGTGTACACACCCTAACCATGAGAGATGTTGTGAGTGTATGAAAAGCTTGCAGGTGACGAGGCTTCTGATGTGGAAATGTGGCAAACTGTCTGAGTCGGAGATACCTGAAACTTGATTGGAAAGGAATAACACAAATTGTGAAAGACTAGGTTGCATTGGGGAAAATGAATTCGTGGGTGACCTTTGTTTGAACTCAATATATCACTTGAGGACAAGCAATGAGACAAGTTTGGGGTTGTGATCGGTCACCATTTCCATTGAATTCCCACCGTTAATCCGACATATTTTCATCACTTTGGTAAGATTTATGTTTGTTTATAGTTGTTTCATAGTCATTTCTCATGTTTTGTTAGTTTGTTATCACATTTCATTTTATTACATGTTTATGTCGAAAAGGTCTCTTTTACGCTTCATTTTGGTAGTGTTATTGTTACAGGCCGTTACACAGGTTTAAAAGCACTAATAGTGGAGTTGTGGATACTCAGTAAGGCAAAAATATGAAGAGACAACAGGTCAACACGGCCCCCCGTGTGCTACAACACTGCCCGTGTTGTTGGTTAGGCAAAGCAAACTTGGAGAGAAAAAAACAAAGAGTAACACGAGCACCCGTGTGGTGACACACGATCGTGTTATTTAAAACAGTGCATTAACACGGGCACCCGTGTGTAGGAACACGGCACGTGTTGATGCCTCTGTAGCTTGCTTTAAAAATCACAACTTTTGAAGAGCAACATGGGCACCCGTGTGTATACACACTGCCCGTGTGAATCAACACGGGCACCCGTGTGTGTACACACTGCCCGTGTTGATGAGCGCTGCTGAGAAATTTCACTTTTTGTTGTGTGGATCTGCCTTGTTCATTAAGGGTAGTTTGGACTTTTTGCTGGGAAAAATCCATTGGAGGCTATTAGAAGACTTTAGAGAGATAGAGAAAACACTTTTTGGACGTACGAAAGAAAAGACGGCATTGAGAAGATAGCTACTACGGAGGATTCGAAGACGGCGAGATTCAAGGGTTCCGACCATTGAAGATCCAAATATCCTAGTTCTTTGTAATGTTTAATTTTCATACTATGATTTCGTTTCCTACTATGAGAGGCTAAACCCCCTATGTTAGGGGGGTGGTCCTGATTTGATCCCATGTTATGAATTTGAACAAATGATTTCCTTATTGCTATGTTACTTATTTCAATTCAATTGTGTGATGTTATTATGCATTTGTGTCGGACAAATACAAATTTATCTATGACTATCAATAACAGGATTGTGATTGTTAGGGTTTTCACACAATTAGGTTTATGATTGCATCATCTAGGACTAGTAACTTTTGTAAACCACCGCAAACCTTGATATTGTTTATGATTAAAACCAATGATTAATTGAATGGACATTTGAGTAAGAATTGGTAGTTTAATAGTTTCTTCCTTACGGACTTAAGGAAGAACATTCTGAGGTTAGGTAATTGAATGTGTCATATGTATTAAGGAAACCTTGACTGAATTCATAACTGGTTAAATCAACCACTTCCCCTAGCATGCTTTAACTTAATTAATTACATTTTTACTGTCTTTTGTGTTTATTGCTGAAATTCCTAAAACAACCAAACCATTATATTTTTGTTCTGATAGAATCAAAGTTAAATAAGTATTTGCTACGCAATCCCTGAGATCGATACTTGGAAATAAAACTCCTTATTACTACATCGGTAAAAAATAGTACACTTGCTATTTTTCCGATCAAAGGGTTTATGAGAGTGTAGCAAATGAAGAAGGAATGGTCTGTCTAGAGATGTATCTTCATAAAATTCATTAAGCTTTGAAATAAGGTTTATTACAAAGATACACATGCAGATTCACACATTTATGGACAGTATGAGATGACTGACTCACGAAAGCGTTAAATGTGTATAATTTGGGTCGTCAGTGTTGGGGAGTCCAGGAGAGTCAGGAGAACCAATGAGCCTAATGCTCAAGGACCACAAAAGAGGAAGACGCTACATCTTAACCAAAGCCTTAAGGTGTTAGATAAATGAGTTAGCTCTCTTATAAACCCAACATTTCACGCATTCATAGGCAATGTAGGATTTTAACCATTCACACTTACAACCACAACTCTGATACCATTGTTGGAGAGTCCAGGAGAGTCGGGAGTACCAACGAGACTGATACTCCAGGACTACAAGAGAGAGAGAGAGAGAGAGAGAGAGAGAGAGAGAGAGAGAGAGAGAGAGAGAGAGAGAGAGAGAGAGAAAGAGAGAGAGAGAGAGAGAGAGAGAGAGAGAGAGACGCCACATCTTAACCCAAAACCTTAAGGTGTTAGGTAAATGAGTCATCTCTCTCTTATAAAATCGACATTCCACTCATTCATAGACAATGTGATACTTTAACCACCCACACTTGCACTCAACAGTCCTGAGATGTATTTTTAGAATCTAAGAACATTTGTGACTTTCACCGTGGTGAACTAACACTCCATGGGTATACAAAGTAGCCCTCTAAAATACTCTCTCCGTTTTTTATTATAAGTCGTTTTTGACTTTTCACACATATTAAGAAATGTAATAATTGTGGTATAAAAAAGAGAAATTATGAAGGGTTGTACAAAATTGTCCTTCATTAATAATATTGGAAAGATAAATTGATATAATTTAAAGGAGAGGGAATAATAAATATTTAAGGGTATAATAGAAAAAGTAACATTAATGATTCATTGATATTATAAAACGACTTATATTGTGGTACAAAATATTTTTCTAAAACGACTTATAATAAAAAACAGAGGTAGTATATTACAAGATGTTATCCAAGATAGTTTCTCACATTAAACATCTTATTTTATACTGATACCATATATAAAAATCATAGTAAAAAGATGAAATTATAAAAAAAATTATTTAAATTAATTTTTCATTTAAATTTTAACTATTTAAACAATAACAAAAAGAAAAAGAAATTAGAACAAACAAGTTATAATTTATTGGAAAAAAATAGGTAAAAGTTGTTGTATATTATTCCTCACCCTTATGTTGGTTTATATAGTGAAGATACAATTATTACACTCAATGGAGAATAAAGGAAAATAAAGAAAAATAAAAGTAGTATTAAAGGAAATAATAATATTGGAAATAAAATATTTTCCAACACCCCCCTCAAGTTGATGCATAGATATCCACAATACGCATCTTGTTTATCAAATGCTCAAAAGTAGGTCTTGCCAAACTTTCGGTCAGGATATCCGCAGTTTGTTGATTTGAAATCACGAAGGGTAGACATATGATTACGGCATCTAACTTCTCCTTTATGAAGTGTCGATCAATCTCGATATGTGTGGTTCTGTCATGTTGAATTAGATTATGAGCTATGCTAGTAGCAACTTTACTGTTATAGTACAATTTCAATGGAAGCTCAATTTTCATCTCAAGTTCTTCTAGGATTCTAAGGATCCATAATCCTTCACAAATACCTTGAGACATAGCTCTAAACTCGGCTTCTGCACTACTCATTGCTAGAACTCCTTATTTCTTGCTCCTTCATGTCATAATATTACTCCAAACATATGTACAATATCCAGAGGTTGATCTTATATCTGTGATTGAACCTACCCAATCAGCATCGGTGAAGATAGACACATTTCTTCCACTAGTCTTCTTAAAAATATTTTTTCCCCATGATTTTCCTTCAAACATCTCAGTATCCTATAGACTGCCACAAGATGTTCCTCAAAAGGAGAATACATAAACTAACTCACTACACTAACTAAGAAAGAAATATCAGGTCAGGTGTGTGACAAATAAATCAGTTCCTAACCAATCTATGATATCTTATAGTATCAACAGGAACATTACCTTCTCCTCAAAGTTTAGCATTAGGTTCTATAGGGGTATCTGCAGGACGATATCCACTCATTCTTATTTCTTTCAACAAGTCTAGAATGTATTTTTGTTGTGAAACCATAATACCATTCTTTAATCGAGCAACCTCTATACCTAGAAAATATCTCATGAGTCCCAAGTCCTTTATTTCAAAGTCTACTGCCAATTTCTCTTTTACTCTTTCCATTTCCACTGTACCGTCTCCAGTAAGGAGAATATCATCAACATAAACAATCAGGGCAACAACTTTTCCATCGTGGGAGAACTTTGTGAACAAGGTGTGGTCAGTCTGTCCTTGGATGTACCCTTGTTTCTTCATGGACATAGTGAATTTTTCAAATCAAGCTCTAGGGGACTGCTTTAGTCCATACAAAGACTTATTTAATTTACACACATTTGATTCAAATTTGTTTTCAAAACCAGGAGGAATGTCCATATATACTTCTTCTTATAGATCTCCATTAAGGCAGGCGTTATTAACATCTAACTAGGGGCGGCAAACGGGCATACCCGTCCCGTTTAGGCCCGCTCCGCAAAAGCCCACAAAAAAACGGGGCGGAGCGGGGCAGGCATAATTGAGGGCGAGAGCCTAAATCCTAGGCCCACCCTGCAAAAATAAAAGAGTGCGGGGTGGGGAAAGCCCGCGGACACTGCACATTTTAAGCCTAAAAATACAAAATTTTATGTTAATGCTCGTGCCCGTAAAAGTCCGCAAAGAAATTGGGGCGGGGCCTGCACATTAGAGGGTGAGGGCCTAAATTCTTAGCACGTCCCGCACTAAAGTGCGGGAAAAATGGGCATGCCCAACGAACTGGACACGTTTTGCCATCCCTACATCTAACTGATGTAGGGGTCAATCCAGGTTAGCAACAAGAGATAAAAGAATTATGACAATGTTCAATTTTGCAACAGGATCAAAATTCTCTGAGTAGTCTATACCATAAATTTGAGTAAAGCCTTTAGCCACCACCTTTTAATTGACTCATCTGAATTATACTTCATAGTAAACATCCATTTGCATCCAACTGTATTCTTTCCATCTGGTAGTGACATAACACTCAAAGTTTTGTTTTCTACAAGAGAAAATATAGGCTCAAATTCACAAGGTTCCTTACTCATAACAAGAGTAGGATCAGATAAAGAATCATGACCGTTTTCTATTGGTGCAGGTGTAAAAGTCTCAGAGTTTTGTGATACTGGCAAAGATAAGTTATTTAAAAAACTCATGTCCTCAATTTGAAATGAGTCTTCATTTATCTCCCCTCCTTGAAGATGAGTGTCATAAAAAAAGTTTATTTTAAAAGAATGTATCATCCATAGTGACAAACATTTTCTTATTTTTTGGATCAAAATATTTATATCCTTTTTGGGATTGAGAAGTATCTAACAAAGACACATTTTATAGCACATGCCTCAAGTTTTCCAACATTTTTATGTTCATGAACAAAGGATGTTCAATCAAAGATTTTTAAAGTCAAATCAGTTAAAACACGAGTACTAGGAAAACATTCTTTGAAGATATTAATTGGAGTTTGAAAATTGAGAATTTTGGAGGGCATTCTGTTAATTAAATACGCAGCTGCTAAAACAACTCCGCCCCACAAATAATTTGGTACTTTATTCAAAAAAAGTAGAACTCTGTCAACCTCTAGTAAATGTCTATTTTTTTTCTTTTGACCACTCCATTTTGTTGAGGAGTATTAGGACATGAACTTTGATCTACAATCCCGTTTTTTAGAAAAAAAATCATCCAGGATAGTGTTAAAATATTATTTGTCATTATCACTTCTAAAGACTTGGATATTTGTTTGAAATGGGTTATGCGTCATTGAGAAAAATTCTTTAGAGTCTGACAAACATCTGATTTCCACTTTAACAAGTACATCCAACATACTCTTGTATGGTCATCTATAAATGTGATAAACCATTTTTTGAGAGAGAGTGTACTTATACGGTTAGGGCCTCAAACATCAATGTGAATAATAGAAAATGATTTTGATGGTTTATAAGGTTGTATTGAAAATTGGGAACGATGATGCTTTGCAAACTCACATGTTTCACATTTAAACGAAGAGGAATTTCTTATTGTGAAATAACTTAGGAAACAAGTGTTTTAAGTAACGAAAACTAGGATGGCCTAATCATCTTCCCCAAGCTCAAATCCTGAAAGACATAGTGGGATCAGAATAGTTTGACAATTTATATCTTGGGCTAATTTACTGACGGACATTAAATTACACGATAAGTTTGGAACATGAAGGACATTTTTAAGACTTAACATTTGAGACAACACAACTGGTCCTTTACCTGCAATGGCTGAAAAAGAGTCATATGCAATTTTTATTTTTTGATTACCTGCACATGGACTATATGAAAAGAATAAAGTAGATTCACCTATCATGTGATCAGATACACCTGAATCAACTATTCAAGTATGTCTGGGACTGACATTAAGAAATGCAGAATCACATTTTATTGATATAAAGCAAGAAGGGGTTGGAGACTCGGGGAGTTTGTACAATTTGTCTAGTTGTTTCGTAGTGAATGGAAGTTGTGTTGGAGGGGATTGCTTCCCTTGATCAGAATTACTAGCCTAAAATGCACAACCACCTTTCTTCTTCCAGTTAGGAGGTTTGTCTTTGAGCTTCCAACAAGTTTCACGTGTATGTCATTCGCGCTTGCAGTGATCACACCAAGGAACTTTGTCTGATCTTTTTCCCTCGTCAAGGTTCCTAGTAACCAGAGCTAAGTCTTCAGATTCAGAGCTTCGTGGTGTCTTGCCCATCATAATTTTTTGTCGTGCCTCATCCATTCTTATTTATGCAAAAGTTTCATGAAGAGTTGACAATGGTATTTTTCCTAAAACTCTATCTCTTACCTCATAAAGGTTTTTATTAAGCCCAACGAGAAACATGAATACACGATCATTTTCTTGCCTCTTGAGAAACAAAACATTATCTTATGTACACCTCCAATTGTCATCATAAGAGAAATCCAACTCTTGCCACAATGCCAACATCTCATTGTAATAAGCAGTTACACTCCTGTCACCTTGTTTCGTATGCCATAACTTTAATTTTAAACCAAAATTTTGGGAGGAGTTTTGAATATCAGAGTACGTTTTCTTAACAACTACCCACACATCCTTTGCGGAAAGTAAAAACATGTAAGACTTGCCTATTCTAGTTTCCATAGAGTTTACCAGCCACACAATAATCAAGGAGTTTTCAGACTTCCATTGTTTGTAACGAGAGTCTCTTGTTGACGGTTCAGCTACTACTCATGTTAAGAAATCAAGTTTCCCTTTGCTATCCAATACCAATTGAACGGTTTGAGCCCATTCATTTTAGGGATATTGACTTTGGGGGAGTATGAGGAACCCTCTTGATCATTACCGCCTATGTTAGAATAACCGTCACCAAAAACAATGTTGCTCCTATTTCCATTGTTGCCGTCATTACTGCCAAAAACAATATTGTTACTATTTTCATTGTTGTCGTCACTACTGCCATTGTTTATGACCACCGACGATTCCTCTCGTACGCCATCTCCGCAACCATCGTCGTTCCTGCGACCACCGTCCAACTCAGGTTGCAGTTGTTCGTCGTGGTTGGATCCGATGTAGGCATGTGTTGGGAAAGGCCACCTATTGTTATTCGCCATAAGAGGCTAAACAGGTATGTGAAGCGGGTCGGATAGGAATTTTTTTCCATGACTACACCCCAAATCCCACTAGTTGATGAAAGCTTTAGAGGAACCCCTAACCCAATGTTCTTGATATCATATTAGAAAAAATAGAAAAAAATTATTGTATATTATTCTTCAACCAACCTTAAACTGATTTATATAATGAAAATACAATTATTATACTTAATAAAGAATAAAAAAAGTATTAAAAAAATTAATAAAAAATCAGAAATAAAATATTTTCCAAACATAATTAAATTCACATGTAAATGTTTTTTTATAGTATTAAAAGTTTCATACTTTATAACTATGACAGGTTATCATGGTCAGGGAAACATGTAAAATAACATTCATTCAACAAGTGCTTTATTACTCTACAATGCATCAAAAAGATGGTTACTATAATCAAAGTAAATCATAAAACTGCGAATTTCCATTGGAGCAAGCTCCACAGTAAGCTCTTTTGGATCGACTGCTCCTCCCCTTGAAACACCTTCATTTCCAGAGGATCCTTCTACTTTCCAAACAAGTCTTTTCTTCTCCATCTCTTTCCTTTCTTGATTTGCAGATAAGCTCGTCTCTTTCACGTCTTCGATCTAATACCAAGGAAAAAACACACTTCAGTCAGAAAATGAGATGAACATGTCTAAAAAAAGTTTCCATTGTTTGGCGAAACCTATCATTGTTTACCTTCTTTCCCGGGAAGAGCTTTTTCAATTCCACACTCGTTATTACAGACATATCCTTGTCTTCTTCAATCTGTGCATAAATTTGATTAGCCAAAAGAGTGAGGGAAGAAAACAAAACAAGAAGCAAGTATGCAACTCATTAATATCGTTGCGAATCCGTGAGCTAATCTTAATATCAATGCAAAGCACACATTAAAAGAGACCTCATATAAATGCGCTAATCGAAGGAGAACTGTCCCGTGATCAAATTCCTGTAATGTTATAATAGCAATGTTTTCTGGTAATGTGTAAGAAGAATCAAATCCGGAAAATGTTGTTACACGGCTATTCATCCAGTCATCTTTATCATCCTACAAAACGAAGTTGATTTTTTAGCCAGTGACACACATGATATCATTATAAATGTATATGTCAAAATTCATGCATCTATTTTCAATACTACTATTGGTTTTTCAGTGTTGAATTTCACCTTTTCAGAAAAGGCCAACAAAAGTGGAGAATATATTTCCTGACCGAAAGTACGGCGCCACTTAGCTCCCTCGCCCAAGGGGTCTATTCTATAATAATATTTACCTTGGACCTGCAAAATAAGTAGTTAGTTATAGGGCCTCTGAAACACCTCTTGAATTTCGGTAAGAAATTCTTACAGTTAGACCCTTGCAATTGTCAGCAACACAGTCTGTTTCATTTAGGGCCTCTGCGACACCTCTTGAATCATCAAGCAACAATCTCCTATTGGTGACCAGAAAATGAGAAATTTAGTAAAAAAAAAAAGTCTAGTATCTTTGGTATACTTAACTTGCAATCGATTTAGAGCACCACGTGAATAAAGTATACCTGTGGAGCATCAACTCGATTTGTCCATCTTCTAAGCTGGATCCTCCGATAGCTCTATCCACCAAAACCGAGAATTCTGTTTTATTATCCTTTATGTATATCCCGAGGTTAATCTGAAAGAACAAACTAAATTATATCGTGAACCTAAAGGATGGTCTAAACTCTGAAGTGAAGTCGGGCAAGAACTTGCTGCAATCCAACCAACCCCCTCCCTCAAAAAAATCCGATATTTAATACTACTAATGAATTTAACTGAAATGTTCTATAAAATTTCACATACTGGATAATAATTTCCGGCAACGGGCTGGTTCACTTCCAAGTCCCAGTCTGTTCTGTAGTCCCGTACCTGCAGAGAGATGAAATCCACAACAGATTTAGGTTACACCAAAAGCATAAGAAATTTAAGAAGATCTAAACTAGTTATGTACGGTATTCAATCTAAGCTGCTTACCCTTTCGATAAAATCACGCCCATTAGAATCTGTGTAAAAGGTTTTATTGGTTTCCATAGTAGTTGAAATTCGAGTGGCAACTTCTTTACCAATTCCATCGTCAATAGGTATAGGACCAACCTATTAATGTTTAAAATGCCATTAGTTCAAATGATTCAACGTATTGTATATAAAATCCTTATAAGAAAATATATCTAATACAGTGACTATGAGAAATGATACAAATGTAAATATAAAAGGGATAATTTGAAAAGCTTACAATAAACTCGACTTCAACATGTTCCTTTCCTTTGTACTGTCGGGTAATCTGCATTACATATTTTTCAATTGATCATACAATGACAATTTGTTGCAAAATTGAAAAGAAGTTTGTTACTGATAACTTAATATTCCGATGTTGTTAAAGATGAAAGTCTTGCAGCTAAAACAAGTAAAGCACCTGATATATCCATGGATTGATTTGTTGATGAACTTCATCTATTATCGGTCCATGCAGAACAGTCACCGGAACCTGAAAATTTCAAGAATTTTTGTGAAAAATGTAATGGAACTTGCTTCGGAGGGATATTCCATTTCAGAAAATCATTCTAAACCTGTTTTTCATGGTTTATATGATGTGTGCCATTTGGACGGAAGATATAGGCCCCGGCATTCTGCGACAGAAATTAAAGTACAAATTTAAATTCAATGTATGATGCCTGGAATGGAGACATCAAAATATATTGGTATCAATAGTAAAAGTTTCCACCTGTGGATCTTTTTGATCGGTTCCGTTATATCCAGAATAGTAAAGGTAACTCAGTTCAACCTGTTCCTCAACCTTCCATGTCAAAAGTAAGAGTGTTGATCAAACATGAAAAGAGGAAAGGAAAAAATGACAAACACATTTGATGCAAAGTAACTAAAATGGACTCATGCGATGCAGAGTGAAGCATCTCGAACCATGTTTCTTGCATTAACATAATTGGTCCGTTTTTCTTGATCTGTAGAAAATGTAAGCTTCAAATTTCCTTGACCAATAGAAGACTTTTCACGACTTTGATGCGCATATACAGATGATCTGGTGGAACCTAAAAACAAGTAGAAAACACTTATCACAAAGTTCATATTATGAAACATGGAAAGCAGATAAACACTTGCTTGATGAATAATGAATCAACTTATAAGTGAACCTGTTTTTTTGGCAGTCGAGACAGTGTAGGTGCTAAAACCAAACGGTGGTACAGAAACCGTAAATGCAAGCCAGTACTTCGGTGTCTTGGATGGATTTTCTCCCAAATATGCTTTGACATAGTAGTTTCTTAAATTTACAAATGCCTCAGCCAGAGGTAGAATTTGAGATTCTATTTCTACACCGTTAGAGTCATGAACTGTAACATCGCCATCAATAACCTGCAAATGTTTGCAACTTCAAGTATAAGTTTCACATGCTCTAAGCACTGTTAATTATTGAATTTCTGACAGCCAAGAAAAAATACTAGAATGGCCTCACTCACAGGAATTCGAATCACTTCATTCCTCTTCCAACCAAGGGAGTTATAAACCACGATAACCTAAATATGAAAAGAACTGGTGTGTGAATACATGATTAAAAAATTAAATATAAAACAACTGAATGCTTAGAAAAAGAAAGTGAAATGTGGTGAAAGAAATGTTTCCCTACCAAACTCTTTCCTTGAACCAGTTCAACTTCTGTTGCAGGACAATAAGTTATGTTCAAAAGCGGGCACTGGAACATAAATGAAAAAGTCAAGAGAAAAAAAAGAGCAGATTTATAATGTCAAAAACCCCTACAGCGCCTTTATCCTTCAGGTTAATCAAAATTTATCACTTAAAAGTTCAAGATTAAAGATATTTTACTTGTTGAAACTTTGTAACTGGGTCCTGACACCCAGTAAGCAACGTTGATTCAGCCAAGCAAGCCAGCGATGATGAAACCAGTTCCTCTGCCTGCACAAAGGCAATATCATTGCATGAATACCAAGAAATAGATATCGAAAAACACTTTAATATGGATAAACTGAAACTGCACCTCCTTGTAGCCTATCGCCAACCGCTTAGCATAATCATTGGCCACATGCTGCTTTTCTGTGCCAGTGACTGCATCATGGTGCTGAGCAATTGCTAAAGCATCCGCTAATGAATCTGTATTTGGCCCCGAGTTCTTTCGCCCTCTAAAATATTCAAGTTGTCTTGCAGCCTGATAATTTATCGGTATAAAATAAATATCCGAAAACCAGAATACTTCAATTACCTTATATAAACTTAAACTATAAATATAAATGTCATACCAAATAATAGCCACTCATTAATCTGACATAGCGTTTCAAAGCTGGCCTACTGGTAAAGTATCCTGTCCAGAAACCATTTGCACGATCCGCGTAACTGTTTTTTTTAATGCAAATAAGACAGAAAACATCATACACAGAAAAGGAAAAAATGAAGAACTACACAAACAGATTACGCAACAGTTACATATTAACTCACGGGAAGAAATCGCCGGTTTTGATTGGCCAAGACTCATTTGCAGCATATTTAGCGTCAGTATATATGGATGGCGTAGAATACAGAGCATTGACACGTCCATCCTAAGGTTGTCCACGAATAATCACGAGTCAAATTAATTCCTTTTTATCTAAGGATAACTGTTTGTCTTTACATAATATGTAACTTCGAACCCTAGTCAAAGAGGGTGATACCTTGTTCACATAATGAATAAGCTTGTCCAATTGCCGGTACCATGTATGTGCGTATTGATACTTAAAATCAGTTCCCATTGTCCACATTATGTGATTTGTTCGAGTTATGTTTGCCTGAAAATAAAACAAGATGAGGCAACAGTATAGATGTGATCATGCATAGTTCGGCGGTCTGAAGAAATGCACAACTTACTTGTGATAGTGCAGCAGCAACAAAGTCATCCACTCTATCTTGCACGTTGTAATCGAACAAATCCATGTTATCCTTCATCGAAAAGTAGTAAAAATTTAGCACCAGAATACAACAAATAAATATACGATAGCAAATTAACAAGTTTTAACAATTTACTTGAACTATTTCGGAATCATCATTAACTTCAAAGTAAAATCCAGAAGGAGGCTCATAGTTCTTAGGGAATGCACCAGCAAAGATCTGGAAGAACACAAAGGCAACAAAACAAGCGCACACGAGAAATTAAAAGAAGCATGTAGTTTATGAGACACCAATCATGATGAAAAACAGACGCAATCATACAAATCTTAAACGAGAGGGAAACAATAATTATTATTGATAGTCACCTGAGCAGACGAGCCAAGGCTCTTGCTACCCTGCCAGATAACCTCGAGACTCTTCTCCTTTTTGCGTTTAGTTCTATCCTGATAATCTATCCTACCAAAGAAAAGTGAATCAAAACCAACCTGCATCCACAATATAAAAATGTACTTGGATGGTTATTTCTTTTTCAAGATATGTTAAGCAAAAGATTCTATGGTTGATAGTTTATGGCATACTTCAGCTCCCAATAAGTAAGCCTGCACAGCAGAATGGCCAAAGGGATCAATTTGCCAACCGATTCTGGGAGTCACGCCAAACTCCTCTTTCAGAAATCGGTGTCCAAGTGTAGTCTGATCAATCATGTCTATGTAATGGGGTACTGCCTCATCATGCATACACATGCCCCCATTTCTGTAACATAGAAAAAAATGAAAGAAATAAGATTCGAATACAAAATGGTGAGAGACAGTAAATCATATTATTTGAAACCCTCATAAACACGAAGGATGAATTTGTTCTAGTCATAATGAAATCTTATTCAAAAATGTGACTTACATGAATTCTAATTGACCCGAACTAACAAACTGCTTAACGATATTCTGAATAGCTTCACTCTGATCTCTCCACCATCGCTGGAAAAAGGCCTGAAAACAACGGAAAAAGGCATGGAAAGAAAATTAGACACAAAAAGATCAATTTATCCTGTTAATCCAATTCAGTTTGTAACTGCGGAGACATCCAATTGCAGGGGCGCAGGTTCAAACCCGTGACATCCCACTTATTCACTTTTAAGGAGTGAAAAATCTGTGCCATTAGGTTATTAAACCAAAAAAATAGGACCAACTTTTTCAGTTACACAGTTTCTTCTATGCATACAACACTTCAATCCAATAAAGAATGTCAAGATAGCAATGCAATACATAAAGTATTTAAAACACAATTTTACTTACCATCTCCACATAGATAAATTTCCTGTTCTTATCAGCCAATAGAGCATAAACCATAGAGTCCAACACATTTTGCACACAAGCCCCCTACACATTGCAACATAACAACTCCATGAACCTTCAATCAACACATACATTACAAATAGTCCCTAACCTATTGTTCAGAGAAAGATGAAACAAACAAAAAAATTAAGACCTGAATGGAATTGTTAGAACCAACATAGTACTGATCAACAGTCTTCAACCAGCCAACATCATCATGAGTATGAGCAACCAGATGAACATTGAGTTTCCCAGAGACTATACCCTGAGATGTGTTATACACCATAAACTTGGAATGTCCTCCATAAAAGAGTATACCCAAAAGGGTCAACAAAAAGATGAATTTTTTCTCCATAGACGAGTGGAGTGGCGGCTTCACAACCCAGAGGCGAAAAACGTTTCAGATGCTAAAAATAGAATCTTTCAGTTAATTTATTTGCAGAAATGAAAGAAGTGAATTTCCAGTTGGTGATCATGCACAGTGATGGCCAGAGCCACTTCCATGTGTTTTCAAAAGGTTACAAAACAGATGATTTTTTTAGACACTGTGTACGATGATATGTTTCTTCTTTTAATAAATTAGGTTTCTTTTGAGGTAAAATTTTCCTTAAAATTGTCCATTTTTTAAAAATAGTTGTGTTATTGTGATACACATTTGAAATTAAATTTCTACAAGAAATTATACAGTTAACAAAGTTTAAAAATATAATTAAATATGTTTCTATGTAGCTTTTTATAAGATATGTATAAGTTTTTAGAATATTAAGAAAATGATTGTTATATTAAAAATATAAAAATGAATATGAACTTGACTTGACTTCTAATGGAACTAAAAATTGAAATGAATGAAAGTGTCCTTTTGGGTAGTTAGGATAATGGATGTGTTTGTGTGTGACATCATGAGCAAAGCATTTTCATGAGCATATTAATTTTTTTGACAAAATAATTTGAGATAAGTGGATAAGAAGAAAAGTAAAATGAGTTTTGGAACTTTTTTGTCCTTTTGCTGAGTCACATACACACTGGACTGGAAGTTGTGGAATGCAAAATATAAAACCTCTTTCAGCAAACATTTGATCATATTCCTCTTTGTTTTATGATCCATTTGGAATAAGATAATATTTTTAAGTAATGATTTATTTCAATTCTATCATCTCATTACTACCCCTCCCTATAAATTATTTGAGATGTTTCTTTAAGAAACATAATCAATATTGTATGGAGAAGAGAAATTATATATAATTTTATAATATTTTTATTTATTTATTACATATGAAAGATAAATTTTTAAAGAATTGAGAGAAAAATAATACTAAGTTATAGATTTAGAAAAATATTATTAATATTGCATTGAAATTGTAAAATGATTTAAATTTGAGATAATTTTTTTTAATAAAATGACTTATAATTTAAGACCGAACAAATATATTATTTTCATCATTCTCAATATTTAATAAAAAATAGTTTAATAAAAATATTATTTTACGTAAGATAATTAATCGAATCACTTGTTATAAATCAAATAAGTAAAATTTAAGATTCTAATATAAACTAATATTAATTTAAGAAAATTGTCATATTTTTACAATATTATTATATTCTTTAATTCATATAAACAAAAATTTAAACAAACGGAAAGTATCAAACAATGAATATTCCCTTTCCCTTCTGTCTTAAAAAAAAAGTTTCATTTAAGAAATATGTGAAGTACTTAAAAAATAACTAAATATTATCGGGACATTGATTAAGAATTTCAAATAAAGAAAATGTGTGTCGTTTGCATTTTTTTAAAACTTGTATAATTTATTATAATATTTTTATTAAAATTATAATTAATAGAATAATTGACTAAATATTATCGGGACATTGATTAAGAATTTCAAATAAAGAAAATGTGTGTCTTTTGCATTTTTCTAAAACTTGTATAATTTATTATAATATTTTTATTAAAATTATAATTAATAGAATAGTTGAATAAAATAAAAATTAATAAATAAAAGTATAATAATAATAAATAATATATTAGTATTTTTAAGAAATAATTGTTTTAAATCTAATAAAAAATGCAAATGAGAAAAAAAATGCAAATGAGAAAGAGGAAATACTCGCTCCGACAAGCAAAAATCTTTTAACTAAAATAATTTAATTGATGATATACTAATAATTATATTATCTCTGAAATAAAAAATAAATAAAAAACTATCTTTTTCAGTAAACGTAAAATTTATTTATTTACTTATTTATAAATCAGGAGTAACACAATATTAATACCTTTAATCACATTCATAATTTCTAATTAGAACCATGTTCATTTAAATAAGATGGAGGCCATAATGTTCATGGGTTATGGTTTATTAATGCACATGGAAAGTTGGAAACAGCTCAACTTTTTATAATACACATTAGGAATTTCATTTTCAAATAATACACATCGGTGAGAGATTTATTTGGGTTTAATTAGAAATTAGAAATTTGAAATCAGCCCAAGACACAAAACAGAGTTAAATTTTCTTTAGAGAGTTTTGTTGTTCATTGCAGTTCTTCTCAACTCGAAAAATTAATCTTTGCAGTCTCGTGCAGAAGATTCTTTCTTTCTATTGAAAAATTGCAGAAAAGAGATTTTATTTTAGCACCATTTTAACGTCATTTTAAATGGTTAACAGGTTAGAAAAACCGCTGCAAAAAACCAATGGAAGAGACTTAAAACTTACTTCTAGGCACTTCCATTTACGTTAAGTATAACTCAAGTTACAAAGCTTTTTATTTATTTACAAGCAAATATGGAAAACACATACCATTTCAGGCACTACAACAATAAGACATGCATGCTTCTCGGTTGGTTTCTTTGTTACATTACATGATTTTCTGCTGCGTGAACTGTTTGGAGAAGATCAAAATCAACAAAGAATGTCCGAATCTCCATTGGAGCAAGTTCAACAACAAGCTTTGTAGGATCCACCGGTCCTCCTCTCACCACCTTAGATTCTTCAGTGAAGCCTCCTTCTACCTTCCAAACTAGTTTCCTCTTTTCCATTTCACCTCTTTCTTGATTAGCAGACAAACTCATCTCTGTCACTTTACTAATCTGAAAAAACTCGAGTTGTTAGAACGAATCAAGATATACATGCATTAAAAAATTGCTTGGAATATAGTTAGTTATCCCTCTTACCTTCTTGTTAGGGAAAAGCCTTTTCAATTCTACATTTGCAGTTACCGAATAGTCTTTGTCTTCTCCAACCTTTACATGTAGTAACACCCAACATTCATAAATTCAAAAATAGGATAAACGATGTAAGGGAAATTTAATGACTAAGATAGAACCAAAGATTGCTGCTATCTGTAAATCAGTGAAATAATTACAACCTCATAAAGGTGAGCTAGTCTTAGGAGTACTTTTCCGTTTCCAAAATCCTGCAAAATATTCATAGAAACAATAAATACAAATCAGAGAAAAGATGAGGTAAAATGTTAAAGAAAATCTTAAAGTTTCATCTTCTATGCTGTGTAGTTTCTGAATATGAAAGGGTAATAAACAGTCTTCCCAAGTCACTCCATATCATACTTGGAGAGTTAGAAGTGCGGTGTTGTTTGGTAAACTGTAGGAAGAGTCTATGCCAGAGAATGTTGGTTGTTGAAAATGCAACCAATTATCCTCATCCTGCAAGACAAGTAGAAAAACGTTACGATGAAGGGTTTAACTCTCATATTTTTAAACTTATCCCACTTTCATTTTACCTGCTCTGTGAAGGCCAACAACAATGGTGAATATATTTCCTGGCCAACTGTACGGCGCCATTTAGCACCTTCATCTTTACGGTCAATTCTAAGGTACAGTTTTCCTTGAATCTGGAAATACCAGATAAACAGTACTAGTAAGAGGCGAGTTGGTAAGCAAAATTTATTACTTTATAATATAGTGTATGCATGCTGCAACCATATCATGATCCATATGCAAGAAAATGTTTGTTATCCATATCTCTAATAAGGTAAAGTTAATAAATGGAAACCTTTATCGGGCATCTTAAAAATGTCCTCATATATGGAGGAAATAACCAGAAATCATTATGCAAGAAGCGGTAAATTTGTTTGTTGTAAGATGTACTTAACAGTTAAGCCTTCACATTTATCAGCAATGCAAACAGTTTCATTAAGTGTCTCTCCAACACCTCTTGCATCATCATGAAGCAACCTCCTAGAACAATATAAAACCAAATTACAAAATCAGGAAATGTCGATCACTATGCATTCATTTTTTTCCTATAAAGTGAAGTGCAAAAGCAACTAGAGATCAATGTCAAAACAGATGAATGAAAAATATAGCCCATAGTTGAGCCAACCTGTGAAGCATCAGCTCTACTTGACCATCTACCAAACTGGAACCACCGACGGAGCGGTCCACCAAAACTGAGAGTTCCATACCACTATCTTGCATATATATTCCTAAATTAACCTGAGAGAATTATAGGATGCCATAATTTTGTTAAAAATACCCAGTCTAAGAATAGTGCAAATGATGAAATCGCAGAAATGGTATATTTATTTGAAACATGTCGAAAGCTTTATTTATGTGACAAAGGAAACATTTTGAGCTCAATGGTTAGAACTCAAAGAAAAATAAGAAAAGAATTCAGTTTTCCACGAGAATTAAATTCATTTGCTTGGCGAAAACATAAGCTTGAAATAAATAGTGTACATGCATAAGACTGCACCAGGATTAAATATAAACAGGAAATAGACGCGTGGATTGTGAGCTGTTGTTTAAATGAAACATACCGGGTAATAATTTCCAGCTACAGGTTGGTTCACTTCTAGATCCCAGTCAGTCCTGAAATCTCGAATCTGAAAAACAACTTTATTTTCAATACAAATAGAAAATTCATTAAGAAAAGAAGGAAACGGCGTTAGAGGTTATGACATCTTTCAATAATAACATAAAATAGAAGCACAGTAAATAAATTTAACACACCCTTTTGATGAAGTCACGTCCATTAGAATCTGTGTAGAATGTCTTGTTGGTCTTCATTGTAGTTGAAAATTGAGTAATAACTTCTTTCCCAATGCCATCATCCACAGGTATAGGCCCAATCTGCAAATGTATAAATAGATGTAAGATACAAATTCTCAACTGTTTGAGGCATATAGAATAAGCAAAACTATCAGTTGTTTTGCCAATCAGAAAACAAGGAAGATAACCTACAGTGAACTCAACTTCAGCATGCTCCTTTGCCTGATATATCCTCACAATCTGTACAAGAAGAAAGCAAAGTAAGATTTCCATACTTAAGTTACATGGAAAAACAATTTTTTAATTTGCTAAAATTTGAGGAGCCAGGGGATGCAACAAGAGAGAAGTGGTGTTAATATTAGTAGCGAAAACACTATTCAAACTATTGACAGTTAAATGAAACATAATTTACCTGAGATACCCATGGATTGAGCTGTTGATGTACTTCATCCAATATCGGACCACGCAGGACAGTAAAAGATGCCTGAACAAGTCAATGCATAAATTAAACATATACCAAGTCATAAACTAAAATTATCATTAGCTGTTGAATTTTTTAAAGGAAAAGTTTGTAACCTGCTGATCAGATTTAATGGGAAACGAGCCATTTGGACGGAAGACGTATGCCCCGGAAGCCTTAATAATAAAACACAGTTTGCAATCAAAAAATAACATAACTGGATTATGGCAAGATATATTTCACTACTGAATCTTCTAACCTGAGAATCTTTATCATCCCCAACGTTTCCAGAATAAAAACTGTATGATTGTTCAACTGATGCTGTAACCTTCAGCCATAACCAAAAATAATAATAAACTTCAGCATTACTAACTTTATGCTTCAATTGAAAATCAAAACTGTTGGCATTGCATATTCAGAAAAAATTTGACCATGGAATGTATCTTTAGAAAAACTAATACATTGATAATGAAAACTTACTAGATTTCTGTTGTTAACATAATGAGTCAATTTTCCTTCATTTGCAGAATAAAGGAGCTTTAGATTCCCTTGTCCAACTTCTATGCTGTTATTAGTACTTCCTTCTGATCTGAACTCCTTTGAGATAGTTGAAACATGACCTTCATTATATGGAGAGTCATAAAAGTTTGAATTAATAAGTGTAATCTTTCAGTCCAACATTACCCATACAGAGAGAAGAAGAGATAATGTGCCCATTTATTGTTGATTATTCTACCCTTATTCACATCTTGTACATATTCATAACTTTATTTCCTCTTCTAATACAGATTTATTGCTTTATTCAGCTCTAATCTAGGAACTAACAAAGAGCATTAGTCTTTATTAGTCTACTTATTTTGCAGTGAGTTAATCAGAAATAATATAAATTCACTCCAAATCTACTATCAGCTGAAAGTTAAGAGAGAAAGCAATATCACTAACCTGTCTGTCTAGGCCTTGATACTATATAGGTACTGAAACCAATGGGGGGTACAGATACCGGAAATGCAAGCCAGTACCTGAGTTCCCTAGAAGGAGCTGTTCCTATATATGCTTTGACATATTTTTTCCTTATGCTCGAAGTAATGTTAGATACAGGCAAGAGCTGAGACTCAATTTTCTTCCCAGCAGAGTCCTGGACAAAAACTTCTGCAGTGGAAACCTGTGGTAAGTATGTTCTGAAGTCAGTCGCTTACAAGCATAAATCAATGTCTAAAGACTTCAAAACGTGATCAACTTAACTTGTCGAAACATCATATCTAACGTGTTCTATCTTCATTAGCATGCTCATTGGACGATGGATGCATTAGTGCATAGATTTATGAGATAAGAGGGAAGAACAAATCATATAAGCTACTACCCAATGTTGCAAAGGTCAAGAGGCATGAGATGTTATTTCGTTTGCGGTTGTTTGGCCTATTTGGATAGGGGAGATTTAGCTTTTGAATAATTAATTTTTTCAAATGGGTTCAACCTCTGGTTGTAAATTTGCATAATTACTCGAGACTTGTGCTAAATTTTGATGTTCTAATAAAATTGTTTGGCGTATCAAAAACAAAATTAATATGGATCATGTAAGAATATATTAAATATCTCAAAACATCTTTGATATTATGTTAAAATATTTTATTGTATTTCTTAGGATTAGTTTCTAATATTAGAGTATCTTAGACTATCTCCTAGGACTATTTTCTATATTACTTAGTTACTACTAACTTTTAATCATGATTCGTTTCCTGATTTCCTTATTAATTTAGGATCAGGAGTATTCTATTCCTTTAAATAAGAATTAGTATTTAGTCTTTTGTATCAATATCAAGCTAGTATCTCATCATCTTTAAGTCTTCAACATCACATTGCAATGCTATTTAATGTACACAATAAATCTCAGACTCCACCGAGGCAAACAAAAAGTTGGAAAGAACACATCACGCAACTATCAATGAATAGATATATGTTTCAAGATTTAAAGATTCCAATCAATAAGAAAATAACAATTCCAAACAATTAAAAAATGAACAATGATAACCAAGTGGCTAGCAATGCATTCACTCATCATGAGAGAATGTATATCATTTACTATATAGCCAATAAAAAATCAAATAAAATACAATTTAAAATACTTACAGGAATTCGAATCACTTCCTCTCTCTTCCAAGCAAGAGGGTTATAAACAACAATCACCTACAAAAAGCACCAAAATTGAGAGAAACATGTTAATAAGATACATATTTAATCATACTTTAGAGTCATTTAACTTTTAAATGGTTAAATGGTGCACGGATAATATGACAAAATATCATCCCTACCACGCTTTTCCCATTATCCAAGGTAGTTTCTGACGGAGGACAGTAGCTTATGTTAAGAAGAGGACACTGCAAACATATTCACATGATTGATTTAGGATAATATATCACAGCTTTCTCAAACTAAGATTTAAGGACTCTGATATCTTGTAGCTAAGCAAGTCTTAGTTTGTGAAGAAAAAAATAAGTAAAAGATTAATAATAGATCACAATAGCCTTTCATTAAGCAAAACCATAAAAAGAAACAGAAAAGCACTCGGCAAAATTATTTTCAGTAGGTTCCAATAATGTCTCAGATTTATTTATATAAATTATTATGGAAAGTGAGATAAAAAAAGGAAACATTATTAGGTGAAAAAAGGTTAATGCAGTTAAAACTTATTGTGGATGAGTTTATTTTGCTGATACAAATATGTAATGAGACCTAAAACTAAATCATTTATTGGGTTTATGATTGATTGTCAAGTCAAGATGTGACAACTTGCAACTATATTATGATTGATTCTTGCATTTAAAAAAAGGTGAGAAACGTAATTTATGACTAGAGTGCACCTGCTGGAAGCCTGTTATCGGGTTCATCACGTGTGAACTTAACCTTTGGTTTACCAATAAAGCAAGAGCAGATGCAACCAAGCCTTCTGCCTGTAAATTAAGAAATTGTAGAGCACTTCAGTTTACATCTATGAAATCAGAAGTTAAACAGAAAATTATTATTATGCACCTCGGCATAGCCTATAGAGATCCGCTTTGCATAATCAGCAGCAACATGCTGTCTTTCCGTGCCACTAACAGCATCATGGTGCTGAGCAAGTGCTAAAGCATTGGCTAATGCATCAGTATTTGGTCCTGATTTATTTCTCCCTTTAAAAAATTCCAACTGCTTTGCTGCCTAAATATCAAGAAGAAAAGAATATATGTCGCCCAAAAAGGAAGAATGAACTATGAGAACTCAGAAGCATATAACAAGTTACGTCGTAAAGTAAAAAAGCCGAACATTATACCTGATAGTAACCACTCATCACTCTCACATAACCCTTTAAAGCTGGCCTACTTGTAAAATAACCAGTCCAATATGCATTAGGATGATCAGCATACCTGAAAAGTTGTATCCTCAAATCAGATTTGAGATCTCTAAATCATGTGTGCCAGCTTTGAATTGAAAGGGAAGGGAAAAGGGAAGTGTGAAATGCAAAATGCAAGGATTCACTCCCTCTTTGTCAAAAAATCTCTTCCTCTAGCCTGGTAGTTAAGTTGAACTAGGAGAGACAACAGCTATATCCCTTAATTTAATTTAAAATGAACATTTTCCCTACTATGTACCTTCCTCCTTTCCTCTCACTTCAAACACGGATCTAAAACTAAAGTATCAAAGAAAAACTCACGGGAAGAAATCATCAATTTTAAGTGGCCATTTCTCATTAGCTGCATATTTTGCATCAGTGTAGATAGATGGTGTTGAATACAATGCATTGACTCGACCATCCTGAGATAATACCAGTATGGCACAAAAATCAAGTATGAACTTTAATTCAAAAGGTGATAAACCAGAAAGACACATCAATGATCAATGCCAAACATAAACTCCATAAAATATTTTAAACAACTGCAAACCAAAGCACCTGATTGACATAGTGAATAAACTTATCCATCTGCCTAAACCATGAATTAGCATATTGATAGCGGAAGTCTGTCCCCATTGTCCACATTATGTGATTCGTCCTGGTCACATTAGCCTAGAAACAAATAGACAACATAGTTCTTAACATCTTTAAAACATCAATATTCCGTCTCAAACTACATAAAACCAAATAAACAATTGGTATGGAAACAAATATTTAGTTTCATATCGCATTATGAGGCCTTTTAGGGCCTGTTTGGAATGATCTAGCTTTTCAAAAAAAGCTAGGGTTCTATATGTTCAATGAAAAAACTACCTTGCTTAAATGTTAAAGAATCATTCTATTTAATTTTAAAAACTCCCAAACAAGGGTCTACCTTCCCAATAGCCTCCCACATACCCTCCAAAATCCATCTCCCAAAGCCCTGGAGTCAAAAGGCTCCTACAGTTTCTTAAAATCAGTAAAAGTACCATTGACAAAAAATTCCCAAACAAATATTTTGGTCTATTTCTATAAAAAGCACCCAATTAAAAGCCACCACATTCCTAGTTTACTAATTAGAATATCACTTGCATTCTATTACTTCTAATGTGCAGTAGAGCTGTCAATAAAAAAAGAGATGATCTAGCAAAACGAAGGGGGTTTAATAGTCACCAAACCTCACCTGAGCTAAGGCAGCAGATACAAAGTCATTGACTCTTTCTTCAACATTATAGTCAAACAGTAGAATGTCATCCTTCAATAAATTTTATATGAATTTTAGAATAGGGGGAAATAGAGTATTAAATGTATTCTTCCAATAAATTCTCAACAAATAAAAAATCTCTACTTGAATAGGAGAGGAAACATCGTGTATCTCGAACGTGAAACCATCAGGAGGGTCATAATGCCTAGGAAATATCCCAGTAAATATCTGAAATTAAGTTAACCACAATAATGTTTCGTGCAAGAAAGAACTGAAAATAAGGAAGAAAAAAAATCTTATTTTTTAGTCAACACAATATCATTAGGCAACTTACTTGTGAAGATGAACCAAGAGACTTGGAACCCTGCCAAACAATCTCTAGAGTTTTGTCCTTTAATCGTTTGGCTCTATCTTGGTAATCAATTCTAGCAAAAAAGAGGGAATCGAATCCTAGCTGCAGCATAGACACAATCATGTAGAACTTGGAAATTCATAATGACACGCTGCAACTTTAATACGACAATACAATGGCTCCGGTTATAATAGTATTCTAGTTTTCAAGTGATCAGATCTAGTGCATTAAAGCATGTTACATCGACAAGTAGTAAGAAGCAATAACATAACATATGATTACCTCAGCTCCAAGCAAGTATGCCTGAACTGCAGAATGGCCAAACGGATCAATCTGCCAGCCAACTCTTGGAATCTTACCAAACTCATCTTTGATGAACTGATGCCCTAGAGTGGTCTGATCAATCAGGTCAATATAATGAGGGGTGGCCTCATCATGCATGCACATAGCACCATTTCTTCAAAACCACAAAACAAAAATAAAAGGAGAACAATAATATCAGAACCAGATTCAAATACTACCACAGAGTCACAAATCAGAAACATCGGATGACAATCAAACGGATCAAATCCCAAAACCCGACCAATCCAACCAAAAAGATGAACCGTCTGATCTTCATCCAATGGTTTTGACTTACCAATTATGGTGAAAGTTGACAATCTAGATCCAATCATTAGCTAATGTAATGTTAAACTACAAACATGAACTAGATTAAATTACATGAATTCGAGCTGACCCGAGTTGACAAGCTCTTTGACTTTAAGTTTCATAGCTTTACTTTGCTGCCTCCACCATCTCTGGAAAAATGCCTATATACATTTTTTAATCAACAAAACAACTCAGCATCCAAATTAAACTCACATACTTCTAGTTCTTGCCCTCCAAAATCAAATTCACTCCCTTAAATTTTCATTTAAAAAAAACTTGAGTATTTGATTATTTTGCAATTACCATTTCAACATATATAAACTTGCGGTTTTGATCCTCCAAGAGTGCGGACATCACAGAATCAAGCACGTTCTGCACACATGCACCCTACACAGCAACACCAACAAAACAATAAAATGATAATGAAATTTTGCAGCAAAAGATGCTAAGAAAGTGAGAGACATACACGAATGGAGTTGTTGGATCCGACGTAGTACTGATCGACGGTTTTAAGCCAGCCAACATCATCGTGAGAGTGAGGAACCAAGTGAACATTGATTTTGTTGGGGATGATTCTGTGTGTAGTGTTGTACTCTATGTACTCGGATTGCACTGCGCATATCGCCGTCATCAAAACGGCGAATAGCACCGCCGTATTGGCCGTTATCATCGTCGTCACTGTGGTGGTTTGGTTCTAATGATTACTGAAATAGCATGCTTAACTTTGGAGTTTGAAGTGTAAGGGAAGAAATAAAAGAACCACCCCACCCAATAATTAATTAAGTTGATTAATTAATTAATTAAAAAAACTTAAAGATAATGCTAATTAAAAGAAAATATAAATAAGGGTAATGATATCTACGGGTGGCAACCGGGCATGCCCGCCCCCATTTAGGTCCGTCCAGCAAAAGTCCGCAAAAAAACGGAGCGGGGCGGGGCGGTCATAGTTGAGGATGTGGGCCTAAAACTTAGACTCGTCCCACAAAAAAATGAGGGCGGGGCGGGGAAAGCCCGCAGACACTGCACTATTTAAGCCTAAAAATGCAAAAATATATGTAAATACACGTGCCCGCGAAAAAAACGGGGTGGGGCGGAGCGGACACATTTGAGGGTGAGGGCCTAAATCCTTAGCCCGTCCCGTACAAAAGTGCGGGCAAAACGGGCATGCCCCGCGGGCCGAGTCCGTTTTGCCACCCCTAATGATATCTAGTGCCTTAGGGGCACATGTTAAGAGTGGAATCACTCTAATCGTAGAAATATTTTTTTAGAGTTTTTATCAAAATTTTATAATTATTTTTTTTATTATTTTTTAGTATAAATTTTTTATTTATAAATTTCTTAAAATGTGTTTTTAAGGTATAAGTTAACATTATCCTATAAATAATAAAATATTTTTGTATAAAATAAAAAAGTTTAAATAGGTGAATGTTGTTCAAAAACATCACATCATTTAATACTTTTTATAAAGAAATAATAATAATGATATTCTAAAATTTTTAGTCTATATCTTTATCTCTCTCGTTTACTTCATCCTGCTTAATTATAAAAAAATGTGTTAAATTGCGAAGATATAAACATTTTTAAATTTCTTCAAATACGCTGAATTTGTCACTTCTTATAAGGTTTTAGCTTAAACACTTAATTCGAACTTTGTAAACTTGTCACTACTACCACTATAATTTTCGACCGCATCATTTGAAGGTTAAGATTTACAATCTCCTTCTTTGACAAAAATCAAGAGTCAACAACTACATTTACAAGTTGAGATTGTTATTATTTATGGTGTTTGTTCAATGGCAACCTTGTTCGACATTTGAATATCATCAAAACCACTTGTCATAGCCTTCAATACTAGTATTGCAAGTGAAAATGGTCGGTCTTAAGTAAGGGTAAGACTGTTTTTAGCCCAAAGCCTCCAAATTAAAGGGCCTCATTTTATTTTTTAAAAATAAAACATAATGTTAATATTATATAAAATAAATTATAAAATTAAAAATAGATATGAAATTGTCATTGGCTAAGTTCTGACGGAACAAATTTGAAACATGCTGGTATAAATTTGTGGGTTCAATCCTTCTTGTTACAAATTTTCTGATTACTATTGTTAAAGACGCGCATATTGTTGAAGCTCTTGCTAGTTTTGTAAACATGAAAGGAGATATTTATGTGAGCCGTATAGAAGATTCTTGTATGTTTTTTCAAGAATCTTTAACATAAGATCGTTGTTTCTTTGTTAATTACATCATTTCATACACATTTTTAACAATTACTTGTTTTTACACATTTTGAGTCAATATTATGAATACTTAGCAGTGTAATCTAACAACCCCATGTTGTTTTTGAATTTTATTCATGTTTTATAGATTTCTTTATAGATTGTCACTATTACAGTATATATTTCATTGATAGTTAGTCATTTATTATGTTCTTCATAAGATTTTGAATATTTTTAAACTTCATTCAGTTAGCATCGGTATTTGATATGTTATCATTAGTATAAAATAAAATATATTGTTAAAGTAGGTATTAACGTGAAGATACTTTCTCCTCAATCTAGTGTGGTAGTTCTCTTCCCTGATAACTTTGATAATATTGTCTTAGATGAAACAAAAGATGTTCTAGTGGAGTTATATGCACTATGGTATGTAATAAATAATATGACGCGATCTTATGTAACTTTATGATATGATGATCTTTTTTCATTTTCAATGTTTCTAAATCTTATTTTCTTGACAAATTCATTATTGTCTTTAGATCTGGTCATTGCAAGGCTCTTGCTTATCTAAGGATGTTCTCTTGTCTAAGATTTCTACCATAGTTATCTTATAATCTTAATTTGGTTATTTTCATTGATAATTATCTATATAAAGGTTTATCCTAATAATATTTTTACTATTCATTTAGACTTATAAAAAGGTTGTCGAAGTATTTAGATCGAAGGAGGAAGTGGTTATAGTTAAAGTTAACGCTGACGAATATAAAGATTTGGTAGACAAGTGAGTGCACTAACATCTTTTTATTTGACGAAGGATATTCTTTTTTTAAAAACTTATATTTTTTATTAGGGGTCCATTTTTATTATTTGTCTCAGGTCTCTAAAAAGTCAGGATCGACCCTGCAAGTGAATATCATCATTGAAGGACAAGTCTAAGATCTGAATATTAGACATGTTGTTATTATAATCATGTGATTGATTGAAACTAGTTACAATAGTAAAGTCATTCAAGCTCTCAGATGTTTTAACTCTTTCAGTGGTGTTGTTACTAGGTGTGGAAAAACGGGTTCGGCTGGTTGGACATGCCCGTTTTGATCGTACTTTAGTGAGGGACGAGTCAAAGATTTAGGCTATCACTCTTTAGGGTGTTTGTTCCGCTCCATCTCATTTTTTTGCGAACTTTTACGGGCATTAGTTTTAACATAGTTTTATGCACTTTTAAGCCTAAAATGTGCAGTGTCGCGGGTAAAATCCCATCCTGCACGCACTTTTGTACGGGCGGACTAAGATTTTAGACCCACACCCTACGTTGTGTACGCCCCGTTTTTTTAGGACTTTTGCGGGGGCACACAAACTGTTTGCCACCCTTAGTTTTGACATTTAAGATAAGTAATGCAGGGCGATCATTCTCATTACAATTACCAATTTATGTACTTACATCCAAAGTTATTAATCCCGAATAACGGAGCGAAAGACTCCAAAAATGGGATAGCGGGATAACGGAAAGCGGGATAACTTTTTAGATTAATTATATAATAATATATAATTTAATGTAAAATTAAATAAATAACACAACATTCCCAAAATATTTATAAAATCAAATATCTAATATTCAAAATATTATAAGAAAACTCTTAAATAAATGAATAAGAAGAACAATAATTTATAATAATAAAAAATAAGAGTTAAAAAAATTAATATAAAAAGAAATAGGGGAAGAAGCTTTTAAAGACAAAAAAAAAATATGGAAAGAAGTTTAAAAAACCCCGTAGAACAAGGTGTTAAAAAAATAGAGATTTTTTTTTTTATAAAAGAGTTTAAAAAAAGGAAGAAGATAAGAAAATGGAAAAAAAATAGGAAAAGGAAACAAGAAAAAAATAAATAAATTAAGAAGACGACCAACATGCAAAACGCAATGAAGAAGAAGACGACGAAGTCAACGTTCTCGGTGTCGGCTGCGACGACGAGTTGCAAACGGCGAGAGACAAACAATTACGAAGGAAAATGCTCCACTATTTTATTCAGTTAGGGCAGTCATAAAACAAGAAAACTAGTGAAACCACTCCACGCGAACCCGGCTATCTCGCACGAGATCTTAATCTACGAATCGCACCATGAAACACGAGCGGATGGTGGCTGCTCCGGCTGAAACTCCCGGGATCTCGCTGATGACAACCGTTATTAATAACTCTGCTTACATCATACCAAATTTTTACCAAACATTCTTACATTATAATGATTTATCTTAACTATTGAGTAATCGCCGCCCTTAATGGTATGAAGTGGAGGTTAAAAATTACTTGCAAATCATTCTAGTATTCTTGGGTGGCTCAAAGACTAGAAAATGATCCATTCTCAGTATGTTACGGAAAAAAATGATTACAAGTTATCAAATTAATAAAGATTTAGTTCTTCTAAAACTATAGTTTCACATGACTTGGCATAACCAAAGGATAAGCTTGGGGAAAACCTTTAAAAAAATGCTTAAATGCAGTTTTAGTCCATATATTATGATTTTCCTAATTTTTTAGTCCCTTTTAGAAAATAGCTATTTGGTCACTCTTTATTATATTCCGTGTTTTTTTGTGGCCCCCTTTCATTTGACGGTCAAACTTATAACATGTCACATTGAAATTGACCCCGCTTACTAAATAATTTTGCCTTTCATTAAATTTATATTGTTAATACCTTTTTTTAATCATTAATATGATTTCAATCAAACATAAGTTATAATTTATATTATTATTATAAAATCCATTCTCGTCATCATGTTCATCCTTTCATATGAAACACATCCTATATTTCGTTTTTATCTCATTTCATTGTTGGCATTTCATTTCCACCTGATTAATGCAAGTCACCATATCTCAATGCTCAAAATATAACAGTTCATCCTTTAGCCGTTCATTTTGAAAAGAATACAAATGTGAACTCAAATCTCCATTGATTACATCATGGACTGATTCAAACTCATGCCGTCATTTTTTGTGTGTGGGATGTATAAGGTACTCTTCCTTCTTGATTTTACGAAAATTCAGGTGTTTGGATGCTTATTAAATCTCTTCATTTATGTTCTTTAATTCTAGCGGCAAGAATATAAAAAGTGCAATCATCAAATTTTGGATCAAGAAAAAACAAAATTGAATGAAGGCAAAATCAAAGAGGAAGAAATGAAGATGAAGTTGAAGTTTATGAACATTATGATAAAATTTAATGTGTCCATCACACCTGTCTTGTTACTTTGATTAGTTTTATCAAATGTAATGAAGTAGTTGATTTGGTTTAGTTGAATGTGATAATTTATAACCTATTTTAACTTTGAATATAACATTTTAATTTTGAATGAAGATGAACATTGCACAATGTAGTATTTTTAGTTCCTCTTAAAAAATCAATTTTTCAGTCTCCTATTAAACATTTCTTATAAAAAAATGGCCCCCTACAAATTTGTATAGCTGACACTTAACTTTATAACGTGTGTCATACGGTGAACTGACTTGGGGTGTTTTGCTTTTTATCGCAATGTCGCGGATAGCAAGAGTCGCCACCGACTTTTCTTTTATCCAATAAGGAAAGGTGGAAAAGAACAGGAAAGACCTTAATTAGATTTTGGGTTCGGGAGGTACATTATACAAAGGGAAGGTGTTAGCACCCTTTGTATCCATGGTTATCCATGGGCTCTTAATTGCTCGATCACTTATGTTTGTCTGGAAAAGTGTTCGTGAATTGCTTAAAAATGTTTTGAAAAGAGAGTTTAACTTTGTAATGATTCTCGTATGAATGTATACAAAATATTTATCTCATTTGATTTTGAAAACGATTTAGAAGAATATAACTTGGTAATGATTCTAGTATGAAGGTATACCAAGTGGTGATTTTCTAGGATTTGCAAAGTGTGAGGGATGGAAAATGTTTTAGGTTATGATCCAGCAATTGAGAGTTATACCTTCTGAGGGTCTTTATGGGCATTTCCAATCCTTATGAGGGTAAAACTGTCCTTACTATTGAGAAGTAAGTAGTCTTATCCCTTTGGATGTAAGGGTCATCGTAGGGTCATCGATTGGTCATTGAAGGCAACAGTTGTGAGGATACCTTAGCATTCGAAGGGACGATCATCATTTAACCGTAAGCTACACCGAAGGGTCATCGAGGGACAAAAATCATATATTCGAGGCAACATCCGAGGGACTATGATTTATTTTATGATGATTTAATCGAAGGGTCTTTGCCAAGTGTATCCCCACATTCGCGGGACATGACCGTAATACCGTAATATCGTAAGGCAAAAGAGAGGTCCAAGATCACATATTTAAAGGCCATATTTTAAAGTTAATTAGGTAATTAGGATGCATCTCCACATTAAAATCAATACATTAAAAATAATACATTAAAATTACTACATTAAAATTAATTAAGCAATTTAGGGTAGATCTTCACAAGGGTATCCCACAAATAAAGTGGAAGACCTAAACAACAATCTTTTCCTGGGGTGTGTGAACCTTTGCAACATTCAGCAAACGGGTTAGAATACCAAATCAGGGTGAAATCGAGGATTACACCGCAAAACGAACACAGCAGTATGCATGTCAGGCAAACAACGCAGAATTAACATAGAATAGATCAGATAAGCATAGGACATAACAACCAAAATATTAGCGACTGTCACGTTCGCCTCTGCCTCGCCTAGCGAAGGCCTAGCGAATATTCGCTACATGCTCGCTTAGCGATGTGCTAGCGAGCGGCTGCGGGTTTTGAATTTCAGAACAGTATAATCTCAGCATGCTGAAAGCCTTATGGTATTCAATTACAGAAATAATATGGTCAAACATTCAGGATAGGCAGGCATACTTAAACTCACATGCAAAATCTAACTACATATCCAAAAATTCGATTATGATGCATTATGTATTTAGAGATTACAACTTGGAAGCATAAAACAATAGTGATGCGCAAACCTGTTGCAGCTGAATTGTAACACTGAACTGGCATATCGCTTTTGGTATCGGGTGGAGTTGGACGGCGGTAACTTCGGTGCGGATGAGCGGCTGTCAGGGTTTCTTTACTTCGACCTCTCTGGACTAGTCTTTAGGGTTTCTATGTCAGGGTTTCCGTCCGTCGTCATCTGTTTTTTTGTTCTCCCTTTTTCTGACTGAAGCTTGGCTATTTATAATGCTCTTGTTGTGACCTAATGGGCTCAGAATGAAGCCCGAAAATTCTGTTATTCGCAAGCTTCGCTAGGCGAGCTGTATAGCGAAGGGTTCGCTAGGGGAAGGAATTGCTCGCCTAGCGAGCCAGCTAGTTTGGGCCTTTTCTGGATTGGGCCTGTTGTGAGCTGGGCTTTGTTCCTTTAAGGTCAATGCCTTGAAAAATAAGTTGGAGTGCCTAAGAAATGCCTTGTAATATTAATGGGCAAATTTTGGGGTATGACAGCTGCCCCTGTTCAAGATTCTTGAACCGAGAGAGTTAGGGTGGTAAGTGCGCCATTCGTGGTCTGGAGGTGGAAGATTATTGAACACTAGAACGCCCCAAGAATTTGCACTTGTTAATTAGTCTTGATGGAGATGGGCTTAAAGATGCCATCCAGGTAGTTTGATGATGAGAGCTTCAGAGTGCGTCGTACGTTAGACGATATCTGAACCCATGTGTGTCATACTAGGTCATACGCTAGACCGTATAGTGGGTCATCCATTAGGTTGTCAACTTTACTGGGGAGTCAGAGTGTGTCATACGCCGCTGGGGTAAAAGATCAGAATGGACCATATGCTAGATCGTATCTGAATTGCAGGATGAGCCGTCCGTTAGGCTGCATCTGATGAAAAGTAGTCGTACGCTAGACTGCACCTCGGAATGTACTGTACGCTAGGTAGTATCTGAGGAAAGATCACCCAAATGAGTCGTACGCTAGACCGTATCGGGCTTTTTGGAGGAGTCATATGCTGTGCCGAATCAGGATGAGATAAAGATCCGAATGAGTCATACACTGCTGGGGATAAAGGATCAGAATGGATCATACGCTAGATCGTATCTGAATCGCAGAATGAGTTGTCCCTTAGGCGGGTGACTTTATTGAGGATGAAACATCGGAATGGATCGTACGCTAGATCGTATCCGAGTTGCAGAATGAGCCGTCCATCAGGCCGGTGACTCCGCTGGGGATGAAATACCAGACTGAATCGCACGCTAGACTGTATCCATCCATTAGGCAGTATCCGGGAGGGGTAGTCGTATGCTAGACTACACGCTAGGTAGCCTATGAGAAATGACAGGTCCTACTGGGTCGTAAGTTAGACCGTATTGGAGTAGTTGAAGGTCAGAATGGATCGTCCGTTAGCTCATATCTGAGTGGAAGGAGTCATATGTTGAGCTGAATCAGAATAAACCGTACGTTAGACTGTATCTGATCGTATTTGTAGCTGTTGTATTTGCGATAAATGGCCGGGATGGGCTTAAAGATACCATCCTTAGGAGGAAAATTATCCTGAAAAATAAAGTTAGCTTCATGCCATGTCATGATGCATGAGATGTTTTATGCTTTCGACAATAAATGCGAGCAATGTATGCATGCGTATGCTATGAAATGATGTAATGAATGAATTATGCATCTGAAAGGTTCCTCCCAAGGGTTCTACTGGGGAAAATAAATCCCCATATTACGATTGGAGATATTTGTATTGATGACCCTTCCTTAGCTGGGGATACTTGATTCTTGTCTGATGGTAGAAACATTCCACAGAGCCTGGCTGGGGATGGATGAGATGATCAACCTGTCTGGTGACCTCTTCTGGGAAATAACTGGCTTTGCTGGGGAAAGGATTTGTAACCGGACTTGTTGGAAAGCATGGTTAGACATTCTCCTCGACCCTGAAGTCTCGTAGTAATTGTTATTTCTATTTTATGTGCACATTTTTGGTAAACATTGATCATATTCAAATGCACATATTAATTCGAATTAAATCAATGGACGTTTACGCAAACAAAATAGAAAAGGTAAAACAAAAGCATCTTTTGGAAATAAAATGGTATTGATTTTGAAGGAGGGCCTATAAACAGGCAATTCGTGTACAGGGAGACAGAAATCCTAGTAAGAGGAAACTGTCGAGAAAACAAAGAGAAAGCTATGAAGAAAAAGTCCTATTGATTTTAATTCCACGACTGTCATTATGTCTTCAAGCATCTCATCCCTTGCTGTCGGATGGAAGTGATTGGCTTGTTCAGTCCCTTGAACTCGGATGAAGCTGTCTGAGGACGGGACATAGTCATACGCTTTTAATCCCTAATTTTTGCCTGGACCGCCTTTTCAGGTTTTCAGTCCACCAGGATACCCTTTTTTGCCCAAGTCGCCTTTTCAGGTTTTCGACTTGCCGGGTGTACATTTTTATATGTTTATCCCTAATTTTTGCCCGAACCCTTTTGGTTCGCCGGGATGCCCTTACTTTTACCTAGGTACGTCGACCTATCGGGTCTCTTTCATGCGTAGTATTTTTTAACTATGTCTGCGTTCACGGGATGCGGGAAATCTTCGCCATCCATTGTAGCAAGCATCATGGCTCCACCAGAGAATACCTTCTTAACTACAAATGACCCTTCGTATGTGGGAGTCCATTTGCCTCTAGGATCACCTTGTGGTAGAATGATACGCTTGATCACCAAGTCGCCAATTTTATACACCTGTCTCTTGACCTTTTTGTTAAATGCCTGGGTCATGCGCTTCTGATATATCTGCCCATGACAAACAGCCGCAAGTCTCTTCTCATCAATCAAATTTATCTGATCGAGTCGAGTCTGAATCCATTCGTCTTCATCTAATCCTGCCTCTTTCATGATTCTTAGAGAGGGAACCTGAACTTCCACTGGTAAGACGGCTTCCATTCCGTAGACCAAAGAGAACGGAGTTGCCCCTGTCGAAGTGCGCACTGAAGTGCGATAACCGTGAAGAGCAAACGGTAACATCTCATGCCAATCTTTGTATGTTACTGTCATCTTTTGTATAATCTTCTTAATATTCTTATTAGCAGCTTCTACGGCGCCATTCATCTTTGGCCGGTACGGAGAAGAGTTATGGTGTTTTATGTTGAATTGCGCGCAGAGTTCAGTAATCATCTTGTTATTCAAATTAGTACCATTGTCAGTGATAATTCTTTCAGGGATGCCATACCGACAAATGAGACTATTCTTGATGAATCGTGCCACTACATTCTTGGTGACGGAAGCAAATGAGGCTGCCTCTACCCACTTTGTAAAGTAATCAATAGCAACAAGGATGAAACGGTGTCCGTTGGAAGCAGTAGGTTTAATCTCCCCGATCATATCAATGCCCCACATTGCGAAGGGCCAAGGGGCTGTCAACACGTTCAATGGAGCAGGAGGCACATGTACTTTATCCGCATAGATCTGGCACTTATGACAAGTTCTGGAGTGATGGTGGCAATCAGCTTCCATGGTAGACCAATAATACCCTGACCTCAGAATCTTCTTGGCCATCGTATGTCCACTAGAATGAGTCCCAAAAATGCCGTCATGCATATCTCTCATAATCTTTTCTGCTTCCTTTTTATCCACACAGCGAAGCAAGGTCGAATCATGATTACGTTTGTATACTACCCCATTACTCAAAAAGAATTTAGCGGAGAACTTCCTCAGAAATTTTCTGTCATTGACGGATGCCCCTTCGGGGTATTCCCGGGTTGCTAAATATCTTTTTACTTCGTGGAACCAAGGTTTCTCCTCTGTCCCCTCGGTATTAAGTTCGTAACAATATGTTGGTTCGTCTAATCGTTCAATGGTGATCATGGGAGCTTCGTTGCCCCATCTGATTCTGAACATAGATGACATGGTAGCCAATGCGTCAGCCAATTGATTCTCTTCTCGTGGAATATGTTCGAATGTAACCTCTTCAAAGTATGGGATTAATGTCAACACCAGCTCCCGATAAGGAATGAGATTCGGATGTTTAGTGTCCCATTCTCCTTTGATCTGACTCACTACCAAGGCTGAATCTCCGTACACACTTAAAGACTTGATTCTTAGGTCTATAACAACTCTGAGTCCCAAAATACATGCTTCATACTCAGCCATATTATTGGTACAATCAAAACATAGTCTGGCAGTGAAAGGCGTGTAGCAACCCCTGGGAGAAATAATTACAACACCAACACCATTGCCCAATGCATTAGAAGATCCGTCAAAAACCATAGTCCATCGGGATCCCAGTTCGGGTCCTTCATCCGGTCCAGGTTCTTCATAATTAGTGACAAGAATGACATCTTCATCTGGGTACTCAAAATTCATAGATTGGTAATCATCCACCGCTTGATGAGCCAAATGATCAGCTAGCACGCTTCCTCTGATTGCTTTCTGAGTAGTGTATTGGATATCGTACTCTGTTAAAATCATCTGCCATCTTGCTATTCTTCCGGAGAGGGCAGGTTTCTCAAATATATACTTGATAGGGTCCATCTTAGAAATCAATAAAGTGGCGTGATTCAACATATACTGTCTTAGTCGGCGAGCAGCCCAGGCCAAAGCACAACAAGTTTTCTCGAGCAGTGAGTATCTTGTTTCACAGTCGGTAAACTTTTTGCTAAGGTAGTATATGGCATGCTCTTTTCGACCAGACTCGTCATGTTGCCCCAACACACACCCCATTGAATTTTCTAACACGGTTAAATACATAATTAGAGGTCTTCCTTCAACTGGTGGCATCAGAATTGGAGGTTCTTGGAGGTACTTCTTGATTTTGTCAAAAGCTTCTTGACATTCATCATTCCATATCATCTCTTGATTTTTCCTCAGTAACTTGAAGATGGGTTTGCAGGTAGCGGTCAAATGGGAAATAAACCGGGCAATGTAATTCAAACGTCCCAAGAAACCTTTGACTTCTTTATCTGTACGGGGCACTGGCATTTCTTGGATAGCTCTCACCTTAGCCGGGTCAACCTCAATTCCTTTACCACTGACGATAAAGCCCAAGAGCTTACCGGATCTTACTCCAAAGGTGCATTTGTTCGGGTTCAATCTCAACTTGTACTTCTTCAACCTCTCGAACAGTTTGTATAAATGATCGAGATGTTCTTCTTCCGTGTGAGATCTGGCTATCATGTCATCCACATATACTTCTATTTCATGATGGATCATATCATGGAACAAAACCACCATAGCACGCTGGTACGTTTCCCCTGCATTCTTTAACCCGAATGGCATTACTTTATAACAGAAAGTGCCCCATTGCGTCACAAACGTAGTTTTCTCCATGTCCTCAGGCGCCATCTTAATCTGGTTATAGCCCGAGAATCCATCCATGAATGAGAATACCTTGTGCTGAGCGGTGTTATCTACCAGAACATCAATGTGCGGAAGTGGAAAGTCATCTTTGGGACTCGCTTTATTCAGATCTCTGTAATCTACACACATTCGCACCTTACCATCCTTCTTTGGCACCGGTACCACATTAGCAACCCATTGCGGATAAGAAGTAACGGCCAGAAAACCTGCATTAAATTGTTTCATAACCTCGGCCTTGATTTTCTCAGACATTTCAGGACGCATGCGGCGAACCTTTTGCTTAACAGGACGACAATCTTCCTTCGTTGGCAAACGATGCACTACTATATCAGTATCCAACCCTGGCATGTCTTCATAAGACCAAGCAAAAATCTCTACATAGTCATGCAACATCTGAATCAATTTTTCTTTAATACTGTTTTCCAAGCCTGCTCCTATTTTGACTTCTCTCTTGTCCACTTCAGTACCCAGGTTTACAATTTCGATTGACTCTTCATGCGGCTGTATAGTCTTCTCTTCTTGCAGTACCAGTCTGGCAAGTTCTCCAGGTACTTCACAATCTTCCTCACTTCCATCCTCGGCTTGGTAGATCGGATTTTCAAAGTCATAATGGACAGTAGTAGAACTATTATCAACAGGATCCAGGGTGGGTATGGATCTGCAATTCGTTACGTGAGTGTGTGTAAGAAAACATAGCTTTTTCGGAAGATGACAGGAAAGATAAAGAGCGCAATATTTGAATGCAAAAAGTCCATTGATTTATTGAATGTGAATATGCTTATGAAAATGACAAAACCCTTAACAAATTAGCTATTGTGCCCCGGGCATAGACACAATGCTTTAAGAAGTTCAATTGTAAAAATTAAAAAATTGCAACACTAAAACAGATAATAACAATTACTCCTGACTAAAGGAAATCGGGATAGTGTCTTCAGCCTTCCAATTATTGAGTCCGTCACCAATTGTTGGGAAAATCCAGCTATTCAGATCGCAATCGCTATCAGCATCTCCTACAACATTAATTTGATCTCTGACCATCTTTTCAGGGTTAAATCCCAGACCAGACCTGTCAGACTTGTATGGTACGTTGATCAGTTGACCCCAACCAGTACGACTACCATTTTCAACCACGGCTTGAGCGTCCTTCAGAGAAATCATGGCAGGAGGAGCACGGATAACCTTGGGCACACAGGAAGTCGGCTTAAGGACAGGATTAGTCGGAGGAACTACTTCAAATGACTGAGAAGGAGTCTCAAAGAATTCGCCATCCATCTCAACATATCTGAAGGCCTGCAGACTACTGACAATGTACTCTTCTTCTCCACACACCGTGACAATCTTACCCTCCATTGGATACTTCAGCTTTTGATGGAGAGATGAAGCTACGACACTTGCCTCATGAATCCAAGGGCGTCCCAGCAAGCATGAATAGGCAGGACGGATGTTCATCACATGAAAGGTAGTGTTGAAGACTTGAGGTCCTATCTTGATAGGGAGAACCACTTCACCATGGACAACACTTTTTGCGCCGTCGTACGCGCGCACCACAGTATCATTAGGTTTCAATTCGATGCTCTTACAGTCAAGCTTATCGAGTACAGCTTTCGGTAGCACATTCAAAGAAGAGCCATTATCGATCAACACATGAGCCAAGGTGATCCCCTTACACTCAATGGAGATGTGCAGAGCTTTGTTATGATTCTTTCCTGCTGGTGTCAGATCAGCATCGGAAAAGCCTAAGCCATTGTCAACAGCCAAGTTAGCAACATAGTTTTCGAACTGATCGATAGACGTCTCCTGAGGTACATGAGCGGTCTTCAAGAATTTGATCAATGCATTGGCATGAGATTCAGAAGATAACAACAAGGATAACATCAAAATTTTAGACGGGGTATGCCCCAGCTGTTCTACCACATCAAAATCACTCTTACGGATGATTTTCAGCATTTCCTCCACTTCCTGCTTGGCAACATCTTCAGCAGTAACTTCGACTGGTGTCTTTGACTGAGCAGGGTTGACCGCTGGTTCCTTTCCTCGAGTTTCAGGGGCGGGAGGTGAGATTTCTGGAGAGAAGATCCTTCCACTTCGAGTAACTTTACTAGTCCCAGCAATGTCATTAGGATTAGCAGAATTATCAACTTGCTTTACACCATGGATATAAACATCACCTCCATAATTCCACGGAATGGCTTTGCTGGAGGAATACGGTACTGGGCCAGGTGCAGTGATGATTAAGGGAGTTACCTTGGGCTCAGCAGTAATCTTCACAGGTGCTCTGGTAGCGGTAATCTTCACTGGGACTTTGGACCTAGCAATCACAGCTATTTCTTCAGTAGGGTTTTCCACCTTAGGAACCTTTTCGAAGAGAATTGTGCGATCATCCATCAGCCGTTGAATACCATTCCTCAACTTCAAGCACTCGTTGGGTCGGAGTACACAACGATCGCAATTTTCAGCACAACCTGGAAATAAACCAGCTTGCAATAAATTCTTCTTGATGATCAGTAGGGGAGATGCTAAGTCAGTTACATTAGGAACGTGAGAATTGTCATCCACAACATTAACAGCCTTGTCATGATTAGGCATAGGCGCTGTGATGACATTAGGAGTCTCCAGAGGCTCAAATTCAATTTCCCCAGCGTCGATCATATCCTGGATTTTGTTCTTCAACGACCAACAATCGTTTGTATCATGCCCGGGGCTATCGGAGTGATATGCACACCTGGCATTGGGATTATAACAAGAAGAAGTAGTGTTGGGTTTCGTAGGAGGATCTCTGAGGGTGATCAGATTTGCCTTTAGCATTCCCTGCAGTGCCTGTGCCGAGGTCATATTGATCCTGGTAAACTGCCTTCTTGGCTTGTCTTGTTTGGGCTGGAAGTTTTGAGATGGCGGTGCTGCAATCGTAACCGCTCCAATGGTATGGTCACGATTTTTCTTGTTACGACCCTTTTGACCGTACACAGCATTTGATTCATTCTTCCCCTGATAGGACCTTTTGGTGCTTGTAGAGGTAGCCGCCTGTATCTTTCCACTTCGGATGTCGCTTTCAACACGCTCACCTGTCAATATAAGTTCAGTGAAACCTGATGAAGAGCTTCCCAATAGATGGCTGTAGAATGGGCCAGTCAGTGTGCCCATGAACATGTCCACTAATTCTCGGTCAGTCATAGGGGGTTTGACTCTGCCAGCCAAATCTCTCCATTTCTGAGCATATTCTTTGAAGCTTTCGTTGGATCCCATAGTCATATTCTGCAACTGTAGCCGAGTAGGCGCTAGTTCAGAGTTATACTGGTACTGTTTATAGAAAGCTGTTGCTAAGTCAGTCCAGGTGCGGATGTCAGAGCTCTCGAGTTGATAATACCATTCCAACTGTGTGCCAGACAGACTCTCTTGGAAGAAATGGATCCATAGCTTCCTATCAGTGGTATGCGGCTGAATCTTTCTCACATAAGCTCTCAGATGCATCTGAGGATAAGACGCACCATCGTACTTAGTGAAAGTGGGGATCTTGAATTTGCGAGGAATGGTCACGTCGGAGACCAGACCCAAACTTTCGAAATCCAGACCGGGTGTCTTCTGGCCTTCCATAGCTAGCATACGTTCTTCCAGCAACTTATACTTATCATCTCTTGGAGAGTACTATTCACTTTCATAATCTTCATCGTCATCCTCAGGGTTGGAGAAATCAACATTCTCCTCCTCTGAATCATTCTCAGTCTCCTCTTCTGGACCATTCGGAATTCCAAACTTGACTCCCGCGGCCTGTCTTTTAAGCCTTCTTCCCATGTTAATGTAACTCACAGCTTTCTTGTCTTTCTTCTTTTCGAGCAAAAGAGCCTTCAGTTCTTCCTGCCCCTTGGATAAGCTCAGCATCATCTCCTGGAATTGAGCATTCTGGGCTTGGAGATCTCTGACAGTTTGTTCAAGGTCCATTTTTCTGTTTAGAGGGAAGACCATGAGAACACTGATTCTTTAGGATACCTGTTATGCAATGTTATGTTATGCTATGCAATGTATGAAATGTTTTCAAGGACTTTTGGAATTTAACTTTGCGTAAACTACCAAAAAGAGGGAAACTGTTACTAATAATTTCTTTAATCAATGTTCATTACAAAAAGGAAATAATAAAAATACAATGAAAGCTCAAGTCTCCCAGGGGCGGCTTCTTTTTGGGCGAAGATATGCATTGAGTCTTCGTTCCTCATTGAGCTGACTGGTAAGTTCCAACACTTTCTTCCTTTCTGCAACGAACTGAGTCTCAAAAGTATCCCTTTCCTCTCTCAACTGGATCCAGGATCTCTTCAATTCTTCAACATTGGTAGGCATATCTGGATAAGGAATGATCTGAGGAGTACCTCCTTCAACTTCTGGTTCAACAATCAGTGGTCCGACTGCAAGATATGGCATGACAAGCTCACGAGCTTTGGCGCGTACCCATCTGAGATAAGGTTCCATAGGAATAGAATTTTTCTGTCCTAGAGTGCTTCTTTTCACCATGCCCCAGGCTCGTACAAATCTCTGACGGAGGCCTTGGGAATCGGTGTCATAGTCAAACACAGTACCTTGAATAATTCTTTCATGTGGACCGTCTCTTCGAGCATAACCAAACTGGCGTAGGGCTAAAGCTGGGTTATAAGTAATACCTCCTCTCATCCCCAGGAGTGGTACGTTAGGGAATTCTCCACAACAGTCAATGATGATAACATTTTCTTTGAGATGAGGACACCAACGGATGTCTGAATGGGAGAGTGACATTATCCTTTGAGACCATTTCAGATTTTGCTCATTCTTCAAGACTGATTGAGGAAGGTGTGAAATAAACCACCTAGACAATAAAGGTATGCAGCACATGAGAGTCCCTTGCCTTTTCATAGTACGAGTGTGAAGGGAATGCAAAATGTCTCCCAGCAAGGTAGGCACAGGGTTATGAGTGAGGAATATCTTAATAGCATTCATATCTACGAATTGGTCTGGATTAGGAAATAACACCAAACCATAGATAAGTAATGCTAGAACGTCTTCGAAAGCATGGACATTCATAACCTTTAAGAATTCTCGGGCCTTATTTATCAGAAACTTGGCAAGTAAACCCTTAACTCCACTTCTCGTTACCCAATTGGTTTCGATGTCTGACTTTGTCATGCGCAAAGCTGCGGCAACTTCTTCAGACTTCTGAATCTTTTCTAAACTACTGAAAGGTGTTTGATCAAGAATAGGTATCCCAAGCAGCCTGGAAAATTCTTCTAATGTGGGTACCAACTGATAATCTGGGAAAGTGAAGCAATGATGTTTAGGATCGAAGAACTGGAATATGACCCTCATCATATCCTCTCTGAAACCAGTGGAAACCAAATTGAGGAGAGAACCATGTTTCTTGATGAACTGAGTCTGATCAGGAAGTTCTGACACTAAGTTCTTCAGTTGAGGAGAGATTGCTACAAAATTGATCCGGATAGTCTTCCTGGAAGCCATAGCCCTGCTTAACAGAGCAAAGCTAAATCCCTAAGTCCTTGAAATGGTTAGTACAATGTTATGATGTTATGATGTTATGATGTTATGATGTTATGATGTTATGATGTTATGATGTTAAGTAAATAACAAGCATAAGCAAGTCACACAACAATCAATCCTAAGTTTTAAGGCTTGCATGAATTCCATAGGTAAGTACCCTCCCCACTAAAGTTTGGTTGGTTCAACCTGTTCTAGAATAGTAACCGGGTTCTAGAAGGATCTCAAATCATTGACCTTCCTTTAAGTCCACTTCAATGCAACACCAAGTGGTTGACCGAAGCTTCCCTAAAGTCCAATCTCAAAGAGTGTAGCATCGAGTCTCAACTAACCCCAGTCGGAACCGAAGTCAGTTATCTCACTACTTTCTAATGGCTAGGATGAGTCAATTAGGGTTCTAAAGGTCTGGTTAATGCTTTGATGACACCACGCAGAAGCCAAATTTTTCCTCAAGTGAACATGAGGAACATCAGGACATCCAAAGCGTCACATTAACCGTAGCCATCATTTTGACCATTCCAGTATACGCCGGATAGTCGCGATGATCTATTGCTACTTACCTAAGGTACACTAGATCCGGGTGTAGGATCTTTCACTCAAGCATAAAATACCCAAGCGATCCCTTAAAAGTAAATCAGACAATTTAAATAAGTGATCTTGTTTTTAAGGTAACCTCTCTTTAAGGTCCCCAGCAGAGTCGCCAGTTCTGTCATACGGTGAACTGACTTGGGGTGTTTTGCTTTTTATTGCAATGTCGCGGATAGCAAGAGTCGCCACCGACTTTTCTTTTATCCAATAAGGAAAGGTGGAAAAGAACAGGAAAGACCTTAATTAGATTTTGGGTTCGGGAGGTACATTATACAAAGGGAAGATGTTAGCACCCTTTGTATCCATGGTTATCCATGGGCTCTTAATTGCTCGATCACTTATGTTTGTCTGGAAAAGTGTTCGTGAATTGCTTAAAAATGTTTTGAAAAGAGAGTTTAACTTTGTAATGATTCTCGTATGAATGTATACAAAATATTTATCTCATTTGATTTTGAAAACGATTTAGAAGAATATAACTTGGTAATGATTCTAGTATGAAGGTATACCAAGTGGTGATTTTCTAGGATTTGCAAAGTGTGAGGGATGGAAAATGTTTTAGGTTATGATCCAGCAATTGAGAGTTATACCTTCTGAGGGTCTTTATGGGCATTTCCAATCCTTATGAGGGTAAAACTGTCCTTACTATTGAGAAGTAAGTAGTCTTATCCCTTTGGATGTAAGGGTCATCGTAGGGTCATCGATTGGTCATTGAAGGCAACAGTTGTGAGGATACCTTAGCATTCGAAGGGACGATCATCATTTAACCGTAGGCTACACCGAAGGGTCATCGAGGGACAAAAATCATATATTCGAGGCAACATCCGAGGGACTATGATTTATTTTATGATGATTTAATCGAAGGGTCTTTGCCAAGTGTATCCCCACATTCGCGGGACATGACCGTAATACCGTAATATCGTAAGGCAAAAGAGAGGTCCAAGATCACATATTTAAAGGCCATATTTTAAAGTTAATTAGGTAATTAGGATGCATCTCCACATTAAAATCAATACATTAAAAATAATACATTAAAATTACTACATTAAAATTAATTAAGCAATTTAGGGTAGATCTTCACAAGGGTATCCCACAAATAAAGTGGAAGACCTAAACAACAATCTTTTCCTTGGGTGTGTGAACCTTTGCAAGATTCAGCAAACGGGTTAGAATACCAAATCAGGATGCAATCGAGGATTACACCGCAAAACGAACACAGCAGTATGCATGTCAGGCAAACAACGCAGAATTAACATAGAATAGATCAGATAAGCATAGGACATAACAACCAAAATATTAGCGACTGTCACGTTCGCCTCTGCCTCGCCTAGCGAAGGTCTAGCGAATATTCGCTACATGCTCGCTTAGCGATGTGCTAGCGAGCGGCTGCGGGTTTTGAATTTCAGAACAGTATAATCTTAGCATGCTGCAAGCCTTATGGTATTCAATTACATAAATAATATGGTCAAACATTCAGGATAAGCATGCATACTTAAACTCACATGCAAAATCTAACTACATATCCAAAAATTCGATTATGATGCATTATGTATTTAGAGATTACAACTTGGAAGCATAAAACAATAGTGATGCGCAAACCTGTTGCAGCTGAATTGTAACACTGAACTGGCAGATCGCTTTTGGTATCGGGTGGAGTTGGACGGCGGTAACTTCGGTGCGGATGAGCGGCCGTCAGGGTTTCTTTACTTCGACCTCTCTGGACTAGTCTTTAGGGTTTCTATGCCAGGGTTTCCGTCCGTCGTCGTCTGTTTTTTTGTTCTCCCTTTTTCTGACTGAAGCTTGGCTATTTATAATGCTCTTGTTGTGACCTAATGGGCTCAGAATGAAGCCCGAAAATTCTGTTATTCGCAAGCTTCGCTAGGCGAGCTGTATAGCGAAGGGTTCGCTAGGCGAAGGAATTGCTTGCCTAGCGAGCCAGCTAGTTTGGGCCTTTTCTGGATTGGGCCTGTTGTGAGCTGGGCTTTGTTCCTTTAAGGTCAATGCCTTGAAAAATAAGTTGGAGTGCCTAAGAAATGCCTTGTAATATTAATGGGCAAATTTTAGGGTATGACAACGTGACAATGACCTATGGCACTGACCACGTGGTGCCACATCACACAATTATGTCACGTCATTTAAAATAATTAAAATATATATTTAATAATATTATTTATTATATTTAAATTTTGAATAATTATTTATTTATATTATTATTCTTTGTAAACTTTGAAATTACTAATTATAATTGACCAAAATTTTAGTTCTAAGAAGGAACCAAACCAACTTCCTTTCCATTAGGTAATACTTATTTATCAAATGATATACATTTTTATTTGGTCATAAATTGTTAAGTCTTTTATTTGGTTATAGATCTCCATTAATTGCACCAATTGTATACAACAACCTGTGTGATACTTATAATGCAAAAAGTGATAAATCCATTAATGTTTCATTTGAGTTTATGGTGAGACAGTGCATTAATATTCATATGAAAAAGATTATCAAACAATCATTATTTATTGTGTTATATATTATAATGCAACATATGTTGTGAAGCATATTGACGTGCAACAATAGAGAGTGTGTTATTCCTCAATATTTTGAAAAATCTACTATTTATCTATTAAAAGAACATGCTCTAGAAATTTCCACTAAACCATTCTTAATCCAAATTCATTTTCTCCTAATTACAGGGTTATTTATGTCTAAACATATTTAACTTATTTTTTTTTTACAGTTTACTCACTATTTGTTGAGAATGTATCAAGTGTGAGTAGTGTGGGTAATAATCCCACATTGGTTAGAAACGTAGAGACTTTAACTTTTATAAGTGAGAGAATCCACCCACCTATCACCTTAAGGTTTTGGGTGAATATGTGGTGTGTCTCTCACAAAGGTGTTGCTTTAAAAGAATAAGCCTCACAATGTTCAGTGTCTCCTAGTGAAAAACTCCCCAACACCGGTATCATGAGCCTTTGGATCGAGAAAGGGACTTACTTACTTGTATCGAAAAGTCAACGATGGCAGTGTGGTGAATAAGAAATGTTCCGTTGAAGAGTGTCAACGGTGTCAGTATGGTGAATAAGAAACGTTTTGTGTGGTGCAAGAGTTTGTGGAAGTAAGAAGAGCTTTCACTTGAGTGGGAGCATTGTAGACTCACACTTGAGGGGGAGTGTTGAGAATGTATCAACTAGGAGTAGTATGGGTAATAGTCTCACATTGGTTGGAAACATGGAGACTTGAGCATTTATAAGTGAGAGAGTTCACCCACTTATCACCTTAAGGTTTTGGGCGAATATGTGGTGTGTCTCTCACAAAGGTGTTGCTCTAAAAGAATAAGCCTCACAATGTTCAATGCTCCCTATTGAAAAAACTCCTCCAACATTATTTACCATTCTTCTTAACTATCTACATCAATGATGTTACGTTATCTATGGAAAACTGAAAAGCCTTATTCCAAATTTCAATATCATTTTGAATTTTCACTCGACTTCATGCATAAAGTACTCAAAGCACATTAGAGCTTGAAGTGACCCACATTTTTTCTTATTGTGTCCGGGTTGACGACATATACTACATAATCTTATCATTTTATCAGTCGTATCCATTTTTGTTCTAATACGCGTGTTATTTGACCGTCCTTTTTTCTTTCTTCGCATCTCATCGTTGTGCCAAACTATGTCCCTTTCACATGGAGGCTAGTATTCCTCCATTACTAGCACTGAGAAGCTTTGGTTATACACATTCATGACAGTAATGGCCTTGTAAACATCATATAGATGGCTGTAAGCATCCTGGCGAGTATGTGTACATGCCACAATGATATGAGAGCAAGGAATATGGAAGACCTGGAACTTTCCACAGTCGCACCAACTTCTGTATATTATGACAGCATAGGATAAATTTGACCTTCCCTCGTTGTGCTCCATTGTTTCTTGTATAGTGAAATTTTTCCTATGACAGTCAAAGATTCTAACCACATTGTGGTAGCTTTAAGAATTTCCTCTTTCATCACTTTCATACAACATTCACTGAATATTTGACCTGACATTAACATTGCACTCAATCTTTCACCTTTGGATGTGAAGGTAGATGCCAACCTAAAATAGGTTGTTCTGACCAATGCGGTAATTGGTAGATTTCTAATGCCTTTGAATACGTCATTCATGCATTCCACAAGTTTTGTTGTCATTTGGCCTCATCAACAACCTCTGTCAAATGCCCATGTCCACTACTCTAATGGTATGTTATCCACCACCTCCCTGCTTCTGCATGAGACAATCTAATTTCATCACAGTAATATTGAAATGACAGATGGGTTAGAGCATACCCTGCATTCACCACTTTTTTGCGAAGGTTCTTGTCTTTGATTGCACGCATGAAGTTTTGTGCAATACTTCTAATGCAATAGACATGGATAGATGGAGGATTATGCCATCTGTTATCATGGTTATTATAAGCACTCTCAATGGCAGCATGTATATCTGAAATCAAACAAAGATTGACTTGTGGAACGACATGTGTTCTGAGATGACGAAGGAAAAAACCCCAACCACCAGCGGTTTCACCTTCAACTAAAGCAAAGGCAATGGAAAAGACATTATTGTTGTTGTCTTGTGCAACAACCATAAGCAAATTAACCTTGTATTTTCCGTATAACCATGTTCCATCAATTTGAATAATAGGTTTGCAGAATGCAAAACCTTTGATGCATGGCTGAAACGCCCAAAAGAGGCGGTGAAAAAGTCTATTTCCAGCAACACAAGTTCCGTCTGGCATAAATGCTAAAAATGTCTCCATAATTGCAACAGTTCTTGGTGCGTATATTTTAAGTGCCTATAAAAACCGTGGCAATTATTTGTATGAATCCTCCCAGTTGTCAAATACATGTTCAACCGCCTTTGTCCTTGCAATCCATGCTTTTTTTTTATAAGAGGGAGTATAATTATATCTTGTGATGATATGAGATATTATTATAATCACCTTCACTGATGGGTCTTCGTTAACAAGTGGCAAAATGTCTTGGCATATCAATGCAATGCTTAATTTACGGTGATCTTGTACAACATTAGTGGCAATGCAACATTAAGGCGGGTCTATAGAAGTTATCTCTTAAGAATCGTTTCTCTTCTTGTGAGACGCAACCAACCGAAACTTGCAAAGGATGTTACGATATTTGATGACATACCTTCTCGAATCAGTGCATTTCACGGTGAAATCGACATAGTTATTCATGTGATTTTTTTTATAGCTCACACACATTCTTCTTTAGTGCGATAATATTTATAAATAGACATGCAATAATCACATCTTCATCAACAACAATCACTTCTACACCTGCAATAACCACTCTTTCATCTGCAACAATCACTGTTTCATCTGCAACACTATGACACGATGTCTCTGCTCACTACGAGTGAATCACATAGAGGCACAATTGCAAACACAACAACTTATGCAACTGTTTACTTCTTGTATTATTTTTCTAACACAACTTTTATGTGGTAACTTATTTTGTTGTTTATTTTTTTAGGATGTTTATAGATTTCGAACTCGTGTCCATGAATTTGTTCACATGGACGCGATGATTTAACCTCAGGTCGAACTCGTCGATTTTGGACATGTAAGCAAAATAATGTCTTGGTCGGTTGATACTAAATTTATTCTTGATTTATGTGAAAGATGACGTCCCGAGACACACACATTTTGATTTCTAACCGGTGAATGTACCGTGACGTTAGAAGATGTCTACATGTTACTGGGACTTCCTATCGAGGGTAAGGCGGTAAATGGTAAAACCAACTATGCAAAATCAATTTGCATGAACCTCTTGGATGCTGACTTGTTAGATGATAACTCGAGAGGTTAAGATATACTCCTTTCACGCCTTAAGGCATATTACAACAACTTACAGTTAGATGAAAATTCTACCGAAGAGGCTCGAATAATAAAAACTAGGTGTTATATTATGTTTTTAATTGATTTATTTTTATTTCCCGAGGATAGTGGTTCTAGTATGCATGTTATGTATTTACCTTTACTAAGACATGTAGATAGAATAAGAAGTTACGGTTAAGGATCCACTTGTTTGACTTATCTTTATAACTCTTTGTGTAAAAATGCACACAAAAACACATCTACATTCTCTGGATGTGTTGTTTTGCTCCAAGTATGGGATTGGTCCAGACTACCGTCCCTAGCGCTTGTCAACCACAATCTGTTCACATTCATGTACGCACAAAAGTAAGTTCTTAATAATGGACTATATTTACTTGTTTTACCGATTATTATCTCTAAATAATATATTTACTTTTATGGTGCATATGGTCAGCACGTGGTATGAGTTACAGCAGATGTCCTAGACATTGTATTATCCAGTATCGCAATCTCTTGGATCACCTTCAACCAACAGATATATTGCCATTAACCTAATTAATTCGTAACAATGTATTAATTTCTAATAAAAAATTTATAATCTAATAGATGTTCACATTTCAATTCATTTGGTGTCCATATCTAAACTTGGATCATGATCATGAAATCAACGAACAAGACGCAACCGTTTGGACTGCATGCACACCGATCATAAGATTCACCACTGTGGAGATACACCATAGTGATCGTGTTAAATTGTAGTTCGGTATGCTTCAACACATCCCAGATCCCCCGATAAACCTCGGAAAATGGCATCTATGAAAAGTTAACGACCAATGAAACTTTAACCATTGACAAAGCTTCGCTAGATCTGAGTGTCGAAAATGAAACACCGACAAGATCATGTCTTAACTGACGCTATGATGCCAACCAAACAAAAACCAAGTCGTAATTATATGACTTGGTACATATCGGTTGGATTTGAGTTCCTTGCCGAGGATATGTACCTATACGACCCACGCCAGGTAACTTACACACAAGAAGGTTCAACATTTAACCCCTAACAACATTGTCAGACCGGTTACTCACAACCCCCTATCCATCAAATTTTTTGATCCACAAAGACACAAACCTACGACCCTAACATGCCAAACGCCCAACCACAATACCAAGAGCATACCCTGTACCACCAACAACAAGTAAATCATCATTAAGACACCCAACATCGCTATGCATCCAACACATCACCCTACCATAGCCGCCTTAGCCAAAACACCCAACGATCATTTAACACCAACCGTCTCTCCTCCTAGTATAGCCAAGAAGCCCAAACATCACAAAACCAAAACATGCAACAACCATATGGCTACCAAACACCACAACAATCATTTCAACCTTTCGTCGATGCATCATTCACACAATGTTGCCCTTCAATCGTCTTGGTCACTCTCTAGTAACTCAAACACATCCCAACTACTCTGACATGGGTCACGAACTCAGCTATGACGGTAGCGCTTCATTGCATACACAAGACTATGCAGATTTGTCTGAATATCTTAGGCAATCTCTTGCAGGTGATTGTGATGTTCATGGCCCCTTAGATCTCAAATACTTGGGGTGAATCACGTGGGTTAGGCCCACACGTTCGGATTGTTAGGGGAGGTCGGTTAGGTCATCTCGGTCAACAACATTAATCTTTTTGTATAAACACATATTAATATTAATATCAATTGGTCCGATTTCAACTTTCATCTAAAATGTACATTGTTTTTCAAAAAAAATTACGAAACACACATAGGTGTCAGACCAATTGGCGTCTCCCTTGTAAATTAACACACAAACGCCAATTGGATCGACAACACTAGATGTACTAGCCAATCCAATTGGCACCACCTCTTTAAATTAAAGAGCATACGCTAATTCATTTGATGCCACCTTTTCAAAATGGGATACTTTGAAAAATAATCTAAAAAAAAGTTATTTTATGATTTTTTTTGAAAAATTAAATTATTTGGATAATTTTTTTTCTTATTTTAATAATACAATAATAAATAAAATAAAGACCTAGGGTTGGGAGATAAAATCCCTATAGTTACCTAAAATCTTCCGGTAGACTCTTGATTTGGACTTATCCAACAAGTTTCTTCCTATGCAATACCAAAACCACCCTTACCCTTACCTACACTTAGAATTCCAAACCCCATTTAAATTATATTCCGTCGCTTAATTCGCGAGCGTCCAAACCTAAAATCAAAAATCATGGAAGATAGTTTCAGAGTCCGTGTAGAGAAAGCTTTTGGTTCTCTTCCAATTCCTTCTTCCGCTTCTCTCTGGTCTCTCTCCGAAGACGAAATCAACAACAAACCTAAACCCAAACCCGAACCCGAACCCAAAACCTACCCAACTTCTTCCGGTCTCGAACCTGACCTGGACAACGACCTCGATGAAGATGAAATCCCCGCTCCATCTAAGCCCTCCGATTACGACGATGAACAGTGGCAGGTTAAATCCGGTATCGGTCTCGATTGCACCCTCGATTTTGAGGTACCAATTCATCATTCCTCTTTATTATCACAAACTCGCTGTTTTTATCATTTAATTTTACTCAATAGTTTTGATTTTTTGATGTTATTTAATTTGAATTTGGCCAAGTTGTTCTATCAATTAGGTGACCTAAATTTAATTTACTATGATAAAGAAATTGACGAGTGTTGAAGTATGAAAACCATGTTTTCTTTTCAAATTCTAATGGAACCAGTTTCACTCGAGTTATTAAAGTTTTTAATGAGTTTCTTTCTTATAGTAAGAATTTGACTGAATGGCTATATGCAGGAAGAGGAAGATCATTATGACAAACAAGCTTTGGGCCAAGATGACATGGGGGATCGTTTGTATATGAGTGCTATAAATGAAGATGGAATCGGAATAAGTTCTCGCGCGTTTGGAGATTTTTCGAGAGACCCGCGAGCAAATCATGTGGCTGCTAAGATTAAGCTGGAGCAGGATGATGGAGGAGCAAAGGAAATTGATGTTTTGCATGTCTCTGCCAAATCTACTACACCTGACATTGGTGGTGGTGGCAGTGGGGGTGGGGGTGATTCTGTTAGTGTTAACTTCAAGTCAATTTTGAAGAGTAAAGATAATACTTCAGAGTCTAGGCCTAATAAACGTGTTCGGTTTGATTCTGAATGTGATGATAGAGATCGTAATGGTGATGGTGGTGATGATGAGAGGGAAGGAACCAGGGATGTTCGCATGAAGAGCTCTTCAATGGAAGAGGATGCAGCTTTAAATCAGCCATCAAAGTTGCAGGAATTTGCTTCAGCAGTTCCTGATTATATCCGCAATCCTTCGAGATACACACATTATACTTTTGATTCTTCAACTGACATTGATGACAAAGCAAATAAGGAGGCATACATGAGCTTCCTTGCACAGATAAAAGGTTCAAATGCATCCTCACAGGCAGATGAAGCGTTGGATGATCTTCCATCTGTTACCTTTATACCGAAGAAGAAATCCGGTGATGTCACTATGGGAGAGAATGAGACAGTGTCAAAGCTAAAGCTTGATGTTGAAAAGGATTGCATGAATAAAAAAGCTTTCCCTGTTAGCATAGCTGCTGCTGGAGACACTGAAAACAGTGATGTATGTGCAATGGAGGAGGATGAACAGGAACTTATCGAGGACACTAAAAGAAGCTCTCAGAGGTCGAACCGCAAGTACAGGAAGAAAACCGATGAGGAGTTGGAGGAGCCTGTTGTTTAACTGCAGAATGACTTCCTAGATTTGTAACATGTTTGGAAACGTTGCTGGCCCATAGCTCACCTGTCAGAGTGAAATTCTCTCCTCTCCAAAGTGTAGTTTCCAACTTACTACGTGTTGCCACCGTGGTCTCCTTCATTTCCAAGTACTAGCTTACATAATTTGCTATAATCAGACTTCTCACTACGTGGTGCCACCACGGTCTCTTTCATTTCCAAGTACTAGCTTACATAATTTGCTTTAATCAGACTTTTCACTAGTTGTTATTTTTCAAACTTTTGTGGAAAGACACCATGTGCCTGGATTTGACTGGGAAAGTTATGTAGTTGCTGTAACTGCTGCAGGTGTGAACTTCAAATCAACTAACTAAGCCTAATAATTTGAATGGAGATTTTGGAATTTAGATATTTTGACAATCTATTGTTGGCACAGCTCTTTGAATCTACAACATGCAATTGCAAAATGCAGTGCCTACGATATTTTTGATGTTAAAAGTTAATGTAAGCTTTATTTGAGCTGTGCTAAACATACTTAGTTTAATGTCTTTGTATTAGTATTGTGAAATCAAAAGCTTTGGATGGATACTTACATCCTGAGGGCTGCACTTTGGAATCCCATTTCAAGTTTGCTCTGGTGCTCTCTGTCTGAATGACAAGACCAACAGCATCTGTACTTAGAGAACATAGGACCATTATTTATTTTTAGTTTTTGTAGATAATGAGGAATATACGCTTGTTTTTTTTATTGAATAGAAAATTTTAAGACGAGAGGAACAAAATACGAAACAAAGAGACCCCTCTACAAATACAATCATTAACAACAAAATTAAAGAAGTTGGAGTTGGAAATATTATTAATACAAATTTTTAATTGTGACTGATATTTGCAAGGTGGTCTACACAACTGTTAGTGTGCTTGATCTTACAATTTTAATGCGTGTGTGTTCCGTGGTAGACATAATGTGTCACGAAGTGGAAGCGTGATAGATATAATGTGTCAAGAACTGGAAGCAAATGAGGATTATTAGTCTTTTGAGAAATGAGAACATTGACTATAACAAAGGAATTCATCTTGACAAGCAAAGAAGTGAAATTCAAACAACTAAGATCGGTGCTCGGCTGAAACGAAGTTGAATGGAACAAGATTACAAGAAAAATTACAAACATAAATTATTCTAGAGTTTATAATGAGATCCTTATAAGCTCTGTATTGGCTGAAACAGAGGTTGATCGAGATCGATTAAAGTTGCAAGAAAAATTACTAACATGAATTATTTTAGAGTTTATAATGAGATCTCTATAAACTCTGTGCTGGCTAAAACGGAGGTTGATCGATAAAAAAATAAAACACCTGGAATATTCCCTTTTATATTACTATTATATGTGTATTATAAGGATCAATTTAAAATTATATAGGTGGATCAATTTTAATACAAATGTGAAATTGTGATGTTGATAAAAGAGATATTCTCGCACTTTTTAATATGTGCTTTGATGTTTTGTAACATTTGTGTTTTGTTGTAACTTTATTTATTGTTTTGATTAATTTGATTGTAATTTGATCTTTTAGATTATATTTTGTGGATCTTCTTTTTGAGATTTTTTTACAAAAGTAATTCACTTTTTCATGGAAACTCTCAAAATACTCTTGGTTTCTAAATTTTTTTCAAATTGTCCCACTTTTAGGAGGAGACGCCAATTCAATTGCCGACTCCTCTTAAATGCTTGAATGCATGCGTCAATTGGATTGGTTAGGGCATGTGCCTTAGCCAATTGGATTGGCGTCCCTGTGTATAAGTTGAAAGGAGGCGTTAATTGGATTGACACCTCAGTGTAAAATGCAATTATTTTTGGTAAATGGTATACGTGATAGATAAATTTGAAATAGGACCATTTGATATTAATAAAATTCTCCGTTTACACAAAAAAGTCTAATGGTGATGATTAGGTTCACCTAACCGACCTCCGGTCCCACATCCTCTAGCTACCCTAACCCGTGGTCCTAACCCACATTGATGATTCAGTACCGGTGTTTGAGCATCTGAGGGGCCAGGAGTGTCACTACCAACTACAGGAGAAGGCATGTTGAGGTAGTCAGACAAGTCGGCATAGTCTTTAGTATGCATCGATGGTGTACCGCCGTAGCTGAGTTCATGACCCATGTCAGAGAAGTTGGATTGTGGTTGACTCATTGATGGGCGACCGGGACGGTTGAAGGGAGACATGGGTGTGAATGGTGTGTCGAGGAAAGGTTGGAATGGTTGTTGGGGTGTTTGGTAGAGATAGGGTTATTGGATGTTTTGGTTTTGTGAGGTTTGAGCTTATTGACTATGGTAGGAGGAAGGGCGATTGGTGTTGAATAATCGTTGGGTGTTCTGGCTAAGACGACTTTGGTAGGGTGATGGGGTGGGTGCAAAGCGATGTTGAGTCTCAGATTGATGGTCAATTTGTTGGTGGTGGTATGTGGTATGCTCTTGGTATTGGGGTTAGGTGTATGGCATGTTTTGGTTGTATGTTTGTGTGTTGGTTGAACAGAACGTTTGACGGACAGGGGGTTGTGTGTATCCGGTCTGACACTGTTGTTAGGGGTTTGATGTTGAGGTGTCAGGTGTGTAAGTCATCTGGCGTGGATCGTACAGGTACATATCCTCAGCGATGAACTGAAAATCAACCTATCTATACCAAGTCATATAAGTACGACTTAGTTTTTCTTCAGTTGGCATGACTGCGTCAGTTAACACATGGTCATGGTGGTGCTTCCATTTGCGACACTCCGATCTTGCGAAGCTTTGCCATGGATTGAAGTTCAACTGGTCGTTAACTTTGCGCAGATGCCATTCTCCTAGGCTAGCTAGGGGATCTGGGATGTTTTGGGGCATACCGAAATACAACTTCACACGATCACTGTTGTGCATCTCCATATTTGTGAACCGTATTATCGGTGTGCGTGCAGTCCATACGACCGCATCTTCGGTGTTGACCTCATGGTCATGATCCAAATTAAGGTATGGACGTCAAATGAACTGAAATGTGAAAGAAGATAGGATTATAATCTAGGTAGAAGAAGTTAACTAATTATAACGAAATAATTAAGTTATTATCCTTACGTCTGTCGGTCGAAGGTGTTGGTGTAAGCCCTAGAGGCCAATACATTTGGTACTTGTATCGAATTATTTATTAATAATAAATGGCTTTTTCTTTATTATGTTTTTCTAATAAAGTCCCTAGAATAGATAGTCCGTTTAATGTATCAAGTGTGACTTAATCAGGAGATCACATTAAACATAAGGACACTATTCTTAAAGTATCCATAGTCGAGCTTTATTGTGAAGTGGGATAACATTAAAGCATTAAGACTATTATGTATATAGACTGATGATCACATCTCATGAATCATGGATAAGGAGTTATCAAGTCTTAAACATAGGTATGAATATTAAGAGTAATATTTATACTAGATTGACCCGCTATGAGAATACTATATAGAATGTTAAGCAAAGTGTCAAAAGTTATTCTCATGGTGATAATGGTGTATACCACCCTTCGACCTGAAACCACTATGGACCTTAGATGTAGAGTCGAGTGCCTTATTGCTGATCAAACATTGTTCGTAACTGGATGACCATAAAGACAGTTGATGGGTACTCCACGAAGCATGCTAAGGGACATGAGTGACCTAGATGGAATTTGCCCATCCTGCGTAATAGGATAAATGTCTATGGATCCAATATTGAACTGGACAAGGATGACACGGTTTATGCCTTGTGTTCAATATAGACATAAGGGCAAAAGGGTAATTATACACATAAGTATTATCACTAAAGGATTTGTCAGATCACATGATATTTTCGTGTCTTGGGTAACAGTGATGTGTTGCTAGATACCGCTCACTGTTTATTATGTTAAATACGTGATTTAATATAATTGCCAATGCCGCGGAAACCTATAGGGTCACACATAAAAGGACGGATTGATGAGAGATAGAGTAACTAAGGAATATTGTAATGTACGATGCACTTAAGTGGATTGTAGAACATCGTAAGGTACGGTGTACTTAAGTAGAATACGAAATATGGTAAAGTACCACGCGCTTAAGTGATTTTGGTATATTATAAGATATGGGCCACATACACTTGAGTGAGCTTTTTTTAGCTTGCAACCCACACAAGTGGTTCTATAAATAGAACCCTTGTGTAGAAGCATTTGTGTAGTTGCAATTTCATTTCTCTCTCTCTCTCTCTCTCTCTCTCTCTCTCTCTCTCTCTCTCTCTCTCTCACACACACACACACACACACACACACACACACTAAAAGCCTTCATTCGTAGCAGCTAGCACTGAGATTCAAGGAATCCGTTCGTGTGGACTGAGTAGAGGCGTTGTCATCGTTCAACGTTCGTGATCGCTCCGTAGATATGCATCAAAGGTTGCAATCGCCACAAGAGGTAACGATTCTATCACTGATCATGCCCATTCGTAAGGATCATTAAAGGAGAAATTTTAAATTCCATTGCATTATGGATCGCTCTTCTCCTTCAGAAGGTGATCCAACAGATTGCGATACTGAGTAATACAGTGTCTTGGACATCTGTTGTAACTCATACCACGTACAGACCATCTACACCAAAAAGGTAAAAATATTAGTTAGAGATAATAATCTTTAAAGAAGTAAGTAAAGATATAGCAATTTAAACAACTTACTTTTGTGCATACGGAAACATGTGTTACAGGTAATAGAATCTTTCACCGTCTCTTTTGGGCGTTTGACCCATGCATCAAAGGTTTCGCATTCTGCAAACCTATTATTCAAAATGATGGAACTTGGTTATACGACAAATACAAGGGTACTTTGCTTATGGCGGTTGCACAAGATGGCAACAACAATGTCTTTCCCATTGCCTTTGCTCTGGTTGAAGGTGAAACGGCTGGTGGATGGGGTTTCTTTCTTCGATATCTCAGAACACATGTGGCTCTACAAGCCAATCTCTGTTTGATTTCTAATAGACATGCTGCCATTGAGAGTGCCTACAAAAACCATGACAACGGATGGCATGATCCTCCTTCTACCCATGTCTATTGCATCAGACACATTGCACAAAACTTCGTGCGTGCTATAAAAGATAAGAATCTTCGCAAGAAGGTGATGAATGTTGGGTATGCTCTAACTCAGCCGTTATTTCAATATTATCGTGATGAAATTAGACTGTCTAATGAAGACGCAGTGAGATGGCTAAATAACATACCAGTAGAGCAGTGGACAAGGGCATTTGACAGAGGTTGTCGATGGGGCCACATGACAACAAATCTTGTGGAATGCATGAACGGGGTATTCAAAGGAATTCGAAATCTGCCGATAACCGCCTTGGTAAGATCAACCTATTATAGGTTGGCTTCTACATTCGCAACCAGAGGTGAAAGATGGAGTGAAGTGTTAATGTCTGGGCAAGTATTCAGTGAGTGTTGCATGGAGGTCATGAAACAGGAGAGCATCAAAGCTAGCACACACGCTGTAACAGTCTTTGATCGTCATAGGCAAAATTTCAGCGTCCAGGAAACAATGGACCACAACGAGGAGAGACCAAATTTAGCCTATGTTGTTAGACTAAACAGAAGTTGGTGCGATTGTGGAAAATTCCAGGCCTTCCGCATTCCTTGCTCTCATGTCATTGCATAATGCGCTTATACTCGTCAAGACGCTTACAACCATTTATCTGATGTGTACAAGGTTGTCACCGTCATGAATGTATATAATCAAAGCTTCTCGGTACTACCATTGGAGGAATACTGGCCTCCATATGAAGGTGATATAGTTTGGCACAACGACGAGATGCGTAGAAAGAAAAAAGGAAGGCCAAACAACACACGTATCAGGACAAAAATGGATTTCACAGATAAAATGATATGATTATGTAGTATCTGTCGTCAACCAGGACATAACAAGAACAACTGTCCTAATCAAGGAGCATCGTCTGGGTCTTAAGCTTTTTGTAACATTGTATTTCTGTAACCTTCAATCAATATATATCATTAACTTTTTGTTACAACGAGATTCATAACAAACATTAGTACAAAATAAGCTATCTGAAAACAAAAATATTTCTAACTGATTACAACAATCAAATTGATGTCATCTCGACCGGACATCATTTCCCTAGCATCCTTATCAGTCTTCATTCGCACCCAACCAAAGATACTGTCAAGTCTCTCAATATTTCTAATTTTTTCCCCTTCTGGTATTTTCCCATCTAACCAATGAACCAACTCCCTCTTCAGTTGATCGAACGTAATGATGTTCCAGAACATCATCAGCATCTGAGGTTTATCTATCGCATAAATCACCTTTCTGTATCGGCGACGAACACCAAACATGATTGCCAAATGATTAAATGAGATGCGAAACAATGACTCACACAACGCATCTATTTATAACAAAAAAATTGCATTTTACACCGAGGCGTCAATCCAATTGGCGCCTCCTATCAACTTATACACAGGGGCGTCAATCCAATTGGCGCATGCATTCAATTTTTAAGAGGAGTAACCAATTGAATTGGCGTCTCCTCCTAAAAGTGGGGTAGTTTGAATTTTTTTTGAAACCAGGGGTATTTTGGGAATTTCCTTGAAAAAGTGGATCATTTATGTAAAAAATTCTAGATTTGATTCATTTAAATTTATTTTTATTATAAATAAGTTGTTCAAAAATCAACCTATGTGTACCTCGAATCACAAGTTAGAAAACGTAAAACATTATTTTTTTTATTGCTTGATTCGGATAATATGTATCACATCATGATTCAAATTGAAGTTTGCTATTTCCAAATTTTATCATTTTGATTTAATTTTCCTTTTCTTTGATTCAGATCATGACGGTATGATTTGATCCAATTCAATGTTCATTTTCTCTCACTTTTGTGTCTAACCTCTAGCACCTATATAAATCTTTTTTTGTTATTTTCTTCAAATAATGTTAATAGAATTAACAATTTTTAATCACAAAAATCTATCTTGCACAAATCTTGATAAAGGTCCATGAGTGTTCTTTCTTTCACAAATACATATTCTCCTTATTTCAACCTTGTGAAAAACTTCCTGAACATTGTTCTTGTGAGATCTAGATTTTGTTATGAGATTCTTTGGATAATCAACACCATCTTCAATCTTGAACCAATAAACAATTGTAGTAGTACTCAATTCTAAAGATTGAGTAAGAGTGGTAGATCTAAAGTACATTAGGGAAGTTAATTTTTTTGGTGAATTTTTGTTGTGTGTATCAGGATAAAGAATCATTTTACATCTATGGTATTTGGAGATTGACTTACAGCCAAAAGAAACAGTGTTTTCCATATTCTATTTAAGACTTAGGTAGAATTGTGTAAAGCTTGGTGCAAAACGAAGTTGAGAATTTCCAATAATTCTTGAGTAGAACCAAGGCTGAGACAAGGAACTGGTAGGTCTGAGTAAATATCATTATGGAACGGAAGTTTGGAGCATGATATTTGTATCTAGAAAGATTTTATAATCAAGATCAAGTAAAGATCTTGAAAGATTGACACTTTCATTGTTTTGTTACAACATACGGGAAAATCAATTTAGACTCGTGTTTGACTAAAGCAATCTATAGGCTTGTAGTATTAAGCATTGTTGATTATCCTTTGTATCAAATATACTCTTGTATTAACTTTTCAAAATAATGGAAGTTCATACGTATTTTCATTGGTGAAACCATTGAAAAATGGATTAATCTCTAGGGAAGAAGAATGAATCGAACCACTATAAATCTTGCATAGACTCTCTCTTTATCTAACCTTATCTTTTTTATTTCTTCTATAGATATTATATGCTTTCTTGTGTAAAAGTAGGTATGTGTTAGACTAAGGCTCTGGACAATCTCCTTGATGATTAAATCTAAAAATTATGATTGTAGAATCCTTATCAATTAAATAAGTTCAAAATACACTTCTCGTGTACGTTCAAAATTAGATTAATTGATACTTGATTGTATAATAATTTCATTGTGATCACAATCTATTTTCTGAATATCATGCTATTATCATATATCATTCCGATCGCATCTATTGTACATTTTTCCGCTACTAACATTTTATTAAAATCTAATTTTGAAAAGAAAACATTTTTGAAAAATTGAACTTTTGGAAAAAGGTCTATGTAACACCCCCCCCCCCCCCCCCACTCCCCTTTCAACTCCCATTCTAGATTATTTGACTAGCATTTTATCCCCCCAGCATTTGGCATAAGAGCTATCCTTTTAATCAGGTCTTACGACTTCAAAAATTGAGAATATGGGTGACGAAAGGGCGTGTAACACCCTTAATTCGATTAATTTATTTATTTAATTTTTTATTTCTTTTATTTTATTACTTAAGTTAAACAAGTTTTGTGATTTATGAGATACTTTATTGGATTTATGAAAATTTGGTGTAGTTTATTTGATCATGTTGGAAAATATATTATTTCCGATTTTATTATTGCCTTTAATACTATCTTTATTTTTCTTTATTCTCCATTAAGGAGAAAATCAATTATAATAAATTTATCTTCACTATATAAACCAGCCTAAAACTGACGAATAAGATATAACATCTTTTACCTATTTTTTCCAATATGGTATCAGAGCACTAAGTTAGGGGTTACCGTAAAGTTTTCCTCAACATATTTTTGTTGGGTTAAGAGCACCGGGTTAAGGGTTAACGTAAAGTTTTCCTCAACCTATTTTTGTTGGTTTATGGGTTACCATAAATCTTTCCACAACCTATTTTTGTTGGGTTAGGGGTTACCATAAAGCTTTCCTCAACCTATTTTTATTCGACCCGCTTTCTTACCCGACCCGATTCACATACCCGTTTAGCCTCCTATGGAGAATAATAACAACCAATGGCCTTACCCATCAAAGGCATACACTGGATCCAACCATGGCGAACAACTGCAACCTGAGTCGGGCGATGGTCGCAGAAACGGCAAGGGCCGCGGAAACGGCGTACGAGAAGAACCACCAGTGGTCATAAACAATGGCAGTAATGACGACAACAATGGAAACATGAATGTAATTGTTTTGGGTGACAATTATTCCAACATAGGCGACAATGATCAAGAAAGTTCCTCATACTCCCTCAAGGTCAATATCCCTAAAATGAATGGGAATAACTATAATGAATGAGCTCAAACCGTTCGGTTGATTGTGGATAGCAAAAGAAAACTTGGTTTCTTAACAGGAGCCGTAGCTGAACCGGCAACATGAAACCCTCGTTACAAACAATGGAAGTTGGAAAACTCCTTGATTATTGTGTGGCTGGTAAGCTCTATGGAAACTGGAATAGGTAAGCCTTGCATGTTTTTACCTTCCGCAAAGGATGTGTGGAAAGTTGTTATGGAAACATACTCTGATATTCAAAACTCCTCTCAAAATTTTGGTTTAAGATCAAAGTTATGGCATGTGAAACAATGTGACAGGAGTGTAACTACTAATTATAATGAGTTGTTGACACTGTGGCAAGAGTTAGATCTATGTTATGATGACAATTAGAGGTGTACAGAAGATAATGTTTTGTTTCTCAAGAGGCAAGAAAATAATTGTGTATTAATGTTTCTCGTTGGGCTCGATAAAGACCTTGATGAGGTAAGAGGTGGAGTTTTAGGAAAAGTACCATTTCCAACTCTTCGTGAAACTTTTGCAGAAATAAGAAGGGAAGAGGCACGATAAGAAATTATGATAGGCAAGACACCACGGAACTCTGAATCTGAAGGCTCAGCTCTGGCCACTAGGAACCTTGACGAGGGAAGAAGTTCAGACAAAGTTCCTTGGTGTGATCACTCCAAGTGCGAATGACACACACATGAAACTTGTTGGAAGCTCAAAGGTAAACCTCCTAACTGGAAGAAGAAAAGTGGTCGTACATTTCAGGCTAGTAATTATGATCAAGGGCAAAAACCTTCTCCGTCTCAATTTCCACTCACTACAGAGCAAGTAGACAGACTGTACAAATTCCTCGAGTCTCCAACCCCTTCTTGCTCTATAGCAACAAAAGGTAATTTTGCATTCCTTAGTGTCAGCCCCAATCATACATGGATAGTAGATTCAGGTGCCTCCAATCACATGACAGGTGAATCTACTTTGTTCTCTTCATATAGTCCATGTGCAGGTAATCAAAAAATAAAAATCACAGATGGCTCTTTTTCAGCCATTGCAGGTAAAGGGTCAGTTGTGTCATCTCCAATGTTAACTCTTAAAATTGTCCTTCATGTCCAAATTTATCTTATAATTTAATGTCTGTCAGTCAATTAGCCCAAGATATAAATTGTCAATCTAATTTTTTCTAATCTCACTATGTCTTTCAGGATTTGAACTCGGGGAAGATGATTGGCAGTGCTAAGAAGAGTGGAGGACTCTACTACCTTAACATTGGATCTGCATCACAACTACCTTAAAAAACAATAAGTTCCTACTTTGAGTTTTTTTTTCTGTTTTGAATAATAAAGATGACAAAATTATGGTATGGTATTTAATATTAGGTCATCCTAGTTTTTGTTACTTAAAACACTTGTTTCCTAAGATATTTCACAATCATAACTTTTCTTCGTTTAAATGTGAAGCATGTGAGTTTGCAAAACATCATCGTTCTCAGTTTTCAATACAACCTTATAAACCATCGAAATCTTTTTCTATTATTCACAGTGATGTTTGGGGCCCTAAACGTACAAGTACACTCTCTCTAAAAAATGGTTTTGTCATACCCCAAAATTTGCCCATTAATATTTCAAGACATTTTGCAAGGCATTCCGACTCATATATAACACTGATCTTGAAGAAACAAAGACCTAGCTCACGGATGGCCCAATCCAGAAAATGACCCAAACTGGCCTGTTCGCTACGCGCTCGCCTAGCGAAGCTGACAGACAACAAAAATTTCGGGCTTCATTCTGAGCCCAAAAAAAAAAAAAAAAAAAAAAAAAAAAAAAAGAAACGAAAAAAAAAAAAAAAAGAGATTTTTTTTTTAATTAATTAATTAATTAATTAATTAATTAATTAAATAATTAAAATAAATAAATAAATAAAATATAACAAATTATTTTGGACTTGGGTCTCCCTCATTCCAAGCCCATTACCCACGAAATTAGTCTATAAATACTGAAGTTTCAGTAGGGGAGTGAGACTTGGAGTTTACACTGGGAGATTCACTGGAGAAAGAAGGAAGAGAAGCAAAACACTCTGAGGTTTCCTTGGAACAAAACCTTGAGGAAAAAGAAAGAAAGAGAACAAAGAAGGACGGATAGAAACTTTGGTATAGGAACCCTGCCTACCCGGAGAATTCAGAGTAAAGAAACCCTGAAGGCAGCCCATCTGCACCGAAGCCATCGCCGTCCAATTCCCGCTGCCTAACTTATTCCGATACTACAAGTGGTCAATCCCTTCAACCTTGAATTGGCAAACAGGTTTGCGTATCTCTATTGTTTATACTTTCAATTGGCCATATCTACATATATAATGCATCATGATTAAATGTTGATATATAATTTGCTTTCGTATAGGAATTTAAATATGCCTGAATACCCTGAATGTTTGACCATGTTATTCCTGTGATAAAATGCCATAAAATTCAAAGTTCCTAACATGGGGCTGTTTTCAAATTCAAAATCCGTGGCCGCTCGCTAGCACCTCGCTAGGCGAGCCTGGGGCGAGTATTCGCCTGGCCTTCGCTAGGCGAGGCAGAGGCGAACGAGACAGTAGCTGACTTTTCTATTTTTTTTTTATGTTTTATCATAGCCATGCATTATTCATCCTATCCTATTTATTGTTGTGATATTTCTCCGGTGTAATCTTCGATTGCACCCTGATTTGGTGTTCTGACATGTTTTTTTTTTTTTTTTTGAGTTTCGTAAAGGTTCACATATCCCAGGAAAAGGTTATTGGCTAGGTATTCCACTTTATTTGTGGGATACCCTTGTGGAGTTTCACCCTAAATTAATTTTTAATGTATTAATTTCTAATGTATTAATTTTTTAATATATTATTTTTAATAATTTTAATGTGGAGTTTCATCCTAGTTATATAATTAATTGTAAAACTTTGCCTTTGAATAAGTGATCTTGGACCTCTCTTTGTTGCCTTACGATTACGATATTACGGTCATGTCCCGCGAACGTGGGGATACCCTTAGCAAAGACCCTTCGGTTAAATCATCATAAAATAAATTATAGTCCCTCGGATGTTGCCTTCGAATGTACAACTTTGTCCCTCGATGACCCTCCGATGTTGCCTACGGTTAAAAGATGATAGTCCCTTCGAATGCTAAGGTATCCTCGTAACTGTTGCCTTCAATGACCAATCGATGACCCTACGATGACCCTTTTACATCCAAAGGATAAAACTACTTATTTCTCAATAATAAGGACAGTTTTACCCTCATAAGGATAGGAAATACTCATAAAGACCTTGGGTCGGTATAACTCTTAATTGCTGGCTCACAACCTAAAACATTTTTTCACACCTCACACCTTTCAAAATACCTTCAGAAAATCACCACTTGGTATACATTCATACTAGAATCATTACCGAGTTATATTTTTCTAAACAATTTTCAAAACTAAACGAGATAATCACTTTGTATACATTCATACAAGAATCATTACAAAGTTAAATTCTCTTTTCAAAACAATTTTTCTAAACAATTCACAAACACTTTTTTTAGACAAAAATAATATAAGTGATCGAGCAATTAAGAGCCCATGGATAACCATGGATACAAAGGGTGCTAACACCTTCCCTTTGTATAATGTACCTCCCGAACCCAAAATCTAAATTAAGGTTTTTCCTGTTCTTTTCCACCTTTCCTTATTGGATAAAAGAAAAGTCGGTGGCGACTCTTGCTAACCGCGACATTGCGATTAAAACCACAAAAAAGTCCAGTTCACCGTATGACAGAACTGGCGACTCTGCTGGGGACCCTAAATATTTAAAAAGAGAGGTTACCTTAAAAACAAGATCACTTATTCAATTTGTCTGATTTATTTTTAAGGGAATGCTTGGGTATGTTATGCTTGAGTGAAAGATCCTACACCCGGATCTAGTGTACCTTAGGTAAGTAGCAAGAGATCATCGCGACTGTCCGGCGTATACTAGAATGGTCAAAATGATGGCTACGGTTAATGTGGCACTTTGGATGTCCTGATGTTCCTCATGTTAGTTGAGGAAATATTTGGCATTCGCGTGGTGTCATAAAAGCATTAACCAGACCTTTAGAACCCTAATTGACTCATCCTGGCCATTAGAAAGTAGTGAGATAACTGGCTTCGGTTCCGACTGGAGTTGGTTGAGACTCGATACTACACTCTTTGAGATTGGACTTTAGGGAAGCTTCGGTCAACCACTTGGTGTTGCACTGAAGTGGACTTAAGGAAAGGTCAATGATTTGAGATCCTTCTAGAACCCGGTTACTATTCTAAGACAGGTTGAACCAACCAAACTTCAGTGGGGAGGGTATTTACCTATGGAACTCACGCAAGCCTTAAAACCTAGGAATGATTGTTGTGTGACTTGCTTGTGCTTGTTATTTATCTAACAACATGACATCATAACAACATAACATCATAACATCATGGCATTGTACTAACCATTTCAAGGATTTAGGGATTTAACTCTGCAGAAAAAACAAAAACAAAAGCAAAAACAAAAGAGAAAAAAAAAAGAAAAAAAAAAGCTCTTTTTGTTAGTTTATGCAAAGTTAAATCCCGAAAGTCCTTGAAAACATTTCATACATTGCATTGCATCGCATAACAGGTATTCTAAAGGATCAGTGTTCTCACGATTTTCCTATCAAACAGATTCCAGCAGATTCAAACAGATTGAACAATGGCTCTCGAACAAACTGTCAAAGATCTCCAGGCCCAGAATGCTCAATTCCAGGAAATGATGCTGAGCTTATCTAAGGGGCAGGAAGAACTGAAAGCTCTTTTGATGGAGAAGAAGAAGGACCAGATACTTGTGGGTTACATCAACCCGGGGAGAAGGCTTAAGGGACAGGTTACAGGAGTCAAGATTAGAATTCCGAAGGATTCAGAAGAAGAGACCGAGAATGATTCGGAAGATGAGAATCCTAATCTCGTCAATTCTGAGGACGACGATGAAGATTATGAACATGAACAGTACTCTCCGAAGGATGATAAGTACAAGTTGCTGGAAGAACGTATGCTAGCTATGGAGGGGCAGAAAGTGCCCGGTCTGGATTTCGAAAACTTGGGTCTGGTCTCTGATGTGGTCATTCCCCGCAAATTCAAGGTTCCCATTTTCACTAAGTATGATGGTGCCTCTTGTCCTCAGATGCATCTAAGGGCTTATGTGAGAAAGATTCAGCCGCACACTACTGATAAGAAACTGTGGATCCATTTCTTCCAAGAGAGTCTGTCTGGCACACAGTTAGAGTGGTATTATCAGCTTGAGAGCTCTAACATCCGCACATGGACTGATTTAGCAACAGCTTTCTACAAGCACTACCAGTATAATTCTGAGTTAGCGCCTACTCGGCTACAGCTACAAAATATGAATATGGGCTCTAAAGAAAGTTTCAAAGAATATGCTCAAAAGTGGAGAGATTTGGCTGGCAGAGTCAAACCCCCTATGACTGATCGAGAGTTAGTGGACATGTTCATGGGTACACTGACTGGCCCATTCTATAGCCATCTACTGGGAAGTTCCTCGTCAGGTTTCACTGAACTTATCTTGACAGGTGAACGGGTTGAAAGCGGCATTCGAAGTGGAAAGATACAGGCAGCTACTTCTGCAAGCACCAAAAAGTCCTATCAAGGAAAGAATGAATCAAATGCTGTGTACAGTGAGAGGAAGCATAACAAGAAGAATCGTGACCATACTGTTGGGGCAGTTACAATTGCCGCACCGCCATCTCAGAACTTCTAACACAGACAAGACAGGTCGAGAAGACAGTTTACCAAGATCAATATGACTTTAACCCAAGCACTGCAGAGTATGTTAAAGGCCAATTTGATTACCCTCAGAGGCCCTCCTGCAAATCCCAACACTACTTCTCCTCGTTATAATCCCAACGCCAGGTGTGCCTATCACTCCGATAGCCCCGGGCATGATACGAATGATTGCTGGTTGTTGAAGAACAAGATTCAGGATATGATCGACGCTGGAGAAATTGAATTTGATCCTCCGGCGACCCCCAATGTCATCACAGCACCTATGCCTAATCATGACCAGAATGTTAATGTTGTGGACGACAATTCTCACGTTACTGACGTTGCTGATTTAGCATCTCCTCTCCTGATCGTTAAGAAGAATTTATTGCAAGCTGGTTTATTTCCAGGTTGTGCTGAAGATTGCGATCTCTGTGTACTCCGACCCAATGATTGTTTGAAGTTGAAGAACGACATTCAACGGCTGATGGATGATCGTACAATTCTATTTGAAAGGGTTCCTAAGGTGGACAACTCTATTGAAGAGGTATCTGTGATTGCTAGGTCCAAAGCTCCAGTGAAGATTACCGCTACTAGAGTGCCTGTGAAGATTACCGCTGAGCCCAAAGTGGCTCCCCTGATTATTACCGCACTTGGCCCCGTGCCATATTCCTCCAGCAAAGCTATTCCGTGGAACTATGGAGGCGACGTTTACATCCATGGCATAAAGCAAGTTGTTAGTTCTGCTAATCCTAATGATATTGTGGGGACTAGTAAAGTTACTCGAAGTGGAAGGATCTACTCCCCAGAAATCTCACCTCCCGCTCCCGAAATTCGAGGAAAAAGACCAGTCAATCCTCCTCAGTCAGAGACATCGGTCGAAGTTACTTCTGAAGATGTTGCCAAACAGGAAATGGAAGAGATGCTGAAAATCATCCGTAAGAGCGATTTTGATGTAGTGGAACAATTGGGGCATACTCCGTCTAAAATCTCAATGTTGTCTTTATTGTTATCTTCTGAATCCCATGCCAATGCGTTGATGAAATTCTTGAAGACCGCTCATGTGCCTCAAGAAACATCCGTCGATCAATTCGAACATTATGTTGCTAATTTGACTGTTGACAATGGCCTAGGCTTTTCCGATGCTAACCTGACGCCAGCAGGAAAGAATCACAATAAAGCTCTGCATATCTCCATCGAGTGTGAGGGGATCACCCTGGCTCACGTGTTGATCGACAACGGCTCTTCCTTGAATGTGCTCCCGAAAGCTGTACTCGATAAATTTGACTACAAAGGCATTGAACTGAAACCTAGTGATGTTGTGGTGCGTGCTTACGATGGTGCGAAGAGTGTTGTCTATGGTGAAGTGGTTCTCCCTATCAAGATAGGACCTCAAGTCTTCAACACTACCTTTCACGTGATGGATATTCGTCCCGCCTACTCCTGCTTGTTGGGGCGCCCTTGGATCCATGGGGCAGGTGCGGTAGCTTCGTCGCTTCATCAAAAGCTGAAGTATCCAATAGCAGGCATGGTTGTCACTGTATGTGGAGAAGAAGAGTATATTGTCAGTAGTGTGCAAGCCTTCAAATACGTCGAGATGGATGGTGAATTCTTTGAGACTCCTTCTCAGTCATTTGAAGTGGTTCCTCCACCCAGTCCTGTCCTTAAGCCAACTCCCCTTGTGCCCAAGATTGTTCGTGCTCCCCCTGTCATGATCTCTCTGAAAGATGCTCAAGCCGCGATTGAAAATGGTGATCGTGCTGGTTGGGGTCAACTGATCAATGTACCGTACAAGTCTGATAAAGCTGGCCTGGGGTTTAACTCTGGAAAGATAGTCAAAAATCAGATTAATGCTATGGAAGATGCTGATAGTGATTGCGACTTGGATAGCTGGATTTTCCCAACAATTGGTGACGGACTCAACAATTGGAAGACTGAAGACATTATCCCGATTTCCTTTAGTCAGGAGTAATTGTTATTGTTTATTCTAGAATTGCAAATTTTAATTTTCTTTTACAATCAAACTTCTTAAAGCATTGTGTCTATGCCCGAGGCACAATAGCTAATTTGTTAAGGGTTTTGTCATTTTCATAAGTGTCATACGGTGAACTGGACTTTAGGTATTTTGCTTTTTATCGCAATGTCGCGGATAGCAAGAGTCGCCACCGACTTTTCTTTTATCCCATAAGGAAAGGTGGAAAAGAACAGGAAAGACCTTAATTTTAAATTCTTAGGTTCGGGAGGTACTTTATACAAAGGGAAGGTGTTAGGCACCCTTTGTATCCATGGTTATCCATGGGCTCTTAATTGCTCAATCATTTATGTTTTCTTTGTTTGAAAAAAAGCGGTTGAGAAATGTATGAAAATGTTTAGAAAATGAGAATTTAACTTTGTAATGATTCTTGCATGAATGTATACAAAGTGGTTATCTCGTTTAATTTAGAAAATAGTTTAGAAAAATATAACTCGGCAATGATCCTAGTACGGATGTATGCTAAGTGGTGATTTCCCAGAAGAAGACGTTTGAAAGGTGCGAGGTGCGAAAAGTATATTTTTTTAGGTTATGACTGAGCAATTAAGGTTATACCTGTCCGAGGTCTTTCCGGGCATTTCCCATCCTTATGAGGGTAAAACTGTCCTTACTATTGAGAAGTAAGTGGTTTTATCCTGGGGATGTTGAAGGGTCATCGTAGGGTCATCGATAGGTCATTGAAGGCAACAGTTGTAAGGATACCTTAGCATTCGAAGGGGCGATCATCATTTAACCGTAGGCTACACCGAAGGGTCGTCGAGGGACAAAATCGTATTTTCGAAGGCAACATCCGAGGGACCACAATTTATTTTATGATGATTTAACCGAAGGGTCTTTGCTAAGGGTATCCCCATATTCGCGGGACATGACCACTATACCGTAATACCGTAAGGCAGCAGAGAGAGGTCCAAGATCATTTATTTAAAGGTCATATTTTAAAGTCAATTAAGTAATTAAGTCCATACTAAAATCAATGCATTAAAATTAATACATTAAAATTAATACATTAAAATTAAGACATTAAAATGAACACATTAAAATTAATTAGGCCACTTAGGATGAGTCTCCACAAGGGTATCCCACAAATAAAGTGGGAGACCTAACAGCAATCTTTTCCCGGGACATATGAACCTTTGCAAAATTCAGCAAACGGGTTAGAATACCAAATCAGGGTGCAATCGAGAGTTGCACCAAAGTAATAGGTAAACAAAGCATGGTTATGATAAAACAGGTCAGATGGGCAAAGATCAAAATAGGACGAAGAACAGCGGCACCCATTACAACAATTCAAAGTATCCAGGCATACTTAAGTTACATGCAAAGCCTCAAATATATTTATGAATCTCAATTATGATATCACATGTGAATTAGGAACATAAGGCGATAATAGTAACGCAAACCTGTTTGCAATGGAGTCGCAACCTTGAATGGGCCGATCGGGTAGAATTGAGCGGAGGTGACCTTGCTGCCGCCGTAAGATTATATTCGGTAAAAAGGCACACAATAGTTTCCGTTGTAGAAACTATTGTGCGAAAAGAATTAACTAAATACCAAAAGGGAATCCGGAATTGCAAAAGAAATAGTGTAGCACTTGTAAAACACAATGCCTAAGCTGCTGGAAAAGAAGAAAAAAAAATGCAAAGGCGAAAACGGCAAAGGAAAAAAGAATCTCCGAAAAAGCTCCCCTTTTAGGTTTTCAAGGTGGCTATTTATATTGTTGTCATTAGGTCATGTATGCTGCCCAAAAAGTCTTCAACGTGCGCATGGATATAGTGGATGCAGGGCCCAACATTCCTCAACGGATCTTCAAATCTCCGAAGCGTTACCTGCGCCTACAAAGTAGGGGAATGGTGTGACGTTCGTCACACCATGTGTGACGCCCGTCCCAGGGGTGTGCTGCGTGACGCTCGTCACGCCTTCTGTGACGCCCGTCACAAGGCTGTGTTGCGTGACGCTCGTCACGCCCTCTGTGACGTCCGTCACAGGCACAACATTTGTGTCTTGCGCTTTGGGCTGGGCTTTGCTGTTTGGTTCGTTTTCTTTTCTTTTTGCACCCCTTTTTCTCCGCTTCCAAATAAACCACTTTCATATTATCACTGGGTGAGCGTGTAGGCCAGTTTGGGTCATTCGCGAGCTGGGCCTTTGTTCCTTTAAGTGTCATAAAATGAGTCGGAGTGCCCTGAAATGTCTTGAAATATTAATGGGCAAATTTTGGGGTATGACAGCTGCCCCTGTTCAATATTCTTGAACCGAGAGAGTAGAATGGTATGTGCTGTTCGTGGTCTGGAGGTGAAAGATTATTGAACACTAGAATGCCCCGAAATTTTGCACTTGCCAATTAGTCTTGGTGGAGATGGGCTTAAAGATACCATCCAAGAAACTTGCTGAGGAGATTTCCAGATTGTGTCACCATTATGCTGTTGACTTCGTCGGGGAGTCAGAGTATGCTATACTGCTGGGGATAAGGGATCAGAATGGATCATACATTAGACCGTGTCTGAAGACCAGAGTGGGCTATCCATTAGGCAGATGACTTTGCTGAGGATGAAAAATCAGAACGGATCGTACGCTAGATTGTATCTGAGTTGAAGATCCAAATGGGTCTTACGAGAGACTGTATTGGAGTTGCAGGATGAGCCGTCCATTAGGCTGAATCTGATGATAAAAGGGGGTAGTCGTACACTAGACTACACTTCAGAAATGTACCGTACACTAGGTAGCATCTGAGGAGACAAAGGTCTTAATTGGGTCGTACATTAGACCGTATCAGAGCAGAATGAGCCGTCCATTAGGCCGAATCTGATGATAAAAAGGGGGTAGTCGTACACTAGACTACACTTCAGAAATGTACCGTACACTAGGTAGCATCTGAGGAGACAAAGGTCTTAATTGGGTCGTACATTAGACCGTATCAGAGCAGAATGAGCCGTCCATTAGGCCGAATCTGATGATAAAAAGGGGGTAGTCGTACACTAGACTACACTTCAGAAATGTACCGTACACTAGGTAGCATCTGAGGAGACAAAGGTCTTAATTGGGTCGTACATTAGACCGTATCAGAGCAGAATGAGCCGTCCATTAGGCCGAATCTGATGATAAAAGGGGGTAGTCGTACACTAGACTACACTTCAGAAATGTACCGTACACTAGGTAGCATCTGAGGAGACAAAGGTCTTAATTGGGTCGTACATTAGACCGTCTTGAAATAGTTGAAGGAATCATATGTTGGGCTGAATCAGAATGAACCGTATGTTAGGCTGTATCTGATAATATCTGTACATGTTGTACTTGCAATAAATGTCTGGGATGAGCTTAAAGATGCCATCGTTAGGAAGATACTGAACTGTAGTCAGAATGCATGTCCCGGGAATTGTATCTGAGATACATATCTGGATCTTGTACATAATTGATAGAGGTGTCTGTCTGAATGAATGTTCCCGTGAATTGCATCTGGAATATGTATCTGAATCTTGTCTGTGATTGATAAAGGCGTCTGCCTGGATGAGCCTTTTACTTTGACTATATCAGGAGGATAATTAACCTGCAAAGAAAGGTTAGCTTTATGCCATGTCATGATGCATGAGATGTTCTATGCTTTCGAAAATAAATGCGAATGTTGTATGCATGCGTATGATGTGAAATGATGTAAGGAATGAGTTATGCGTATGAGAAGTTCTGCTTGGAGACCTACTGGGGAAAATAAATCCCCATCTACTGATTGGAGATACTTGTAATGATGACCCTTTCGCGGCAGGGGGTTGTTGATTTGGTCTGATGGCGGAAATATTCAACAGAGCCTGGCTGGGGATGGAAGAGAGGATCAATCTGTCTGATGGTGCCAACCTCTGTTGGGGGATAGCTGGCTGTGCCGGGGAATACTGCCCACTTCTTCTGGGGAAGACAGGCTTGCTGGGGGAAGAGAATTGGTAGTGGACTCATCGGGAGCATGATTAGACCTTATCCTCGATCCCAAAGTCTTGTAGTAACTGCTATTGCTATTCTACGTACGTATTTTTGATAAACATTGATCATATTCAAATGCACATATTAATTCAAATTAAATCAATGGACGTTTACGCAAACAAGACGGAAAAAGTAAAAACAAAAATATCTTTTTTGCAAGAAGGTTGTATTGATTTTGAAAGGAGGCCTATAAACAGGCAATTTGTGTACAAGGAGACAGAAATCCTGGTAAGAGGAAATTGTCGAAACAAAGAGAAAACTATGCAGAAAAAGTCCTATTGATTTTAAGTCTACTACGGCCATTATGTCTTCAAGCATCTCATCCTCTGCTGTCGGATAGAAGTGATTGGCTTGGTCAGTCCCTTGAACTTGGATGAAAGTTGACTGAAAACGGGACATAGTCATACGCTTTAATCCCTAACTTTTGCCTGGACCGCCTTTTCAGGTTTTCAGTCCAACAGGATACCCTTTTTTGCCCAAGCCGCCTTTTCAGGTTTTCGACTTGCCGGGTGTACATCTTTTATATATATATCCCTAATTTTTGCCCGAACCCTTTTGGTTCGCCGGGATGCCCTTACTTTTTCCTAGATACGTCGATCTAGCGGGTCTTTTTTTATGCGTAGTATTTTTTAACTATGTCCGCGTTCACGGGATGTGGGAAGTCTTCACCATCCATCGTAGCAAGTATCATGGCTCCACCAGAGAATACCTTCTTAACTACAAATGGCCCTTCGTATGTGGGAGTCCATTTGCCTCTGGGATCACCTTGGGGTAGAATGATACGCTTGATCACCAAGTCGCCAATTTGATACACCTGTCTCTTGACTCTTTTGTTAAATGCCTGGGTCATGCGCTTCTGATATATCTGTCCATGACAAACAGCCGCAAGTCTCTTCTCATCGATCAAGTTTATCTGATCGAGTCGTGTCTGAATCCATTCATCTTCATCTAAGCCCGCCTCTTTCATGATCCTTAGGGAGGGAATCTGAACTTCCACTGGTAAAACGGCTTCCATTCCATAGACTAAAGAGAAAGGAGTTGCCCCTGTCGAAGTGCGTACTGAAGTGCGATAACCGTGAAGGGCAAACGGTAACATCTCATGCCAGTCTTTGTATGTTACCGTCATCTTTTGTATGATCTTCTTGATATTCTTATTAGCAGCTTCTACGGCGCCATTCATCTTTGGCCGGTACGGAGAAGAGTTGTGATGCTTAATTTTGAACTGCGTGCAGAGTTCAGTAATCATCTTGTTGTTCAAATTAGTACCATTATCAGTGATAATTCTCTCAGGGACGCCGTATCGGCAGATGAGGCTGTTCTTGATGAATCGTGCCACCACATTCTTAGTAACAGAAGCAAATGAGGCTGCCTCCACCCACTTTGTGAAGTAATCAATAGCAACAAGGATGAAACGATGTCCATTAGAGGCGGTAGGTTTAATCTCGCCAATCATATCAATGCCCCACATTGCAAAGGGCCACGGCGCGGTCAACACGTTTAATGGAGCAGGAGGCACATGTACTTTATCCGCATAGATCTGGCACTTATGACAAGTTCTGGAGTGATGGTGGCAATCAGTTTCCATGGTAGACCAATAATACCCTGACCTCAGAATCTTCTTGGCCATTGTATGTCCACTAGAATGAGTCCCAAAGATACCGTCGTGCATGTCTTCCATAATCTTCTCTGATTCCTTTCTATCCACACAGCGAAGCAAAGTCGAATCATGGTTACGTTTGTACAATATTCCATTACTCAAAAAGAATTTAGCGGAGAACTTCCTCAGAAATTTCCTGTCATTGATGGATGTCCCTTCAGGGTATTCCTGAGCTTCTAAATATCTTTTTATCTCGTGGAACCAAGGCTTCTCTTCTACTTCATCAGCGTTAAGTTCATAACAATATGCTGGTTCGTCTAGTCGTTCAATGGTAATCCGGGGAGCTTCATTGTCCCATCTGACTCTGAACATAGATGACATGGTAGCTAATGCGTCTGCCAACTGGTTCTCCTCTCGGGGAATATGTTCGAATGTGATCTCTTCAAAGTATGGGATTAATGTCAACACCTGCTCTCGATAGGGGATGAGGTTCGGATGTTTAGTGTCCCATTCTCCTTTGACCTGACTGATTACTAAGGCTGAGTCTCCATACACCCTCAAAAACTTGATTCTCAGGTCTATAGCAGCTCTGAGTCCCAAAATACATGCTTCATACTCAGCCATATTGTTGGTACACTCAAAACATAGTCTAGCGGTGAAAGGCGTATGGCCACCCTTGGGGGAAATGATCACGACGCCAATACCGTTGCCCAATGCGTTAGACGATCCATCAAAAACCATAGTCCATCGGGATCCCACTTCAGGTCCTTCCTCTGGTCCAGGTTCTTCATAATCAGTAACAAGCATGACATCCTCATCTGGGAACTCAAAATTCATAGACTGATAATCATTCACTGCCTGATGAGCCAAATGATCAGCTAGCACGCTTCCTTTGATTGCTTTTTGGGTGGTATACTGGATATCATACTCTGTTAAAATCATCTGCCATCTTGCTATTCTTCCGGAGAGGGCGGGTTTCTCAAATATGTATTTGATAGGATCCATCTTAGAAATCAACAAAGTGGTGTGATTCAACATATACTGTCTTAGTCGGCGAGCAGCCCAGGCCAAAGCACAGCAAGTTTTCTCGAGCAGTGAGTATCTTGTTTCACAGTCGGTAAACTTTTTGCTAAGGTAGTATATGGCATGCTCTTTTCGACCAGACTCGTCATGTTGCCCCAACACGCACCCCATTGAGTTTTCTAAAACGGTCAAATACATGATTAGAGGTCTTCCCTCAACTGGTGGCACCAGAATTGGAGGTTCTTGGAGGTACTTCTTGATTTTGTCGAAAGCTTCTTGACATTCATCATTCCATATCATCTCTTGATTTTTTCTCAGTAACTTGAAGATGGGTTTGCAAGTAGCGGTCAAATGGGAAATAAATCGGGCAATGTAATTCAAACGTCCCAAGAAACCTCTGACTTCTTTATCCGTACGGGGAACTGGCATTTCTTGAATAGCTCTCACCTTGGCCGGGTCAACCTCAATACCTTTACCACTGACAATAAAGCCCAAGAGTTTACCGGATCTTACTCCAAAGGTGCATTTGTTCGGGTTCAATCTCAACTTGTATTTCTTCAGCCTCTCAAACAGTTTGTATAAATGATCGAGATGTTCTTCTTCAGTATGAGACCTGGCTATCATATCGTCCACATATACTTCTATTTCGTGATGGATCATGTCATGGAACAAAACCACCATAGCACGCTGGTATGTTGCTCCTGCGTTCTTTAAACCAAACGGCATTACTTTATAACAGAAGGTGCCCCATTGCGTCACAAACGTAGTCTTCTCCATGTCCTCAGGTGCCATTTTGATCTGGTTATAACCCGAGAATCCATCCATGAAGGAGAATACCTTGTGTTGAGCGGTGTTGTCTACCAGAACATCAATATGTGGCAGTGGAAAATCATCTTTGGGACTCGCTCTATTCAAATCTCTGTAATCCACACACATTCGCACCTTACCATCCTTCTTTGGCACAGGCACCACATTAGCAACCCATTGAGGATAAGAAGTAACGGCTAGGAAACCGGCATTGAATTGTTTCATAACCTCGGCTTTGATTTTCTCAGACATTTCAGGACGCATACGGCGAACCTTTTGCTTGACAGGACGGCAGTCTTCCTTCGTAGGCAGCCGATGCATTACTATGTCAGTATCCAATCCGGGCATGTCTTCATAAGACCAGGCGAAAACCTCTACATAGTCATGTAACATCTGAATCAGTCTTTCTTTGACACTGTTTTCCAATCCTGCTCCTATTCTGACTTCCTTTCTTTCCACTTCAGTACCTAGATTTACGACTTCGAGTGACTCTTCATGCGGCTGTATAGTCCTTTCCTCTTGCAGTAACAGTCTGGCAAGCTCTCCAGGGACTTCACAATCTTCCTCACTTCCCTCTTCGGCTTGGTAGATCGGATTTTCAAAGTCATAATGAACAGTAGCGGAATTATTGTCAATAGGATCCAGAGTGGATACGGATCTGCGATTTATGACGTGAGTGTGTGTAAGAATGCATAGCTTGTTTGAAAGACGACGGGAAAAATAAAGAGCGCAACATTTGAATGCGAAAAAGTCCATTGATTTATTGAATATGAATATGCTTATGAAATGACAAAACCCTTAACAAATTAGCTATTGTGCCCCGGGTATAGACACAATGCTTTAAGAAGTTCAATTGAAAAAATAAAGATTTGCAAAACTAAATGGACAATAGCAATTACTCCTGACTAAAGGAGATCGGGATAGTGTCTTCAGCCTTCCAATTATTGAGTCCGTCGCCAATTGTTGGGTAGATCCAGCTATCTAGGTCACAATCATCGTCAGAATCCTCTACAGCATTGATTTGATCTTTGACCATTTTTTCAGAGTTGAATCCCAGACCAGCTTTGTCAGACTTGTACGGTACGTGGATCAGTTGACCCCAGCCAGTACAGCCACCACCTTCGACCACAGCTTGAGCATCTTTCAGAGAAATCATAACAGGAGGAGCACGAATAACCTTGGGCACACAGGGAGTTGGCTTAAGGACAGGATCGGGTGGAGAAACCACTTCAAATGACTGAGTTGGAGTCTCGAAGAATTCACCATCCATCTCAACGTATCTGAAGGTATGCACACTATTGACAATGTATTCTTCTTCCCCACACACAGTGACAATCTTACCCCCTATCGGATATCTCAACTTTTGATGGAGAGACGAAGCTACAGCACCTGCCCCATGAATCCAAGGGCGTCCCAGTAAGCAGGAATAGGCAGGACGAATGTTCATTACATGGAAGGTAGTATTGAAGACTTGAGGTCCTATCTTGATAGGGAGGACTACTTCGCCATGGACAACACTCTTCGCACCATCGTAAGCACGTACCACAATATCACTAGGCTTCAATTCAATGCCTTTACAGCCAAGTTTATCGAGCACGACTTGCGGTAGCACATTCAAGGAAGAGCCATTATCAATCAACACATGAGCCAAAGTGATTCCCTTACACTCAATAGAAATATGCAGGGCCTTGTTGTGGTCTTTTCCTGCTGGTGTCAGGTCAGCATTGGAAAAACCTAGGCCGTCGTCAACAGTCAGGTTAGCAACATAGTTTTCGAACTGATCGACGGAGGTCTCTTGAGGTACATGGGCAGTCTTCAGGAATTTTATCAAGGCATGGGCATGAGATTCAGAGGATAACAACAAGGACAACATCGAGATTTTGGAAGGAGTATGCCCCAACTGTTCTACCACATCGAAATCACTCTTGCGGATGATTTTCAGCATTTCTTCCATTTCTCGTTTGGCAACATCTTCAGTAGTAGCTTCGATCGGTGTCTCTGACTGAGAAGGGTTGACTGGTCCTTTTCCTCGGTTTTCGGGAACCGGAGGTGAGATCTCTGGAGAGAAGATCCTTCCGCTTCGAGTAACTTTACTAGTCCCAACAATGTCATTAGGATTAGCAGAATTGCCAACTTGCTTTACACCATGGATGTAAACATCACCTCCATAATTCCACGGAATAGCTTTGCTTGAGGAATACGGGATCGGGCCAGGTGCAGTAATGATCAGGGGAGCTACTCTGGGCTCAGCAATAATCTTTACAGGTATTCTGGGAGCAGTAATCTTCACTGGAATTTTGGACCTCGCAATCACAGATATCTCTTCAATAGGGTTTTCTGCCTTAGAAACCCTTTCAAAGAGGATTGTACGATCGTCCATCAGTCGTTGGATACCATTCTTCAACTTCAGACAGTCCTTGGGCCGGAGTATGCAGAGATTGCAATCTTCAGTACAACCTGGAAATAAACCAGCTTGCAATAAATTCCTCTTTATGATCGGGAGAGGAGATGTTAAGTCCGCTACAGTAGTGATGAGAGAACCGTCATCGAGAGCATTAACAACTTTGTCATGATTAGGCATAGGAGCAGTGATGACATTAGGAGTTTCCGGAGGCTCGAACTCAATTTCTCCAGCTTCGATCATATCCTGAATCTTATTCTTCAATGGCCAGCAATCGTTTGTATCGTGCCCGGGGCTATCGGAGTGATACGCACACCTGGCATTGGGATTATAACGAGAAGAGGAAGTGTTGGGATTTGTAGGAGGATCTCTGAGGGTGATCAAATTTGCCTTTAGCATTCCCTGCAGTGCCTGTGCCAAGGTCATATTGATCCTGGTGAACTGCCTTCTTGGTCTGTCTTGTCTTTGTTGGAAGTTCTGAGATGGCGGTGCTGCGATCGTCACTGCTCCAACGGCGTGGTCACCACTTTTCTTATTAGGATTCTTCTGACCATACACCGCATTCGATTCATTCTTCCCATGGTAGGACTTTTTGCTGCTTGTAGAAGTAGCTGCCTGTAACTTCCCACTCCGAATGCCGCTCTCCACCCGTTCGCCTGTCAGTATAAGTTCAGTGAAACCTGATGAAGAACTCCCCAGTAGGTGGCTGTAGAATGGGCCAGTCAGGGTACCCATGAACAGGTCTACTAATTCTCGGTCAGTCATAGGGGGCTTGACTCTGCCAGCCAAATCTCTCCATTTCTGAGCATACTCTTTGAAGCTTTCTTTAGATCCCATGGCCATGTTCTGCAACTGTAGCCGAGTAGGTGCTAATTCAGAATTGTACTGATACTGCTTATAGAAAGCCGTTGCTAAATCAGTCCAGGTGCGGATGTCAGAGCTCTCGAGCTGATAATACCATTCCAACTGAGTGCCAGACAAACTTTCTTGGAAGAAGTGGATCCACAGTTTCTTATCAGTGGTATGCGGCTGAATCTTTCTCACATAGGCCCTTAGATGCATCTGAGGACAAGACGCACCATCATACTTAGTGAAAGTGGGGATTTTGAATTTGCGGGGAATGGTCACATCGGAGACCAGACCCAGACTTTCGAAATCCAGACCAGGTGTCTTCTGACCCTCCATGGCTAGCATGCGTTCTTCCAGCAGTTTGTACTTATCATCTCTTGGAGAGTACTGTTCATTTTCATACTCTTCATCTTCATCCTCAGGGTTAGAGAAATCAGGATTCTCCTCCTCTGAATCAATTTCCGCCCCCTCTTCTGGACCATTCGGGATTCCAATTTTGATTCCCGTAGCCTGTCCTTTACGCCTTCTGCCCGGGTTAATGAAGCTCACAGCTTTCTTGTCCTTCTTCTTTTCGGCCAAAAGAGCCTTCAGTTCCTCCTGCCCCTTGGATAAGCTTAGCATCATCTCCTTGAACTGAGCATTCTGAGTCTGGAGATCTTTGACAGTTTGCTCGAGATCCATTTTTCTGTTTAAGAGGCAGACCGTGAGAATATGGTCCTTTAGAATACCTGTTATGCCATGTTATGTTATGTGATGCAATGCATGAAATGTTTTCAAGGACTTTTGGAATTTAACTTTGCATAAATCACCAACAAGAGAGAAATGTTTATTGCTACTTTTTTAATCAATGTTCATTACAAAAGGAATAATAGTACAATACAATGACATCTCAAATCTCCCAGGGGCGACTTCTTTTTGGGCGAAGATATGCATTGAGTCTTCGTTCCTCATTAAGCTGACTGGTGAGCTCTAATACTTTCTTCCTTTCTGCATTGAACTGAGCTTCGAAAGTATCTCTCTCCTCTCTCAACTGGGTCCAGGATCTTTTCAATTCCTCAGCATCAGTAGGCATATCTGGGTAAGAAATGATCTGGGAAGTACCTCCTTCGACCTCCGATTCAACAATCAATGGTCCGACTGCAAGATATGGCATGACAAGTTCACGAGCTCTGGCGCGGACCCATCTGAGATAAGGCTCCATAGGAATAGAATTTTTCTTGCCTAAATTGCTTCTTTTCACCATGCCCCAAGCTCGTACAAACTTTTGACGGAGATTTTGAGGGTCATTGTCATAGTCGAACACTGTACCTTGAATAATCATTCCATGTGGACCATCTCTTCGGGCATACCCAAACTGACGTAGGGCTAAGGCAGGATTATAAGTAATACCTCCTCTTATCCCCATGAGGGGTACATTAGGGAATTCTCCACAACGGTCGATGATGATAACATTTTCTCTGAGGTTAGAACACCACCGGATGTCTGAATGGGAGAGTGTCATTATCCTTTGAGACCATTTCAGATTTTGATCATTCTTCAAGACTGATTGAGGGAGGTGCGAAATAAACCACCTAGACAACAATGGTACGCAGCACATGAGAGTCCCTTGCTTCTTCATAGTACGAGTGTGAAGGGAATGCAAAACATCTCCAAGCAAGGTAGGCACAGGGTTATGAGTGAGGAATATCTTAATAGCATTCATGTCTATGAATTGGTCTGGATTAGGAAATAACACCAAACCATAGATTAACAATGCTAGAACATCTTCAAAAGCATGAACATTCATAACTTTTAGGAATTCTCGGGCCTCACTTATCAGAAATTTGGCGAGTAAACCTTTAATTCCACTTCTTGTTACCCAATTGGTCTCAATGTCAGATTTCGTCATGTGTAAAGCTGCGGCAACTTCTTCAGACTTTGGCATCTTTTCTAAACCGCTGAAGGGTATTTGATCCAGGATAGGTATCCCAAGCAGCTGGGAGAATTCTTCTAACGTGGGTACCAACTGATAATCTGGGAAAGTGAAGCAATGGTGCTTAGGATCGAAGAACTGGAATAGGACTCTCATCATATCTTCTTTGAAACCCGTGGTAACCAGATTGAGGAGATGACCATGTTTCTTGTTGAACTGAGCATGATCGGGGAGTTCTGACACCAAATCCTTGAGTTGAGGAGAGATTGCTACAAGATTGATCCGGATAGTCTTCCTGGAAGCCATAACCTGTTCAAAGAGCAAAGCTAAATTCCTAAGTCCTTGAAATGGTTAGTATGATGATGTTATGATGTCATGAGGTTATGATGTTATGATGTTATGAGGTTAAATAAATAACAAGCACAAGCAAGTCACACAACCATCATTCCTAGGTTTTAAGGCTTGCATGAGTTCCATAGGTAAGTACCCTCCCCACTGAAGTTTAGTTGGTTCAACCTGTCCTAGAATAGTAACCGGGTTCTAAAAGGATCTCCAATCATTGACCTTCCCTCAAGTCCACTTCAGTGCAACACCAAGTGGTTGACCGAAGCTTCCCTAAAGTCCAATCTCAAGGAGTGTAGTATCGAGTATCAACCAACCCCAGTCGGAACCGAAGTCAGTTATCTCACTACTTTCTAATGGCTAGGATGAGTCAATTAGGGTTCTAAAGGTCTGGTTAATGCTTTGATGACACCACGCGGAAGCCAAATTTTTCCTCAAATAACATGAGGACCATCAGGACAACCAAAGTGTCACATTAACCGTAGCTATCATTTTGACCATTCCAGTATACGCCGGATAGTCGCGATGATCTATTGCTACTTACCTAAGGTACACTAGATCCGGGTGTAGGATCTTTCACTCAAAGCCCCCTTAAAAGAAGGAATAATAAAACATAAATGATTTTTTTTTTTTTTTTTTTTTTTTTTTTTTTAAGATGGACCTCTCTTTGTAATCCCCAGCAGAGTCGCCAGTTCTGTCATACGGTGAACTGGACTTTAGGTATTTTGCTTTTTATCGCAATGTCGCGGATAGCAAGAGTCGCCACCGACTTTTCTTTTATCCCATAAGGAAAGGTGGAAAAGAACAGGAAAGACCTTAATTTTAAATTCTTAGGTTCGGGAGGTACTTTATACAAAGGGAAGGTGTTAGGCACCCTTTGTATCCATGGTTATCCATGGGCTCTTAATTGCTCAATCATTTATGTTTTCTTTGTTTGAAAAAAAGCGGTTGAGAAATGTATGAAAATGTTTAGAAAATGAGAATTTAACTTTGTAATGATTCTTGCATGAATGTATACAAAGTGGTTATCTCGTTTAATTTAGAAAATAGTTTAGAAAAATATAACTCGGCAATGATCCTAGTACGGATGTATGCTAAGTGGTGATTTCCCAGAAGAAGACGTTTGAAAGGTGCGAGGTGCGAAAAGTATATTTTTTTAGGTTATGACTGAGCAATTAAGGTTATACCTGTCCGAGGTCTTTCCGGGCATTTCCCATCCTTATGAGGGTAAAACTGTCCTTACTATTGAGAAGTAAGTGGTTTTATCCTGGGGATGTTGAAGGGTCATCGTAGGGTCATCGATAGGTCATTGAAGGCAACAGTTGTAAGGATACCTTAGCATTCGAAGGGGCGATCATCATTTAACCGTAGGCTACACCGAAGGGTCGTCGAGGGACAAAATCGTATTTTCGAAGGCAACATCCGAGGGACCACAATTTATTTTATGATGATTTAACCGAAGGGTCTTTGCTAAGGGTATCCCCATATTCGCGGGACATGACCACTATACCGTAATACCGTAAGGCAGCAGAGAGAGGTCCAAGATCATTTATTTAAAGGTCATATTTTAAAGTCAATTAAGTAATTAAGTCCATACTAAAATCAATGCATTAAAATTAATACATTAAAATTAATACATTAAAATTAAGACATTAAAATGAACACATTAAAATTAATTAGGCCACTTAGGATGAGTCTCCACAAGGGTATCCCACAAATAAAGTGGGAGACCTAACAGCAATCTTTTCCCGGGACATATGAACCTTTGCAAAATTCAGCAAACGGGTTAGAATACCAAATCAGGGTGCAATCGAGAGTTGCACCAAAGTAATAGGTAAACAAAGCATGGTTATGATAAAACAGGTCAGATGGGCAAAGATCAAAATAGGACGAAGAACAGCGGCACCCATTACAACAATTCAAAGTATCCAGGCATACTTAAGTTACATGCAAAGCCTCAAATATATTTATGAATCTCAATTATGATATCACATGTGAATTAGGAACATAAGGCGATAATAGTAACGCAAACCTGTTTGCAATGGAGTCGCAACCTTGAATGGGCCGATCGGGTAGAATTGAGCGGAGGTGACCTTGCTGCCGCCGTAAGATTATATTCGGTAAAAAGGCACACAATAGTTTCCGTTGTAGAAACTATTGTGCGAAAAGAATTAACTAAATACCAAAAGGGAATCCGGAATTGCAAAAGAAATAGTGTAGCACTTGTAAAACACAATGCCTAAGCTGCTGGAAAAGAAGAAAAAAAAATGCAAAGGCGAAAACGGCAAAGGAAAAAAGAATCTCCGAAAAAGCTCCCCTTTTAGGTTTTCAAGGTGGCTATTTATATTGTTGTCATTAGGTCATGTATGCTGCCCAAAAAGTCTTCAACGTGCGCATGGATATAGTGGATGCAGGGCCCAACATTCCTCAACGGATCTTCAAATCTCCGAAGCGTTACCTGCGCCTACAAAGTAGGGGAATGGTGTGACGTTCGTCACACCATGTGTGACGCCCGTCCCAGGGGTGTGCTGCGTGACGCTCGTCACGCCTTCTGTGACGCCCGTCACAAGGCTGTGTTGCGTGACGCTCGTCACGCCCTCTGTGACGTCCGTCACAGGCACAACATTTGTGTCTTGCGCTTTGGGCTGGGCTTTGCTGTTTGGTTCGTTTTCTTTTCTTTTTGCACCCCTTTTTCTCCGCTTCCAAATAAACCACTTTCATATTATCACTGGGTGAGCGTGTAGGCCAGTTTGGGTCATTCGCGAGCTGGGCCTTTGTTCCTTTAAGTGTCATAAAATGAGTCGGAGTGCCCTGAAATGTCTTGAAATATTAATGGGCAAATTTTGGGGTATGACAATAAGCATATTTATATTCAATAAATCAATGGACGTTTTGCATTCAAATATTGCGCTCTTTGTCTTTCCTATTATCTTTCAAACGAGCTATGTTTTCTTACACACACGCACGTAACGAATTGCAGATCCCTATCCACTCTGGATCCTGTTGATAATAGTTCTACTACTGTTCATTATGACTTTGAAAATCCGATCTACCGAGCCGAAGATGGAAGTGAGGAAGATTGTGAAGTACCTGAAGAACTTGCCAGAATATTACTACAAGAAGAAAGGACTATACAGCCGCATGAGGAGTCAGTTGAGACTGTAAATCTGGGTACCGAGGTGGACAAGAGAGAAGTCAAAATAGGAGCAGGCTTGGAAATCAGTGTCAAAAGAAGATTGATTCAAATGCTACATGACTATGTGGAGATTTTTGCTTGGTCTTACGAAGACATGCCAGGGCTGGATACCGATATAGTAGTGCATCGTTTGCCGACGAAGGAAGATTGTCGTCCTGTTAAGCAAAAGGTTCGTCGCATGCGTCCTGAAATGTCCGAGAAAATCAAGGCCGAAATCATGAAACAATTCGATACTGGTTTTCTGGCGGTTACTTCTTATCCTCAATGGGTTGCTAATGTGGTACCAGTGCCAAAGAAGGATGGTAAGGTGCGAATGTGTGTGGATTACAGAGATTTGAATAGAGCGAGTCCCAAGGATGATTTCCCACTGCCACATATTGATGTTCTGGTAGACAACACCGCTCAACACAAGGTATTCTCCTTCATGGATGGATTCTCGGGTTATAACCAGATCAAAATGGCACCTGAGGACATGGAGAAGACTACGTTTGTGACGCAATGGGGCACCTTCTGTTATAAAGTAATGCCATTCGGTTTAAAGAACGCAGGAGCAACGTACCAGCGTGCTATGGTGGTTTTGTTCCATGACATGATCCATCATGAAATAGAAGTATATGTGGACGATATGATAGCCAGGTCTCATACTGAAGAAGAACATCTCGATCATTTATACAAACTGTTTGAGAGGCTGAAGAAATACAAGTTGAGATTGAACCCGAACAAATGCACCTTTGGAGTAAGATCTGGTAAACTCTTGGGCTTTATTGTCAGTGGTAAAGGTATTGAGGTCGACCCAGCCAAGGTGAGAGCTATTCAAGAGATGCCAGTTCCCCGTACGGATAAAGAAGTCAGAGGTTTCTTGGGACGTTTGAATTACATTGCCCGATTTATTTCCCATTTGACCGCTACTTGCAAACCCATCTTCAAGTTACTGAGAAAAAATCAAGAGATGATATGGAATGATGAATGTCAAGAAGCTTTCGACAAAATCAAGAAGTACCTCCAAGAACCTCCAATTCTGGTGCCACCAGTTGAGGGAAGACCTCTAATCATGTATTTAACCGTTTTAGAAAACTCAATGGGGTGCGTGTTGGGACAACATGACGAGTCCGGTCGAAAAGAGTATGCCATATACTACCTTAGCAAAAAGTTTACCGACTGTGAAACAAGATACTCACTGCTCGAGAAAACTTGCTGTGCTTTGGCCTGGGCTGCTCGCCGACTAAGACAGTATATGTTGAATCACACCACTTTGTTGATTTCTAAGATGGATCCTATCAAATACATATTTGAGAAACCCGCCCTCTCCGGAAGAATAGCAAGATGGCAGATGATTTTAACAGAGTATGATATCCAGTATACCACCCAAAAAGCAATCAAAGGAAGCGTGCTAGCTGATCATTTGGCTCATCAGGCCGTGAATGATTATCAGTCTATGAATTTTGAGTTCCCAGATGAGGATGTCATGCTTGTTACTGATTATGAAGAACCTGGACCGAATGAAGGACCCGAAGTGGGATCCCGATGGACTATGGTTTTTGATGGATCGTCTAACGCATTGGGCAACGGTATTGGCGTCGTGATCATTTCCCCCAAGGGTGGCCATACGCCTTTCACCGCTAGACTATGTTTTGAGTGTACCAACAATATGGCTGTTTTACCAGTGGAAGTTCAGATTCCCTCTCTAAGGATCATGAAAGAGGCGGGCTTAGACGAGGACGAATGGATTCAGACTCGACTCGATCAGATAAATTTGATGGATGAGAAGAGACTTGCGGCTGTATGTCACGGGCAGATATATCAGAAGCGCATGACCAGGGCATTCAACAAAAAGGTCAAGAGACAAGTGCATCAAATTGGCGACTTGGTAATCAAACGCATCATCCTACCACAAACTGACCCCAGAGGCAAATGGACTCCCACATACGAAGGGCCATTTGTAGTTAAGAAGGTATTCTCAGGTGGAGCCATGATACTCGCTACAATGGATGGTGAAGACTTCCCACATCCCGTGAACGCGGACATAGTTAAAAAATACTACGCATAAAAGAGACCCGCTAGATCGACGTATCTAGGCAAAAGTAAGGGCATCCCGGCGAACCAAAAGGGTTCGGGCAAAAATTAGGGATATATATAAAAAAAATGTACACCCGGCAAGTCGAAAACCTGAAAAGGCGGCTTGGGCAAAAAAGGGTATCCTGGTGGACTGAAAACCTGAAAAGGCGGTCCAGGCAAAAATTAGGGATTAAAGCGTATGACTATGTCCCGTTCTCAGTCAACTTTCATCCAAGTTCGAGGGACTGACCAAGCCAATCACTTCTATCCGACAGCAAGGGATGAGATGCTCGAAGACATAATGACAGTAGTAGACTTAAAATCAATAGGACTTCTTCCACATAGCTTTCTCTTTGTTTTCGACAATTTCCTCTTACTAGGATTTCTGTCTCCTTGTACACAAATTGCCTGTTTATAGGCCTTCTTTCAAAATCAATACAACCTTCTTTCAAAAGATGCTTTTGTTTTTTCTTTTTCTGTTTTGTTTGCGTAAACATCCATTGATTTAATTTGAATTAATATATGCATTTGAATATGACCAATGTTTACCAAAATACATGCATAGAATAGCAATAGCAATTACTACAAGACTTCAGGATCGAGGATAAGGTCTAACCATGCTTCCAATGAATCCGCTACCAATTCTCTTCCCCAGCAAGCCTATTTTTCCCAGAAGAAATTGGCAGTATTCCCCGGCACAGCCAGCTATTCCCCAACAGAGGTCGGCATCGCCAGACAGGCTGATCATCTCATCCATCTCCAGCCCGACTCTGCTGAATATTTCCACCATCAGACAGAAATCAAGCATCCCCAGCCGAGAAAGGGTCATCGACACAAATGTCTCAAATCAGTAGATGGGGATTTATTTTCCCCAGTAGAGTCCCCAAGCAGAACTTCTCATACGCATAACTCATTCATTACATCCTTTCACAGCATACGCATGCATACAACATTCACATTTATTTTAGCATAACACGAAACATCTCATGCATCATGACATAGCATGAAGCTAACTTTTTCTTTGCAGGTTAATTATCCTCCTGATATAGTCAAAGTAGAAGGTTCATTCAGACAGACACCTTTATCAATCACATTCAAGATTCAGATACATATTTCAAATACAGTTCATGGGAACATTCATTCTGACAACACTTCGATATCCTCCTAACGATGGCATCTCTAAGCCCATCCCAGACATTTATTGCAAGTACAACATATACAGGTTATCAGATACAGCCTAACGTACGGTTCATTCTGATTCAGCCCAACATATGACTTCTTCAGCAACTCTAATGCGGTCTAACGTACGACCCATTTGGACCTTCAAATCCTCAGATGCTGCCTAGCGTACGGTACATTCAGGGGTGTAGTCTAGCGTACGACTACTTTCTTTTTCAGATGCAGCCTAACGGACGGCTCATTCTACAACTCAGATACGATCTAACGTACGATCCATTCTGAACTTCAACAACCCCAACGCGGTCTAACGTACGACCCGTTTGGATCTTACAACCCTCAGATGCTACCTAACGTACGGTACATTTCTGAAGTGTAGTCTGGCGTACGACTACCGCTTTCATCATCAGATGCGGCCTAACAGACGACTCATTCTGCGACGGTCTAACGTACGACCCGTTCGGATGTCCATCCCCTCAGATGCTACCTAACATACGGTACATTTCTGAAGTATAGTCTAACGTACGACTACCCCTTTCATCATCAGATCCTACCTAACATACGGTACATTTCTGAAGTGTAGTCTAACGTACGACTACCCCTTTCATCATCAGATCCTACCTAACATACGGTACATTTCTGAAGTGTAGTCTAACGTACGACTACCCCTTTCGTCATCAGATTCAGCCTAACGTACGGCTCATTCTGCAACTCAGATACGATCTAGCGTATGGTCCATTCTGATCCTTTATCCCCAACAGCATATGACACACTCCGACTCCCCAGCGAAGTCGGCAGCCTAATGGATGACTCATTATACGGTCTAACGTACGACCCAGTGTGGCACCCATGTCTTCAAATTGGCCTAATATACGGCGCGATCTGAAGCTTTCGTCATCAAACCTCCCGGATGGCATCTTTAAGCCCATCTCCATCAAGACCAACTGTCGATTCTCAAGTGCAAATTTTTGGGGCATTCTAGTGTTCAATAATCTTCCACCTCCAGACCACGAATGGCGTATACACCATTCTAACTCTCTCGGTCCAAGAATATTGAACAGGGGCAGCTGTCATACCCCAAAATTTGCCCATTAATATTTCAAGACATTTTGCAAGGCATTCCGACTCATATATAACACTGATCTTGAAGAAACAAAGGCCCAGCTCACGGATGGCCCAATCCAGAAAATGGCCCAAACTGGCATGTTCGCTACGCGCTCGCCTAGCGAAGCTGACTGACAACAAAAATTTCGGGCTTCATTCTGAGCCCAAAAAAAAATAAAAAAAAATAAAAAATAAAAAATAAAAAAAAATAAAAAAAATAATAAAAAAAAAAACGAGAAACGAAAAAAAAAAAAAAAGAGAAATTTTTTTTTTTAATTAATTAATTAATTAATTAATTAAATAATTAAAATAAATAAATAAATAAAATATAACAAATTATTTTGGACTTGGGTCTCCCTCATTCCAAGCCCATTACCCACGAAATTAGTCTATAAATACTGAAGTTTCAGTAGGGGAGTGAGACTTGGAGTTTACACTGGGAGATTCACTGGAGAAAGAAGGAAGAGAAGCAAAACACTCTGAGGTTTCCTTGGAACAAAACCTTGAGGAAAAAGAAAGAAAGAGAACAGAGAAGGACGGATAGAAACTTTGGCATAGGAACCCTGCCTACCCGGAGAATTCAGAGTAAAGAAACCCTGAAGGCAGCCCATCTGCACCGAAGCCATCGCCGTCCAATTCCCGCTGCCTAACTTATTCCGATACTACAAGTGGTCAATCCCTTCAACCTTGAATTGGCAAACAGGTTTGCGTATCTCTATTGTTTATACTTTCAATTGGCCATATCTACATATATAATGCATCATGATTAAATGTTGATATATAATTTGCTTTCGTATAGGAATTTAAATATGCCTGAATACCCTGAATGTTTGACCATGTTATTCCTGTGATAAAATGCCATAAAATTCAAAGTTCCTAACATGGGGCTGTTTTCAAATTCAAAATCTGTGGCCGCTCGCTAGCACCTCGCTAGGCGAGCCTGGGGCGAGTATTCGCCTGGCCTTCGCTAGGCGAGGCAGAGGCGAACGAGACAGTAGCTGACTTTTCTATTTTTTTTTTATGTTTTATCATAGCCATGCATTATTCATCCTATCCTATTTATTGTTGTGATATTTCTCCGGTGTAATCTTCGATTGCACCCTGATTTGGTGTTCTGACATGTTTTTTTTTTTTTTTTTAGTTTCGTAAAGGTTCACATATCCCCGGAAAAGGTTATTGGCTAGGTATTCCACTTTATTTGTGGGATACCCTTGTGGAGTTTCACCCTAAATTAATTTTTAATGTATTAATTTCTAATGTATTAATTTTTTAATATATTATTTTTAATAATTTTAATGTGTAGTTTCATCCTAATTATATAATTAATTGTAAAACTTTGCCTTTGAATAAGTGATCTTGGACCTCTCTTTGTTGCCTTACGATTACGATATTACGGTCATGTCCCGCGAACGTGGGGATACCCTTAGCAAAGACCCTTCGGTTAAATCATCATAAAATAAATTATAGTCCCTCTGATGTTGCCTTCGAATATACAACTTTGTCCCTCGATGACCCTCCGATGTTGCCTACGGTTAAAAGATGATAGTCCCTTCGAATGCTAAGGTATCCTCGTAACTGTTGCCTTCAATGACCAATCGATGACCCTACGATGACCCTTTTACATCCAAAGGATAAAACTACTTATTTCTCAATAATAAGGACAGTTTTACCCTCATAAGGATAGGAAATACTCATAAAGACCTTGGGTCGGTATATCTCTTAATTGCTGGCTCACAACCTAAAACATTTTTTCACACCTCACACCTTTCAAAATACCTTCAGAAAATCACCACTTGGTATACATTCATACTAGAATCATTACCGAGTTATATTTTTCTAAACAATTTTCAAAACTAAACGAGATAATCACTTTGTATACATTCATACAAGAATCATTACAAAGTTAAATTCTCTTTTCAAAACAATTTTTCTAAACAATTCACAAACACTTTTTTTAGACAAAAATAATATAAGTGATCGAGCAATTAAGAGCCCATGGATAACCATGGATACAAAGGGTGCTAACACCTTCCCTTTGTATAATGTACCTCCCGAACCCAAAATCTAAATTAAGGTTTTTCCTGTTCTTTTCCACCTTTCCTTATTGGATAAAAGAAAAGTCGGTGGCGACTCTTGCTAACCGCGACATTGCGATTAAAACCACAAAAAAGTCCAGTTCACCGTATGACAGGTTTATCACATTTATAGATGACCATACAAGAGTATGTTGGGTGTACTTGTTAAAGGGGAAATAAGATGTTTGTCAGGCTGTAAAGAATTTTTTTTCCAATGATGCAGAACCAATTTCAAACAAATATCCAAGTCTTTAGATGTGATAATGGAAAATAATATTTTAACACTATCCTGGATGATTTTTTCTAAAAAATGGGATTGTACATCAAAGTTCATGTCTTAATACTCCTCAGCAAAATGGAATGACCGAAAGGAAAAATAAACATTTACTAGAGGCTGCTAGAGCTCTACTTTTTTCAAATAAAGTACCAAATTATTTGTGGGACGAAGCTATTTTAACAGCTGCGTATTTAATTAACAGAATGCCCTCCAAAATTCTCAATTTTCAAACTCTTATTAATGTCTTCAAATAATGTTTTCCTAGTATTCGTGTTTTAACTGATTTGACTTTAAAAATCTTTGGTTGCACAATCTTTGTTCATGAACATAAAAATGTTGGAAAACATGAGCCGCGTGCTATAAAATGTGTCTTTGTTGGATACTCCTAAACCAAAAAAGGATATAAATGTTTTGATCCAAAAAATAAGAAAATGTTTGTCACTATGGATGTTACATTCTTGAAAAATAAACCTTTTTTTGATGACACTCATCTTCAAGGGGGGGAGATAAACGAAGACTCGTTTCAAATTGAGGACATAATTTTTTAAAATAACTTATCTTTGCCAGTATCACAAAATTATGAGATTTTTACACCTGCACCAACAGAAAATGGCCATGATTCTTTATCCGATCCTACTCATGTTATGAGTAAGGAACCTTGTGAATCTGAGCCTACAGTTTCTCTTGTAAAAAACAATGAGAATCCTGAAAACGATAATAATGATGATCTAATTGAAATGCCATAAAATAATGAGTCATTTCAACAAAAAAAATTGAATTAGGAAACAGGACTTGGAAAGGAAAGGTTTTTGTGAAAAAGCACCATAAAGGAAAGGATCAGTCCACATCTTAACACTGTCAGGAATCTGAACCCGAGAATGATCAACTTCCTAACAAAATAAAATGTAAGTCTATCTCTTTTTCTGTGATTCGTATTTTGTATCCTGATATAGATGATCTTGTTGCCATTAGAAAACCTGTCAGATCTTGCACTAAACATCCCATGTCCAATTTTATATCATATTCAAATTTGTCTTCATCTATGTTTGTCTTCACTTCAAAATTGTCTAGTGTAGAAATTCCAAAAAGTGTACAAGTTGCTCTAGAAATTCCAAAGTGGAGGGAAGTTGTACTTGAGGAGATGAAATCTCTTGAAAAGATCAAAACTTAGTGTGTTACGTCACTTCCAGATGGCAAGAAGAGAGTTGGATGCAAATGGGTGTTTACTATGAAGTATAATTCATATGGGTCAATTGAAAGGTACAAGACTCACTTGGTGGCTAAAGGCTTTACTCATACCTATGGTATAGATTACTCAGAGACATTTGCTTCTGTTGCAAAATTAAACACTGTCATAATTCTTTTGTCTCTTGCTGCTAACATGGATAGTCCTTTGCACCAGTTAGATGTTAAGAATGTCTTTCTTAACGGAAATCTAGAAGAAGAAGTATATATGGACATTCCTCCTGGATTTAAAAACAAATTTGGATTAAATATGTGCAAACTAAATAAGTCTTTGTATGGATTAAAGCAATTGCCTAGAGCTTGGTTTGAAAAATTCACTCAGTCCATGAAGAAACAAGGGTACATCCAAGGACAGACTGACTATTTATGTTGATAATATTGTCCTGACTGGAGACGATACAATGGAAATGGCAAGAGTAAAAGAGAAATTGGCAGTAGACTTTGAAATCAAGGACATGGGATTCATGAGATATTTTCTATGTATGGAGGTTTCTCAGTCAAAAAATGGTATTGTGGTTTCACAGCAAAAATACATTCTAGACTTGTTGAAAGAAATATGAATGAGTAGATGTCGTCCTGCATATACCCCTATGGATCATAATGCTAAAATTTGGGGAGAAGGTAATGTTTCTGTTGATACTTGGAGATATCAGAGATTGGTTGGGAAACTTATTTATTTGTCACACACTTGACCTGATATTACTTTCTCAGTTAGTATAGTGAGTCAGTTTATGCATTCTCCTTTTGAGGAACATCTTGAGGCAGTCTATAGGATATTAACATATTTGAAGGTAAATCCTGGAAAAGGATTATTTTTTAAGAAGACTAGTGAAAGAAATGTGTCTATCTTCATCGATGCCGATTGGGCAGGTTCAATCACAGATAGAAGATCAATCCCTGGATATTGTACTTATGCTTGGGGTAATCTTGTGACATGAAGGAGCAAGAAACAAGGAGTTGTAGCAAGGAGTAGTGCATAGGCCGAGTTTAGAGCTATGTCTCAAGGTATTTGTGAAGGATTATGGATCCTTAGAGTCCTAGAAGAACTTAAGATGAAAATTGAGCTTCCATTGATATTGTACTCTGATAGTAAAGCTGCTATTAACATAGCTCATAATCCAGTTTAAGATGACAAAACCAATCATATCGAGATTGATCGACACTTCATAAAGTAGAAGTTAAATGAAAGAATCATATGTCTATCCTTTGGCAAGACCTACTTTTGAGTATTTGATAGACAAGTTGGGCATTCTAGATATCTATGCATTAAGTTTAGCGGGGGGTTGAAAAGTATATCATTTTCGATTTTATTATTTCCTTTAATACTACCTTTATTTTTATTTATTCTCCATTAAGGAGAAAATCAATTGTAATAATTGTGTCTTCACTATATAAACCAGCATAAGGCTAACAAATAAGATATAACAGCTTTTACCTATTTTTTCCAATATATTATAATAATAGAATAATAATTAAATAAATAGAGAATAAGAGGTAAAGAGGTTTGAGGGTAGAAATTAGAATTTTGGTAAAGTTTGTGTAGTAAAGAGTAAATGCACAAGAGTTGAATGGTAAAAGTATGAAAAAAGGGTTAAATATATTTTAGGTTAAATTAAATAGAATATATGAGAGGAGACAAAGTTAATGATGCATAGAAGTTGTGATAATTTAGAAAAAAAGGCAAGTGTTAGAGAAGGAGAACAATGGCTTGAGAAAGAAGAAGAACACCATAGTCAAACTTGTTTAGCTGCTAGAAATTCAGGAATCCAGGGGGTGGGTGGGTGGGGAGATTAATCTAATATATGTGTTATTGCATGAGGGACAGAGAGGGATCATCACCCTCCTCTATATTTTGTTATCTTTTTCACCATTATTGATATTTATGTGTTTTTAGATGGAATTGTGTGCAAACTATTATGTTTGTTGTGAAATATATGCAATTCGTATTCCGTTTCATAATGAAAATTATATATGATGTGACTATGTGTATATGAATGTTGTAGTTGTTGTTGATATGTTTTGGTTTTATGAATAAAAGATTAGATTAATGATTAATTGATGAACCTGATGATGATTATATGTTAAATTGATTATTGATGATAATGATACTTGATGAATTACAGGTTAAATCAATGACATGTGTGACATGTTATGATAGTTCATGTTAAAAATTGGATTGGGATAAATTTAGGTTGAAAAAATGGGTTTTAGAAAGAAAATTGTGTTTTTTTATCGTTACCTAGATTGATTCGGATCATGGTTTTAATATGATTCGGATCACGGGAAAATTTTAGCAGAAAAAGCCTTCAGCTAGGATTGATTTGGATCAAGGATTGCACATGATTCATGACTCCGTTTGAGGTGCAGTTTAAAGAGTTGGGTAGTTGACACGAAATACTACCTTATTATGGTTAATTAGAGGTTTAATATGTGCATGAAAATATGAAGAATATGTTTAATTTTGATAAGTCTTACAAGATGGTTATTGAATTATCATGTAATCGTGAAAGGATGGTTCCCATGTGTTGCGTTTGTGATGTTGGAATGTTCTGAGCGAAGGTTGTTATGTGTTGATGAAAGCATGGCAAGTTTTGGTAATAAAATATCACGATGAGTTTAATAAGTTATGAATTATACTTATCTGTATGAGTTATGAACTATCAGTATAATTATGTGTTGATGAATATAGTTATATGTTTCATAATGTTTGTATAATTATATGATGAGTTATAATTACATATTGTTGATGAGAGATGTGATATGACTTGTATAATTATGTGTTATAAATATGATTATATATATTGTGTTGAGGTGTGTAGTTCAGAAGTGGGGACTACTGTGAATGTTGTATTGCATGTTGTTTATGGTTAGAAGTGGAACCATAATGGTCGTTGTTGCATTATTTTGTATGTCATGCATCATTTTGTGTCAGTGTGTTAAAAGAGGTGAGTCAAGGGTTCAGAAGTGGGGACCGATGATCATTCGAGGTTCATAAATAGGGCCCCGAGGTTCAAAAGTGGGGACCCGGTTCAAATGAGGAACCATTGTTAAGTGGAGGAGATTAGTAACAAACCTATGATGTCCAAATTGGTACTACATGCTTAGAGACGAGTTGTGAGTCACATTGCATACATAAATGCTATGTGAATTGAATTGTTGTGTTATTGTGTAAATTGAATGTATGATTTAAGCTACCCTTGCATTCTTTGACACTGTTAAAATATTTGATTGTATCTCACCCTGTTATTGTTTGTTTTGTGTTATTCTGTACAATGTTGTCCAAATACTCAGGAGGAGTAAGTATTATTGTGAGTTGGAAGAGGACTATGGGACTGTCTTTGTTTTCTTTATTATTTTATCATCGTTTAGTTGGAAATATTGCTCTGATCTGTAACATTGGGGAACATGTCGTTTAATTTGTTTTGAGTTAATGTTTAAATGATGCTAATTTCATTAAGTACCTCATTTGAAGAGACAATTGAAATTATGTTATTTATTTTGAATTCCACTGAGATTTTCGAAATTAATTAGAAGGTATGCATGTTATGTTTGAGCAACATCCTAAAGTGTTCATTTTATTCTTTATTTTATGAGTCGATTTTAGGGTTTTACGTAGTGGTGTCAAAGCAGGTTGGTCCATATGGCTAGGTTGTGTAATTTTATCTCTTCCTTGGTATGCGACATATGTTAGAAACATTGTTCGTGCTCGTTTGTTTTTCTGACTGCTTTCCATCATAAGAGGGACTGAAACAAGTGAGGGAAGATATTTTTCTTCTCTAATATGTTTCAGGTGTGGAGGGTTGGTTCAACATGTCGCTCATTGCAAGATTACAAGTGTTGTTGAGGTTGTGTTGTTTCCCGAACCCGAAGGGAGTACATATCCGAGATTTATGTTTGTTGGTCAAATTAAGATGTCCTTGAAAGAGGATTATGGGGTGCTCGTCATGCTCGCTTCTTTATGAGTGGAGATTGAGTTTGTGGTTAGTGATATGCTTATGATGTGTGAGTTTCTTGATCTTTTTCCTAAAGATATTAGTGACTTGCCTCTCGAATGTGAAATTGAGTTTGCCATAGATTTAATACCTGGTACTAGACCCGTGTAAATGGCTCTATATAGAATGTATGCATCAGATTCAGGCGAGTTGAATAAACATTTGGAGGATCTGCTTAAGAAGAATTTTGTTCGACCTAGTGATTCGCAGTTGAGAGCACCGATGTTGTTGGTTAAGAAGAAAGATGGTAACATGACGTTGTGTGTTGACTATCAACAACTGAATAAGGTCAAAATTAAGAAAAAGTATCCTCTTCCAAGAATTGATGATCTTATGGATCGGTTGGTAGGTGCTTGTGTTTTTAGCAAGATTGATTTGAGATCAGGTTATCATCAGAATCGAGTGAAAGTAGGAGATATTCCAAAGATTGCTTTTAGAACCCGATATGGTCACTATGAGTACTCTGTGATGTTGTTCGGTGTGTTTAATGAGCTAGGTTTAATTATGAAGTACATAAAAAAATCATTCATCCATATTTGGATAAGTTTGTTATGGTATTTATCGATGCTTCTTCGTATATTCGAAGTAAGATGAAGATCATGCGGGACATCTGAGGCTTGTGCTATAGACATTGTAAGAGAAAAAGCTATATGCAAAGTTGTCCAAGTGTGAGTTCTGGTTGTGTGATATGAGTTTCCTTGGTCATGTGATTCTAGTTGTGGTATTGCAGTTGATCCATTAAAGGTTGACGTTGTGTTACAGTGGGAGACTCCAACGTTTGTTAATGAGATCAAAAATTTTCTGAGTTTGGCTAGTTATTATAGAAGGTTTATAGAAGGATTTTTGAAGTTAGCTTTGCCTTTGACTTAGTGACTCAGAAGGGTCAAACGTATGTGTGAGATGTTCAGTGTGAAGAGAGTTTTCAAGAGCTCAAGAAGAAGTTGACGTCAGCATCAAATTTGATTTTGTCGAGTCCAAGTGAGTCCTTTTGGTTTATTATGATGCTTCAAAGATGAGCTTAGGTGGTGTGCTAATGCAGAATGGTCATGTTGTGGCTTATGCTTCGAGACAATTGAAGGTTCATGAGAGGAATTATCCTACCCAAGATTTAAAGTTGGCACCTGTGATGTTTGTGCTTAAAGTTTGGAAACATATATGTTTGGCTCTAGATTTGATGTGTTCAGCGATCATTAGAGTTTAAAGTATGTCTTCAATTTGAGACAGTTTAGTGGTGTCTGGAGGAAACTGAATTTGAGTTGGATAAAAAGTGTAATTAGAGAAATTAAAATAAAATAATATATATTCTAAACTGAGATAAAAAATAGGTTTTAGAGACCTTTTTTCATCAGTACGTGAAAACAAGGGATATTGGAGAGAAGAACTTGAGGAGTAAGTGTTAGGGCTTGAGAGGAAAGATCACTAGAAGCTTGCTTTGCTGAATTTTCTGTAATTACAAGGTAATGGGAATTTTTTTTCATTTATGGGTGCTTAAATCATAAAAGGGTAAAGAGTTTTCCAATAACATCTAATATGAATTTCTCTCTTGTTGTTGATTGTGTTATGTGATGAATAACATGATTCAATTTTGTTTTGTACCGTGTTTTGATTGCAAATTTATATACTGTATTTGGTGTGATTATTGCATAGGATGTTTGTTCATAAACATGAGTTTTGACATGAAATTATGATTTTGAAAGTATGAATTAATTCTGGATTTTGTGGTTAAATCAATGAGACAATATGTTAGATTGATATGAATTAATATGCTTGTATGTGGGAATCATGTGGGTGATGTTTCTCCACTATTTGGGAGTTTTTAGAGTGAGTGTGGATGAGTTTTTTAGGTTCTGCAATAGTAGAATGAAAATCTGCTTCTGTTAGCAGGGTGGCGAGCTTCACCCTAATGACTCCCTTGGCATCATGCGCTGTGAAATGCTAACAGGCGTCATGCATATGACGTGTTAAGTAATGGTAAGGATGATGGACGTCATCCTGGTGACGAGTTACCCGTCATCATGTTAGAATGCGTGTTCTAACCTTCTGAGTGGGGTTTTGAGGGGGGTTTTATTGTGCGGTCGATGAGTTGACTGTTGTTTACTGTATTTTGATGAACATGAGTTAATTAATTAAATTATATAATTAATTGTGTGTTTTGAAGTGAAATCATATATAAGCAAGTATTATGTGAGTTTGAAAAAGTGTGATAAAAGTGAATGTATGATGTGATGTTGATTTATGTTGATGAGGCGTGTGACTTGAGATATGAGTTATTATTAATGCAATGACAATATATTTGATTTACATTCAAAGAGGGGTTGTGTTGCATATGTTGTGTTGAGTAGTTAAGTATAGTCGGAGTGGGATTGTACTGCATATTTTATGACATTCATAATATGTGTCATTGTTGTGAAATAGGCATGCTCGCTAGTTAATGACTTCTCCCAAGCTTTGAGTGGGGGCTTCGTGTAAAGTCTGACATTATTCTGAAGATTTCTTTCAGAACGAGATATGGTCATTATGAGTATTCAGTGATGTCGTTTGGTGTGTCTAATGCTCCATGAGTGTTCACAAAGTACATGAATAAAATATTCCATTCGTCCTTAAATCAGTTTAAGGTTGTGTTAATCGATGATATTCTGATATATTCGAAGTCTGATGAAGAATATGTGAAGCATATGAGAATTCTGTTGTGGACCTTGAAGGATAAGAAGATATATGTGAAGTTCTCTAACTGTGAGCTCTAGTTGAAAGAAGTGAGTTTCCTTGGCCATGTAATTTTTAGTGGTGGTATTGATGTGGATCCATCGAAGATTGATGTTATGTTGCAATGGGATACTTTGAAGTCTGTTACCAAGATAAGAAGTTTTCTTGGATTAGCTAGTTATTATCGGAGGTTTATCGAATGATTTTCAAAGTTTGCATTGCCTTTGACTTAGTTGACTCAAAAGGGTGAAGCTTATGTCTGGAGTGTTCAGTGTAAGGAGAGTTTTCAAGAACTCAAGAAGAAATTGGCATCCACTTCAGTTTTGATTTTGCCAAATCTGAATGAGTCATTTGTAGTGTATTATGACGCTTCAAAGATGGGTTTGGATGGTGTGTTAATATATAAGGGCCAGGTTATGGCTAATGCTTCTAGACACTAAAAGTTCATGAGAGTAATTATCCTACGCATAATCTAGAGTTGGCAACGATGGTATTTATCTTGAAGATTTGAGACATCATCTATTTGGCTCTATATTTGAAGTGTTCAGTGATTACAAGAGTTTGAAGTATCTATTCGATCAAAAGGAGTTGAATATGAGATAGATGAGATGACTCGAATTTCTGAAGGACTACGATTTTTGTTTAAGCTACCATACTGGTAAAGCTAATGTTGTGATTGATGCATTGAGTAGGAAGTCATTAAATATGTCAATGCTAATGGTGCGAGAATTAGACTTGATTGAGTAGTTTAGAGATCTGAGTTTGGTATGTGAAGAGACTCCTAATAGTGGGAAGTTGGATATGTTGAAGCTGACTAGTTGTATTCTTGAAGAGATCAAGAAGGTCAGAAAATGGATTTAAGATTGGTTAACCGTCTTGTGCTAATCAATCAAGGCAAAGGAGGTGACTTCAAAATCGACGAGAATGGTGTAATGAGGTTCACAGATAAGATTTGTGTACCTGGTGTGTCAGAACTTAAGAAGAGTATTCTTGAGCAAGGTCATAAGAACGGTATGAATATTCATCTCAGTTCTACCAAGATGTATCAAGACTTGAAAAAACTATTTTGGTTGCTAGGAATGAAGAAGGAGGTAACTGAGTTCGTTTATGCTTGTCTAACTTGTCAGAAGTCGAAGATTGAACATCAGAAGTCGTCGGGACGGATGCAGTTGTTGAGTATTCCTGAGTGGAAATGGGATAACATTTCCATGGTTTTTTTTACAAGTTTTCTGAAGACGACGAAGGGATGTGATTCCATCTGTGTTATTGTTGATAGATTGACTTAATTGGCTCATTTCATACCGATTAAGATCAACTATACCTTGCAAAAGTTAATCGAGTTGTATACTGAGAGGGTTGTTAGCTTGCATGGCATTCCTTCAAGCATTGTGTCAGATAAGGATTTGAGGTTTACGTCAAGATTTTGGAAGAGTTTGCAAGAAGTGGTGGAGAGGGTTATTTAGTCTTTGGAAGATTTGATGTGAGTGTGTGTTTTGGAGAAGGGAGGTAACTAGGACATTTACTTGCCATTGGTTGAGTTCACATACAACAACAGTTTTCATTCTAGCATTGGAATGGCACCGTTTGAGGTATTATATGGTAAGAGGTGTAGGACACCTTTGTGTTGGTATGATTCTGGTGAGAGTGTTGTGCTTGAACCTGAGATAATGCAATAATACTTAAACGATCAAGATGATCCAAGAGAAGATGAAAGCTTCACGAAGTCGTCAGAAGAGCTATCGTGATAAGAGGAGGAAAAAATTTGAGTTCCAAGAGGGAGATCATGTGTTCTTGAGAGTAACTTTGGTAATTAGTGTTGGTCACGTATTGAAGGCTAAGAAACTTATGTCGTATTTCATTGGTCTGTGTATATGAGGTGGTCTACCGAGTGGCGTTGCTGCCATATCTTTCGAATCTTCATGATGTGTTTCATGTGTCTCAACTGAGGAAGTATATTCTGGATCTGTCTCATGTGATCCAGTTGGTTGATGTTCAAGTTAGAGAGAGTTTGACAATTGAGACTTTGTTGTGAATTGAGGATTGTGAACTGAAGAACTTGCGAGGCAAAGATATCGCTTCAGTGAAAGTTGTTTGGGGAGGTCCTGCTGGTGCAATGTGACGTGGGAGCTCGAGAGTAGGATGAGAGAGTCTTATTCAAAGCTTTTCTCGTCGGATAATTTTTTAGGGCGGAATTTCTTTTAAGTGAGAGAGAGTAGTAACACCCCGATTTATTAATCATTTATTTAATTATTTATTTAATTTAATTGAGTATTTTAATTATATAATTACTTTTGTGAATATGTAACGTGTTTGGTTGGTGACGGTAATTGTGGTGTTTTATGCTAATTAATTGGGTTAGCGAGAATTAATTAATTAATTAATTGGAAGTTAGTGAGAATTTGAAAAGTTGGGCCAATTTTGAAAATTGAGAGAGTTTAGTGGTGAGTGGAGCAAAACTGAATTTGAGTTGGATAAAAAGTGTAATTAGAAAAATTATAATAAAATAGTATATATTCTAATTTTAGATAAAAATTGGGTTTTAGAGACTTTTTTTCATCGGTACGTGAAAACAAGAGATATTAGAGAGAAGAACTTGAGGAGAGAGTGTTAAGGGTTTAGAGGAAAGATCACTAGAAGCTCGTTTTGTTGAACTTTTTGGAATTGTAAGGGGAGGACTTTTCGTCCATGGGTGCTTAATTATGAAATAGTAGAGAGGTTTCCATTAACCTTTAATAGGAATCTCTCTCTTGTTGTTGATTATATAATATGATGAATAACATGATTCAATTATGTTTTATACCATGTTTTGATTGCAAATTTGTGTAATGTATTTTGTGTGATTGTTGCATAGGTTGTTTGTTCATAAATATGAATTTTGACATGAAATTGAGATTTTCAAAATATGAATTAATTCTGGATTTTATGGTTAAAGCAATGAGACAATATGTTAGATTGATAGGAATTAACATGCTAGTATGTTGGAATCATATGGGTGATGTTTATGCACTATTTAGGAGTGTTTAGAGTGAGTTTGGATGAATTTTTGTGATTTTTCGATAGCAGAACAAAAATCTACTTCTGTTAGTAGGGTGACGAGTGTCACCCTAATGACACCCTAGGCGTCATGCATTGTGAAGCATTGACATTGATGTGTTTTTTTATTATGTGGATGATTGTGTAAATGTGTTAATCTATCATGAATGTTTATGCACCATTTATTATTTGAATGTATTCTCACCTTCTCTTTGTGTTGTTGCGTTTGTGTTCCTTTATAGTACAGATAATCAGGTACTTTAATAGGAGTTTGAAGCTGAGGACGATGGTGTACCTCTTTAGTTTATTGTTGTCGGGTCTATAGTTTGAGTCTCTCTAATACGTAACACGAGGGGATCAGGTTGTCTTATATTTGTTTATGTTGCGTATCTTTCTTTTTGATTGGATTTTTGCGATGAACCACCTTTTCAAACTGATAATATTGTTAAGGTTGTTAGACCAAGTGTTTTATTTGTAATTCCGCTATTTATCAAATGAGTTTTTTTTACTATGTGGTTTAAAATGTTTTAATGGTTCGAGTAACATCCTGCTTGGTGAATACTTATGTTTTATACATGTTTATTTATTTAATTGTTGAGTCGAGAATTAGGGTGTTACATAGTAACGAGGCCGAATAGGGCGTAGAGTGATTGTAACACTCAAGTCGAAGGGGTGGGGAGTGGTCGCCCGAATACACATTAGAATGAGAGGATTCTGAGAGTGTGAAGGTATGAGACTGCATGGTTGAAGGAAGACTTATAAAAATTGATTGCAACTACCTATATCAACAAGATGAATCCTTTTTTCGGTAGTCTAACAAATAAGAACTTCATAGTTAAGTGTACTTGAGTTGGAGTAATATTTGGATGGTGGCCTTCTAGAAAATTTCTTAAAAAACGTGTGAGTGAGAACAAAACATGCTGAAAAAATATGTGTTAGTTTGTGGGATCAGTTGGTAATCCTGAAAGCATACTGAGACATTATTGCAATCACCTGAGGTGGTGGAAATAAATTAGAAGCAGCACTTATTTGTAGAAGATTTCAGTTACATTTACAACAACACGTTTTCTTGAGTGATGTCCTAGTTCTTCTGCTAGTGTGTTGTGAACTTATTTTGGGTATTCAATGGCTAAAATCCCTAGGTCCTATCTTATGGGATTTTGACAAGTTCTAAATGGAATTCCAAACTAATGGCAGAAAGTTTGTCTTATGAGGCGCCAAAATGCCTACAATCAAACTCATTAACAATAAGTCTTTTGCTCAAGCGATCAAAAAAGGGGCTGAACTTTGCCTTTTAACAATTGATAAGGACTTATATCAACAAGGTTCTAACTCTTGGATAATGATGACCGCAGATATGTCTAATCTCTTGCCTACTGAAATTAGTCAATTGATGCAATAGTACCAAAACCTTTTTGAGGAACTGGCAACACTACCCCTCATGGACTTAGGTCTGATCATAAAATCTCATTGAAGGAAGGTGCAGTGCTCTTTAATTTGAGACCTTATAGGTACTTACTAGTTCAGAAAAATATCATTGAAAACTTGGTCAACGAAATTATGCAACAAGGGATAATTCAGCACAGTAACAGTCCATTTTCATCTCCTACTATGTTAGTTAGGAAGAAAGACGGTTCTTGGAGGTTATGTTGGGATTTTAGAAGGCTAAACAACTCTACTATTAAAGACAGATTTCCAATTCCTCTAATTGAAGATTTACTTGATGAATTGAGTGGAGCTTCTATCTTTTCTCACATACCGCCAACTTAGAATGGCTAAGGGTGACTTAGATATGGTTCATCATATCATTTCAAGCTTTGATGAACCATATCTTCAAACCTTTTCTCATAAAGTTTGTAATCATATTCTTTTATGACCTTCTCATTTACCGTAAATCCATAGAAGACCATAGATATCATTTGGAACTGATTTTCGATAATATGAGGCTGAATAACTTGTTTTTGAACCAGAACAAGTGTTGTTTTGCTACACACAGAATTGAGTATCTCGGCCACTTTATCACTTCACAGGGAGTGTCTACCGATATCACTAATGATTTTGGCAAAATTGCAAGCCTTTAACTAATATGCTTAAGAAAGCTTCTTTTGTATGGTGTGCTCAATCCACAAAAGTTTTTGATGACTTGAAATTAGCTCTGACTTCTGCCCCAGTTTTAAGCCTTCCTAATTTTAAAGAAAAACTTGTCGTGGAAACCGATGCATCAGGGAAAGGAATATGTGATGTTTTGATGCAAAATACCACCCTATTGCTTATATAAGCAAGTCACTTGGGCCTAGACAGCAAGCTATGTCGGTTTATGAGAGGGAACTTCTTGCAATTGTTTATGTTGTCCAAAAATGGGGATCCTACTTAGCTCATGCTCCCTTTATCATAAAAACTGATCAACGAAGCATTAAGCACTTACTGGAATAAAAGTTGAATACTTTTTTTTCAACAAGCTTGGGTAGCAAAGTTAATGGGTTTTGAATTTGAAATTCAATACAAGGAAGGTGCAAACAAACAACCTTGTTGTTGACGCGCTCTCAAGGAAAGGTGTTGAGTTAATGTTTCAATTCTGCAGATCCACGCTTGTAGGACCTAATTATTTCAGTTTGGCAAAGTGACCCCCACCTCAAGAAAATTATCACTGAATTGGAAATTATTTCTCATTCTCATCCTAATTTTACTTGGACTAGGAATGAGCTAAAAGAAGGGAAAATTAATTAATGGGAATGATATTAACCTCAAACAGATTATCTTACAATGATTACATGATTCGGCAATTTCTTAAATCCCTGTTTTTCTGGAAGGGAATGACAAAGGAAATCCAGGATTATGTCAAAAAAAGTGGAATTTGTCAAAGGAACAAATCAGATTTTAGTGCTTCTCCAGGCCTCTTGCAACCCCTCCCCATTGTGGACAGAATTTGGGCACACATTAGCATGGATTCCATTGAAGGGTTACCTACTTCAGCTGATAAACAAGTTATTTTTGTAGTGGTGGACAGATGGAGTAAATATGCACATTTCATTGCTATTTCTCACCCTTACAAAGCTGCTGATATAGCTAAACTGTTCATGGATCATGTCTTTAAACTACATGGTTTTCCTGACTCTATTATTTTTTAGCAAATTTTGGAATGAAATTTCCAAATTTCAAGGGGCAGCTCTGAACAAATCAATAGGCATATCATCTTCAAGTGTATGTGTTGTGACCAACCAAAAAGGGTCCCCTATATATACTGGACAGAAAACTGGTTAAGAGAGGAAGAGTCAATGCCACAAAAGTCCTTGTCCAGTGGAAGGACAGTCCCCCAGACCAAGCTTCTTGGGAATTTTACTATGACTTGTTGAAGAAGTTTCTAGATTTTCACCCTTGAGGACAAAGGTGCTCTTGGAGGGGCACTCAGAATTTACAAAACTGAGTTAACTCTACAACCCCATCATATGAGAGGCAATATATGCATACAGTTTTGAAGGGTCTCTAAATAAATGTAAAATAATAGAATACTCAAAATCAAGTAATTCTTAAATTTAATTTTCGGAACCCAATAAAAAGGGTTACATCAAGCCGAATAAAATCTACACTATCTCTTGAATTTACAAAAAAAAATAATAAAGTTTCAATTTTGGCCCAATGCATACTGCAAATCAAAAGGTTTCAATTAGGAGGGGGCCTTGTGTTGATTCAGACCAAATATGTGCTCTAATAATTGTGAAAAATCTACTATTTATGCCTCCAAAAGGGAATAGAGATTTAGAATAATCGCTTTCTGCAGCCTGAAGCTCCACAATAACACGCCATTTGCTTTATCTTCCCATCAGAGTCCAAGACGCTATCAAGAGCATAGCCATAGTCATATGTCAGTTCCTGCAAGGGTACAATCAGAGATTTAAGACATTTGGCAAAACAACAAATAGTACTCCATCTCTTTTCATATGTAAAAGAAAAAAGAAACCCTCCAAATAGTTAACTAGCTCCAAATGGAAGAAAAGAGTATTTTTGGCCTTAGGCAAGATCAATAATTTGTACAAGCCATGGTTCATTTGTATAACTTACAGAACATGCATTGTTGTTAGATACAACCTAAAGAACTCATTTACATTTTGGACTAAAATGATTCTAATAAAAGATAAAGGAACAAAATGAGCATTAGGCCTAGATAGAGGATAAAAAATATTATAATTTAGACAATATATTAAATGGGACCTGTAAAGGGGGTATGTTGTCAGCGGCAAACAGCATCACTCGAGCCAGACGCAAATCATGGTGTGTGCTCAAAACACATTGTACAAACAAATTAGGCTCACAACAATGGTTTATAAACCTAGCAATATTTCCAGTAGATCCTGCGTCAATACAAAACTCTGGTGCGCTATCAGGACTTTGGTCATCGTATTTGTCCAAAAGCTTGGCAGCATATGGTACATTTTGCGACCGCCTCTGTCAAAATTAACATCACCAAAGACAAGAAAAAAATTCTCAAAACTGAACAAAAAATAACTCATAGAAAAAGAGTCATGATTTCACAGAAATTGTTACCTCCCTTCCTCCAAGACCTTTAATAGTCTGGAGGCAATCAATCTCAAATATATAGTTGTTTTCTAAACAACTGTCAACGTCGTCAGTCCTGCCGAGAATTCCCGTGTACTCGCATACGGGTGCCCCAGATGGAATAAAATCCCAGGATCGTACAGCCCATCCTTTTTTTGCTGTGCGAAAAACCTGGGTATTATCAAGATAAATATTTAACTTATTTAAAATTAATATTCAAAAGATGTAAGGAAATCAATACAACCTCCAGACGATATCGAGGTCCTTTTTGAGAAATCCGATTCACACAACTAGGACCACAACCACAATTGGGGCCACATTCAAACACAACATCTTTAGCTTCAACTAATCTGTCAATGTATTAAAGATGACATTATTATTATTGCAGCAGACATGATTTAAATGACATTTCACCAGAGTTTCTAACCTGCCACCATCCCTAGATACATAGGGAAATTCAGAGCCATTGCGCTTTGCACATTCACAGGTTGTTGGATCAGTACAGCTACCTTTGCATTTGCACCCAGTGGCATTCGCAGGAAGCGTAACACTTGTTGCAACCTTCAGAGCCTTAAAATACTTGAAACCTATGTAATGTTCAAAACAGTGATGCATATAAGAAATAGGTAGATACATCAAAAAAAATATAATAAGAATTCAAGTTTTCCAACAAAAAATGAAAGACTTAAAATGATGGTATCAAAGCCTAATGTCGATAAGTTGAGCCACCCGTTATTGGGTGACCAAGATTATATTTTAGATATCCAATTCTAGGTGTATGGGAGTGTTCAAGGGTTCCACAAGGGATAATGATAAGGTATGATTAGGGTCTATCTCTGATCTAACGGGTCACCCACTATATATTATCAATTAACTCGACATACCTGTGGGTGGAACAGGAGGGTCATCCACCAAATTTGTAGCAGGAATTGGTATAACTTCCTGACCTCCAGTGATATCCTCACATACTAGCCTAAACAAATGAAAGCAAGGATTTAGGGAAGTGTACTATGTATAAAGCATATTAAAAATTCAATTTTTCAGAATTACTTTTCATTACCCTCGTATTTCTGCAACAGACTGAGGTACGCGTCCACTTGTGAAATAAACCTGACATCAAAGGAAGATAAGCTAAAAAGAAATAAAGAGAACTGCAATTTGTATGCCTAATCTTTCTTCCAAGAGAATATGAAAACAAAGTGTACTTCTGTAATCATTGATAAAAACACACATGGAAACACATGACACATTATAAAAACCAACCTCTTGCACATTTTGTAATTTAATGAGATAAAATCTCAAATTTTCTTCTATTTAATCATTCCCCATTGCGTTGTAAACATCACTAATGTGGTTAGATTGGTATCATTATAAATACAAAACATTGAGAACTAATATCTTATGGCAGCTTAATTAACATTTTAGTAGTATTAATAAACTCAGTTGAGATAGACTAGTCTAGTAAGAGTTGCATTTGCAGTCTTCTAATGAATATAGGGAATAGCCGACGGAGCTATCAACTTTGTATCTTGAAGAAATGTAGCTCCCAATGAGCTTCAACAGCAACACCTAGTTTCTTCCTCTTCAACCACACCCACGCTCTATTTATTCCTCTGCCTTTTTATTTGTACACATTCCAAGACCCGGCACTTTACCATTCTCATCACGCCTCAACAGCAACTCCTAGTTTCTTCCTCTTCAACCACACCCCCATTCTATTTATTCTCCTGCCTTTTTAATTTATTCACATTCCAAGACCTCATAACCAGTGTACGCGAGTTGACTCGTGTACATGTCCGATCCAACGTGCCATTGTCACGCTGCATTTCAGGTGGGTCGCAAGTAACAAAAACGGTAAACCACCACCCAATAGCAGGACCTATGGAACCAAAACTAAATATCATCAAAAACACCTATCGATGTCTTACGTACACCAACGCCCAGATTTTCAAACATTGCAACCCACTTATCCATGTCTTACACCCCGCCACATTACCATTCATATCACCCAACCTAAATTCCAGCAGACCTATAGAACCAAAATCTAAGGTACCATTTGGCCCGGCTTTTTGTTGACCTATCTTCTACTTTAAAGGAGTAGTGATGCCAAACAATATTTAGAAAAATCTCCTTACAAAAAAAAGTGACTTTTCTATTAAGAATAAAAATACAATACAAGGAGCTTCTATTAAAGTAATTGAAATAAACTTTATAAAAAAAAATTGGAATATTTATTGGTACATAACTACATATATATTCGAATCAAAGTAACCACAATTTATACATTATAAATTCTTTTTCAATTCTTTACACCAGCATATTTTCATAATTCTTCCCGTATTACTTTATTTTATCTAATTTTAAAAAAAATTATTCACTCAATGTGCCTACATCATTGTTATTACTGTGCAGTATTTAACTACGATAGAGGATTATAGAATTTGTTAGTTTAATTTGTTAAAATTATTTATTTTTAAAATGTAAACTTTTTCCATAATGTCAATTGTTTTTTTTAGTTTGTGATTTATCCACTCTCACACACATTTTTAAATATTTAAAAAAATATCCATTTAATTTTTTATAACATATTTCATATCTTTTGGTAATATAGTAGTATTATATTTTAATTTGTATCCATTTTTGTGTAAACAATTTCTACATATATATTTAATAATTTATTATTTTTATAAGTATGAATAAAATCAATATTTTCACTCGCAAATATTATACATCAAACACTTGCACTAAATTGGTAGGAACATCATATTTTATTATTTTCTCACTTCGTTAGATTAGTTCATCTATATATCAAATGATTTTTAGTTTTAAATTATTTTTAAAGTTGGAAAAATATAAGTATTACCAAACAACTTTAACTTTATTTATAGAGCTCTCATTTTCAACTTTCTCTTAAAAGTAACTTTTACAACCGAAAAAAGTTTGGCCAAACGATACCTAAATTTCATTAAACCCCCCAAATTTCCTAACACTACCACCCTCCTAGCAAAGCACTACGTACACCAACACCCATCTATCCATGCCTTACATACCCCTACCCCAAAAACCAAAAGCCTAAGTGGCAAATTTTGAAAAACAACTAAAAATCATAATTTTACACCCCAGTGAAAACAAAACCTGAGAACTCAAATTAAAACTGAGAGGGAATAAGAAACAGATCAGAGCAAGTTAATATACCAAAAGCACAAGGAAAATGAAAACAATGAAGGGTAGTTTAATGAAATGGGCTAAAACGTGGATAGTGGCTGAAAAAGAATAGATGATACAGAAACTAAACTCAGAAATCTATGCTCAGTTATAAAGAAAAGTGAAATATCAAAGATGGAGAGGATGATGATGAAGAAGAAGAAGATGGTGAAGGTTTTGATTGAAGAACCAATGTACCCTAAAAAAATTAAATTGGGATGTTTTATTTAAAATATATATTGTTGATTTGAACCTAAAAAAATAGTTGGTTGTCGTGGATGAGAGTGCGGATGTGGAGATGCCGGTAAGACAAAAAGTTTGATAACAAACTTTACAAATAAAATACAAGTAACAATTGAAACGTGAAACTAGAAAAAATATGGCTAAACCTGATTTGTGGTCAATGTAGGCTGTCCCTCAACCCTCCTAAGCCGAAACTTGTAGACTGTGAAGCCGGATATTCCCTTCTCTGCCCAATAATTGACAACCTGCAAAACAAGCACAACATTTAAAATATGGAATTATTGTTGCTGATTAGATAATTGTAGTAAGTTTAAAACACAATAATTAATAAAACAAGTGAATGTAATTATTATGAGCATATCCTTCAACTACCAACCAAAAATTATTGCCCGACATTTAAACACTATATAGGCATATACTCTCTCGCTAAACATGAGTCAACTTACAAATTTATACACACAAACATACAGTGAAAAATAAATATGTAAAGACAGATGGCATGTGTCTTGTTTACCATTACTTGAAAAATTAAGATCTGCTTATTTTAGCTGTCTTTAACACATATGTGGGTGTGCCGTGTGCGCGTGTGCGCACATGCAAAACAGAGATCCAATTATTATAGGGAAACAGATTTAAGTAATAAAGTCTTCATAGAACCTACCTTGTACAATCCATCATATGTATAAACTTTACGAGTATAACTGTCACGAGAGTTATGACCTCGAATCACCCTTACTGGCACACATTGCTCTGAAGAGTTCTACACATGAGATCAAATCATGTTAGATGTGCCTTAGAACATCAAATAGAGTACAATGGATTAGAGAAACGTGCCATACTTAAAAGAAAATAGGTGCATGAAAGAATACAAAAGTAAGGTTCATTGGCTGGTTATTTATGATTTTGGGTGAATTGTAGGAAGCATTCTGCAGATAGAATAATGTTTGCTACAATCATTAGAAAGCATACCTTGAGTGCTAAGTTACCCCGCTCCATTTTCTGATCTCCCATTTGTCGCTTATTACCAGTCAGGTTGTGGCCACCTTGACCAGTGTAAATGACATCTTCGGCATTATCAAGGTCATCTTCATACATTCCAGAAATAACAATGGCCACAGCAATTGGGAGATTGTAGCTGTTGTACTGCAACAACCAAAGAGATGAACGTAAAAAGAGAGGGGTTTGTAAGGAACATTATAGTAAAAAATCTATTAATTAAGATCATATGAATCACTTGAGATCTTTTGATATTAAATTAGACTACTGAGTAAAATAAGGGCAACAAGAAGTTGTATTACCACTTTGGAATAAGATTGGCCCATATAATCAATTCCATTTAACCAGTGGCTATGAAAACCAATAGCAACCATTTCGGCACGAGAATAGAACTGATATCCAACCTCAACACCTTGAATATTAGAAAATTAAAATACATTACCAGCAAAAATGCATGATAATTAATGATGAAACGTGAAAGAAGCTATGTGAAATTTGTAATGATATAAAAAATCAACAGTCAATACACAGGCAAGATGAAGCTGCCAACCTGGAATATCGCCAATTCTTTTTTCAGGGTGCAGTATCTCGCTATTTTGCATCATCTGCAAGATCTCCAATACAAAGACAGTGTTAAAAAACAAAACAAGCTAGATACAACTAAATTGATTATGCTTTTGGCTTTAGCTTATTTTGACTAAATAATACTTTTTGGACAACTTGAGTGAGCATTAGAGAAAGATTGCTCCCCTAGCAACATTTGAAGTGAGTACTAAAATAGGAATAAAATCAAAACAAAGGATCATATGAAAAATAAATAAATTTAAACTGTTTTAGAACTAAAAGTACTCCTTTAAATTGTTCCAAAGATATGGCTCATAGCAAACAAAAATTAAGGCATCAATAAGAAGAGAAAAATCAAATAAAAAACACTAACAATCAAAAGATGATTAAGGTAAACTAATAACAAGTTAGCCACTAACGGCACTGACAATCAGTGTTATCAAATTGCGGCGCCATGGCCACTAACGCAGATATACATGGCAGTTTTTGGGCTCACCGCAATGGTAAATATTGGCCGATATTGCAGTTAAATCCTATACTAAATGATCAGATATATCAGCAGATTTTGTAGTCAAGATTAAACAGAATCAATTTTTAACTTGCCTTGGTTAAGGCCTTCAGATCAGGTCGTTTGGCTGCGCTCTTTGGTTCTATATGCGAAGTATCTTTCTACACAAGTTAAAACATTGAGTTTAGTTAGTAGTGAACTGCAAACAAGTTATGTAAACGAAAATGCAGCTCAGGCCAATTTGCAATGAGTATCTTGTGTGTGAAATTGAAACACAAATAATAAAAGCCACACCTCCACCAACTGCGGAGAGCTTTACCTTAGCATTTTTCTTCCCAGCAGATGACTTAGATTTTTTGGGAGATTTCTTCCCAGGAGATTTCTTAGGAGATTTCTTAGGAGACTTCTTGGGAGATTTCTTCTTCTTCTCAGCTTCAGCTCTTGCTTTAGCACACCTCTCCTCTTCCTCCTGTACATTCGAAAGATGAATTACTTCAAGCAAAACAAGGCAATCAAAAGAAACACTATAACATAAAAGTAACTAACCTGAACCAAATGGAGATAGTGTTTATTAAACAGTCTAATAGTATCCTTCACCTTAGCTGCATAACTCTTTTCAGCAGACGCATCAACTGTATTTTCCGAATCCACCTTCATTTTTTCATCCCAAACCTCCATCAGCTCACGCTTCGCATCCATTGCAGACTTCTTCTTCTTTGGAAGTTTCTCCGAAGCAACCTCTTCCTTGTTCTTCACCTGTTTCTCCGAAGCATCCTCTTCATTGCTCTTTGACTGTGACTCGGAAACAACCTCTTCTTTAACCGTGCTCTCTTCCTCGCCCTCACCGTGACTTTTCTTAACACGTTTATTCGACTTCCCCTTAGCCGTCACAACCACGCTCGATTTCTTTCGATCTTCAACAACCTCTACATTCCGTCGAAGCTTAACCTCTTCAACCTCTTTTAGCTTAGCAGCTTGGATTCGAGAGCTCGATCTCCGCTGCGACATTGGTGTATCTTTAGGTTCAGCTTTTTTTGCACCGTATTTCACTGATATATTAAGCTTAGGGCTCATCTCAATCTCCGCAGAAACCATCAAATGTTGTGAAACGACACCACTACCACCGTCGTTCGCAATTGAATCGTGAATCTCCAAAGATTTCGCAACCATGGAAACCTGCAAAATCGAAACGAGAAGGTAAAAGTTTGAGAAAATGCTAATCGAATAAGAGAATCAATGGTGAAAAACGATTGAGCATGAAGATTTACAATGGAGAAGACGATTCTGAAGGTTTTCTAGGGTTTGAAGAGAGAGAGAGAGTAAAGAGTGAGAAAATGAAATGAACAATTTCTGTCTCGTGTACGATTGAGTGATGATGATTAATAGCTCCACTCTCGAGGTGTAGAAGAGTGAAAGGCCATTGCCGAAATAATGGGAATTATTTTATTTTATTTTTTATTTTTAATTTTAATTTTTGGAATTTTGTTTTTACTTTTCGCCTTCCCGCTTCACGTTATTTTGATCTCCGATTCTCGCGGTATGGACGAAAAAGTTCCATGCTTCGCATGAGTAATGTGTGTTTGAATTAAGTACTCCTAACTTGTTACTATTGGAATGTTTTTCAAATTTTAAAACCTGATTTCATCTGTACTTGTATATCTCTTGCAACAAAATGTTTTGACCGTTTGATTATAATAGTACTACAATTCTCTAGATGCGTAAATTTTATTTTTTTATTTTTTTTATTTTCAAATTTTAAACCGTTATGGTGTTGATCTAATCTAGAAAGTCTCTCATTCATTGGTTTCCATTTTTAATATCACAACAATTAACCATCATTATTCAAATACACTAAATCTTCTTCATTCTTAATTCAGCGGACAAAAAATTTACACACAACACTTCCACTTAAATTTGAATTCAATGTAAACAATTGTATTGAAAATTTATTTTTAAAAAATGATTAACTAGATATATTTAAATGTATTCATATAGATATACTATTTGTATTTAAATAAAAAAATCAAACAAAATGATATTTGAATTTCTTTCAAAAAAATTAAATTAAATTTTCACAGAATTTAATTATTAGATTATAAAATTATTTTTATTTAAAATTTTGAATTTGAACTCGTGTCATCATTCTATCTTCTCAAAAGTTTTTTTTTATAAATATCGTACAATTATATAACATTTTGATTACAAGAGGATAAATAGCTATATTAATTCAATAATAAAATAAAAATTATATTATTTTTTAATATTTTTTATTAATATTATATATTATATTAATTTATTATTTATTTTTTTATAATTTATTTGTTTTAAATTATACATAAAATTTATTAATTTATCTCTTTTATAATAATAATATTGATAATTTAAAATTATTTATTGTTTAGTTAAACATGTTAATGTAGGTTGTTCATCAGCCTCATAAACTAAAACTTATAGAATGTGAAGTAAGGCAATTTGATAATTGGATTATAGATATATTTATTTAATATTTTGAATTCCTTTGCATCATCGTGAAAGGGTTGTTTTCTATAAATATTATGCAATTATCATAGATAGAGATATTTGATCAATTATTTAAAAAAATAGTAGGAAATGTTATATTAATTTATTATTTGTTGGTTTTTTGTTTCAATTATTTGTTTCAGATTACACATAAATCTACTAATTTATCTTTTTTATAATATTAATATTAATAATTTAATGTAGGTTGTTCATCAACCCTCTCTCTAAACCAAAACTTGTAGAAATATGAAGTAAGATATTTCCTTCTTTAGTCAATACTTGACTGTCTCAAAATACCAAAATATTTAAAATATGAACTATTTAAATCCCAAATTTCAATAATTTTATAATTTTCACAGTTTTTATTGCATTGATTGACATTGAAAAACCATTCTCACGGAATTGTTGGCTTGCCATGCTCACGGAATTGTTGGCTTGCATTTTTAATTTCACAATAATTAGCACTCATTCAATAAACTAGGGTGTTCAAATAGACCAATTTAAATTTAAATTATAATGTTCTTCTTTTTTATTTAATTCAACAAGACAAAAATCGATATATTTAGGTAAAATATTATTGTTTAAATTTGAACTCAAGTTCGCACAACTTTATTAAAAATGACTAAAAATAAATAATTAAATATATTTAGGTGTACTTTGTGAATAATAATTTTAAAGAAAGAAAGGTTTTTGAATTCTGTTTTAAAAAAATATTTTTTTTTTTCATATAGATGAAGATTGTAATTTTATTTAAAATTTTCAATTCGTTTGTGTCATCATAATTTTATTTTTACAATAATGTTCTTTCTATAAATATTGTACAAGTGTATATAGATTTCTTCTTCTATTATTGGAGGACCCCAATAATAAAATTAAAATTAGATTATCAGTTTTTTTTATTAATATAACATGTTGTATTGGTTTATTATTTGTTGTTTTTCGTCTAGAATGTTTATTTTATATTTTATATTTTTTAGCAGAGAGAGAGAAAGAAAGAGAGAGGAATGGGTTCAAATTATTTCAAAACTAATTTGACCTTCCCTCTCAGAGTCTGTCTTAGATTTATTGTTGGACTTTCCGCATTGTCCACCCTCTATATTCATTGAAGCCTAAGCGTGAGGGGTGTGTTGGACTTTTTATCTTAATTACGCTTAGTTCCTAGTCATCTTAATTGTGGCACTCTAGTTTACCTTCATTGCAGTCCATAACACCTTCATTGTGTTAGATTTGAAGGGGTGAATTTAGTCACACATTGCTTAGAGATATGACATGTGTTGTGTTTATAAGTGAGAGCAATTCTCACCTTAAAGTCGATTTTGTAGGGATGAGTTATGCCCAACCCAAATTCTAAGATGTTGAGATATAATATAATCCAAGTTGTGAGAGGCCCAAGCCCAAAGTTAATTAGGGTTTATGGTTGTTATATTTGCTACTTAGTAGTCAAGTCACTTAGGTGTATATAAATAGATATTTTGTAATTCAATTTTGTAACCTAGTCATTCTTCAATAATAGTAATCATTATTTCCTTATTTTGTTTCTTTGTTTCTCTCCTCACTAAAAGTGTCTCGCGCACTATCAAATTGGTATATAGAGTTTTGGTTAGATTCTTGATCGTGTTTTTAAGAATCACATGTCGGTGATCGTGTTTCCGGGATCGTCGGTTGTTAACCAATCGCTGCAAAGATGATTGGTACTAATGGCATTCCGAATTCTCTTCCAATTATTGACGGCAAGAATTATATCCGACGGAGAATACAAATGCAGTCCTTGTTTGGCTTTCATGAAACCCTTGAATTGGTTACTAATGGCATCCCTGAGCTTGTTGAGAATGCAACTGATGCTTAGAGAGTTGCGCATAAGAAGGCAAAAAAGAAAGATTGTAATGATGTGTATTGTATTCAATCGATGGTAGATTAAGCGAAATTCGACAAGATCCCTCATGTTGAATCGACGAAGGAGACATGGGATATTCTTGTCAAGTACAATGAAGAAGGTGAGAAATTCAAAGTCGACAAATTGTAGACTATGCGAAGGCAATATGAATTGTTGCATATGGGAGAAGATGAAAAGGTTGCAGGCTATGTGTCAAAGGTGCATAATCTTGTCCATCTCATGAAGGGTTATGGTGAAACCCTAACTGATAAGATGATAGTTGAGAAGGTAATGTGTACGTCAACCAACAAACAATCATTTTCTACTATAAACTATATATATATATATATATATATATATATATATATATATATATATATATATATATATATATATATATATATACCCCTTTCATCCATCGTACTCGATGGGAACCATCTAAGTTGTCTACACGAATAAGTGTTTATCTAAAGGTTTACTTTGCTAAAAGAGAAAATGATTATTTTTTTTATTATTGTGCTCGCCAAGGATTGAGGCCCTTGTGCCTACGTATCATCATTATGAAATGAAGAATCAGAGCTTCGTAGTTCATAGTAGAAAATGATTGTTTGTTGGTTTATTTACCTTGAAAAAGGATTTTCAAAGTGATGTCCAAAAACGCAAAAATGATATTGATGTTGATTTTAGGTTTTTGAAAAGAGATTGTTTTTTATTAGAATTGCACTAAATACTATGGGTAGAGGTGAATATTTCAGACACCCAAGTCAAGTGTCTCGTGTCTAAAATACTCAAAGTAAGGGTAGGAAAACTCCATTCTTACTCATTCTCTACCACCTAAGGCTCATATCGTGTAATTTATTCATATATTTTATTGTGTTTTGGATTTGATTGAGAAAAATGTCGTTTGACGTTGGTTCAAGGGTTTATTCTTTATTGCTTTTGAAACAGTGAGGTCGACCTAATTCATAAAAAGTTCAAAAGAAAAACAAAGGAGAGAAAATTACAACCAAAAAGGGGGAGGATACATGGAAAATTGCAAGGGGAATAATATAAGAAATAAATTGGCTCATTATAAGGTAACCCAATAGAAAGCCTTGTGTGTGCAAAGTGGTATAAGCTAACAAGTTGATAATGGACTCAAAACATGTATCCCTAAGGTAGTGTCATGAATGACATTCTTGCAATAAAAGATTACAGGTCCAAAGAAACTTCAAGTCAAAGTAATAGGTCAAATACAATAATCCAATGTCCAAATGCAAAGGGTCATAACAAGTCTCCTATAAGTCCAACATTAGGTCACAAATGATACATCTTTTTGGACCTTTCATTTTATCATGTTTTTATTCTTTTTGAATATGCAAAGTGATAAAGAAATAACAAGAAATAAAATAGCATAAAGTAAATGATATATGAGGTAAATGGATGATAATGGACAAAAACGTAAAGTACTTGAAACAAAATAAGCAATAAAAGTAAATTACGGAAAGTAAATTGCAAGAATTTAAATAGCGGGAAAATAAAGTGCAATAATGTAGAAGTTAGTAGTTAGTAGTTAATAATCAAAAGATCAATTAATCAAAATGGGGCAATTTGGCGCCATGTTGAGCAATCGTAAATGAACTTATGTAGAAGTCAGACCTTTTTTAGGTCGGTCAATAACAATCTATGTGCTTAAACATGTTAGAAAAATAACTCTCGATTGATGAGGTGGATTGTTGTTATATCGTCCTAAAAGGATGTACAAAGAGTCCAAGGAGAAGTATAGTTGATCTCAAAAAGATGGTCTTGATTGATGAATGAAGAATGATTGATTGATTAATAAATAGGGTAGCAATAAATGAGGTAGCTAGCGAAGAAAATGGGTTCTTCTGCCTACGTATCCTTATAGTGCAATAAAGAAATCAGAGCTTTTGTAGTTCAGCCCACTAGGGCTGAAAACAAGAATGATTAAGGAGGCAAGATGAGTGATAGAATTATTCAATAAATGAGTGGAATAAACTTGATAGTTATTAGATAAGAATCATTGTATATGAATAAAGGTGAATACGATAAGCAACGAGCCAAATGTCCCGCACTCAAAGATATTTAGAATAAGTGTAGGAAAGCTCTAGTCTCATTCCTTCTTTACTACTTAAGGTTCATGGCATATGATTCTCCTCATAACTTTTAAGTTGTTGTAATAGAGAATCTTCGTTATTGTTTCTTGCAATGATGAAGGGAGAAAGACCTGACAGTTGATTGACGAGGATCATACTAAAGTCTATGAATAAGAGTGAGTGCTTTGAATAGCTAGGACCTACGTTCAGTACGCAAAGTCATTTTAGACAAGGATATGAGAAACTCTGTCTCATCCTTCCCTACTACTTAAGGCTCATGGTGTGTGATACTTCTTATAACTGATAAGTTGTTGGAGAAGAATCTTCATTGTTGATCTTTGTGTTGATGTTGTTTTGTACGAAGAAGAATTTGTAGTTTATTCGATTCGTATTGCACTAAAGTCTATGAATAAGGGTGAGTGCTTTGAATATCTAGGGCCTACACCCCGTACGCAAAGTCACTCTAGACAAGGATGAGAGAAACTCCGTCTCATCATTCCTTATTACTTAAGGCTCATATCGTACAATTTGAATCGTATTCACTAAGTGTTGACCTTTGATTTATCTTGTATAACCCGTTGTTCGATGTGACTGAGGATGCTTTGATTGAGAATCTTGACTTGAGGCTGTGAACTTCATAACTTAGAGAAAAAGTCTTGTTAAGTGACCAAAATTCTTTTGGTCAATCAAATTAGACCGTGGGATTATACAAGTTTAAAGGATTTAGTTGATCAAAATTGTTTTTGATCAACTTGAATCGAAAGGTTTGAATTAATTGGAAACTAGGTTAAAACCTAATCTAATGGTTATAATTTGATCAAGCAAACCTGAGGGATCATGCCACTATTAATCAAAACTTTCATTTAAGACTAATTAAAATTCTAAGTCTAAATTAATTCTAAGGGGACATGCAATTCAAAGGTAAAAGGTGACAAAATAACCCCTAAAGGGTAGAATGGTCATATCACAAAATATTGGATATTAAAGTTTAATCAAAAGTTAACTATGCCTAAAATGTAATCAACTTCTAAAATTATTCTAAATGTTAGAAATTTGGCTTCATCAATTAAATTCTAAAAGACCATTAAACCCTAAAAACAATTAAATTCTAATTCCCTAATCCTAATTACAAATATTTCTAAAAATAAAATCTATTGTTTCTAATTAATTCTAATAATCCTAATTAAGTTATAATGTTCTAAAAATCTATTATTTTTAATTAATCCTAAATCCTAATACACAAATTAAGAATCCTAATTAATAGCCGAACTCTTGATTACCAACTAAAAGAAAATCTAATTGATAATTAAACATTAATTTCTAAACCAAAAACAAAAGACAAGCCCATTTCATAAATGGGCCCAAGAAAGCAGAAGGGGGGTGCGGATCCGAATCCAGAGGACACTGCTACCGAAGATGGGCCTGCGTACACCAAGACCCAAATCCAACCTAAGGATTCTATTCCTCAAACAAGAGAGGATGCATCAAGGATTAGGGGGGGTGAATTTGTTAAACCCGCTTGGGGCAAAGGCCCAAGATCCCCAAGCTTCCCAACCCGGATCCAAGCAGGACGAACTCATAAGCTAGCCCGAACTCATCTCCTCAAAAGCTTCGCAGATGAAATGGACGTGAACCAGAGCTTCGCCAACGGAAAATGCGGAAAGCGTCACGTTTGGGCCAAGTCGAAGTGAGCTCCTGAACGCCCTTCGTCGGTGATGACGGATCTTCCTCGACGGCACGTGATAGAAGACGGAAAATGCCAAGGGACTCAGTTCAAAATCCATGGAAGAATCAAACGAAATTGCTTCTTACTCAAGGTTCAATAACAATCGAGATCGAAAATGGAATTAGACGTGTCGTTCTTATGCGTGAAAATACAGTCCGTCGAAGAACGTATCAGATTTTGTGAGCGACATCCCTGCGTGCGTTGCGTGGTGATAGGTGAAGATCGAAGACGAAGAAGAACAACTTTCTCCCAAAAGGTCAGTGAGCTCCTTCTTCTTCAATTCCGCTTAGACTACTTTTGTTTTCTGCTTTCTTCTTATTTTGTCGAGTGATGGCGAGATTTACGAATTGCTCTACAGTGTTCTGTTAAACGGTGATGGTGAAGGGGCTCACTTGCGTTGAAGATGTGGGTGAAGAAGATTGGCTTTGAAGGAGGTTACAACAGATGGGAATAGGAACTCTATAAAAGGTGAAGTTGAGGACGAAGATGACAGGCGCAGAATCGAAAAAATGCAGGATGAAGAGAGATGGTGCAGAGTGCCGAAGACCAGGTGCCTAGCTGTAATGAGGTATTTATATGGTTTCAATTACTTCTCCCTATTTTTGTTTTTCCCAAATCTGTTAGAGTTTTTTTCCAGTTGTTAGAGTTTTTTTCCAGTTGTTAGAGTTTGTTAGAAATTAGTTAAGTTGGTTAGTTGTTAGTTGTTATGGACTTGGATTCAGTTAGAGTAGGTATTAAAATTCTGTCATGAAATTTCCTGAAAATCACTTGGTTAAATCAGTGCACAGTTTTGGTTATTTAATTTGAAATGGTCGTGATTCCATGTGATGCAATTTAGTTGTTATGGTGGAACTCAATTTGTATGTGTGCTTGCTAGTTTGTTTAAGCTAATTGTTACCAAATAAATTGGAATTAATTCAGTTATGTTGTAGATCTTTGATGGGTTGCTCCACTTTAATCCACTATTGTGAATTAATTGCAGGATTTGGCTTGATTATTACAATAATGTGGGACTGTTGTATTCCTATGTTGTCGTGGGTTCGAAGTTATGGGTTGCAGCTGGTTTGTGATATAGTTGGTATGTCGATTAAGATGCTTAGGTGGATATGGGTTAATGGGATATGGTTGGATATTGGATGGGTATTGATATATTTTGGGCTTTTGGGTTAATGGAGTGGACAATGGACTTAGGTGGATATGGGTTAATTGGATATGGTTGGATATTGGATGGGTATTGATATATTTTGGGCTTTTGGGTTAAAAACAAATCCAAAAATCAATTGGAATTGAAAAACCTAAAAATGAGACTTAATAATTCAAGGCTTAATATGATCAATTCCAATAATTAATTAAAACCAATTTCTAAAAATGAAGTCAAATCCAAAAAGTCCGAAATCCACTTAAGATTAGAATTAATTCAATCACCCCAAAATTCATTAATCCCATCATTCATTAGAATTAATTAAAAATCAAATTACAACTAATTCTAATATTCCAAAACTCATTAGAAATTAGAATTAATTTCATTGGAATTAATTCCAACATTCCAAAATTAAATAGAACTTAGAATTAGTCCGAATCAAATTGAAGTTAGAAACCAAATTGACAAACGTAACACCATGATGGATATGACAACAACATGCACTGGATTATGAATGTTGTCCGACTTTGGTCAGCAATTTGACCAAAAAACCGACAAACGACCAAAGTAGGATGTGGGTCTCAAACCAGGGTTTTTGTATGAGTTGTATGGGCTTTAGGGTTTCAAGAACATATATATTTCCAACAAAGTCTTTTGACGAATTAGGATGTTCCACAACTAATTCTTCAACAAGGTGATCTTAAACTAGGGTTTAGAGGTCAAGATGAGGCCTACGGGACAACCATGAAGCCTTATCACTAAATTACCAACAAATTAGGGTTTGATCCCTCTTGGGGAGAACCATGATGGATCCTTATTGAACTTACAACTTCAAAGGTCAAATCAATAAATTGAGTCTCTAGGGTTTCATTAGCTCCAACCTTGGCTTTAAGAGCCAATAACTTGGAATCAATAATGATCAATTGTAGCGGTAAATTCATGACCACCAAGCTATGGATAAGCTAGACATCAATAAAAACCAGAGTCGCTACCACGCTTTTATTATTTCCAAGGGAAAAGGAAAAAGTACGAACAAAATCCAAAAGATAAGAAGTTTTCAAATCAAAACTAATAAAATGCTAGAGATTACAGGTAAGGGGGTTGGTTACACAGAGGGAAGGTGTTGGGCACCAAAAGTGTCCTAGGTACTCCTAAGGAGCCATTTTTGTGTGCATATGTATTTTTGTACAAAATGATGTTTACAATAAATAGAGTGAAGGGACGAGAAAAAAACTCATTAATTATATTTTTGTGTTTGATAAGACCTTCGGACTTGTGCCTACGTACCAACATAAATGAGTGCATTGCTTTTTAACAAAAAATTAAGTTTATCAAAGGCACAAGAGGCCTAAAAGAGTTTGAATGAGTGTTAGTTCTTTTTGGCTTTTGAAATTTTAAGTCAAGTATAATTAAGTCCATTTACTAGTTTAATTAAGAAAAGAGTTTTAAAATGCAATGGCATAAGACCAAAGTTTCTAATTTGCAAAATGATATAAGTTTAGAAAACAAACACAATCAAAGAAGATTTTAAAAGGATAGAGAGATTTGAAATTAAAGAAATGGGGAGGAGATGAAGAGACTAATCCTAAGCACAAATTTAAAAGTTAATAGTTGAAAAGATCTTACCAATGGGTTGCAATCCAATAGACAAAAGTGTCATATAGAAACCCAAATTCCCTTGGACTTTAGAATTAAGCAAAATCAATACACAAATAGTAAGATGAAGAGCAAGACGTCAAATAAAGATAGCCACATCCAAGCTTAGCAACTTCATGATCTTCTTCATAATTTCCCATGTATCAGATGAACTCAAAGATATGCACTAGACACAAGTTCAAAATAACAGCTCCAAAAGACCATGTATCAGATGAACTCAAATGGGATCCCAATACTTGCTTAAGATGAAGTTTCAATTCACAAGCACTTGGTTCCATGAAAGTTGGCATTGACCAAGTTCTTTTGCACGGGGTATGTTGCCTAATTCTAAGTCCAATGTATCATAGCAAACCAACAGTCCACACAAAATGTCTTTTAGGGTTTTTGTTGTTATTATGTACATTAAGGTCAAAAGACCACAAACACAGACAAATATATACAAACACAATATAATCATAAGATATGGCTCAAATGAGCAAAGTGAAAATGACATTAAAGTAAACAAGTTAAATGGTATGCATAATGGCAAATGAATAAAGGCTCAAAGTTAAAGTGCATAAAAGTAAATGGCTTGAAATTAAATGTTAGTTGTTAGTTGATTAGAAATTAGTATTGCTTTTACTTTTGTTTTGTTTAAGTCATTCTTTGGAGAACACTCAACCCACTTGTCACAAGCATGGATCCTTGAACCAAGACATCTTCCAAAGGAAGGAAAAAGGCCAAGTTTCCACACAATACCATGAAAGAGGGGAAACTTACAATCTCACTTACTAGAATGATATGCCTTTTGTGTCAATAATTTAGCGCCATGTTAAGCAATCATAATTGTACTTATGTAGTAGTCACAACTATTTGAGGTCAGGCAATAGAAATTTTAGTGTTAATGCATGTTAGAGACATTGTATTATGAACCATACTCCTAAAACATACCACACTTAAAAAGAATATGAAAAGGGTGGACATAATCTCATCCACACTCGTGTTGATTTTACAATCAACTAGCCTTAGGATGTAGAGATATCATATGTCTATGACATGAATGAAGAGAGAATGGGATCAAGATGAAGAGGGAGGGGAAAATGAAATCAACATAAATTGGTCAAAGGAGGACTTTTACCAAATTAAAATCATTCATTCATTTTGGGAGATGAAATGTACATTTCATCAATCCCCTAAATTCAATGATTTTAAATTAACAAAGTCCAATCAACCTTGACCAAGACCCAACAATATAAGTCAAACTCAACAAGTCACTATCAAATGCTCAACATAATTTACTTTGCAATTAAACAATTAAAATCAATTAAATAATGCATTAAATTAAATTATGGCTTGTCAATTTCCTAAAACCTCATCAAAACACCAAAGAAATGGCCATGGAATTTATCAAAGGTCAAACAAGGTCAAAGGACCTTGGAGAAAAAATTTCATCATTTTTGGAAACTTAAAAGTATTTTTAAACAATTAAAAATATTCAAAAAATCACTTAAATCATGAAAAATATTAACAATTATCCAAAAAATAATTTTAATTCAGAAAATGGAAAAGGAATTTATTTAAATTTTTTTTGGTGAAACTCTCATTTTTTTGGATCAATATTAAAATTAATATGAATTAATGAAAATAAACCAAATAAAAGGAAAAATCAGAAAATAAAAAAAACGTGGACCACTTGATCTCCCTCATTAATTGAGATGGCAGATCAAGTGGTTGCTAGTGCGCTTTCCATCATAGTCACGAGTCAATGCGTAACACAAGTGGTAATCCAAACCAACATGAGAGATTAGATCAATTCAAATGGATCATGTGGCTCTGATGACTGCCAACTCACCACATGAGCCAAAGCTCCGGTCTCCTTCTCTGGTGAGCTTCATCAGACTGGTTCAGTCACAACCATCACCAAAATTAAAAATAAGGACATGAATTTAAAGTAAAAATGCCACTAAGCTCGAATATGGCCTCAATCTATCCTAACTCCAAGTATATTGAGAGATACGAGGAGTTGAAATTTGAGATGCACGATCTGAGTTGCTTCGATTTAACCTTAAAGCAACTCAATCTTGTTGCCTACATTGGTAGGACTTAAGACAACCAAGGATCCAAGAGAATTATGGAGAATTTAGTGAGAATCGAAGAGATGATTTTTTTTGGAAAATACCTTCAATGCAAGTTTGAATTTGATTGATCTTGCTCTTGCTCAGGACACTTGGAGGAGTAAAATTGAATGATCAAAAGGTTCAGGATCCTTGGAGATTTGAATCTCAAAACAGTGAGATTCAAACTCAATTTTCAATGGAAATTATCAAGATTATCCTCTAAAATGAAAAGGTTTGAAGGTTTGGAAGCAAAGTTGGCGCGCAGGGTCCTTATATCTGAGCATAGAGGGCTCTATTTATAGCCAAATGGTTTGATATTTGCACACTTGAAATGGAATTCCAAAAATAGTACTGTGCAATGCATGGGTGCATGGGCGTGTACAGGCCCATGAAATCACTTCTTCTGATCTATAATTGAGTACAAGCAATGTTGAGATCATGTTGGAATGCTAGGCAATGGTGTATGAAATGTTCAAGTATAATCTTGCCAAATGATGATCCAATGTTCAAGTCATGCGCAGCCTATTCATATCCTGTCCAAAATGGATGAAATTGGACGTTTTAGAAAGGTTAGATCAAGAGGAACAACTTTCATGTTTGATACTTTTTCATTTGAAGCTTGGATCACGATGAATTTTGAGGTGGAAGTTGAGAAAATCAAACATGTCAAAAAAAATTCTAAGTGTCAAGCCATATGTTCACTTATTCTACCTTGGCTAACTTTTTATGTGAGCTTCAAATGAGAAAGGTTCCTCCATCAAAGTTGTATCTCTCTCAAAGTCATTCAAAATGATCACAAATTTGACCTCATTTGGATTTAATATGAAGGAGTTATGCATTTTTGAAGTTGAGAAAAATCACTTGTTCAATGACATTGGTCCAAAATGACCTATAATGTACCCTCATATCACATGCACATAAAAGTTGAATTAGCTCTTCCTCTAAATATAAAAGTTTAAGTAGACATATTTAATTTGATTGTGAAACTTGTAAATATTTCATCTCATAAAAATTGAGCAAGTTATGACCTTGGGAAGTTGACCTCCAAATTAGGGTTTAGACAAAATGACTTGTAATCTTTCACCATAAAAAATGAATTCAAAGCAAAAATAGATCTAGACCTAAACATGAAAGTTGTTTGAAATGTCATTTATAGTAACTTTTCTCTTGGAGTCATTTTCATATGACAAACATTGTAAGAGATAGGGTCTAGGAAACCCAACTTTGATCAGATGAATTCCTTTGGTCAACCACCATCAACCAACTTGCTAACTTGCAATTATCTTGACTTTTGGGACCCATGGGAGATCATATATGCATAAGATAATGAAATTTGAAGTATCCCTTGAATTATTTGATCAATTGTTGAAGAAGCTTGTTGAAGAAGTTCCACAAGATACCGAGATGAATTAGGGTTTCCAAGGCAAACAAACTCCAAACTCTTGATGATTTCTTGATCAAAATAACATGTGAAACTCATGGGGATTCATATATGATGTCTAGATCCATAGTAAACCACTTCTTGATTCAGCTCCTCGCAATGAGGGTCTTAAACCCTAGATATGAGCTTGATGAATCAAAGGTGAGCACATGCCCTACCTACAAAAGAGTTAGTGCATATTGTCATACCTCAATTTTGTCCGGGCATTTTTAAATTTTCGTAAATTTGATTTCATTTTCAGTTTGCATCATATGCACAGCATGACATGCATTTCATCATGAATAATACCTAAAATATCAGTCAAAATAAATTATTGAAAAATACAGACAAATTGGTTAAATCATTTATTAAGAACGTGCAAAATCAGCGCGTAAAAAGTTTCAAAATTAAAATTGCAGACACCAGTATTATTAATCTACGGTTCACGTAGTTTAATCTGATGTGCTTGTTATATTTTTCAAGCGACTATTTCGGTTGCGTTTGGACCCGCCTGAGCCTTTTAACCGGTGAAAATTTATTTCAGAATTAAAATAAACACTGTATTTTTTCAATAAGTATATTTTGCACTGATAATTTTAATGCATTCGATTTAATTTTTTTGAACGAATTTTCGCCCGACAGTTATTCATTTCCAGTCATTTTATTTTATTCTTTCGCCGAAATATTCAGAAAATTTAAATAGGAAATTCCATGGCTTTATTTTATTTTTTATCATATTTATTTCCAAGGTTGTGAATTATATTTAATTTAATTGGTTTAAATTATTTTAGATTAATTAAAACATCTAGAAGGGGTAACTTTGATATTTGGAATTATTTGTGTTTCTTTGATTCAATCCAAAGCATCGATTCAAATTAATCAACGATCAACATTTTCTATCCAAGCTCATATCCATCATCCAATCAAAATCATCATAATAATAATATTAATTAAAAAAAAAGAGAATAGAAACAAACTTTCCAATGGTGGAGTAACGGATGGCCACAGAGGAAGAGGGTCCAGAACGTTACCCTTTCTACGTGTGGATTTTGGGAGATTTGGCCAAAATAGACTTTTGGATTTTTATTTGGTCACCCAACCACAATAGGCCACGCGTCCTCATTCAGAAGATGAGGCTGCCAGCTACACCACTCCCAACGGACGGAAAATAAATGCTCTCTCTTCTTTCACAAAAAGGGGGGCGATCATCAAAATAAGTTCCACTAAAAAGGAGATCTTTTACCTACTATACAAAAAATCTACTGACTGAAACGAAGAAAAGGAGAAAATATACATTCCTCCAAGACCACCTATAACAACCAAAAAGAAAACAAAAAAGAAATAAAACAAAAAAAAAAGAAGAAAAAATAGACTCTTCTTCTTCCAAAAACAAAACCACCGGACTCCATTTTTCACTCTCCCATCGTCCGCACCCACAACAAAACCCCTCCTTCATCTACCTTCTTCCATCACCGGAAACACACACCAGAAACCTCTCTCCATCATTACCGCTCAACACCAAATCCGCTTATCCTCCATTACAACCGCGAACTCTTATCGTCACCGCGATCTGTCGGCGATGGCACCTTCAACAACTCACTTTCGTCTACCGCTATCACTCTCTGACCACCGATCTACCCAACTCCGAAACCACCTTCGCCTCCATCGAATCACACCCTTACCACCATTTCTACATTTTTCACCACCGTGAAACGCTCCATTAAACCACTGCTCCTTACCGCGCTTCGGACTCCATCTTCACCAAACACAACCAGATGTCGCCGTTGAAAAATCTTGAAGAAATACAAGTTTTTCAACTTGGTCTCTCAAGGGTGACGACCATGCTGCAAATATGGTTTTAAATGGCCGTTGTTAGCTTCGATTCAGGTTGTGAAGTTTCTAGGCTCCTTAAGGTTTGAGGAAGTCGAAGATTCTCAAGGGATTTCGTTCATCTTTGCGTGTTGCTAAAAGCTCACACAAGAATCTCACGACAACAACATGACTCAGTGGCACGAGCGACCATTTCTACAAACAAAATCAAACGTCATTTCTCGAGAAGAAACACCCAGCAATAGCGAGTTCAACACGACACGATAACGCTTAGCCGACGGTAACGAGTCGAAATTAACTATATTGTCCACTGTTCGAATTTTGTTTCATAAAAAATATGATTATATTGCTTACTTATTGCGACTGAATCGCGATTATCGCCGACTATCTTTCAGATATGTTGTTACCGGAAATGTTGTTATCTACATTGCATCTCCGTTATTGCGTATTTGTTTCTCGTCTTAATTCTCGATTTGAGTTCATTATGTTACGGTTAGATTCCAAAATCATGTGTTAAAAGTTGGTAGTGACACAACATATTGTGAGTTACTGCTGGTTGCATTTGTGATATTGAAATAAGATATTTTGTAATGAAGTATTCCAAACTGTCAATTTCGATATGTTTAACTTTAAATAGCGATGTTGTGTTTATATTCAAGCAAAGCAATGTAAATAAGTGTTGAGGTTGCTCCATGAATCTCGTCTGTTGTTGTTGTTAGCGTTGCGTAAATCAGACTTAATTTGTGGCCTCCCATGCAGGATTTTCTATGCTTGTAGAAATTTATATAGTTTGAGCAAGTTTGGTTTCTGCTACCAATGGCAGCTTTAGGTTCGGCCCTTTGAACAAAGGAGTAGGGAAATATGGTGTTCACGTTTTTATTTAGTTTCTTTTGGGGCTTGATTACCTGATTGTCATTAAGTTAGATTCAAAATCAACATTAACTTATTAGACTTGGTTTAAAGAAAATTAATAAGCCTGATTGTCATTAAGTTGTTTCTCTTTTATATTTTATTGTTAATTTGGCTCCAATATAGTCCAGGAACGTAACATAATTCCTATTCATTTTTGGTTGTGGATCAATTTCTATGCATTGCGTGAATTAAATTTTGATTTGCGGATTCAACTTTTGTATGTCGTCATTCCACCAAGATACAATACATCAAAAGAATATTTTTCACCGCGTTATGATTACGCGAATGACATTTACCATGTTATCATTTCGCACAAACCGGTTTGAGCACACCAAATTCAATTAAATAAAAAAATGATATCGTTACTTAATTCTTTCTCTTTAATTATGATAAATTAATTAATTAAATTTTGACTAATTAATTAAATACTATTAAATAGTTTTTATTAGCTTAATTATTTGATTTAATTAAATAATTTTGATAATTAATCTTAATTAATTTAGTTAATCAATCTAATCGAACTTCAATCAATTAATTTTGTTAATTAAAAAATGGACCGACTTATCTTATCATCAATCCAAACCAATTTAAAAAAAAACACAAATCACACAATTCTTGATTTAACATCAAGCCCACTTTCAAAACAAGCCCTTTATAAGTCGATTGCTTTAGCATCGCCATCAATCTCACATGTAAATAATTTTACTGACATTCCATACAAATTCAAACCAATAAAATAAGGGTAGAAATGGTAGAAAAATATGTTACACCAAAAGGAAGTATTCCTTTTATATATTGTTATAGATAAGTAACAACCCATATAATATATATCTAGAATAATATCATACAAGTGTTATTATTTGATACTGATACAACATAAGAGCCTAAAGGCATCATTATATACATATGTCCAACTAAAAACATCAATGGCACATGTTATACAATAATGCCTAAAAATAAAAATCTAAGAACTATGTACAATATCTTCATTGTACACAACTTCACACCGGAAGATTACAATAACTGCATCCCTTGAAACATCAGTAGACATCCTCTCTTGAATTCAACCTGGAAGAAATACCTGAAAAATAACAACAATAATGGGATGAGATAATAATCTCAGTGAGTTCTCCTATCTTATGAGTCCACTCGGCTCTACGGGGTTTTTACTCGATTCTAACTCAAGTATTCACCTTATGTTACTTGTGCATCACTCGCACCTTGTAACTGGGACTTGAGTAACAAAGGATAATCACAATGTATAGAAACATGTCACTTGAGTGCATCCACTCAACAAATCACTATTCAGATTAACGAAACATCAATCCTTGAGCGTACCTACGTCTAGGGCAAGCCCAGTTCATGCATGCTCGTATGATTCGACTTTCGCGGTTGATATCGGGTCCTCTATAAGTCTCAAGCTCAATCCAAGTGATTGTCACCCGTATGGGTCTTTAACCCAATTAGGGTATCTTTCACCGTATGGGCCTCTAACCCACATTGGTTTTCACATATCCCTCACGTCCGCCATGGTTGGGGCTCAAACCCAATTGAGGCACAAATCATTAGTGTCACGTCCTATTGCTTACTCATCTAAGCATATCAAATAGGGATGTACACCTAGGTACCGTTGCATCCAAACATCACCGTATACTCATTTCCATAACCTAGATTATTTTTCTAAGTTATTAATCAAGTTATACTCCTAAGGTTTCCTCCCTAATCATCATATGTTTTTAACCATTCATGCATACACACACTAAAAATACTTCGTATATATCATAATATGATTCATAACATTCATAGGGTATACACAAAGTAATTATAACATGGTACAATAAACAAAGTTAAGTTATTACACTCAATAATTTTATCAATTTGTCATAATCAATATTTAGGTTAACATTTATTCATTGCATAAGTTTATCATTAGTATCATGAAAAACAAAAAACAACACCCTAATCCATCATAAAATATCAATAACAACATACATGAGATCATAATATCATATTATGGTTAAGAAGATGATGAAAATGAGATTATCATGATCTTCATGAACTTTTTCCTTCTTCATCCTTCCTTCCTCTTCTTCTCTTCTTCCTCTTTCTTTCTTCCATTCCTTTTTTTCTCTTTCTGATAACACTCTCTTTCATTCTTATCTCTTCCTACTTCTTCTTATCTATTATTTTCCTTCTTTCTTTCTATACCACACAAATATATATAATATATAATTAATATATATTATAACATTAGGTAGTAATACAAAATATCTCAATTGATATTTTGTCTTCTAGTACCAATTGATCAATTATTAATGTTACTAAAATATCTTCTTTTGTACTTATTAATATTGGTCTGTCTCTTTTATTAGTAATTAATCTCTTCATAGTTCACTGATTACTCTATTGGTTACAACTAACAACATTTAGAGCACATAAGAGCTCAAATTGTCTTAACTAACAACAAATAGAGTATATATGAACTCAACTGATCTCAGACAACTAATTGATCATTTAAGGGAATATGAGATATTACAAGATATTTAGTAAAAAAATCATGCAATTTTTACCCCATTTTTAGAATATCTGGTAAAAACTCAAGTTTTTTCGTTCCTTTTTTACCATATATTTCAAAGAAATCAGTAAAAATGCATAGTTTCTATCGAATATTTTGAAAATTATCGTAAAAATGCATACATTTTTCTACATTTTAAAAATATTTTGGTAAAAATACATGGTTTCTACCAGATATTTTGAAAAAACAAATGCATGCATTTTTACCATATATTTTGAAAAAACTGATAGTGAATAATTTGTATCGGAAAATTTTAAAAATATGAAAAAAAAAGTTTTCTAGATTTTTAAAAAATTTGGTCGTTTATTTTTTTTTTTGTTTTTCTTTTGTTTTCAATGAGGACTAGAGGATCTGACGACACAATTGCTTATAGGCAGCATGATCGAGCTGAATCTACTGCAGCAAGGGCTCGCGTGAGTAGATATGACATCGATGACTCATATATCCAGGCGAAGAGAGTAGTCTCGATCGGTTCTCACAGGAGGCGGATGGCGACCGAGTAGTTTCGTGCATTCCGTAGTATCAACATATAGGATATATACCTACTGTTGGATGAACCAGAGATCCTGATGATGAACCTATTGTTGAGGATGTCCAAGCAGTATTTGAAGATGGCATGCAGATGGTGGCAGAGACATAGGTGTCACATCCTTCTAAGATGAAGGGCTTGACTACTACAAAGGTTACTCCACATACGACTACTGAGGCGCATGCTACGATTGATATGGAGGTTACTCCTTTGGTTGAGACAAAGGTCACTCCTCCAGCTTGAATAGAGTCGTTTGTACACACTGATTGCGGGTTTCTTGGAGGGCCCAATGACTATTTTGTGCTTACTGGATATGTCGATCATGTGACATTAAGATTATGACAGAGAGAAGTATGTATATGTATATGTTATGTTGAAATTGTTTTTATTTATTATTGATACTTTGAAATTAACTGATGTTTATTACTTTGTTTTGTTACATGGATGAATTCCATTAAAGGTGCCCACCCATAGTGCAAACCTGAAAAAGTTCTTGGGATGTCCTAATGCCATAGAAGGTTAAAGAGATTGTCGAAGAGTGCAATCTTATTTCACTAGTGGATTGTTAGTTGACAATGTTGGACAGTCAACTACTGATAATGTTTGTTGAGTGATGACATAATGAGACATCTTCCCTTGATGAGATGACGATTACCTTGGATGATGTCTCCTCTCTGTTCCATCTTCCCCTGGCAGGTAGTTTCTTCACCGCTCCTTTCATTAGCCAACAACTAACATGTATTACTGCTCTACAGGACTTAGGAGTTACTAAGGAGCATGTAATAGAGGATTTTTGGGTTAACATGGGTGCTCACTTTCGCCTATCTTGGCTCCGGGATAGGTATGACGAGCTAGTGCGCCAGTCTATGTATGAGGCAGCTGTTGGGGTATACATGTTACATCTTGTAGGATGTATTATGTTAATGAATAAGTCTCATGTATATATTGATACAAAGTATATTTGGTTGATTAGTAGCCTTCCCTTATGTCAGTAGGATATATGTTGCACTTATGAATTTTTTGCTGCACTTATGAATTTTTTGTTACTTACTAATTTGGTTCTTATTTATGACATTTCTTGATTTATTTGTGTTCTTGTACAATGTTGGATATACGAGCATTTCTATTCCATTTGTGAGTGATAGGTTCTTCCTATCACCCCTGGCTCCACTTTGGCCAAGAGATGGAAGTCCAGGCATGCACGTACAAGAGGCGTTGTGGAATACACGTGGAGGATTGATGCACCGTATATAGACGATGTCATCTAGACACCCTACACAGTCCATATAATGCACCACGAGTTCAATGACACTTCACTTTTCCTAGGTTTCTGCGATGTGAGACCTTAGTGGCTAGATACTTACATGAGAGGTGTCTGCGCTAGTTTGGATATGTCCAAGACATCCTACGATCAACCCCTGCTATTCCATCTGAGGGTATTGATAGAAGGTTTGTTAGTCACGTTACCAACTATGCTGGTGCCTTCACAGATTGTGTAGTGCAGGTTCAGTTCCCTACGCAATGTGTGGATGGATACTTGGAGTGGTACCTTATTGTATCACACCCTCGCATCATCCCACCTACGTAGCATGGAGATGATGATGGCCCTTCTAATGACGTGTCACCACCTCCACCGTATCCACATGGTGTAGATGATGCTCAGTGCCTGCAAATGATAACCGTCATTATGGATAACCTCATGGGTTTGGTAAACCCAGATGGTGAGGTTTATACTTTGGCATCGCAGGAAACACACTTATCATGTGGGGAACCTATTTAGACATTATTATCATTTTTGTATTATTTGTATATTATGCGTATTATTACTCAAATATTTGCACCTCACAATTTATTATATAACCTTTTGTCACTTCCATTATTGCAGGATAAACATAAATTAACATTTGACAAATAACATAACTTAACACATGAGGATTAACGTAACTTAACATAAACGATTACAAAACTTAACAAAATAATAATAAATAACAAAACCTAGACACTACTTGACGATTCTGGATGTTTCAACATCTTGATTATGTTGTCGACATATCTAAAAATTGTCGCATCAAACTCGATATGTCCTTTAGTTAGCCTACGATGATATGTTCTCTGCATAGCCTTCAAATCTTCATCATTTTTCAACTTAATACGATTGTATTTCACGCTTTCATTAGTATAAACCCATAGTGCAAGAAACTCAATTTTACCCACCTTTATGTTCTTGGTGTTAGACAACATATTATTAAATTTGGATTTCTGAAGAGCGAGACATGTGGTATCCTCGGGAGCCCAAACTCAATAATAGGTTTCACCCCGTTGAAGTACAATTCTGACTTAAACAAATTGTGATGGATCGTAATATGTTTTTCTTAATAACACATGATTCTTATTTATATGAGTTTGGCTTCATCCGGTACCACACAAAAATTATCGATACAATCACAGTATACAAAACTGTCGACAAAATTTTAACTCTTAAATGAACACTACCAGATTTTTTGCAACTCTTTTTGTTAAAAATAAGAAAATAACTATATGTTAAAAAATATCCATAAATTGTTTTTAAAAATTAAAATCTTATTTTATAAACCAAATCATCAAAAAAATAAGACTTTAAAACTCTTATTAAGTCTCTATAAAATAATAGATAAAATTACATTAAAAAAATTTTAAATTATTTTTATGTAATAGATTGGTTCTTTAATTTTTTTTTAATAATTTGATCTTTTAAATTATCATTATACCATTATTTTCTTTAACAGAATAAAGAAGATAACTATGAATATCTGATATGAAAATGATGAAATATGATTATAAATATAATGGTCACAAATTTTTAAACTTTTAAATATTTAAAATGCAAAAAAAAATAATATAAAAGTTAATCTAAAGGGACAAATTGTTAAAAAAAAAGTCAAAATACCAATTTATTATAAAAAATTACTCAAAGAATGTATGATGTAATTTTGTCAAAATAATAATACTAATAGCTTACAAAAATAATTATTTAATAGAGACCTAAAAATAAGAAGATAAGTATGAGGTTTAATTAATGGAGCTGGTTTTTTTTTTTATGACACCTAGATATGACATGTCATTTTTTAATATACATTTAGCTAACCAATGTGGTACATTAAAGTCGTAATTAAATGCAACCGACTTTTATATATATATATATATATATATATATATATATATATATATATATATATATATATATATATATATATATATATATATATATATATATATATATATATATATATATGTGATTTTTATATCCTTCAAAATAATAAAGTAGTGTTAAACTAGGAATATATCAGTGTTGAATTCTAACTGATTCTCTCAAATGGCAAATTTGCATAGGATATTTCCTCTAACCATTATCATATTCATTACTCTCTTAGCATTTTTCACTAGCAATACCAAAACAGTTGCAGGTCGATCTTCTTCCTTCATAAAACCAACATGCATGTTTCATGCATGTATCGAGGATTTGCAGAATAATCTGAGATTAAGTTCATCTCCTCCTCATAGCTTTCATCGAAAAGCCAGGTTGAGTCCAACAAATTTAAGTTCAATATATTTTTTCTTTCAATTGTAATTTAATGATAATAATTTTTTGTTGCATTTTTCAGAGTAAGATTGGAAGATATAGATCCAAGACATTACAATTATTTTCAACGTTATAATGACGATGAAATTGCAAGACTCGTTCCATCAGGTCCTAATCCACTTCATAACCTTCGATAAAATAATGTAAACCAATTCTATTTGGATTTGGACTAGTTTGTGTGTGATTATCTTTTTGTTTTCATAATTGTATGTGCTTCTTATTTTCTTTTTTGTGGACGCTTTCTCTTAGAATTGAATTCTTAATCTTTGTGCAACAATTTATATATATAATTAACTACTATTTTTTTTAATCATATTTTAAATTTTTGTTTAGCTTTAATTTTTGGCTTAAAAAAAGAGAGCATTACATTCCAAAAACTATGGTGGTCTAATAAGGATGATGACGGTAAAGTTAAAAGAAAAGAATGATAACACTTTCTCTTCATTTTTTATTCATGAAAAAGGTTAATAAGACAAATAAAGTTTAAAGAAAAGGATGATAACACTTTTTCTTTTTCTTTTTATTCATGAAAAAGGTGAACAAGACAAATAAGTTAGTAGTTATGCTTTGTTTTGATCCATCCCTTCTTTATCGAAAATAATACATTAAGAATTAGGTGAGACAGTTGCAGTCAAAACAACAAATTACTTTCTTTTACCATAATAAATGTAGCACTTTTAAAAGAAATTGTAAAAGAGTTCTATTTTCTATTTTCGATGTAGTATTAATTGAAATTTATTTTAATATTACGTGCACCACATATCCTAATAAATTACATCATTATATTTGTAATATTGTTTGTTATTACTTTCTACTTTGCAAATTTATCCTAATAAGTTACACCATTTCTTTCTTTTCACTTAATTTGTCGTCTTTGCTATGAATTAACTAAAATTAAAGTAAGACAAAATATAAAAGTATTAAAAAAATCAAAGCTTAGGGAATTCATTAAGTGCACTCTGACTCATTAAGGAGATATATATCTGATATCTTATTATCCATAAAATAATATATATGATTTTTAAGGTTTAAATATATTTTGATCCATTAAAATATATATTTTTAAATCTTTTATTCCTTTTAAAAAAATCAGTTATTGAATATTTCTTAGTATTTTGGCCCCTTTTAAATTTGCAGAGGAAGTAACGTTCCACATTTTTCCACGTCAGATAAAAAAAAAGTTAATTTTAAATATTGATTAATATAATTATAAATTGAATATTATTTTCAAATGTAAAATAATTTATTGATCCCGGTAAGTTACGTCAGTTTTTTATATTATTGTTTTTTATTTTAATGTTAAATCCTAAAATATAAAGTTTAAAAAATGATGGCGAAAGAAGTTGAATCTATGACCATTGTTATTACAAACAACTAACTTTTCACTAGACGAAGACCTTTTAGAAATATTACAACAAATATATATATTCTATACCTGATTGATTCAGTATTATAAAATTATTTAATATCTTAATTATTAATTGTTAATTTATTTATTTTAACTATAAATTACTTAATATTTTATTAAGTGTTTGAGTATTAATATTTTATATTATTAAATAAATTAATTTTTATTTTATATTATTACTTATGGTTGAAATAACTGTTTAATTAACTAATTTTTATTTCAAACTCTTTAATAATTATTTGATATCATATTTTAATTTTAATTTTATTGATATATGAAGTAATATTAATATTATTAAATAGTGGATTAAATATTTCAATTAGTATAATAATTATGATATTATTTCAACTATTTAATATTCAACTATTAATATTTAAGCTATTAATATATCAATTATTTATTTTATTAAATATTTATTCTATTAAAAAATTAATTTATTAAATATTAAATATTTAATATATTAAATATTTAGTATATTAGTTTTTAATATACTAAATATTATTTAATAGATTAAATATTTAATATTCAATAAAATAATTATTAATAGATTAATATTTTATAGACTAAATATTTAATAAAATAAATAATATTAATAACAAAATATTAATAGGTGAAATTTTAAATAGTTGAAATAATATGACATGGTTATTTAATATATAATAGTTGAAATATTTAATAAACTATTTAATAATATTAACATTATTTCATAATATAAATAAAATAAAATATTAAATAGTATGAAATAAAAATTAGTTAATTAAATCGTTATTTCAACTATAATTATTAATATGAAATAAAATTTTGTTTATTAAATGATATGAAATATTAATACTGAAGCACTTAATGAAATATTAAGTGATTTATAGTTGAAATATTAAGTAATTTATTAATTCTGAATCCCTTATGGAATATATATTATTGTTACAATTATATTATTAAATGGAATGATTGGCCCAGTGGAAAAATAGTTGTTTGTAATTGCTTATGTGGAATTATTGTAGATTAAAATAAATGAAAAATGAAAAAAAAAGTTTGTCACGTCAGCAATGTTGGCCACATCATCTTTTTTTTAGCGGAATTTTAACGTTAGAGATCAATCCCAATACAAAGTGAGATATAATATAGGGACCAAATTCAAAAACTCGTTAATTTAATGGGACCAAAAAAATATTTAAGCCTTTATCAATTAATTATTTATCAAGTGTGAATCAAACTCACGCTCTTAATGAAAAGAATTAAGCCTTTTTCCATCTAATCGACAACTCAACTTTGATAATTTTATACATTCAAATATATATATATATATATATATATATATATATATATATATATATATATATATATATATATATATATATATATATATATATATATATATATATATATAACCTTAAATATTTGCAAATTTGCATAAGAACAAACACCTAGAAGGTAGATCAAGTAGCAACAACAAAAGAATTTAAGAAGTTGTGAGTGTGACAATTAAAAAAACAAAGTCGTGAGTAATTTTTCTTACCATTCCATTGTAGTCAAATAAATCATTCAAAATTCCCTTCTTCCCTCGTCATCACCATGTCCACAAACCCATTTCGTCTTCTTCACACCCATCATATAAAACACATATCTCCCAATATCCATGCATTCTAAATTCATCCCATAATTATAACCTCTCAACCCTTAAAAAACTTGTCAATATTAGCCATTTTAGGCTTGTACATATTTAGCTTATCTGTGCTTGACACGTAGCTAGTTAGTTACATCCTTCTATCTATCAGTTATTTCTGTTATTACCCTTTGTGTATATATAGCATAGAGTGTAACCACTTTACTAGTAATAACAATAATTACATCTTTAATCTTTACTTTCTTCCTCTTCTTCTTGTATTACTACAACTTTTCCATGGAGTTTGTGGCCTATTCACGCATTATCAACATGGTATCAGAGCCTTCATAGCTCTGGTAGCCATTGTTTCTCCTTCTTCTTCTTGCTTCCGCATACTCTGGTTTCCCTTTTTCTTTTCTGTCCTTGATTCTTGTTCATCAATGGCTTACCAGAATTATATCGATTACTCCACAAATTCCACAAACCCTTTCTACTTACATCCCAATGAAAATCCAACAATTAATCTTGTTTCTCCATTGCTTGATGATAAAAACTAGCACACATGGTCTTGATCAATGCACATTGCATTGATCTCCAAGAACAAGGAGAAATTCATTGATGGAACACTCACCAAACCTCCAGTTGCAGATCCGCTCTATGCACCGTGGATTCGTTGCAATACCATGGTCCTTTCATGGTTGCATCGTTCAATCTCTGAATCGATAGCTAAGTCCGTTCTTTGGATCGATAGTGTTGCGGGTGTTTGGCGTAACTTGCAGACTCGTTTCTCACACAGCGATATTTTTCGCATCTCAGATATACAAGAGGATTTGTATAAGATTCGTCAAGGTACTCTAGACGTCTCAAATTACTATACTCAATTGAAGGTTCTATGGGATGAACTTCACAATTATCGTCCGATTCTTGGATGTTCTTGCGCAATACCGTGTTCGTGTGGTGCTATTGCTTCGATGAAGACATATAGAGCACAAGATTGTGTTATCCATTTTCTCAAGGGATTGAATGAAAAGTTCACTCATTCCAAATCACAGATTATGATGATGAACCCGTTACCGGATATTGATAAAGCTTTCTCCTTGGTAATTCAACAAGAACGTGAATTAAATCACTTTGTTCCTGATACTACACCAGCCACTAGCAATTCTGAGGAAGTTGCTTATTTTCACATTAATTCTAGCACTGCACCTAACAAGACAGGTAACTCTAAGTGGAAGAATTAAGGCAATTCTGGTGATCGAGGCAACAATCGCATATGCACTCACTGTGGAAGAACAAATAACAGCTGAAACTTGTTTTATCAAACATGGTTTTCCACCAGGTTTCAAATGGAAAGCTAAGCCTCAAAATAATGGTAGTTCTTCGCATAGTGTCATACGGTGAACTGACTTGGGGTATTTTGCTTTTTATCGCAATGTCGCGGATAGCAAGAGTCGCCACCGACTTTTCTTTTATCCAATAAGGAAAGGTGGAAAAGAACAGGAAAGACCTTAAATAGATTTTGGGTTCGGGAGGTACATTATACAAAGGGAAGGTATTAGCACCCTTTGTATCCATGGTTATCCATGGGCTCTTAATTGCTGGATCACTTATATTTTTGTCTGAAAAGTGTTGGTGAATTGTTTAAAAATGTTTCGAAAAGAGAGTTTAACTTTGTAATGATTCTCGTATGAATGTATACAAAGTATTTATCTCGTTTGATTTCGAAAAAACAGTTTAGAAAAATATAACTTGGTAATGATTCTAGTATGAATGTATACCAAGTGGTGATTTTCTAGGACTTGCAAAGTGTGAGGGGTGGAAAATGTTTTAGGTTATGATCCAGTAATTGAGAGTTATACCTTCCTAAGGTCGTTATGGGCATTTCCTATCCTTATGAGGGTAAAACTGTCCTTACTATTGAGAAGTAAGTAGTTTTATCCTTTGGATGTAAAAGGGTCATTGTAGGGTCATCGATAGGTCATTGAAGGCAACAGTTGTAAGGATACCTTAGCATTCGAAGGGACGATCATCATTTAACCGTAGGGTACACCGAAGGGTCATCGAGGGACAAAATCGTATTTTCGAAGGCAACATCCGAGGGACCGTGATTTATTTTATGATGATTTAACCGAAGGGTCTTTGCTAAGCGTATCCCTACATTCGCGGGACACGACCGTTATACCGTAATACCGTAGGGCAGCAAAGAGAGGTCCAAGATCACATATTTAAAGGCCGTATTTTACAATCAATTAGGCAATTAGGATGAATCTCCACATTAAAATCAATACATTAAAATCAGCTAAGTAATTGAGGGTGGATCTCCACATTAAAATTAATACATTAAAATTAATTAGGTAATTTAGGGTGAAACTCCACAAAGGTATCCCACATATAAAGTGGAAGACCTACACAGCAATCTTTTCCTGGGGTGTGTGAACCTTTGCAACATTCAGCAAACGGGTTAGAATACCAAATCAGGGTGCAATCGGGGATTACACCGCAAAACGAACATAGCAGTATGCATGGCAGGCAAACAACGCAGAATTAACATAGAATAGATCAGATAAGCATAGGACATAACAACCAAAATATTTAGCGACTGTCACATTCGCCTCTGCCTCGCCTAGCGAAGGCCTAGCGAATATTCGCTACATGCTCGCTTAGCGATGTGCTAGCGAGCGGCTGCGGGTTTTGAATTTCAGAACAGTAAAATCTCAGCATGCTACAAGCCTTATGGTATTCAATTACAGAAATAATATGGTCAAACATTCAGGATAGGCAGGCATACTTAAACTCACATGCAAAATCTAACGACATATCCGAAAATTCGATTATGATGCATTATGTATTTAGAGATTACAACTTGGAAGCATAAAACAATAGTGATGCGCAAACCTGTTGCAACTAAGCTGCTATGTTGAAGAGACTGATCGCTTTTGGTATCGGGTGGAGTTGGACGGCGGTAACTTCGGTGCGGATGAGCGGCCGTCAGGGTTTCTTTACTTCGACCTCTCTGGACTAGTCTTTAGGGTTTCTATGCCAGGGTTTCCGTCCGTCTTCGTCTGTTTTTCTTCTCCCCTTTCATTACTGAAGCTTGGCTATTTATAATGATCTTGTTGTGACCTAATGGGCTCAGAATGAAGCCCAGAAATTCTGATATTCGCAAGCTTCGCTAGGCGAAGGAGTTGCTCGCCTAGCGAGCAAGCTAGTTTGGGCTTTTACTGGATCTGATGCTTCGCTGGGGCGAGTGTCATAACGAAGTGTTTGCTAGGCGAAGGAATTACTCGCCTAGTGAGCAGGCTAGTTTGGACCATTTTCCGAATTGGGCCATTTGTGAGCTGGGTCTTGGTTCCTTTACGGTCAATGTCTTGGAAAACAAGTTGGAGTGCCTTAGAAATGCCTTGTTATATTAACGGGCAAATTTTGGGGTATGACAGTTGCCCTTGTTCAATATTCTTGAACCGAGAGAGTTAGAATGGTATGTGCGCCATTCGTGGTCTGGAGGTGGAAGATTATTGAACACTAAAATGCCCCAAAAATTTGCGCTTGTCAACCAGGAGCTAGTCTCGATGGAGATGGGCTTAAAGATGCCATCCAGGGAATTTGATGATGAGAACTTCAGAGTGCGTCGTACATTAGACGATATCTGAAGACATGGATGTTGTACCGAGTCATACGATAGACCGTATAGTGAGTCATCCATTATGCTGTCGACTTTGCTGGGGAGTCAGAGTGTGTTACACGCTGCTGGGGATAAGGGATCAGAATGGATCATACACTAGATCACATCTGAATAGCAGAGTGAGTTGTCTGTTAGGCGGATGACTTCACTAGGGATGAAAGATCAGAATGGATCGTATGCTAGATCGTATCTGAATTGCAGAATGAGCCGTCCATTAGGCTGTATCTGAGGAAGGTAGAATTAGAATAGATCGTTCGCTAGATCGTATCCGAGTTGAAGACCCAAAGGGGTCGTACGTTAGGCCGTATGGGAGTTGCGGAATGAGTTGTCCATTAGGCCGGTGACTCCGCTGGGGAGGAAATACCAGACTGAATCGTACGCTAGACTGTATCCGAGTTGCAGAATGGGCTGTCCATTAGGCAGTATCTGAGAGGGGTAGTCGTATGCTAGGCTACACGTCAGAATGCACCGTACACTAGGTAGCATCTGAGGAGCTGAAGGTCTAACTGGGTCGTACATTAGACCGTATTTGAGCAGAATGAAGGTCAGAAGGGATCGTACGTTAGATCGCATCTGAGTTGAAGGAGTCATATGTTGAGCTGAATCCGAATGAACCGTACGCTAGGCTATATCTGATCGTATTTGTAGATGCTGTATTTGCAATAAATGGTCGGGATGGGCTTAAAGATACCATCCTTTAGGAGGATAATTAACCTGAAAAATAAAGTTAGCTTCATGCCATGTCATGATGCCTGAGATGTTTTATGCTTTCGACAATAAATGCGAACAATGTATGCCTGTGCATGCTATGAAACGGTGTAATGTATATGATGCGGAATGAAATAAATGTGAACATTATACGCAGGTATGTGACGTGAAATGATGTAATGAATGCACTATGCGTCTGAAACGTTCTTCCAGGAGACTCTACTGGGGAAATAAATCTCAGTCTTCTGATCGGAGGTATTTGTATTGATGACCCTTTCTTAGCTGAGGATACTTGATTTCTGTCTGATGGCGGAAAACACTCAACAGAGCCCGACTGGGGATGGAAGAGATGACCAGTTTGTCTGGAGATGCCAACCTCTTCTGGGAAATAGCTGGTTCTTGTTGGGGAATAGAATTAGCAACGGATTCATTGGGAAGCGTGATTAGACCTTCTCCTCGATCCTGAAGTCGTGTAGTAATTGCTATTGCTATTCTAGGCATGCATTTTTGTAAACATTGATCGTATTCAAATGCATAAATCAATTCAAATTAAATCAATGGACGTTTATGCAAGCAAAGCAGAGGAAGTAAGACAACAACATTTTTTCGAAATAAAATTGTATTGATTTTGAAAGGGGGCCTATAAATAGGCAATTTGTGTACAAGGAGACAGAAATCCTAGTAAGAGGAAATTGTCAGGAAAACAGAGAGAAAGCTATGCAGAAAAAGTCCTATCGATTCTAATTCCACTACTGTCATTATGTCTTCAAGCCTCTCATCTCCTGCTGTCGGATAGAAGTGATTGGCTTGTTCAGTCCCTTTGACCTGGTTGAAGCTGACAGAGAACGGGACATAGTTATATGCTTTAATCCCTAATTTTTGCTTGGACCGCCTTTTCAGGTTTTCAGTCCACCAGGATGCCCTTTTTTGCCCAAGCCGCCTTTTCAGGTTTTCGACTTGCCGGGTGTACGTCTTTATATGTTTATCCCTAATTTTTGCCCGAACCCTTTTGGTTCGCCGGGATGCCCTTACTTTTGCCTAGGTACGTCGACCTAGCGGGTCTCTTTTATGCGTAGTATTTTTTAACTATGTCCGCGTTCACAGGCTGCGGGAAGTCTTCGCCATCCATTGTAGTAAGTATCATGGCTCCACCAGAGAATACTTTCTTAACCACAAATGGCCCTTCGTATGTGGGAGTCCACTTGCCTCTGGGATCACCTTGTGGTAGAATGATACGCTTGATCACCAAATCACCAATTTGATACACCTGTCTCTTGACTCTTTTGTTAAATGCCTGGGTCATGCGCTTCTGATATATCTGCCCATGACAAACAGCCGCAAGTCTCTTCTAATCAATCAAATTTATCTGATCGAGTCGAGTCCGAATCCATTCATCTTCATCTAAGCCCGCCTCTTTCATGATTCTTAGAGAGGGAATCTGAACTTCCACCGGTAAAACGGCTTCCATTCCGTAGACTAAAGAGAAAGGAGTTGCCCCTGTCGAAGTGCGTACTGAAGTGCGATAACCATGAAGAGCGAATGGTAACATCTCATGCCAGTCTTTGTACGTTACTGTCATCTTTTGTATGATCTTCTTGATATTCTTATTAGCAGCCTCCACGGCGCCATTCATTTTTGGCCGGTACGGAGAAAAGTTATGGTGTTTTATCTTGAACTGCATGCAGAGTTCAGTTTAGTACCATTATCAGTGATAACTCTTTCAGGAGACAGCAGGTTTCTCAAATGGATATTTGATAGAATCCATCTTAGAAGTCAATAAAGTGGTATGATTCAACATATACTGTCTTAGTCGGCGAGCAGCCCAAGCCAAAGCACATCAAGCTTTCTCGAGCTGCGAGTATCTTGTTTCACAGTCGGTACCTTTTGCTAAGGTAGTATATGGCATGTTCTTTTTGACCAGACTCGTCATGTTGCCCCAACACACACCCCATTGAACTTTCTAACACGGTCAAATACATGATTAGAGGTCTTCCTTCAACTGGTGGCATCAGGATCGGAGGTTCCTGGAGATACTTCTTGGTTTTGTCAAAAGCTTCTTGACATTCATCATTCCATATCATCTCTTGATTCTTCCTCAGTAGTTTGAAGATGGGTTTGCAGGTATCAGTCAAATGGGAGATAAACCGGGCGATGTAATTCAAACGTCCCAAGAAACCTCTGACTTCCTTATCTGTACGGGGCACTGGCATTTCTTGGATAGCTCTCACCTTAGCCGGGTCGACCTCAATTCCTTTACCACTGACAATAAATCCCAAGAGTTTACCGGATCTTACTCCGAAGGTGCATTTGTTCGGATTCAATCTCAGCTTGTATTTCTTCAACCTCTCAAACAATTTGTATAAATGATCGAGATGTTCTTCTTCAGTATGAGATCTGGCTATCATGTCATCCACATATACCTCTATTTCATGATGAATCATATCATGGAACAAAACCACCATAGCGCGCTGGTACGTTGCCCCGACGTTCTTTAAACCGAATGGCATTACTTTATAACAGAACGTGCCCCATTGCGTTACAAACGTAGTTTTCTCCATGTCCTCATGCGCCATCTTAATCTGGTTATAACCTGAGAATCCATCCATGAATGAGAATACCTTGTGTTGAGCGGTGTTATCTACCAGAACATCAATGTGCGGAAGTGGAAAGTCGTCTTTGGGACTCGCTTTATTCAAATTTCTGTAGTCTACACACATTCGCACCTTACCATCCTTCTTCGGCACTGGTACCACATTAGCAACCCATTGAGGATAAGAAGTAACGGCTAGAAAACCGGCATTGAATTGTTTCATAACCTCGGCTTTGATTTTCTCAGACATTTCAGGACGCATGCGGCGAACCTTTTGCTTGACAGGCCGACAATCTTCCTTCGTTGGCAAACGATGCACTACTATGTCAGTATCCAATCCGGGCATGTCTTCATAAGACCACGCGAAAATCTCTACATAGTCATGTAACATCTGAATCAATCTTTCTTTGACACTGTTCTCCAAGCCTGCTCCTATTTTGACTTCTTTTCTGTCTACTTCAGTACCTAGATTTACAGTTTCGATTGTCTCCTCATGCGGTTGTATAGTCCTTTCTTCTTGCAGTAACAGTCTGGCAAGTTCTCCAGGTACTTCACAATCTTCCTCACTTCCATCCTCGGCTTGGTAGATCGGATTTTCAAAGTCATAATGAACAGTAGTAGAACTATTATCAACAGGATCCAGGGTGGGTATGGATCTGCAATTCGTTACGTGAGTGTGTGTAAGAAAACATAGCTTTTTTGGAAGATGACAGGAAAGATAAAGAGCGCAATATTTGAATGCAAAACGTCCATTGATTTATTGAATATGAATATGCTTATGAAATGACAAACCCTTAACAAATTAGCTATTGTGCCCCGGGCATAGACACAATGCTTTAAGAAGTTCAATTATAAACATTAAAATTAAAAAATTTGCAACACTAAAACAGACAATAACAATTACTCCTGACTAAAGGAAATCGGGATAGTGTCTTCAGCCTTCCAATTATTGAGTCCGTCGCCAATTGTTGGGAAAATCCAGCTATCCAGGTCGCAATCGCTATCAGCATCTTCTACAGCATTGATTTGATCTTTGACCCTCTTTTCAGAGTTAAATCCCAGACCAGATTTATCAGACTTGTAAGGTATGTTGATCAGTTGACCCCAACCAGTACGAACACCATTTTCGACCACAGCTTGAGCGTCTTTCAGAGAAATCATGGCAGGAGGAGCTCGAATAACCTCGGGCACAAGGGGAGTTGGCTTATGGACAGGGCTGGGCGGAGGAACCACTTCAAATGACTGAGACGGAGTCTCGAAGAATTCACCATCCATCTCAATGTATCTGAAGGTATGCACACTACTGACGATATACTCCTCTTCCCCGCACACAGTAACGATCTTACCCTCTACTGGATACCTCAGCTTTTGATGGAGAGACGAAGCTACAGCACCTGCCCCATGAATCCAAGGGCGTCCCAGCAAGCAAGAATAGGCAGGACGAATGTTCATTACATGAAAGGTAGTGCTGAAGACTTGAGGGCCTATCTTGACAGGGAGGATTACTTCACCATGGACGACACTTTTTGCACCGTCGTACGCACACACCACAGTATCGCTAGGTTTCAATTCGATGCTCTTACAATCAAGCTTATCGAGCACAGCTGTCGGCAGCACATTCAAAGAAGAGCCATTATCGATCAACACATGAGCCAAGGTGGTCCCCCTACGTTCAATGGAGATGTGCAGAGCTTTGTTGTGATTCTTTCTTGCTGGTGTCAGATCAGCGTCGGAAAAGCCGAGGCCGTTGTCAATAGCCAAGTGGGCAACATAATTTTCGAACTGATCAACAGAGGTTTCCTATGGTACATGAGCAGTCTTCAAGAATTTTATCAAGGCATTGGCATGAGATTCAGAAGATAACAACAAGGATAACATCGAGATTTTAGATGGAGTATGCCCCAGCTGTTCTACCACATCAAAATCACTCTTGCGGATGATTTTTAGCACTTCTTCCATTTCCTGTTTGGCAACATCCTCAGTAGTAACTTCGACTGATGTTTCTGACTGAGAAGGGTTGACTGGTTCCTTTCCTCGGTTTTCGGGAACTGGAGGTGAGATCTCTGGAGAGAAGATCCTTCCGCTTCGAGTAACTTTACTAGCCCCAACAATGTCATTAGGATTAGCGGAATTACCAGCTTGCTTTACACCATGGATGTAAACATCACCTCCATAATTCCACGGAATGGCTTTGCTTGAGGAATACGGTACTGGGCCAGGTGCAGTAATGATTAGGGGCGCTACCTTGGGCTCAGCAGTAATTTTCACAGGTACTCTAGGAGTGGTGATCTTCATTGGAACCTTGGACCTAGCAATCACAGATATCTCTTCAACACGATTTTCCACCTTAGGAACCTTTTCAAAGAGAATTGTGCGATCGTCCATCAGCCGTTGAATACCATTCCTCAATTTCAAGCAATCATCGGGTCGGAGTGCACAGAGATCGCAATCTTCAGCACAACCTGGAAATAAACCAGCTTGCAATAAATTCTCCTTGATGGTCAGGAGAGGAGTTGCTAAGTCAGATACGTTAGAAATGTGAGAATTGTTATTGTTGAAAGAGTATATCTTTGGCAAATATTTTTGTATCGTATCCACAGAGATTGGGTAATATTACCGCCGTTCGATAATTCAAATGTTATAAGTTTGGAAGGTAACAGGGTTGTTTTGTTTGGAGAAATATCTTGTTAATAGATGTTAACAAAAACTATGAAATGGTTTTAGTCAAATATAAAAGCTTGGCAAGATTGGAGTTCACTATTTCAAATATCTATGATTCCCTATGATAAATAATTAGATTCAAGATTATTGATGACGTTCAAATATCCTCTCAAAGTCATTTATGTCTAAATGATATCGTGATAGTTACTATATTGATCCTTAGACGATCTCTCCACCTAACTATCAATATAGTAACCTTAAATGTTCAATATCAAAGAATAGTAATGAATAAATCTATCTCTACAACTTATTCACTACTTGAAAATCTGTTTTATGTCTAAACTCGAGTAATCTCTCTCGACAACTACTCAAATCTGGTTTTCAACTTAAAGCAAAAACAGTTATCAATACATCAACAATCTCTATCTCATATATATATATCAAAATGAATACATAAATAGATGAGAATAGCTACTACCTCCAATCTTGACAAAAGGGAGTTTAGCTCCTCATCACCATTGTTACAAAGCAGAAAGATTTAGAAGAATAACTCTGGTTTTTCTCTATTACAAAAGCTCTACAGCACAATGTGTGAATGAATGGAATAATCTCTCAATACCCTAGGTTAAACTATTTTGTCTCTACCAAAAAGGTTGACATTTCCCTAATTGGACATTGTCATCAGCAGCAGAAAAGCACTTCCCAGGCAGACATCAAAATGGCAATTACTTTTTCTGCACAGCAGCACATTTGACCCTTGGGCAGCTTGCTGGATTCGCAGCCTTCGCGGCGCGAAGGAAGTTCGCGGCGCGAACTGTTGCTTTCCCAGCTTCCTTGTTTGGCAAGCTTCCTCCAAAATGCCATGTTGAAACCAAGGTCTTGTTTATCCATAATTCTACACAACTAACAAAAAATGTGAAATAACTATTCAAAACAAAATAAATTAAACCTAATTGCATTTATACAAATAAATGAAGATAAAAGTGTGTAATTACATCAAAACTTGGTAAAAGGGACCAATAAAAAGGTATAAAAAGTAGTACAAATTGGTCCCTAACAACTCTCCCCAACTTAGCATTTTGTTTGTCCCTAAACAAAAATTTCCACCCTCACAACCAAGATCATGACACAAAAGATTTAAACAAGCATTTATCAAGGACATTCAAATGGTTCAAAAGTGTTTGGCCTCTTCTCAATTCACCTCTCTCAATTCTAGACAAACATGAATAAGGGAAATGGTAAAGTGCAAAAATCATTCCAGGGATTTCAAAGTCATACATGTCAAAATTGAATCAAACTTACGCACACATCAATATTGATGAATAACATGAAGGGTTTCTTTCACTCATCCAAGCAGTTAAATCAACAACAAATCGAATCATGCGGCTATCACAACAAATACCAAATCATGTGAAAAATGAGAATCAAGAGGTCTTTCAAAGGTTGTAATGTGGCTTAGGTTGCAAGAAAGGGTATGATTAAGAGAATTCAACAAGGTTGCCTATCCTAAGGGAGCATTCCTAAAGACTCAACTCTACACAATTTCCTTTTCCTTGGTCCCTATCTTTTTCTTTTCAAATTCACACAACCATGAGCATTTTTTTTTTTTTTTTTTTTTTTTTTTTTTTTTTACATGCTCTATGGTTTCAAGGGTGATTTCTTTTTCTTGTTTCTTCATATTCTTACCCTTCCATAGAGACTCACTTTTCCAAGTTCCTAATCAACTCTACACTTTACTCTCCCCAACTTTAGATTCCACAACCAAATTTATTCAATAATGCTCCCTACTTAAACATAAGCAAAAGGCAAAATTTTAGCAAACAACTCGGTTTGAGGTTTCAACTGATACGAAAGAAATTAGGATTCATTTATTCCACAAATTTCAATTGATTTTACAATGATCAATCAAATGAATCCTAATTAGCTTAAAGGGGGTTAACTAAGGATTACTCCTCACAAGGTTCGTTGATTTAAGCGTTTTGGTCAAGTGGTTTTTCTCACAACAAAATGCCTCTATCATATTCAAAAATTTCACACAACATTAGATTGATGCATGATTTAGCATGATAAGAATGAGTCAAAATAATGCTCGGTTTCCCGCTTTTTTAGTGTACAATGGAAAGCTTCCTCACAAATGGTTAAGTCCTATTTTGATTCAAAACTGACATATACTTCAATGAATTTATGAAATGGAATTTGCACAAAACATCAACCTACTCATGCTACGTCTAGAAAGCGATAGAGTGTACCTTGAAATGCCGACACTAATTCTTATCATCACCACTCGAAGTATCCTATGCTTCTTTCTTTGCGAACAATTCTTGGTTGCTTTAGGCTTGACTTACGCGTAAGAACAATTAAATAGGACTGTTGGTAAACCAATTTGATTAAAAACACACTTAAATTTCAAAAAAGTACTCATGCAATTATAAAAAAAAAACTAAAGAAAAATTAAAGTGCTAAGATAAAGTCACGGTGAACTAGAGCCACCAAAAAGTACATTACAAAATTCCCAAAACAAAAACAGAATTGGTAAACAGAAAATCAAACAAACAATTCTCTTCAAAACTCCACAAATTCAATCCTCCTCCTCTTCATCACCACCAACACCTCCGAGAACATCTTCCATCTCCTCATTTGGGTCAGCACTACCTCCTGCACCCCCCATAAAATTTGGCCTGCCCACAGGCCAATTAGCATAAGCTGCATAGTCAGCTTGCGATGGAAAAGTGCGGGCCTCTGGTGCCAGAAACGTGTTTTGGAACTGCTGCTGCATGGCATCAAAAAGAAAGGATTGAGACCTCCTGGAGGCCTCAAAGTTCTCACAGCAGTAGTTGGCAAAAGCCATCTGATCAAAACCTGGGGTACTCTGAGGTTGAGGCTGAGAACGAGACCTGGCTCGGGATCGGGAGGAAGAAGTACCAGATGCATCAGTCTTCTCATTCGGGTTCTGCAGAAACCTGTTCAAATAAGCGTCACTGATCACACTGGTGATCGAAAAGTGCACTTCCTCAGGGATGTGGACATTTGCCTTACGGCACAGTCCCATAATAAGTCCTGGATAAGCTAACACACCAGCCTTTCCCCCGAAATTTGTTCCGCTTAACACAATCTTTCTCAACTCGCATGAAATGAGGGCTGCGACATCCACCGTCTTTCCAATCATGATGCAGTACAGAAGAAAACCGACATCCAAGGGAATTGTGGTGGTGTGGCTTCTTGGTCTGATATTGGTTAACAGTAGCACCAAAAAAGCCCTAGCATCCAAATTGAAATTTTCTCTCTTCCACAATCTCGGATGCCCTTGGTCATTCACTTCATAAGATTTTCCACGGAGACATAGGGTGGTATTGACTTCTTCCAGATTCCACCTGTTGGCAACCTCCATGACACTGTACTCACAGCTCTCGCCCTCTCCAAGAGTTAAGGGGTGGCCTAGATAGGAATTAATGTCATCCCTTCCAAATGAAACAATCTTCCCCCTTACTCTGGACTGGTAAATGAAGGTCGTACCTTCCTCACGATGCATCGCATTCGCGTAGAATTCTCGGACAAGGTCGTAGTTGATTGCGGCTTCCGGCTCACATAACTTCATCCATTTTCTTTGTTCGAAAGCCTCAACCACTCTGTGATACACCCCAGTTGGAGCCAGGCGGATAAACCTTTCAGGTAGAATGGTTCTCTTGACAAGGCTTTCAAATCGTGCTTCGTGTTCCTCACTGATGAACCTCCGGGGAGCACGGGCCTGAGGAGGTGCCATGGTCTTAGTCCTCTTAGACATCTGCAATCAAAACCAGCACAACCACAAAACACATATGACAGCATTAGTCAAAAAGCAAACAGAAAATGGCTGCTGGAATTCACAGTTCGCGGCGCGAAGGGTGGTTCGCGGCGCGAACCCTGCGATTTCAGGAAATCCCCAATTGCTTCCTAGGGTTTCACCATAGAGGGATTAAACATACCCAACCAGTCAAATTGCACAACCCTAACCTAATCCTATTCTAATTCACACATGCATAGCAATTCCAAACAGTATTCACAGAAAAATTCGATCTCTAACCATCCCTAAATTGAAAAACCCAAAAAGGGATTGGAAAAGAGGAAATGAAGATTACATACCTTTAGAATCTCTTCACTTGCACAAAGAAGAAGATTGGAAGAGTGAAAATTGAAAACGTTGAGAAATGGTGGAATTTGGGGATTGGGGTGAAAGCGCGGCAAAGGGGTTTGAAATGAAGAAGTTTGAAATGAAAATGAATTGACCTAAACAGTATTTAAATGATTTCTGTCACGCAAAGTTCGCGGCGCGAACAGGGGGTCGCGGCGCGAACTGCATAAAACAGAACCAATTAAAATTTTTTCATTCAGTTCGCGGCGCGAACAGGAGGTCGCGGCGCGAACTGCAAAAAACAGAAGCCACTCAAATTTATTCATTCAGTTCGCGGCGCGAACAGAAGGTCGCGGCGCGAACTGCAAAAAACAGAACTTCAAAATTTTAAAACTTCAATCAGAGCTAAAAATCACACAACAGAGAAATTTAAAATGCACACTAACAACGTTGGGTTGCCTCCCAACCAGCGCTTTGTTTAACGTCGTTAAGAGCTCGACGGTACCTCAATTAGCTTGATCCAGATAAGGAAAGGACACACACATCACGGTTTATGTCACCGCTATGATAGATTTTCAGTCTTTGACCATTGACAGTCCAGCTTTCTTGCGACTTTGGATCCTCTATCACAATGGCTCCATAATTCCGTACTTCCTTGACCACAAATGGTCCAGACCATTTAGACTTCAACTTACCCGGAAACAACTTCAACCTTGAATTAAAAAGCAATACCATCTGGCCAACATGAAACTCTTTGGGGCGGACCTTCCCATCATGGTATGCTTTTGTCTTCTCCTTGTACAGCTTATTAGAATGGTATGCATTGTTCCTTAGTTCCTCCAACTCATGGAGTTGACCTTTCCTTCTCTCTCCAACTAGAGTGGAGTCGAAGTTCAAGAACTTAAGAGCCCATAATGCTCTATGCTCCATTTCAACTGGAAGATGACAAGTCTTCCCATACACCAGTTGAAACGGAGTCAGCCCAATAGGTGCTTTGTAAGCAGTGCGATATGCCCACAAAGCCTCATCAAGTTTTAAAGACCAATCCTTTCTTGAGTTCGAAACTGTTTTCTCAAGTATCCGTTTGATTTCCCGGTTTGAAACCTCAGTTTGACCGTTCGCTTGTGGGTGGTACGGAGTGGTCACCTTATGCCTTACACCATAATGTTGTAGAACTTTTTCTAAGGGTGTATTGCAGAAGTGTGAGCCTCCATCACTCACCAACACTCGAGGCACACCAAAACGTGAGAATATGTTCTTCTTTAAAAATTTGATCACGGTTTTGGCATCGGCCTTGGGTGAGGCAATTGCTTCCACCCACTTCGAAACATAATCGACAGCTACTAAAATGTACTCATTAGAGAAAGAAGAGGGGAATGGGCCAACGAAATCAATACCCCAACAGTCAAAAACTTCTACTTCTAGCATGTTGGTTAGAGGCATTTCATCCCGTTTTCCTATTCCGCCACTCCGTTGGCATGCATCACAACTCTTCGCATGTTCGTGCGCATCTTTGAATAAAGATGGCCAATAAAAACCCGATTGGAGTACTTTAGTGGCTGTTCTCAAACCACTATAGTGACCTCCATACGGAGAGTTGTGACAGTGCCACAAAATGTCCCTTGATTCCTCCATTGTTACACACCTTCTCAAAATATTGTCTGCCCCTACTTTAAAAAGATAAGGGTCATCCCAGACATAATATTTTGCATCAGCTAGGAATTTCCTTCTTTGATTGCAAGTGAGGTCTTCCGGTGTTAAACCAGTTGCTTTATAGTTAGCAAAATCAGCAAACCAAGGCCTCACTTGAATCGCATAGAGTTTTTCATCTGGAAATTCTTCTCTCACCTCTTCTTCTTTGTTTGTAATCTCTACATTGACCAATCTAGACAAATGATCTGCTACCAAGTTCTCGGAACTTTTTTTATCCCGAATCTCTAGATCAAACTCTTGTAATAAAAGGATCCAACGAATAAGCCTTTGTTTTGAATCCGGCTTGGTAAGCAGATATTTTATTGCAGAATGGTCAGTATAGATTACAACTCTTGAACCAATCAAATAAGCTCTAAATTTTTCCAATGCATACACTATGGCTAGCAATTCTTTTTCAGTTGTTGCGTAATTAACTTGGGCGTCATTCAACACCTTACTAGCATAGTGTATGGCATGGAAAACTTTATCACTTCTTTGTCCTAACACCGCACCCACTGCATAATCGCTAGCATCACACATGAGTTCAAAGTCAAGGTTCCAGTTTGGTGCTACGATTATTGGTGCGGTGATCAACTTTTGTTTCAAATCTAAGAAGGCTTTAAGACATGACTCATCAAAAAGAAAAGGCGTACCTTTGTTGAGTAAATTACTCAATGGCTTTGCGATTTTTGAGAAGTCTTGTATGAATCTCCGGTAGAAACCGGCATGTCCTAGAAAGCTTCTTATTCCTTTAATGTTGGTTGGAGGTGGCAGCTTTTCAATAATTTCCACCTTGGCCTTGTCCACCTCTAGCCCTTCAGAAGAAATCTTGTGACCAAGCACTATACCCTCAGTGACCATAAAATTGCATTTTTCCCAGTTGAGCACTAGGTTGGTCTCCACGCATCTCTCTAGAACTACATCAAGGTGCTTCAAGCACATTTCAAAAGATGATCCATAAACAGAAAAATCGTCCATGAACACCTCGATGCATTCTTCTATCAGGTCTGAAAAGATAGCTTGCATACACCGTTGAAATGTGGCCGGTGCGTTACATAATCCAAAAGGCATTCTTCGGTAAGCAAAGATGCCGAAGGGACATGTAAAAGCTGTTTTCTCATGGTCTGCCGGATTTACTGAAATTTGATTATACCCCGAATATCCGTCCAAGAAACAGTAGAAGTTTTTGCCGGCGAGCCGCTCCAACATTTGATCCATGAAAGGTAGTGGGAAATGATCTTTCCTTGTGGCTTGGTTCAACCTTCTATAGTCGATGCACATCCTCCACCCTGTCACTGTTCTCGTCGGAATCAACTCGTTTTTATCGTTTTTAATTACCGTCATTCCGCCTTTCTTGGGTACCACCTGTACCGGACTCACCCATGCACTATCAGATATGGGATAAATCATTCCGGCTTCTAAAAGTTTGACAACTTCTTTACGAACCACCTCTTTCATTGATGGATTCAAACGCCTCTGAGGTTGCGCAACCGGTTTGAAGTTTTCCTCCATCATTATCTTGTGCATGCAATATGCTGGACTAATACCCTTCAAATCGGATAAAACCCATCCTATCGCACCTTGGTTCTTTTTCAATACTTGAATCAACTTATCTTCCTCTTGCGTGGACAATGTGTTGCTTATAATCACCGGCTTGGTACACTCCTCTCCAAGAAACACATACTTCAAATGTGACGGAAGCATCTTCAATTCTAACTTTTGCTCTTCAGTTTCCTTCTTTGCATCCAAATCTTCCACTAATTCTTCTTGATAAGCCAGCTCACCACAAGATTCTAACTCGTGCAACATCGCTTCAATCTCTCGTTCCTCATTGTCGGTTAACACATTGTATGCTCCGATTAGGGATCTTTCCAAAGGATTAGAAATATGGATTTGATTCACGACCTCCACTACTTCCTCTTCACTTGCATCAATTCGAAAAGAATCATGCTTGTCAGTTGGGTGTTTCATTGCTTCGAAAAGGTTAAAAGTCACCTCTTCATCTTGCACTCTAACCTTCATAAGCCCATCATCTATGTCGATCATCATCCGAGCGGTCTTCATAAAAGGTCTTCCAAGGATTAAGGGTACATCGCGGTCCTCATCCATCTCTACTATTACAAAATCCACCGGGAACAAAAATTTGTCCACTTTTACGAGCATGTCTTGGGCAATTCCGTATGGTGAGGTTGTAGACTTGTCTGCTAGTTGTAATGTCATTCTTGTTGATTTAATCTCCACATTTCCCAATCGTTTGACAATAGAAAGAGGAATTAAATTTATACTAGAGCCCAAATCTATCAAACCGTTCCCAACGTATGTGCTTCCAATGGTTACCGGTAGAACAACCCGGCCCGGGTCGGACTCCTTCCGAGGTAAAGTCTTCTGGATGATTGCGCTACACCGTGCATCAAGAATGATGGTCTCATCTTCCAAATGTCGCCTTTTCTTGGTAAGAATGTCTTTCATAAATTTAGCATACCGTGGCATTTGTTCTAATGCATCAACAAATGGAATGTTGATTTGGAGTTGCTTGAAGATGTCCATGAATCGTGCATAGTGCCTAGCATTGTCTTTCCTTGATGGAGCATGTGGGTAGGGTAGATGTTGAGTTGGGATGACATTCACTCCCTTCTCAGATTTCTTCTTTTTCTTTGATTCAGCATCTTTTTTCTCTTCACAATCAGTCTGCACAGCAGTGGGCAGAACCTGCTCTTTTCGCGGCGCGAAGGTGGTTCGCGGCGCGAACTGAGCATTTCCAGAATCATTTTTCCTCTCACCAACTATATCTGTTTCTTCCAGAATCCCATCAGTGGTGTTCTCTTCTACAATTTCTTCACCTTTTTCACTTACCAACGCTTTACCGCTCCTTGTGACAACTGCTTTGCAATGCTCCTTTGGATTTGGTTGAGTGTTAGCAGAAAAAGAAGGCCCTGCATTTTGTTCCGACAGCTGCTTCGCGAGTTGGCCTACTTGATTTTCCAGATTTTTAATTGCCGCCTCGTTACTTTTCTGATTTGCCATAGAAGCTTGCATGAATTGTTGAAGAGTGTCTTCTAGCTTGGAATTTCCTCCTTGCGACTGCTGACCTTGAGAATTTGGTTGTTGGTAAGGGCTTTGCTGTTGATAATTCTGGTTGTTGAACCTTGACGGTTGGTACCCTTGATTGTTTCTTGGTTGATAGCCTTGATTGTTAGGCTGTTGTCTTTGATATCCCTGGTTTTGGTTGTTCACATAACTGACTTCTTCTTGGGGTGGGGGACAAAAACCAGTAGGATGATCCCCTTGACACAACTCACAACATGCTACTTAATGCTGAACTTGAAAACCTTGAATCTCTTTTATTTGCTGTGGAAGCTTGGCCATTTGTTGAGTAAGAAGCTCCACTTGCTGAGAGAGTAGCTTATTCTGTGCGAGGATGGCATCATTGGTATTCAACTCCAAAACTCCGGGCTTACGTTGTGAAGGGCTACGATCATGTTGACCTTGATGATCATTATGGGCCATCCGTTCAATAATGACTTTAGCTTCCTCCGCAGTTTTTGATATAAGCGAACCACCCGCGGTGGCGTCCAGAAGTGTCTTATGGGTTGATTGGAGACCATTCAAAAAGATGTGGATTTGAGTAAGCTCATCAAAACCATGTCCCTTACACTTCCTCAACATTGATTTGAATCTCTCCCAAGCTTCATTTAGAGATTCGTTTCCTCCTTGAGTAAATACAGCTATAGCCGTCTTGGCTTCCATGAATCGGGATTGAGGGAAGTATCTTTCTAAGAACTTTTCTTCTAATAGATTCCAATCCGTCATCACTCTTGATTCTTGATCAAGGTACCACTCCTTTGCTTTTCCCACTAATGAGTGTGGGAACATCCTCTTGAATAACGTCTCTTCACCCGCCTCGTCTATTCCCGTAGAACCCGCAATCTCATAGAATTTGATGAGATGGGTATACGGATCTTCGTGATCCATTCCGGTGAATGGAGTTGCATAGAGAAGTTGGAGGATTCCGGTCTTCATCTCCGTATTTCTTCCTCCACGGGCAAATTGAGCATTCCTTCTTGGACTATTAGCGGACATTTCGGTACGATTATCCTCCGCCATGTTTCCTTCACAAGCCTCTACAACCACTTCTTCGATTGGAACAAGTGCGGAAGTAGATGCTTCTTCTCTCCGGTTCCTCTCTTCGGCTAGTTTCCTTCTTCTTCGTGTTTTGCTATTGAGCTTCCGAAGTGTTCTTTCAATTTCAGGATCGAATTGAAGTTGCTCCTCGGTTGCTTTTCCTCGCATGCACTAGAATCTAAAAAACTAACAAACCAAGTGAAACAAAAGAGGGATAGTAATAAATGTAACAAAACTTAAAACAATGAATTATTGCAATGCTTGTAATATCGACACCAATCCCCGGCAACGGCGCCAATTTGTTGAAAGAGTATATCTTTGGCAAATATTTTTGTATCGTATCCACAGAGATTGGGTAATATTACCGCCGTTCGATAATTCAAATGTTATAAGTTTGGCAGGTAACAGGGTTTGTTTTGTTTGGAGAAATATCTTGTTAATAGATGTTAACAAAAACTATGAAATGGTTTTAGTCAAATATAAAAGCTTGGCAAGATTGGAGTTCACTATTTCAAATATCTATGATTCCCTATGATAAATAATTAGATTCAAGATTATTGATGACGTTCAAATATCCTCTCAAAGTCATTTATGTCTAAATGATATCGTGATAGTTACTATATTGATCCTTAGACGATCTCTCCACCTAACTATCAATATAGTAACCTTAAATGTTCAATATCAAAGAATAGTAATGAATAAATCTATCTCTACAACTTATTCACTACTTGAAAATCTGTTTTATGTCTAAACTCGAGTAATCTCTCTCGACAACTACTCAAATCTGGTTTTCAACTTAAAGCAAAAACAGTTATCAATACATCAACAATCTCTATCTCATATATATATCAAAATGAATACATAAATAGATGAGAATAGCTACTACCTCCAATCTTGACAAAAGGGAGTTTAGCTCCTCATCACCATTGTTACAAAGCAGAAAGATTTAGAAGAATAACTCTGGTTTTTCTCTATTACAAAAGCTCTACAGCACAATGTGTGAATGAATGGAATAATCTCTCAATACCCTAGGTTAAACTATTTTGTCTCTACCAAAAAGGTTGACATTTCCCTAATTGGACATTGTCATCAGCAGCAGAAAAGCACTTCCCAGGCAGACATCAAAATGGCAATTACTTTTTCTGCACAGCAGCACATTTGACCCTTGGGCAGCTTGCTGGATTCGCAGCCTTCGCGGCGCGAAGGAAGTTCGCGGCGCGAACTGTTGCTTTCCCAGCTTCCTTGTTTGGCAAGCTTCCTCCAAAATGCCATGTTGAAACCAAGGTCTTGTTTATCCATAATTCTACACAACTAACAAAAAATGTGAAATAACTATTCAAAACAAAATAAATTAAACCTAATTGCATTTATACAAATAAATGAAGATAAAAGTGTGTAATTACATCAAAACTTGGTAAAAGGGACCAATAAAAAGGTATAAAAAGTAGTACAAATTGGTCCCTAACAGTTATCCACAGCATTGACAGTCTTGTCATGGTTAGGCATAGGTGCAGTGATGACGTTAGGAGTCTCCGGAGGCTCAAATTCAATTTCTCCAGCTTCGATCATATCCTGGATTTTATTCTTCAACGACCAACAATCGTTTGTATCATGCCCGGGGCTATCGGAGTGATACGCACACCTGGCATTGGGATTATAACGAGAAGAAGTAGTGTTGGGTTTCATAGGAGGATCTCTGAGGGTGATCAGATTTGCTTTTAGCATCCCCTGCAGTGCTTGTGCCAAGGTCATATTGATCCTGGTAAACTGCCTTCTTGGCTTGTCTTGTTTGGGCTGGAAGTTTTGAGATGGCGGTGCTGCAATCGTAACCGCTCCAATGGTATGGTAACGATTTTTCTTGTTACGACCCTTTTGACCGTACACAGCATTTGATTCATTCCTCCCCTGATAGGACCTTTTGGTGCTTGCAGAGGTGGCCGCCTGTATCTTTCCACTTCGGATGCCACTTTCAACACGCTCACCTGTCAATATAAGTTCAGTGAAACCTGATGAAGAACTTCCCAGTAGATGGCTGTAGAATGGGTCAGTCAGGGTGCCCATGAACATGTCCACTAATTCTCTGTCAGTCATAGGGGGTTTGACTCTGCCAACCAAATCTCTCCACTTTTGAGCATATTCTTTAAAGCTTTCTTTAGATCCCATAGTCATATTCTGCAACTGTAGCCGAGTAGGTGCTAGTTCAGAGTTATACTGGTACTGTTTATAGAAATCTGTTGCTAAATCAGTCCAGGTGCGGATGTCAAAGCTCTCGAGCTGATAATACCATTCCAATTGTGTGCCAGACAGACTCTCTTGGAAGAAATGGATCCATAGCTTCCTATCAGTGGTATGCGGCTGAATCTTTCTCACATAAGCTCTCAGATGCATCTGAGGACAGGATGCACCATCGTACTTAGTGAAAGTGGGGACCTTGAATTTGCGGGGAATGACCACATCAGAGACCAGTCCCAAGCTTTCGAAATCCAGACCGGGCGCCTTCTGACCCTCCATAGCTAGCATACGTTCTTCCAGCAACTTGTACTTGTCACCTTTTGGAGAGTACTGTTCATCCTCGTAATCTTCCTCATCGTCCTCAGCGTTGAAGAGATCAACATCTTCCTCTCCTGAATCATTTTCTGGCTCCTCTTCTGGACCATTCGGAACTCCAAACTTGACTCTCGCGGCCTGTCTTTTAAGCCTTCTTCCTGGGTTAATGTAACCCACAGGTTTCTGGTCTTTCTTCTTCTCGAGCAAGAGAGCTTTCAATTCTTCCTGCCCCTTGGATAAGCTCAGCATCATCTCCTGGAATTGAGCATTCTGAGCTTGGAGATCTTTGACAGTTTGTTCGAGAGCCATTTTTCTGTTTGGAAGGAAGACCATGAGAACATTGAACTTGTAGAATACCTGTTATGCAGTGTTATGTTATGCTATGCAATGTATGAAATGTTTTCAAGGACTTTTGGAATTTAACTTTGCGTAAATCACCAACAAGAGAGAAATGTTTATTGCTAATTTCTCTGACCAATGTTCATTACAAAAGGAATAATAATAAAAATACAATGAAAGCTCAAGTCTCCCAGGGGCGGCTTCTTTTTGGGCGAAGATACGCATTGAGTCTTCGTTCCTCATTAAGCTGACTGGTAAGTTCTAACACTTTCTTCCTTTCTGCGACGAACTGAGTCTCGAAAGTATCCCTTTCTTCTCTCAACTGGATCCAGGATCTCTTTAGTTCCTCAACATTGGTAGGCATATCTGGATAAGGAATGATCTGAGGAGCACCTCCTTCAGCTTCAGGTTCGACAATCTGAGGTCCGATTGCAAGATATGGCATGACAAGTTCACGAGCTCTAGCGCGTACCCATCTGAGATAAGGTTCCATAGGAATAGAATTTTTCTGTCCTAACGTACCTCTCTTCTGAAGGTGAGAAAAACAAGAAAGGGGGGGGGGGGTTTGAATTGTTTGGAAAAATAAGCGCTTTTTCAAAATGAAAACCACACAATGATTTTATACTGGTTCGCTTATAACACAAAGCTACTCCAGTCCACCCGGCCAAGGTGATTTCGCCTTCAACAAGGACTTAATCCACTAATCTTGAAAGATTACAAACAACGCCTAAGAGAAAAATCTCTTAGTCCTCTCAAGTTTACAGACTACACTAAGTCACTTGAGGAAATAAACAAACAATAGATAAAAAGATTTATGTAATCTAGAATGCTTCTAAGAAAGCAAATATTACAGTATTAAGAACAAGGTTTTTCACGTTATAAGCAAAAGCTTCGTGAAGATCTTAGAGAACAAGAGTGTTTTCTTGAGTGTTGATGTTTCAGTATGATTTTTCCTTGTATGTGTGTGTTGCTGAAAGTTGATTTGCAATCCTTTATATAGATCAATGAGGTAGTAGTTGAAACTGATGAGTAATAAGATGAATTTACGCCATAACAAAAACAGCTTCTGCAGGATAACTTTTTCTCCTTAAAATGACTACTTACCACATATAGTATCTACTTTATTGAAAATGGAGATTAACGTCTCTTTCTCTATTAGGAAATCCATTTTGCAAATCTTTTCTTGACTTAAACGTTACTCTTTCATGATTAGCAATTCCACGCTCAGAGTATTTGTGTTTCTAGAGAATCTTGGAATCTTACTTCTGATGTTGAGTTCAAATAGTTTCTTCAGACAGCGCTGATAACTTCTGGAATCTAGAGATAGCATTGTTCAGAGTCAGAACTTCTAGAGCTTACTTCTTGTTCAGATGCTTCTGATACTTGTTGTTTTACTCAGAGTTAGACTTTCTTGAACTTGTTTTTACTTCAGATGCTTCTGATCATTTGATAGTTTGTATCTGATCTGGTTTTGTATCTGATGACATCATCAGATTTTTTCCTTCTTTCTTTAGAACCCTGCACACTTAGAAACTTTTCGTTAGGGTGCCATTTTTGGTTTCATCCTTTGTTATCATCAAAATCAAGGAATTTGTTGTAGAACAATTTTTGTTCTTACAATCTCCCCCTTTTTGATGATGACAAAACAATCTTAATTAGTAGATGAAACATATAAAATATCAGATCAGATAGACAGAAGCTCCCCCTGAGTTAGTGCTAGGGAGTTCAGAAGTTCTTACCAGAGCTTCTAAGTAAAGAGGTTTCTTGATACCTTCTGCAATTTCTTAAGTCCAAGTTAGATAAATTTATTTTTAAGAAAAAAAAAATATGTTGCAGAATGCTTAAGGTAATTAGACAATATTTTCATCAGAGCTATTAATGACTTCTCCCCCTTTTTGTCAGAATCAAAAAGACATAGTAAAAAAAATAAGTAAAGAGAAAAACTTGAATTCAGAGATAGAAGCACAAAGGCAACAGAAGCTAGAAAAACATCAGATTCAGAGAAAATAAAAACAACAGGCAAGCAAAAATAAATCCTAAGTGCCTAAGGGTTCGGACGCGGAGGCATTCTTTGAAGCAGCATTGCAAGCATGTTCTGGATGTTGTCGTTGACAATATCTTGCTTGTCCATTCTGGCCCGGAGTTCATTCTGATCTTGCTTAAGTTCTTTCAGAGTTTGAAGAACCATAGGGATAGCAGAAGAGGACTCCCCCAGAGTCAGAGCCTGCTGAGCTTCAGCTTCAGCAGCAGCTTGTGCTTCTGCATCCGCCAGAGCCTTAGCTTCAGCTTCCTTTTCCCTTAGGATTTCAGCTTGACGAGCTTTTTCTTCTTCTTCCAAGCTTCTTGCTTCTTCTTCAGCTTCCTTTGTCAATCTCTCTTCCTCTAGCCTTCTAGCTTCAGCTTCTCTGGCTAATCTCTCTTCTTCCAGCCTTCTGGCTTCAGCTTCTCTAGCAAGCCTTTCCTGAAGTCGTTCCTCAGCATCTCTGATGTAGCCATTTCTGACTTTTTCAGAGATACTCTTCAGCCTAAAAGCCTCAGAGGTCATCCAGCCAATGACTCTGTTCCAGTGTGTCCTTACAGATTTAGGATCATCACTGTTTTCAGAGTTAGTGGTCAGAGACTTGACCTTTTGTACTGAAGCTTCTGCTACCTGCATGATGACTTCCTCAAGGGTAGGTGTAGAAAGTTCAGGTTCAGGTTCAGGTTCAGAGGTATGAGGTGGAGGACTGAGATTTAATGTGTGAGGTTCAGATTCTGATTCAGGTTGGGGTTCAGATGTTTGGGGTGAAGCGTAAAGAGGGTTTAAATCTAAGGGTTCAGTTTCAGCTTCAGGTGCAACGGAGATGTTTGGTGGGGTGATATCAGAAGTGGGATGGTCAGAGGGTTGGTCTTTAGAAGGTATGGTGGTTGTTTGTTGTGGTGAAGTTATTTCAGGTTCTGTTGGTTGTTGTGAAGCGAATTTTTGAGCATAGATTTGAGCTATGGTTGGGGATTTGGGGTCAGAGGTTTCTTGGTCAGAGGAGATAGAAAGATATGGGGGTGATTCTGGTTCTGAGGATGAAGAAGAAGAAGTGCTTTGGTGGGTTTGATCAGGTTTAGAAGGAGGTATGAATGTACGGGCGATATTTAAAACTGGCGAAGGCTGTGTAGTTCTGGTGATTGAAGGTGGAATATCAGAGGTTGTATAGATGGGTGGTGTTGTGGTAGGATTAGAGGGAGGAGTAGAGGAAGCCATCAGAGGTACAGAGGTAATGGGAGGAACAGACATACCAGTATCTGACGAAGTCTTCAGAGGAGCTGAAGATTTGCTTCCAGAGGCTTCTCCAATTCTTGCCTTCTTCGCCTGTGAAGCTATCTTCTTCTCAGAGAGACCTCTCTTGTATCTGACGAAGTCTTCTTCTGAATCCAGACAGTCGTCGAGGCTGAAGTCAGATATGTCAACACCTTCATCCAGCAGACGCTGAAGATAGATGGCAACAGCATCTCTGGGTTCATTCTTGAAGAACCTGGCCAGGCCATGAGGCATCTTCCTCTGATCTTTCAAACAATCCCAGGATGTATCCAGAGTTGGTTTGACTTGAATTTTCTTGATAATTCCCATACTCTTGAGATTCCTGGCGTTCAGAGGCTTCCCCACATCTATTGCCAGATCATCCATCAGCTTTGTCTTTTCCAGATGATCTACCAATCCATTCTCAATGAAGACGTCAGATAGCAATCTTCCCAGAGGGATGTAGGATCTGGGCTTCATGTGTTGGAGAATTGCCATCCAAGGCGCAGCGGAATTTAAAAATTTCTCCATTTAGTGATCCTTACGAATGGGCATGATCAGTGATAGAATCGTTACCTCTTGTGGCGATTCAAACCTTTGGTGCAAATCTCTGATAATGATCGGATCCTTTGAAGCAAATCCACGGGGCGATCACGAACGTTGAACGATGACAACGTCTCTACTCAGTCCACACGAACGGATTCCTTCAATCGCAGTGCTAGCTGTTTGTGAATGAAGGCTTTGAGTGAGAGAGAGATACGAAATTCCAACTCTTCAGTTGTGTTGTATTCCCATACAAAGCTTCTGCACAAGAGCTCTATTTATAGAACCACTTGTGTGGGCTTCAAGCCAAAAAGCCCACTTAAGTGCATTTTGGCCTATATCTCATAATATGCCAAAATCACTTAAGTATTTGGTACCTTACCATATTTCGTATTCTGCTTAAGTACACCGTACCTTACGATGTTCCTTAATTATTCTATCTCTCATCAATCCGTCCTTTGTGTGTGACCCTATAGGTTTTCGCGGCGTTGACAATTATATTAAATCACGCATTTAACATAATAAACAGTGAGCGGTATCTAGCAACACATCACTGCTACCCAAGTCACGAAAATGTCATGTGATCTGACAAAACCTCCTGTGATAATAATTATGTGTATAATTACCCCTTTGCCCTTATGTCTATATTGAACACAAGGTATAGACCGTGTCACCCTTGTCCAGTTCAATATTGGGCCCATAGACATTTATCCTGTTACGCAGGATTGGCAAATTCCATCTAGGACACTCATGTCCCTCAGCATGCTTCGTGGAGTACCCATCAACTGTCTTTATGGTTATCCAGTTACGGACAACGCTGGATCAGCAATAAAGTACTCGACTCTACATCTAGGATCCATAGTGGTTTCAGGTCGAAGAGTGGTATACACTATTATCACCATGAGAATAACTTATGACACTTTGCATAACTTTCTATATAGTATTCTCATAGCGGGTCAATCCGGTATAAATATTACTCCTAATATTCATACCTATGTTTAAGACTTGATAACTCTTTATCCATGATCCATGAGATGTGATCATCAGTCTACAAACATAATAGTCTTAATGCTTTAATGTTATCCCACTTCATATTAAAGCTCGACTACGGATACTTTAAGAATAGTGTCCTTATGTTTAATGTGTTCTCATGATTAAGTCACACTTAATACATTAAACGGACTATCTATTCTAGGGACTTTATTAATCAACCATAATAAAGAAAATGCCTTTTATTATTAATAAATAATTCGATACAAGTACCAAAAAATATTGGCCTCTAGGGCTTACACCAACATCATGTTGTTTCTGGTTTCTCTGACGGAATCTCTCAGATATCTGAAAAGGAGAGCAGGGAGACAGATCTTTACACCCTTCTGAATGCAGTACAGAATGCATTTCTGGTCTGCATTGATGTAGTCAGAGGAGTTAGAGGCAGGACGGTGGTGAATGGTTCCCAGAATAATCTTCAGCCACACTCTGAGGTTCTGGTGCAGCTCTTTGTTCTTTGAAGGATTTCCTTCAACGTTGGGTTTGAAGATTGTTGGGTTGATTACTTCAGTGATGCGCTTTGACCTAGGAGGGATGTTGTAAATCCTTTTACCTCCAGCTCTCTCCATGTTCAGCAAGGAGGCAATTGACCCTTCAGTAATAACAATCTTTACTCCCAGAACATATGAGACAATGAAGTGGTCATCTGCATCTGCAAACCTCCAGAACTCCTTGACGAGAAGTGGGTAAATAGGACCATAAAGCCTTTGGAAATAGTTTTCCCACCCTTGTTGACGAAGTTCTCCAGTTAGATCAACGCCATTTCTTCTTAAGTTGTCGAAATCAACTAACGATTCACACAACACGTCCAATCCTTCAAAAGGAGTTGAAAGGTTGATATGGCGTTCACGGTCAAGAACGTGGGGTTCTTTGTAAACAGGGGTGATAGTGACGCCTGTAACCGTTGGTGTTGGAATGCTTGAGGTTTGAGCAGTAGAACTTGATTCCATTTCTTGAGAGAAGTTAAAGACTTGTTGTTGTTGAGCGTCCATGGTGAAGGAGAAGATGAAGATTGATGAAGATGAAAAACTTGCAGAGAATGCTTCAGAGAGGGTTTAGGGTTTTAGAGTGAGTGAGAGTGATAAGTGTGTGAAATGTGAGAAAAGTGTTTATATACTCTAAGTAAAACACATGCAAAACGACACATTAAATTGCGTTAGCACAACGCTCAAGTAAGCACGCTTGGGGGGAAAAATGATTACAGCTATTTAATGAATGTCTAATCCCACAGTACGCACACTGCTCGAGGAGAACTCAAACGTTCTGACCTTTGAATTTCTTTTGACAGCTGTCTAGAAGTTCTAGGGTTAGATGCTTAGTGCTCCACGTGTTGATGTATCTGATCTTCAGGAATACCAAAGGATTTCTGAAGATTTCTAACTCAGATATCTTCTTAACTTGGTAGAAATATCAGAGTCAGAGGCAGAAGTATATTTGTTTTTGTCAGAGTCTCATTTTACATTTTTAGAGCCACACTTTACTCAGGACAATTTTTAATGTTCAGATGTTCTAAAATAAAAAGAAATCTATCTTCAGCTAGAGGCTTAGTGAAGATATTTGCCCATTGATGTTCTGTATCAATGAACTTCAATGTTACTATCCCTTTCTGAACATAGTCTCTGATAAAATGATGTTTTATTTCAATGTGTTTGGCTCTGGAATGTAGAATGGGATTCTTACTTAAACAAATAGCAGCAGTATTATCACAAAAGATAGGAATGTTACTCTCAAAGATTTGCAGATCTTCTAACTGATGCTTCATCCAGAGCATCTGAGTTGTGCACAGTGATGCTGAGATGTATTCTGCTTCTGCAGTTGATAGAGCAATTGTTGATTATCTTTTGCTAGCCCAGGATATCAGATTGTTTCCCAGAAGCTGGCAATTTCCAGATGTGCTTTTTCGTTCTAATCTATCTCCTGCATAATCTGCATCACAGTAACCAGAAAGTCTATACTCTGATGTTTTCTTATACATCAGGCCCAGGTTAGGAGTTCCTTTCAGATACTTAAGAATTCTCTTAACTGCTGTTAAATGAGATTCTCTAGGATCTGATTGGAATCTGGCACAAAGGCAGACACTAAAGAGAATATCAGGACGAGTAGCAGTCAGATAGAGAAGAGAGCCTATCATACCTCGATAGAGCTTCTGACAAACCTTGTTGCTTACCTCTTCCTTTTCAAGAATGCAAGTTGGGTGCATGGGAGTCTTTGCAGAGTTGCATTCAGTCATCTCAAACTTCTTCAGAACGTCTTTAATATATTTACTTTGATGGACGTACGTGACTTCTGGAGTTTGATTAATTTGAATTCCCAGAAAGAACTTTAGTTCTTGCATTAAACTCATCTCAAATTCTGCCTGCATTAACTTAGAAAATTCTTGGCAAACAGAGATATTAGCAGAACCAAAAATAATATCATCAACATAAATCTGGCATATCATGAGATCATTATTAAGGTTTTTACAGAAGAGTGTAGAATCAACTTTCCCTCTAATAAAATTTTGTTCCAGAAGAAAATTGCTTAAACGTTCATACCAAGCTCTGGGAGCTTGTTTAAGTCCATATAAATATTTTTTAAGTTTAAAAACATGTTCTGGAAAGTTTGAATTTTCAAAACCTGGAGGTTGATTGACATACACTTCTTCTGAAATATAACCATTAAGAAATGCACTCTTGACATCCATTTGATATAATTTAATAGAATGATTAATAGCAAAAGATACAAGAAGACGAATAGATTCTAACCTCGCGACTGGAGCAAAAGTTTCATTATAATCAATACCTTCTTGTTGATTATAACCTTGAGCTACCAGTCGAGCTTTGTTTCTGACGACTTCTCCTTTCTCGTTCAGTTTTTTTCTGAAAACCCATCTGGTTCCAATGATGTGAGTGCCTCTGGGTTTAGGAACGAGATCCCAGACATCATTCTTTGAGAATTGATCCAATTCTTCTTGCATAGCTGTCACCCAGTCGTTATCCTGAAGTGCTTCATCACAAGACGTAGGCTCAATCAGAGAAACTAGTCCCAGAGGAGTATCTTCAGAAGTCTTGAAGGTAGATCTAGTTCTGACAGGTTCGTCCTTGTTTCCCAGAATCAAATCTTCAGATACATTGACACGACTTTTGACTTTCTTTGGGATTTCTGGAGATTTAATTTCTTCAGAGTTCTGAGTGACAGTTGCTTCTGGAGTTTTATCGGATTCTACAAGAGTGATTTCCAAATCTGCAAACTTTTCAACTAGCTTTGACTTTTCAGGGTCAAGCTTATCATCAAATCTGACATGAATTGATTCTTCCACAATTTTGGTTTCTGTGTTGTATACTCTGTAGCCTTTAGAGCGTTCTGAGTATCCTAACATAATACCTTTCTGTGCTTTGGAATCAAACTTGTTCAGATGTTCTTTAGTATTTAATATAAAGCAAGAACATCCAAAAGGATGAAAATATGAAATGTTTGATTTTCTTCCTTTACACAGTTCATAGGGAGTCTTTTCTAGAATAGGTCTTATAGAGATTCTATTCTGAATGTAACACGCTGTATTTACAGCTTCTGCCCAAAAGTGCTTTGCTACATTAGTTTCATTGATCATGGTTCTGGCCATCTCTTGGAGTGTTCTATTCTTCCTTTCTACAACTCCATTTTGTTGTGGAGTTCTAGGACAGGAGAAATCATGGGATATTCCATTGGAATCAAATAATTCTTCAAAATCTTTGTTTTCAAATTCTCCACCATGATCACTTCTGACTCTAATAATTTTAGAGTCAAATTCTTTTTGCACTTTGGAACAGAAACTAGTGAATACAGAGTGAGACTCACTCTTGTGCTTTAGGAATTTTACCCATGTCCAGCGACTGTAATCATCAACAATGACTAGTCCATACTTCTTTCCATTAACTGATGCTGTTTTCACAGGACCAAATAAGTCAATGTGAAGAAGTTCCAGAGGCTTAGAGGTAGAAACAACATTTTTCTTTTTAAAAGATATTTTTGAAAATTTTCCTTTCTGACAAGCTTCACACAGAGCATCTGAAGAAAACTTCAGTTTAGGTAGGCCTCTGACTAACTCGAGTTTAGTTAGCTGAGAAAGTTTCCTCATGCTAATGTGGCCCAAGCGTCTATGCCATACCCATTGCTCTTCGTGAACTGACATTAGACATTTAACATTTTGATCTTTTAAATCAGAAAGATTTATTTTGTAAATGTTGTTTTTCCTCTTGCCTGTGAAAAGGACAGAGCCATCGTTCTGATTAATGGCTTTACATGTTTTTTGATTGAAGATTACATCATAACCGTTATCACTTAATTGACTTATGGATAACAAGTTATGCATTAATCCTTCTACATAAAGAACATCAGATATAGAGGGAAGAGTACCATTACCAATAGTTCCGGAGCCTCTGATCCTTCCTTTCTGATCTCCTCCGAAGCCTACAAATCCAGCGTCTTTAAGTTCCAGACTTTGGAACATAGACTTTCTTCCCGTCATGTGTCGCGAGCATCCAGAGTCCAGGTACCATGACTGGTGTCTGAACTTTGCTGCATAGGATATCTGCAACATACACAATCTTATCTTTTGGTACCCAGAATCTCTTGGGTCCTTTCAGATTAGTTTTCCCAGAGTTTCTTATAACTTTGGGTTTTCTAGCATTTTTAAATTTTTGTTCTTGTGTGTGTGTGTAATGATACGAAAAGGGAGATTTAAGTTGGTCACTGGTAGAAGTTTTATCTTCCTTAGGATCATACCCAATTCCCTTTTTATTGCTCTGACTTACTCCATAAATCATGGATGCCATAATACTCCTATCTATCCCATTTTTCAGAAATTCTTGAAAGGCTTCTTCGTATTTAAAAATTATTTTATTTGAAGTTTGTGGTGCTTGAGACAACGCTTCTTCTAATTCTAAGCTTTTTCTTTTTGCTCCATCTCTTTCTAGTGTTAAAGATCTGATCGTATCTTCTCGTGCTAGAATTGTCATCTCAAGTTCACTACATTCTTCAAATTTTGCTTTAAGACAGCCTTTAATGTTTTTAAACTTTTGTTTTAATTTCTGATATGAGCTAAGAGTTTCTGACAAACAAGATTCTAGATCAGATCGAGAAAGTTCAGAAAATACCTCTTCAGATTCTTCATCTGAGCTACTCCTGGATGTGGTAGCCATAAGTGCCACATTGGCCTGTTCATCAGAGTCAGATTCTGATGATCCAGATTCACTATCATCCCAGGTAGCCATCAGTCCTTTCTTTGTCCTGAAGGTATTCTTCTTGAAGCTTTCTTTTCTAGGGTTGTCTTTCTTTAGCTTGGGGCATTCATTCCTGTAATGACCTGTTTCTTTACATTCATAACAGGTAATATCTTTGTTAGATTTACCTTTTGAAGTTGATTCAGATCGATCCCCTCTGGGTCTTGGTCTTCTGAAGTTGTTGTTCCTCTTTTTCCAGAGTTGCTTAACTCTTCTGGTTAGTAGGGACAACTCTTCTTCATCATCAGAGTCTTCTGGTTCAGAGTCGTCAGTATCTTCAGTTTCTGCCTGGAGAGCTTTGGTTCTGTCAGGTTTTCGTCTTTCAGATCTGGACTTTAGCGCTACGGACTTGTTCCTTTTCTGAGGCTCATCTTCCTCTAGTTCTATCTCATGGCTTCTGAGAGAACTGACAAGTTCTTCAAGGCTGATATTGTTCAGATCCTTTGACAGCTTCAGAGCAGTAACCATAGGTCTCCATTTCTTTGGCAGACTTCTGACTATCTTCTTAACATGATCTGCAGTTGTGTATCCTTTGTCTAGCACCTTGAGACCTGCAATAAGAGTTTGGAATCTAGAAAACATAGCCTCTATAGCTTCGTCATCTTCCATCTTGAAGGCTTCATATTTCTGGATAAGCGCCAGAGCCTTCGTCTCTTTGACTTGGGAGTTTCCTTCATGAGTCATCTTCAGAGAGTCAAGTATATCTTTGGCTGTCTCTCTGTTGGTGATCTTTTCATATTCGTTGTATGATATAGCATTTATAAGTATTGTTCTGGCCTTGTGGTGATTTTTGAAGATACGTTTCTGATCTTCTGACATCTTATTTCTGGGAACTTCAGTTCCATTTTCTGAAATTGGAGGTGTGTATCCATCTGTGACAATGTCCCAGAGGTCAGCGTCATAACCAAGAAAGAAACTTTCGATTCTATCTTTCCAGTAATCAAATTTCTCTCCATCAAAAACGGGAGGCTTAGCATTGTAACTGTCTCTTTCATTTGAGTGGGTCATGGTTTTTCTCGTACTGGATCTCTCTACACTGTTAAGTGTTTAATTAGAAAATCAATAACAGAGCCGGAGCTCTGATACCAATTGAAGGTGAGAAAAACAAGAAAGGGGGGGGGGGTTTGAATTGTTTGGAAAAATAAGCGCTTTTTCAAAATGAAAACCACACAATGATTTTATACTGGTTCGCTTATAACACAAAGCTACTCCAGTCCACCCGGCCAAGGTGATTTCGCCTTCAACAAGGACTTAATCCACTAATCTTGAAAGATTACAAACAACGCCTAAGAGAAAAATCTCTTAGTCCTCTCAAGTTTACAGACTACACTAAGTCACTTGAGGAAATAAACAAACAATAGATAAAAGATTTATGTAATCTAGAATGCTTCTAAGAAAGCAAATATTACAGTATTAAGAACAAGGTTTTTCACGTTATAAGCAAAAGCTTTGTGAAGATCTTAGAGAACAAGAGTGTTTTCTTGAGTGTTGATGTTTCAGTATGATTTTTCCTTGTATGTGTGTGTTGCTGAAAGTTGATTTGCAATCCTTTATATAGATCAATGAGGTAGTAGTTGAAACTGATGAGTAATAAGATGAATTTACGCCATAACAAAAACAACTTCTGCAGGATAACTTTTTCTCCTTGAAATGACTACTTACCACATATAGTATCTACTTTATTGAAAATGGAGATTAACGTCTCTTTCTCTATTAGGAAATCCATTTTGCAAATCTTTTCTTGACTTAAACGTTACTCTTTCATGATTAGCAATTCCACGCTCAGAGTATTTGTGTTTCTGGAGAATCTTGGAATCTTGCTTCTGATGTTGAGTTCAGATAGTTTCTTCAGACAGCGCTGATAACTTCTGGAATCTAGAGATAGCATTGTTCAGAGTCAGAACTTCTAGAGCTTACTTCTTGTTCAGATGCTTCTGATACTTGTTGTTTTACTCAGAGTTAGACTTTCTTGAACTTGTTTTTACTTCAGATGCTTCTGATCATTTGATAGTTTGTATCTGATCTGGTTTTGTATCTGATGACATCATCAGATTTTTTCCTTCTTTCTTTAGAACCCTGCACACTTAGAAACTTTTCGTTAGGGTGCCATTTTTGGTTTCATCCTTTGTTATCATCAAAATCAAGGAATTTGTTGTAGAACAATTTTTGTTCTTACATCTTCACCATGCCCCAAGCTCGTACAAATCTTTGACGGAGGCCTTGGGAATCGTTGTCATAGTCGAACATAATGCCTTCGATGATCATTTCATGTGGACCATCTCTTCGAGCCCAACCAAACTGACGTAAGGCCAAGGCAGGATTATAAGTGATGCCTCCTCTTATCCCCATGAGCGGTACATTAGGGAATTCTCCGCAACGGTCGATGAGGATAACATTTTCTCTGAGATTAGAACACCAACGGATGTCTGAATGGGAGAGTGCCATTACCCTTTGAGACCATTTCAGATTTTGATCATTCTTCAGGACTGATTGAGGAAGGTGCGAAATAAACCACCTAGACAATAAAGGTACGCAGCACATGAGAGTCCCTTGCCTTTTCATAGTACGAGCGTGAAGGGAATGCAAGATGTCTCCAAGCAAGGTAGGCACAGGGTTATGAGTGAGAAATATCTTAATAGCATTCATGTCTATGAATTGGTCTGGATTAGGGAATAACACCAATCCATAAATTAGCAATGCCAGGATGTCTTCGAAAGCACGGACATTCATAACTTTTAAGAATTCTCGGGCCTTATTTGTCAGGAATTTGGCAAGTAAACCCTTAACTCCACTCCTTATTACCCAATTGGTTTCAATGTCGGACTTTGTCAGGTGTAAAGCTGCGGCAACTTCTTCAGACTTTGGCATCTTTTCTAAACCACTGAAAGGTATTTGATCAAGGATAGGTATCCCAAGCAACTTGGAGAATTCTTCTAATGTGGGTACCAACTGATAATCTGGGAATGTGAAGCAATGATGTTTAGGATCGAAGAACTGGAATAGGACTCTCATCATATCTTCTTTGAAACCAGTGGTAACCAAATTGAGGAGAGAACCATGTTTCTTGATGAACTGAGCCTGATCAGGAAGTTCTGACACTAAATCCTTTAGTTGAGGAGAGATTGCTACAAGATTGATCCGGATGGTCTTCCTGGAAGCCATGACCTGCTTAACAGAACAAAGCTAAATCCCTAAGTCCTTGAAATGGTTAGTACAATGTTATGATGTTATGATGTTATGATGTTATGTAAATAGCAAGCACAAGCAAGTCACACAACAATCATTCCTAAGTTTTAAGGCTTGCATGAGTTCCATAGGTAAGTACCCTCCCCACTGAAGTTTGGTTGGTTCAACCTGTCCTAGAATAGTAACCGGGTTCTAGAAGGATCTCAGATCATCGACCTTTCTTTAAGTCCACTTCAGTGCAACGCCAAGTGGTTGACCAAAGCTTCCCTAAAGTCCAATCTCAAAGAGTGTAGTATCGAGTCTTAACCAACCCCAGTCGGAACCGAAGTCAGTTATCTCACTACTTTCTAATGGCTAGGATGAGTCAATTAGGGTTCTAAAGGTCTGGTTAATGCTTTGATGACACCACGCGAATGCCAAATTTTTCCTCAAGTAAACATGAGGAACATCAGGACATCCAAAGTGTCACATTAACCGTAGCCATCATTTTAACCATTCCAGTATACGCCGGATAGTCGCGATGATCTATTGCTACTTACCTAAGGTACACTAGATCCGGGTGTAGGATCTTTCACTCAAGAATACCCAAGCAATCCCTTAAAAGTAAATCAGACAATTTTAAATAAGTGATCTTGTTTTTTAAGATAACCTCTCTTTATTTCCCCAGCAGAGTCGCCAGTTCTGTCATACGGTGAACTGACTTGGGGTATTTTGCTTTTTATCGCAATGTCGCGGATAGCAAGAGTCGCCACCGACTTTTCTTTTATCCAATAAGGAAAGGTGGAAAAGAACAGGAAAGACCTTAAATAGATTTTGGGTTCGGGAGGTACATTATACAAAGGGAAGGTATTAGCACCCTTTGTATCCATGGTTATCAATGGGCTCTTAATTGCTGGATCACTTATATTTTTGTCTGAAAAGTGTTGGTGAATTGTTTAAAAATGTTTCGAAAAGAGAGTTTAACTTTGTAATGATTCTCGTATGAATGTATACAAAGTATTTATCTCGTTTGATTTCGAAAAAACAGTTTAGAAAAATATAACTTGGTAATGATTCTAGTATGAATGTATACCAAGTGGTGATTTTCTAGGACTTGCAAAGTGTGAGGGGTGGAAAATGTTTTAGGTTATGATCCAGTAATTGAGAGTTATACCTTCATAAGGTCGTTATGGGCATTTCCTATCCTTATGAGGGTAAAACTGTCCTTACTATTGAGAAGTAAGTAGTTTTATCCTTTGGATGTAAAAGGGTCATTGTAGGGTCATCGATAGGTCATTGAAGGCAACAGTTGTAAGGATACCTTAGCATTCGAAGGGACGATCATCATTTAACCGTAGGGTACACCGAAGGGTCATCGAGGGACAAAATCGTATTTTCGAAGGCAACATCCGAGGGACCGTGATTTATTTTATGATGATTTAACCGAAGGGTCTTTGCTAAGCGTATCCCTACATTCGCGGGACACGACCGTTATACCGTAATACCGTAGGGCAGCAAAGAGAGGTCCAAGATCACATATTTAAAGGCCGTATTTTACAATCAATTAGGCAATTAGGATGAATCTCCACATTAAAATCAATACATTAAAATCAGCTAAGTAATTGAGGGTGGATCTCCACATTAAAATTAATACATTAAAATTAATTAGGTAATTTAGGGTGAAACTCCACAAAGGTATCCCACATATAAAGTGGAAGACCTACACAGCAATCTTTTCCTGGGGTGTGTGAACCTTTGCAACATTCAGCAAACGGGTTAGAATACCAAATCAGGGTGCAATCGGGGATTACACCGCAAAACGAACATAGCAGTATGCATGGCAGGCAAACAACGCAGAATTAACATAGAATAGATCAGATAAGCATAGGACATAACAACCAAAATATTTAGCGACTGTCACATTCGCCTCTGCCTCGCCTAGCGAAGGCCTAGCGAATATTCGCTACATGCTCGCTTAGCGATGTGCTAGCGAGCGGCTGCGGGTTTTGAATTTCAGAACAGTATAATCTCAGCATGCTGCAAGCCTTATGGTATTCAATTACAGAAATAATATGGTCAAACATTCAGGATAGGCAGGCATACTTAAACTCACATGCAAAATCTAACGACATATCCGAAAATTCGATTATGATGCATTATGTATTTAGAGATTACAACTTGGAAGCATAAAACAATAGTGATGCGCAAACCTGTTGCAACTAAGCTGCTATGTTGAAGAGACTGCTCGCTTTTGGTATCGGGTGGAGTTGGACGGCGGTAACTTCGGTGCGGATGAGCGGCCGTCAGGGTTTCTTTACTTCGACCTCTCTGGACTAGTCTTTAGGGTTTCTATGCCAGGGTTTCCGTCCGTCTTCGTCTGTTTTTCTTCTCCCCTTTCATTACTGAAGCTTGGCTATTTATAATGCTCTTGTTGTGACCTAATGGGCTCAGAATGAAGCCCAGAAATTCTGATATTCGCAAGCTTCGCTAGGCGAAGGAGTTGCTCGCCTAGCGAGCAAGCTAGTTTGGGCTTTTACTGGATCTGATGCTTCGCTGGGGCGAGTGTCATAACGAAGTGTTCGCTAGGCGAAGGAATTACTCGCCTAGCGAGCAGGCTAGTTTGGACCATTTTCCGAATTGGGCCATTTGTGAGCTGGGTTTTGGTTCCTTTACGGTCAATGTCTTGGAAAACAAGTTGGAGTGCCTTAGAAATGCCTTGTTATATTAACGGGCAAATTTTGGGGTATGACACATAGCAATGTTATCCTCAACACTGTTGCAGAAGTACCACAGCAAGTTCCAGCTACATCCCCTTTTGGGTTCACTCAAGAACAATACAACAACATCATAGAATTGATCCAACAGTCAAAATCCAACCCAAAAGCCAACTCTATATCAACATCCCCATTTGCCATGACATCTCTTTCCTCCAATCCCAATGGTAAGAAACCCAATTTTTGGATCCTTGACACTGGTGCAACAGATCATATTTTTTTTTACAAACATATCTTTTTGCATTCAAAACCTATAATACCTATTCATGTTAATCTACCAGATGGCTCACATCTCATTGCATCCATGTCTGGCTCTGTTGCTATTTTAGCCAATTTAACATTGCATAATATCCTCTATATTCCTAGTTTCCATGTTAATTTGATTTCCATAGCTAGACTTGTTAATGGACATGATTGTTCTGTGCATTTCAATGCTAACTCCTGTACCATAATGCAGAATCATTCCAAGGAAATGATTGGTACATCTAATTTGGAAAGAGGACTCTATATTTTGTCATCCACTCCTCAGTCTTCAATTTACAATTCTATTTCCAATGACAATTGTAATCTTTGACATTTGAGATTAGGACACCTTTCTGATTTAGGCTTGAAAAATATGTCAAAAGTTTATCCTTTTATACCATGTAAAAATACTCATAATCCTTGTGATTCATGTCATTTTGGTAAACAAAGAAAATTGCCTTTTCCTATTAGCAATACTACTTCTTCTGCTATTTTTGATATGTTACATGTTGATGTTTGGGGACCTTTTTCTACCATATCTTTTTTTGGACACAAATACTTTCTTACGCATGTTGATGATCACAGTAGATACACTTGGGTCATCTTTCTTAAAACTAAAGACCAAGTGAGAACTAGCATTATTCAGTTCATAGCCTACATTGAGACTCAATTCAATACTTCTTTAAAATTTTTGAGAACTGATAATGGCACAGAGTTTGCCACTCTAGCCAACTTCCTATTATCCAAAGGTATCTTACACCAAAAGACTTGTGTAGAAACACCCCAACAAAATGGGATAGTTGAAAGAAAACATCAACATATCCTCAATGTAGCTAGAAGCCTTTATTTTCACTCTCATGTTCCATTAAACATGTGGAACTTTTGTGTCCAACATGCCATACACTTGATAAATAGGCTCCCTACTCCTTTACTCAATTCCAAGTGTCCTCATGAAGTTTTATTTTCAGAACCCCCCTCCCTTATCCACTTGAAGGTTTTTGGCTGTCTTGGGTATGCTGCCACCCTCACCAATCACAGAACAAAATTTGACTCAAGAGCTAGAAAATGTATATTCTTGGGATACAAAGATGGAACCAAAGGTTTTATTCTTTACGATTTGCATAGCAACACCATTTTTGTCTCTAGAAATGTGGTTTTCTATGAAAATACATTCCCTTTTAAAACAGCTAAAGCTTCTTCTCAAAATACGCAACCTTTTGTTGACAGTCATCTCACTCCTTTTGATGACATAACCAATACTCCACACACACCTGGCCCCACTGATATGACCCTTGACAATAGTAATAACCCATTTGTTATTCCTGTTCCCAATGACAGTCCTCATTATGACATTGACGTGTCCCTAGGTTCTGCTACCCCTACTACTGACTCTAATAACCATACACCCTTAATAAGAAATGACCAAACTTTTACATCTCCACAACCTATACATACTGATACCAATTCCTCACCTCAGTCCAACACACAAACTACACCTACTACCCAATCTGCTACACCCTTACCTGATACAGACAGTAACCCTAATGCTATTATACCTTTAAGATAATCCACTAGGAGTTCCAATCCACCTAGTTATTTGAATGATTATCATTGTTATTCTGCATACAATGCATTGCATTCTTTACATCCTTTTGAGCATCATATCAAATATCCTCTATCATCTGTTCTCACTTATAATAAATGTGCTCCTTCTTATAAACATTTCTGTTGCACCATATCCTCCAATACTGAAACTAAAACATTTTCCCAAGCCAACAAACTTGATTGTTGGAGAAAGGCTATGAATGTTGAACTACTGGCCCTTGCAGAGAATCACACTTGGGATGTAGTTGACTTGCCACATGGTAAACATCCCATTGGTTGTAGGTGGGTTTATAAGATCAAATACAAAGCTGATGGATCCATCGAAAGGTACAAAGCAAGACTAGTAGCAAAAGGGTACACACAAATGGAAGGGCTGGACTATTTTGATACTTTTTCACCTGTTGCTAAAATCACAACAGTTAAAGTCCTTTTAGCCATTGCAGCAATCAAAGCTTGGCACTTGGAACAACTGGATGTGAACAACGCATTTTTACATGGGGATTTAAATGAAGAAGTGTATATGTGTCTCCCACCTGGTATGTTTGCTAATTCTCCTTATAAAGTGTGCAGACTCCATAAATCCCTGTATGGATTGAAGCAAGCAAGTAGGCAGTGGTATTCCAAGCTCTCTTCATTTCTAATCTCCATAGGATATTCTCAATCACAAGCAGACCATTCCCTTTATCTTAAGGCCTCTCCTTGTGCTTTTACTGCTTTATTGGTGTATGTTGAGGACATAGTTCTTGTAGGAAATTCAATTTGTCAAACAACAACTAGATACCAACTTCAAGATAAAAAATCTTGGACAGTTGCGGTTTTTCCTTGGTTTTGAAATAGCTAGATCTAAGACTGGCATTTTCTTCAACCAGAGAAAGTATACATTAGACCTTTTGGAGGACAATGGTTTACTTGCTTCAAAACCTTCATTGGTTCCCTTTGATCCTTACACTAAACTACCAGCTACTGAAGGTGAAAAACTATCTGATTCCACTTCTTACAGGAGACTCATTAGAAGACTTATCTACTTAACCAATTCAAGGCCTGACATAGCTTATGTTGTTCAACATTTAAGCCAATATGTCTCTTGCCCTCTAAAACCTCATTACCAAGCTGCCATGAAGCTACTTCGATACCTTAAGTCTGTTCCTGCTAAAGGCCTCTTCTTTTCAGCTTCTAGTGCCCTTAAACTCTCTGCCTTTGCTGATTCTGACTGGGCGCGTTGCCCAGATTCCCGCAAATCTGTAACAGGTTACTATGTCCTCCTTGGCTCTTCTTTAATTTGATAGAAGTCGAAGAAACAACGCACAGTATCCAAATCTTCCACTGAGGCTGAATATCGTGCCCTCGCATCACTAACTTGTGAGATACAATGGCCACAGTTCATATTCCAGGATTTTCAGATCAATTTTCTCAGCCTGCATCAATCTATTGTGATAGTAAATCCGCAATATATCTAGCTCATAATCCCACATTTCATGAGCGCATCAAACATATAGAACTTGACTGTCACATTGTACGTGAAAAGATTCGTTCAAAGCTTATTCATCTCTTGCCGGTCTCAACTACTGCTCAGCTCGCGGATATGTTTACTAAACCACTACATTCGCCAGCTCTTCTTGATTTTTTGTCCAAGTTAGGCCTGCTAAACATTCACAGTCCAACTTGAGGGGGCCTGTCAATATTAGCCATTTTAGGCTTGTACATATTTAGCCTATCTGTGCTTGACACGTAACTAGTTAGTTACATCCTTCTATCTATCAGTTATTTCTGTTATTACCCTTTGTGTATATATAGCATAGAGTGTAACCATTTTACTAGTAATAACAATAATCACATCTTTAATCTTTACTTTCTTCCTCTTCTTCTTCTTGTATTACTACAACTTTTCCATGGAGTTTGTGGCCTATTCATGCATTATCAACAAAACTCCATGTCGTTATCATTAACTCCAATACATATACCAATTTCATTGCTTAAAAAATCCTCATTTTGTATGCTAAGTTTCATGACCTTGATAGTGTCCTTAGAGTGTTCAAAACATCATTGATAGTGTATGGGCTTTATCGTCTTTCAGAATTGATTTTGTGTGTGGAAAGATGATACATTGTGTAGCAATTCTAACGGGTTTGGATTTTTGGGACATGATGACAGTTGCTTGTTTGTTCAACAAAATACGGAGACTAGAATTGCGCTTGTGGAGCTAAATGAAAGTTCAGGTTCCTGATTTAACGACAATGGAATTCCAGACAAAAGGTACCAGGATTATGTGATTTAAAGTCAGTTTGAGGTTATATATAAATGAATGTATAAAATTATCATAGTTGAGTTGTGGTTCTGATGGCAAAAGACTAAACTCTTTTCATTAAGAGTGTGAGTTTGACAAAAAAAAATTATTTGCTCAATATTCATTGTCCAATTATATATTGACATGTGACACATAAGAATTAATTGATAAAAAATATTCAATTTATTTAAATTAAGTTATATTTTAAAACTAATTATTTTTTAATGTGATGTGGCGTCAAATGGCATTGCCACATCACTGCTACCTCTACAAATCTGAAAGGGACAAAAAAAAACAAAAAATATTAATTAGAGGGACCAAGAAAATAGTTTTTTGAAGAGGGACTAAAAGATTAAAAAATAATTTAGGGGGATCAAATGTGCATTGAAGTCTAATTTTTAATTGATATATTCCCTCGATTTTGTCTAAAAATTGACGTGTTTGATCTTTTGCATGAATACTTCAGAGAACTAGACTATAACTTTTCACGTACCTATCAACAAACACTCTAACTTCATCATTATTCTCTTTAAAAAACCTTATGCGATTTTTATCAAAACACTTCCATCATCAACTCGAACATCATCTATTTTCAATGTCAAGTCTTCCAACATTAACTCAAACATCATCTCTTTTCAAAACTCGTCAAAGCTTTGCCATCGCGATTGAGGTACGTAACTCACAACTGAAACGTTCATCTCTCATAGAAATGGTAATACCACTAAGATGTTTTAGTTTGAAATATTGTTAGAAATATAGTTACCATTGAAATGTTGTTTGAAATGTAATATTGTCGAATCTCGAAAAATACGATCCTTCGCGAAAGCGTTCGCGGAAAAATAATTTGACAAAGTCGACATCGAACTTTATTTATTCCAAATAAAGAAAATGAAAATATCGATAAAACCCTTAAAAAAAGAAAAATGGTCGTCGCAACCAAATTCGGGTTCAAGAATCGATTACACAATGGGAAGGTATTAGCACCCCTCACGTTCGTTGAACTCGATGATAACCTTTTAGTTAAACTTGCGATTGAATTTTATCTTATGTTAATTGTTTTCTTCGACTTATTGAGTGAGAAAAAGAAAAGATTTTTTAGTATTTTTTATTAATGCGCATGACAAGATTTCAAAATCTTGCTTCTACGTATCTCCAGGTGCGATGGAGAACTCAAGGCTACGTAGTTATTTGTAATAAAATAACTTTTTGTTGATTGCTTTTAAGGAGTGATGCTTTAGACATATCGAGTTATTAAACATTTTCTTGTTGCTCGTTGGAGGTGGAATCCTTTGTTTGTTTCACATCGATACGAATAAAGTGTACTCATTTCTGAAAAGATTTTCAAAGTCGCCCAAAGGTGGAAAACAAGTTTGATGTGTTTGAATATTTTTGAGTGATTGACAAATATTCAAACGATAGGCTAAGTATGGTCATCACATGAATATTTGGGGAAAGGAAGAGAAAATTACTTCCGCACCAATTCTTTTTCAATCAGATTATTTAAGAGATTCGTGTGACGAATCATGTCGTGTTTCTTTAACGGACAACGGATATTCGAAAGGCAGGCTAAGTGTGGCCATCACACGGATACTCGGGGAAAAGAGGAGAAAATCACTTATACCATAATTATTTTTCGTCTACGAATGAATTAACTTGATTCGGGTATTTAAATGTGTTTTGATGCGATCAACGAATCTTCAAACGGTAGGCTAAGTGCGACCATCACATGAACATTCGGGGAAAGGAGGAGAAAATTACTTTTGGCCCAATTCTTTTTCAATCGGCTATTTATTGCAAAAAGTGTTTGAAAATGGACAACTTGACGTTAAATCAAGTGTTTGAAGTTGATTATGGAAAGAGTTTGACGCAAGCAGAAGAGATACTTGACATTGGATCAAACACTTTGTTAGATACCCAAAAGTGCTAATTTGAGCTATCAAATATGGGTATCTTTCACTCCATTTCCTTGCTAAAATGTTCAAAACCACCCTTGTTTTAGATGAAATGCAATTCAATGATAAACGATCTTGGTACCTTTGATTTGTGTGTTATTGTGCAGGAAGTAGGCATGAAATAATAGAAAGTGAAGACACAAGAAATTTGGCAAAGGGATCAAATCAAACAAGCATTCATCAGCTTGCTCGCTAGGCGAGGGCTGTGGCGAAGCACTCGCTAGGCGAGCGTCCAGCGAGAGTCCAGCGAAATGCTCCAGTAATTTATAGTGGCAAACATGACCAAACTCGCTAGGCGAGCTGCTAGCGAGGTGGGTAGCGAACACTTCCAGACTTGGTGAAAAGCGCAGCCAGCACTCACTTGCTAGGCGAGGCTCTAGCGAGTTCCCAGCGAGCATTCCAGTAGCAAAACCTCTCAACCTCGTTGGGGCGAAGGTTGAAGCGTGTCCTTCGCTAGGCGAAGGTTTTGTTCGCTAGGCGAACATGACAGTCTGGGAAAGGCTGTTTCTCTGGGCGAAGATGCCTCAGGTGCCTTATTTTGGGGCTCGCTAGGCGAAGCAGTCTGCTCGCCTAGCGAGCATGACAGCCCAGAAACAACACTATAAGTAGCAAGTGCCACTTTTGAGAGCCATACTTCATCTTTCCATACTTTTGTACTTTTTCTAGATATTTTCCAGCTTTTGCTCTAGAGATCTTTTTGACCTAGATTTCATTTCTCTTCATCTCTTAACCATCTTTTACAAAAAGAAGGTGGATTCCCATCCAATCTTGATTATTCGACTTGGATGTTGATCAACCTTCTTCCGAAACTTGCCGACCAAGCTACCATGAAAATGAGTAGCTAAGTCCTCCATTTGTCAAGGTTAGATGTAGATGATCATTAGCTTTGTGTGTAAATGTAAGGATCTTCATTTGTAAACTCTTTAATGGTGAATATATGATGAAAACTTTGTTCTTATTCAAAACTCTTTGTGTTGGTTTATGATCGAGAGATGTTTACCAACTCTTAACCTAGGTTTTCATCCAAACTTGTTTGTTAGCTAGAGATAGTAATGAATGATTTTGTTCACCATAAGGTTGAACCAAAAAGTTGTCATTTTGATAGATTGTGTTAGAGATAAACAATGGATCAAAATGGGAAAACTCACAATGTGTGTTCGAGAGAAACACATTGGGAGGACTTTGTGAAATAATTTATCATCTAAAGGAGTTTATAAGATTGTTGACCGAACAAATACATGCAAAGTGATCGTTGAACCCTAACTTTGGCAATATTTCTCAAATATTCAAACCATAACTTTTACCGCATTTTATTACATTTTTATGCAAGATAACGTGACAACAACCAAAACCCTATTGTTACCTAAAGCTAGAATTAATACAACCATCGAACGGCGGTGATATCTTACAATCCCTGTGGATACGATAACAAAAACCCGACACTTAAAATTACATCTAACAAAATGGCGCCGTTGCCGGGGATTGTAAATTGATATCGCGAGCATCGCAATGGTTTCTTAATTTTTTTAGCTTTTGAATTTTTGACTTGTGCTTGTAATTTGTTTGGTTTAGTGTGCAGCTTACGTTTTATGCGAGGGCAAATCCCTGTGGACGAACTTCTTTTTGATCCCGAGATCGAAAGAACCGCAAGGAGGAACAATAGCAAAACGAGACGTAGGAGGCAACAGGCTAGACAACGTCAAGAGCAAGGAGAAAGTTCTTCTACCACAAATCCAACACCATTCATACCTAACATGGAGCCACCACCACCACCTATTTCTACTCCATGCATAAACAGTCCAAGAAACACCGCTCAGTTTGCCAACCACACGGGAAGGCAAGCTGAGATGAAAATGGGAACTCTCAATTTATTATATGGAAATCCATTCACCGGAATGGACCATGAAGATCCCTTTGCTTTTCTCACAAAATTTTATGAGATAGCATTGGCGGCCGGAGTGGATCAGGCTCAGGAGCTCCCGTTGTTCAGAAGATTATTTCCCCACGCTTTGCTCGGCAAAGCAAAAGATTGGTACTTAGACCAAACACCAGCCGTCATGACAGACTGGAACGTGTTAGAAGAGAAGTTTATCGAAAGATTCTTCTCCCATAACCGGTTCATGGAATCCAAGACGGCTATCTCGGTGTTTGCACAAGGAATCAATGAATCCTTAAATGAAGCGTGGGAAAGATTCAAGTCCATGCTTCGGAAATGTAAAGGGCATGGATTTGATGAACTGACTCAAATCCATATCTTCAAAAATTGACTTCAACCAAATTGCAAGACGTTGTTGGATGCTACCTCAGGTGGCTCTTTATTGTCAAAAAGTGCCGAAGAAGCTACAAATATCATAAATCGAATGGCTCTAAATGATCTTCAGAGTCAAAGTCAAGGCAACTCTTTGAAGAAGCCGAGAGTGCTTGAGCTAGGGACGAACGATGCCATCCTTGCCCAAAACAAGCTCATCTCACAACAAGTGGAACTCTTAACGCAACAAATTAAAGAGTTGAGAGAACCGTCTAAAGCTAAACAAATAGCTTGTTGTGAGCTTTGCAAAGGTGAGCATGACACCGGATTCTGTCCACCTCCGGGATTCGAAGATGTAAACTACATGGCAAACCAAAGGGACTACCAACCGAGACAACAACAACAACAACAACCTTATCAACCGCACCCTCAAAATCAACAACAACATTACCAAGGGAACCAAGGGTTCCAACCTAGGAGTAACTATTACCATAACCAAGGTTATGGAGGTGGTTCTTCTAGCCGTCAAAACCCTCCCCAAAATCCTTATATACCTCAACAACCGCCGGGCGTAACTTCTAAGTTGGAAGACACATTGACGCAATTCATGCAAATGTCAATGGCAAATCAAAAAAGCAACGACGCGGCTATAAAAAATCTCGAGACTCAAGTTGGGCAACTTGCTAAGCAACTCGCGGAACAACAAACCGGTCCTTCCTTTTCGGCAAACACGCAAACAAATCCTAAGGAGCATTGTAAGGCGATCACAACGAGAAGTGGGAAGGAGTTGATGAGTGAGAATAACAAAAGAGTTGAGAGTGAACAAAGAGAGAAAAAGAAAGAAAATGAGGAGGAAATATTGGAGGAAAATGTTGATGGTGAAGTGGGGGAGTGGAGTGAGGAGGAAGAAGTTGAAAATAACAAAAAGAATGGTGAAGTTGAAAAGAAAAAAAGTGTGGAGATTGAGAAAAATACGATTGATGAAGTAAGGGGGGAGGAAGTGAAAAAGCCTAGATGGAGGAGTGCTAGAGTTGCAAAGGGAAAGGAGGTAGTGAGCACTACTCCAATCCAAAACCTACCTTATCCTCATGCCCCGTCCAAAAGAGAGAATGAACGGCATTACGCCCGGTTCATGGATATTTTTAAACAACTACAAATCAACATCCCGTTTGCCGAAGCCTTGGAGCAAATGCCCAAGTATGCCAAATTCATGAAGGACATACTTACAAAAAAACGGAGGTATACGGAACCGGAGACCATCGTCCTTGATGCGAGCTGTAGTGCAATTATTCAAAGGACGCTTCCTAAAAAAGAGGTTGATCCGGGAAGAGTGACTTTGCCGGTTAAAATTGGCGATATCTATGTCGGGAAAGGACTAATTGACTTGGGGTCGAGCATTAATCTTATACCTTTGTCTATTATAAAAAGGCTTGGCAACATAGAAATTAAGTCCATCCGAATGACGTTGCAATTGGCGGATAAATCGACAACCCATCCTCATGGCGTAGCCCAAGATGTTTTGGTTAAAGTCGACAAATTCTTTTTCCCGGTCGATTTTATTGTTATTGATATGGAGGAAGATGATGATGCTCCGCTCATCTTGGGCCGACCATTCATGAAGACCACGCGAATGATGATAGATGTTGATGACGGTTTAATGAAGGTGAGAGTCCAAAATGAGGAAGTAACATTCGATCTATTCGAAGCAATGAAGCATTCAAAAGATAGAAATGATAGCTTTCGCATCGATGTGACCGAAGACGCTATTTTGGAAGTTTCAAAGCATATTCATGAGATATCTCCTATGGAGTTAGCTCTTGACGACTCATTGGAGGTTTTCACCGTTGAAGAAGAGCTAGCTCTTGAGGAATGCTTAAAGGAACTTGATAGTTTAGACGACCTACAACCGTGGGAAGTAGAGGAAGAAGACTTGAAGAAGGAGGTTATTGATGAAAAAGCGCCTATTGAATTGAAAATACTATCCTCTACTTTGAAGTATGTATTCCTAGATGAGACCGAGGCAAAGCCGGTCATCATAAGCAACCTTTTGACAAATGAAGAAGAAGCCCGTCTGATCACTGTGCTAAAAACAAATCAAGAAGCCATGGGTTGGACTCTTTCCGATCTAAAAGGAATTAGTCCCTCCTATTGCATGCACAAGATTTTGATGGAAGAGGATTTTAAGCCGGTAGCTCAACCACAACGCCGCTTAAATCCTACCATGAAGGAGGTTGTTCGAAAGGAAGTTGTAAAGTTGTTGGATGCGGGGATGATTTACCCGATCTCGGATAGTCCGTGGGTTAGTCTTGTGCACGTTGTTCCGAAGATGGGTGGAATTACCGTAATCCGAAATGACAAGGATGAATTGATCCCTACTAAAGTTGCAACGGGGTGGAGAATGTGTATTGATTATAGGCGGTTGAATACCGCGACTCGAAAGGACCATTTTCCATTCCCATTCATGGATCAAATGCTCGAAAGACTCTCGGGCCAATAATACTATTGTTTCTTGGACGACTACTCCGGGTATAATCAAATTGCGGTTGACCCGGCCGATCATGAGAAAACGGCTTTCACGTGTCCGTTTGGAGTGTTCGCATACCGAAAAATGCCCTTTGGGCTGTGCAATGCACCGACGACTTTCCAACGATGTGTGCAAGCCATTTTTGCCGATCTGATAGAGAAAACAATGGAAGTCTTCATGGATGACTTCTCGGTATTTGGTGGGTCTTTTAGTCTATGCTTGGCAAACTTGAAAACGGTGTTGGAAAGATGTGTGAAGACCAATCTGGTGCTTAATTGGGAGAAGTGTCACTTCATGGTGACCGAGGGGATCGTGCTTGGCCACAAAGTCTCTTCAAGGGGGCTTGAAGTGGATAGAGCTAAGGTTGAAGTGATAGAAAAGTTACCTCCTCCGGTGAATGTGAAGGGCATCCGAAGCTTTTTGGGGCACGCCGGGTTCTATCGGCGCTTTATCAAGGACTTCTCAAAGGTGGCTAAGCCTTTGAGCAATTTGCTAGCCAAGGACCAGGTATTTCTCTTAACCGATGATTATTTGCAAGCTTTTGAGACTTTAAAAGAAAAATTGGTTACCGCTCCAATTATAGTCGCTCCCAATTGGAATGAAAATTTTGAACTAATGTGTGATGCGAGCGACTACGCAGTTGGAGCGGTACTTAGCCAAAGAAAAGATAAAAATTTTCATGCGATACATTATGCAAGTAAGGTTCTTAACGAGGCTCAAATAAACTATGCCACCACGGAGAAAGAACTACTTGCAATAGTGTACGCGCTAGAAAAGTTTAGGTCTTATCTTATAGGGTCTAAAGTCGTAGTGTATACCGACCACGCGGCGATTAAATATCTGCTCACCAAACCGGATTCGAAGCAAAGGCTCATCCGTTGGATCCTCTTGTTACAAGAATTTGATGTGGAAATTAAAGACAAGAAGGGATCGGAAAATTTGGTGGCGGATCATTTATCCCGCTTAGTGAATGTGGAGGTTACAGCGTCAGAGAAGGAAATCCGGGAAGAATTTCCTGATGAAAAACTGTTTAAAGTTCAAGTTAGGCCGTGGTTTACAGACTTTGCGAACCACAAGGCTAGTGGTTTTGTGCCTCCCGACCTAACTTCAAACCAAAAAAGGAAGTTTCTTTCGGATGCCAAGTATTATGTTTGGGATGACCCGTACTTGTTTAAGTTGGGTAGTGATAACCTATTAAGGAGATGCGTTACTGGCGATGAGGCGCAGAGCATCCTTTGGCATTGTCACAACTTGCCTTACGGCGGACACTATAATGGGGTGAGAACGGCCACTAAAATCCTTCAATCGGGATTTTATTGGCCCACTATTTTCAAAGACGCACATACCCATGCGCAAAGTTGTGATAGTTGCCAGAGAAGCAGAGGGATTGGTAAGAAAGATGAGATGCCTCTCCAAAATATCCAAGAAGTCGAAGTATTTGATTGTTGGGGCATCGATTTTGTAGGACCATTCCCGCCCTCTTATGGGAACGAGTATATGCTTGTCGCAGTTGATTACGTTTCTAAGTGGGTTGAGGCGATTGCCTCACCTCGGGCGGACGCGAAAACGGTGATAATTTTTTTGAAGAAAAACATATTTTCCCGTTTCGGAACCCCCCGAGTGTTGATAAGTGACGGAGGGTCACACTTTTGTAATGCACCGTTGGAAAGCATTTTAAAACATTACGGTGTATCACATAGGGTGACAACTCCGTATCACCCGCAGGCTAATGGGAAAGCCGAGGTCTCTAATCGAGAGATTAAGAGAATTCTCGAAAAAACTGTGTCAAATTCGAAAAAAGAGTGGTCCCAAAAATTGGATGAAGCGTTATGGGCATACCGTACCGCCTTTAAAGCTCCAATTGGCCTAACTCCCTTTCAATTGGTGTTTGGTAAAACTTGCCATTTTCCGGTTGAATTGGAGCACAAAGCCTTGTGGGCCCTGAAATTTTTAAATTTTGAAAATGATTTGGCCGGTGAAAAAAGGAAGGTGCAGCTACTTGAGTTGGAAGAGATGCGCAATGCCGCATATCACTCAAGTTGGTTGTACAAAGAAAAGGTAAAAAAATACCATGACAAGAAGCTCCGAAGCAAAGAATTTGTGCCCGGACAGTTGGTCCTATTGTTCAATTCCAGGTTGAAGTTGTTCCCCGGAAAGTTGAAATTAAAATGGTCCGGGCCATTTCGGGTCAAAGAGGTGAAGGAGTACGGGGCTATTGTCATTGAGGACATGGACAAGAAGGATAGTTGGACCGTGAATGGCCAACGTTTGGAAGTTTATCTCGGCGGTCATGTGGATCGCGAGAGCTGTGCTATTCCGTTGGATGCTCCTCTGTGAGCATCACACCGTCGAGCTTAGCCGACGTTAAACAAGTGCTTGTTGGGAGGCACCCCAACATTGTAAGTATTTACTGTTTTCCTGTTCTGTTGTATTGGGTTCCACTTGTTAAAACCATGCTGAATGTACCTGGATTGCTGCCTTTGGAAAAGGCAATTGCTGTCATGCTCGCTTGATGCTCGCTAGGCGAGGCAGTAGCGAGTTGATTCGCTAGCTGCTCGCTAGGCGAAGCAGCAGCGAGCGCTGCTTGACAGCACTTATTTAAAATCTCAGCAGGCCACTCATTTTGGCCCAAACACAACTTTTCTGTTTTTGCAACTCTGCTGAGGCATTTTAACCGAGCACTCTCCACACTCTCTCATTTTCATCTCTCTCACAAACACTCAAACCCTAATTGGAAGATTGCAAACCTTACTCCACTTCACATTTCAATCAATCCGTGTAACTAAGGTTTGCCCTAATACAATTTCTTTATGTTTGAACTCTGTTTATTTCCGATTTGAATGTCATTTAGGATGAAGTTGTTGGTATGGGAAACTTTAGGTTTGCATGTGGGATTTTAGGTTTTGCAATTGGGAATTTTAGGTTTGCATGTGAATCTGTAATTACCAATAGCATAGAACGTTTCTTTAATTGATATATCATTAGGTTCTGAAATTGAAACCATTAGAATGTGGGTTTTGGGAAGATTTCTCTGAAAATGCTGCAGAACCCAAAAACCCGTAAGGTTCGCTAGCACTCGCTAGGCGAACCAGTGGCGAGCATTCGCTGCCACTTCGCTAGGCGAAGCAGCAGCGAGCATGATAGTTCTTTGAATTCTGATGTTGCTGTCTAATCTGTTTTGTGTTGTGTTGGTTTCCTCTTTATGTTTTGCAGATGGAATCTAGATCCGGCGCTTCAAAGAAGAGAAAGGGAGGGAACACTTCCCGTCCCGTAACAATACAGTTTGATACCGACAAGTTTGTCGGCCCAAAGCAGGCTGCACGGTACATTGCTTTGGAGAAGCGGAAAATTTTACCGGAGAAGAGATTCATCATCAACCCTCAAGGCACAAACAGAGCATTCGCCAGGTTGATTGACACAAAGAAGTGGGATCGATTAATTTCCCCACTCGAGCACTATGATATCGCAACGGTACGTGAGTTCTATGCGAACGCACTACCGGATGATGACGAGCCGTTTACTTGGACATCTCGAGTGGCCGGCCGTCCCGTTGCGTTTGATCGGGATGCCATTAACCGAGTCCTAGGTGAACCGCTCCAGCTGGGAGCCGAGGAGCGAGACACGTACCACACAGACTTATGGCTTCACCGGGATATTGAAGCCATTTCTGCCGCCCTGCTATTAAGAGGGAAATCTGTTGAGCTGAACCCATCTGGGGTTCCCATGAGGTATCATAGGGAGGACATGACTCCCTTGGCTCAACTGATTCTGCTGATGGTGCTTACAAACATCCAACCAAAGTCCCACACTTCTACCGTGCTGATCCATGTGGCACATTTGGTCCATTGTATCCTCACCAACATCCAGATCGATGTGGCGAGGATTATTGCTAATGAGCTTAAGTCCGTGATTGAGAGCGGGCTAAAGTCGGGGGCTCGTGTGAATTGTCCCCTGGCTTTCCCGTGCTTAATCATGAGTTTGTGCATTCAGGCGAGGGTGAGACTACCCTCAAGGGGTCAGGTAAGGATCCCGTCGCCCATTGATGACAGGTATGTGGCCAAGTATTGCAGGGCGAAGAATGTTAGAGGCAGTGCAGCTGCAGAGAGTAATCGGGCTTCTGATGGTCCTGGTACTTCTACTCCTGGACCAGATCCTTACCTGCAAGCTGTGTGCGATTACAATTGGGAATGGATGGCGGCAACCCAGCGTGCCATGATAGATATGCACGATTCTATGCAGCGGTTACAGCTGCAGGGAAGTGGTGCTCATGCATTGATGACGCGTGAGCAGTTTCTGCTTAACGCTAACTGGCCTGTGGACAGGCCTGTGTATGGTGAGGGGGCGGGCGCTGGTGCGTCTTCTGGTGGTGCAGCTGATGATGATGATGATGAGGCTACCGGTTCTGAGGCCGGTAGTGAGGAGGGTTCTGAGCCTTTGGAGGGCTAAGTTTTTATTTTTTATTGTTATGTTTTATTTTGATTGTATTTCCAGAATTCTGTATTTTGATTTTGGCTTTGTACTTTTGGGGTGTTTTGTCCCCCACGAACAAATTTAAATTTTGAAGTTTATATTATTATTTCTGTTTTAAATTTTGTTGTTTTAATAAATTATTGGTTGATTGAGTGGCAAACCTTCTAGATTGGTTGCTCCTCAAAGAAGTATCCAATGAAGGTGCATCCGAGCTTGGATGACAATGATAAGAATTAACAAGTGAATAAGGCTAAGGTACATGGTTACCTCCGGCTAGAATTTTAGAATGCACGTAGAACTTTACTCTTTTTTGTAATTGAGTATTGTCTTTTTGCAACATAATTGAATGAATGTTTCATCTAGGACTTAAAACCACAAATTGTGAGGAAACCTCCATTGTACACTTAAATGCTGGATTCTAATAAGTTTTGTTGATTCATTTGATTCATGCTTTGTCTTTTATTATTGTGAATATGTGGAAGCAATTAGAAATGATCGAGGCACTTGTTTTCTATCGAGCACAACTACATCCAAAAACAACTTACCTGTGAGCAGAGAGAGTATTCGTTAACCCCTTTGAGCTTAAACAGTTGAATCTCAGCTTGAAATAAAGCGAGATTTCAAAAATCTTTTTTTTACAACCCGGAAAATCTTGATTATTGTTCTTTTGCCGTAAAAAGTTAAGAGCATTCACTTAGGGTGAGTAAGAAATAAGTTGGGGAGAATCGGTAAGTACCACAACTCTTGAAAAAAAAAACCGAGCAAGCATTGAAAATAAAAATATAGAAAAGAAACATCTGTTTTGTAAATATGATGTGAAAGAAAAGAACAAAAATAGGAAGAATGAAAATGAATGCTTGCTTGGAAGAAAAATAGTGAAAAATAAAAATTGAGTTGTGAAATAAGAGTTGTGAAGGTTTCAAATGAGAAACAAATGGAACGAAGTCGAGATGTGTGAATAATGTACAGTGAATGTCTCTTTTGCATCGGCAATTTCGTTTTCAATGGCCTTAGAAATGACCCTTGTTTGTTAACCTGACCAAGCTTCAACCGAAAAGCCCTTAGTGATCTTCGTGCTTCCACATTACCATTATAATTGTTAGACATTGTATGAATCGAATTGATTTCTTCATTATTTGTTAGAGAGTGAGATTATTCCCGCGGTTGCAAACGCGTAAATTCTTCAATCCTTATTCGAAGAGGAGAGATAGGGTGATTCATTCAAAATAATATTGTTGTAGATAGATACATATTTCGCATTACTATTAAGTTTTAGTTCTTGTGTATTATTTTATTCGAACCGTTGGAAATTTGTACCTGCTGATTCGCTTGTGTTTTAGCCGTTTTATCCGACTTCGGAGAAACCTTTTTCTTAAAGCAAATCCTCTTGTCGTTCAAGAGGCATACTTTGCTTGAGGACAAGCAAGAATCTAGTTGGGGAGAGTTGTTAGATACCCAAAAGTGCTAATTTAAGCTATCAAATATGGGTATCTTTCACTTCATTTCCTTGCTAAAATGTTCAAAACCACCCTTGTTTTAGATGAAATGCAATTCAATGATAAACGATCTTGGTACCTTTGATTTGTGTGTTATTGTGCAGGAAGTAGGCATGAAATAATAGAAAGTGAAGACACAAGAAATTTGGCAAAGGGATCAAATCAAACAAGCATTCATCAGCTTGCTCGCTAGGCGAGGGCTGTGGCGAAGCACTCACTAGGCGAGCGTCCAGCGAGAGTCCAGCGAAATGCTCCAGTAATTTACAGTGGCAAACATGACCAAACTCGCTAGGCGAGCTGCTAGCGAGGTGGGTAGCGAACACTTCCAGACTTGGTGAAAAGCGCAGCCAGCACTCACTCGCTAGGCGAGGCTCTAGCGAGTTCCCAGCGAGCATTCCAGTAGCAAAACCTCTCAACCTCGCTGGGGCGAAGGTTGAAGCGTGTCCTTCGCTAGGCGAAGGTTTTGTTCGCTAGGCGAACATGACAGTCTGGGAAAGGCTGTTTCTCTGGGCGAAGATGCCTCAGGTGCCTTATTTTGGGGCTCGCTAGGCGAAGCAGTCTGCTCGCCTAGCGAGCATGACAGCTCATAAACAGCACTATAAGTAGCAAGTGCCACTTTTGAGAGCCATACTTCATCTTTCCATACTTTTGTACTTTTTCTATATATTTTCCAACTTTTGCTCTAGAGATCTTTTTGACCTAGATTTCATTTCTCTTCATCTCTTAACCATCTTTTACAAAAAGAAGGTGGATTCCCATCCAATCTTGATTATTCGACTTGGATGTTGATCAACCTTCTTCCGAAACTTGCCGACCAAGCTACCATGAAAATGAGTAGCTAAGTCCTCCATTTGTCAAGGTTAGATGTAGATGATCATTAGCTTTGTGTGTAAATGTAAGGATCTTCATTTGTAAACTCTTTAATGGTGAATATATGATAAAAACTTTGTTCTTATTCAAAACTCTTTGTGTTGGTTTATGATCGAGAGATGTTTACCAACTCTTAACCTAGGTTTTCATCCAAACTTGTTTGTTAGCTAGAGATAGTAATGAATGATTTTGTTCACCATAAGGTTGAACCAAAAAGTTGTCATTTTGATAGATTGTGTTAGAGATAAACAATGGATCAAAATGGGAAAACTCACAATGTGTGTTCGAGAGAAACACATTGGGAGGACTTTGTGAAATAATTTATCATCTAAAGGAGTTTATAAGATTGTTGACCGAACAAATACATGCAAAGTGATCGTTGAACCCTAACTTTGGCAATATTTCTCAAATATTCAAACCATAACTTTTACCGCATTTTATTACATTTTTATGCAAGATAACGTGACAACAACCAAAACCCTATTGTTACCTAAAGCTAGAATTAATACAACCATCGAACGGCGGTGATATCTTACAATCCCTGTGGATACGATAACAAAAACCCGATACTTAAAATTACATCTAACACACTTGCGTTATGGAATATGGTTTGATTTACTCGACATTGGATCGAGTGTTATTTTTATTCTTTTTCTTAAATGGTTCATTTTACGCTATTCTTGATAAATCCTAAGTTAAAAGACAAAATGAAAGAAAACGGTACAAATTATTACAAACTATGGGAGATGGATACATTTTGAATCCAGAGTATTATGAGTAGTAAGGAAGCAAATGAAGTACAGAGAACCTATGGTCAAATGAAAGAAAAAAATTATGCTCATCTAATTAATGAAATATAAGTAAATAAATTAATTAGGTTAATAAAAATTAATTAAAACTAATCAATTTAAAAACTAATTAGTTAAATTAACTAAAAATAATTAGTAAAACTAATTTATTATACAATATTCCAATAATTAGATCTAAAATTTAAAAAACAATCAAATAGTAAAATATAACATTTAGAGAGAAAAAGAACAACAAAAAATAGATGGGCTACAAACAGATAAATCAAAGGCCCAATAGATGAGTGTGGCCAATAGAAGTTTAAGGGGTGTAGACAGAAGTTTGGGTGAAGCCCACTAGCTGAGAGACCCACACCCAACTTCTATCAAACCCTAGTAGAGAGCACAGCAAAATAAAGAAGAAAAAAAATAAGGGGCGGCCACCCCATCTCAGTGCGGATGATGTGACTGTTCGGCGCCACCTCCCAAACAATAATGATTAATTTTAATTAATGGTTCACCAATTCCCATTAATGACTTAAAGATCATGTTTATTATTTTATCTGATCATTTATAAATGTCATTTTTTTATTTAAAAAATTATAATTTTTTTTAATTGTTACTGATAAAATTTAAGATAGTATTAATTATTATTTTTTTTTAAAATTATCCTTAGATAATTATTATAGAAAGAGAACAATCAAAATAAATGTAATAAATAATTAAGAGTATTATAGGTAAAAGAAGAAGTATTATTTAAAAAGTAACAATAATGATTAACTTTATTGGTATGTGTAAAAAGTTCAAAAATCTACTTTTAATATATAAAAGGTAATTACCACCATAATTACTTAATTACCCTAATTACAATCCATAATACAACTACTTTCATGTTCCTATAAGTAATTTCGTACTAAACTCTATTTATACTACTAAAAAATATTACCGTTATTTTATTGTTGTTGCAATCTTATCATTACAAAATGAAATCAATATTCTGAAATCAAATTAATTATTATTGTAGTTTTTTTGTCAAATATTATCGTTACTTGATTTTCTTTAAATGACAAAATGAATATTTAATTGTATAATTATATGTTATTAAATTATAACTTTAAAATTAAAAATAACTATTTAATATAGTTGATTAATATTAATTGAGTAATTTAATCTTATTGTTAATTTACCTACCAATTAATTATTATTATTGATATTTACCCGCCATATATGATAAGAATATTTTTAAAATTTAAATAGTATATTTATTATTTGATTTGATTTGATTTAATTGAGATCCAAACTCTATAAATTAAAATCGGTTATTTATTATGAACAATAATATAGAGTCATTCCAATGTCAATCTATTATTAATTGAATTTTACATAGATGTAATTTTGCAATAACACGCTGACATATTGAATCTTATACCGCTGTTATCTTTGCACTAACATATTTTATCCTTTCAACAGAATAATTATAGTAAATACGTACATTCTGTATACCGAATTATAATAAAAATGTATTAAAATCAAAAGCAATAAAACTGTTTACAGTAAATAAAAATATAGAATAACATCTTAAAATTCTATTCTATTTGATTATTTATTTACTTATTACTAATTTATTTATTATATAAAAGTATATCAAATAAAATTTTAAATATATGTTGTGTCATTAGCATTTATTTCAACTTTTGATTTATTATTGATTTTTTATTTCAATGAATTTTTCTTTAAATATTTATGATCATGAAGAAATTAGACTATATTTTTATTTACTGTAAACAGTTTTATTGCTTTTGATTTTAATACATTTTTATTATAATTCAGTATACAAAATGTACGTATTTACTATAATTATTCTGTTGAAAGGATAAAATATGTTAGTGCAAAGATAACAGCGGTATAAGATTCAATATGCCAGCGTGTTATTGCAAAATTACATCTATGTAAAAATATTTTATACCTCAAATTAGTAACAGATTGGAAAATTTCATCCATTACTAAATAAATATATTTTTATTTCTTATGTCCAAAATCTCAATGATAAATGGAATGTTTATTCATAACATTAACAATGGAATGTTTATTATATATCAATATATCAATAAATTGTAAAAATATTTTTGTATTATATTTTTTGATTATTTCCTTAATATAGTATACAAAAAAATTAAGCAAATTATATTACTATAAATTAATAATGTTTTACTTTATTATGTCCCAAACTGGAAAAATAACGTTGATCCAACCATATATATATATATATATATATATATATATATATATATAAACAAAAAAATATATTATATTTTAATTTTTTTAAAATAAATTATTGCACTTACGCGACCCGTGCGAACGCACGGGTCCTTTACTAGTAATATTTAAAAAGAAACAGAAAGAGTATAATAAAAGAAAATAAATTAATTAAATGGGAGAGAAAACAAAGTTAGCATTAAAACACCTACCATCTGCCAACCAAAAACAACCCCTCTCTCTCTTTTAACGTTCACAACCCCTCTCTCTTATGTCCATACAAAACTTTTTGTTTCTCTCTCTTTCTAGTTTTGTTTCTCTTTTCGTCTCATAAACAACATAAGCCAATTTCACTGAAAATGGGTTTAAATGCTACTTTTCACCAAGAACCTGATGAACACTGGTTGGTGTTCATCACCTAAAAACCCAGGTTGGCCCAAACAACTTCCAAATGAACAACACATCAACATGAAAAATACTTAAACAAACACCCTAAACCCAAACCCAAACCCCCGTCAATATTTATAAACATTTTTTTATTTGTATTTAATTATAAAATATTTTTCAAATTAGATCATAACAAGATATGACATAATATTTAGAAATTTAACAATACATACTTCAATTTTTCATTAAATTCTCATTCTTAATGTAACATTTTATACTAACAATCATGTTACATAAAACCCTTATTAATCTTACAACTTCTTGAATCAAACTATTCTCCATTTTCCCATATTCAACACTTCAACCACTTTACATATAACCTCTCAGGACCATAAGACATAGTAAATTCCAACTTATCACGTCTTTAGAGTTTCTTTTCCCTTGCATATTTGTACCAACCTTTTGCAATGTCCTTCTCATATATATATATCTATGTTGGCATTATAAATATCACACTCATACATTTTTTTCATTTTGAACATCAATAAACTGGATTGAATCTTGATCCTTATGCAATACTCTTTCTGAAAATGGTCTTGGAAAATACTGTAAATATAACCTACAATGTTAGAACACGATAATCAATACTTTGTGGATGTCTAAATAAAAGTGTTATCATATATTTAATACCAAAACATTATCTTTTGCCTTTAAAGCATATATAATAGTTTTCTCCCAATACAAAGGAACAAGATCATCAGAGTCATTTTCACTCTCCTCTGAAGATTCATCATTGCCATTGTTTTTGGGCTCGACCTCGGTTATCCTCAATGCAAAAATCTTTTATTTAATTACATTAAAAAGTAACTTACAATTATTTTTAAAATAAAAAGACTAATTCAGACATTTATTACAACTTTAGCATGACACCGAAAGTTCCTTTTTTGAAGTACATTGAGCATACAAAATCATCATTACTTACTTTACTTACAAGCTAGTTACTCCAGTTTCCAAAACCTTTACAACTTTAAAAATCCATTGACATTAGAATTGCATTCTACATGGATCAATCAAGCACAAACAATTAAATAAAACAAAATTCTCCAGCTACAATGGGAAACAAACGCACAAAACGCAACAAGCCCAAAACAAATGCAACAAATAATAAGAGGATTAAAAGGACTTCAAACACTTCAACTTGTTCCATACAACTCATGGAGGAGTACTCTGAGACTCACAAAAAGAACTTCAAATATGAATTTATTGTGATATCATCCAGGTAATAACTCATTTTTTTTATATTCTTCTTTTGTTGTCCATCATTTTATTCCATGTATATACACACATTGGACTTGAAAACGCATGTCAACATTGATAAGTGTGTGTGCCATGAACTATATTGTTTTAGCAATAATATTTAAGTGTGTCATGGACTTCAAAATTCAACGACTAGTAACAAATTATTTTCATTCATGTTTAATGTAACCTTGGTTCATATAACTTGTTAATAAGCAAATGAATCATGAACTAGGTAGTGTTTCATAAGGAAGCAGACACTAAACTTCTATGTGTGTGTGATTCTATGATGATTTTCAATATTTTCTATAAAAGTTTCTTCTAAATTCATAAGGAAGCAGACACTAAACTTTTACGTGTGTGTGTCAATCTTTTCTATGAAAAGTGTCTTCAAAATACACCCATTACTGTTTCAATTACTTATTAATATTTCCTATTTCATATGACTTAGATTTAGTTAACAATGATTTTCATTAATTTTTATGAATAAGTTTCTTCAAAAAAAAATATTTGATTGATTAAGAACGAACCAATTACTTGTTTACTTTTTCATTTAATATTTTCTATTTCATAAGGAACTATTTAATGTGTAAGTTTTTGTTCGATTTCTACGTCACAAACTGGTTTCAAAACCTTCATATAAATTGTGTGTGCGCGCTAAGTTTTAAATAACAATTTCTTCAAAATGATAGTTTAAAATATTTACTTATTACTAAACTGATTTCTTAAACGGTTTCGGTAGTCACCAACTACCAGCCCATGCTTACATGACATCGATGAATCAAAAGATTATGACTCCACAACTTTAACACCTAAAGTGGAGCGTAAAAAAGTGGTTAAAAGAAGGCCAGCAAACGAGAGAAAATAAACCAAATCCAAATTTACTATGACTTTGGGCACGACATCAACCCCATCCAAATACGATCGTACAAAAGTGGGGACTAGAATGCTGGATGAAATTCAATACAACAGGATTAAGAAGACTCTGTTCTGTCAGCCTGAAGAAGCGGATGATGTCGATTTTTACCTTAACTTTCATCTATCCGGTCATACTCTACTATATACTCTATTAGCATTATCCAAAATACAAACAAATTATGCACCAAACATAGAACAACAACCAAATTATATCAAATTATCCAAAATCTAAGAACAAAACCAACATACTGCAACATTATCGAAGAATTCTTCATAAAAATTTTATACTTAAATAGAGTGAAAGATCACATTATCCAAGATAGAAATTAAATATCCACCAAACATGTAAGGACAACCAAATTATCCTTAACTCAAATTGAGTTCCAGCAAACAGATTATCCAAAATACAATCAAATTATCCAAAATCTAAGAACAAAACCAAGATTATGCAACATTATCCCAAATACTTCATAAAAACTTCATAGTTTCACCAACATCTTCCTCTTCTTCTCATGAACATCTCAATAATTTGCAGCCTTTGACACAATTTTGTTCAACAAAATATTATTATATGATTGAATCATATAAAATGCAAGTTTTATCCTTGTAGGAATCACAACCTGCATATAATTATAGATAACATGCATATGATGTCTATCGACACAAGGCAAAGGGTCCAACCACATCAGTTTTCTTTCAATAAAATCAACAACCAGCAAATACCAGTGAATTCCTTGGTCATTCATAGGAATAAAAATCTATAAAAAAACTAATATTAATTGGTATGAACTGAATTTTCAAATTTGAATGTAACAAATATTTTCTTAAAGTAAGATAAAATCACCTTGTAAACAAAAGATTTTGTTTTCATGAAGTTAGCTTGATAAATTTCCCTCACATAGTCAGCTGAATATTATATGTCCAACGCATATTACTTAAAAAATGTAGTTTAAGTCAATAAATAATACTTAATGAATCTAAATGTAAGAGTTGGATTAGTAATGGTAATCACCGCAAACTCCATAGGCAGACTTTGTATTTCCTACGGTGCTTAAACACCAACTTTGTCTGGCAATAACTAGATTAAGAATTTGTATTGTCAAATGAAAATGAAATTAGATCAAAATTTTACATTAATTTTTTTTAATTCAAATCATATAAATATAACCTCTTGGTTAATAGGACAATTAGGCATCATAGACTTCAGTCTTGTCCTGTCCCCAAATACATTTCATGAAGTTTTGACTAGAACCTCATTTACAATTGTGTTTTAGCATTTGTATTAAAAATACATACCCATGTAATTGCTCATCATCACGCATAAAGATGTATGCGGCAAGGTAAGCACACATTGAATTCAGCTTCATATGAGGGGTGGGCCTGAAAGTCATTGGCATCCACTGTCATTAAATATATACGAAAAGAAAAACTTTAGTAATTAATAAAGGTATATTATGTTATATTAGGTTTTATTTAAAATAATGAGTTAATACTTACTTGAGGAATATCATATCCAAAACTTGCATTTTATATGATTCAATCATATAATAATATTTTGTTGAACAAAGTTGTGTCAAAGGCTGCAAATTATTGAGATGTTCATGAGAAGAAGAGGAAGATGTTGGTGAAACTATGAAGTTTTTATGAAGTATTTGGGATAATGTTGCATAATCTTGGTTTTGTTCTTAGATTTTGGATAATTTGATTGTATTTTGGATAATCTGTTTGCTGGAACTCAATTTGAGTTAAGGATAATTTGGTTGTCCTTACATGTTTGGTGGATATTCAATTTCTATCTTGGATAATGTGATCTTTCACTCTATTTAAGTATGAAATTTTTATGAAGAATTCTTCGATAATGTTGCAGTATGTTGGTTTTGTTCTTAGATTTTGGATAATTTGATATAATTTGGTTGTTGTTCCATGTTTGGTGCATAATTTGTTTGTATTTTGGATAATGCTAATAGAGTATATAGTAGTTAGTGGTGTATACTGTGCCAGCTGTTTTCAGTTAGTGCTAGTTGTTCTATATATAAAGAGCCAATGTATTCATTCTGATCATGAAATAGAATATTATTCTTTCTCTCTCTTATGATACTTTATCATGGTATCTAGAGCTCCTTTTTTTCCGATCCAGTGACCTTCACCCATGGCGTCACCGTTTCGCAACGACGACGCCTTTTCTTCCTCTCACATCAAGCTTTCAAATATGATCTCTGTAAAGCTTGATGATAAAAATTTCAAGCAATGGAAACAACAAATTAATGGTTTTGTTCATGGCCACAAACTTCAACGCTTCGTCACAGTACCGGTGATTCCTCGGCGATCGCCGTCGTCTTCCGATCCTAATCTCAGTGAGGTGAATGATGTGTATCTTGAGTGGGAGCAACAAGATGCTCTCATCTGCACCTGGCTCCTCTCCACGATCTCCGATTCGCTGCTTCCGAAACTTTTTGATTGTACGCACGCATGGCAGGTATGGACGGAAGTTCACCGTTACTTCTCCACGTTGCTCACGACGAAAGCACGTCAGCTTCGCTTGGAGTTGCGTCGTCTTTCCAAAGGTAATCTCGCAATTGAATCGTTTATGATGCGCGTGCGTGAAATCAATGAGTCCTTGATTTCAATTGGGGATCCTGTTCCCCTTCGAAACCTTATTGAAATCGTTCTTGATGCACTCCCTGAGGAGTACGATTCTATCGTCGCCGCTGTCAATAGTAAGGAAGATCTCAGCTCTTTGGATGAACTCGAATCCTGTCTCCTCGCTCATGAATCTCGCTTGGAGAAGCATCGGAAAGCGATTCTCACGGAACCGGTGTCTGTTAATTTAACGCAAGCTCCATCGTCAACCTCGTCTTCTCCGGTGGAACCTTCGGCGCCTACTACAGAGTCTTTTTCGACTGGTACTAGTCACGTGACCGCTCATGCTGAGAACAATAATTACAACACCGAAGGAGGCCGATCTGGACGTGGTGGCGGTCGTTTTGGCCGTGGCGGTGGCCGTTTTGGTAAGCCTCAATGTCAGATCTGTCACAAAACTGGCCATGACGCTTCAATCTGATATCACAGGTATTCGCAATCTCCGTCTATGCAGTTTCCACCTCCTCGTGCTCCCTTCAATCCATTCCTGATGAACACTCGTCCAGTGTATGCTCCATCTTTTGGCTATGTTGCGCCTAGACCAACTGCATCCACACCTTCTCTCCCACAAGCGTTTATGTCAAGTGCAGATCCTAACTTCAATAACCAGTGGTGGTATCCTGATTCAGGTGCGTCACATCATGTTACACCTGATTCTTCTAATGTGTCTGATGCTCACTCTGTGACTGGTTCTGAGCAAGTTTACATGGGGAATGACCAAGGTTTGTATATCAACTCTATAGGATCCATGAATTTTACCTCCCCTACCTTTCCTCACACACCTCTCACCCTTCACAATTTACTTCCTATTCCTCACATCACCAAGAATTTGATTAGTCTCAGTAAATTTGCCCAAGATAACTAAGTTTTCTTTGAATTTCATCCTTATTTTTGCCTTGTTAAATCTCAGGCTTCTTCTGAGGTGCTTCTTCGTGGAGTTGTAGGAGCTGATGGTCTATACAAGTTCCAAAATCTCTCTTCTCAAGTGCCCAAGCCTCCCTCTAGTCTCAACTCTAGTGTTGTTTAGACCTCTCACCAAACTTCTCACTGATCTTGGTATTTCTCATAGGTTTACATGCCCTCATGCTCATCACCAGAACGGTTTAGTTGAAATAAAACATCGTCACATTGTAGAAACAGGCCTGGCTCTATTAGCTCACTCTCATTTACCACTCAAATTTTGGGACCATGCCTTTGTTACAACTGCTTATTTAATCAATAGGCTGCCTAGTGTATCTCTTGCCCACCAATCTCCTTATTTCATGCTTCTTCATAAAACTCCAGATTACTCTCATCTTAGAGTCTTTAGTTGTGCCTGTTTTCCTTTTCTTCGCCCCTATAACACTCATAAATTGGACTATAGATCCCAAGAGTGCATATTTCTTGGCTACTCCACTAACCATAAGGGCTATAAGTGTCTTGCAGCCACTGGTCGTATCTACATCTCTAAGGATGTTTTGTTTCATGAGACACGATTCCCTTATGCTTCTCTATTTCCTTCAACTTCTCCTGCTGCTACCACATCTTCTTCTCCTCCCACTTCTGCCTAGTCTATACCAGCAGGTCCTCTTTCTGTAGCTCCTCTCCATCAAGTTATTTCTATCCCTGCTACCACTACTGCTTCTGGCAGCAGTTCTATGTCTACTCCTGGGCATGCTCTCAATTCTCCTATCAGACCACCTTCCAGCATTACCTCCCCTAATCCCATCACCTCACCTATCACTCCTACATCTCTCACTCCTCTCACCTCTGATATTGCAGAGGCTAGTACTATCTCTCCTTCTTCTAGTCCTGAATTTGTTTCTCATTCCAGCCCTGAACCAGCCCCCCATCCAACCTTTATTCATCCCCATAATACTCATTCCATGCAAACTAGAGCCAAAAGTGGCATTATAAAACCTAAACTTCACCCCACCCTTTTACTCACTCATGTGGAACCTACTACTGTTGGTCAGGCTTTGGCCTCTCCCCATTGGTTTCAGGCCATGAAAGATGAATATCAGGCCCTGTTGAAGAATCAGACTTGGACCTTGGTGTCACCATCTGTTTCTAGGAAGCCAATTGGCTGCAAGTGGGTATTCAGGGTTAAGGAGAACCCTGACGGTTCCATCAATAAGTATAAGGCCAGGTTGGTGGCTAAAGGCTTCCATCAGCAGGCTGGTACTGATTTTACAGAAACTTTTTCACCTGTGGTTAAACAGATTACTGTCAGAACTGTCTTATCTCTTGCAGTGACACACAAGTGGCCTATCCAGCAAATTGATGTGAACAATGCCTTCCTGAATGGAACCCTTGAGGAAGAGGTATATATGCAGCAACCTCCTGGTTTTGAAGCTCCTGACAAGACTCTTATATGCAAGCTGAACAGGGCTATTTATGGGCTAAAGCAGGCTCCTAGAGCCTGGTTTGACAAGCTTAAGAGCTCTTTACTGCAACATGGTTTTCATGCCAGCAAATGTGATCCTAGCCTATTCCTGCTTCATACTGCAAACTTAACTATAATGGTATTGGTCTATGTTGATGATATTATCATCACTGGTAATTCTGCCCCTTTCATTACTAAGCTGATCAGCAAATTAAATACTGATTTTTCTCTGAAACATTTGGGAAAATTGGAGTATTTTCTTGGCATAGAAGTTACTCATTTGACTAATGGTTCACTCTTTCTTTCTCAAGCTAAATACTTAACTGATTTGCTTGCTAAGGTTAACATGCTCAATGCATATAGTATGCCTACTCCTATGGTATCTACAAGTAAACTATCAAAAGTTAGCTCTGCTACTATTCCAGATCCAACTCAGTTCAGGTCCGTTGTGGGGGCACTTCAGTATGCCACTATTACCAGACCTGAAATCTCATTTTCTGTAAACAAGGTTTGCCAGTTTTTATCTCATCCTTTGGAAGAACATTGGAAGGCAGTTAAAAGGATTTTGAGATACCTAAGTGGTACTCTACATCATGGATTACTCATTCAGCCTGCTCCTGCTCATCAACCTCTATCTTTGCTTGGGTTCTGTGATGCTGATTGGGCATCAGACCCTGATGACAGGCGCTCTACTTCAGGAGCCTGTGTGTTCCTAGGCCTTAATTTGATTTCATGGTGGTCTAAGAAGCAACAATTGGTGGCTAGGTCTAGTGCTGAGGCTGAATACATGAGTATGGCCCATTTTGCTGCAGAAATCCTATGGGTGCAGTCCCTTCTTCTTGAGCTTCACTGCAAAATCTCCATTCCCAAACTTCTCTGTGACAATCTCAGCACAGTCACTCTTGCACATAATCCTGTTCTGCATAATAGGACAAAACATATGGAGCTTGATATATTTTTTGTGAGGGAAAAGGTATTGTCCAAAAGCCTCATTGTTGAACATGTGCCAGCTATGGATCAATGGGCAGATGCTTTAACCAAGCCACTTTCAGCAGCCAAGTTTCTTCCTCTAAGGGACAAATTGAGAGTGTTCAACAAACATAGTCTGCTTGTTGTACCCTCAGTTTCTAAGGGGGGCTAATAGAGTATATAATAGTTAGTGGTGTATAATGTGCCAGCTATGTTGTGCCAGCTGTTTTCAGTTAGTGCTAGTTGCTCTATATATAAAGAGCCACTGTATTCATTCTGATCATGAAATAGAATATTATTCTTTCTCTCTCTTATGATACTTTATCAAATGCGATCGTTCACTTTATAATTTTATGTTTACTACTATTACATAGGAAAATGGCACACTAAGGTTACGATTACATTACTACTTTGACATACACACCAAATACACTTGACATTTTTGACGTCTTGATTTAACATACCTCTTTGTGATCTAGCTAAGTACAACTGACTTTAGCATTACCATTATCTTTCCTTCACATGTTGAATTCATCTTTAACCACCATGCTGCAAATTCAACTGACTTTAACATTACCATTCTCCTCCCTTCACATGTTGAATTCATCTCTAACCACCATGCTGCAAATTCATCTAAGTTGTTTCAAACTGCAATAAACTTATGTTGAAATCTAACAATAAAAGATAACCTTTGGCAATTAAGCAAAAATTTATCATTCATGCAGAATCTGATATTGGAAATCAGCAAAACGTCTCATGTATTTGCCTAAGCTCTTTAACAATTTGATATTGGAGATGAACAACGGGTTTCATTGAACAACATGCTTGTAACTTTGAACTAAAGAGTATTATTTACAATATGGTTTTGCACAAGTTACACATTTATCACTACATTGGATAAATCATAATTTATCAAACTTTTGAACTTGTCTAATCAGTTAAGGTACATTTAACAACCTTCATTTTGTAACTATAAAGTTTACATTATTGAACTCAAATACAGAGTATCCATCTCAAATTTACTCGCATGTATTCCCTTTGGGGGAGACATTGCATCCAACATAGAGAAAGCACTTGAGCTTGTCAATACCATTCATTAACTCTCTAAATTATGTATATGGGATCAGAGTATAAACATTGCATCTATTACTTAACAACGTGAAATTTGAAGAATAAATTATCAAAATAATTCACAATAGCATATACAAATTCAGAATCTATGAATTTGATAAAACTCTCGCTTCTCGCCTCATATGAGATATGAGGTCCTCTACAACCTTTTGGGGCACTTGTACAAGATGTTCTTTCCAGCTATATGTTCACTATATGTTCTTGGTTACATGGTGTTATTCAAACAAAACTCAAAAATTTGTTCACTTATAATGTTGTGACTACTTTCTTATCTCTTGTTATGTGTTCTTGGAAAACAGTTTAGTAGAGTTCTTCGTTGATACCTCATGAGGAACTTCCAAGTTGATACCTCAATATCGATAGCATGTAATTAGCATATGTTCATCATATTTAAGGTGGAATGCGCTTCCCGTATAGCAAGAGAATCCTACATTATTTTAAATAGGAAAGTTCATCTAACATAATATAAGATACAAAAAGCACAACATACGAGACACGTTTATTGCAATATTATGTTGAACCTTAATCCCCAATTACATAATTTCTGGGTAAGAATTCAAAATAATTTTATAATTTATAAATTTCAATAAAATACAAACTCTAACCCAGTCAATAATTCATGTGTAGTAACTAAAATAAACTTGATTTTTGGAAAATATACATATTGCGATGGATAGTCACAACTACCTGTAAAATCAGACGAAAACATTGAACAATTTCTTTGAACAAACCACGACATTTACAAACCATTTGATAAACACCGCAACCAATACAAATTACACGAACATTTGCCTTGAAAGCTAAAAATTGAACATGAACACGGTTACGAAATTGAGTGAGAGGGAAGAGGTCGAAATTGGGAGAAAGAAGAAGAAGAAGAAGAATTTTGAAGAACAGATGAATGAGATTTAGGGTTAGGGTTTTCAATTGCAATTTTGACATCTTAAATTGGGAGAAGGAAGAAGAAGAAGAAGAAGAAGAAGAAGGAGTTCAAAGAACAAGTGGATGGAATTTAGGGATTTAGGATTTTCAATTGCAATTTCGACCTGAAGTTAGGAGAAGGAAGAAGAAGAACAAGTTCGATGAACAGGTGGAAGTGATTGTCAAATAAAAACTATTAAATTAAATTAAGAGTTATTTTTAATTTGTAAATTATTATCAAGTTAATGGAGGAGTGATATGTAATAATTGAAAATTTCATATAAAAAATGGTTCACTATATACTTCATGCATTATAAAGCTGATGTGACTTAGGGTTTAATTTTATTGGTCAACTAAAGTGACTTCAGTAAAGAAGTCAATTTTGTAACTTCACCGTAGAAGCTCCCTTCCTTTAATGGTGGGGAGAAAAAATGAAGGTTAAGGAAAATGAGTAGGGGAGAGAAATAAGCTTTTAATGGGAAGAAGAAGATGCAACGATTATAATTTCATTTACTATACACACCAATTTTCTGATTTTTTTTTTAAAATGCTACGTTTTGTGTGGTGGCACCCCTCGCAAACTCAACGGTCAAAGTTTGCTGAGGGTAGCCCCTCACAAAATTCTATCAGGTTCTGAACAACAACAACTTTTGACCGAATCAATACTCCCTATTGCGTGGGGTTACCCCTCACAAAATCAAACGTGTCAGTTTGCGTAGGGTTACCCGTCGCAAACGTTCATCAACTCACCGCTCCAAAAATTTGAGTAAATATTTGTTTCCCTTCCGAGGTGACCTCTCGTACATTTGTTTTTATTTTTTATTTTTAATTCTTTTCTCTATTACGAGGGAAGCCCCTCGTAATAATGTTTTTTATTTTTAGTTTTTTGTTTTCTATTTTGCAAGGGGTTAGATCTGGAAAATGCGATTTTTCAGTGAGGTGTTTAACTGCATGCAAAAAAATCTGGCTATAGACATCTTTTTTTTTTGTAGTGATCAACATTAGATATCTCTACAATATTTATAGGCTCATCACCTGCGTTGGACATTGCTAAATAAAGAGTCGGTCTGATGTTCTGAAAGACTTCCGTTGTTGTGCTCTAGCAAGCCTATGGGGCATCTCTTTCGTACAGGTCGTAGACCCAAAAACAAAAAGGTCCATTTATCCATCCAAAAGTGTATCTTCCAATGGGTTGACAATTCAGTGTGCCTACAAGTATTTAGACTGAAACTCGATGCACTCCATAAACTCAATATAAGTCACCAATAGTGCCAACAAGGAGACAAATCGTTATTTTAGTATGACAAATTTGAGAAATTCGGAATTTAAGATTGTTTTTCTCACCAACAAAAAAAACTATTTTTCTAATCCTAATACGACCCCTCTAGTTATATAAATGAAACATATGTACTAAGATAATTAAGCCTCTCTTCACATACTAAGTGAATCCAATATCCAACTAACAACAACTCACAGATAGCCTGAAACCATAAGCCAAACACTGCTTGCTTGCTACAACAAGTTCTATCACTAACAAGTATTAACTAAAATAAAAGTAACATGACAACCCTAAAACCTCAAAAGTGTGCCTCAACTCGACTACTCGAGTATCACGAGGCTACATATTATATAACATGCTGTCGTTGACCCACGATAAGCGTAGAGCATATCCAAATGCATCAATCACATGGCTACTTAAATTTCAGTGTATCAATCAATATACATTATAAAATGTACAGGCGCATCACGGGGCTATTTCAATATTATCAACATATAGTACTTTCGTATTCTATTATATAACTATCACCAAAACTTACCAATTAAATGGAAACTGAGAAGATATGGGCTCAGAAACCTCTCAAAAGCTTCCAGCTATTGACTTCACCAACATCAACTTGGCCAATAGGGAGTTGGTTAAGTCCCAAGTCTACGAAGCACTAGTAGAATATGGTTGTTTTGAAGCCACTTTTGATAAAATTCCTTTAGACCTTTGCAAAGCCATGTTTGGTTCAATACAAGAGTTTTTTGATCTTCCTATAGAGATTAAAACACTCGATGTGTGCAAGATGAATCATCAAGGTTATGTTGGGCAATCTCCTGTAATACCACTTTTTGAAAGCATTGGTATTGACCATGCAAATATTTTTGAGAGAGTAAAAACCATAACCGACATCTGGTGGCCTCAAGGAAACCCTAATTTTAGGTACTTTACATGCATTTATAACTAAAAATACTTTCTAAATATACTTTTACCCATTTATTTTGATTTATTTTTGCAGCAAAACTATAAATTCCTTCACTGTGAAGCTAGCAGAGTTGAATGAGATGATTAGGAAGATGATTTTGGAAAGTTTAGGTGTTGAAAAGTACATAGAACAGCACATGAACTCAACTGATTACCTTCTCCGAGTTATGAAATACAAAAGTCCACAAACCAATGACAAAAAATTAGGCCTACTAACACACACAGATCAGTCCCTTGTGACCATATTGCACCAAAATCAAGTGGGGGGTTTAGAAGTAATGACAAAAGATGAGAAATGGATAAGCTACAGGCCTTTTTCTTCACATAGCTTCCTAGTTATAGTTGGTGATTCATTTAATGTAAATTTTCTAATGTCAATAGATTTAATCTTGATGCCGTAGACCAAACCGAGGTCATAAACATTTAACTTTTGTTAATATTGTTGTGCTATGATTTTGCAGGCATGGTCAAACGGGAGGTTGCATTCACCATTCCATCGAGTGATGATGCGCGGAAGTGACACAAGATATTCTTTAGGGCTGTTCACTCTCCCTAAAAAAGGTTGTATTGTTAATGCTCCAGATGAGTTGGTGGACGAGGAACACCCTTTGCTCTTTAAGCCTTTTGATTTTGTCGAGTTCCTCAACTATCGTTACTCCGAAAAAGGTCTTAGAGATCCATTTTCTCTACGCACTTACTGTGGTGTTTGATCTTATAACTTACATTTTTAAGACTGTACTGAAATAAAATTTGTTTTGTTTTGTCCTAAGCAATTTACCTTATAGATTGGATGCTAGTATATGTTTGAAGTCATTGCGTTTGTAGCGTGATTTTGTCTTGTTGTGTTCAACTATTTATATCATCATCGACTCTTCAAGTTTTGTTGGGAAATGAATATACAACCGAAATAAAATTTTGGCATCCAACTTGCATGAATCTATAAAAGACCTAAAACTTTGATGTCGTAGCCTAAACTGAGGTAATGAACATTTAAAATTTTGTTAATATGTGAGTTTATTAACAAAGTCATCACAATAAGAAGCATCGGAGTAAGCAGTCGACATGGAAGAGAGTTTTCTTTTAGGATGAGGAAATTACTCCAAATAGCATGGACCCGAGCAGACTATTACATTATGCTAGTCTCGAGAAACGAACCAACAGCGAGGATTGTTCAACTATTAGAGATGATTGGAAATCAGTCTAAGGATGAAACATAGCAAGAAGGAACGGTGTAATTCACCAAGTCCTGCATTACTCACATACCATAAAAGGATGAAAGGGATAACGAAGGGAACGTCATGGAAGTGGGTATAGTATACCTCAAACTTATTCAACTTAAGGATAAACGAGCTGCCAATATGGAAATTGTAAATCTTAAGATAATAAGGCTAACCAATAATCATGTGAAGGAAAAAGTATTGAAAATTGTTCCCTTTGAAAACTAGAAATGGAAAGAGGAGCGGTGGTAGGATCAAAGTATAAGAGAATGACAAACTCACTATTTGTTAGGAGTAATTTGTTGAGAGTCGTTGGATGTGCATGTAGTTGAGATCCCTTGTGATCATCAGGATAAGAGTCCCCGTGTGTTGGGAAGCTTCCGGAAAGATTATAATTCCTTAAGGGTGGTTGGTTGTGGTTATCATGTCCATACTTCCAGCGTCTTTTCGGAAGTACCATCATTATGACCTTGGAACCTGAAACACTTGAGTATTTCATGTAAGTTATTTGACACAATTGATAGGGTCTACTTCCTTTTGCATGCTAGAGTATAGTTCTTTAAAAATCAACATTATTTTTTTAGTTTTTTTCTCAGTTTAATGGTTATCTTCTTCTTTGACATTTTGCTTCCCTACTTCTGAAAAAGTTAGTGCATTATAGGTAAATAAAAGAGTGCTCGCAAGTCCCATAAGAATCCACAATCTTCTTGGGTGGGTCTTGTTTACTCCTCCATTGTTTATGTTTTTGCTAGAGAATATGATCTTGATAGGGCCTATCTTGACTTAGGTCCACCTTCACACTCGGGAGTCTTAATCTCGAACGAAAGTGAAAGGATATGCAATAGGTATGAAGATTGCGCCGTCCATTTTTATGAATGCGCCTTATCGGTTATGGGTCTTAGCCTTCCTTTTATTGCTTTCAAGATGGAAGTTCTAAACCATCTGGTAATGGCTCATTTACAACTCCATCCAACATGTTGGACGTATGTGAAAGTCAACCAGTATTGGTGCGAATACTTGAAGGGGAAGCCTTCTCGGACCCTTTTCTTTCATCTCTTTCGATGTCTTCGTAGTCTTGCAACTCGGAGGCGTAGTAGAGGATTAATCTCTCTGGGCTTGACCGTCTGGGGCTTTAGAACTCTTCCTAAGTTGAAGTCCAATTTTATTTAGTTACCCTCATCCATCTTAAGGCTTACACTACAGTTTGCGCTATTAAGGATGATATATATGCTAATTTGTTCACCAAGTATTTAATTGAGAGTCACTTTCTTACGAGGGAACAAAGTATATTATGTATATAAAGAAGAGAATCTCACTATAGAATATTTGTACCTGGTAGCTGGGAATTTTCCTAAGTGTTGGAAAACCTAGTCTTCAAGTAGACAGTGAAGACGTTCGACAGAGTTTGTCAAGTCGAAGTGTCGAAGCCACGTTTAAAGACTTAGTGAAATTCTTGAAGATAAGAAATGGGGTTTTTTCGACAAGTCATGGTTGATTCGAAATCGACAGCGACAAAGATCTTCCAAGGAGGGAGATTCAAAGTTCAAACATCTCATGTAAGCGTATTTTGGCTCTACTGTGAAAGACGTGGAAGCAAGCGAGGAGAATTGAGCATGCGATGAAGACGCGTAGACAATTGAGAGTGACACGTAGCAGCGACGGTTATTTTATTTAGCATTATATATAGTAGTTCTAATGATAGGATTCAGGGTGTTGAGTTGTATAGAAAAACCACTAAAACTCAGAAGTATCCGTGTTACGGAGTGAAAATGAATTCTCAAGCCAAAATGTATGAGTTCAGTTACCAAATTACTTTTCAGTAAAGCTTTTACCTTTCGTCAAGTCTTTATCTTCCTTAACATTTCCTGCATCTTTACTCCCTCTCAAACCTTTACTTTTCCTGCAACCTTTTAAATACTTGTCCTTTATCCTTCAACGCCATTTACTTTTCTTTATAGTCTTTATACAATTTAATTCCTATCATTTTCTTTCAAGCCCTTTTTACTCAAACCTTTTGTTACAACTACCCAGATTTTGGCTTCATCAAAATCATTAGACGTTTATCAAACGTTACATCATTTTTTATAAATATTACAAAGAAACAACATAATTAGCACATGTCTTGGGATTCACTGGTTGATCCCTTAAGTCACTTTTTGCAATAAAAATAGGACAATGCTTATTTACTAATTTTCACAATAATCAGTACCAGAAGAAAATGTTAATGTGCTTTATTAGCGACCTAGGTTACTTCGGGGGAGGTGCCTCTACAGATGACGTTAATGATGACTTCTCGACAAGTGTACCAATAATGGCGCAGTAATAAAAAGATCAAATCCGCGGGGACTGTTATTTAACAAGACAATAGTGTGCAATATTTAGAAAATACTAATTTGGAGGGTTTTCGAGTTTTAATTGTGAAAAGAAAATAAAGTGTTCTGTCAATAATACAAAAGTGGTTAAGTTTTGTACAGAATCCCATATTTCACTATTGTTGATGTTTGATGTATTACATGAATGAGATTATGGATGACAGTTCATCATTGCATATATTTAGTTGAAGAATCAGAGCAAAACAAGTGAAAGTTGAGCTAAAATGAAGAAGGTTGACCAAAGACTGAGGAAAAAATAGCTAAGTGTGAAAATTGTGGACTTAGTAAAAATTTGAGTGAAAAGGGGAGCAAAAGCATGCAACCACTAAAATAATCGCGTGCACCATCACGCACGCGATAGGGTCATTAAAGCTGCACCGCGCACGATGCAAGGTATCATGCGCGCGACAGGTATTTTTATAGGTTTTTCTGACGCATTATGGTCCATTATGATATTTTTAAAAGTGAATTTGTTACACTTTCACAAGGGTTACGAATTTGGGAGATGAAGGCACGATTTTGAGAGCACAAATGGTGATATTTATAGCATTTGAAGCCATTTGAGGCTATTACTTCAACAATATAGACAAGCGCAACGTCAACAACTACGTCACAAGGGGTCATTCCCCCGCCACAACCAAGCGTCCCTATACCAACTCCCTTGGGAGGCATTGGAAGTGGATATCCAAGACCACCCTTCCAAATAAGATTTACAATGCCCTGACTAGGAAGAGAGATTCCATATGGTATGCCTACGTCGATGATGGTGGGTCTAAATAGCAATCAGTCGTCGTATTCGGATATCGTAGCGGTTGGGAGGTTATCATTTAATAGACATAACGTTTCTGCATCGAACGCAAGCGAAGTTTTTAAGCCAGGGGGAATCAGTTATATTCCTCATGATACACCATCATTAAATTCGACATCCATAATGGCCATGAGGCAGAAAATGGATGAGAGTAACCATGAGTTAGTAAATACTCTAACCCAACAAATGGGAACAATATTTAACCATTTAATTACAAATACTAATCAAAGTTATGAAGCATTGGCAAACTAGATGGGTTGAATAGACAATTTCTTTGGTGCCCCTCAAGCCCAGACGCGACCAACGCCCCAATGTCGGATGCTAGGCAAGTCGAAATTCCTGAAATAAGAACTGCCCAAAATCTAGGGCAACCCCGAGGATTTCGACAAGTAGATCCAAATAGGGACGAAGAGGGGTACATAGCGCAACACAATCCTAGGCCCATTATAGTGTAGAGGAATCACAATGTTGACCATGTACTAAGAAATGTCCAATGAAATAATATCGTAGGACAAAACAATATAGTTGCCATTGTCGAAGTGATTATGGCACAAAATGGGTTCAATATGGGTTTGCATAGACCCATTTTTCGTGTCCCTAAATTCATCAAGTTCTCTGGTGAGACCAATGAGTCCATTGTGGAACATGTCGCCAGATACCAAAGTAAGGCGGGCGACATGGTGAATAACGAGAACCTGAAAATGAAATATTTTCCCTCGTTGCTAGCGAAGAATGTGTTTACATTGTTTATGACGCTACCTCCAAATTCCATACACACTTGGAGTCAATTGGAAAAAATCTTTCATGAACAGTTTTACATGGGTCAATCAAAGATAAGCTTGAAAGAACTGGCCAGTGTGAAAAGAAATATTCACGAGTTTATAGACGAATACCTCAATAGTTTTATATTGCTCAAGGTGGGGTGTTTCACCCAAGTCCCAAAGCATGAATTGGTCGAAATGGCCGTTAGTGGCCTAGACTATTCTATTAGAAAGAAATTAGATACCCAATATTTGAGGGATATGGTCCAACTGGCCAATAGAGTTCGACGAGTTGAGCGGTTGAAGGTTGAGAAAGCTAGAAGCAATAAGTTCCATAGGAAAGAGAAAATAGCTTATATAGGAAGGGAAGACTATTCCTCCGACATGAGTGATGAGTGTGTCACCGAAGGGGAAATAAATATGGCTGAGTTAAAGCCAGGACCCCTGTATAAGTGTAATTTTTGAAACCCTCAAATGGTAAAAATCCTGTTGAACCGGTAAATAATGATAAGTTCGTTACTAAGACTTATACATTCGACATTACAAAGTATGATAAAAAATTTGATTTACTAGTTTCTAATGGGAAAATAATAGTACCACCAGATTCAAAGATAATCCCTTTAGAACAAAGAAAAAAGAGGGGATTTTGTAAGTATCATAACTTTCTTGGTCATAAAACCTCACAGTGTATTATTTTCAGGGATTTGGTTCAAAAAGCTCTGAAAGAGGGAAGGCTGCAGTTCGGAGAGAAAAACAAAACCTCAAAATGCAAGTGGATACTAACCCATTGTAGGCGGAGGAGGCGAATTATGCCGAGCCTTTCGAATTCATGATGGTCGATGCTACTGATGGATCGACAAAGAAGGGATCAAATGCAGGTTCCTCAAAAGATGCTGACTTGATGAGGCAGTCTATCCAGACAATGAGGAAAATCTGGTCGACTTCTTGCAAAGGTGCAAGATTTTGCACTCAAGGACAATGATATGCCCTCATTACAGTGTAGTGTTTGATGAAGAGGTTGCTCTGAAGATTGAGGGATCTCGACCAAGAAAGTTATGATGATGTTGGTGTTCCACATAAGATTGACACGTACCACAAGGTTTTCACTCAGCAGGGTCGAAAGACCTATAAACCTGTTGCAAACGTACCCAGGGATGTATTGGTAAAACCTATTGGATATAGGGGTGGTGGTCAACCCAAGTGGACCGAAATCAACCCTAAAGTGGCTCTTTCTAGCTAGTTGAAGGCAAAGGCCATTGGTAACATAGCACATGTTCCCAAAGGTTATAAAGGGAAAAAACCTGTGACCAGGATGCAGTGGAGGCGTCATCATAGGAATAAGAAGGCCCAAAGGGAGGCCTTAGTGCTGAAGACTCTGACTCAGCCTCCTACTGGAAAGGGAGTCGAAAAAATAGCCAACAAAAGGCCACTTCCAGAGATACCATTGTGTACAGCAACCCCAGAGGGGGAAGAACCAACTTTACCATCACCTTTTAATGGCGTGGTCGAAGAGAGGACAACTATGTTTGAAAAAACTGACCTAGGAATGACATACCATCTGAAACCTTTGTTCAATATGGAAAAAATTGAGGGAATCCACATCATCAAAGTTTTCATCAACAAAGGAGCGACAGTGAATTTGATATCGCATTCATTGCTCATGAAGATTGGAAAAAGTTATTTCGATTTACAACAACACAACATCATGCTATCCAAATAGGAATGGAAGGTTAGCTACATCTTGGGAGTCATCCAGTTCGACTTATCTGTAGGATCGGTAACTAGGTCAATGTTGGTTATGGTCATACCTTCTAAGGCCAACTATAATATGCTCATAGGAAGTGAGTGGATACATGGCATTGTACAATGCCATCGACTTTGCATTATAGAATAACTATTTGGAGACTATATGGGGTTGTTGAAAATGTTGAGGCAGATAAAAGTTATTATCTGGAAAATGCTAGATAAGTCAACCGAAATGACTTTGAGAGGAACTTGGCTAAAATACCCCCATGTTACCCTACGTCTGATACCTATATTCTAATAAAGGGTGCGACGTATTCGTTAAACCTCCATCCTAACCATGGTTTCCTGTGGGATCAGGAAGATCCTGGTGAAAGTGCAGATGGGGAGATTCCACCAATAGGGTGGACTATGGTTGATGAGCCCAATGATTGAGCCAAGTACCATGGTCAGAATTTTGGCCTATATGGATGAAAATAAATTAAAAGCAACCTTTAAGGCTGAGTTTTGTCAAAACATGGCACCAGAGGCCATGGGACTTTTGAAGCCTGAAACTTCTGGAGATGGCCCAATGGGACAAGAAACAACTTCAGAAAGTTGGATGCTCGACTGCATCTATGATGATGAGCCTTTGGAGTTCGAAAAGGACCCAACAAAATTTTATATGAAGATGCATGCACAAGATCCTATATAAGAGGTTGATCTCGGAGATAGGGGCATCAATAGGCCTACCTATATCATCACTAAAGTCAAATACCATCTGAAGAAAGATGTTGTCAAACTGTTGAAGGAGTTTAAGGATTGCTTTGCATGGGACTATGACGAAATGCCAGGACTGAGTCAAGGTATGATGGAACATCGTTTACCAATTCGACCAGGGAAAAAGCCAGTAAAGCAATAGCCCAGAAGGTTCGCTCCAGAGATTATGTCCAAGATCAAACAAGAGGTCGAAAGGCTTCTCAAGATCAAGTTCATTCGAACGGCCAGGCATGTCGAATGGTTAGCTAATATCGTTCTTGTAATAAAAAAGAATAGAACTCTTAGAGTTTGCATAGACTTTAGAGATTTGAATAGTGTTACACCTGAGGATGAATATCCTATGCCAGTGGCAGAAATGTTGGTTAATTATGCACATGCCATGAATACTTAAGTTTGTTGGATGGGTATTCAGGGTACAACCATATCTTCATAGCTGAAAAGGATATACCAAACACTTCCTTTCGATGCCCTGATGCATTAGGAACATATGAGTGGGTTGTAATGCCCTTTGGTTTGAAAATGTCGGGGCAACCTACCAAAGAGCCATGAATTCTATGTTTCATGACTTCATAGACATGTTTATGCAAGTCTACATCGATGATATAGTAATTAATAGGAAATGTCCACCTTGGCCATCGTCTACAATCCTTTGAAAGGATGAGGAAATATGGATTAAAAATGAATCCATTAAAGTGTGTTTTTTGTGTTCAAGCAGGTGACTTCTTGGGCTTTGTCATTCACAAAAAGGAATTGAAATCAATGAGAACAAGACAAAGGCCATCTTAGACACTAAGCCACATTCGATGAAGAAACAATTGCAGTCGTTATTGGGAAAGATCAACTTCTTAAGAAGTTTCATCTTAAATCTAAGTGGAAAGACTCATACTTTTTCACCATTGCTTCGACTAAAGAAGGAAGACGAATTCAGATGGGATGACAAACACCAGAAGACTTTTGAAGAAATCAAGGCATATTTGATAAAGCCTTTCATCCTGCTACCACCAATAAGGAGCAAGTCCATGAAGTTGTACATATATGCGTCAAGTTCTTCAATTGGAATATGTTAGCCCAAGAGGACGAAAATGGCGTCAAAAGAGACGTGTATTACCTTAGTAGGGTTCTAAATGACGCATAAACTAGACATAATGACATAGATAAATTGTGCTTATGTTTATATTTCTCATGTACAAAGCTAAAGCATTATATCAAACTTATCGATGTACAAATATTTTGCCATTACGATATAATTAAACGCATGTTATTGAAACTTATCCTGCATCGTCAAATAGGAAAGTGGGCATTAGTCCTTACTGAGTACTCTTTAATATATTGTCCTGTAAAAGTTGTTAAGGGACAAATTGTTGTCGACTTTATTGTCGACCACTCTGTAGCCGAAGCGAATCAAAATTATGCCGCGACAAAGCCCTGGAAATTGTATTTTGATGGCTCCCGCCATAAAGATGGCACAGGAGTAGGAATCCTTATAATTTCTCTAGAAGATATTCCCACCAAGTTTATGTTTAAAATGAAAGGAGAGTATTCCAACAATGAGGCTAAATATGAAGCCTTTATAACGGGAATCCAAACATTACTAGACTTGGGGGGAAAAGATGTCAAAATTAAAGGAGATTCTGAGCTTGTCATCAAGCAGTTGAGAAAAGAATACAAATGCATCAAGGAGCACTTTACAATATATTTTATCACGGAAAACTCTTTGCTAAAACGTTTCGACAATGTGACTCTCGATCACATACCCCGTATAGAAAACAAAGAAGCCAATGAGTTGGCTCAGATCACGTCGGGGTACACATTGTCTAAGGAAAACTTAGAGAATTTGTCAAAGTTAAGGAAAAGTTAATCTCCAATGAATACCCAACAGAGATGTTGTCAACGTCAAAACTTTGGGGGTAAAGGAGATAGAACTATAAAGTTTGAAAAATCATGAAAATTTTCAAAATTTTGGAACTTCCGAAGTTTTGGCCATTGACTCCATGCTGAGTAATAATTGGCGAAAACTCATTGTCGAATACCTGTTAAATCCTACAAGGATGACAGAGCGGAAGATAAAGTATAGAGCTTTAAGTTACATAGTGATGGGGAATGAGATATTCAAGAAAACCCCAAAGGGAGTTTTGCTTAAGTGTTTGGGAGAAAGTGAGGCATACTTAGAAATCTCGGAGGTTCACGGAGGATCATGTGGTTCCCATCAAAAAATGGTTGTTATTTCGACTAGGAGTGTATTGGCCAACTATACTGAAAGATTGCATAAATTTTGCCACAGGATATCAAGAGTGCCAAAAGTACTCAGGGATCCAACATGTCCCTGCAAGTGAATTGCACTCCATAGTCAAATCGTGGTCTTTTAGAGGGTGGGCTTTAGACGTAATATGTGAGATTAAGCCCTCATCATCGAAAGGTCATAGATATATCTTGGTGGGAATAGATTATTTCACTAAGTGGATCGAGGCTATACCCATATCTAATGTCAACCAAGATGTCGTGATAACTTTTATCCAGCATCATATCATATACAGATTTGGAATACCTGAAACGATCACTACAGATCAAGGATCAATATTCACATGTCGAAAGATGGCATAATTCGCCGTAGAAGTTGGATTCAGGTTGTTAACCTCGACGTTATATTATGCCCAAGCAAATGGCCAGGTCGAAGCGACAAATAAGATGATAATTAGCTTGACAAAAATCATGTATATCAAAAGCCAAAGAATTAGAATATAACATTAGACCAGGTGTTATGAGCTTGTCGAAGCTCTGCAAAAGAGTCAACCAATTCGACACCCTCCAGACTTACTTATGGACACGACGATGTAGAGATACATCTTCAGTCAGTAAGAATTCAAAGACACTTTGAAATGCCCATAGAATATTATTGGGGTATAATGTTGGACAAACTGATTGATATAGATGAACATAAGTTAGTAGCCTTAGATATTTTTATGAGGCAAAAGAAAAGAGTGGATAAAGCTTATAACAAGAAAGTTAAGGAGAAAAGCTTTGTTACTAGAGACTTAGTATGTAAAGTCATATTTCCCATGGACAAGAAGGATATGTCTTCACTTAGATTTATGGGGAACATCCCCCAAATCCTCTAGAGGATGTACGCGTGGATTTACATGCCGAAGAAGAAAATTCATGCACTTCATGCCTTTAAGATGTTCATGAACTATGTCACAACTCAATTCAACTCAAAACTAAAGGCCATATAGTCAGATATTGGTGGATAATTTAGTCCATTCATAAAGTTTCTTGATGAATTAGGCGTCATTCACATACTCATTTGTCCTCATGCATCACACCAAAATGGAACAGTGGAAAGAAAGCACATACAAATTGTTGGAATGGGATTAACTCTCTTGGCTCATGCATCCTTACCTCTTGTCTATAGGACCATAACTTCACCATTGTAGTCTATCTCATCAATTTCTTGCATGCATCAGCTCATTCTAGTTTCTCTTCTCTATATATTTCCTTGTATGACAAGCAACCTAGTTACTTGAAGCTCAAAGTATTTGGCTGCTCGTGCTATCCATACTTAAGGCCCTATAATTAACACATACTGGATTTAAGAAGCACCAAGTGTGTTTATTTAGGCATCTCTCCTACACACAAGTTCCACAAATGCATGAACAAGGATGGTAGAATTTTCATCTCAAAGGATGTCAAATTTAATGAAGAAGAATTTCCCTACTTGAGCCTACAAACTCAACCAGTCACAAATATAACTAAGTCTCATAAATCACATATGCCTTGTCTCAATCGTTCTTTTCATGTACAATGTCCCATTCCATCCATCCAAGCATCAGACCCCGCATCTCATAACCAAAATTCAAATGACTCGCCTGAAGCTACACATATAACTACTAGTCTTCAACCTGACTCTATACCACCACAGCAGGCCCAGCCTATACCTACAACCTCAAGCTCACTAATACCTAACGGTTCTTACAATGATGTAATTATGTCCACTGGAGATTCTCTTGAGTCAGTTATACTACATTACTTTACACAATAAGACATCAATCAATCACCCTTAAGTACTACCCCTGAGCCAAATCAATTCAGGCCTGATGATGATTTGACCAATAAGACACCCCAGGATACAAACTCTTCCATTTTCAAATATATTTATTAAACCATTGAGTCTTTGTATCCTTCACTTCACAGTCAACCAATACCACCACATTCACCTATCAACAACCACTTCATGCTTACCAGGGCCAGAACTGGGCACTTCAAATCCAAAGTGTTCCTGGCACATTCGAAGCATACAACAGTCGAACAAGCTCTAGCTAGTCCTGAGTGGCTTAATTTTATGCAAACTAAGTTCAACTTAGTAATTTAAAATGGCACTTGGGACTTAACTTTTCTTCCACCTCAGAGGCAAGCCATAGATTGTATGTGGGTATACAAAGTTAAGGAAAATCATGATGGATCGATCAATAAGCACAAAGCCAAACTTGTGGATAAAGGATTTCATCAATAATAAGGGTTTGATTTCCATGAAACATTATCAATAGTGGTTAAGCCAACCACCATAAGGGTCATACTTTCACTTGCTCTCATTTTCAAATGGAACATTCAACAAATAGATGTTAACAATGCCTTCTTGAATGGTGATCTCCAAGAAGAGGTGTACATTAAACAAACACTAGGATTTGTGACAAATGACCCCACTCTTGCATGTAAACTCAAAAAGGTTACATATGGACTCAAACAAGTCCCTAGGTTTGGTATGATAAGCCTCATCAAGCATTACTCTAGTTTGGGTTCACTTCAAGTAAATGCGACCACTCATTCGTCACTTATCAACAACAAAGTGTTACACTTTATGCCTTGGTGCATGTTAATGATATCTTGATTACAGGTACTTCTTCATCACTAATTCGTTATCTCATTTTAAAACTTGATCATAAGTTTGCTCTCAAGAGACTTGGGAAGCCACAATATTTCCTAGAAAACTGAGGTTCATGAGCAGTATAATGGGGCAATACTTCTCACATAAACCAAGTACATAAATGATTTATTGGTCAAAGCAAACATGGTAGGATCCAATGTAGTTAACACACTAATGCTTAGCTCATGCAAACTCGGTAGGCATTGCACTGATATTTTGTTTGATCCTACCAACTAAAGGTCCATAGTTGGTGCATTTCAGTATGTTACACTAACACGGCCAGGCATTGCATTTAGTGTTAACAAGGCTTGTCAATTTATGGTATAATCATTGGAGACACACTGGAGTGCAGTCAAACGCATCCTCTGGCATCTTAATGGAAATGCAGATCATGGCATATTTATTTTCCCAACAGTATGAACGCAGTTACTATCTCTCAAAGCTTATAGTGACTCTGATTGGGCAAGTGATCTCAATGACCAGAGGTCTACATATGGCTCGTATTCTTATCTTGGTCCGAATCACTTATCATGGAGTTCCAAGAAATAATCATTAGTTGCTCATTCGAGTGCAAAAGCGGAGTAGAGAGCACTTACACATATGATTGTTTAGTTGCTATGGATTGAATCCCGCCTTTAATAATTGAATGTCAAGCTGGAAACATCTACGTTACTATATATGTGACAATATTAGTGCAATCATGGTTGCTCATAATTTGATTCTACATGCAATAATTAAACATATTGAACTTGACATCCACTTTGTCTGTGAGAAGGTAGATGTAAACAAGCTTGGCATTCAACACATTCATGGTTCTTTGCAAGTGGCTGATGCGCTCATCAAGCCCTTGTCTCGTACTATTTTTCATGACTCCAAATCCAAGCTCAAACTCGTTCCCTTGGTCTAACTGTTACCTTGTGGGGGGATATTAGAGTTTATAATAATGCTTGTAAAGTTAGTTAAAGTATTAGTTACACTAGTTATAAAAGTTAGTTAGACAAACCCTAACTAATTTAGGAAAGCTTGAACTAGTATATATATATATATATATATATATATATATATATATATATATATATATAAGTATGTGGTGATCTTCATTCAACCATCTTCTTGAATGGTGTTTGTTTTGGGACAAGTTGTAACCATAATTATATAATATACATGCTCTTGTTGGTACACTAATAGTAGCCCTAATTTCACTAAGGTGTGTGACTAGAGTTAGATTATCAATTAACAAACAAACCCAAATTCAGCAGCACATAAAAATCAAACCCTTCAATTAATCATTTTTAAATCAACAGTTTTACATGATTCCTCAAATAATAGCTTAAACTAAATACTTTTGATTATTGCTATCAAAATACCTATCACATATACAAAGTAGAATTAATAAATTCCTGCAACATATTGAAATCCCTATCACATATAAAGTAGAATTAATTTGACATCCATACAACATGATCAACTGGTAGCGGAGGAGGCACGGAGTATCATAGCCGTGAGCGACTGAAGCTATGTTGAAGGGTATATCAGATGGCACTTCAGGGTGTCACATTCTTACATGGTGCATGCTGCTCCAGGAGATCCGTTGAGGTCAACTCATCAAGAGATACTAGAGGAGGAGCACACACAGTTTGATCATGTTGAAGATATCTTACCTAGATGTTGTTGCATTGTGGAGATTACGCAGGCAGACATTGACAGAGGTATCTTCCCTGATGGGTTTTAGTGAGGCGAGTCTTATATGCCATCATGACGGAGGCACATAGGGCATTGGTGTATCGAAGACAGCGCCGAAGGACATGGGGATTGATAGTCGAGGAGGCAAAGCAGGCAGAGGAGGAAGAGGCGATGTATTTCGACATACACAGTAGTGTATTAGTATATAGTAGTATTACTATGGATTGTATTCTATTTTGACATCATGCTACTTTATTATTTTTCTCGATTGTGTTGCCATTTATTGATCTTTATTTATATATGACATTTTTGGACCGTCTGAATTTATGTACGTAATTATTTGTATATCGATTTTATGATTTATATCGCGTCACATAACATGGTACATAACGCTAATAAATCTTCATCTGAATACACGTAAATAATAAATAACTTATGATTCATTATGTGCTGATACTTTACGGAAATGTATCATCGACATTATTATAGAGATGCATTTCCGAAATATTCTAACGTTCAATCAGGATTGGATGCGTTCGGAGATGCATTTCTAAAATCTATGGACATTTTAAAATTTTCACATGGTGACTGAGAAACATATATGGTGCATTAAGAAATCTCATTTTTTTAAAGACATGGCTTACCAGTAAAAACATCTTTTAAATTTTGGATTAATTAATTTTCAAATAAAATTTAAACTACTTAATTAAAATTATTAATAATTAAATAATTATGTAAAAAAATTATTAATTAATACATTATCTTAGTCATCATTTTTAACTCATTAAAAATATTTTTTATTCTAATAATACTTGCACGTCTACAAAATTGAAGGGAGTCAACCGAAAAAATAAAGTTGAAGACAAAAAAAATGAATTTTGAAATGGATGGACTAAAAGTTTAAAAAACATCAAAATAAGAGAATAAAAAAAATATTTTCAAAAGTCAGAGGATTAAAAGTACATTTAAGTCCATAATATCATTATGTTCAAACAATTTTTTTATAATATTTAATGAGAAAAAAGACTATGCACTGATAGTGTAAAAATATTTTACACAGTGCACTATCTTTAATCTCATTTTTAATAGATAAATATACTCCTTTAAACTTCCTAAGTTCTATTTCCTTATTTTTCAAATATCATATGTATAAACTTTCGAATTCATTTTACATGTCAACTTAGATTTTCTAATTTTCTTATCTATTTTTATAAGTTCAAGGATTTTTCTTTTATTTTATAACAATCATTCAAATGGCTCATGATGAAATAGAAGACAATTACTATTATATTTTTTTGGAAGTGTTTATTAGTATTTTCAGAAACAACATTGTTTTATTTGTCTTTTGCTCATATCATAGTAACTGTAACTTTAGATGTTAAATCTGTTTTATTTGCCTGTTGCTCATATCATTGTACGTATAATTTTAGATGTTAAATCAATTACATTCATGTTTAATGTGTAAAATATTTGAATTGTATTGTTGTCAAAAATTTATCTCATTACGGTTCACATCAACTGTGATTTGGAAGATAATTGTTTTTACAATTTCTCTTATATTTTACAACATCCAACGTTAAAGAAAAGTGAAATGCAAATAACAAAAATGTACATAACCTACCAAAACTAGACACACAAAAAACTGATGCACCATAACATAGCATCAGAGTTTATAAATCAATGAGCTCAAAAAGTTGTTTTTGTTAAAAGCACATATTATAATGTATGGAATCAATCATTCAAGAATTTGCGAATCCCTGTGATCACTATGCGCGTGACTCCCGTATTGCGTGTGCAACTCTGGACGAGGAAATAGAAGTTTGAGACGGAAAGCATCGACTCCATTCAAATAGTAGTGAAAGAGACGTTTAGCCCTGATAAAGCCAAGGCGACCATACAACGCAAGTGCTCCTTTATTTGTGACCTCTGCTTCCAATGTAACCTATAACATAAGATCAGGGTTTATGTGATAAGATAGATGGTAAAACATATAAAGATAATCCGTATAAAAAAATTAAAGAAAGGGTTGATAATATTCGGTACTGGGGGACAAGGTTGTCAAGCTCAAGGGTCTATAAGAACTTGTAAAATCACTTAGACTCAAACTCGATGACTTATAAGTGTTTACTCAATACGAATCATGTTTTAATTTTGAACATCTACCATAAAACCTGAACACAATTTACTACATGTTTAGTAAATACTCAACATTATAACAGCAATAAAGCAAACACGCTAACAAAATTGAAGCAAGAATCAATAAATTAAACAATGATGAGTTCATAGATCCAGAAAACAAAAATACCATAGCAACTCATTTGAAAGTCAAACAAACAAATCACAAGATAGGTTCACAAATATATAAAAAGAGCGTGACGGGTTCAATATCAACGGATAAATTGACAGATCAAAAGACTCAAAACTACAGAAGAATGATGGTGGGATTGGGTTTATGAACGGGTGTTTTGGGGAAAATATATGTCCGTTATGAATAGAGGGTTATTCTCTTTATAGAAGCAAGGTTCTGTGGCAGAAGGAACGTTTTTCATCTGTAATCTCTTATTACCATAAATAAAGTTCATATTTCCATCTACCGTTTGTGTTTCTCTTTATTTTCTACTGTTATTGTATTTGAATACTGTTTTGTATAAAAATCTCATGGTTTCTGTATCTTGAGCCTTTCATGCAGGTTGCATAAAAAGGAATTGTGTTTCATGTTAAATTTTTCATTGAAAAGTACCACTCAAGGTTACATGGAATGTTAAATGAAATTGAATATCGGGCAAACTCATTATTGAATAGATAAAAATGTTATGAGCGAGAAGACAAACAATTAGACAAGACACGGTAGAATCAGGGACGGAAACATCACAGACAAAGTCAAGGAGATACTATAGTGAAGAATATGATAGTCTCGCCTTCGGTGATCAGGACATACACGAAGACCCATAGAAACACGAACAAGAAATGCATTTGAGAAGAAGAAAATCCAATAGTTAGAGGTAGAAAGTGGTCAAGGAACACTACACGTATAAGAGGGATTTATCTTTAAATAGTATATTATATCGTTGTTTGATCTTGTAACCGACCCCATCTGGTGGAAATGGCTGCACGGCAAAACCCCAGATTGCCTATTGGATACTGACTAACAAAACAGCCATTCCCATCCTCCGAACTTTCGATACAAAGAATACAATAAACTTTCACAACGTTTCATTTTCAAGTTTTTCATACCAACCAACTAATCTTTCAAGTTTATATTCAGACAAACAAACTAATCTTTCAAGTTCAAAATTACAAAGAAACTAAAAACATTTAGAAATTAAAACTATTTCAACTCTATTTTCCTATAAATTCTTACGAAACAAGCTAACCCAATAACGTCTCAGAATTGGTAATTACATAGAATTATTATACATACCTCATCACAACCAGATTCCATCATCGCTTTGATAGACCTAGTAACAAGTTCTGTAGCTGCATAAAACCAATCAAAACCCAAAATTCAACAATCATAATCACATCACATAAACCCTCAAATAACAAGTGAGTTTACCAATGCCTCTTCCTCTGTAGGGTTTAATAACAACAAGCATAGCAATGTATCCTCTAAAAGTGTTACGATGTTCCCCCATTTTACAAACCACCGTACCCACACATCTACCCTTATGAAACGCCTAAAACAAACCAACCACAGAAAAACTATCAAAATTGAAGTGATTAGCGACAAATTGAGAAAGGATGGAGAAATAAAAAAAGTGAAAAGATGAGAAATTTGGAACCAGGAAAGAAAGATGAGGCCATAGATAGACGAAGTAACGATAAGTGAAGATGGAGTATGGTTCGCTGAGTTCTTCGTCGACGAGGTTCATGATGAGAGGGAGGTGGTGTTCGCCACCGTAGCTGATGTATTCGATGTCGGAATCATTGAAATCTAGTTTGGAGATTTCTGGTTCCTCTTTGTTGGTTGTTTCCATCTCTTGCTCTTCCTTGCTTCTTGCTGTTCTTTGTGTGTGTGTTTTTTTCGAAACAAAAATATGTGTGGCTTCCACGGACGAAATGGGCCTTGATTTTTTTGTTAGCTTGGGTTATATTTTCATGGCCTACTTTACAAAAGAAGAACTCCCACCCTAAGGCTTCCCTATGAAAAACCAAAACCATCCGGAAATACATTTTTGAATACAATCAGCCATTATTCATTTGTTTTTAAGTCATATTCTAATATTATGTCAAAAAATAATATGGAAATGTATCCGGATATTATTTACAGAGATACACTTCCATATACATTTTTAATCAAATAAAAGTCATACTTTTCTCTTTACTAATTTCACTTTTCTTGTCTTAGACTCTCTTAAACACTCTCAAACTCTCTCAACTCACTTTCAAATTTTTACTCTTAACATCCAATTAATCAAAGAGCTCATCATCAAACTCACATTTGATAAGTTTTTTATTCCTCTATACATTTTTTATATCTCTATACATTTGTAGAAATTAGGCATTAAGTTGTGTAATACGTAATTTATATAGATTTATTAACTGAGCAATGTGTTTGATAGGTAGTTTAGATGAGCAATGCATTTTGAACATGTTGGATTTCCATGCATTTCTGTCATTTTCGTGTTTTTCTGAGTTCCAAGTTAATACGAAAATGCACTTCTGTATTTGATCATAATTTAATGTTTCGGAAATTCAGAAATGCATTTTCGTATTTATTTTGTCAACATTGTTTGTCTTTATTTTCATTGTGTTTCATCTAGCTAATGTTCATGCGGTTTAATTATAGGCATTGTGGATGATAATCAATCTAGATTGAGGTACGATAGAGTGTCGTAACATGCATAGGTTTGGAGGGAAAAAGCCTAGCCCTCTAAGGCATCATTCGGTTCTAGTTCATTTGATGTTGACGCATCAACTTCTATGACTCATTCATCTTCTCTTTCGTCTTTTCATATGAGGAAGGTGTCACCACTTAATGTCTAGAAAGCCCCACTGATACATGTTGAGGCATCCTAGGGGTTTGGAGAAGGGTCTCATGACTTATCGTTGTTACCTTTGTATCTAGGTCATGCTACCAGGCATGTCTATAATGAAGTGTTAAGATTCATATGTATTTATTCTTTGGAACACATTGTAAGAACAAGATTTGATTCTACATCTGGCATTTAGTTTTAATGATAATAATACATTGTTTCTTATAGAATAATTTTGTACCATAATGGCTTTGTCTAATGTATAGCTTTTACTAACAGGTTTTGATTCTGAATATTTGGCATGGGTCATCATCTGATTCTGGACTTAACACACTTTGACTTTGAAGAGATACAAAAGTGTTTTACAATATTATGTCAAGTTCTGGAATGCTCTTAGACAATGGTTCTGATGAACGTTTGTGCTAAAGCTTATAATTGTGACTCTAATAGAAGAGTCTCTGAAGGATTGTCAAGCCTTCAAGATTATGCGCTCTTAAGTTATTAAGACTCTGGAGACCAGGTTCTAAGGAACTATGTCAAGATTCTGAAGACCAAGGTTCTGAAGATTCTCTCAACCAGTCTCTTGATCCTTCTAAACATGCTTCAACATAATTTATTCATGAGCCTCTGAAGATTATAAGATAAGATCAAAAGGTTTTGCGTAAGAAAAATAATACACAATACAAGATCAAATATTTCTTCCATTATGTTGATTTTATGAGCTAAGGATTATATTATTATACCATTTTGCCTCTCATTATGCAAGGCTACAACTGCATTTTGGTATTCCAATTCTACTCTCCAATAGATCTTTTCACTGCCTATATAAAGGACACTTGGAAGATTGGACAAGCTCCTAATTTACGTGACAATACACAACTCTTTTGTTGAACTGAATATTATTGTGTATAGAGAATAGAAACACGCATAGCTTTTGTTTGTTATTGTGTGATAAATTCATTGTACTAAAACTTGTGTTAGTCTGCTTTCTTAAAAGCAATTTTGTAAACACATTTTTGTAATCTCATTTGTATTCCTTCAGTGACTAAGGTTTAGTCATAATTACTCGAGAAGACATTGATGGATAGTCTTTGTGTATCTGTAATCAGGTTGCTTATAGTGGATTAAGTCTTTGTTGGTAACAAAAAATCACATTGGCGGGTGGATTGGAGGTAGCTTAGTTAACAATGAACACGTATAAAAATAATCATGTCATTTATTTTTGTTCGTTGTTTACTGTTTGATTGTGTTAGGTTGAAAAAGTTTTGATCTTAGAAACCTAATTCACCCCTCCCCCTTCTTTTGTTTCTTGTCACCTTCAATTGGTATCAGAGTCTAGTTCTGGTCTTGATAAGATTATCAAACACTTAACTGTGTTAGATAAAGATCCAGTTTGTGAAACACAATGGTTGCTCTCCCACCACCAGTTGCTCATGTAAATGATATAGATCACTATAACATTAAACCTCGTGTTTTTGATGGAGAAGGATTTGATTGCTAGAAAGATAGAATATAAAACTTCTTTCTAGGTCATAACATAGATATATAGGATATGGTAGTTGATAACTACATACACCTTGTTGATGTTAGTCGAAACAAAATAGAAAGAAGAGTGATGGCAGAACAACAAAATAAAGATTATAAAAATCCATACAAAGCTAAAACCTTCTTGCTTAACACCATTTCATACACTGAGTATGAAAAGATCACCAAAAGAGATACTGCAAAGTCAATATTTGATTCTCTGAGGACGATTCACAAAGGAAATGCCCAAGTCAAAGAAACCAAGGCACTTGCCTTGATTCATAAATATGAAGTGAAATTCTGGTATCAGATATAAAATGTCGAAGGTAATGTCACGACACTAATATTTGTTAACACACAATGGATAAAAAAAATACATAATGGTAAAGCAAATAACACAAGCAATTGTTAACCCAGTTCGGTGCAACTCACCTACGTCTGGGGGCTACCAAGCCAGGAAGGAAATTCACTAAAATAGAATTAGTTCAAAGACTCTCCGTACACTTCAACAAGTTACAGTCTTTCTCACCTAATCTCTACCCATGCAATTTCTACCTAAGCACTCTTAGATATGAGAACCCACTCACTTCCCTACAATCATACACCAGTGATTTTAAACAACCATCCCTTGTGAAAAGAAAATACTTTTCAATTACACACTCTTGATTTTACTTCACAGTTTCAATCAAGAAGACACACTCTTGATCTTGCTTCACAGCTTTGATCAAGAAGACACACACTCTTGCTTAACAGCTTTAGAGTGACAAATTACAACCATAAATCAGTCCAATTCAATCATCAATGGATGACTTGAATGACTTACAAGTCTCACGACTAAACAGACACAAACCCTAGCTCTCTCTCTATATTTCGCTCAGTATTGGTTGTGTGTTCAAACAGGTTTTCTAAGTCCCTTTTTATATAAGCATCCAGCTGGGCTTGGACATCTTGAAAACCCTAAATCTATTTTCCAATCAAATCTTTTTATAACAGCTGGTTAGATCTCCTTGGAAAATAAGTAAATCTAGTTGTAATCCATGATTGTCAGCGCCAGCTAATCATATCTTCAATCATCCAAAGATTGCCACTAATTGTGCAATCACAAAACACCAGACATTCATACTGAATATTCTGTGTACAGGATGTCATGACATCGGGTCTGACATCCTGGAAAAATCCTGCATAATCCAATAATTCCTTTTATAACTTCCAGCAGGTACATCCATATCAGATGTCATGACCTTGTGTATGTCATCTGAAACAATCCTGCATGAACATGCCTTTCATTTAAGCTCCAGCAGGTACATCCAATATCAAAAGCCATGGCATTGTATGTGGCATTCTGAAACAATCTTGCATGCACATGTTCTTGAACTCCAGCAGGTACATAGGATATCTCATGTTAAGACATCACACATAACATCTTGTGAACACTCTTTGTTTTACCAAAATTGTTGCCAACACTTAGAATCAACAAACTCCCCCTTTGGCAAATTTTGGCTAAAATATATATCTGTCCTTTTTGTTCACAAGGTAAACTATCAGTAATTAAACAACATAACAGTAGTTTAATCAGCAGCAGAAGCAACACAATTACTAACTATGGCTACTAGTAATACACACATGCACAAGGGTACTTCTCCTCCCCCTAAATCTGTGCAACAAACAGAATTACTAGTTATGGATGCAACTAGTAAGACACGCAAATGCACAAGGGTACTCCTTCTCCCTCTAAATCTGTGCACACAACAAACAGTCTCCATGATCATAACAGCTATTGTAACTCCAGCACTTGTACCAGCCAGAATGTCATTCTGACATCTGCTTCAACAACACCACATGTGCACCATATCAGACATCCTCTTTGACATCTGTAAACAGAACTGTCACACCTCAAAATTTGCCCTCCTCTCTTGGGACTAGCTTAACATATTGCATTTCATTCCTTAGGTCATTATTCATTAACAGATTGCATATCATATGGCTACATTGAGCAAGTCATCCTCCTAGGTCTTGATCAGAGGATGAAGAGGTTAAGAGGTGCAAGCTGAGGGTTTCATTGGACTGATCATTAGCCATCTGAGGGTTGTGCATCAATTAGGGTTTCATGGTTCCTCAAGGGGATTGAGCTTCATCTTGGTAGAAATGGTACATCATCATCATCATCATGGTCTTGTCATCACCAAGAGATTCCTTATGCTTGATCAGATGCCTTGAGATTAGGGTTTTGACCTCTGGTCAACCCTAATCAGTTGTATTGGGCCAGTCAGGGCTTGTGAAGGAGATGAGGTTTTAAATGGATATATGGATCATCATATGGTTATATTGAGCTTATGGAAGTTAGGGTTTCATCATTGAGCTATTTCATCAGGAGTTTGAAGCTCAAGATCATCAATGCATGGCCAATTCATCTATCAGTCAACAAAAGTCAACTGTGGTCAACTGTGCCTGAATTCATGGATTTGGAGGTGGGAGAGGGTTAGAGACACTTCATTCATGTCCAAACAAGTTTCATTTGACATTTCAAACATCAAGAATGAAGAAAATAAAGTCAGATGAAAACTTTCCAAAAATATAAAGTGACTTGTAATTGAAAATTGCCAAAAATGAAAAGGTTTTCTCCTTAGAATTACATGTCCAAAAATGCTTCAAATGAAATTTTGTCCAACATGGAAGTTGTAGATCTTGCTCTCACCTTTCCAAAAAGTCCAAGAACATGAATTTATCATTTGTGGTTGGCAAGTTATGATCAAATCACTGTCCAAAAAAGTTGAACTTCAAAGGTGCATAACTTTTGATTCACAAGGCCAAATGAAGTGAGGTTTTTTTAAGCAAGTTTCTTTTGATGTCCTCTATCATAATCCATCATCACATTTCATCAAAAATCATCACACGAAAAGTGCATTTTTCAAGTGGACTTAATTTGAATTTGGAGGGAAAAAAGGTCATTTTGAAAATTATTCATTGTTTTCACATAATTCCACTTGCATTGGCCTAGAAACCACATTTCTGATGTGAATTGGTACAGAAACCTGCACTGTTACATTGATTTTCATGTGAAGGGTGAATTGGCCAAAATGCTAAAATGCACCAAAACTTGATTTCACTTAAACCATTGCATTTACACTAATTAGGATTAACAACATGTTTAACATCACATATATAAACATAATCCTAACTGTTTTCTGATTAACCATAACAGAATTGTGAATTCTAGATCTAGATCTCAAACTTTTACATTTTTCTCTCAACTTGTTTCATCAATTTTCTTCATTCTTTTTGCCTTGCCTTCGATCAATTCATCATCTACATGCATTTTGGAAGCTAATTGAAGCAAGATTTCATCACTATCAAGCCAAATCGTGGACTGTTAAAGTGAGGTGCAACAATGACAAATGGAGATTTCATCAAGATCGTGCGTAATTGAGCTAAAGCATTGCCTTCATTCATCTTCCACATCATCATAGAAGTTCTGTTTTCATGTTACAAGGCCTAGAACACGCGTTTTAACATCTGCAATTCCAAGAAGGTGAGTTTTCGAATTTAATGATTCATGCAATTGATGAGTGCTTCTTGTAGATCCTTCCACGTAGGTTAATCTGCACTTTGAATCGTGAATTTTCATCAAGAAATGAATGAGTTACATTAATTGGAAGTTTCACATGTGATTATGTTCCTCTACGATTCTCTTAGATTAGCAAGAATTAGGTCAAAATAATTATGGATTCATGATGTACGTTGTGAGACCTTTCCATTGATATAAGGTTTGTGTGATTTGGTGAGAAATTGTTCATGAGTGTATGAAGGTATGAACGCGTGTATGAAGCTTGAAATATTTTCCAGATTTCATGTTTTGATCCAAAGTGGCGCTACTGTTCTTGTTGTTTGGTGTTAGCGCGCCAGGATTTTTGAATTGGACCAGGCTTCGAGTCCTGGCCATGACATTTCCACATTTTTGACATTTATTTTTCATCATATGCTACATACATTTCACCATGCCTCTCCATTCATTTTTTTATTTTTTTCACACATTAAAAATTCATAACTCACAAACTAATTGTCCAAATTAACTGAAATTTTTTTCACCATGATCCTTGTAATCTCTAGTTTTTTTTGTGATTTTTGTGGAAATTGTGCACGTGTGGTTTTTGGAATGGCCTAGGGTTTGTTTAGGTGTGTTCTTTCATGCATATTGCTTGGTATTTTGATCATGAAATGATGATGCTTAATTGGAAATTCCTGAAATTTTGTATGCATATTCTAGATACCTTAAGGAGCATTTTGGTATGTGGTTTGTGATTTTTGAGTTTCTGGATTGTGAGATATGCTATGATCTTTAGAGGTGTGACAATTTGTGTCACACCATTTTTTGTCCTACTTCCTGATTTTATTTGCCATGCCATATGAACTTGAATTGAGCTTAATTTTTGCATGATGATGCTTGGGGATGTTAGGTTCACATGTGAATTTTTGTGGAATTTTTGAGTGCATTTCCAATTTGTTTGAGAATTTCCTTTCTGTTTGACCAAATGTGGACTTTTTGTGAGTCATAATCTTAAATGTTTTGTGAAATTCTGGATATGTATTGGATGGACTTGAAATTTTGTGGAGTGATTCTAGACATCTTGAAGTGTATCTTGGTTTTGGTTTGGTGCATTTATCATATTCCTACTCTGTTTTGTGCTTGCTTGAAGTTGATGCATGATATTGTGCTTTGTATGAACTTGTTTGAACTTTCTTTGACTTGGGGAATTTAATTGACTTGCTTCCCATTGTCCAAATGGCCTGAAATTTGGTGTGATGATCCTTTGATGAATTCTGTTTAAACATGAATTTTTTGGGAATTTATTGAATTGTTTGTGAGTTGATTTGAATTGGATCTTTCTGCTTGGTCCTTTGAGGTTCTAAATTGCATGCTTTGTACTCCTTGCCTCATGAAATGATAATGGTTGATGATATGAACATGAGACCAATTGGATTTGATTCTTATTTGATTAATCTTGATTTTGGATAAGTTTCATGTTCTGTTTTGACTTATTGATCCTATTTTGACCCTAGTCTTGTACTAGTGGTTTGTGTTCTCACATTTGAGCTTTGTTTCAGGTTAAAGAGTACAATTGCTTATGCTTGATGATGTGCACTCAATTAGGATTGGTTTATTGCTTGTTTATGACTAACTTTGAGTTTGTTTTGTAGGCATTGAGACTTATGCTTAGGCCTTGTGGCTTGCACCTTTGTGCATTGATGCTTGTTATCTGTTTGTGCTGTGGACTTGTAATTTTCTGTTTGACTTTTGCTTGTCTGGTATACTGATTATGTTGGATTGATTTCAGGTACCTTAGTTGCTATAGTTCATTTTGAACTTGCTTGTGCTGCTGCTTGGTTGTGTTAACCAATTGAGGTAGAATTTCTTTTCTCCATGTAGTCTGGAAGACCTGGCCTGTTACTTGGCCAGGCACCTGTCTGAAGTCCTCCTTAAGAGGCAATGCCTGTGTTTGTTTATTTTTGTCCCCAAGCAGGAAAAGACCTTGATTAAGGCAATTGGCAGACACAAGAGATGTGCAATCCATCTCCTGCTATTCTGTTGAGTCGTCCCTCTGCTCACACAACTGATGTTGATGCATTGTGGACACTAACCCAAGATCCTTGTACAGTTGTACAGTTGAGTCAGTGTCATAAGTGTAGAAGAGTTCCCACTTTCTGAACTCACACTTCTTTGTCTGAAGCTCTCCTTGGCCAGGGATAAGAGCTGTGAGGCACACCCCTCACTCCCATTTCATCTGGCTTCACCCTAACTCTCAATGTTAGGGTTAAGAGCTAACATCACCTGATACAGTTGGTTTGCTTTTGCAGCCTAACTCTTTGTTTGAGCCCACTTTGTCTGGATATAGTGTGTGCTAATTGTGAATGTTTGCTTTGTTTTGATTATGCTTGCATACTTTGCTTTGCCTGGTTAGGATTAGCTTGCTGCCTGAGCAAGTTAGATAGCAACCTTAACTTAGGGATGATATGCATGATAACATCTAGGCTCGAGTCATAGTCTCCCTAGTTGTGTCTCCCTTTGTATCTGGTTAGGCTAGTCTTTCTCCCCTGTTCAGGGGAACTACGTTGCCCTGATCCTCATACCAGATGAGGTACGTAGGCAGGATGTCGCACGAGATCTCTCCGGGCACTCTTTTTCTTTTTGTGTGTGTTTGCTTGACAGTTGCTAGGCTCGAGTTCCCGACTCCTTAGTAGCTTGTTGTTTTTCTTTTCTTGAGTGTGTTAGGAGATGGACATAAGCCCAGCGATTGGCAGTCCGTATCCTATTGTTGTGTGCTTGGAGTCCGGTATAAGTCCATCAAGTGGCATCTGGTTTCCAGTGTGGGTTTGTTTGGTTCGGAAGCTGATGTAAGTCCAGCAATTGGCGTTCGGGTTCCATGTTTGCCTTTCTGCTTGTGTGTTTGTTTTGTTTGGCGTGCGTGAGCCGAACTACGGTAGCTCTGATTCTCGTTCCAGACGAGATACATAGGCATAAGATGCGATATCCTAGCGAGCCCTATCCCCTCTTCTCCCACCGGTGTTGTTTGCAGTGTGTGTGTGTGTGTGATGTTTGTTTTAGCAACCTTTTCTATCTTTTAGAGCGTGGATCCCGTCGAGTACGACGGATGCGTAGGGGTGTTAATACATTCCCTTCGTATAACCGACTCCCGATCCCATTCTCTTTGGTCGCGAGACCATTTCCTTTCCAGGTTTACTTCGAGCGTTTCCTTTCCCTCTTTTGGGATAAATAACGCACGGTGGCGGCTCTGTGTTGTTTTTATTTCAGCCCGCCGGTTGTTTTTCGCGGATGCGACAGCTGGCGACTCTGCTGGGGACTTTAGAAGTTGACCTATCGCTGGTCCATCTTCCCTAAGCGAGTCTCTCCTAGCGTTATAGGATAGTTTAGGTTGCTTTTGTTGCTCTATTTATTGCATTTATTATTATTCTGTTGTGTATATATTTGCATGAATATTTGCATGCATCATACTATCATCGTGTTGTCCTCTGTGCAAGTGGTTCCTCTGTTTGGGGTGGGTGTTCTGAGTGGGGCTAAAACCCAGGCCCGAGTATACACCTAGGATTAGTGTGGTCTCACGTTCCTCACATGCTGGTTGGGCATGCTGTTGCGACGTGACATACCACAAGCCGGACGAGGTTCATCTGAGAGTGCTCTTCCTCAGTGGGGTTTTCCACTTTGGTTGGGTTACCTCTTTTGAGCTATTGACTTCGGTGACCGATCTTTCCCGGATCTTTGGTTTAGACGATCTCAAGGGAGCTACAATGGCACACCCGAAAGGGCAAACCCATTGAGTATCTCTGCCCGATTGTCGAGACTATTATCCGCCTTAGGATGACCTGATTAGAATTTACACGTGAGGGGAGGGTGATTCTTTCAGATGCATGTTCAGTTGGTGACTTTGATGGTGACTATTGGTTCCGTTAATCAGAGTCCTATTTATAAGTCGGATTTATGGACCTTTGTTTCAGAGACGCCGGAGTGTTGTCTGTGTTATTTATCAGTGGGGATCCGTTTATTTCAGGATTCCCCGGGCCGATTCAGAGTTTGTTGTGGATATTTGTTCAGAGATTGTCTGATGATGATGGTGATGTATCTTTCATTTCCGTTTATTTCGGAACCCTTGAGTTGGACTTATGATTGCTCAGTACCTCAGATAGTTGTGATCAGTTCAGAGATCAGGTTTCAGCGCAACAGATGTTTAGATGACTTGGAGGATGGCACAATGCATTGCATTCATTCATCAGCATCATCGCATTTTACATTTACCTGCATCTAACACATGTTTATCCATATGCAGGGACATTTTTGATCGAGATCCTGGTTGAGAGACTCCTTGTTCAGATATGAGGCCCGGTATGAAGGACGATGTTGTCTACAGCTTCTTTGACCCAGAGATCAGTGTGCTGAAGGATATGATATCTTTGATTACACCCGACCATGTGGGGATGTTTCGTGAGATGTATGGGGGTATTCTGAAGATGGTTTTCAGACTCACTGACAGAGACAGGAGCGCCATTCGTACTATTCTCCAGTTCTATGATCCTGGTTTGAGGTGTTTTGTCTTCCCAGATTACTTACTAGGGCCTTTGATGGAGGACTATGCTGGTATCTTGGGCATTCAGATCAGAAATCAGATTCCTTTCTATGCTACTAAGGAAGAGCCTGATATGGGTGGAATTTCCCGTGCTCTTTATTTGAGTCTGGAGATGGTTAAGGGGAGTCTGAAAGAGAAGGGGAAGTTGCCTGGTTTTCATCTGAGTTTCCTAGAAGCTAAGGCTAAGGAGCATGCTGAGTTGGGTAACTGGAAAGCTGTCTGTGCTTTGATTGTTGCGGGCATCTATGGGATCATTTTGTTTCCTAATCAGAAGAGCTTCGTGGATATTAATGCCATCCGTTTGTTTGTTCAGAGGAATCCCATCCCTACCTTGATCGGAGATGTCTATTACTCGGTCCACAACAGGAACGAGAAGAGGCGTGGGGGATTGATTCGATGTTGCACTCAGTTGCTATACAAATGGTTTATGGGATATTTGCCTTCCAAGGGTGCTTTTGTTCTTCTTGGCCAAAATGTCAATTGGGCGACCAAGCTGATGGGTTTGCGGGCCAAAGACATAGCTTGGACTCACAGTAGTGGGGTTGGACAAGACTTCATTTGCAGTTGTGGGGGTTTCCCAATGTGCCGCTCATAGGGGTTCAGGGTTGCATTAATTATAACCCGACGCTTCTTAAGAGACAAATGGGATTCGCTATGGAGCTTCCTCCCTTCAAGAGTGAGATTCAGGAAACTTTGTACTTCCCGGGTGAGGGCAATCAGGCCAGGTTGAAGCAGGTATCTGATGCATGGCGTAGCATTCAAAGGAAAGGCAAGTTTTCTTGGGGCAGAGCCAATAACAGGTCTTTTCCTCCGTTTGATGACTGGCTCAGCAAGAGAGTGGAGCTTACTTGTCTACCGTTTCCTATGGTTGACCCTTGGTATCCGTTGATTGAGGAGTCTCCTTCTTTCGTCAGTATGGAAGAGTTCCTAGAGATGAAGCGGGAGAGGGATCAATTGCTTGAAGAGAAAACGGAATTGGAGATGAGTGTCGCTCGGGTTCAGATGGCTAATCAGGAGGTCAAGGTGAAGATGGAAGATTAGGACAAGCGACATGCCCTAGAAGCAAAACGCTTTAAGATGGATACTGCTTACTATGGTAAGGTCAGCCAGGCTTTGGCATCGTCAACAAAGGAGCACGACATCACCAAAGAGAGATTGGTCAGAGCTGCAAAGGTCATTGAAGATCAGAAGAGGAGGCAAATTCTCGTAAGGGATCAGAGAGACGACAGAGTCAGAGTCCTCATCGCTGAGTGGGAGGCAAAGCTGAAGATTAAGGAAGCAGAGAACGTGAAGATCATTGCTGAGAGAGATCATTATATTGCTGAGAGGGATCATTATCTTGCTGAGAGAGATCATTACTTCAGGCAGATGAAGATTCACCAGAAGGAGGTGGGGAGATTACAACAGGAGAATACCGAGCTCAGGTTCGCCGCAGAGTTTGCGAAGATGGTTGATGATATAGGGCCTTCTGTGGGACCCTCATCAGGCTAGACCTTTTTCATTTGTGTTGGATTACCGTCAGGCCTGTTGACGGAATTCACTTGCTTGTATTTCCTTTCTGATTCTGGGGAATTGTATTTGACTTATATCAGCTGTGATGTATGACTATGGCGCTTATTGTGCATTTTGCTATGTGATGATTTGTTTTCATTCAGTGATCGATCTTCGAGCTTTATTTGCTTTACCGTATGCACTCACACAGCACACACATGGTTGGGGGTATTTTGCTAAATCATATATCTCTGATCTGTATGATGAAATCGAATGTTGAATATCAAAATATTGCTGCCGGATTATTATATGTCTCGATGAAGCTAGGATCGAGAGACAAAGTGTTCCTCATGTGGATAAACACTGCATTCATGCATAATCATAATAACTTGTGTTTTATTTTGCAGGTATCAGTTCTAACGTGCTTGATTGTTTCAGGAATCATTGCTCGTGCTCGCAGAGTTGTACCTTTGCACTCAACACGCCCTCACAGATACTTTACTCGACACAATACTCCCAGACTGATGGATCTCCCTAACGCAGATATTCTCGAGCTGAAAGATAAGATGAGCGAACTGATCAACATCATGCAAGGGTTTGCAGTTGGTCAGAAAGCTCTGGCTGACAAAGTCGAGAAGCTCGAGCGGGCTTCTGCTGCTAATAGTGGTGTTAACCTGGATGGTGTCTCCAACCAGGGGCTGGGCGGTTCTCGAGATGGTGGAAAGAGGACGACTGTGGGGATAGTGAACAATGCTGCTGGTTTTGGTGCTGCCACTGGTGGTCAACCTGGTCCGATGGGTCCAAATATGAAAGACAGTTTATTCCCTCCTTTCTTCGGGGTCGATGATGACAAAGAGGAAGACCGAGAAGCGGATCAGTTCTCCATGCACAACGAGCCGTTTGGTCAGTATGGTGCCCAACCACAGAACAAAGAAATACAGTTGTTGGCTGAGAAGATCAGAGCTTTGGAAAGCTATGCCACTCCCGGGGTCGTAAACATGTCAAATATGAGGCTAGTTGAGGGGATTGTGATCCCACAGAAGTTCAAAGCGCCCGCTTTTGATAAGTATAATGGGAGTTCCTGCCCGGAAACTCATCTGCAAGCATTTGTCCGTAAGATCTCTGCATACACTATGGACCAAAAGCTGTGGATGTACTTCTTCCAAGACAGTTTGTCTGGAGGGTCCTTGGAGTGGTACACCAAGCTTAAATCCTCCGATATCAAGAGTTGGCAAGATCTTGGTGACGCATTCTTTAAACAGTATCAGTTCAACGCTGATATGGCTCCGAGTCGTACCCAGCTGCAGGGTATGTCTCAGAAGAATAACGAGGGGTTTAAAGAATACGCTCAGAGGTGGAGGGAGTTGGCTGCCAGAGTGCAACCTCCGTTAGTGGACAGGGAGATGTCTGATCTCTTTATGGGTACCCTGCAGGGGGCATTCGCCGAGAGGATGGTCGGTTGTCCAGTGACCAATTTTTCAGATATAGTGGTAGCTGGTGAAAGGATAGAGAGTTGGCTGAAGCTCGGAAAGATTCAGGGTAATGCTTCGTCGTCAGGATCGAAGAAGCCCTTCGGTAACGGCCAGAGGAAGAAGGAGGGTGATACCAGTGCAGTGTACACCCAGAGAGGACCCAGTAGGGATCGTTACTTCCAGCACACCGCTGCGGTAACTATTCCTGCTGATAATCAGTCTGCACAACAGCAACAACAACAATCGCAACAACAAAGGCAATCATTTCAGCAGAGGCCTCAGAGGGCTGGTTATCAGGTCAGGGGAAGGATGAATGATAGGCAGTTTGACAGGCCGCCTGTGACTTACTCTTTCTTGTTGAAGAAATTGCAAGATCTGGGGTTGGTACAGTTGAGAACTCTGGCACCTTTGAGACCTGATCAGAGGCCAGCCAATTATGATGAGAATGCTAAGTGTGAATTCCATTCGGGTGCTCCCGGACACAACATAGAGAACTGCAAAGCTTTTAAGCACGTGGTTCAAGACCTGGTGGATTCGAAAGCTATCAACTTCGCACCATCTCCCAATATGAATGATAATCCCATGCCCGCGCATGGTCAAAGGGGGGTGAATGCAGTTACTGAGGAGAACAGGATTGGGCTGTTGTCTGTTGATCAGGTGAAGACTCCTTTGGCTGAGGTCAAGAGGCAGTTGTTGTTGAATGGGGTTTATCCGGGCTGTGGTGCCGATTGTGTTGCATTCACTATTGCTGTTAATGGGTGTGAACTCTTGAGAGAGGCTGTCCAAAGGCTGATGGACGATGGAAGTATTCAGTTTGAGAGGGCTGATTTGGGGAAAGATGATGTCTCCACCATAACAATTTACTTTGATCCGGTTGATTTGTCGACTCTAGCTGAGGCGGCTCCAGTTACCATCACGGTACCTGGACCAATTCCCTATGACAAAGATGATGTCGTGCTGTGGCATTATGGTGGGGAGGTATATTGCAACAGGGAGAAAGTGGTGGATCACACTGCAGGTGAAACCACCGTTTCAAAGGTGGATAATGCCGGTACCAGTGGTTTCACTCGCAGTGGAAGACTGTTTGCTCCTGATGCCTTGAGGGGAGGAGAAGGAGAAAAAGAGAAAAAAGAAAAGGCCGAGGCTTTAGCCAGGGCAAAAGGAAAACAAGCTGTGGTGAATGATGGTACTCCAGTGGTGACACCGGCGCCCGTTGGGTCGGAAGAAAAACTTGATGATGATGCAGAAGAATTCTTAAGAATCATCAAGAAGTCTGAGTACAAGCTTGTAGACCATCTGCAGCAGACTCCCTCCAAAATATCCATTCTATCTTTGCTGTTAAGCTCTGAGGGGCATAGAGAGGCTTTGATGAAGATCTTGAAGAAAGCCTATGTTCCTCAAGAGATAACTATTAACCAGTTGGAGACAGTGGTGTCTAATGTTCATGCCAACCATGGGTTGGGTTTTACCGACATGGATCTGACTGTAGATGGGAGGAACCATAACCGGGCTTTACACATTGCAATGGAATGTAAAGGAGCCGTGCTTTCAAATGTGCTGGTTGATACCGACTCCTCTTTGAATGTGTTGCCAAAGAAAGCTCTGGCTAAGTTGAATTGCGAAGGATTGATCCTGACGCCCACAAACTTGATAGTGCGGGCTTTTGATGGGTCGAAGCGGGCTGTATTTGGAGAAGTTGAGCTTCCAGTGAAGATAGGCCCTGAGGTGTTCAAGTCAGTTTTCTACGTCATGGACATTCAGCCGGCATACAGTTGCCTGTTGGGTCGCCCATGGATCCATGCTGCTGGGGCAATGACCTCGACTTTGCACCAAAAGTTGAAATACATCTGGGAAGGACAGGTTGTCACCGTCTGCGGAGAAGAAGACATCTTTGTCAGCCACCTGTCTTCATCCAAATACGTGGAAATGGACGGCGAAATGTGGGAGATGCCGAGTCAAGCATTTGAAACCGTTAAGGTAGAGAATGCTCTGTTTGCAAAAAAAGAGGAGAAACCGTCCATATCTTCGTACAAACAGGCCGCTGAGGTGGTGAAGAATGGAGAGGCTTCTGGTTGGGGTAGGATGATGGATATCTCTGCCAAGAAAGACCGCTTCAAAGTGGGGTATCAGCCGAATAGAGGCTCGTCAGGACAAGGCAGAGGACGTCGTACGTCAGTCACATTCACTAGTGCCGGAATGCTGGATCCGGATCACATCTGCATGGTGGATGATGAAACTGATAGCGACTGTGAAATGGACCGATGGATAAAGTCGTGCGCACCAGGGATGGGAATCCAGAACTGGAAGGCTGAAAAGATCATCACGGTCACTCTGCTCGAAGAGTAATGATTTCTGTTTTTCAATTTTTGTGTGCATGAAAGCCATACGTGTTGCCCGACACGTAATGGTTCATTGTAAGGGCCACCTCATGTTTAACTTTGCAATTTCGCATCATTAATAAAGGATGTTTTTTTTTTCAATTAAAAGCGGTGTTCCCTGTTTTTCATTTATTTTTGCAGTTTAAAAATAAAAACAAAATAAAAATGGCAATGTTTTCATTTTTCTTTTTCAACTTGTCTCGCTCCGGTTCTAAAGCAATGCATGAATCCACATTCATGCAGATGCGATCATTCTCCGGATCTCATTGATAACAATCCTGTTACACCCTCATATGACTTCAACAATCCGATTTATCAAGCCGAAGAAGAAGGCGAAGAAGATTGTGAACTTCCAGGGGAATTAGCCAGGTTGTTGAAACAAGAGGAAAAGGTGATTCAGCCGCACGAAGAGCAAATTGAGGTTGTGAATCTGGGTACCGACGAGGTTAAGAAAGAAGTGAAAATCGGGGCTGCTTTGGAGGAAAGTGTCAAGAGCAAAATGGTGGCATTATTGAAAGAGTATGTCGACATCTTTGCCTGGTCTAATCAAGATATGCCAGGGTTGGATACCGATATCGTTGTGCACAAGCTACCGTTGAGAGCAGATTGTCCTCCAGTGAAGCAGAAGTTGCGCAGAACTCGACCTGACATGGCGATGAAAATTAAAGAGGAAGTGCAGAAGCAGTGGGATGCTGGTTTCCTTGCTGTCACTAATTATCCGCCTTGGGTCGCGAACATTGTGCCAGTCCCGAAGAAAGATGGAAAAGTAAGAATGTGTGTGGACTACCGAGATCTGAACAGAGCTAGTCCGAAAGATGATTTTCCACTACCTCACATTGACGTGTTGGTAGATAATACAGCTCAATTCTCGGTGTTTTCCTTCATGGATGGATTTTCTGGCTATAATCAAATCAAAATGTCGCCAGATGATATGGAGAAAACAACGTTCATCACACCGTGGGGCACTTTTTGTTACAAGGTGATGCCATTCGGTCTCAAGAACGCCGGTGCTACTTATCAGAGAGCCATGGTGACTTTGTTTCATGATATGATTCATCATGAAATTGAATGCTATGTTGATGACATGATAGCAAAGTCCCAAACAGAAAAGGGGCATTTGGTAGATCTGGCCAAGTTGTTCGACCGACTGAGACAGTTCAGACTGAGGTTGAATCCGAACAAGTGCACTTTCGGGGTGCGGTCCGGTAAATTGCTGGGGTTTATTGTAAGCGAAAAAGGAATCGAGGTTGATCCTGCTAAAGTAAAAGCAATAAGAGAAATGCCTGAACCGAGAACAGAGAAAGAGGTTCGTGGTTTCTTAGGTAGATTGAACTACATTTCACGGTTCATATCTCATCTAACAGCCACGTGTGAACCGATTTTCAAGTTGTTAAGAAAAGATCAAACGGTCAGGTGGAATAATGATTGCCAAGCGGCATTTGAAAAAATAAAAGAATATTTGCAGGAGCCTCCGATTCTGATGCCTCCTGTGGAGGGACGACCGTTAATTCTGTACTTGACGGTCCTCGAGGGGTCTATGGGGTGTGTATTGGGGCAGCATGTCGAGTCTGGTCGAAAAGAGCATGCCATATACTACCTTAACAAAAAGTTTACCGACTGTGAAACAAGATATTCACTGCTCGAGAAAACTTGTTGTGCTTTGGTCTGGGCTGCTCGCCGACTGAGACAGTATATGCTGGTTCATACCACTTTATTGATTTCCAAGATGGATCCAATCAAGTACATTTTTGAGAAACCAGCATTGACCAGACGGGTTGCGAGGTGGCAAATGATTTTGACAGAATATGATATTCAGTATACCTCTCAGAAAGCAATCAAGGGGAGTGTATTGTCTGATTACCTCGCTCAGCAACCTATTGATGATTATCAACCGATGAAGTTTGAATTCCCTGATGAGGACATCATGTTTCTCAAATCAAAATATTGTGAGGAACCGATCCCGGAGGAGGGGCCTGACCCTGAATCCGAATGGATTCTGATGTTTTATGGGGCCGCTAACGTGAATGGTAGCGGTGTTGGTGCTGTTTTGGTTACGCCGAAAGGATCCCACATTCCTTTTGCTGCCCGGCTAACATTTGAGTGCACCAACAACGTGGCTAAATACGAAGCTTGCATATTGGGGATTGAAGAGGCGATTGATTTGAGAATCAAGAACCTTGTCATATATGGAGATTCAACTCTGGTTGTAAATCAGGTTAACGGAAAATGGTATACGCATCAGTCTCATTTAGTTCCATACCGGGACTATACGAGGAGATTGTTGACGTTTTTCACCAAAGTGAAGATGCATCATGTGCCCAGAGAAGAGAACCCTTTGGCAGATGCTTTGGCTACTCTGGCCGCCTTGATTAAGGTGAAATGGTGGAATCAGTTCCTCGGTGTTGAAATGGGACGTCTGGATAGACCGGCTTATGTGTTTGCTGTTGACACAGCGCTTGATGATGAGAAGCTGTGGTATTACGATATCAAGCGCTATTTGGAGACTCAAGAGTATCCTGAGGGAGCATCGAAGAAGGACCGAAAGACTCTGCGGAGGTTGGCCATGGTGTTCTACCTGAATAAGGATGGGGTTTTGTACAAGCGGAATTTCGATTGGGTCTTGCTCAGATGTGTTGATGATAGAGAAGCAAGCCAATTGATGAAAGAGGTTCATGAAGGATCGTTCGGTACCCATGCCAGTGGGAATGCGATGGTGAAGAAGCTGCTGAGGGCAGATTATTATTGGATGACAATGGAGGCCCAATGTTTCAATTTCGTGCGGAAATGTCATAAATGCCAGATTTATGCTGACAAGGTGCAGGTGCCTCCAAACCCATTGAGCTTAATGTCGTCTCCGTGGCCGTTTGCTATGTGGGGCATTGATATGATCGGAAAGATTGAGCCTACAGCTTCGAATGGGCATCGGTTCATATTAGTGGCTTTTGATTACTTTACCAAGTGGGTAGAAGCAGCCTCTTATACGAACGTGACGAAACAGGTCGTTGCTAGGTTTCTCAAGAGAGACATCATTTGCAGATATGGGGTTCCCGAAAGAATCATTACTGATAATGGTTCTAATTTGAACAACAAGATGATGGCGGAACTGTGCCGGGAATTCAAGATTGAACATCACAATTCTTCTCCCTATCGTCTGAAGATGAATGGGGCGGTTGAGGCAGTCAATAAGAATATAAAGAAGATTGTGCAGAAAATGGTGCTAACCTATAAAGACTGACATGAGATGTTGCCGTTTGCATTGCATGGGTATCGAACGTCGGTGCGTACATCCACTGGGGCAACGCCTTTCTCGTTGGTATATGGTATGGAAGTCGTGTTACCGGTTGAGGTTCAAATTCCCTCTTTGAGAGTCCTGATGGACGTGAAGTTGCAAGAGGTCGAATGGGTAAGAACCCGGTATGAAGAGTTGAGCCTGATTGAGGAAAAAAGACTGGCTGCCATCTGTCATGGGCAGTTGTACCAGCAGCGGATGAAGCGTGCTTTTGACCGAAAGGTACGACCTCAGGTGTATCACGTAGGTGATATGGTGCTGAAAAGGATCTTTCCTCCTCAAAACGATCGAAGGGGCAAATGGACACCCAATTATGAAGGTCCATTCGTGGTCAAGAAGGTTTTCTCTGGCGGAGCCTTGTTGTTGACGACCATGGATGGCGAAGATTTTCCATCCCCTGTGAATGCGGACGCAGTTAAAAAATACTTCGTGTAAAGAGACCCGCTGGACGAAAAGAATAAAATAGTCCAGGCAAAAATGGGCATCCCGGCGAACCAAAAAACAAAAAGAAAAGGTTTGGGCAAAATTTAGGGATAAAAAAGAAAAGAACTGTACACCCGACAAGTCGAAAACCTGAAAAGGCGACTTGGGCAAAAAGGGGTATCCCGGTGGACTGAAAACCCGAAAGGGCGGTCCAGGCAAAAGAGGGATTGAAACGAACAACTGCGTCTAGCATGATTGTTTGTTTTGGTTAAGGCACATGGATAATACCCGGTAGGGATCAATCGGAATTGTCTTGTTCAGAAGGCAGAAAGCACGGAGAGTCTGAGGATATATAGGGTGTAACCGAGTTGGAACTCGATGAGATCACGAGTTTCACATTGCCATTAGGATAGATTTTTCCTTTTGTGCGTAATTACCTCTTTTCAGGAATTGCTTCCTTTGTATTGCTCAATTTGAGCCACACTTTTTCAATCAATAAAATGCATATTCAGTTAAATAATTTTGTTTTTGTTTTTCATTACCGCTTTGATTGCAAAAACATCCGATTATTTTTGATAAAGAATCTTGCATTTTAAGACATACAGGTCCCTTCCAATGCATGCTTATAAGATTGAAAATTTGAAATCTTATTCGGAAGGTTGAGTGACCCAAGTGTTGAAATCTTGACATGCCTTGGGGCACGGTTTTATCTAACGATCTCTTTTGCAGGTACTGTTAGATATTTTCACTCACTTGCAGGTTGTGATGTGGAAGCTTTTGACAAAAAAAATCCCCATGGAGTCCAATCGGGGACGAATGAATTGAAGAACGGTGAGAGAGACGGCGATGGACGTACGACGATCCTGGATGTTAATCAAGAAGACTCTTCAAAGTCGGAGAATTGAAAAGTCTGTATAAGTCCCAGGAGTTCGCTCTCCGTCGAGTGCGGAGCGGTTTGGAATACAAGATGATGGAGCAGAAAAGGTCCAGATGAGTCTGGGATTTCTCAAAATTGGAAAGCAGACATGGGAGTTGGATATGGATACCATGGTTCGACGAGTCGTCGGGTGTTCAGTACCAGACTGTCCTCCTCCCCAAGCAGAGTCGGAATGATTAATTCCCCAACAGATCCAAGGTCTGTGGCTTCCCTAGCAGGGTCCGGATGGTTATCCCCCAGCAAGTTTGAGATCGATGCTTCCCCAGTCGCCAGGCCTAAAGGTTGTTATTTCCCAGCGGAGGTATCTGTGAGGGTTTCCCAAGCAGAGTCGGGATTGTTATATCCCCAGCAAGTCAAAGACTGTTGTATCCCCACAGAGCGCGTTGGTGGTTCTTATCCCCAACGGTATCCCCAAGTGGATCGGGTGCAAAGGAGGTTTTTTCCCAGCAAGGGTTGCCTTTTCCCAGCAGCAGTGCTATTCCCCAGCAGGGCGGAAATCGGAGTGTTGTCGGGTTCCTCAGCAGAGTGTCTCGAGCTCCCCAGAAGAGTCCATTGAGGGGGATACTTTTTATACATTCATCATGTAGATAAACATAGCATATTGCATAATGAATCGCGTAGCATTTCCATAATTATGGAGCATTACGCAGAAAAATCAATCATGCATCATTATTGCAAGCATGAGCTACTCTCAGACCGTGGTTATCGTTTGAGAAGTGGTTGCCTGAGGGTGAAGGTGTTGCTCCGAGGAGTTTGGCACCGTTTTTTATCAACAGTACTTCCCCAGTAGTGCGATACTGGAGGAGATTCCTGTTGTGCGAAACATGAATGGGAAGATGTTACTCTGAGGAGTCTAGCATCATGATGTCAGATTAGCAATGTTTTCCAGTAGTGCGATACTGGAGGAAATTTTTCCGTCGGACAGAGATGGAAATGTTACGCGATCAGCGCGACTAAAGCTGTGGTTACCGTTTGAGATTTAGTTTCACCGGATGGTGAAGGTATTACTCTGGGGAGTGTAGCATCATGATGTCAGATCAGCAATGTTCCCCAGTAGTGCGATACTGGAGGAAATTTTTCCGTCGGACGGGGATGGAAATAAAATCAAAGGACGTTACGCGATCAGCGCGACAAACGGGGTTCAAATGGAGAAAGGGAAATGTTGAGGCATTTTCTGGAGATCGGGGTTCAATTGGAGAAAAGGAAGTGTTGAGGCATTTTCTGGAGATCGGGGTTCAAATGGAGATTGGAGTTGAAGATTATATCCGGGATGAGGTCCGCAGGATTGTCTTCTGTTCATGTGTCACCTTAGACTTTGGCCGAGGCCAACAGAGGTCGTTATGGGTGTCTTCTGAGGAAGAGATGCACATGTTACCTTCCTTTTGTGAAGGTGTACCCTCTGATATGTCGCCCTCAGAGTGGTGTTTGGTGTTATTTCCGATGTTGCCAGCGGAATTATCACAAGAGATTGGAGAACGGGGTTCAAATGGAGAAAGGGAAATGTTGAGGCATTTTCTGGAGAGCGGGGTTCAAATGGAAAAAGGGAGACACGAGGTGTTTTCTGGAGAACGGGGTTCACAATGGCGATCGCAAGTTATCGTCAGGCGACTGGGGTTCAAATGGAGAATGGGGTTCATTATTTTGGCAAACAAGATGTCGGGGTTCAAATGCAGTGATCCGAGATCATTTGCGAAAAAGAAATTTTCGGGGTTCAAGAAAAGCATTAAAAAGAGATGATAATCCCTAGCGGATGTGGTGTTCAGGCCATGGTTATCCCTGTGTTACCATTTATTTTGGTATCCAGGTCGACATTCTGTTTCGGTATTCAGGCCGACTTTCTCCGTACCAGACGGATTTTTCTTCAAGATTGTTTCTTTGCCGATTCTGACAGGCATGGTTAATTATTTTCCCATCAGAGTGCAAATTGTTCGTCTGTTCTTGGTATTCAATCACTCTTCACCCTGATCATCTGAAAGCCGAGGCTATTTCATATCGACAGGTTCACAGTGGATTGAATAGGGGCAGCTGTAACACCTCAAAATTTGCCCTCCTCTCCTGGGACTAGCTTAACATATTGCATTTCATTCCTTAGGTCATTAGTCATTAACAGATTGCATATCATATGGCTACATTGAGCAAGTCATCCTCCTAGGTCTTGATCAGAGGATGAAGAGGTTAAGAGGTGCAAGCTGAGGGTTTCATTGGACTGATCATTAGCCATCTGAGGGTTGTGCATCAATTAGGGTTTCATGGTTCCTCAAGGGGATTGAGCTTCATCTTGGTAGAAATGGTACATCATCATCATCATGGTCTTGTCATCACCAAGAGATTCCTTATGCTTGATCAGATGCCTTGAGATTAGGGTTTTGACCTCTGGTCAACCCTAATCAGTTGTATTAGGCCAGTCAGGGCTTGTGAAGGAGATGAGGTTTTAAATGGATATGGGGATCATCATATGTTTATATTGAGCTTATGGAAGTTAGGGTTTCATCATTGAGCTATTTCATCAGGAGTTTGAAGCTCAAGATCATCAATGCATGGCCAATTCATCTATCAGTCAACAAAAGTCAACTGTGGTCAACTGTGCCTGAATTCATGGATTTGGAGGTGGGAGAGGGTTAGAGACACTTAATTCATGTCCAAACAAGTTTCATTTGACATTTCAAACATCAAGAATGAAGAAAATAAAGTCAGATGAAAACTTTCCAAAAATAGAAAGTGACTTGTAATTGAAAATTGCCAAAAATGGAAAGGTTTTCTCCTTAGAATTACATGTCCAAAAATGCTTCAAATGAAATTTTGTCTAACATGGAAGTTGTAGATCTTGCTCTCACCTTTCCAAAAAGTCCAAGAACATGAATTTATCATTTGTGGTTGGCAAGTTATGATCAAATCACTGTCCAAAAAAGTTGAACTTCAGAGGTGCATAACTTTTGATTCACAAGGCCAAATGGAGTGAGGTTTTTTTGAGCAAGTTTCTTTTGATGTCCTCTATCATAATCCATCATCACATTTCATCAAAAATCATCACACGAAAAGTGCATTTTTCAAGTGGACTTAATTTGAATTTGGAGGGAAAAAATGTCATTTTGAAAATTATTCATTGTTTTCACATAATTCCACTTGCATTGGCCTAGAAACCACATTTCTGATGTGAATTGGTACAGAAACCTGCACTGTTACATTGATTTTCATGTGAAGGGTGAATTGGCCAAAATGCTAAAATGCACCAAAACTTGATTTCACTTAAACCATTGCATTTACACTAATTAGGATTAACAACATGTTTAACATCACATATATAAACATAATCCTAACTGTTTTCTGATTAACCATAACAGAATTGTGAATTCTAGATCTAGATCTCAAACTTTTACATTTTTCTCTCAACTTGCTTCATCAATTTTCTTCATTCTTTTTGCCTTGCCTTCGATCAATTCATCATCTACATGCATTTTGGAAGCTAATTGAAGCAAGATTTCATCACTATAAAGCCAAATCATGGACTGTTAAAGTGAGGTGCAACAATGGCAAATGGAGATTTCATCAAGATCGTGCGTAATTGAGCTAAAGCATTGCCTTCATTCATCTTCCACATCATCATAGAAGTTCTGTTTTCATGTTACAAGGCCTAGAACACGCGTTTTAACATCTGCAATTCCAAGAAGGTGAGTTTTCGAATTTAATGATTCATGCAATTGATGAGTGCTTCTTGTAGATCCTTCCACGTAGGTTAATCTGCACTTTGAATCGTGAATTTTCATCAAGAAATGAATGAGTTACATTAATTGGAAGTTTCACATGTGATTATGTTCCTCTTCGATTCTCTTAGATTAGCAAGAATTAGGTCAAAATAATTATGGATTCATGATGTACGTTGTGAGACCTTTCCATTGATATAAGGTTTGTGTGATTTGGTGAGAAATTGTTCATGAGTGTATGAAGGTATGAACGCGTGTATGAAGCTTGAAATATTTTCCAGATTTCATGTTTTGATCCAAAGTGGCGCTACTGTTCTTGTTGTTTGGTGTTAGCGCGCCAGGATTTTTGAATTGGACCAGGCTTCGAGTCCTGGCCATGACATTTCCACATTTTTGACATTTATTTTTCATCATATGCTACATACATTTCACCATGCCTCTCCATTCATTTTTTTATTTTTTTCACACATTAAAAATTCATAACTCACAAACTAATTGTCCAAATTAACTGAAATTTTTTTCACCATGATCCTTGTAATCTCTAGTTTTTTTTGTGATTTTTGTGGAAATTGTGCACGTGTGGTTTTTGGAATGGCCTAGGGTTTGTTTAGGTGTGTTCTTTCATGCATATTGCTTGGTATTTTGATCATGAAATGATGATGCTTAATTGGAAATTCCTGAAATTTTGTATGCATATTCTAGACACCTTAAGGAGCATTTTGGTATGTGGTTTGTGATTTTTGAGTTTCTGGATTGTGAGATATGCTATGATCTTTAGAGGTGTGACAATTTGTGTCACACCATTTTTTGTCCTACTTCCTGATTTTATTTGCCATGCCATATGAACTTGAATTGAGCTTAATTTTTGCATGATGATGCTTGGGGATGTTAGGTTCACATGTGAATTTTTGTGGAATTTTTGAGTGCATTTCCAATTTGTTTGAGAATTTCCTTTCTGTTTGACCAAATGTGGACTTTTTGTGAGTCATAATCTTAAATGTTTTGTGAAATTCTGGATATGTATTGGATGGACTTGAAATTTTGTGGAGTGATTCTAGACATCTTGAAGTGTATCTTGGTTTTGGTTTGGTGCATTTATCATGTTCCTAATATGTTTTGTGCTTGCTTGAAGTTGATGCATGATATTGTGCTTTGTATGAACTTGTTTGAACTTTCTTTGACTTAGGGAATTTAATTGACTTGCTTCCCATTGTCCAAATGGCCTGAAATTTGGTGTGATGATCCTTTGATGAATTCTGTTTAAACATGAATTTTTTGGGAATTTATTGAATTGTTTGTGAGTTGATTTGAATTGGATCTTTTTGTTTGGTCCTTTGAGGTTCTAAATTGCATGCTTTGTACTCTTTGCCTCATGAAATGATAATGGTTGATGATATGAACATGAGACCAATTGGATTTGATTCTTATTTGATTAATCTTGATTTTGGATAAGTTTCATGTTCTGTTTTGACTTATTGATCCTATTTTGACCCTAGTCTTGTACTAGTGGTTTGTGTTCTCACATTTGAGCTTTGTTTCAGGTCAAAGAGTACAATTGCTTATGCTTGATGATGTGCACTCAATTAGGATTGGTTTATTGCTTGTTTATGACTAACTTTGAGTTTGTTTTGTAGGCATTGAGACTTATGCTTAGGCCTTGTGGCTTGCACCTTTGTGCATTGATGCTTGTTATCTGTTTGTGCTATGGACTTGTAATTTTCTGTTTGACTTTTGCTTGTCTGGTATACTGATTATGTTGGATTGATTTCAGGTACCTTAGTTGCTATAGTTCATTTTGAACTTGCTTGTGCTGCTGCTTGGTTGTGTTAACCAATTGAGGTAGAATTTCTTTTCTCCATGTAGTCTGGAAGACCTGGCCTGTTACTTGGCCAGGCACCTGTCTGAAGTCCTCCTTAAGAGGCAATGCCTGTGTTTGTTTATTTTTGTCCCCAAGCAGGAAAAGACCTTGATTAAGGCAATTGGTAAACACAAGAGATGTGCAATCCATCTCCTGCTATTCTGTTGAGTCGTCCCTCTGCTCACACAACTGATGTTGATGCATTGTGGACACTAACCCAAGATCCTTGTACAGTTGTACAGTTGAGTCAGTGTCATAAGTGTAGAAGAGTTCCCACTTTCTGAACCCACACTTCTTTGTCTGAAGCTCTCCCTGGCCAGGGATAAGAGCTGTGAGGCACACCCCTCACTCCCATTTCATCTGGCTTCACCCTAACTCTCAATGTTAGGGTTAAGAGCTAACATCACCTGATACAGTTGGTTTGCTTTTGCAGCCTAACTCTTTGTTTGAGCCCACTTTGTCTGGATATAGTGTGTGCTAATTGTGAATGTTTGCTTTGTTTTGATTATGCTTGCATGCTTTGCTTTGCCTGGTTAGGATTAGCTTGCTGCCTGAGCAAGTTAGATAGCAACCTTAACTTAGGGATGATATGCATGATAACATCTAGGCTCGAGTCATAGTCTCCCTAGTTGTGTCTCCCTTTGTATCTGGTTAGGCTAGTCTTTCTCCCCTGTTCAGGGGAACTACGTTGCCCTGATCCTCATACCAGATGAGGTACGTAGGCAGGATGTCGCACGAGATCTCTCCGGGCACTCTTTTTCTTTTTGTGTGTGTTTGCTTGACAGTTGCTAGGCTCGAGTTCCCGACTCCTTAGTAGCTTATTGTTTTTCTTTTCTTGAGTGTGTTAGGAGATGGACATAAGCCCAGCGATTGGCAGTCCGTATCCTATTGTTGTGTGCTTGGAGTCCGGTATAAGTCCATCAAGTGGCATCTGGTTTCCAGTGTGGGTTTGTTTGGTTCGGAAGCTGATGTAAGTCCAGCAATTGGCGTTCGAGTTCCATGTTTGCCTTTCTGCTTGTGTGTTTGTTTTGTTTGGCGTGCGTGAGCCGAACTACGGTAGCTCTGATTCTCGTTCCAGACGAGATACGTAGGCATAAGATGCGATATCCTAGCGAGCCCTCTCCCCTCTTCTCCCACCGGTGTTGTTTGCAGTGTGTGTGTGTGATGTTTGTTTTAGCAACCTTTTCTATCTTTTAGAGCGTGGATCCCGTCGAGTACGACGGATGCGTAGGGGTGTTAATACCTTCCCTTCGCATAACCGACTCCCGATCCCATTCTCTTTGGTCGCGAGACCATTTCCTTTCCAGGTTTACTTCGAGCGTTTCCTTTCCCTCTTTTGGGATAAATAACGCACGGTGGCGGCTCTGTGTTGTTTTTATTTCAGCCCGCCGGTTGTTTTTCGCGGATGCGACAACTGGCGACTCTGCTGGGGACTTTAGAAGTTGACCTATCGCTGGTCCATCTTCCCTAAGCGAGTCTCTCCTAGCGTTCTAGGATAGTTTAGGTTGCTTTTGTTGCTCTATTTATTGCATTTATTATTATTCTGTTGTGTATATATTTGCATGAATATTTGCATGCATCATACTATCATCGTGCTGTCCTCTGTGCAGGTGGTTCCTCTGTTTGGGGTGGGTGTTCTGAGTGGGGCTAAAACCCAGGCCCGAGTATACACCTAGGATTAGTGTGGTCTCACGTTCCTCACATGCTGGTTGGGCATGCTGTTGCGACGTGACATACCACAAGCCGGACGAGGTTCATCTGAGAGTGCTCTTCCTCAGTGGGGTTTTCCACTTTGGTTGGGTTACCTCTTTTGAGCTATTGACTTCGGTGACCGATCTTTCCCGGATCTTTGGTTTAGACGATCTCAAGGGAGCTACAATGGCACACCCGAAAGGGCAAACCCATTGAGTATCTCTGCCCGATTGTCGAGACTATTATCCGCCTTAGGATGACCTGATTAGAATTTACACGTGAGGGGAGGGTGATTCTTTCAGATGCATGTTCAGTTGGTGACTTAGATGGTGACTATTGGTTCCGTTAATCAGAGTCCTATTTATAAGTCGGATTTATGGACCTTTGTTTCAGAGACGCCGGAGTGTTGTCCGTGTTATTTATCAGTGGGGATCCGTTTATTTCAGGATTCCCCGGGCCAATTCAGAGTTTGTAGTGGATATTTGTTCAGAGATTGTCTGATGATGATGGTGATGTATCTTTCATTTCCGTTTATTTCGGAACCCTTGAGTTGGACTTATGATTGCTCAGTACCTCAGATGGTTGTGATCAGTTCAGAGATCAGGTTTCAGCGCAACAGATGTTCAGATGACTTGGAGGATGGCACAATGCATTGCATTCATTCATCAGCATCATCGCATTTTGCATTTACCTGCATCTAACACATGTTTATCCATATGCAGGGACATTTTTGATCGAGATCCTGGTTGAGAGACTCCTTGTTTAGATATGAGGCCCGGTATGAAGGACGATGTTGTCTACAGCTTCTTTGACCCAGAGATCAGTGTGCTGAAGGATATGATAGCTTTGATTACACCCGACCATGTGGGGATGTTTCGTGAGATGTATGGGGGTATTCTGAAGATGGTTTTCAGACTCACTGACAGAGACAGGAGCGTCATTCGTACTATTCTCCAGTTCTATGATCCTGGTTTGAGGTGTTTTGTCTTCCCAGATTACTTACTAGGGCCTTTGATGGAGGACTATGCTGGTATCTTGGGCATTCAGATCAGAAATCAGATTCCTTTCTATGCTACTAAGGAAGAGCCTGATATGGGTGGAATTTCCCGTGCTCTTTATTTGAGTCCGGAGATGGTTAAGGGGAGTCTGAAAGAGAAGGGGAAGTTGCCTGGTTTTCATCTGAGTTTCCTAGAAGCTAAGGCTAAGGAGCATGCTGAGTTGGGTAACTGGAAAGCTTGTGCTTTGATTGCTGGGGGCATCTATGGGATCATTTTGTTTCCTAATCAGAAGAGCTTCGTGGATATTAATTCCATCCGTTTGTTTGTTCAGAGGAATCCCATCCCTACCTTGATCGGAGATGTCTATTACTCGGTCCATAACAGGAACGAGAAGAGGCGTGGGGGATTGATTCGATGTTGCACTCAGTTGCTATACAAATGGTTTATGGGATATTTGCCTTCCAAGGGTGCTTTTGTTCTTCTTGGCCAAAATGTCAATTGGGCGACCAAGCTGATGGGTTTGCGGGCCAAAGACATAGCTTGGACTCACAGTAGTGGGGTTGGACAAGACTTCATTTGCAGTTGTGGGGGTTTTCCCAATGTGCCGCTCATAGGGGTTCAGGGTTGCATTAATTATAACCCGACGCTTCTTAAGAGACAAATGGGATTCGCTATGGAGCTTCCTCCCTTCAAGAGTGAGATTCAGGAAACTTTGTACTTCCCGGGTGAGGGCAATCAGGCCAGGTTGAAGCAGGTATCTGATGCATGGCGTAGCATTCAAAGGAAAGGCAAGTTTTCTTGGGGCAGAGCCAATAACAGGTCTTTTCCTCCGTTTGATGACTGGCTCAGCAAGAGAGTGGAGCTTACTTGTCTACCGTTTCCTATGGTTGACCCTTGGTATCCGTTGATTGAGGAGTCTCCTTCTTTCGTCAGTATGGAAGAGTTCCTAGAGATGAAGCGGGAGAGGGATCAGTTGCTTGCAGAGAAAACGGAATTGGAGATGAGTGTCGCTCGGGTTCAGATAGCTAATCAGGAGGTCAAGGTGAAGATGGAAGATTAGGACAAGCGACATGCCCTAGAAGCAAAACGCTTTAAGATGGATACTGCTTACTATGGTAAGGTCAGCCAGGCTTTGGCATCGTCAACAAAGGAGCACGACATCACCAAAGAGAGATTGGTCAGAGCTGCAAAGGTCATTGAAGATCAGAAGAGGAGGCAAATTCTCGTAAGGGATCAGAGAGACGACAGAGTCAGAGTCCTCATCGCTGAGTGGGAGGCAAAGCTGAAGATTAAGGAAGCAGAGAACATGAAGATCATTGCTGAGAGAGATCATTATATTGCTGAGAGGGATCATTATCTTGCTGAGAGAGATCATTACTTCAGGCAGATGAAGATTCACCAGAAGGAGGTGGGGAGATTACAGCAGGAGAATACCGAGCTCAGGTTCGCCGCAGAGTTTGCGAAGATGGTTGATGATATAGGGCCTTCTGTGGGACCCTCATCAGGCTAGACCTTTTTCATTTGTGTTGGATTACCGTCAGGCCTGTTGACGGAATTCACTTGCTTGTATTTCCTTTCTGATTCTGGGGAATTGTATTTGACTTGTATCAGCTGTGATGTATGACTATGGCGCTTATTGTGCATTTTGCTATGTGATGATTTGTTTTCATTCAGTGATCGATCTTCGAGCTTTATTTGCTTTACCGTATGCACTCACACAGCACACACATGGTTGGGGGTATTTTGCTAAATCATATATCTCTGATCTGTATGATGAAATCGAATGTTGAATATCAAAATATTGTTGCCGGATTATTATATGTCTCGATGAAGCCAGGATCGAGAGACAAAGTGTTCCTCATGTGGATAAACACTGCATTCATGCATAATCATAATAACTTGTGTTTTATTTTGCAGGTATCAGTTCTAACGTGCTTGATTGTTTCAGGAATCATTGCTCGTGCTCGCAGAGTTGTACCTTTGCACTCAACACGCCCTCACAGATACTTTACTCGACGCAATACTCCCAGACTGATGGATCTCCCTAACACAGATATTCTCGAGCTGAAAGATAAGATGAGCGAACTGATCAACATCATGCAAGGGTTTGCAGTTGGTCAGAAAGCTCTGGCTGACAAAGTCGAGAAGCTCGAGCGGGCTTCTGCTGCTAATAGTGGTGTTAACCTGGATGGTGTCTCCAACCAGGGGTTGGGCGGTTCTCGAGATGGTGGAAAGAGGACGACTGTGGGGATAGTGAATAATGTTGCTGGTTTTGGTGCTGCCACTAGTGGTCAACCTGGTCCGATGGGTCCAAATATGAAAGACAGTTTATTCCCTCCTTTCTTCGGGGTCGATGATGACAGAGAGGAACACCGAGAAGTGGATCAGTTCTCCATGCACAACGAGCCGTTTGGTCAGTATGGTGCCCAACCACAGAACAAAGAAATACAGTTGTTGGCTGAGAAGATCAGAGCTTTGGAAAGCTATGCCACTCCCGGGGTCCTAAACATGTCAAATATGGGGCTAGTTTAGGGGATTGTGATCCCACAGAAGTTCAAAGCGCCCGCTTTTGATAAGTATAATGGGAGTTCCTGCCCGGAAACTCATCTGCAAGCATTTGTCCGTAAGATCTCTGCATACACTATGGACCAAAAGCTGTGGATGTACTTCTTCCAGGACAGTTTGTCTGGAGGGTCCTTGGAGTGGTACACCAAGCTTAAATCCTCCGATATCAAGAGCTGGCAAGATCTTGGTGACGCATTCTTTAAACAGTATCAGTTCAACGCTGATATGGCTCCGAGTCGTACCCAGCTGCAGGGTATGTCTCAGAAGAATAACGAGGGGTTTAAAGAATACGCTCAGAGGTGGAGGGAGTTGGCTGCCAGAGTGCAACCTCCGTTAGTGGACAGGGAGATGTCTGATCTCTTTATGGGTACCCTGCAGGGGGCATTCGCCGAGAGGATGGTCGGTTGTCCAGTGACCAATTTTTCAGATATAGTGGTAGCTGGTGAAAGGATAGAGAGTTGGCTGAAGCTCGGAAAGATTCAGGGTAATGCTTCGTCGTCAGGATCGAAGAAGCGCTTCGGTAACGGCCAGAGGAAGAAGGAGGGTGATACCAGTGCAGTGTACACCCAGAGAGGACCCAGTAGGGATCGTTACTTCCAGCACACCGCTGCGGTAACTATTCCTGCTGATAATCAGTCTGCACAACAGCAACAACAACAATCGCAACAACAAAGGCAATCATTTCAGCAGAGGCCTCAGAGGGCTGGTTATCAGGTCAGGGGAAGGATGAATGATAGGCAGTTTGACAGGCCGCCTGTGACTTACTCTTTCTTGTTGAAGAAATTGCAAGATCTGGGGTTGGTACAGTTGAGAACTCTGGCACCTTTGAGACCTGATCAGAGGCCAGCCAATTATGATGAGAATGCTAAGTGTGAATTCCATTCGGGTGCTCCCGGACACAACATAGAGAACTGCAAAGCTTTTAAGCACGTGGTTCAAGACCTGGTGGATTCGAAAGCTATCAACTTCGCACCATCTCCCAATGTGAATGATAATCCCATGCCCGCGCATGGTCAAAGGGGGGTGAATGCAGTTACTGAGGAGAACAGGATTGGGCTGTTGTCTGTTGATCAGTTGAAGACTCCTTTGGCTGAGGTCAAGAGGCAGTTGTTGTTGAATGGGGTTTATCCGGGCTGTGGTGCCGATTGTGTTGCGTTCACTATTGCTGTTAATGGGTGTGAACTCTTGAGAGAGGCTGTCCAAAGGCTGATGGACGATGGAAGTATTCAGTTTGAGAGGGCTGATTTGGGGAAAGATGATGTCTCCACCATAACAATTTACTTTGATCCGGTTGATTTGTCGACTCTAGCTGAGGCGGCTCCAGTTACCATCACGGTACCTGGACCAATTCCCTATGACAAAGATGATGCCGTGCTGTGGCATTATGGTGGGGAGGTATATTGCAACGGGGAGAAAGTGGTGGATCACACTGCAGGTGAAACCACCGTTTCAAAGGTGGATAATGCCGGTACCAGTGGTTTCACTCGCAGTGGAAGACTGTTTGCTCCTGATGCCTTGAGGGGAGGAGAAGGAGAAAAAGAGAAAAAAGAAAAGGCCGAGGCTTTAGCCAGGGCAAAAGGAAAACAAGCTGTGGTGAATGATGGTACTCCAGTGGTGACACCGGCGCCCGTTGGGTCGGAAGAAAAACTTGATGATGATGCAGAAGAATTCTTAAGAATCATCAAGAAGTCTGAGTACAAGCTTGTAGACCATCTGCAGCAGACTCCCTCCAAAATATCCATTCTATCTTTGTTGTTAAGCTCTGAGGGGCATAGAGAGGCTTTGATGAAGATCTTGAAGAAAGCCTATGTTCCTCAAGAGATAACTATTAACCAGTTGGAGACAGTGGTGTCTAATGTTCATGCCAGCCATGGGTTGGGTTTTACCGACATGGATCTGACTGTAGATGGGAGGAACCATAACCGGGCTTTACACATTGCTGTAACACCTCAAAATTTGCCCTCCTCTCTTGGGACTAGCATATCATATTGCATAACATTTTTAGGTCATTAGGCATTGCATATTGCATATCATGTGGTTACATTGTGCAAGTCATCTTCACAAGTCTTGATCAGAAGATGAGGAAGTCAAAGTGCAAGTTAGGGTTTATTGACTGATCACGGGCCATCTGAGGATTGGGCTGTAAATTAGGGTTTCATGGTTCTCAATGGATGTTGGTCTTCATCTTGATTGAAGTGATACATCATCATCATCAGGGTTGGATTTCATCAAGTGATTGAAGCAGATTCCTTGAGATTAGGGTTTTGACCACTGGTCAACCCTAGTCAGCTGCATTGGGCCAGTCAGGGCATAATCAGGAGATGGGGTCTATGATGGCTATGGGGTTCATTATATGATTATATGGAGATTATTGAGGCTAGGGTTTCACCCTTGAGCCATTTCATCAGGAGAATGGGGCTCAGATTGATCTATGCTTGGCCAAATTCATCTATCAGCTGAAAAGTCAACTGTGGTCAACTGTACATGATTTGATGGATTTGGAGGTGGAAATGAGTTGGATACACTTCATTCATGTTGGAACAAGTGTTGTATGACATCTCAAAGCTTAAGAATGGAGAAAATCAAGTCAGAACAAAAACTGCCAAAAATAGAAAGTGACTTGTAATGGAAGTTTCCAAAAATGGAAAGTTTTTGACCTCAAAATTAAATATCCAAGGAAGCTTCAAATGGAAATTTGTTCAACATGAAAGTTGTAGATCTTGTTTTCACCTTTCCAAAAAGTCCAAGAACTTGAAAATCCCATGTATGGTTGTCAAGTTATGGTCCAGTGAATTTCAAAAATGACCCATAATCAGGAGGGCATAACTTCCACATGGAGTGTCCAAATTGGATGTTCTTTATATGCACAAACTCCATTTGACATGTACTTTCATGGTGCATAATTGGATTTCTTCAAAAATGGTCAATGCAAAAAGTCAAATTTCAACTGGACAGTTAAATGGATCAGGGGCAAAATTGTCCAACTTGTGAAATAATTGGAATTTTTGGATGGGGATTTTTGCAACACTTCACAAATGGCATTTGAAAGTTGTTGGAATATTCATAACATGCTAAGGCTTCATGGTTTGGAAAATGGTTTTTGAAATGAACTTGAATAATTGAACACATAGCCATTCACATGTGGAATTTCCAAAATACACATCCAATGAGCATAAGCCAAGTTGCAACAGCTCACACATGTCATTTTGAGAGTGTGTGAGCTGTCCATGAGCTGTCATGAGCTGGCATGTGAAAGTTCAATTTTGCCCCTAGCTTGAAATAACTACTTTCACTAATCATTTCCAATTGATTAATTAGTGTGGTTAAGTGGTGATTAAGCAAGAGTATATAATCCTAATCATCATCAAATCATAACAGAATTCACAATTCCCCAAAATCAGATCCAAATTCATCACATTCTCTCAAATTCTCAAGAACCACATAACACTTCAATTGACCAAAACTCTTTGAATTCTGGATCAAATTCGAGGATTCTTGTTGTGTTGATCTCTATTCAACTTCTTCTTCATCTGTTTGTGAAGATCCACCTCAAATTCACCACCAATCGTGGCTGTCCAAAGTGCACTCATCAATGGCGAAGTGAGATTGCTCATGCGTGGAACCGTGTTGGATCAAACTGCAAGTTGAATTCACTCTTCCAAACCTTCTACTACATCTGTTTCTCATCCAAACGCGCGAAGAACACCAAGCTCGACACTGCATTCCAGGTAATCGATTTCTTCGACTGTCATGATTCCTCAAATGTTTATGTGTGTTTGGTAGAGTGAAGGACATAGATCATCGTGATGCTTTTAGTTTTAGGAATGATGAACTGTAGAGGAAGTAATCTTGATTAGAAGTTTCGAAACCAAACCCTAAGTCGATCGATCCGTGAGATTTAGGAACTTGTAGGTTAAATCATTGACATATTTGGACTCCTTGTTCTTAGACGGTTCCATTGACTATGCGCTTGTGGATTTTTGTGAAGTTTCGTTGTTCTTCATGTTCATGCTGTTCCTGGAAAAATTCTGAGTGAAAACGACGAACAAGGCTTGTTTGATCTGGATTTTGGTTTGAAAATTTGAATAGGATGTTTACCGCGTTACTGTTCATAGTATTTACGGATATGCCATTAGTGAATCTAATTAATTATATTAATTCAAAAAATTATTAAAAAATCATAAAACACTTTAAAAAATTCATAAAAAATGTTTTAAAAATCAGAAAAATATGTGGATTTTTGTGTTGACTTCCTAATTGACTGTAGAATTTTATTGACCTATTGATTGAAGTTTTGCATGGTGAATTTTTAGATTGACTTAGGGTTGATTAACATGTGTGCCATCTTGATACATTGTGCCATTTTGATTGTGAAATCCTCATGTTTACAAAGAAATGCTTGAAAATTTTTGTGATGATTGTGGACTGGCTAATGGTGATTTACATGTAAATTTCATGAATTTTGGATTCCTGGTGTTTGAGTTATGAATTTTGGAACCTAGGTGTGACAATTTGTGTCACACCTCATTATGTCAACTTGCTGGATTTATTTGAATGACCTAGGCTTGTTGAATTGATATGAAATTTTGCATGGATGTTCATTAACATGTTAAGAAGCTATGTGAATTTTTGTGGAATTTTATGTGGCATTTTCAATTTGATTGCTATTTTTCATCTCTGTTGGTCAAATATGCAAGTCCATGTGGTACATGTTTGTAATTTGGATGTGAAATGCTCATATGGTATTGGATAATCATGAAATTTGGTATGATTGTTGTAGACACATGGTATGACATCCCTGTTTTGGTCTCATTCATTTCTTTATTGTTTTCATGGACTTATGAATTTTTGAAGTGAATGCATGTGTTGATGTTGTGATTTGGCTCATATAATTGTGTCTGTTTTTGTTGATTTTCATTGACATGGTTCCCTTTGTCCAATTGAGCTAAAATTTAACATGCCATACCTTGAATATATCCTGTTTAGGTGTAAATTATTTGAGGATTTTTGGATTTGTTTTGACATGGAATTGAATGCAATAGTTCTGTTTGGATGTTTGGTGTTCCATTTGACCTAAATTGAATTGTTTTGTGCATGAAATGAATATAATGAATGGTATGAGCATGGGACTAATTGTGTTGGCTTTTGTTTGACATTAATTTGACTTTGGTTAGAGATCCCTTGCTGTTTAGACATTTTTGTCACCTTTGGACCCTAGGCTTGGCCTAGTGGTCTAGTTTCTAACATTTGATTGATTTTTCAGGATGAAAAGCACAATGCTTATGGAGATTGAATCAAGTTAATTCAAATGAGTTTGGTTGATGTTTGTACACTAACATGACTTGGTTTTGTAGGTTATGAAGCTTGAGCTTGAGCTTTGAGCTTGCTTTGTTGTGCATTAGTTTGTATAGTCTAACTGATTAACATTTGCTGTTTATGTTTGTCTGTCTGAGTACTGATGATACTTGATTGTTTTCAGGTACATTTAGTTGCTTATAGTTCATGTTGAACTTGCTTGCTGCTGCTTGGTTGTGAAAACCACTTGAGGTAGGTCCTCTTGACTTCATGTAGTCTGGAGACCCGGTTTGTTATTTGGCCGGGCAAAATGTCTGAAGTCCTCCTTAAGAGGCGATGATTGTGATTGTTTAATATTGTGCCTAAGCAGGTAAAGTCCTTAATCAAGGCAATTGGTGGAAGGTAGGGATATGCAATCTATCCCCCACTATTCCGTGTGTCGTCCTGTCGCATCCTGCGAAAAAACAACCGGCGAAGCTCAAATAAAAAACACAACACAGAGCCGCCACTGCGCGTTATTTATCCCAAGATAGGGAAAGGAAACGCTCAGAGAAACCTGGAAAGGAAATGGTCTCGCGACCAGAGAGAAAGGGTAAGGGAGTCGGTTACGCAAGGGGAAGGTATTAGCACCCCTCACGTCCGTCGTACTCGACGGGATCCACGTTCTAAGAAAAGAAAAGGTTGCTAAACATCACACACACACACAGGGAACGCAGGTGGGGTTAAGAGAAGGGAGCTCGATAGGACATCGCATCCTATGCCTACATATCTCGTCTGGAACGAGAATCAGAGCCACTGTAGTTCGGCTTACGCACGCCAAACAACACAAAACATACAAACAAACAAGGGTGGCAAACATGGAGCCCGACAACCACTAGATGGAATTACGTCAGCATCCGAACCAAAACACGCACAAAACGGCAAACGTGGAGCCCGACAGCCAATTACTGGACTTACGTCGGCATCCAAACCAAACACAATCAGATAACAAGTAAACACACGCAAAAAAGAAAAAGGTTGCCTGGAGAGGTCTCGCACGACCCCCTGCCTACATACCTCGTCTGGAACGAGGATCAGGGCGATGTAGTTCCCCTTAACAGGGGAGAAACTCTCCTAACCAGAAACCAGGGGAAGACACGACACTAGGGAGACTACGACTCGAGCCTAGATGTTGTCATGCAAAGTCACCCTAAGTTCAGGTTTCTATCCTACTTGCATAAGCAAGCCTATCCTAACCAGGAAAGAAGCAAGCACACAAGCAAACAACATACAAGCATACATCAAATGAGAACAAGCATCTCAAACAAGCATGTCAATCAGATATCCACAGAGCACACACTATAGCCAAACAAGGGGGCTCAATCAATAGGTTTGACTGCCTCAGCAAGTCATCTATACAGGCTGTGTTTGCTCTTAACCTTGCCATTACGAGGCTAAGGTGAAGCAGATGAAAGGTGAAGTGAGGATCAGACCTCACAGCTCTTATCCCTGACCAGGGAGAGCTTCTGACAAATGAGCATGGGTCCAGAATAGGGGAACCCTTCTATACTCAGAGACTCTGACACAATGTGCACTGCACAAGATCTTGGGCTTGTGATCTCAATGCTACAACCATGTAATGGGAGCAAGGAGAAGACTCAACTGAATAGTGGGGGATAGATTGCATATCCCTACCTTCCACCAATTGCCTTGATTAAGGACTTTACCTGCTTAGGCACAATATTAAACAATCACAAACATTGCCTCTTAAGGAGGACTTCAGACAGTTTGCCCGGTCAAATAACAGACCGGGTCTCCAGACTACATGAAGTTAGGAAGTTATACCTCAATGCAAGTTGCTTAAGCAAAGCAAAAGTTCACAAGGAACTGAGCAACTAAAAGTACCTGGAAACAGTCAAACACAGTTAGTACTCAGACAGACAAAAATAAACAGCAAGTATTAATCAGTCAGACTATACAAACTAATGCACAACACAGGCAAGCTATGAGCTCAAGCCCCAACTTCACAACCTACAAAACAAAGTTGTGTTAGTGTACAAACATCAAGCAACATCAATTGAATTGACTTGGATCATTCTCCATAAACATTGCACCTTTTCATCCTGAAATTTCAATCAAATGTTAGCAACTAGACCACTAGGCCAAGCCTAGGGTCCAAAGGTGACAAAAATTCCTAAACAGCAAGGTATCTCTAACCAAACTCAAATTAATGTCAAACAAAAGCCAACACAATTAGTCCCATGTCCATATCATTCATTATATTCATTCCATGCACAAAACAATTCAAACTAGTTCAAATGAAGCACCAAACATCCAAACAGAACTATTGCATTCAATCCCATATCAAAACAGTTCCAAAAATCCCCAAATAAATTATACCTAAACAGCACATGTTCAAGGTCTAGCATACCAAATTTTAGCCTAATTGGACCAAGGTTACTATGTCAATGAAAATCAACAAAAACAGACACAATTATATGCTCCAAATCACAACATCAACACATGCAGCCACTTCAAAAATTCATAAATCCATGAAGACAATAAAGAAATGGATGAGATCAAAACAGGGATGTCATAAAATGTGTCTATAACATTCCTACCAAATTTCATGTTCATTCAATACCATATGAGCATTTCACACAAGATCTACCAACATATATCACATAAGCTTGCACATTTGACCAACAGAGATGAAAAATAGCAATCAATTTGAAAATGCCACATAAAATTCCACAAAAATTCACATAGCATCTTAACATGTTAATGAAACATCATGCAAAATTTCATATTATTCTAACAAGTATAGGTCACTCAAAAAAATCCAGCAAGTTGACATAATGAGGTGTGACACAAATTGTGACACCTAAGTTCCAAAATTCACATCTCAATGACCAGGTATCAAAAATTCATGAAATGCACATATAAATCTCCATTGATGTGTCTGGAATCACCACAAAAATTTCCAGACATTTATTTGTAAGCATGAGAATTTCACATTGAATTTGGCACAAGGTATCAAAAATGAGTACATGTTAAAGATCCCTAGGGCAAACAAAATGATTACCATGCACAACTTTCACCAATAGGTCAAAAATAATCTACAGTCAACAAGGAAGTCAAAGAAAAAATTCTCATATTTTTCTGAATTTTCTATGATTTTTTATGAATTTTTAAAGGTCATTGTGATTTTTTTAGAATTTTTAATGAATTAAATTAATTAATTAGATTTAGTAATGGCAAAGTGGTAATTAGTTGGCGCGGGGGAGGGAAACAGCATATTCAAATTTTTAAACGGAAAAGTGGATCAAACTCATCAAATTTCCAGAAAACTCATCTTCTTCATCCAGCCATGCCAAGAACACGCAATCATCAAATCATCACCAAAATGAGCAAATGAATAACCGTTGAACTCGTCTAAGCACAAGGATCACAAATATCAACTTAATTTTGCCTAACAGTTCCTAAATCATCTGAATCGATCATGTTAGGGTTTGGTTACAAAACTTCCAATCCAGATTTCTTAGCCTACAGTGCATCATTTCACAAACCAAGCACATCACCATAACCTACGTTCTATGCTCTACAAAACGCACCTAAGCACTTGAAGAATCGTGACACTCGAAAAAATCACATACCTGGAATGGCAGTGGTGTTCTAGCTGTTCTTCGCGTGTGTTGACCTTAAACAGATGAGCCAAAAGCTTCAAGAAGTTGAAGGATGCGATTAGGTTCAATTATGGTAGCTCCTAGGGCTTGCAATCTTGATTTGCCATAGATGCATTCAAACTGGACAGTCGAGTTTCACCACTCCTTTCCTTCCAATCTTCCAAAACAGATGGATATGATGATGAGAGGAGATCAAATCAAAAAGAAATTCGAAGATTGATCAAAAATTGATGAAGATTTTTGGATTTGAAGGTTTTGTGTTCTTGAAGGAATTTGAGAGAATGAAGAGTTTTTTTGATCTGATTTTGGGAAGTGTGAGTTTCTGTTATGATTATTGGATGATTAGGAATTTATATGGTACCTTAATCCATGCTTAATTACACACATTAGCCAAATTGCATTTGATTAGTGAAAGTGTCATTTTCAAGTAAGGGCAAAATGGTATTTTCCAAAGCCAGCTCATTGCCACCTCATGGACAGCTCACACACTCTCAAAATGACATGTGTGAGCTGTTGCAACTTGTTTCACTCCCATTGGATGAATATTTTGGAAATTCCACATGTGATAGCACTTTGTCCAATTTTGCAATTTCATTTTACAAGCCAAATTCCAAATCATGAAACCTAGCCATGTTATGATGATTCCAACAAGTTTCAAATACCATTTATGAGGTGTAGCAAAAATCCCCACTCAAAAATTCCAATTATTTCACAAGTTGGACAATTTTGCCCTTGGTCCATTTAACTGTCCAGTTGAAATTTGACTTTTTGCATTGGCCACTTTTGAGAAAATCCAATTATGCACCATGAAAGTACATGTCAAATGGAGTTTGTGCATATAAAGAACTTCCAATTTGGACACTCCATGTGGAAATTATGGCCCTCTGATTATGGGTCATTTTTGAAATTCACCGAGCCATAATTTTCCAACCATACATTGGATTTTCAAGTTCTTGGACTTTTTGGAAAGGTGAGAACAAGATCTACAACTTTCATGTTGAACAATTTTTCATTTGAAGCTTCTTTGGACACGTGGTCTTGAGGTCAAAAACTTTCCATTTTTGGAAACTTCAATTACAAGTCACTTTCTATTTTTGGCAGTTTTTGTCCTGACTTGATTTTCTTCATTCTTAAGCTTTGAGATGTCAAATAACACTTGTTCCAACATGAATGAAGTGCATCTAACTCATTTCCACCTCTAAATCCATCAGATCATGTATAGTTGACCACAGTTGACTTTTTCATCTGATAGATGAATCTGGCAATGCATAGATCAATCTGAGCTCCAATCTTCAACTGAAATGGCTCAAGGGTGAAACCCTAGCCTCAATAAGCACAAAATAATCACATAATGAACCCCATATCCATCATAAACCTCATCTCCTGATTATGCCCTGATTGGCCCAATACAACTGATTAGGGTTGACCAGTGGTCAAACCCTAATCTCAAGGAATCTGCTTCAACACTTGATTCTTCTGATGATAACCAACCATGATGATGATGTATCATTGTAATCAAGATGGAGACCAATCTTCTTGAGAATCACAAAACCCTAATTTCAACTTCCACATCCTCAGATGATTGATGACCAGTCAATAAAACCTTAGGCTTACACTTTGACTTCCTCATCTTCTGAACAAGACTTGGGAGGATGGCTTGCACAATGTAACCACATGATATGCAATATGTAATGCCTAATGTCCTAACAAATGATATGCAATATGTTATGCTAGTCCCAAGAGAGGAGGGCAAATTTTGAGGTGTTACAGCTGCCCCTATTCAATCCACTGTGAACCTGTCGATATGAATAGCCTCGGCTTTCAGATGATCAGGATGAAGAGTGATTGAATACCAAGAACAGACGAACAATTTGCACTCAGATGGGATATAATTAACAGCGCCTGTCAGCATCGACGAAGAAACAAACTCGAAAAACGTCGACCTGGATACCAAAATAAATGGTAACGCAGGGATAGTCATGGCCTGAACACCACATCCGCTGGGGATTATTATATCTCTTCTTTTTATGCTTTTCTTGAACCCCGAATTTTTCCTTTCGCGCAAATGATCCCAGATCACTGCATATGAACCCCGAAATCTTCTTTCCTTGTGATAACTCCGCTAGCAATCGTCGGAAATAACACCAATCACCACTCTGATGGCGACATATCAGAGGGTGCATCTTCAACCAGACATTGACTGATGACCGGGAAGAAACTCGATGTTTACTAGACATCGAACGATGATGTTCTACAGGACACCAAAGAAAGCTCGACCAAACATTAAACAATGACTGGGAGAAAACTCGATGTTTACAGGCATCGGACAATGATGTTGACAGGACATCTAACAATGATGTTTACAGGCATCAAACAATGATGTGGACAGGCATCAAATAAGGATGTTTACAGGCATCAAACAATGATGTTGACAGGACATCTAACAATGATGTTTACAGGCATCAAACAATGATGTGGACAGGCATCAAATAAGGATGTTTACAGGCATCAAACAATGATGTTGACAGGACATCTAACAATGATGTTGACAGGACATCAAACAATGATGTTTACAGGCATCAAACAATGATGTTTACAGGCATCAAATAATGATCGACCAGACATCAAACAATGACTGGGAAATAACTCGAGGTTTACTGGACATCGAATGATGATGTTGACTGACACCAAAGAAAGCTCGACCAGGCACTTACTGATGACTGGGAAATACTGCTGCTTCAAAATCCCGCTGCTGAACTCCTCGGAGTATCGTCTTCACTATCCGGCAAAACCAATCCTCAAGCGGTAACCATGGCTTGAATCGCGCTGATCGCGTAACGTCCTCTGATTTCATTTCCATCTCTGTTCGACGGAAACATCTCCTCCAATATCGCACTACTGGGGAACATTGTTGATCTGACGTCGTGATGCTAAACTCCTCGGAGTAACATCTTCGCTTTCTGGCACAACCACCTCTCAAACGGTAACCACGGCTTGAGACCAGCTTATGCTTGTAATGATGCATGATCTTTTTCTGCGTAATGCTCCATAATTATGGAAATGCTACGCGATTTATTATTTTTCTATGCAATATGCTATGCTTATTTTTCATGATGAATGTATAAAAACGTCCCCCTCAAGGGATTCTGCTGGGGAGCACGAGACACTCTGCTGAGGAACTCGCCATTGCTCCAACTCCGCCCTGCTGGGGAATACCACTGCTGCTGGGAAAAGGTAACCCTTGCTGGGGAAGCACCTCCTTTGCACCCAATCCACCTGGGGATTGCTGGGGATAAGAACCACCCACACTCAGTGGGGATACAACAATCTTCGACTTGCTGGGGATATCAATCCCGACTCTGCTTCGGGAAACCCTCACAGATACCTGACAACTTCACTGGGGAAATGCTCACAGATATTCTGCTGGGAAACAGCAACCTCCAGGCCTGGCGACTGGGGAAGCATTGATCTGACACCTGCTGGGGGATAACCATCCTGACTCTACTAGGGAAAACGAATGCTACTCCGCTGGGGACAACCCATGCAATCCACACGTAGGATACACTCAGCTGGGGATGCAAAAATCCGTCCGCTACGGCAACTCGTCCCACCCACTGGTAGGATGAACACTGCTGGAGATATATTTCATTGAAACCCGCTCCACTCGGGGAATAACAACCTTCAGACCTGGCTGCTGAGGAAACACCGTTTTAAACCTGCCAGGGATAATCATCTTGACTCGGCTGGGGAAGTCACAAACCTTGGATCTGCTGGGGAGCTAGTCCCATGATTCTGCTTGGGGACCTAGCTGGGAAATGAGAAAAGTTGGTACAGAACACCCGTCGACTCATCGAACCATGGTATCAACCTCCCAATCTCGTATCAGCTTTCCACTTTTGAGAATTCCCAGACTCGTCTGAACCTTTTCTGCTCCATCATCTTGTATTCCAAGTCGCGCCGCGCTCGACGAGACGTACTCCTGGGATTTATACAGAAATTTCAATTTCCCGACTTTGAAGAGTCTTCTTGATTAATTTCAAGGGTCGTCGGACGTCTCAACGTCGCCTCTTCCTACCGTCCTTCATACATTCGTCCCTGGTCAGACTCTCTGGGGATTTCATACTTTCAAATCTTCCAACTTTGAAGAGTCTTCTTGATTAATTTCAAGGGTTGTCGGACGTCTCAACGTCTTCCCATCGCTTCTCTTACCCATTCATCCGTCACTGATCGGACCCTGCGGGGAATTTCAACAGACTTTCAAATCTTCCGACTTTGAAGAGTCTTCTTGATTAACATCAAGGATCATCGTACGTCTCAACGTCTTCGTCATCCTTTCCCATACACTCGTTCCTGATCGAACTCTCTGGGGATCTATTACAAAGCTTCCGCCTCACAACCTGCAAGTGAGTGAAAATATCTAACAGTTCCTGCAAAACAGACCGTCAGATAAAACCGTGCCCCAGGCGTGTCAAGATTTCAACACTTGGGTCACTCAACCTTCCGAATAAGATTTCAAGCTTTCCATCTTATAAACATGCATTGGAAGGAACCTGTATGTGTTAAAATGCAAAGATTCTTTATCAAAAATATCTGGATGTTTTTGCAATCAAAGCGGTAATGAAAGACAAAAGCAAAATTATTTGACTGAATATGCATTTTATTGATTGGAAAAGTGTGACTCAAACTGAGCAATACAAAGGAAGCAATTCCTGAAAAGAGGTAATTGCACAAAAGGAAAAATCTATCCTAATGGCAATGTAAAACCCGTGATCTCATCGAGTTCCAACTCGGTTACACCCCATATGTCCTCAGACTCTCCGTGCTTTCTGCCTTCTGAACAAGACGATTCCGACTGATCCTTACCGGATATTATCCATGATGCTTTAACCAAAGCGCAAACGATCATGCTAGACGCAGTTGTTCGTTTCAATCCCTCTTTTGCCTGGACCGCCCTCTCGGGTTTTCAGTCCACCGGGATACCCATTTTTGCCCAAGTCGCCTTCTCAGGTTTTCGACTTGCCGGGTGTACATTTTTCATTTTTATCCCTAATTTTTGCCCGAACCTTTCTTCTGTTTTTGGTTCGCCAGGATGCCCATTTTTGCCTGGACTATTTTATTCTTTTCGTCCAGCGGGTCTTTTTATACGAAGTATTTTTTAACTGCGTCCGCATTCACAGGGGATGGAAAATCCTCACCATCCATGGTCGTCAACAACAAGGCTCCGCCAGAGAAAACCTTCTTGACCACGAATGGACCTTCATAATTCGGTGTCCATTTGCCCCTTCGATCGTTTTGAGGAGGAAAGATCCTTTTCAGCACCATGTCACCCACGTGATATACCCGAGGTCGCACCTTCTTATCAAAAGCACACTTCACCCTTTGCTGGTATAACTGCCCATGACAGATGGCTGCTAGCCTCTTTTCTTCAATCAGGCTTAACTCTTCATACCGGGTCCTTACCCATTCAGCCTCTTGCAATTTCACGTCCGTCAGGACTCTTAAAGAGGGAATCTGAACTTCAACAGGAAACACGGCTTCCATTCCATATACCAATGAGAAAGGAGTTGCCCCAGCAGATGTATGCACTGACGTTCAATATCCAGGATACAGACTTCGTACTCAGCCACCATTGTTGGTGTATTCAAATGTTATCCGGGCAACACAAGCTTATTCACCTTAACCTCCCCCATCAGACATCAAAATCCGTTCGGATTCAGGGTCATGCCCCTCCTCCGGGATCGGTTACTCTCAATCTTTCGATTAGAGCACCTCGAGATGTCCTCATCAGGGAACTCAAACTTCATCAGTTGATAATCCTCAATGGGTTGCGAAGCGATGTAATCAGACAATACACCCATCTGTGCTTTCTGAGAGTATCACAAATCAGTCAACATTCTTTTGCTCTTCTCGCAACCCGTCCGGTCATTGCTGGATTCTCAAACCCATACTTGATCGCATCCATCTCGAAATCCACAAAGTGGTATGAATCAGCATATACTGTCTCAGTCGGCGAGCAGCCTATGCCAAAGTACATCAAGTTTTCTCGAACAGTGAATGTACTGTTTCACAGTCGGTAAACTTTTTGCTAAGGTAAATTGCATGCTCTTTTCGACAAGACTCGTCATGCTGACCCACTTCACCTCGTAGACCCCTCGAAGGCTGTCAAGTACCAGATTAACAATTGCTCCTTCCACGGAAGGCATCGGAATCAGAGGTTCCTGCAACTTATCCTTTTATTTTTTAATGCCCCTTGGCAATCATCATTTCACCTGACCGTTTGATCTTTCTTTTCTTGAATGGGTTCCCACGTGGCTGTTAGGTGAGATGTGAACCATGACAGGTAGTTCAATCTTTCTAAGAAACCACGAACCTCTCTTTTTTCTTTTCTCTCGGTTCAGGCATTTTTTTTTTAAAGCAGGATGAACCTCGATTCCTCCCTTACAATGAACCCCAACATCTTACCGGACCGCACGCTGATAGTGCACTTATCTGAATTCAACCTCAGTTTGAATTATCTCCATTGGTCAAGCGACTTGCCCCGGTCTGCCAGATGCCCCTCTTCTGTTTGGGACTTTGCTATCATGTCATAGCATAACATTCAACTTCATGATGAATCACATCATGAAACAAAGTCACCATGGCTCTCTGATACAGGCACTGGCGTTCTGCTTCTTTAGAGGACAATCTTCTCTCCACGGTAGCTTGTGCACAACGACACCGGTATCCGACCCTGGCATATCCTGACATGACCAGGTGACGGTATCCACATGCTCTTTCAACAGGACTACCGTTCTGCTCTCGACTTGCCTCTGAAACGGCCCTAATTTCACTTCCTTCCTAACCTCGGCGGTGTACAGGTTAACAATCTCAACCTGCTCCTCGTGCGGCTGAATCACCTTCTCCTCTTGTTTTGACAACCTGGCTAATTCCAGCAGATCACAATCTTCTTCGCCTTCTTCTTCGGCATGATAGATCGGATTGTCGAAGTCATATGAGGTGTAACCAAATTGTTATCAACGAGATCCGGAGAATTATTTTTGAATTTGGGACGAGACAAATCAAAAAGAAAAATGAAAACAAACATTGCCATTTTTATTTGTTTTTAAACTGCAAAAATAAATGAAAAACAGGGAACACCGCTTTTTGACTGAAAAACATCCATTTATTAATGATGCAGAAAATGCAAATTATGAACATGAGGTGGCCCTTACAATGAACCATTACGTGTCGGGCAACACGTATGGCTTTCATGCAGATAAAAACTGAAAACAGAAATATTACTCTTCCGGACGAGTGTCAGTGTTGATCTTTTTAAGCCTTCCAGCTTCCTGGTATGCACGGCTTTATCCATTGATCAATTCCCCAGTCACTGTCAGTTTCTTTACCCATCACACAGACGTGATCTGAATCTTCAGCAATTGCATTCACCATCGCCTGACCTTGCGCCGGCATGGGATTAGCATTAACATTCGGAGATGGCGCAAAATTGATAGCCTTGGAGTCTACCAGATCCTGGACAACATTCTTGAATGCTCTACAGCCCTCAATATTATGCCCCGGTGTACCAGAATGAAATTCACACTGGGCATTCTCATCATAGTTAGGAGGCCTCTGATCTGATCTCATCGGAACCATCGCCCTCGGCTGAACCAACCCAAGATCCATCAGCTTTTTGAACAGAACAGCGTATGTCACGGGCGGCTTATCAAAATGGCGATCAATCCCTTTACCTCTCACCTGATACCCGGCTCTCTGTTGAGGTGGCTGACGTTGCTGTCGGACTGACTGATTACCAGCAGGGATGGTTACAGCAGCAGTGTGCTGGTAGTAACGATCCCCACTGTATCCTCTCTGGGCATACACAGCACTCGATTCACCTTCATTCTTGCGCTGACCATTCCCAAATGGCTTCTTCGATGCTGATGACGAAGCATTACCTTGAATCTTCCCCATTTTCAGCCAACTTTCGATTCTTTCTCCGACCACCACAATATCAGCAAAGTTGGTAACCGGGCATCCCACCACCCTTTCAGCAAAAACCCCTTACAGGGTACCCATGAAGAGATCAGACATCTCTCTGTCCACCAGCGGCGGTTGAACTCTGGCAGCCAACTCCCTCCACCGTTGTGCATATTCTTTAAACCCTTCGCTATTCTTCTGAGACATACCCTGCAGCTGGGTACGACTCGGGGCCATATCAGCATTGAACTGATATTGTTTAAAGAATGCATCTCCCAGATCCTGCCAGCTCTTGATGTCAGCAGATTTCAACTTGGTGTACCACTCCAAGGATCCTCCAGACAGACTGTCCTGGAAGAAGTACATCCACAGTTTTTGATCTGTAGTGTATGCAGAGATCTTGCGGACAAAGGCTTGAAGGTGGGTTTCCGGGCAGGAACTCCCATTGTATTTGTCAAATGCAGGCGCTTTGAATTTCTGTGGGATCACAATCCCCTCAACTAGCCCCATGTTGGACATGTTGACAAACCCCGGAGTAGCATGGCTTTCCAGAGCCCTTACCTTCTCTGCCAGTAACTGAATTTCTTTGCTTTGTGGCGGAGCACTGTACGGACCAAATGGCTCATTCAGCATAGAGAACTGATCAGCTTCTCGGTCCTCCTCCCTGTCATCGTCAAACCCGTAGAATGGAGGCAACAGACCGTCCTTCATATTCTGCCCCAGACCGGGCCCAGGCTGACCACCAGCAGTACCAAAACCAGCATTGTTGTTCACCATACCTACGGTTTCTCTTTTTCCACCGTCTCTGGATCCACCGAGCCCCTGGTTGGAGACACCATCCAGGTTAACCCCACTGTTAGCAGCTGAAGCCCGCTCGAGCTTCTCAACTTTGTCGGCCAAGGCTTTCTGACCAACTGCAAAACCCTGCATGATGTTGATCAGCTCAGTCGTCTTGTCCTTCAGCTAAAGGAGATCAGTACTCGGAAGATCCATCAGCCTAGGAGTGTTGCGTCTGGTGAAGTATCTGTGAGGACGGGTTGAGTGCAAAGGGATGACTCTACGAGCGCGAGCAATGATTCCTGCAAAACAGCAAACAGGTCAATATGCATGAGTGCAACGTCTATCCATATGAGGAAGATTCTGTCCTTTGATTCTGGTTTCATCGAGACAGATAAAAATTTCGACAATAACATTCTGACATCAGGATATCTCTCAACCAGATTCTTAGTCAATAATGCTCCCCATATGGCTAAACGTAGTTTAGGTGCAGATGAATGCAAAATGAGAATGATGCAGATGAATGCAATGCATTGCCATTCTCCAAGTCCTCTGAACATCTGTTGCACTGAGCCACAGCCCGGATCTCTGAACCGATCATAACCATCTGAGGGAACATGTAACCACAAATCCAACTCAAGGGTTCCGAAATAAACGGAAGACAGATACATCATCATCATCATCAAATCATCTCTGAACAGATACCCAAAACCATCTGGATCGGCCCGGGGAATCCTGAAATAAACGGATCCCCACTGATAAATATCTCCGACAGCACTCTGGCGTCTCAGAAATAAACGGCCATAAATCCAACTTATAAATATGACTCTGATCCACGGAACAAAAAAGTCACCATCTGAGCAATGCATCTGAAATAATCACCCTCCCCTCACAGGTAAATTCTAATCAGGTCATCCTAAGGCGGATAATAGTCTCGACAATCGGGCGGAGATACTCAATGGGTTTGCCCTTTCGGGTGTGCCATTGTAGCTCCCTTAAGATCGTCTAAACCAAAGATCCGGGAAATGATCGGTCACCAGAGTCAACAGCTCAGATGAAGTAACTAAGCCAAAGTGGATACTCCACAGAGGAAAGCACTATCAAATGAACCTCGTCCGGCTTGTGGTACATCACGCCGCCAAGCACATGTTAACCTAACACGAAAGAGGCGACATGAGACCACACTAGTCCTAGGTGTATACTCGGGCCTGGGTTTTAGCCCCACTCAGAACACCCACCCCAAACAGAGGGAACCACCTGCACAGAGGACGGCAACATGATAGTATGATGCATGCAAATATTTAATGCAAATATATACACAAGTTAGAATAATAAATGCAATAAATCACACAACACAAGCAACCTAAACTATCCTAGAACGCTAGGAAGGACTCGCTTAGGGACGAAGGACCAGTATAGGTCTACATCAATGACTCCCCAGCAGAGTCGCCAGCTGTCGCATCCTGCGAAAAAACAACCGGCGAAGCTCAAATAAAAAACACAACACAGAGCCGCCACTGCGCGTTATTTATCCCAAGATAGGGAAAGGAAACGCTCAGAGAAACCTGGAAAGGAAATGGTCTCGCGACCAGAGAGAAAGGGTAAGGGAGTCGGTTACGCAAGGGGAAGGTATTAGCACCCCTCACGTCCGTCGTACTCGACGGGATCCACGTTCTAAGAAAAGAAAAGGTTGCTAAACATCACACACACACACAGGGAACGCAGGTGGGGTTAAGAGAAGGGAGCTCGATAGGACATCGCATCCTATGCCTACATATCTCGTCTGGAACGAGAATCAGAGCCACTGTAGTTCGGCTTACGCACGCCAAACAACACAAAACATACAAACAAACAAGGGTGGCAAACATGGAGCCCGACAACCACTAGATGGAATTACGTCAGCATCCGAACCAAAACACGCACAAAACGGCAAACGTGGAGCCCGACAGCCAATTACTGGACTTACGTCGGCATCCGAACCAAACACAATCAGATAACAAGTAAACACACGCAAAAAAGAAAAAGGTTGCCCGGAGAGGTCTCGCACGACCCCCTGCCTACATACCTCGTCTGGAACGAGGATCAGGGCGATGTAGTTCCCCTTAACAGGGGAGAAACTCTCCTAACCAGAAACCAGGGGAAGACACGACACTAGGGAGACTACGACTCGAGCCTAGATGTTGTCATGCAAAGTCACCCTAAGTTCAGGTTTCTATCCTACTTGCATAAGCAAGCCTATCCTAACCAGGAAAGAAGCAAGCACACAAGCAAACAACATACAAGCATACATCAAATGAGAACAAGCATCTCAAACAAGCATGTCAATCAGATATCCACAGAGCACACACTATAGCCAAACAAGGGGGCTCAATCAATAGGTTTGACTGCCTCAGCAAGTCATCTATACAGGCTGTGTTTGCTCTTAACCTTGCCATTATGAGGCTAAGGTGAAGCAGATGAAAGGTGAAGTGAGGATCAGACCTCACAGCTCTTATCCCTGACCAGGGAGAGCTTCTGACAAATGAGCATGGGTCCAGAATAGGGGAACCCTTCTATACTCAGAGACTCTGACACAATGTGCACTGCACAAGATCTTGGGCTTGTGATCTCAATGCTACAACCATGTAATGGGAGCAAGGAGAAGACTCAACTGAATAGTGGGGGATAGATTGCATATCCCTACCTTCCACCAATTGCCTTGATTAAGGACTTTACCTGCTTAGGCACAATATTAAACAATCACAAACATTGCCTCTTAAGGAGGACTTCAGACAGTTTGCCCGGTCAAATAACAGACCGGGTCTCCAGACTACATGAAGTTAGGAAGTTATACCTCAATGCAAGTTGCTTAAGCAAAGCAAAGCAAAAGTTCACAAGGAACTGAGCAACTAAAAGTACCTGGAAACAGTCAAACACAGTTAGTACTCAGACAGACAAAAATAAACAGCAAGTATTAATCAGTCAGACTATACAAACTAATGCACAACACAGGCAAGCTATGAGCTCAAGCCCCAACTTCACAACCTACAAAACAAAGTTGTGTTAGTGTACAAACATCAAGCAACATCAATTGAATTGACTTGGATCATTCTCCATAAACATTGCACCTTTTCATCCTGAAATTTCAATCAAATGTTAGCAACTAGACCACTAGGCCAAGCCTAGGGTCCAAAGGTGACAAAAATTCCTAAACAGCAAGGTATCTCTAACCAAACTCAAATTAATGTCAAACAAAAGCCAACACAATTAGTCCCATGTCCATATCATTCATTATATTCATTCCATGCACAAAACAATTCAAACTAGTTCAAATGAAGCACCAAACATCCAAACAGAACTATTGCATTCAATCCCATATCAAAACAGTTCCAAAAATCCCCAAATAAATTATACCTAAACAGCACATGTTCAAGGTCTAGCATACCAAATTTTAGCCTAATTGGACCAAGGTTACTATGTCAATGAAAATCAACAAAAACAGACACAATTATATGCTCCAAATCACAACATCAACACATGCAGCCACTTCAAAAATTCATAAATCCATGAAGACAATAAAGAAATGGATGAGATCAAAACAGGGATGTCATAAAATGTGTCTATAACATTCCTACCAAATTTCATGTTCATTCAATACCATATGAGCATTTCACACAAGATCTACCAACATATATCACATAAGCTTGCACATTTGACCAACAGAGATGAAAAATAGCAATCAATTTGAAAATGCCACATAAAATTCCACAAAAATTCACATAGCATCTTAACATGTTAATGAAACATCATGCAAAATTTCATATTATTCTAACAAGTATAGGTCACTCAAAAAAATCCAGCAAGTTGACATAATGAGGTGTGACACAAATTGTGACACCTAAGTTCCAAAATTCACATCTCAATGACCAGGTATCAAAAATTCATGAAATGCACATATAAATCTCCATTGATGTGTCTGGAATCACCACAAAAATTTCCAGACATTTATTTGTAAGCATGAGAATTTCACATTGAATTTGGCACAAGGTATCAAAAATGAGTACATGTTAAAGATCCCTAGGGCAAACAAAATGATTACCATGCACAACTTTCACCAATAGGTCAAAAATAATCTACAGTCAACAAGGAAGTCAAAGAAAAAATTCTCATATTTTTCTGAATTTTCTATGATTTTTTATGAATTTTTAAAGGTCATTGTGATTTTTTTAGAATTTTTAATGAATTAAATTAATTAATTAGATTTAGTAATGGCAAAGTGGTAATTAGTTGGCGCGGGGGAGGGAAACAGCATATTCAAATTTTTAAACGGAAAAGTGGATCAAACTCATCAAATTTCCAGAAAACTCATCTTCTTCATCCAGCCATGCCAAGAACACGCAATCATCAAATCATCACCAAAATGAGCAAATGAATAACCGTTGAACTCGTCTAAGCACAAGGATCACAAATATCAACTTAATTTTGCCTAACAGTTCCTAAATCATCTGAATCGATCATGTTAGGGTTTGGTTACAAAACTTCCAATCCAGATTTCTTAGCCTACAGTGCATCATTTCACAAACCAAGCACATCACCATAACCTACGTTCTATGCTCTACAAAACGCACCTAAGCACTTGAAGAATCGTGACACTCGAAAAAATCACATACCTGGAATGGCAGTGGTGTTCTAGCTGTTCTTCGCGTGTGTTGACCTTAAACAGATGAGCCAAAAGCTTCAAGAAGTTGAAGGATGCGATTAGGTTCAATTATGGTAGCTCCTAGGGCTTGCAATCTTGATTTGCCATAGATGCATTCAAACTGGACAGTCGAGTTTCACCACTCCTTTCCTTCCAATCTTCCAAAACAGATGGATATGATGATGAGAGGAGATCAAATCAAAAAGAAATTCGAAGATTGATCAAAAATTGATGAAGATTTTTGGATTTGAAGGTTTTGTGTTCTTGAAGGAATTTGAGAGAATGAAGAGTTTTTTTGATCTGATTTTGGGAAGTGTGAGTTTCTGTTATGATTATTGGATGATTAGGAATTTATATGGTACCTTAATCCATGCTTAATTACACACATTAGCCAAATTGCATTTGATTAGTGAAAGTGTCATTTTCAAGTAAGGGCAAAATGGTATTTTCCAAAGCCAGCTCATTGCCACCTCATGGACAGCTCACACACTCTCAAAATGACATGTGTGAGCTGTTGCAACTTGTTTCACTCCCATTGGATGAATATTTTGGAAATTCCACATGTGATAGCACTTTGTCCAATTTTGCAATTTCATTTTACAAGCCAAATTCCAAATCATGAAACCTAGCCATGTTATGATGATTCCAACAAGTTTCAAATACCATTTATGAGGTGTAGCAAAAATCCCCACTCAAAAATTCCAATTATTTCACAAGTTGGACAATTTTGCCCTTGGTCCATTTAACTGTCCAGTTGAAATTTGACTTTTTGCATTGGCCACTTTTGAGAAAATCCAATTATGCACCATGAAAGTACATGTCAAATGGAGTTTGTGCATATAAAGAACTTCCAATTTGGACACTCCATGTGGAAATTATGGCCCTCTGATTATGGGTCATTTTTGAAATTCACCGAGCCATAATTTTCCAACCATACATTGGATTTTCAAGTTCTTGGACTTTTTGGAAAGGTGAGAACAAGATCTACAACTTTCATGTTGAACAATTTTTCATTTGAAGCTTCTTTGGACACGTGGTCTTGAGGTCAAAAACTTTCCATTTTTGGAAACTTCAATTACAAGTCACTTTCTATTTTTGGCAGTTTTTGTCCTGACTTGATTTTCTTCATTCTTAAGCTTTGAGATGTCAAATAACACTTGTTCCAACATGAATGAAGTGCATCTAACTCATTTCCACCTCCAAATCCATCAGATCATGTACAGTTGACCACAGTTGACTTTTTCATCTGATAGATGAATCTGGCAATGCATAGATCAATCTGAGCTCCAATCTTCAACTGAAATGGCTCAAGGGTGAAACCCTAGCCTCAATAAGCACAAAATAATCACATAATGAACCCCATATCCATCATAAACCTCATCTCCTGATTATGCCCTGATTGGCCCAATACAACTGATTAGGGTTGACCAGTGGTCAAACCCTAATCTCAAGGAATCTGCTTCAACACTTGATTCTTCTGATGATAACCAACCATGATGATGATGTATCATTGTAATCAAGATGGAGACCAATCTTCTTGAGAATCACAAAACCCTAATTTCAACTTCCACATCCTCAGATGATTGATGACCAGTCAATAAAACCTTAGGCTTACACTTTGACTTCCTCATCTTCTGAACAAGACTTGGGAGGATGGCTTGCACAATGTAACCACATGATATGCAATATGTAATGCCTAATGTCCTAACAAATGATATGCAATATGTTATGCTAGTCCCAAGAGAGGAGGGCAAATTTTGAGGTGTTACACGTCCCTCTGCTCACACGGCTGTGTGTTGATGCATTGGGGCACAAACCCAAGATCTGTGCTGTCGCACAATCGAGTCAGAGTCATTGAGCGTAGAAGGGTCCCTCCATTCTGGACCCACGCTCCCTTGTCTGAAGCTCTCCCTGGTCAGGGATAAGAGCTGTGAGGTCTGATCCTCACTTCACCTTTCATCTGCTTCACCTTAGCCTCGTAATGGCAAGGTTAAGAGCAAACACAGCCCGTACAGATGACTTGCTGGGGCAGTCAAACCTATTGTGTGAGCCCACTTGTTTGGTTATAGTGCGTGCTGTGTGGATATCTGTTTGAGATGCTTGTTCTCATTTGATGTATGCTTGAATTATTTTGTATGCTTGTATGCTTGCTTCTTTCCTGGATAGGAGTAGTTTGCTTATGCAAGTAGGATAGAAAACTGAACTTAGGGTAACGATGCATGACAACACTAGGCTCGAGTCCAGCTCCCTGGTAGTGTGTCTTCCCCTGGTTTCTGGCTAGTAATTCAGTCCCTTTCAGGGGAACTACATCGCCCTGATCCTTGTTCCAGACGAGGTATGTAGGCAGGTGGTCGTGCGAGACCACTCCGGGCAACCTTTTTCTTTTTTGTGTGTGTTTACTTGTCATCTGTTGTGTGTTTGGTTCGGATGCCGACGTAAGTCCAGTGATTGGTTGTCGGGCTCCACGTTTGCCCTTTGGAGTGTGTTTGGTTCGGATGCCGACGTAAGTCCAGTGATTGGCTGTCGGGCTCCACGTTTGCCCTTTGGAGTGTGTTTTGGTTCGGATGCCGACGTAAGTCCAGTGATTGGCTGTCGGGCTCCATGTTTGCCATCTGTTTGTGCGTTTTGTGTTGTTTGGCGTGCGTAAGCCGAACTACAGTGGCTCTGATTCTCGTTCCAGACGAGATATGTAGGCATAGGACGCGATGTCCTATCGAGCTCCCTTCTCCTAACCCCACCTGCGTTCCCTGTGTGTGTGTGATGTTTTAGCAACCTATTCTTTATTCTAGAGCGTGGATCCCGTCGAGTACGACGGACGTGAGGGGTGCTAATACCTTCCCCTTGCGTAACCGACTCCCTTACCCTTTCTCTTTGGTCGCGAGACCATTTCCTTTCTAGGTTTCTCTGAGCGTTTCCTTTCCCTATTTTGGGATAAATAATGCGCAGTGGCGACTCTGTGTTGTGTTTTTATTTGAGTCCCGCCGGTTGTTTTTTCGCGGATGCGACAGCTGGCGACTCTGCTGGGGAAATATAGATGTAGACCTGTGCTGGTCCATCTTCCCCGAGCGAGTCCTTCCTAGCGTTTTAGGATAGTTTAGGTTGCTTGTTTTGTTATTTATCGCATTTATTATTCTAACCAGTGTATATATTTGCATAAGTATTTGCATGCATCATACTATCATTATTGCCGTCCTCTGTGCAGGTGGTTCCTCTGTTATGGGGTGGGTGTTCTGAGTGGGGCTAAAACCCAGGCCCGAGTATACACCTAGGATTAGCGTGGTCTCATGTCGCTCACATGTCGGTTGGGCATGATGTTGCGATGTGACATACCACAAGCCGGACGAGGTTCATCTGAGAAGTGCTCTTCCAGTGGGGTTTTCCACTTTGGTTGGGTTATCTCTTTTGAGCCGTTGACTCTGGTGACCGATCATTTCCCGGATCTTTGGTTTAGACGATCTCAGGAGAGCTACAATGGCACACCCGAAAGGGCAAACCCATTGAGTATCTCTGCCCGATTGTCGAGACTATTATCCGCCTTAGGATGACCTGATTAGAATTTACCTGTGAGGGGAGGGATGATTCTTTCAGATGCATTGTTCAGATGGTGACTTTTTGTTCCGTGGATCAGAGTCCTATTTATAAGTCGGATTTATGGCCGTTTATTTCAGAGACGCCGGAGTGCTGTCCGTGATTTATTAGTGGGGATCCGTTTATTTCAGGATTCCCCGGGCCGAGTTATTTATCAGTGGGGATCCGTTTATTTCAGGATTCCCTGGGCCGATTCTGAGATCATTGTGGGTATCTGCTCAGAGATTATATGATGATGATGATGTATCTGTCAATTCCGTTTATTTCGGAACCCTTGAGAATGGATTGGTGGTTACTTGTTCCCTCAGATGGTTATGATCAGTTCAGAGACCAGGTTTCAGTGCTGATGATCAGAGGACTTGGAGGATGGCCCATTGCATTCATGCATCAGCATCATCCACATTTTGCATTCATCTGCATCGAACCTATGTCTAGCCATATGGGGAGTATTATTGGATTGAGAATCTGGTTGAGAGACATTCGGATGTTAGAATGTTATTGTCAAAATGTTATCTGTCTCGATGAAACCAGAATCAAAGGACAGAATTTTCCTCATAAGGATAGACGTTGCATTCATGCATATTAACCTGTTTGCTGTTTTGCAGGAATCATTGCTCGTGCTCGTAGAGTTGTACCTTTGCACTCAACCCGTCCTCACAGATACTTCACCAGACGCAATACTCCCAGACTCATGGATCTCCCAAACACAGATATCCTCGAGCTGAAAGATAAGATGACTGAGCTGATCAACATCATGCAGGGTTTTGCGGTTGGTCAGAAAGCTCTGGCAGATAAAGTTGAAAAGCTCGAGCGGGCTTCTGCAGCAAACAGCGGGGTTAACCTGGATGGAGTCTCCAACCAGGGGCTGGGTGGTTCCCGCGACGGCGGAAAGAGGACAACCATTGGTGTGGTGAATAATGCTGGTGCTGGTGGCCAACCGGGGCAGAATCTGAAGGATAATTTTGTGCCTCAATTCTATGGCTTCGATGAAGATAGGGAGGAAGACAGAGAGGCTGATCAGTTCTCGATGCACAACGAGCCTTTGGGTCAGTACAATGTTCAGCCTCAAGACAAAGAAATTCAGTTGCTGGCTGAAAAGGTAAAGGTGCTGGAGAGCCATGCTACTCCGGGGTTTGTCAACATGTCCAACATGGGGCTGGTCGAGGGGATTGTGATCCCACAGAAGTTCAAAGCGCCCTCATTTGGCAAATATAATGGAAGTTCTTGCCCGGAAACTCATCTGCAAGCCTTTGTCCGCAAGATCTCTGCATACACTACAGATCAAAAGCTTTGGATGTACTTCTTCCAAGACAGTCTGTCTGGAGGGTCCCTGGAGTGGTATACCAAGCTGAAATCTGCTGACATCAAGAGCTGGCAGGATCTTGGCGACGCTTTCTTTAAACAGTATCAGTTCAATGCTGATATGGCCCCGAGTCGTACCCAGCTGCAGGGTATGTCTCAGAAGAATAACGAGGGGTTTAAAGAATATGCTCAGAGGTGGAGGGAGTTGGCTGCCAGAGTGCAACCTCCATTGGTTGACAGAGAGATGTCTGATCTCTTCATGGGTACCCTGCAAGGGGTTTTTGCTGAAAGAATGGTTTGATGCCCGGTGACTAACTTTGCTGACATTGTGATGGCCGGAGAAAGAATTGAAAGTTGGCTGAAGATGGGGAAAATACAAGGTAATGCTCCGTCATCTGGAGTAAAGAAGCCATTCGGGAATGGTCAGCGCAAGAATGAGGGTGAATTGAGTGCTGTGTATGCCCAGAGAGGATACAGTAGGGATCGTTACTACCAGCACACTGCTGCTGTAACCATCCCTGCTGGTAATCAGTCAGTACGACAACAACGTCAGCCACCTCAACAGAGAGCCGGGTACCAGGTGAGAGGAAAAGGGGTTGATCTCTATTTTGACAAGCCACCCGTGACGTATGCAGTTCTGTTCAAAAAGTTGATGGATCTTGGGTTGGTTCAGCCAAGGGCGATGGTTCCGATGAGATCAGATCAGAGGCCACCTAATTATGATGAGAACGCCCAGTGTGAATTCCATTCTGGTACACCGGGGCATAATATCGAGGGCTGTAGAGCATTCAAGAACGTAGTCCAAGACCTGGTGGATTCAAAAGCAATCAACTTTGCTCCATCTCCCAACGTTAATGCCAATCCCATGCCGGCACATGGTCAGGCGATGGTGAGTGCAGTTGCTGAAGATTCGGATCACGCCTGTGGGATGGGTGAAGAGACTGATGGTAACTGCAAGTTTGATGGTTGGATAAAGCCGTGCGTACCAGGGATGGGAATCCAGAACTGGAAAGCCTAAAAAGATCAGCACTGTCACTCATTCGGAAGAGTAATGATTTCTGTTTTGATTTTATTTGCATGAAAGCCATATGTGTTGCCCGACACGTAATGGTTCATTGTAAGGGCCACCTCATGTTTAAATTTGCATTTTCTGCATCATTAATAAATGGATGGTTTTTCAGTCAAAAAGCGGTGTTCCCTGTTTTTCATTTATTTTTGCAGTTTTAAAACAAATAAAAATGGCAATGTTTATTTTCATTTTTCTCCCTTTTTTGATTTGTCTTGTTCCGAATTCAAAAATAATTCTCCGGATCTCATTGACAACAATTTGGTTACCCCTCATATGACTTCGACAAACCGATCTATCATGCCGAAGAAGAAGGCGAAGAAGATTGTGATCTGTTGGAATTAGCCAGGTTGTTGAAACAAGAGGAGAAGGTGATTCAGCCGCATGAGGAGCGGGTTGAGATTGTTATTCCAAGCACCGCCGAGGTCAGGAAGGAAATAGGAAAATTAGAGCCGCTTCAGAGGCGAGTCGAAAGCAGGATGGTAGCCCTGTTGAAAGAGCATATGGATACCGTCACCTGGTTGTGTCAGGATATGCCAGGGTCGGATACCGGTGTCGTTGCGCACAAGCTACCATGGAAAGGAGATTGTCCTCTAGAGAAGCAGAACGCCAGTGCTACTTATCAGAAAGCCATGGTGACTTTGTTCCATGATATGATTCATCATGAGATTGAATGCTATGCTATGACATGATAGCAAAGTCCCAAACAGAAGAGGGGCATCTGGTAGACCGGGGCAAGTCGTTTGACCGGTTGAGATAATTCAAACTGAGGTTGAATTCAAATAAGTGCACTGTCAGAGTGCGGTCCGGTAAAATGCTGAGGGTTCATTGTAAGAGAGGAATCGAGGTTGATCCTGCTAAAAAAAAAAAAAAAAAAAAAAAAAAAAGAAATGCCTGAATCGAGAATGGAAATAGAGGTTTGTGGTTTCTTAGAAAGATTGAACTACCTGTCATGGTTCACATCTCATCTAACAGCCACGTGTGAACCCATATTCAGGATGTTGAAAAGAAAGATCAAACGGTCAGGGGAAATAATGATTGCCAAGGGGCATTGAAAATAAAAGAATAAGTTGCAGGAACCTCTGATTCTGACGCCTTCTGTGGAAGGAGCAATTGTTAATCTGTACTTGACGGCCTTCGAGGGGTCTACGAGGTGTATTGGGTCAGCATGACGAGTCTTGTCGAAAAGAGCATGCAATTTACCTTAGCAAAAAGTTTACCGATTGTGAAACAATACATTCACTGTTCGAGAAAACTTGCTGTACTTTGGCATAGGCTGCTCGCCGACTGAGACAGTTTATGCTGGTTCATACCACTTTGTGGATTTCGAGATGGATCTGATCAGGTAGATGTTTGAAAGAGCCAGCATCGACCGGATGGGTTGTGAGGAGCAAAAGAATGTTGATTGATTTGGGATACTCTCAGAAAGCAATCAAGGGGTGTATTGTCTGATTACATCGCCCCGCAAACTCGTTGAGGATTATCAACCGATGAGGTTTGAGTTCCCTGATGAGGATATCTCGAGGTGCTCTAATCGAAAGATTGAGAGTGACCGATCCCGGAGGAGGGGCCTGACCCTGAATCCGAACGGATTATGATGTCTGATGGGGAGGTTAAGGTGAATGAGCTTTTGTTGCCCGGATAACGTTTGAATGCACCGACGGTGTGATTGAGCACGAAGCTTGTAGCCCGGGTATTGAACTCCGATGCGCACATCTACTGGGGCAACGCCTTTCTCGTTGGTGTATGGAATAAAGTCGTGCTACCGGTTGAGGTCCAAATTCCCTCTTTGAGAGTCCTGATGGACGTGAAATTGTAAGAGGCTGAATGGGTAAGGACCCGGTATGAAGAGTTGAGCCTGATAGAGGAAAAGAGGCTAGTAGCCATCTGTCATGGGCAGTTATACCGGCAACGGATGAAGCGTGCTTTTAACAAGAAAGTACGACCTCGGGTATATCACGTAGGTGATATGGTGCTGAAAAGGATCCTTCTTCCTCAAAACGATCGAAGGGGCAAATGGACACCGAATTATGAAGGTCCATTCGTGGTCAAGAAGATTTTCTCTGGTGGAGCCTTGTTGCTAACGACCATGGATGGCGAGGATTTTCCATCCCCTGTGAATGTGGACGCAGTTAAAAAATACTTCGTATAAAGAGACCCGCTGGACGAGAAGAATAAAATAGTCCAGGCAAAAAGGGGCATCCCGGCGAACCAAAAACAGAAAGAAAAGGTTCGGGCAAAAATTAGGGATAAAGTGGAAAAATGTACACCCGGCAAGTCGAAAACCTGGAAAGGCGACTTGGGCAAGAATGGGTATCCCGGTGGACTGAAAACCCGGAAGGGCGGTCCAGGCAAAAGAGGGATTGAAACGAACAACTGCGTCCAGCATGATCGTTTGCGCTTTGGTTAAAGCATCATGGATAATACCCGGTAAAGATCAGTTGGAATCGTCTTGTTCAGAAGGCAGAAAGCAAGGAGAGTCTGAGGACATATGGGGTGTAACCGAGTTGGAACTCGATGAGGTCACGAGTTTCACATTGCCATCAGGATAGATTTTTCCTTTTGAGAGCAATTACCTCTTTTCAGGAATTGCTTCCTTTTGTATTGCTCATTTGAGCCACACTTTTCCAATCAATAAAATGCATATTCAGTCAAATAATTTTGTTTTTGTTTTTCATTACCGCTTTGATTGCAAAAACGTCCGATTATTTTGATAAAGAATTTTGCATTTTTAGGCATACAGGTTCCTTCCAATGCATGTTTATAAGATTGAAGGCTTGAAATCTTATTTGGGAGATTGAGTGACCCAAGTGTTGAAATCTTGACACGCCTGGGGCACGGTTTTATCTAACGATCTGTTTTGCAGGAACTGTTAGATATTTTCACTCACTTGCAGGTTGTGAGGCGGAAGCTTTGTAATAGATCCCCAGAGAGTTCGATCAGGAACGAGTGTACGGGAAAGGATGACGAGACGTACGACGATCCTTGATTTTAATCAAGAAGACTCTTCAAATTCTGAGGATTTGAAAGTTTGTGAAAATTCCCCGCAGGGTTCGATCAGGAACGAATGGGTAGAGAAGCAGTGCGAGATGTCGAGACGTCCGACGACCTTGGAATTAATCAAGAAGACTCTTCAAAGTCGGAAAATTGAAAAGTATGTATAAATCCCAGGACGCGTCCCGTCGATCGCGGCGCGATTGGGAATACAAGATGATGGAGCAGAAAAGGTCCAGACGAGTCTGGGAATTCTCAAAAGTGGAAAGCTGATACGAGATTGGGAGGTGGATACCAGGGTTCGACGAGTCGACAGGTGTTCTGTACTAACTTTTCTCATTTCCCAGCTAGGTCCCCGAGCAGAGTTGTGAGGACCAAATCCCCTGCAGATCCAAGGTCTGTGACTTCCCTAACCGAGTCAGGATGGTTATCCCCGGCAGGTTGAAAACGGTGTTTCCTCAGCAGCCAGGCCAGAAGGTTACTGTTCCCCGAGTGGAGTGGGTTTCAATGAAATATATCTCCAGCAGTGTTCATCCTACCAATGGATTGGACGAGTTTCCGTAGTAGACGGATATCTGCATCCCCAGCTGAGTTGATTCTACTTATGGATTGCATGGGTTGTCCCCAGCGGAGTGGCATTCGTTTCCCTAGCAGGGTCAGGATGGTTATCCCCAGCAGGTGTTAGATTGATGCTTCCTCAGTCGCCAGGCCTGGAGGTTGCTATTTCCCCAGCAGAATTGCCGTGAGCATTTCCCCAGTAAAGTCGTCGGGTATCTGTGAGGGTTTCCCGAAGCGGAGTCAGGATTGATATCCCTAGCAAGTCAAAGACTGTTGTATCCCCACAGAGTGTTGGTGGTGCGTATCCCCAGCAGTTTCTCGAGGGGATTGGGTGCAAATGAGGTTCTTCCCCAGCAAAGGTTGCCTTTTCCCAGCAGCAGTGCTATGCCCCAGCAGGGTGGAGATCGGAGTATTGCCGAGTTCCTCAGCAGAGTGTCTCGTGCTCCTCAGAAGAGTCCCTCGAGGGGGATACCTTTTTATGCATTCATCATAAAAAAAAAAAAATATAATAGCATAGCATGTTGCATAGAAAAATAATGAATCGCGTAGCATTTCCATAATTATGGAGCATTACGCAGAAAAAATCAATCATGCATCATATTGCAAGCACAAGCTAGTCTCAAGCCGTGGTTACCGTTTGAGAGGTGGTTTTACCAGAAGTAGAGGTGTTACTCCGAGGAGTTTGGCCTCATGATTTGATCAAAGGTATTTCCCCAGTAGTGCGATACTGGAGGAGTTTTTCCGTCTGGCAGAGATGGAAAGGTTACGCGATCAGCGCGATTCAAGCCGTGGTTACCGCTTGAAGGTTTGGTTTCATCAGATGGTGAAGATGGTACTCCGAGGAGTTTAGCATCACAACGTCAGATCAGCAGTGTTCCCCAGTAGTGCGATATTGGAGGAAATGTTTCCGTCGGACAGAGATGGAAATGATATCAGAAGACGTTACGCGATCAGCGCGATTCCGGGGTTCAAATAGAGAAAAGAAATGCTGAGGCATGCTCCGGGGTTCAAATGGAGAAAAGAAGTGTTGCGACATTTTCTGGAAGATCGGGGCCAATCAGGGCATGATCAGGAGATACTGAGGTATTTTCTGGGGTTCAAATGGAGATTGGAGTTGAAGATTATATCCGGGATGAGGTCCGCAGGATTATCTTCTGTTCATGTGTTACCTTAGACTCTGGCTGAGGCCGATGGAGGTCGTTATAGGTGTCTTCGGATGAAGAGATGCACATGCTACCTTCTTTTGTGAAGGTATACCCTCTGACATGTCGCCCTCAGAGTGGTTTGGTGTTATTTCCGACGTTGCCAGCGGAATTATCACGAGAGATTGGAGATCGGGGTTCAAGCGGAGAAAAGAAGATGTTGAGGCATTTTCTGGAGATGGGGTTCAAACGGAGAAAGGGAGATGTTGCGGCATCTTCTGGAGAACGGGGTTCATATTGGCGATCGCGAGTTATCGTCAGGCGACTGGGGTTCAAATCGGAGAATGGGGTTCATTATTTGGCAAACAGAAGAACGGGGTTCAAATGCGGTGATCTGAGGATCATTGGCGCAAAAGAAAATTCTGGGGTTCAAATGCAGAGATCTGAGGATCGTTTGTGCAATAAGAAAATTTTGGGGTTCAAGAAAAGCATAAAAAGAAGAGATGATAATCCCGAGTGGATATGTGGTGTTCAAGCCATGGTTATCCCTGCGTTACCATTTATTTTGGTATCCAGGTCGACATGTTTCGGTGATCAGGCCGACTTTTTCCGTACCGGACAGATAATTATTTTTCCCAACAGAGTGCAAATTGTTCGTCTGTTCTTGGTATTCAATCACTCTTCATCCTGATCATCTGAAAGCCGAGGCTGTTCATATCGACAGGTTCACAGTGGATTGAATAGGGGCAGCTGTAACACCTCAAAATTTGCCCTCCTCTCTTGGGACTAGCATATCATATTGCATAACATTTTTAGGTCATTAGGCATTGCATATTGCATATCATGTGGTTACATTGTGCAAGTCATCTTCACAAGTCTTGATCAGAAGATGAGGAAGTCAAAGTGCAAGTTAGGGTTTATTGACTGATCACGGGCCATCTGAGGATTGGGCTGTAAATTAGGGTTTCATGGTTCTCAATGGATGTTGGTCTTCATCTTGATTGAAGTGATACATCATCATCATCAGGGTTGGATTTCATCAAGTGATTGAAGCAGATTCCTTGAGATTAGGGTTTTGACCACTGGTCAACCCTAGTCAGCTGCATTGGGCCAGTCAGGGCATAATCAGGAGATGGGGTCTATGATGGCTATGGGGTTCATTATATGATTATATGGAGATTATTGAGGCTAGGGTTTCACCCTTGAGCCATTTCATCAGGAGAATGGGGCTCAGATTGATCTATGCTTGGCCAAATTCATCTATCAGCTGAAAAGTCAACTGTGGTCAACTGTACATGATTTGATGGATTTGGAGGTGGAAATGAGTTGGATACACTTCATTCATGTTGGAACAAGTGTTGTATGACATCTCAAAGCTTAAGAATGGAGAAAATCAAGTCAGAACAAAAACTGCCAAAAATAGAAAGTGACTTGTAATGGAAGTTTCCAAAAATGGAAAGTTTTTGACCTCAAAATTAAATGTCCAAGGAAGCTTCAAATGGAAATTTGTTCAACATGAAAGTTGTAGATCTTGTTTTCACCTTTCCAAAAAGTCCAAGAACTTGAAAATCCCATGTATGGTTGTCAAGTTATGGTCCAGTGAATTTCAAAAATGACTCATAATCAGGAGGGCATAACTTCCACATGGAGTGTCCAAATTGGATGTTCTTTATATGCACAAACTCCATTTGACATGTACTTTCATGGTGCATAATTGGATTTCTTCAAAAATGGTCAATGCAAAAAGTCAAATTTCAACTGGACAGTTAAATGGATCAGGGGCAAAATTGTCCAACTTGTGAAATAATTGGAATTTTTGGATGGGGATTTTTGCAACACTTCACAAATGGCATTTGAAAGTTGTTGGAATATTCATAACATGCTAAGGCTTCATGGTTTGGAAAATGGTTTTTGAAATGAACTTGAATAATTGAACACATAGCCATTCACATGTGGAATTTCCAAAATACACATCCAAAGAGCATAAGCCAAGTTGCAACAGCTCACACATGTCATTTTGAGAGTGTGTGAGCTGTCCATGAGCTGTCATGAGCTGGCATGTGAAAGTTCAATTTTGCCCCTAGCTTGAAATAACTACTTTCACTAATCATTTCCAATTGATTAATTAGTGTGGTTAAGTGGTGATTAAGCAAGAGTATATAATCCTAATCATCATCAAATCATAACAGAATTCACAATTCCCCAAAATCAGATCCAAATTCATCATATTCTCTCAAATTCTCAAGAACCACATAACACTTCAATTGACCAAAACTCTTTGAATTCTGGATCAAATTCGAGGATTCTTGTTGTGTTGATCTCTATTCAACTTCTTCTTCATCTGTTTGTGAAGATCCACCTCAAATTCACCACCAATCGTGGCTGTCCAAAGTGCACTCATCAATGGCGAAGTGAGATTGCTCATGCGTGGAACCGTGTTGGATCAAACTGCAAGTTGAATTCACTCTTCCAAACCTTCTACTACATCTGTTTCTCATCCAAACGCGCGAAGAACACCAAGCTCGACACTGCATTCCAGGTAATCGATTTCTTCGGCTGTCATGATTCCTCAAATGTTTATGTGTGTTTGGTAGAGTGAAGGACATAGATCATCGTGATGCTTTTAGTTTTAGGAATGATGAACTGTAGAGGAAGTAATCTTGATTAGAAGTTTCGAAACCAAACCCTAAGTCGATCGATCCGTGAGATTTAGGAACTTGTAGGTTAAATCATTGACATATTTGGACTCCTTGTTCTTAGACGGTTCCATTGACTATGCGCTTGTGGATTTTTGTGAAGTTTCGTTGTTCTTCATGTTCATGCTGTTCCTGGAAAAATTCTGAGTGAAAACGACGAACAAGGCTTGTTTGATCTGGATTTTGGTTTGAAAATTTGAATAGGATGTTTACCGCGTTACTGTTCATAGTATTTACGGATATGCCATTAGTGAATCTAATTAATTATATTAATTCAAAAAATTATTAAAAAATCATAAAACACTTTAAAAAATTCATAAAAAATGTTTTAAAAATCAGAAAAATATGTGGATTTTTGTGTTGACTTCCTAATTGACTGTAGAATTTTATTGACCTATTGATTGAAGTTTTGCATGGTGAATTTTTAGATTGACTTAGGGTTGATTAACATGTGTGCCATCTTGATACATTGTGCCATTTTGATTGTGAAATCCTCATGTTTACAAAGAAATGCTTGAAAATTTTTGTGATGATTGTGGACTGGCTAATGGTGATTTACATGTAAATTTCATGAATTTTGGATTCCTGGTGTTTGAGTTATGAATTTTGGAACCTAGGTGTGACAATTTGTGTCACACCTCATTATGTCAACTTGCTGGATTTATTTGAATGACCTAGGCTTGTTGAATTGATATGAAATTTTGCATGGATGTTCATTAACATGTTAAGAAGCTATGTGAATTTTTGTGGAATTTTATGTGGCATTTTCAATTTGATTGCTATTTTTCATCTCTGTTGGTCAAATATGCAAGTCCATGTGGTACATGTTTGTAATTTGGATGTGAAATGCTCATATGGTATTGGATAATCATGAAATTTGGTATGATTGTTGTAGACACATGGTATGACATCCCTGTTTTGGTCTCATTCATTTCTTTATTGTTTTCATGGACTTATGAATTTTTGAAGTGAATGCATGTGTTGATGTTGTGATTTGGCTCATATAATTGTGTCTGTTTTTGTTGATTTTCATTGACATGGTTCCCTTTGTCCAATTGAGCTAAAATTTGACATGCCATACCTTGAATATATCCTGTTTAGGTGTAAATTATTTGAGGATTTTTGGATTTGTTTTGACATGGAATTGAATGCAATAGTTCTGTTTGGATGTTTGGTGTTCCATTTGACCTAAATTGAATTGTTTTGTGCATGAAATGAATATAATGAATGGTATGAGCATGGGACTAATTGTGTTGGCTTTTGTTTGACATTAATTTGACTTTGGTTAGAGATCCCATGCTGTTTAGACATTTTTGTCACCTTTGGACCCTAGGCTTAGCCTAGTGGTCTAGTTTCTAACATTTGATTGATTTTTCAGGATGAAAAGCACAATGCTTATGGAGATTGAATCAAGTTAATTCAAATGAGTTTGGTTGATGTTTGTACACTAACATGACTTGGTTTTGTAGGTTATGAAGCTTGAGCTTGAGCTTTGAGCTTGCTTTGTTGTGCATTAGTTTGTATAGTCTAACTGATTAACATTTGCTGTTTATGTTTGTCTGTCTGAGTACTGATGATACTTGATTGTTTTCAGGTACATTTAGTTGCTTATAGTTCATATTGAACTTGCTTGCCGCTGCTTGGTTGTGAAAACCACTTGAGGTAGGTCCTCTTGACTTCATGTAGTCTGGAGACCCGGTTTGTTATTTGGCCGGGCAAAATGTCTGAAGTCCTCCTTAAGAGGCGATGATTGTGATTGTTTAATATTGTGCCTAAGCAGGTAAAGTCCTTAATCAAGGCAATTGGTGGAAGGTAGGGATATGCAATCTATCCCCCACTATTCCGTGTGTCGTCCCTCTGCTCACACGGCTGTGTGTTGATGCATTGGGGCACAAACCCAAGATCTGTGCTGTCGCACAATCGAGTCAGAGTCATTGAGCGTAGAAGGGTCCCTCCATTCTGGACCCACGCTCCCTTGTCTGAAGCTCTCCCTGGTCAGGGATAAGAGCTGTGAGGTCTGATCCTCACTTCACCTTTCATCTGCTTCACCTTAGCCTCGTAATGGCAAGGTTAAGAGCAAACACAGCCCGTACAGATGACTTGCTGGGGCAGTCAAACCTATTGTGTGAGCCCACTTGTTTGGTTATAGTGCGTGCTGTGTGGATATCTGTTTGAGATGCTTGTTCTCATTTGATGTATGCTTGAATTATTTTGTATGCTTGTATGCTTGCTTCTTTCCTGGATAGGAGTAGTTTGCTTATGCAAGTAGGATAGAAAACTGAACTTAGGGTAACGATGCATGACAACACTAGGCTCGAGTCCAGCTCCCTGGTAGTGTGTCTTCCCCTGGTTTCTGGCTAGTAATTCAGTCCCTTTCAGGGGAACTACATCGCCCTGATCCTTGTTCCAGACGAGGTATGTAGGCAGATGGTCGTGCGAGACCACTCCGGGCAACCTTTTTCTTTTTTGTGTGTGTTTACTTGTCATCTGTTGTGTGTTTGGTTCGGATGCCGACGTAAGTCCAGTGATTGGTTGTCGGGCTCCACGTTTGCCCTTTGGAGTGTGTTTGGTTCGGATGCCGACGTAAGTCCAGTGATTGGCTGTCGGGCTCCACGTTTGCCCATTGGAGTGTGTTTTGGTTCGGATGCCGACGTAAGTCCAGTGATTGGCTGTCGGGCTCCATGTTTGCCATCTGTTTGTGCATTTTGTGTTGTTTGGCGTGCGTAAGCCGAACTACAGTGGCTCTGATTCTCGTTCCAGACGAGATATGTAGGCATAGGACGCGATGTCCTATCGAGCTCCCTTCTCCTAACCCCACCTGCGTTCCCTGTGTGTGTGTGATGTTTTAGCAACCTATTCTTTATTCTAGAGCGTGGATCCCGTCGAGTACGACGGACGTGAGGGGTGCTAATACCTTCCCCTTGCGTAACCGACTCCCTTACCCTTTCTCTTTGGTCGCGAGACCATTTCCTTTCTAGGTTTCTCTGAGCGTTTCCTTTCCCTATTTTGGGATAAATAACGCGCAGTGGCGACTCTGTGTTGTGTTTTTATTTGAGTCCCGCCGGTTGTTTTTTCGCGGATGCGACAATTGCAATGGAATGTAAAGGAGCCGTGCTTTCACATGTGTTGGTTGATACCGACTCCTCTTTTAATGTGTTGCCAAAGAAAGCTCTGGCTAAGTTGAATTGCGAAGGATTGATCCTGACGCCCACAAACTTGATAGTGCGGGCTTTTGATGGGTCGAAGCGGGCTGTATTTGGAGAAGTTGAGCTTCCAATGAAGATAGGCCCTGAGGTGTTCAAGTCAGTTTTCTACGTCATGGACATTCAGCCAGCATACAGTTGCCTGTTGGGTCGCCCATGGATCCATGCTGCTGGGGCAGTGACCTCGACTTTGCACCAAAAGTTGAAATACATCTGGGAAGGACAGGTTGTCACCGTCTGCGGAGAAGAAGACATCTTTGTCAGCCACCTGTCTTCATCCAAATACGTGGAAATGGACGGCGAAATGTGGGAGACGCCGAGTCAAGCATTTGAAACCGTTAAGGTAGAGAATGCTCTGTTTGCAAAAGAAGAGGAGAAACCGTCCATATCTTCGTACAAACAGGCCGCTGAGGTGGTGAAGAATGGAGAGGCTTCTGGTTGGGGTAGGATGATGGATATCTCTGCCAAGAAAGACCGCTTCAAAGTGGGGTATCAGCCGAACAGAGGCTCGTCAGGACAAGGCAGAGGACGCCGTACGTCAGTCACATTCACTAGTGCTGGAATGCTAGATCCGGATCACATCTGCATGGTGGATGATGAAACTGATAGCGACTGTGAAATGAACCGATGGATAAAGTCGTGCGCACCAGGGATGGGAATCCAGAACTGGAAGGCTGAAAAGATCATCACGGTCACTCTGCTCGAAGAGTAATGATTTCTGTTTTTCAATTTTTATGTGCATGAAATCCATACGTGTTGCCTGACACGTAATGGTTCATTGTAAGGGCCACCTCATGTTTAACTTTGCAATTTCGCATCATTAATAAAGGATGTTTTTTTTTCAATTAAAAGCGGTGTTCCCTGTTTTTCATTTATTTTTGCAGTTTAAAAATAAAAACAAAATAAAAATAGCAATGTTTTCATTTTTCTTTTTCAACTTGTCTCGCTCCGGTTCTAAAGCAATGCATGAATCCACATTCATGCAGATGCGATCATTCTCCGGATCTCATTGATAACAATCCTGTTACACCCTCATATGACTTCAATAATCCGATCTATCAAGCCGAAGAAGAAGGCGAAGAAGATTGTGAACTGCCAGGGGAATTAGCCAGGTTGTTGAAACAAGAGGAAAAGGTGATTCAGCTGCACGAAGAGCAAATTGAGGTTGTGAATCTGGGTACCGACGAGGTTAAGAAAGAAGTGAAAATCGGGGCTGCTTTGGAGGAAAGTGTCAAGAGCAGAATGGTGGCATTGTTGAAAGAGTATGTCGACATCTTTGCCTGGTCTTATCAAGATATGTCAGGGTTGGATACCGATATCGTTGTGCACAAGCTACCGTTGAGAGCAGATTGTCCTCCAGTGAAGCAGAAGTTGCGCAGAACTCGACCTGACATGGCGATGAAAATTAAAGAGGAAGTGCAGAAGCAGTGGGATGTTGGTTTCCTTGCTGTCACTAATTATCCGCCTTGGGTCGCGAACATTGTGCCAGTCCCGAAGAAAGATGGAAAAGTAAGAATGTGTGTGGACTACCGAGATCTGAACAGAGCTAGTCCGAAAGATGATTTTCCACTACCTCACATTGACGTGTTGGTAGATAATACAGCTCAATTCTCGGTGTTTTCCTTCATGGATGGATTTTCTGGCTATAATCAAATCAAAATGTCGCCAGATGATATGGAGAAAACAACGTTCATCACACCGTGGGGCACTTTTTGTTACAAGGTGATGCCATTCGGTCTCAAGAACGCCGGTGCTACTTATTAGAGAGCCATGGTGACTTTGTTTCATGATATGATTCATCATGAAATTGAATGCTATGTTGATGACATGATAGCAAAGTCCCAAACAAAAGAGGGGCATTTGGTAGATCTGGCCAAGTTGTTCGACCGGCTGAGACAGTTCAGACTGAGGTTGAATCCGAACAAGTGCACTTTCGGGGTGCGGTCCGGTAAATTGCTGGGGTTTATTGTAAGCGAAAAAGGAATCGAGGTTGATCCTGCTAAAGTAAAAGCAATAAGAGAAATGCCTGAACCGAGAACAGAGAAAGAGGTTCGTGGTTTCTTAGGTAGATTGAACTACATTTCACGGTTCATATCTCATCTAACACCCACGTGTGAACCGATTTTCAAGTTGTTAAGAAAAGATCAAACGGTCAGGTGGAATAATGATTGCCAAGCGGCATTTGAAAAAATAAAAGAATATTTGCAGGAGCCCCCGATTCTGATGCCTCCTGTGGAGGGACGACCGTTAATTCTGTACTTGACGGTCCTCGAGGGGTCTATGGGGTGTGTATTGGGGCAGCATGACGAGTCTGGTCGAAAAGAGCATGCCATATACTACCTTAGCAAAAAGTTTACCGACTGTGAAACAAGATATTCACTGCTCGAGAAAACTTGTTGTGCTTTGGTCTGGGCTGCTCGCCGACTGAGACAGTATATGCTGGTTCATACCACTTTATTGATTTCCAAGATGGATCCAATCAAGTACATTTTTGAGAAACCAGCATTGACCAGACGGGTTGCGAGGTGGCAAATGATTTTGACAGAATATGATATTCAGTATACCTCTCAGAAAGCAATCAAGGGGAGTGTATTGTCTGATTACCTCGCTCAGCAACCTATTGATGATTATCAACCGATGAAGTTTGAATTCCCTGATGAGGACATCATGTTTCTCAAATCGAAAGATTGTGAGGAACCGATCCCGGAGGAGGGGCCTGACCCTGAATCCGAATGGATTCTGATGTTTGATGGGGCCGTTAACGTGAATGGTAGCGGTGTTGGTGCTGTTTTGGTTACGCCGAAAGGATCCCACATTCCTTTTGCTGCCCGGCTAACATTTGAGTGCACCAACAACGTGGCTGAATACGAAGCTTGCATATTGGGGATTGAAGAGGCGATTGATTTGAGAATCAAGAACCTTGTCATATATGGAGATTCAGCTCTGGTTGTAAATCAGGTTAACGGAAAATGGTATACGCATCAGTCTCATTTAGTTCCATACCGGGACTATACAAGGAGATTGTTGACGTTTTTCACCAAAGTGAAGATGCATCATGTGCCCAGAGAAGAGAACCCTTTGGCAGATGCTTTGGCTACTCTGGGCGCCTTGATTAAGGTGAAATGGTGGAATCAGTTCCCCGGTGTTGAAATGGGACGTCTGGATAGACCGGCTTATGTGTTTGTTGTTGACACAGCGCCTGATGATGAGAAGCCGTGGTATTACGATATCAAGCGCTATTTGGAGACTCAAGAGTATCCTGAGGGAGCATCGAAAAAGGACCGAAAGACTCTGCGGAGGTTGGCCATGGTGTTCTACCTGAATAAGGATGGGGTTTTGTACAAGCGGAATTTCGATTGGGTCTTGCTCAGATGTGTTGATGATAGAGAAGCAAGCCAATTGATGAAAGAGGTTCATGAAGGATCGTTCGGTACCCATGCCAGTGGGAATGCGATGGTGAAGAAGCTGCTGAGGGCAGATTATTATTGGATGACAATGGAGGCCCAATGTTTCAATTTCGTGCGGAAATGTCATAAATGCCAGATTTATGCTGACAAGGTGCAGGTGCCTCCAAACCCATTGAGCTTAATGTCGTCTCCGTGGCCGTTTGCTATGTGGGGGCATTGATATGATCGGAAAGATTGAGCCTACAGCTTCGAATGGGCATCGGTTCATATTAGTGGTTGTTGATTACTTTACCAAGTGGGTAGAAGCAGCCTCTTATACGAACGTGACGAAACAGGTCGTTGCCAGGTTTCTCAAGAGAGACATCATTTGCAGATATGGGGTTCCCGAAAGAATCATTACTGATAATGGTTCTAATTTGAACAACAAGATGATGGCGGAACTGTGCCGGGAATTCAAGATTGAACATCACAATTCTTCTCCCTATCGTCCGAAGATGAATGGGGCGGTTGAGGCAGTCAATAAGAATATAAAGAAGATTGTGCAGAAAATGGTGGTAACCTATAAAGACTGACATGAGATGTTGCCGTTTGCATTGCATGGGTATCGAACGTCGGTGCGTACATCCACTGGGGCAACGCCTTTCTCGTTGGTATATGGTATGGAAGCCGTGTTACCGGTTGAGGTTCAAATTCCCTCTTTGAGAGTCCTGATGGACGTGAAGTTGCAAGAGGTTGAATGGGTAAGAACCCGGTATGAAGAGTTGAGCCTGATTGAGGAAAAAAGACTGGCAGCCATCTGTCATGGGCAGTTGTACCAGCAGCGGATGAAGCGTGCTTTTGACCGAAAGGTACGACCTCAGGTGTATCACGTAGGTGATATGGTGCTGAAAAGGATCCTTCCTCCTCAAAACGATCGAAGGGGCAAATGGACACCCAATTATGAAGGTCCATTCGTGGTCAAGAAGGTTTTCTCTGGCGGAGCCTTGTTGTTGACGACCATGGATGGCGAAGATTTTCCATCCCCTGTGAATGCGGACGCAGTTAAAAAATACTTCGTGTAAAGAGACCCGCTGGACGAAAAGAATAAAATAGTCCAGGCAAAAATGGGCATCCCGGCGAACCAAAAAACAAAAAGAAAAGGTTTGGGCAAAAATTAGGGATAAAAAAGAAAAGAACTATACACCCGGCAAGTCGAAAACCTGAAAAGGCGACTTGGGCAAAAAGGGGTATCCCGGTGGACTGAAAACCTGAAAGGGCGGTCCAGGCAAAAGAGGGATTGAAACGAACAACTGCGTCTAGCATGATTGTTTGTTTTGGTTAAGGCACATGGATAATACCCGGTAGGGATCAATCGGAATTGTCTTGTTTAGAAGGCAGAAAGCACGGAGAGTCAGAGGACATATAGGGTGTAACCGAGTTGGAACTCGATGAGATCACGGGTTTCACATTGCCATTAGGATAGATTTTTCCTTTTGTGCGTAATTACCTCTTTTCAGGAATTGCTTCCTTTGTATTGCTCAATTTGAGCCACACTTTTTCAATCAATAAAATGCATATTCAGTTAAATAATTTTGTTTTTGTTTTTCATTACCGCTTTGATTGCAAAAACATCCGATTATTTTTGATAAAGAATCTTGCATTTTAAGACATACAGGTCCCTTCCAATGCATGCTTATAAGATTGAAAATTTGAAATCTTATTCGGAAGGTTGAGTGACCCGAGTGTTGAAATCTTGACATGCCTTGGGGCACGGTTTTATCTAACGATCTCTTTTGCAGGTACTGTTAGATATTTTCACTCACTTGCAGGTTGTGATGTGGAAGCTTTTGACAAAAAAAATCCCCATGGAGTCCAATCGGGGACGAATGAATTGAAGAACGGTGAGAGAGACGGCGATGGACGTACGACGATCCTGGATGTTAATCAAGAAGACTCTTCAAAGTCGGAGAATTGAAAAGTCTGTATAAGTCCCAGGAGTTCGCTCTCCGTCGAGTGCGGAGCGGTTTGGAATACAAGATGATGGAGCAGAAAAGGTCCAGATGAGTCTGGGATTTCTCAAAATTGGAAAGCAGACATGGGAGTTGGATATGGATACCACGGTTCGACGAGTCGTCGGGTGTTCAGTACCAGACTGTCCTCCTCCCCAAGCAGAGTCGGAATGATTAATTCCCCAACAGATCCAAGGTCTATGGCTTCCCTAGCAGGGTCCGGATGGTTATCCCCCAGCAAGTTTGAGATCGATGCTTCCCCAGTCGCCAGGCCTAAAGGTTGTTATTTCCCAGCGGAGGTATCTGTGAGGGTTTCCCAAGCAGAGTCGGGATTGTTATATCCCCAGCAAGTCAAAGACTGTTGTATCCCCACAAAGCGCGTTGGTGGTTCTTATCCCCAGCGGTATCCCCAAGTGGATCGGGTGCAAAGGAGGTTTTTTCCCAGCAAGGGTTGCCTTTTCCCAGCAGCAGTGCTATTCCCCAGCAGGGCGGAAATCGGAGTGTTGTCGGGTTCCTCAGCAGAGTGTCTCGAGCTCCCCAGAAGAGTCCATTGAGGGGGATACTTTTTATACATTCATCATGTAGATAAACATAGCATATTGCATAATGAATCGCGTAGCATTTCCATAATTATGGAGCATTACGCAGAAAAATCAATCATGCATCATTATTGCAAGCATGAGCTACTCTCAGACCGTGGTTATCGTTTGAGAATTGGTTTCCTGAGGGTGAAGGTGTTGCTCCGAGGAGTTTGGCACCGTTTTTTATCAACAGTACTTCCCCAGTAGTGCGATACTGGAGGAGATTCCTGTTGTGCGAAACAGGAATGGGAAGATGTTACTCTGAGGAGTCTAGCATCGTGATGTCAGATTAGCAATGTTTTCCAGTAGTGCGATACTGGAGGAAATTTTTCCGTCGGACAGAGATGGAAATGTTACGCGATCAGCGCGACTAAAGCTGTGGTTACCGTTTGAGATTTAGTTTCACCGGATGGTGAAGGTATTACTCTGGGGAGTGTAGCATCATGATGTCAGATCAGCAATGTTCCCCAGTAGTGCGATACTGGAGGAAATTTTTCCGTCGGACGGGGATGGAAATAAAATCAAAGGACGTTACGCGATCAGCGCGACAAACGGGGTTCAAATGGAGAAAGGGAAATGTTGAGGCATTTTCTGGAGATCGGGGTTCAATTGGAGAAAAGGAAGTGTTGAGGCATTTTCTGGAGATCGGGGTTCAAATGGAGATTGGAGTTGAAGATTATATCCGGGATGAGGTCCGCAGGATTGTCTTCTGTTCATGTGTCACCTTAGACTTTGGCCGAGGCCAACAGAGGTCGTTATGGGTGTCTTATGAGGAAGAGATGCACATGTTACCTTCCTTTTGTGAAGGTGTACCCTCTGATATGTCGCCCTCAGAGTGGTGTTTGGTGTTATTTCCGACGTTGCCAGCGGAATTATCACAAGAGATTGGAGAACGGGGTTCAAATGGAGAAAGGGAAATGTTGAGGCATTTTCTAGAGAGCGGGGTTCAAATGGAAAAAGGGAGACACGAGGTGTTTTCTGGAGAACGGGGTTCACAATGGCGATCGCAAGTTATCGTCAGGCGACTGGGGTTCATTATTTTGGCAAACAAGATGTCGGGGTTCAAATGCAGTGATCCGGGATCATTTGCGAAAAGGAAATTTTCGGGGTTCAAGAAAAGCATTAAAAAGAGATGATAATCCCTAGCGGATGTGGTGTTCAGGCCATGGTTATCCCTGTGTTACCATTTATTTTGGTATCCAGGTCGACATTCTGTTTCGGTATTCAGGCCGACTTTCTCCGTACCAGACGGATTTTTCTTCAAGATTGTTTCTTTGCCGATTCTGACAGGCATGGTTAATTATTTTCCCATCAGAGTGCAAATTGTTCGTCTGTTCTTGGTATTCAATCACTCTTCACCCTGATCATCTGAAAGCCGAGGCTATTTCATATCGACAGGTTCATAGTGGATTGAATAGGGGCAGCTGTAACACCTCAAAATTTGCCCTCCTCTCCTGGGACTAGCTTAACATATTGCATTTCATTCCTTAGGTCATTAGTCATTAACAGATTGCATATCATATGGCTACATTGAGCAAGTCATCCTCCTAGGTCTTGATCAGAGGATGAAGAGGTTAAGAGGTGCAAGCTGAGGGTTTCATTGGACTGATCATTAGCCATCTGAGGGTTGTGCATCAATTAGGGTTTCATGGTTCCTCAAGGGGATTGAGCTTCATCTTGGTAGAAATGGTACATCATCATCATCATGGTCTTGTCATCACCAAGAGATTCCTTATGCTTGATCAGATGCCTTGAGATTAGGGTTTTGACCTCTGGTCAACCCTAATCAATTGTATTAGGCCAGTCAGGGCTTGTGAAGGAGATGAGGTTTTAAATGGATATGGGGATCATCATATGGTTATATTGAGCTTATGGAAGTTAGGGTTTCATCATTGAGCTATTTCATCAGGAGTTTGAAGCTCAAGATCATCAATGCATGGCCAATTCATCTATCAGTCAACAAAAGTCAATTGTGGTCAACTATGCCTGAATTCATGGATTTGGAGGTGGGAGAGGGTTAGAGACACTTCATTCATGTCCAAACAAGTTTCATTTGACATTTCAAACATCAAGAATGAAGAAAATAAAGTCAGATGAAAACTTTCCAAAAATAGAAAGTGACTTGTAATTGAAAATTGCCAAAAATGGAAAGGTTTTCTCCTTAGAATTACATGTCCAAAATTGCTTCAAATGAAATTTTGTCCAACATGGAAGTTGTAGATCTTGCTCTCACCTTTCCAAAAAGTCCAAGAACATGAATTTATCATTTGTGGTTGGCAAGTTATGATCAAATCACTGTCCAAAAAAGTTGAACTTCAAAGGTGCATAACTTTTGATTCACAAGGCCAAATGGAGTGAGGTTTTTTTGAGCAAGTTTCTTTTGATGTCCTCTATCATAATCTATCATCACATTTCATCAAAAACCATCACACGAAAAGTGCATTTTTCAAGTGGACTTAATTTGAATTTGGAGGGAAAAAAGGTCATTTTGAAAATTATTCATTGTTTTCACATAATTCCACTTGCATTGGCCTAGAAACCACATTTCTGATGTGAATTGGTACAGAAACCTGCACTGTTACATTGATTTTCATGTGAAGGGTGAATTGGCCAAAATGCTAAAATGCACCAAAACTTGATTTCACTTAAACCATTGCATTTACACTAATTAGGATTAACAACATGTTTAACATCACATATATAAACATAATCCTAACTGTTTTCTGATTAACCATAACAGAATTGTGAATTCTAGATCTAGATCTCAAACTTTTACATTTTTCTCTCAACTTGCTTCATCAATTTTCTTCATTCTTTTTGCCTTGCCTTCGATCAATTCATCATCTACATGCATTTTGGAAGCTAATTGAAGCAAGATTTCATCACTATCAAGCCAAATCGTGGACTGTTAAAGTGAGGTGCAACAATGGCAAATGGAGATTTCATCAAGATCGTGCGTAATTGAGCTAAAGCATTGCCTTCATTCATCTTCCACATCATCATAGAAGTTCTGTTTTCATGTTACAAGGCCTAGAACACGCGTTTTAACATCTGCAATTCCAAGAAGGTGAGTTTTCGAATTTAATGATTCATGCAATTGATGAGTGCTTCTTGTAGATCCTTCCACGTAGGTTAATCTGCACTTTGAATCGTGAATTTTCATCAAGAAATGAATGAGTTACATTAATTGGAAGTTTCACATGTGATTATGTTCCTCTTCGATTCTCTTAGATTAGCAAGAATTAGGTCAAAATAATTATGGATTCATGATGTACGTTGTGAGACCTTTCCATTGATATAAGGTTTGTGTGATTTGGTGAGAAATTGTTCATGAGTGTATGAAGGTATGAACGCATGTATGAAGCTTGAAATATTTTCCAGATTTCATGTTTTGATCCAAAGTGGCGCTACTGTTCTTGTTGTTTGGTGTTAGCGCGCCAGGATTTTTGAATTGGACCAGGCTTCGAGTCCTGGCCATGACATTTCCACATTTTTGACATTTATTTTTCATCATATGCTACATACATTTCACCATGTCTCTCCATTCATTTTTTTATTTTTTTCACGCATTAAAAATTCATAACTCACAAACTAATTGTCCAAATTAACTGAAATTTTTTTCACCATGATCCTTGTAATCTCTAGTTTTTTTTGTGATTTTTGTGGAAATTGTGCACGTGTGGTTTTTGAAATGGCCTAGGGTTTGTTTAGGTGTGTTCTTTCATGCATATTGCTTGGTATTTTGATCATGAAATGATGATGCTTAATTGGAAATTCCTGAAATTTTGTATGCACATTCTAGACACCTTAAGGAGCATTTTGGTATGTGGTTTGTGATTTTTGAGTTTCTGGATTGTGAGATATGCTATGATCTTTAGAGGTGTGACAATTTGTGTCACACCATTTTTTGTCCTACTTCCTGATTTTATTTGCCATGCCATATGAACTTGAATTGAGCTTAATTTTTGCATGATGATGCTTGGGGATGTTAGGTTCACATGTGAATTTTTGTGGAATTTTTGAGTGCATTTCCAATTTGTTTGAGAATTTCCTTTCTGTTTGACCAAATGTGGACTTTTTGTGAGTCATAATCTTAAATGTTTTGTGAAATTCTGGATATGTATTGGATGGACTTGAAATTTTGTGGAGTGATTCTAGACATCTTGAAGTGTATCTTGGTTTTGGTTTGGTGCATTTATCATGTTCCTACTCTGTTTTGTGCTTGCTTGAAGTTGATGCATGATATTGTGCTTTGTATGAACTTGTTTGAACTTTCTTTGACTTAGGGATTTTAATTGACTTGCTTCCCATTGTCCAAATGGCCTGAAATTTGGTGTGATGATCTTTTGATGAATTCTGTTTAAACATGATTTTTTTGGGAATTTATTGAATTGTTTGTGAGTTGATTTGAATTGGATCTTTCTGTTTGGTCCTTTGAGGTTCTAAATTGCATGCTTTGTAGTCTTTGCCTCATGAAATGATAATGGTTGATGATATGAACATGAGACCAATTGTATTTGATTCTTATTTGATTAATATTGATTTTGGATAAGTTTCATGTTCTGTTTTGACTTATTGATCCTATTTTGACCCTAGTCTTGTACTAGTGGTTTGTGTTCTCACATTTGAGCTTTGTTTCAGGTCAAAGAGTACAATTGCTTATGCTTGATGATGTGCACTCAATTAGGATTGGTTTATTGCTTGTTTATGACTAACTTTGAGTTTGTTTTGTAGGCATTGAGACTTATGCTTAGGCCTTGTGGCTTGCACCTTTGTGCATTGATGCTTGTTATCTGTTTGTGCTGTGGACTTGTAATTTTCTGTTTGACTTTTGCTTGTCTGGTATACTGATTATGTTGGATTGATTTCAGGTACCTTAGTTGCTATAGTTCATTTTGAACTTGCTTGTGCTGCTGCTTGGTTGTGTTAACCAATTGAGGTAGAATTTCTTTTCTCCATGTAGTCTGGAAGACCTGGCCTGTTACTTGGCCAGGCACCTGTCTGAAGTCCTCCTTAAGAGGCAATGCTTGTGTTTGTTTATTTTTGTCCCCAAGCAGGAAAAGACCTTGATTAAGGCAATTGGCAGACACAAGAGATGTGCAATCCATCTCCTGCTATTTTGTTGAGTCGTCCCTCTGCTCACACAACTGATGTTGATGCATTGTGGACACTAACCCAAGATCCTTGTACAGTTGTACAGTTGAGTCAGTGTCATAAGTGTAGAAGAGTTCCCACTTTCTGAACCCACACTTCTTTGTCTGAAGCTCTCCCTGGCCAGGGATAAGAGCTGTGAGGCACACCCCTCACTCCCATTTCATCTGGCTTCACCCTAACTCTCAATGTTAGGGTTCAGAGCTAACATCACCTGATACAGTTGGTTTGCTTTTGCAGCCTAACTCTTTGTTTGAGCCCACTTTGTCTGGATATAGTGTGTGCTAATTGTGAATGTTTGCTTTGTTTTGATTATGCTTGCATGCTTTGCTTTGCCTGGTTAGGATTAGCTTGCTGCCTGAGCAAGTTAGATAGCAACCTTAACTTAGGGATGATATGCATGATAACATCTAGGCTCGAGTCATAGTCTCCCTAGTTGTGTCTCCCTTTGTATCTGGTTAGGCTAGTCTTTCTCCCCTGTTCAGGGGAACTACGTTGCCCTGATCCTCATACCAGATGAGGTACGTAGGCAGGATGTCGCACGAGATCTCTCCAGGCACTCTTTTTCTTTTTGTGTGTGTTTGCTTGACAGTTGCTAGGCTCGAGTTCCCGACTCCTTAGTAGCTTGTTGTTTTTCTTTTCTTGAGTGTGTTAGGAGATGGACATAAGCCCAGCGATTGGCAATCCGTATCCTATTGTTGTGTGCTTGGAGTTCAGTATAAGTCCATCAAGTGGCATCTAGTTTCCAGTGTGGGTTTCTTTGGTTCGGAAGCTGATGTAAGTCCAGCAATTGGCGTTCGGGTTCCATGTTTGCCTTTCTGCTTGTGTGTTTGTTTTGTTTGGCGTGCGTGAGCCGAATTACGGTAGCTCTGATTCTCGTTCCAGACGAGATACGTAGGCATAAGATGCGATATCCTAGCGAGCCCTCTCCCCTCTTCTCCCACCTGTGTTGTTTGCAGTGTGTGTGTGTGATGTTTGTTTTAGCAACCTTTTCTATCTTTTAGAGCGTGGATCCCGTTGAGTACGACGGATGCGTAGGGGTGCTAATACCTTCCCTTCGCATAACCGACTCCCGATCCCATTCTCTTTGGTCGCGAGACCATTTCCTTTCCAGGTTTACTTCGAGCGTTTCCTTTCCCTCTTTTGGGATAAATAACGCACGGTGGCGGCTCTGTGTTGTTTTTGTTTCAGCCCGCCGGTTGTTTTTCGCGGATGCGACAAGAACAACATTCTGCTTTAACACCTGTGCACTTCCTTTAATGCTAGCTGTCCTCCAGCTATATACATCTCACAACTTCTACAACAGCTTCCATATCTCAACTTCTCCCCCTTTTTAGTCAAAATTGACCAAAGGTGACCAATCAGACAAAATAAATGTCTATTAGCCTAGCAGAGAAAGTTAGATCAGATGTTATAACATTAAGCATGTTAAAACATAATATTCAGGAAGTACAAACCATCATTAAACACAACTGTGATAGCTGGAATAATGAACAAATCCAAGGAACTCTTTAAGAGCCTTAAATATTACACAACAAGCATCAATGAGGACTGCCACAAAATACATATTTTTCAAAAAAACAATAAAAACATCAACCTTCCAACCAGCAGACCAACTTCTATCAATCTTTCCAGCACACCTCACAGACTTCACCTTACCAGTCTTTAACACAGGCAGGAACCGTTAATCAGAAGAAGAAGTATCACCTTCACCTTCACCTGTATCTTCACCTTCAGATCCTTCAGACCTTTCAGATCTGCCACTGAACTGGGCTTTTGCATCTGAATTTTTAGTAGCCTTCTCCAATTCTTCCTTTTCCATGCTGCAGATAAGAACTTCCAAAGCTTCTTTTCTTGCCTTAGCTACTCTTATTCAATTATCTAGTTCCTTGCAGGTATCTTTCATTTGATCAATTAAGCTTCCTTGAGATGTAGGCTCTCTTCTGGCAGATGTCATAACAACATCATTTACATGACTTCCCTCAAACAGTTTATAATGAATGGATAGAGGGGTTTTTCTTCTGCTTGGCATGTCATTTGTATTGAGTATGCCTGGTTGTTGACTTAAGATAATACCACAAGTAATGGATGGGAAGGCAATGGGCAACTTCACAGCATTTGTGGAGGCATGTCTGATGGTTTGGTCAAACAAGAACTTTCCAAAATCATAGTTTATCTTGGTTCCCATTGCATGAATGATTCTTCCAAGAACAATGGAGATGGTAGAGACATGATTAGTAGGTACCCAATTTGCTGACCCAATATTGTGCAAGATGGCATATTTGAAAGTTAGTTTACTAGCTGATAGGTGTTTCCTACTAGGCCATTCCTTAACTTGGCCAGCTGTAATAATTCTACAGACCTCATTGTCTGTGGTCTCTAGATCTGCTCCTCCATCAGTTCCTCTCCCTAGGAACTTGTTGATGATGGTAGGTGAAAGTTTCACACACTTACCCCTTACAAAAACTTTGCAGACCTCTTTGCTGTTTCTTTCACAAATCTCCTCAGGGATGTTCACAATGAATTATTTGACTAACCCCTCATAGCACTGAGGCAGAGCAGTCACAGTTTTCATAAGACCAACTGCCTTAATTAACTCCATGACTTCCTTTACTTCACTTGCCTCTTTTCCCAATTCTCTTTCAACTGTTACCCTTCTTTGAGTGACAAACTTCCATTTGACAGCACCATCTTCTACGTGAAAAGAGATATTATCTAGATGAACAACAACCACTTTGTTTGGAGACATCTTTACAGACTTCCTTTTAACAGGGGAGATGTCTGGGACATCGTATTCGACATCCTCACCAGATTCAGAACTCTCACTTTCTTTCCTCTTCCTGACCTCTACTTTACTCCAAGACTTGGAGGGACCTATACCAACAACCTTTTTCTCTCTCCTAGCTGTCCTTATCTCAGCCATACTCTTCCTTTTATTCAGTTTATTAGCTACACTTGTTTTCACAAGATTGACCAAAGTGTCATCTTCTTCCTCAGACCTTTTTTCCTCAATATCCTGAGCAGTATCAGGGGACATGCTAGGTAAGTTTTTTCCAAGAGAACATAGTCCCTCAACAACTACTTCCTTTTCTGTCTTAGATGAGTCATCATCTTTCTCAGCTTGGGTTTCCACCTCAGGAGAGGGGTCCCTTCTGGACAGAGGGGTAAAAATATCCTTGACTCCATGTTCTTCATTCAGTATCCTAGTAACTAGGTTTCTTACGGTGCGATCAGTAAAGTGCATGTCCTCTTTATCAGGAGATTTTTCAGGAGTGTTACCTTGCTTAGCTCCTGCCATGGAAGAGGAGCCTGGGACGTCACCTGGTATCATACGCAGAGGAGTCACGTCCATCAAATCTTCATCTAGAAACTCCATGGAGGAAGTTCTTGTATGAAGGGGTTTTGAGCTAGATGTTGATGGATGTTGAGACATGTTGTTGAACTTTTGAGAAAAAATTATTTGCCCTAGTAGAGGTTCTCTGAGTAGTTTGATGAAGATGGAAAGAATTGTGTTCAGGCAGAGCGTGCAAATGAAATAGATACTATTTCCAATACTATGTGATGATTCATTATTAATGTGGCTTTTTCTTTTCATTGGGCAGACAATATTTTTGTTACCTTTTTCACTCCACATTAATTGCCATATTTTCTCAAGAAACCAAGCCCCTAATTTCCCCCTTTCATATTTCAGTTGGACATCATACAAATCCCTTGCAGTCTTGTTAGTTAGTTGCATTTCATGTTGTAGAACTATGAGTTTGTTTTCCACATATTTTCTAAATGAGTGACGACAACAAATAATGTACTTGGTCCAACTGTGTTGAATATGATCTTTGGACATAGGTGTACCATACAGGTTGTCATAATACAATGTCATGACATCGAGTGTGACATTGTATATAATTATCAGTAGTTTCATCCAACCTGGTTGAGAATTGTTGCTTTCATCTGATATACTTTCTATCTCAATCTTCCTTGCACACATAGTCCCTTGTGTCTCAGTTCCAACAAAGCTCTCACTAACTTCAGACTGCATACCACCAGTCATATGTTCCCTTTTTTCATATGTTTGGGCCATCATGACCTTCTCTTCCTTGAGGTTAGGTCTTAGCTTCTGGTGTAACATCCTTGTCTAACATTTTTGATTTCCCTTGAAGTTTCTTCTAGCAACTGTACTCATCTTAGAGGGGTCATCCATTTGAGAGCTCCATATGTAGCAATTGTTTTTGGTCCTGATTCCTTTCATAATTACTTCACTGTCTTTGTTAACAATCAGACATTCAGTTTTAGTGAAGATGATATTCAAACCTTGATCCCCTAGCTGACTGATGCTTATTAGATTTGAAGTCAAGCCCTTGACCAGTAGAATATTGTCAAGTTTAGGAGCTCCAGGACACTCAAGCTTGCCTATCCCCTTTATTTCACCTTTTGCTCCATCACCAAAGGTTACATAACTTATGTCATGAGGGTGAAGATCAGTTATCAAGTCTGAGTTTCCAGTCATGTGTCTAGAACATCCACTATCAAAATACCACTCTTCTTTGTGAGCTATTAGACTTGTAACATTAGTCTTATGAACCCATTGCTTCTTGTTGATAGGCATGTGCTGTTTGGGTCTGGGTTGATAGTGAGTCTGTTGATGAACAGGGGTAAGGTAACCATACAACTTATAGCAGAAGGGCCTTGAGTGTCCAAATTTCCCACAGTAATGACATCTCCATCTTTGGTGTTTGCCTTTCTGCCGTTTTCTCTTCTAATGATGTGACATATAATGTGACATCTTAGGATTGCTCTTACTATTGTTGCATTTAGGTTTAGCTTGAGGTTTGCAACCAGTGTAACTGCTTTCAGCCTTAGACTTATGGTACCCTATTCCAGATTTGGCTCTTGTGATTAGTCCAGTTTGGAGAATCTTGTCTAAGGAGTCAGATCCATTGTTTAGCATCCTTACATACTTGGTTGTCTCTTCTAGTTTTGAGTTTAAGAGCATAACTTCAGTTTTTAGCTTGGAGATGGTTTCCACATGTTCTGCCTTTTCATTCTCCAGTTGTACTATCTTCCGCTCTCAACTTGTTGACTTTCATCTAGCTTGACCTTCAAAGCCACAACTTCTGTTTTCAATTTGGAGATGGTTTCCAAGTATTCTACCTTCTCATTCTCAAGTTGAGTTATTTCTTTCTTCTGGTTTAAAACCTGTTTGCTCAGCTCTATACTTTTATGACACAACTCTCTGTAGGTAGAGGCCAATTCCTCAAAGGTTACTTCACCATCACTTGAGTCTTCATCAGATCCCCATCTTCTTGTCAAAGCAGTCACAAGATTTGCAGCCTCCTCTGTATCACTCTCATCTGACCAGGTGGCAGCAAGACTCATCTTCTGCTTCTTGAGGTAGGTTCCACATTCTGTTCTAATGTGTCCATACCCATCACATTCATAGCACTTTACTTCTTTCCCTTCTTTGGGCTTCTCCTCTGACCTTACTCTTCTTCCATTGCTGATGTCAGATGAGATGTTCTTGACATTTGCCTTGGATCTTACATCCATTTTCTTTAACAATCTGTTGAACTGTCTCCCCAACATTGCAACTTCATTTGCCCACTCTTTATCCATATCTTGACTGTTTTCCTCTTCCGTGTTTGATATGAAGGCAATGCTTTTGTTTTTTTTTTTCAGTTACATCATTCAATCCCATCTCAAAGGTTTCGAGGGAACCAATTAGCTCATCTACCCTCATGTTGGAAATGTCTTGAGACTCTTCTATGGCAGTCACCTTCATTGCAAATCTCTTAGGAAGTGACCTGAGTAATTTCCTTACCAGTTTTTCATCTGTCATCTTCTCTCATAGAGCTCCTGAAGCATTAGCAATTTCAAGGATACTCATGTGAAATTCATGAATGTTTTCATCTTCTTTCATCCTTAAGTTTTCAAACTTGGAGGTGAGCAGCTGAAGTCTAGACATCTTTACCCTTGAGGTGCCTTCATGAGTGGTCTTGAGAATGTCCCAAGCATCCTTGGCCACCTCACAGTTGTTTACCAACCTGAAAATATTCTTGTCTACCCCATTGAATATTGCATTCAAGGCTTTAAAGTTCCCAAGAGCAAGATCATCCTCCTCCTTGGACCATTGATCTTCAGACTTCTTCTCAGTGGTGGCTTCTCCTTCTTTAGTAATGACAGGATGCACCCAACCTGTTAACACAGCTTTCCAAGCCTTGTTATCAAGCGATTTCAGAAACGCTACCATTTGAGGTTTCCAATAGTCATAGTTAGAACCATCCAGAATTGGTGGCCTATGAACATATCCTCCATCTCTCTCCATTGTACCAGAAAGTACTGCCCATAGATCTCACCCAGAACCAGAGCAGGATGCCTGCTCTGATACCAATTGAAATTCTGGTATCAGATATAAGATGTTGAAGGTAATGTCACGACACTAATATCTGTTAACACACAATGGATAAAAAAATACAGAATGGTAAAGCAAATAACACAAGTAATTGTTAACCTAGTTCGGTGCAACTCACCTACGTCTGGGGGCTACCAAGCCAGGAAGGAAATTCACTAAAATAGAATTAGTTCAAAGACTCTCCGTACACTTAAACAAATTACAGTCTTTCTCACCTAATCTCTACCCGTGCAATTTCTACCTAAGCACTCTTAGATATGAGAACCCACTCACTTCCCTACAATCACACACCAGTGATTTTAAACAACCATCCCTTGTGAAAAGAAAATACTTTTCAATTACACACTCTTGATTTTACTTCACAATTTCAATCAAGAAGAAACACTCTTGATCTTGCTTCACAACTTTGATCAAGAAGACACACACTCTTGCTTAACAGCTTTATAGTGACAAATTACAACCACAAATCAGTCCAAGTCAATCATCAATGGATGACTTGAATGACCTACAAGTCTCACGACTAAACAGACACAAACCCTAGCTCTCTCTCTCTCTCTATATTTTGCTCAGTATTGGTTATGTGTTCAAACAGGTTTTCTAAGTCCCTTTTATAGAAGCATCCAGCTGGGCTTGGACATCTTGAAAACCCTAAATCTATTTTCCAATCAAATCTTTTTATAACAGCTGGTTAGATCTCCTTGGAAAATAAGTAAATCTGGTTGTAATCCATGATTGAAAGTGCCAGCTAATCATATCTTCAATCATCCAAAGATTGCCACTAATTGTGCAATCACAAAACACCAGACATTCATACTGAATATTCTGTGTACAGGATGTCATGACATCGAGTCTGACATCCTGGAAAAATCCTGCATAATCCAATAATTCCTTTTATAACTTCCAGCAGGTACAACCATATCAAATGTCATGACCTTGTGTATGTCATCTGAAACAATCCTGCATGAACATGTCTTTCATTTAAGCTTCAACAGGTACATCCAATATCAGAAGCCATGGCATTGTATGTGGCATTCTGAAACAATCCTGCACGCACATGTTCTTGAACTCCAGCAGGTACATAGGATATCTCATGTTAAGACATCACACATAACATCTTGTGAACACTCTTTGTTTTACAAAAATTGCTGCCAACACTTAGAATCAACATGAAGTGATCAAGATAGAAGACGATGACACTGTTGAGAACATGTTCTCAAGGTTCAAACTCTTGTTGCATGACTTAAGGTTCTGAACAAAGGGTATTCTACTTTTGATCACGTGAAGAAGATCATCATAAGTCTACCTAAAATATGTAGACCTATGGTAATTACTTTGAAGTTATCAAAGGATCTGGACAACACCTATCTTAAAGAACTTGTTAGTTCTTTAAGAAGTCGTGAAATTGAGCTTGGAGAAGATGAGCCTAGGAGAAAGAGCAAATATGTTGCTCTGAAGTCTTTAGGAAAGTCTGAAAAGACAAAAGCTCTTTAAGCATAATAAGATGAAGATTTTGAAGAGGAATCAGAAGAAGATGAAGATGAATTGTATCCTCTTTCCAAACGTGTCAATCAACTCTAGACGAAAAGACAAGGCAAATTCAAAGGACAAAGAAGGATAGTTGGTCGTTTTGAGTTTACTTATGGATTCAAGAAAGTTGGAGCCAGCAAAGAATCACATTTTTTTTAGTGCAACGAGCCAGGTCATTTCATGAATGAATGTCCCAAGTTGAAGAAAGACATGCCTAATAAGAAGGACTTCAGAGGAAATAAGAAGGGTCTGATGGGTACCTGGAATGATTCATAATCCTCAAAAGATGACTCTGAGGATGAGCAAGCTAATGTGGTGTTGATGGCATACACGTAAGCTTTTGCTGAGAATATTCAATCAGAATCTGAGTCAGATTCTGAAGAGGTATTTGTTGGAATCTCATACTCTAAACTTGAATCTAGTTTATCAGAAGTTCTGAATAAGTATCAGAAACTTATGAACAAATAGAAGGATCTGGAAAAGATTCATGTATCTGATTCAGAAGTATATTGTAAGCTTAAGACAGGTTTCTTAAGTTTAAGTGAAGAAAAGTTTATTTTGAAAAACAATAATTATGTGCTTCAGAGTAAGAGTTCTAAACTTGAGAAGGGAGACCTTTCAGAAGCCTCTACAGACTCTGATGATGTCATAAAGAAATATGACAAGTTCTTCCATAAATTTCTTGCTAGAAGTCTAAATAAAAGTGTAATGGCTTTAATGATTTATGGCGTAAGCATAAACGAAACAAGAGGAATTGGTTATGACTCTGATGAAGAATCTAATTCTAAAAAAGACGATAAACCAAAAACTCTTCATTCATATTTTGTCCTTTCTGGTAAACAAAATGGTGTTGTGCCTAAAGGTAAAATATTTTCAAAGCCTAAGGCTAAAACAAAAGCTCGTTCTCATTTCAACTATGCATACATGTATAAATATCCTTCATAAAAACCCAAGTTTGTTAAAAACTCTGGGAAGACTAACCAAAAAGGACCTAGGAAGTTGTGGGTACCTAAGGATAATCTAATATATGTTGACATCCTTAGCAATGTAGTTGAGACACCAATCATGGTACTTTGACTCTGGGTGCTCGCGGAACATGACGGGAAGAAGGCATATGTTCCAAAGCCTAGAAATTAAGCTTGGAATGGTTTCACAAGTGATCAAAAAGGGAAGATCATTGGCTCTAGAACAGTAGGTAATAGTTTTCTTCCTTACATTACTAATGTTTTATTAGTTGAAGGATTAATGCATAACCTTATGTCTATAAGTCAATTAAGTGATAATGGTTATGATATTATTTTCAAAAGTCTTGTGAAGTTATTAGTAAGAAGGATGGCTAAGTTATTTTAAATGGAAAGAGGAAGAATAATATTTATAAAATCAGACTTTATGATTTGAAAAATCAAAATGTAAAACGTCTTATATCTGTAAATGAAGTGCAATGGACATGGCATAGACAATTGTGCCATATTAGTATGAGGAGGAATGCTCAGCTAAATAAGCTTAATTTAGTCAGAGGTTTGTGTAGCGGTAAATTCATGACCATCAAGCTATGGATAAACTTGACGTCAATAAAACCAGTGTCGTCACCGTGTTTTTATTGTTTCCAAAGGAAAATGGCAAAAGTACGAACAAAACCCAAAGATAAAAAGTTTTCAAATCAAAACTAATAAATGTCAGAGATTACAGGTAAGGGGGTTGGTTGCACAAAGGGAAGGTGTTAGCACCCAAAGTGTCATAGGTACTCCTAGGGAGCCCTTTTTTGTTTGCAAGTGTTTTTGTCAAAAATGATGTTTGATGAAAAATATAGAGTGAAGGGATGGGAAAAGAATTCATTAATTATATTTTTGTATTTGACAAGACCTTCGGTTTTATGCCTACGTACCAACATAAGAATGAGGGATCAAAACTCCGTAGTTTGTGGTAAAAAATTCAAAGAAGTTGGTGAATTTATTTTAATCAAAAAATTTAAAAGAAAACGCAGAAAAGGACAAAGACTTGAATGGGGTTATTAGTTCATTTTGTCTTTAAAATTAAAGTCAATATGGTTAAGTTCATTTACAAGTTTGATTTAAGAAAAAGTTTAAAAATTCAATGGCATAAGGCCAAAGTTTCTAATCATTAAACATATCTAAGTTTGAAAAACACTAACAGAGAAGGATTTGAAGAGGGAGGGATTTGGAATTTAAGAAAATGGAGGAGATTAAGAGACTATCCTAGACAAAAAATAAAAGTTAAGAGTTGAAAAGATCTGGCCAATGAGATGCAATCCACAAGACAAGAATGTCATATAGAAATTCATTTCCTTTGGACTTTTGAGTAAGCAATAAGCATAAGCAAACATATAAGCAAACTATTTGAAGACCAATGCATCAAATAAAGATGGCCATAATATCCAAGCAAGCACTCCAATAGCTAACTGTCTTCAATGTCTTCCAATGTATCAGATGGAATATTCCTTGGGATAAACTCAGAAACAGTCATCAGATATAAACAATAATAACAACATACAATCAAACATAGAGAAAAGGTAACAGGTGAATCAGGAGCACTAAAGGCTTGCATCAGATGAAAGACACAATCAGGGATAACTCAGTCTCAGATAGTGGCATTGGACAAGTCCTCAAAGCATGGGGAAGTTGCATATTCTAAGTCCAAAAAGTTCAGATCAAGTCCAATAGTCCACCAAGATGTTTTTAGGGTTTTTGTTGTTATTAGGTATTTTAAGGTCCTAAGACCACAAACAAAACAAAATCACATGCAAACAATATATACAATCACAAGATATGGCTCAAGTGAGCAAAGTGAAAAGGACTGGAACATAAACAAGTTGCATGAAATGTAAATGGCAATGAATGATAAAGGTACCGAAATTTAAAGTGCATTAAGTAAATAACTTGAAAGTAAAGCAACATTAATAAAGAGTTAGTTAAAGGTTAGTGAAGAGTTTTGATTGTTTAATTCATTCCTTGGAGAACACTCAACCATTCATTCACAAGTTTGAATTCATGAACCAAGACATCATCATAAGAAGGGCTCCAACTTGGATAAATCAACAAGTGTGGCATTAGCTATCATGAAAGGAAAAAAGGTCAAGTTTTCACACAATTCCATGAAGAATGGGAGACTTACAATCTCACTTACAAGAATGTTATGCCTTTTTGGATAAATTTAGCTCTATGTTAAGCAATCGTAATTCGACTTATGTAGAAGTCACAACTATTTGAGGTCAGGCAATAAAAATATATGTGTTAATGCATGTTTGAGATTTGGTACAAAGAACCAAACTCCTAAAACATACCACACACTAAAAAAAGGAGGGACGTATCTCAGTCAGGCTCATGTTGATTCATCTGACACAAGGTCATTGATAAATCAACTAACATTAGACATGGAGAGAATTCATTGGTCAATGATGGATTGGGGAAGAATAGGGATGAAGATAGATAGGAAAGGAAAAATAGAAACTCAAATTGATCATATGAGAAATTTCATCTGATCAATACTATTCATTCATTTTGGGGGATGAAATGTACATTTCATCAATCCCCTAAATCCAATAGTATTGGTCAAACAAAAGTCAAATCAATCATGACCAAGACCAAACAGAAAGTCAAACATCACAAGATCAATTAAATGGCTCAACACAATTTTTAAACAATTATTCAATTAATAATCAATTTTAAAATGAAATAAAATGCATTTTTAAATGGACAAAACCTCAAATCCCTTTAAATCACCAAATAAATGACCAAGAGATTTATCATAGGTCAAACAAAGTCAAATGACCTTATACAAAAAACTTCACAATTTTTGGAAAGTCAAAAGTATTTTAAAATATTTAAAAAACAAGTCCAAAATAATTTAATTCACAAAAAATATCAAAATGAATCCAAAAAAATATTTTAATTTAGAATATGGAAGACAAAAATATTTAAAGATTTTTGGTGAAAGTCTCATATTCTTTAGATAAAAAATGAAATTTCTATGAATTAAATAAAATAAGAGGATTAAAATGAAAATTAGAAAATAAAAAGAAAATAGAAAAAACACGGGCCATCAGATCTCCCTCATTAATTCAGGTGGAAGATCGGATGACCATAAGCACGCGCTTCATCATGCACCACAGCAACGCGTCTACATGTTTGGTGATCAGAAGCAAGGACTAGGATTAAAACATTCAAATGAGATCAAATGGTTGGAAGGGTGCCAACGTCCCACCGTAGCCCTAGCCCCGATCTCCTTCTCCAGTGGACCTCACCGGACTGGTCCACCACCAACCTTCGTAAAAATGGAAAATGAATACACTAATCAAAAGAAAAAATGCTCAGGAGTTCGAATCTAACCTCAATTTCTCCCAATTCCAAGTATATTAAAAGATACATGGATTTGAAATTTGAGGTGCATGATATGAGTTACTTCGATTTGGCCTCAAAGCAACTCAATATTGTTGCCTACATTGGTAGGTCTTTAGACAACCAAACATCAAGTAAAATAGTTGAGAAATGAGGGAGAATCGAAGAAGAGAAAATCTAGAAAATTCACCTTCGGTTTGCTTCAATTGAGCTTAATCTTGCTTCCAATTTTCTTTGGCTCGCCTCTTACAACTTGCAGGAAGTGGAATGGGTGATTAAGAAGCTTGGATTCTTGGAGTTTCAATTCCAAAACAGAGTGAGAATTGAAACTCAATTTCAAATGAAATCTTCAAGTTTATCCTTTAATGGAAGTTAGGGAAGCAGCAGAGCAAAGCTTGGGCAAGGTGGATCCCTTTTCTGATCAGCAAGGGCATTTATTTATAGCCTACACATTGCTTTCCACACCTTTCCTCAAAATGTCAAAAATAGAAATCCTTGGTTTCATGCTTGCATGGGCATGTGATATACCCATTAAATGATTCCAAAAGGTCAAACATTATGGGCTAATCAACCTGAAATGATAACATGTGATCATGCATTAGGGAAATGGAAATTGGACATTGAACTTACCAACTGAAGCCATGCATTACACCCATGCACAGGTCCTTGAAAAATGCTCTATATGACATGATCTTGGATTTTTTGGAAAGCTAACATGAAGGGGAGCAACTTTTCTATTGAAGACTTTTCAATTTGGAACTTGGATCATGATGAATTTTGAGATGTAAGTTGGAGAAATCAAACATGGTTGAAAATTTTCTAAGTATAAAGTCAAATGACCACTTCTTCCACCTTGAATAACTTTTGCTATGAGCTTCAAATGAAAATGGTTCCTTCACAAAAGTTGTAGCCATTTAAATACTATTCAATTTGGTCACAAATTTGACATCATTTTGATCTTGAATGAGGTAGTTATGGATTTTAGAAGTTGAAGAAAATTGCTTGCTCAATGGTAATGACCCAAAATGACATATAATGTTTCCTCTTGGCACATGCCCTTGAAAGTAGAATTTTCCATTTATCAAAGAATAAAAGTTGGATAAGATATCTTGAAATTCATCAATAAACTTGGATGGCCATCATATCATAAAAATTGAGCAAGTTATGATTTTTGGAAGTTGCCCTTCCATCTAGGGCACAAACAAAATGACTTATAATCTTTCACCATAAAAAATGACTTTATAAGCAAAATTAGCTCTTGATGTCAAAATGAAAGTTGTTTGGGATGTCATAAATAGTAATGTTTCTCTTGTAATCATTTTCATATGACACGCATTGTAGGAGATAGGGTCTAAGGAACCTTAGATTTGACTAGTTAACTTTCTCTGGTCAACTTCTTTGAACCAACATGCAAACTTGAAGCTCTTTTGATCTTTGGGGATCATGGAGGATCATATATGCATAAGATGATGTATAATGGATTATCCCTTGAGATATTTGATCAATTGGTGAAGAAACTTGTTGAGGAAGTCACACAAGATACTTAGATGAATTAGGGCTTCCAAGGCAAACAAGCTTCAAACTCTTGATAATTTATTGATCAAAATGATAAATGAAGAACATGGGGATCCATATATGATACTTATAACCATTGTTAACCTTTTATTGACTTATCTCTTTCATTCAAGGTCTCAAACCCTATTTGTGAGCTTGATAAGGCACATGGGGACACACACCACCTACAGAAGAAACAAAGATACCCATAGACATATTTTTGGTATTTTGGTTAGTAAGCAAATAAAAACAAAGTATGATACAATCAAAACTGCTTGATGATCTCTCCCAATGCAAACCTAATGAATGGAGGTAAGGAGGATGCCAAGGTGTGATCCCAAAGTCAATGCAAATGATGAGATTGCATGAGGGATCTTAGGGTCAAAATTAGGGTCTTACAGCTGCCCCTATTTAAGGACATTCTAGTTGAGGATGTGAAGGTTTAAATCTTAGTATCAACTCAGTAGAATGAACTTAAATAACAACATCAAGAAACAAATTTTTGTCCCTAAGAGACCTCACGATGCATATGATATGAAAATGCAAAAATAATCTTTGTGGGGGATATATTGCCACAAAGGAAAATAATATGGAGAAACTGAAAGTCCACATGAGCAAAATGCATCCCATAAGGAAAACTCACTGGGGAGACAGAGACTTTGGGGATAAAAGTTATGCGTAGGCTAGGCTACGACTTGAAAACTGTTGGAGACACGAGGGGATTTTCCATGAAAATAAATCAGTGGAAAGACTCGGTTGGGGAAAAAAGAAATCTGCATGTATTGGGATAACACCAATATAGCAAGACACACCCGCTGGGGAAATGCGTAAATCAGAACAAGGCTGAAATACTCAAATGCAAAAGGGAATTCGATTTCTCAAAGAAATACGAAACCAAACTCAATAGGGGAAGAAAAACTCTAACACATGAGTAAAAGAGATATATTATCTATTACTGGTTACTGGGTAAGAAGATAAGATACTCGGACAGAGGGACATCCGTTATCGATTAGGGTAAACATATCAAGGATGACTCGCTGAGAAAAATGACGCATATTCATTACCGATTACTGGGTAAGAATGCCCTACTGTGGAAAAGAAACCAAATAGGATTTACAACTACCTTTGATGGGCAAAAGACCAGATAGAGAGGGAGTATTTGTCACTGATTAAAGTGAACATATCAAGGATAAACTCAAAAGGAAGAATACCTGTCACTGGTTAAAGTAAACATATCAAGGATAGACTGCCGAGAAAAATAGGATTTGCAACTACCAGTTACTAGGCAAAAGACCAAAGTGAGAGTATCTGTCACCGGTTAAAGTGAACATATCAAGGATAAACTCAGCAAGGGGAATGGTATTTACAACTACCGGTTACTGGGTAGAAGACCTAGGAAAAGAGAAAAATTGTCACTAGTTAAAGTGAATATATCAAGGATAAACTCTTTGAGGAAAGGAGTGTAAGAACAAAATTCAGTATCTACAATTCATCTCTAAGATTTTGATGATAACAAAGGATGAAACAAAATGGTACCCTAACAAAATTTATCTAAGTGTGTAGGACTCTAATAAAAAAGAAGTCAGGTAGACATATATCAAATACAAGCACAAGCTCAAAATGACCACTTAGAAGTTACTCAAGCAAAAGCTCTGACTCTGAACAAAGGAAGCATACAAAGCTCAACGAAGAAAAAGATATCAGACACTCTGAAGCGGAAGAGCGCACTCTAGGATCTGAAGCTTTTACACTCTGATGTAATCAATCAAGAAGGCATCGAGAACCTCTGAAGTCAATATGTAAGCAACTATCTGAATATGTACATGTTGAACAGAAACTTTGATGTCTGAACACTCTGATTCAGAAACGATCACCAAAGACTTAGCTATGAAGTCTTCCACTTATGGCAAGAATCTAATTTTGGAAGAAAGTTAAAGTGCCCCAAACTGCTTTGGAAAGAACACAAAGATTAATGACATTAATCATTCATCATTGCCAAGATCCTTTCAGCAAACAGTCTCCTCATCCAACCCCTATATATAGGATGGATCTCTTCACAAAGAAAAAAAATGAAACACACGAGAATACTGGAACTAATCTCATATCTCTTACTCATTCTCCTTTCACATGAGTTGCTGCTCTAAAGTGTGAACATTTCTTTTGTTCTTATACTGTGTAATTTCTGCTTACCTAGAAACACTAAGCACTACTGTAATTTTCTGTAATTGCTGAATATTCCTCAAGTGACTTGTTAAGTCTGTATACTTGAGAGGGCTAAGAGGAATGGCACATCTTCCCTTGCATGTGCTTTCTTCACATGCGCCAAGAAGATTCCTCACATGCTAAATTTCTCTTCCATTCTGAATTTTGTCATTCTCTTGTCTCCTCTTGCCTTTCCATGCAACCAATCACACTTTTTTTAGGTTCCAAACTTACTCACTCATTCATCTATAAATAGTCTCTCATATCAACAATATCAAATCATCTTCATCAATACTCAAGTATTTTCTTCTACCACACTTCTTTCATCTACCAAACTCAAGCTTTGCAAATTCAAATCATGTCTTTGTTGACTATGGGCGATGAACACAGAGGCACAATCGAGAATATCTCGGCATTTGTATGTTATCTCTCTATTTTAGTTTCTATTTTTGGATTACTACTTATAGATATCTTTTTTGTATTATACTTTTGTTATGTCTCTCTTTTGAGTTTCTATTTTTGGATTACTTCTAATACATATCTTTTTTGTGTTATACCTTTGTTGTCTCTCTCTTTTTAGTTTCTATTTTTGGATTACTTCTAATAGATATCTTCTTTGTGTTATACCTTTGTAATCGCTCTCTTTTTAGTTTCTATTTTTGGAATACTTCTTATAGATGTGTGTTTGTTGAGTTTGTATTTCTTCTTCTAATTGTATTTTTTTTACTTTTTTGTTATTAGGATCCAAAGCGGTTTAGATCCCGTGTACATGAATATGTACCCCACGATCCTTTAATAGAACCATATATTAGAGGATGTGGATTTGGAAATCTACTAAATATTGTTTCGTACGCGGTGGACTACAAGTTCATTATGGCTTTGTTGGAGAGGTGGAGACCCGAGACCGACACATTTCACCTTCCGATTGGTGAGTGTACCGTCACACTTAAGGATGTGTACATGTTATTGGGTCTCCATATAGACAGAAAGGCAGTGAATGGGCGAGTTAACCAAGACAACAATATATGCAATGAGTTATTGGGTGCCCCTTTGTTAGACGACGAAACTGAGGGAGACACATCCAGTCAAGCAAGGGGGCAAGGTATAAATTTAAAATACCTAAAACAATATTATGCCAGTATAGTATTGTCCGATGATTCAACCGAGTATGAGAAAATAATAAAAGCTCGGTGTTACATTATGATTTTATTTGGTAACTTTTTGTTTCCAAAAAGTACAGGTAATTCTGTGAATATAATATATTTACCTTTATTATGCAACATTAATAAGATAAACACTTATAGTTGAGGTTCAGCTGTGTTGGCCCATCTATATAGTGCAATGTGTAAAACTGCAAAAAAGAATACCTGTACTTTTTTTTCATGTGCTTATTTGCTTCAAACTTGGGGGTGGTCGAGAATGCCGTCGCTCGCCCCGATAAATGGGCGCTCATTCGTGTTCCTGTTTGCAACCAAGTAAGTCTAACACTTTATCATTCACCATTTAGTTAATTATATTTATTATTATAATTAATAGTAAATAATATTTTTCACTTCTTTTTATTATCTTAGGTGGTCAGTAAGGGGAATGAACTACAATAGGTGTCTGAAACACGCTATTGTAGTCTATCGAAATCTATTAGACCACATTGGACATGACGATGTAATAATCCTACCGAACTATATTTTAATTTAAAATTACTTCTCAAATTATTTTCCATCTAACCATTTGGTTTTGTTTTACAGTTTGTTTGGAGGCCATATCTAGGTCTGAATCATGATGTGAACCATGACGATGCTGCAGTTTGGACAACGAAGACACCGATTATCCGATTCACTACAGTGGAAATGCACCAAAGTAATCGGGTCAAACTGCAGTTCGGAATGCTACAACAGATTCCAGAATCTCCCACGTGTTTGGGGAATTAGCATTAAAAAAGGATCGATGCACAGTGGGATTATTCTGACTGGAGAGACTTTGCAAAAGACATGTCTCGTCAATGGAGGAATCGACGACAACACATCTTGAACGAACCAGTCATCCAAGGTGCAAGGCCCACTCAACAATATATAGCATGGTTTAGGTCGGTAATAACTCAGCAATTTGTATCTGAGCCGCGGTATTTGATGGATCCACGCCAACATGCTTCGTCATCGTACGCCCCACAATAATTCACCACCCAACACCAATGTGAACACACCCAAACCCAACAACCAACAACACAACATCAACCAACCACATACACGCAACAACTACACACCCAACATCGCAACCCATTCATGTCAACCACCCAACAACCAACCATCCAACGTCGCAATCCATTCATACCATCCACCCAAACACAAAATCAAGAATCAAACCCCGCAACCACAACCGTCTATAGCCCAGATGATTCATATGGGTCACTTCATCGTAGCCCCCCACCAATGAACACCCAACCGTTGTTTAACTATAGTACGCCCCAGGAACCATTGCTTCGTTTTCAAAATTACTCAATGGCCCAATTTGGGCAACTATACCGTCCCCAATTCACCCAACCCCAACGCACTAACTACGATGACATGGGCACTGAACTCCATTACGGAAGCGTCGTTGGCCAGAGCCCCTCCGAATATTGGGAGCAAATGATGACACATCTGTCAAATACCTCTGGAACTTCCGCCAGACCTTCCAACCAACCATCGCTCGATCAGGTCAGCACCCAAAGACCACAAACACCTCAAGAAAATCGTGGGAGACCTCAGAGACAAACTAACGCACCGGGATGTGGAACCGGGGGATGTTATAATCGGGCGGGTCATTAGTTTTTTGTCTGTCCAATGTAACCAATTATTACATATTTAATAAATTTATTTTTTTTCATTATTATTTCTTATGTATTAAATAATAAATATTAAATGTTAAAAATAAAATAATTTTAAAAAAACTAAATAAATATAAAAAAATTGAAAAAAATAATAGGTGGTGTATGCGCCAGATGAATTGGCGCACACACCCATCATGAAAATGCACTCAAGCGCCAGATGCTTTGACGCCTCCTCATGAGGGCCAATGCAGGCGCCACAAGCATCAGCGTCTCCTCATGAGGCCCAATGCATGTGCGCCAATGCTCCTGGCACCTACTCTTATTGGTATGGGGGTGCGCCAATTCATCTGGCGCATCCACTACCAAACTTGGTTATTTTGGTATTTTTTTTGAAAAATTGGTTATTTTCCATTTTTTTTTGAAAAAATTGGTTATTTTGAAATTTTATTCATTTATATAAGTGTATCACACATAACTTCGATCTTTGTAACTTGTGTAGTATTATTAGTTGTCTCTCAAAATTGAATTCATTTTTTAAAAAATGAAATTAACTTTAAAGAATAAACTTTTAAAATATTCACTAAAATGAAGAAAAAAATACTTATGTATATTTAATAATAAAATGTGTGGAAAAATTAAAAAGAAAAACTTGTCTTACTTGTTTTTCTTGGCTTTGAAAAATGTTATTTGCATAACTTTTTTCTATAAAACATTTTATAATTAAAATGTGTGAATGAGTGAAAATATTTCAAAGGGGGTAGAATTAAAGATGTGAAGTAAATTTCTCTATTAACAAAATCAGCAATTGAAAAACAGCAATTGAAAAACGTTTGGGCTTAGACCAAGCCCAAAACCGAACAAAAATCACGCACTGGTCAAGCACAGAGGCTATTCAGACCCACTTTCCCCCATTTTCCGAGTCTCAATCGTTTCATTTTGTGTACAAAGCGCAGGGAAAACCGAAGAAAGAGAACCAACGAAGAAGATGTTGAGGGTTGCATCTAAGAGGCTTTCATCTCTCTCAGGGAGGGCTAACCACGCCGCCTCCGCTTTCGTCTCTAAGAGCCCCATATCACCACCGCCTTCTTCTTCCTCCGATGAACGCAGATCTGATCCCTTTTCGATCCATCCCCAATTCTTTCTTCCCTTCAGAGGTTAGTGCTTTCGTTACCATCGTAATTTGTTATGCAGCTGAAATTGAGCTTGAAATTATTCGTTTTGGTCGGTCGGTTTGATTCTTTCATGTTAGGGTTCGGATCAATTTATGATATTGATTTTATGATTTGCTTTATGAAATTGGTTATTTGTGAATGGTTTATGTGATTAGGTTTTAGCTTTTGGATGTTTTTGTTGATTCCAATCTTCGGGGAGGTTGATTTTGTTAGTTTGGTTTTTCTTAAGTTTCGTGTGTGTTTGAAGAAAGGTTGAAGATTGCGTGGAATTCGTTCTCTTGGTTTCCTTTTGGATTTCAAGGCACATGATTTTTGCGGCTGTTATTAAAGTGCTTATTTTTATAATTATTATTTTTTTTGGTTGAAAATTGATTTTGAGATGTCTGTTTTGTTGTTTGTGTGTTCCATTGTGGGTTATGGAATTGCGCTTTTGAACAAATTGAAGTTATCTAGTTTGTTGTTAAATGTTTTATATAAGTTTTTGAATTGCAATTATCACAATCATTGATGTTGCGGAGAATCATGACTGTGGAGACATAAGAAACCTTAATGTCGACGACACCAAAATTGCGGTGAACCTTTTTTAAAACCCGGTTTTTGGTAAAATGTTTTCTGCCTGTGGAATTGTAGTTCATTCTGAGGGATGCATAGTTCATCGTGCATCTGTTATGAATGTTTAGGTGTTGTTTGACTGCTGTATCAAAACCGGAAGGGAAAACTTGATGGTTGACAACTTTATGCTCCCTTCTCCTTTATTTTTGTCATTTTTTAGGATAAACTTGTTTATGGTTATATCTGCCGTTTTCAAAATTCATTTTTACATAAACTACTTTTATGTTGGTAACCTTTACCTTGTCAATTATTATTTTAGACATATACTAATGAAGAGAGTAAGTTGTTGAGTGGACCCGTGAAAAGTAGGTTCATATTTAGAATTTTCTTATTAATAACAGTTACATATTGATTTGTGCAAAACAATTTTAAAAGATATGTATATAGGAACGGAGGAAATACTACTTTATGCATAATGCTTGCGTAGTGGTAAAAACTTATTGTCGTGTTATTCATTTTGGAAGCTGATTGTTGGGCTTTATTTTCTGGTGGTATGAATATAAGCTAAGTTATGTAGTAAGTTACTGCTGATATCTTTGAATCATATTTATGGTAATTGCCATACTTCATTACCATCTTCAAAACTTTATCAGATGAAATTACAGCTTAGAATGTTTTGCGCTTCTGATTCTAGTTGTAATTTTAGTAAAAACTCTGCAAATATGGTTAGCTGTTACTGAATTGATTGATTAGTTGGATTGACTCAACAACATTTTAGTGTGCTTGATTATCAATGTAATTGTTGCACGTATATGCTGTAAGATATCTTTCTGTTCCATTTTATGATTTACCTTTAGTCTGTACTCTGTATCATTAGATCTATAATTGATTTGCAGTTGCATATTATGGTACTTTTGTGGCCTGACTTTTTTAGTTTTGTAATTGAGCAAATGTTATTCTTTGGTTGGGTGTTAGAATGAGGCTTGCTTTCCCTACAATTGATTTATAATTTTCATCCTACTAGATATAACCCCATTAATTCCTTTATTTGGTTAACAGCATTACTTGGTAATTAATTGATTAAATTTGTTTGCATAATCCAGGTTTTGCTAGTGAGTCACTGATCCATGCAAAAGAAAACAGCATTCTTCCTGACATCCCAGCAACTGTTACAGCTGTTAAAAATCCATCTTCTAAGATTGTATATGATGAGCACAACCATGAACGATTTCCTCCTGGTGACCCAAGCAAGAGAGCATTTGCATACTTTGTCCTAACAGGTGGAAGGTTTGCTTATGCTTCTGTGATCCGTCTTCTTGTCCTCAAGCTTGTCCTCAGCATGTCAGCAAGTAAGGATGTTCTTGCTATGGCTTCACTTGAAGTTGATCTCTCCAGCATTGAGCCAGGCACTACTGTCACCGTTAAGTGGCGTGGAAAGCCAGTATTCATCAGGCGCAGAACAGATGACGATGTGCAGTTGGCAAACAGTGTTGATGTTGGATCTCTTCGTGACCCTCAACAAGATTCTGAGAGAGTCAAGAACCCAGAATGGCTTGTTGTGATTGGTGTTTGCACACATCTAGGTTGCATTCCCTTGCCAAATGCTGGGGACTTTGGTGGATGGTTTTGCCCATGCCATGGGTCACATTATGATATTTCTGGCAGAATTAGGAAGGGACCTGCACCATACAATCTGGAGGTACCAACTTATTCATTCTTGGAGGAAAACAAGTTGTTGATCGGTTGAAGACCTTGAGCTGCTCAATAGTGAAATGAGTTCAAAATATTTTTGATTTATTGGATAATGTCGAAATGCGCCATGGACATACTTGGCCTGGAAATCATTATTATTTGTTGTTTTAGCAAGTTTTTATGTATCTCTGAATTTTAAGTATTACTGTTTGACGATACTTGTATCAATAATTGCCTGGCTTTTTGTTTACAATTTACAAATGAATTGTTTAAAAGCTGATGACTTCGGGCATATTGCTTTGTACTCTATCATAAATTACATTTGGAAATCTGATTAGCAAATAGGATGTGGCATTTGTTTTTAGCTTACAGTACTGTGTTGTATATGATCACATCTTTAAAATCAAGAAACATCATGATCTTAATTCTTAAAATGTACTAGATGCCTATGGCAAATGTCAAAACTGTCAGCGTGCTGATTTAACATAATTGTTCACTAACATTTCTGTTGGCTGTTTTTCACATGCCTATTCATTTGTGTACATTCTGTCCAGCCATATGATTAAAACAAGTCATGTTTCAAAAAGGCCTTTAACATAAACCATGCCCTTCTCACTAAACTTTAGTTCCTTTCTCATTTGCTCGACTTGTTGGTCGTCACCTTGAACAACAATCTCTGATAAGGTTCCGTCTTCTTTAACTGTCAGTTTCACCTTAATTTGCTCCTTTCTGGATGCTCTAGTCCAGTAATAAGCACCCCTGCATAAATATTCAATATATCATCATCAGCTTTTCATTATACCCTTCACAAAAATAAAATGAATTAATAAGTGTAGTGTGAACTGTGAATGCTTTCACTTACGCCAATGGACTTAAGATGGTTAACCCAAACCAATTATTGCCAACATCTGGCACAGTTATGGTGAGCACAAGGGAAACACTTGCAAGACTGATGCAAGTGCAGAAAGTTAACAGTGCTGCTTGCCCCCTGCTAGGAACCATCACTCCTTCAAACCTTGAAACAAGAATCATAAAAACTTGTTTAAAACCTTAACTAGAACATCTACTATCAAACTAGTATTGCATTTACAAGTGGAAGCCAAAAGAAAAGAGAATGGAATGGTTACTTACGTGATTGTTTCTCCTCTATCAACCACTGAAAAATTATTACGAGTAAAGAATGATAGCACCTCCCCTGCAACCTGATTTGGTGCCTTATTTCCAACTTCATCTACAAATGTCTTCTTCACAATCTATTTTTTCCCCAACAAACCAACATTCTCAAAAACACAACAAAAACAACCTTAAAAAAACAATAAAACAAAGTGGGAATGAATGAATTACTTACTTTGGATTTAACAGAACGTTTGATGAGGGACCAAAGACCAGGAACAGATATAACAAAGAGACCAAGAGAAGTATAATAACTAGCCAAAGAATAACCAGCAGTCTCTGTAAGCAAGAAAAGAGAATTGGGGTTTAGTAGTTGTTGTTGTTGGGTGATGAATTCGGCACTCTCATGAAGGGATAATCGAAGTTTCTCTGGTTTTGGAGTTGGAAGATGGTGCTGATGGTTCCATGGGTGTAGTTTGTTTGTGTGAAATGGGAGAGAACGGAGAGGGATTGGAGGTGGAGATAGCAACATGATCTTGGCAGCCATTGATTTTGCAGAGAATGGATAGGGAAAGAGAGATGGGTTTAGCAGTTGTATTTAACGGTCTAGATTGATGAGAATGATTTAACGGTCTAGATTGAGTGACTTTATCTTGAGTTTATTATATCTGTGTGTTGGTTATATTTTGACCATTAGATTAATGTTGCAATTAAATGGATTAAACATGTTTCAAGTTCGTTTGCCGACTAAAATTAAATAAATAAGGATTAAACATAATGTCAGTTTTGTATATTAAAAAAAGAACAGTTTCCTTAATATTTTTAGTCAACAATTTTACTCCTTACTGGTTAGTCTCAATAGTTTTAAACTTTTTATCAACTTTAATATTCCTCCTGCCTAAATAAGTAAAAATCTTCTCTTTGGCTAACAAAAGGCCAACAAGATAGATCTCTGTTTATTTAATATCTTTATTCTAAAATTATTCTTCATTAATTATTTAATATTAATGAATTATCTAAATTATCATTTCCTTTATATTAATCAATAAAATATATCTGGTGTAAAAATTTGATACAGTATAAAAAAGTATATATATATAAAAAAAATATATATATATATTTAAAATAAATAATAATTATATAAATTCAATTGTATTAGAATACAAAAAGTAAAAAAGGGACTCATGAGATAAAAAAATATGATATTTAAAAATAAGGATTTTATCTTTTAAATTAAGATAATTATTGATTAAAATAACATATGTATTGTGCTGACAGTGATATGTAAAATAGAAAGTTTATTTGATACAATATAAAATGTATTTATATACTGATGTAAATTTGAAATGAATTACTTAGCTGTAAAATAAAAAATAATTATATAAACTCAATTGTATTAAATAATTATGTAAGAAGAAGAAAAATGACTCATGAGATGAAGAAAAACAAAAAAAATGATATTTTGATATTTTAAAATAAAAATTGTCTTTCAAATAAAGGCAAATTGTTGATTAAAATAGAATAGACAGTGTGCTGATAATGATCCATGAGATAAACTAATTATTTGATGCGATATAAAATATATTTAGATACAAATTCAAAATTTAAAATGATTTACTTAATTGTAAAATGAACAATAATCATATAAATTTAATTATATTAAATAATTATATAAAAAGAATAACGAAAAGAATTGTGAGACGGAGAAATAAAAAAAGAAAATATTTAAAAATAAGGATTTTGTCTCTCAAATTAAGATAATAGTTGATTAAAATAAAATAGATATTGCGTTGATAATGATCCGTGAGATAAATAAGATTTTAATTTTATTAAAATGAAAAAATATATTATTAGTATTTTTAGTGATAATAAATAAATAGAGAGAAAATAAAATAAAATGAAAATAGTTGAATTATAATTCCTTGTGTCGAAGTAGGTTGCTCGACAAAACAAGGAAGTGTCGAACTACCTAGTATGTTGAGTTGTGTTAGTGTGTCGAAGAGTCGAAGCATGTTGTTTCATACATGATTTTGACTTGAACCTATTTTTAGTAGTGTTAGCTATTTTGGGCTTTTATAGTTTTGGATTTTTGCTTGAGGTTTGAGTTAACCAAAATCTATAAATAGATGGAGTAACTCTTATTCTTATAATGAAGTGAATAGAGCATTCATAATATTATTTACAGTATTTTGCAGTTGTAAAGTGAATAAGAAGTTTTTCACAGTTTGTGGGCAGAGAGAAACTCTGCAGAATTTAATTTTTCTTCTCCTTCGTCGTTCTTTACTTTATTTCTTTCTCCATTGTTCTTTTCTTTTATTGTCAGTGTGTGGCTGATAACAGTCTTGTTCATCAAGACTAATTAAAATTCTCCATCGATTTTGGTGGATTTCCAACATCCGATATCAAGAGCTTCGGTTTAATCGATTCGTGGGAAGAAAATCACCATGGCAACGAATCATCCAAACGAGCATTTTCCAGTAAATCTTCTGATTCTCAAGAACAACAATTATGAGAATTTGTGCAAACAAATAAAGGTTGTATTATGTTATCAAGATCTTTGGGATATTGTGAATGAAGGAGTAGCAACGTTTGCAGAAGACGAGACAGATCAAGAAAAGGCTGCACATAAAGAATTGAAGAAGAAATATTATAAAGATCTCTTTATAATCCATCAATGTGTTGATGTATATAACTTTGAAAAGGTTAGTGATGCAGAGTCAGCGAAATGAGCATGGGAAATTCTGGAGAAATCGTTTGGAGGCGCAGAGAAGGGGAAAGATGTGAGGTTATAAACTCACAAAAGGACGTATGAATTGCTTCATATGGAAGACAATGAAAAGCATAACTGATTTCTTCACCAAGGTTACGAAACTGGTGAATCAAATGAAGGTGTATGGAGAAGTGTTGACATCAAGATCTGTTGTTGGAAAGATCTTGAGGTCGTTGGCTCAAAAGTTCGACCATGTGGTAGTAGCCATAAAAGAGTATAAAGATTTGTCAAAACTGACAAAGGAATAGCTTCAAGGGATGCTTGAATCTCATGAACAAATAATGGGTGAAAGAGCTACAGGGAAGTCGAAGAGTGATATGGCTTTGCATGCGCAATCAGCAAAAGAAAGGAAAGGCAAAGGAAGCTGGAATAGCAACAAAGACACAGGAGGCTACAACAATTCGACTGGTCAAAATCAATAAGAAGGAAACTGGTCGAATCAGAGAAAACCCTAGAATCAAGGCAACCAAAGAGGTGATGTTGCAGGTAGAGGAAAAGGTGGTGGTCAAATGCCAGACAAGAGTCACATTCAGTGTTACAATTGTCATAAGTATGGTCATTATTCTAGTGATTGTCCAGAAAAGCAGAAGAATCAAGAAACTTATACAAATATGGTGAAACATGAAGAAGAAGAGACGATGTTGATGGTTATAACAAGAGATGAAGAGAGATTCAATTACCAATGGTACTTGGACTCAGGATGCTCATCACACATGTCTGGAAGGAAAGGCTGGTTTGTCAACATAAATCCCTCAATGAAGAACATAGTGAAATTTGCAAATGACAACACTCTATCAGTTGAAGGTGTTGGTGATGTTCTGATTATGAGGAAAAATGGCAAGAGGTTGGTAATTTCAAATGTGTTGTACATACCATGCATAAAGAGCAATTTGATAAGCATAGGGTAGTTAGTCAAAAATAACTACAAGGTGTCGATCGAAGATAAGATTATGAGAGTTCTCGACTCAAATGGGAGGTTGATCTTGAAGGCTCCAATGTCTCATAATAGAACCTTCAAGATTCAACTTAATGTGATGGAGCATAAGTGCCTTGCAACAGCAGCCAACATAGATGAATGGATATGGCATTAAGACTTGGTCATCTCAATTCCAAAGACATAAGAGATTTGAAGAGAAGAAATATGGTTCTAGGATTACCAAAAATCGAAATTCCAAATGAAGTGTGTGAAGAATGTATGCATGCGAAGTAACATAAGAACAACTTCAGTAAGGATGCATGAAGTAGGTCGAAGGCATTCTTGGAGTCATATACTATGATGTATATGGTCCTCTCCAGGTGGATTCGATTGGAGGTAACAAATACTTTGTTAAATTCATAGATGATTTTAGTCGAAAACGGTGGTCTTACCTGATCAAGAAGAAAAGTGAAGTGATCGAGGTATTTGTCAAGTATAAATCTATGGTCGAAAGACAGAGCGATCGAAAGATCAAGATTTTGAGGACTGGTGGTGGTGGAGAATATATGTCGAAATATTTCGATGTATTATGTATGAAAGAAGATATTATGCATGAGGTGGTGTCGTCCTACACTCCACAGCAGGATGGAGTCGTACAAAGGAAGAATAGAATTATCATGAATATGGTTAGAAGTATGTTGAAAGTCAATCATTTACCCAAATAATTATTGGAAGAAGTTGTGTCGACTGTGACATATATTCTAAACAGATGTCCGATGAAGAAGCTAGAAGGAATCACGTCAGAATAATGTTGGTCTAGTGTCAAGCCTAGCTTGAGTCATCTGAAGGTGTTTGGATCTATAACACGTAGATATGTGCCAGATCAATTGAGAAGAAAACTTGATGACAAGTCGAATCAGATGATCCTGATAGGATATCATTCGATTGGAGGATACAAGTTGTTCGACCTAGTGAATAAGCATGTGGTGATCAGCAGGGACATGGTCATAGATGAGCTTAAGGAGTGGGATTGGACTGAGAATGTCAGGAAAGATTTAGTGAGAATCTTTTGTGATGAATCAGCTTGTGAAGTCGAAAGAGAAGTTCGATAGGAAGAAGTCAGAGGTGAAGCAGGCCCAAGCAGACCTCAAAGAACAAGACACATGCCTGCAAGGTTGCAAGAATGTGTGATTACATCAGATGATATGGTTAATGAAGAAGGTGAACTGGTACATTATGCTTTCTACACAAATGTCGAACCAGTCAATGCAGTTGAGGCATTGAAAGATTTGAAGTGGATGAAAGCAATGGACGAAGAACTGAAGTCAATCAAAGTCAACGACACTTGGTCACTTGTCGAATTGTCCAAGACAGGAAGGCAATCGATGTGAAGTGGGTATACAAGGTGAAGTTGAATCCCAAAGGATAAGTGACTCGACACAAGACGAGACTTGTGGCGAAAGGATTTCTTCAGAAAGAAAGAATCGACTTCGACGAAGTTTTTGTACCTATTGTTAGGATCGAAACAATCAGTTTGGTTATTGGTCTAGCAAACATAAACAACTGGAAAATGTGTCAGATGGATGTGAAATGTGAATTCTTTAGTGGCCCCTTAGAAGAAGAAGTTTATATTGCACAACCAGCTGAGTTTATGAAACATGGCAAAGAAGGAAAAGTGTACAGGCTGCATAAAGCCCTGTACAGACTTAAACAAGCTCCAAGAGCTTGGAACAAGAAGATAGATGGTTTTCTAAGGGAGAAGGAATTTGTGAAGTGCAAATCTGAACATGGAGTATATGTAAGAAGAAGCAATAGTGAAATGTTTATACTATGCCTTTATGCTAATGACCTGTTGATAACAAGTAGTTGCAAGAAGGAGATCGAAGACTTCAAAGGTGATCTCAACAAGGAATTCGAAATGTCAGATCTGGGTGACATTTCATATTTCCTCGTAATCGAATTCTACAAGAGTGGTAGAGGTTTGATGAAGCATCAAAGAAGGTATGCAAGCGAAATACTCAAGAGATTTGAGATGCAAGATTGCAACCTAACTTTGACTCCAGCTGAGCCCAGATTACAACTGTCGAAAGAATCAGATGAAGATGATGTCGACCCAACCCAATATAGAAGACTTATTGGGTCACTTCGATACCTTTGTCATACAAGGCCTGACTTAGCATACAGTGTAAGTATGGTGAGTAGATTCATGCAAAAGCCAGAGGTATCACATCTAGCAGCGGCAACGAGGATACTAAGGTATCTGAAATGAACTCTTGACTATGACATTTTGTTTCTTGCAGCTGATGAAGGAAAATAATGTAAACTAGTGGGATACACCGACTCAAGTTGGTGTAGTGATACTGAGGATTAAAAATCCACAGCAGGATATGTGTTTATGTTAGGTGGTGTACCAGTTGTTTGGAGTTTGAGAAAGGAGCCGGTAGTGGCATTATCGTCATGCGAAGCAAAATACATATCTGATTCTCTTTGTTCATGTCAAGCAACATAGATGGTGAATTTGGTAGAAAAGATAACAACGAAGAGTCGTGGAGCAATTACCATGAAGATCGACAGCATGTCAACTATCAATCTGGAGAAGAGTCCGATAGCACATGGTAATAAAAAGCACATCGAAATGAGGTTCTATTATCTTTGAGAGCAGCTAGTAGATGGAAAGATGAATGTGAAACACTGCAGAACTGAGAATTAGATTGCAAACGTCATGACAAAGGGAGTGCAGGTCGAAGTGTTTAGAAAACTAAGAGCTATGATGAATGTAGATAGTTTAGACACAATGAATTAGGTGGTGTGTTGAATTGTAATTCCTCATGTCGAAGCAGGTTGCTCGACAGAACAAGGAAGTGTTGAATTACCTAGTATGTTGAGTTGTGTTAGTGTGTTGAAGTGTCGAAGCATGTTGTTTCACACATGATTTCGACTTAGGCCTATTTTTAGTAGTGTTAGCTATTTTGGACTTTTATAGTTTTGAGCTTTGGCTTGAGGTCCAAGTTAACCTAAATCTATAAATAGAGATAGTAACACTTATTCTTGTAATGAAGTGAATAGAGCATTCATAATATTGTATTCACAGTATTTTGTAGTTACAAAGTGAATAAGAAGTTTTCCACAGTTTGTGGGCAGAGAGAAACTTTATAGAATTTAATTCTTCTTCTCCTTCATTGTTCTTTATTTTCTTTCTTTCTCCATTGTTCTTTTCTTTTATTGTCATTGTGTGGGTGATAACAATCTTGTTTATCAAGATTGATTGAAATTCTCCATAAATTTTGGTGAATTCCCAACAAGTAAGAAAACATGGGAAAAAGAAATGTGAAAGAAACTTAAAATTTTAATGAAGAGAGAGAATGTATGCATGGAATATTTAATTATGATTTAATTGATAAAGGTTGATAAATGAATGTCACCTGTCATGCTGAAATATGAGATGAGAATGAAAAAAGTAAATATGATGAAATGACAATTTAGGGAGATTACTATCAACCCTTCAAAATCTTAATGCGTGATCTTACATAATTTTCATTCTCCTCAATTTTATTTACACTATCAATTAGATAAATAAGTAATCAACAAATGTCACAAATAAATTTCAACCAAACCTCTATTTACATATCAAATATCAATCAACCATTTGCTATCTCAAATAAAAGTATTTTCCACCCTTCCCACCAAAACCAAACCTTCTTTTTTCGGTTTTCTCATACTCTCTCCTATTTTCTCTCACTGTTTGTTTTCTCTACTTTCCTCCACAAACCCTAAATCTATCACTGCTCTTTTTCTCCATTTTCTCTATTTTCCTCCATAAATCCTACATTTGTCGCCGCCCCCTTTCTCCATTTCTCCAATTGGAATTTTATTTCGATAAACTTCGTCGTCGATAACTGTTTCTCCATCTCACTGGTTCGTATCATAGGTTTTTCGATTCTAGTTTTATTATTTGTTTTCTCCCTCTTTTCTCCCTTTCTCCGGTATGTTTTCTCGTTTTAGTTATCCACATAGTTTTATGCAGATAATTTTTTAATGGGTTATATTTCTTTATCGTAAAAGATGAAATAATAGGTTGATATGTTCTTATCACACAATTTTGTTTTATACACTTATTTATCTTCATGATAAAGCTATCTTGATTGTGTTGATTTCGTCCTACTTGATTATTTGTTTTCATAAGATTGTGTCTTAATTGTATTATTATTTAAATATAAAATGTGTTAATGTTGAATGCAAGAGTTATTAGACAACCTAAATGGATCATCTTAAAGATTTGCATAAGGTCATAAAGCTTTTTGAAGAAGCAGTGATAATTATTTATCCAACAATTTCATCTCCTGGTTCAAAACTAGAGGTAATAATAATGAAGCTCTTCTAAGCTTTGATAACAATTTTCTGGCTTAAGATTTATTTTTCAATCTCAGACTACAACTTACAGCACAAGTTTGTCAGCATCTTACCAGATTGCAAAAGTGTTGTTCTTAATACTATGAAGGTTTGCCCCATTAACTACTAATCACAATATATAATTAAATTTAGTAAACTCTGACTTTTAAACTTTATGTGATTAATTAATCTATTATCGATATATTGTTTTATTTATTATTTTCAAAATAATTAGAATAAATTAAAGTTATTTTTTTCGTATGACATATTAATTATGCATCTATAATATAAGTTTTGCAACTTAATCTTTAAAAGAATATGTCTTTTTTTTGGGGAAGTTCAAGCTCAAGATGAAATTTGAATTAATGAACTAGTCAGTATTTGAAAGGCTGGTGCTCATTAAGGTATTCATTAACAGTTAACCTTTTTAAGGTATAAGGAATTTCAAGGTTGAGATGACTTTATCTTGACAATTGTTTTTCCTTGTCCATGTTAACCTTTTTCATGTTTTGAAGTAATGTTGATGAAGATATTATTGGCGCTCAACCTATTCTTTACATTGAGTCCCTTCATGCCCTTCAATGAAGTATTTCATGAATCGTTTAATGAAATTTCCATATGTTACTACTGAGAACTTTTTTCAAGGAGTGGAGTACGAAACAACGTAAGCTCTAAGGTCAAGGCGGACGTCCCTATTACACTTGAATCTGGAAAGAACAAAATTGATCTTCTGAATTTAACAAATAATAACTTTGGTACGGTAAAAATCAATGTTAACTTCATTGTCAGCATAAATCAGAATGAGATTTTAACTTACCAACGTTCAATATTTAAAGAATCATGATATAAATATTTTCAAGAGTGTGATGTATTCTTATGCATTATTGTTAGAAATGAGTGAATAATGTTTTGTTGAAGAATTTATATATTAATGATTTATAGAATCTAAGATTTATATGATCTGCCTTTGAATTTATTTATTCTAATAGTTTTATTAGCAAGATATTCGTGTGTCCGCACGAGTAAATTTATTTAATACGGTATAAAATATATTTAGATACACGTGTAAATTTAAAATGAAAAAAAGAATCTAGAGATTTTTTTTCACGTTTGAAAATAAAGAATTCATCTCTCAAATAAAGGCAATTATTGATTAAAGTAAAATAGATATTATCCTTATAGGGAACCATGAAAAGAAAAGTTAGTGGTGTACCCATTATTGAGTGATATTCAATTTAATATAATATAATTTTTTTAGATACACGTGTCAATTTATAATGTTACTTAATTGTAAAATGAATAATGATCATATAAACTCAAAATTGTATTAAATAATCATATAAAAAAGAGACCTGTGAGATGGAGAAAGAAAAATAATTCACATTTAAAAATAAAAAAATTGTCTCTCAAATAAATATAATTGTTTATTAAAATAAAATAGATATTGTTTTGATAGTGATCATTGAAATAGAAAGTTAGTTGTGTGCATTTTTATTGAGTGTTATCCAATTTGATACCGTATAAAATGTATTTAAATACACATGTCAATTTCAAATGAGTTACTTAATTATAAAATGAGCAATAATATATATATATATATATATATATATATATATATATATATATATATATATATATATATATATATATATATATATATATATATATATATAATGACATAATTAGTCCCTTAACTTAATTTAATATTTTACTTTGGTCCCTTAACTAAAAAACGTGACTCGTCCCCCAAGAATTATTATGTTACACAAAAAGGTCGTTAACGTTAAATTTTTTAAAAAAATGTTAACTTTGGGGACATGGCGTGACATGTAGGCATTAATTAATAACTTGAGTCACCAATATGTATTAAAAATGGTATTTTGCTTAAACTTGAGAGGATGAAGAGAAAAACAAATCTATTAGCAAAAAATCGCCACCATGAACCCTTGTAAATCAAAAAATCATAATAGAGGGAGGGGATTAGCGTTTCAAGGATGTTGAAAAATAAATTAAACAGTAATTATCAAACATTTATTCAACTAAAAAACTTTTCAAGCAAATAAAATCAAACACTACACGATCACATGTTTCTTTTGTTGGGAAACTTGAAAATTGAAAGAAAAATAAAATCACAAAGGTTTATTTGTTTCAAGAGAGAAAAGCAAAAAGATAATCGAAAAATCATCGAAAAACCGCTCTGAAACGCGTTACCACGGCCACACAAGATCACTGCGCCGAAACACGTTATCTCCACTGCATAAGACCATGTCGTCCTCAGATCTATGGTATGCCCCTTTTGATTTCCCTTCCTGGACCATAAATCCTACCACTACCAACGAACTTCGACCATCCTCAGTCAAAATCATACTCGCGAGAGAAGATCCAACAACTCTAATAGAGATCGACGACTTACATGAGGCTTGTACAATACCGATGATGGTGGCGGTTATATTTGGGGAGTAACATGAAAAATTAAAAGAGTGTTTGATTTAAAGAGATTGTTTTTGTTGTTTTAATTTAAAGAAAGGAAGGAGATGATACTTCCTATTAAAATGAAGAGAAAACAAAATAAGAGTTTTGTGGATGTTTCACGTGTTTAATAATAAATTAAAAATAAATTTTAAAAATGCCATGTAACATAATAATTCCAAATAGATTGACACGCCAACAAAACTTAATTATTTTTCATAAAATTTGACGGAAATGACCAAATAAAATAATGAAAGTGAAGTTAAAGGGTAAATTTTGTGTTTTAAAAATTCAACATTTTTATGTGCTCTTCTCCATTAAATTAAAAAGAGGTTTAACTTTTATTATTTATACTTTAAAAAATAAAACAGGAAAAAGAAAATGAAGAGAGAAAAAATTAAAATGAAAGTGAAAAAGTGTGAGAAAAAGAAATGTTAAGAAAATTTGAAATTTAAATTAAGAGAAAAAAATGAAGAGAGGAAAAATAAAAAATAAAAAATGAGAAATGAATGAGGTAACAAAATAAGGTAGTTTCAATTTTTTTTAGTATTTATTAATTATAAATATATTTTTTTAATAATATATTTTTTATAAAAAAATGATATATTAAAAAGTTTGATAATACTTTATTTTAATAAATAAATACTTAAGATTCTACAATTTTCCTCTGTCCTCTAATTCTAACTAATTTCAAGTGTAAAAGACTAAATAAATTTATAGTGTAATCTTTACGCGACATAAATAGAGCCACCAATTTCATCCAATCTATATATCAATATTTTAACTCTAATATGTACCTTTCTACCCAACCTGATTTCTAAATTTATTCTTTTACTAATTTGTAAAACAAATCTAATGTAAAAAAATTTATAAGACACGAAACAGTAATTATAAAAGTAGTTTTGATAACGATTAGTATAAAATATTATTAGAATTTAATTGATATACACTAATAGTATAAAATGGTTTTACACTTCATAGATGTTGAATATTAAAACAAGTTTGATTTTTATTTAAAAAATCTACAAAATAATGAAAACGGATGATGGTGATGAATTGACCGTGTAAAACTTTTTACACTGACAGTATATAATAATTAATCTCATATTATTATTAGCATATTTGTATAATGAGTGTATTTTATAAGCATTATTTGACAATATAATGCAAATTAATATCATATAAGGTAAACTAATCAATATCATTTTAGTGTCTACATGTAAATTAATAAATTGTAAGCAACTAGGTTTATACTTTTTTGTGTGAGCTTTTTTGCTTGATCAATGTATTTATTTGAAGCTTTTATACATTTCACTTATTTGCTTACAATGTGTTTTTTTTTGTTATTAATGGATTATATTTTTATGGTAAATATATTATTTCTTTGTTTTTTGTGAGTAGAAGCCACTTAAAATATTTAGGATAAGTCTCCTCAAATTTCACTAAATTTTGCATTGTTGAAATGTCAATGATAAATTCAATTAAATTTTATCATATAACTTTAATTTTGAATAAAAAAAATATAATGAATTGTTATCATAGAAATTAATGTTATAAAAATGTACATTTTCAAATTGTAGATAACATTTTATAAAAAAAAAAGTCTCTTTTGTTGTATAGTCAAAAGTAAAAGTAGAAAAGAAGAATGAATCTAAATACATTTTACAATTAAGTAGTTTTTTTTTTCAAATTTATCATTATATCTAATATATTTATCTGTGCAAATATACGGATATCGTGCTAGTTCATGCAACTGAATCATTATAAATAGAAGATAGTAGATTTACACTAACAAAATATATATATAAAAAAAGTAAATAATTAATGTCTCAATTATTTTCCATTCTAATACACCATAAAATCACATATAGCTCCATTCCATTAATTCATTTTCTTTTACTTTTATTTTCTCACTCTTCCTTTTTTTTTTAATTCAAATTTCAAATCTCTTTCATATTTTCCCCTTCATTTATCTCTTTCACTTTTTCACTTTTTCACTTTCATTTTTAATTATTTATCTCTCCATTTTCCCCCTTTTTATTTTTTCTAAGTATAAATTAAAAAAAACTAAACCCCTTTTTAATGTAATGACAAATAAGATAGAAAAATATTGAATTTTCAAAATACAAAATTTAGTTTCAACATTAAAATATAATTATTTTATAGTTATTAAAAAATATTCATAGTTATTAAAAAATAAATTATAATTATTAAAAAATAATTCATTCTTACAAAATTAACAAATTATTTTGTTAAATTATTCTAACAACTAACGTGTCATTATCAACACAATACTCATTTTATTTTTAATCAACAACTATCTTTATTTAAAAGACAAAATCTTTATTTTTCAATTGTCAAATTTTTTCTTTTTTTATCTTTCTTCATCTCATAATCCTTTCTTCTTCTTCTTCTTTATGTATGGTTATTTGATAAAATTGAATTTATATGATTATTATTCATTTTACAATTAAGTATCTTATTTTAAATTTACGTACATATTTAAATACATTTTATACTATATCAAATTGGATAATACTCAATAACAGTGCAAACAACTAACTTTTCATCTAATGGGTCACTATTAGGATATTATTTATTTTAGTTTAATCAACAATTATATCTATTTAAGAGACATTCTTTATTTTCAAATATAAAAAAAATCTTTCTACATCTCACGAGTCCATTTTTCTGTAGGATTATTTAATACAATTGAGTTTATATGGCCATTGTTATTTTACAATTAAGTAATCCATTTCAAATTTTCATGTGTATTTAAATATATTTTATAATGTAACAAATTAAATAATATGCAATAGCGGTACAGACAACTAACTTTTAATCTTTCGGGTCACTATCAGAATAATATCTATTTTATTTTAATAAACAAATGTCTTTATTTTGAGAGACAAACTCTTTATTTTCAAATGTCAAAATATTTTTTTTCTTTTCCGTCTCATGTGTCCCTTTTAAAAAAAAATTATGATTATTTAATACAATTGAGTTTATATAGTCATTGTTATTTTACAATTAAAAAATACATTTCAAGTTTACTTGTGTATTTAAATATATTTTATACTGTATCAAATAAATTTGCTCGTGCGGATGCACAACTATCTTACTAGAATGTGTCTATAAATCTAAATTTTGGAATTTACATGAGGATTCATTATGATTTTTGTTGATGTGTGTTAGTACTACAACGAATGATCCATTTATAAAATAAAAACGTTTCAAAATGAATTATCATTTTCGATTTTAATGTATTTTTTTTCTAATTCTACCTTCAAATTAATACTATTTTTATTATTCTCAATACTGGATAACGAGTATTTTAGTAAAAATATTATTTTCTCTCTTTATTTATTATTTTTTAAATATGTGTAAAAAATTCAATTATGTAATACCCCAAAATTTATCTTTCATTTTTCTTGGAAGCATGGGATTGTGTTTCACATCGCGTTAGCATCATACTAGGTCATACTCATTGCATACTGCATCAGTGACTTGGGAAATCAGGGTTTTATTGATCACTCCTTAACAGAAGGAGCCTACACAGAGAAAAACTGGGAATTGAATTTCATTCTCCAAATATACAAGTCTCAAGGGTCTCAAGGGGTTCCATATGTCTTATTATGGTCCTCAGTTCATCAGTGGAAGATTCAGAGCTCTCAGAGTGTGCATATGGATTTAATCAAAAAAATCAGGGTTTCATGGCTACCCGCAACGGGCGAGGTTTAGTTGGAAGTAGAAGGGCTCATTCATATCATGAAAGAGAAGAACCTAGGCCTATGAAGATCCTCAATTATCTCACAAAGATCCATTGGCAGTCAGTGTAATCACTTCCTAGTCATTTTGGCCCTAAAACCGGGGTTTGGTATAAAATCAGTTTATTTCTGATTCTTTGGGTGGAACTCTTTTCCATGGCCCTCCATATGTCCACAAGAGTCTACATACAAAAAATCAACTCTTTATTTGAGCCATAGGTGCTTCAATTGATCAATGGAATCGGAAATCAGACAGATTGGGAAAAGTCAACTGTGGGGCCAGAAAAGTCAACTCCCGACATTTTGAAAGTGGAACCTCAAAATTCATGTCTAATGAAGCCTACATGTAAAATTTGATCAAGGTTGGATCATGGATTCATCATTTAATCAGGAGTTGGAAAAATTACCAAATTTGGAAATAGTTGACTTTCCATTTAAGGCAAGTTTTTATGGTTTTTGCACCCACTTTAAGCCTATATTCCATCAAGATACAAGCTCCATTTGAAAATTTCTCCAACATAAAAGTTGTTCCTCTTGTTCCATGCTTTCTAGAGATATAAAGTTTGTTTCATTTGGATTAAAAGTGAGAAAGTTAGGCTTGGTCAAAGTAAGACATTATTTTAGAACACTTAGAAAATTTTCTAAGTCCAAAATTTGCAAAATTTGTCAAGACTTATGGGCCAGATTTCTTGCACTTCAGGGCATCTTTTGGAAACACTTTCTTCATGACAGTTGTACCTTGTTACGTCCTCTTTCACACCTTTTTGGAACCACCCCATTTGGATCATTGGTTTGGAAGATACACTCATCTGAAGTTGGTATCATAGGCTGAATTTTTTTGACAGCATTTTGGCCAAACTGGCCCAACCATTTTGCAGCCATGAGACCTGAACTTTATGGCCATTTTTCACCTCTTTCCACTCACCATTTCAAGATGTGTTCAACATGAAAAATATTAATCTCCCTATCCTCTTTCTACTGTTTGCATTGCTTTGCCATTTGGACATGTATTCATCAAGTTACAATGCCTTAAAGTCACCTAGTTGTGTTGTTTTCATGCTGCACAAGAAAAACCAAGTTTAACCACAAAAACGACCAACACATCTTTTACCTCATTTGGCCATTTGCTTTTGGTTCATTCACTTAAGTTTTGCCAGTTTTAACCATTTCTTTTCACACCTCATTCTTGCACACTTTGTCCATGACTCAAAACCAACACTTAAGCCCATTTGAGCACTTTAATCCAACATATATAAGCATCATAAAAACCCTAATCTGAAGAGAGAGAGGCTGCTATTTTTCAAAGGAGGCAAGGCAAGAAGAAAGAGACCAAGTTGTATTCCCTTCCATTTTCACAAATTTTAAGAGTTCTCAAAGCACAAGCATCTCATTTTCATTCCTTTCCTCTCATTCCAACAAGAAGCAGTGGACTTTCTCCACTAGGTAATCTTTTATCCCAACCTTCCATGGTCATGCATATTTTGTTGTTTCATTACTTTCATTTCATGCTCACCATGCTTGCTATTATTTTCTTTTTTCTTTTTTCATGCCATACCATGCTTGTTTCATATTATTTTCCCATGTTAGAAATATACCATGCTTGTTTATAAAACCCTCACCATGAGGCCTTGTTTTAAACTTTAAGTTTTTTTGACATTTATTTTTATGAAAATATTTGCATGAGCCTACCTTGTTGTTCGCTTTTCTCTATGCTAGAGCCATTATTTTTAATAAAACAAAACACCATTGTATTCTACTCGTTTCAAACTTGAACTTTGATTTTTACATCATTGCATTTGGAGCCCTGAGTTGTGAGATATGTTGGTTGAAAGATGGAAGAAATATCTTGCGTATCACACGTTTCCAGCTGCATGCATGGCTGTTTTATTTGCTCCATGAAGCAGATGACACGTGGCGCTCCCCATAGCCTTTAGATCGCGCGGCCGGTTTCCAATCCTGCCCATCCATTCGCTTTTTGTCATCTAGTGTTTTAAAATGTGGTGGACCAATTAACATTATGTTACATAGCCTCATTTAATAAAATGCTACTTTTTATTATTTGGCTGTCATGTTGATTTTCACGTAGGTCTTACCAAGTACTGTTATCCCACACCCGCCTGGCCCACTCTCCTTTCATTTTCATTTTTTTTTATTCTATTTATTTTTATTTTATATTCTGTTTTGTTTTAATTATTAGAAATATTTTATTTATTCCTAAAAATACTAAAAAATAATTTTCACATTCTTTAATGTTTTATTTAATTTATTTAATTTTTATTTTCATATTTTAGTTAATGTTAATATTTTATTTCAATTATTCATTTCAAATGGTTCATTTTAATACACATTTTGCATTTATTTTATTTCCATAACTTAAAATTATTTTTAGATTCTGATTTTTGGGATGAGGGCTGACCAATGTCTCATGGTCAACCTGACCTTTTATTGGAATTTTATTTCCCATTTTTAATTTATTTTGGATTTATTTTTGTCCTAGTTTGCTCGGTTGACTCTACATTTGACTTCTGTTCTATTTCAATTAATTTATACACTAATTTTCATTATTTTTAAAATCTTTTTGGGGGATGATGATGTACTGACCCCATCTAACTTAGTTTAATTTTTCATAATTTTTGTGATTAATTTACTATTTATTCTTGATTTATTTCTAACCTAGTCTTGTTGTTTGACTTTCGGTTTGACCTTTGTTTTGATTCAATTAATTCAATAACCAATTTTCATTATTTTTAAAATATTTTTGGGGGATGATGATGTCTTGACCCCACCTCATTTAATTTATTTTTTCATAATTTATTGAATTAATTTACTATTTATTTGATAATTTTTAAGTTGACTTGACTTTATAGTTGACTTTTTTATGATTGATGTTTGACATAGGGATTGCTTAGGGCAATTGAAGAGATCTTTTGATCCTCCCTTGTTCATCTCATGTGCCACATATTAGAGGCCTTTCATCTTGATTTTATTTGATCCTTGCATCATTTCCCGATTAAATTATTCATTGATTCTTTGTGTGCATAATTTCACTTGTCTTATTCATCTGATATTTTTTGTACTTGTTTCTTTCATCCATGTCTTTATTTTTTGATTGCTTAATATGTTTATACTTCTCATACATTGTTTAATGCTTCATTATTTCATTCTTTGATTATTTGACTTGATCATATACTTGTTTATATATCTTATATGTCTGATTAATAACTGTTGCCTACTTGTATGATGTATGAGGCATATATTATTATTGTTTGATTGCCATGAACAATCCCCATTCATAACAAATGTATCCCTCTCCCATGAAATGTATAATATTTATTCTTTCATTCTTTATTCATCTGTTAATACAATAATTAAAATGAACATTCGATAACCATTTCAAAACAAGATCAAAACCTCGATCCAACGTCGAGTAATCATTTTTCAAAACCTAACAGAACCAGCACGTATTCATCCACCCTTTTGTAAGTCGATTGCTTTATGCATCGCCATCAACCTTGTAAGTCGATTGCTTTATGCATCGCCATCAACCTTGTAAGTCGATTGCTTTATGCATCGCCATCTACCCTTATTCATAGCACCTCTCCTTGCTCCACTCGTTAATTCTTGTTCCGATTAGGTAGCACCCATTAGATAGAACATTTTGTATGATAACATAGGTAGGATTCCCATATCCTTTTGTATGATAACATAGGTAGGATTCCCATATCCTTTTGTATGATAACATAGGTAGGATTCCCTTATTCTTTTGTATGATAACATAGGTAGAATTCCCATATTCTTTGCATGCTAATATTAGGTAGATATTCCCATTTGTAAATCCTAACACTTAAGTACATATTGCATGACAACTCTAGGGCAGAGCTTCCCCCACTTCTAGACCTTTCCGAGCGTCTCCGATCTTGTGGCATGTAGTCCGTTCTATTGCAAAGAGGTAACTGCCTAAGACTCGATTCAGCGAGCTGCGACACCTGCTGCTAGGACGTGAACACATTGCCCACTCTCCTTTGACATAACTGGTGTCTTCCTTTGTAAGTCCATGTTCAGATGGCAATCCCTATGTAGCCGAACTACGACAACTCTGATTCTCATGTTCAGATGAGATACGTAGGCACAAGATGCGATGTCTTGCCGAGTTTAACTGACAACTAACAACTAATCCTTGTTTGTTTTCGCCCTCGTTGCGATTCTTTTCTCTCGCCCTCGTTGCGATCGAGACCTTCCCTTTCTCTTGCCCTAGTTGCAATCGAGACCCTTATTCTCGTAGTTAGCTGAACTACGTTTTGCTCTGATTCTCATTCCAGATGAGATACGTAGGCATAAGACGCGATGTCTTAGCGAGCACACATCTCTTTAACCCATAGGTAGCCGAGCTACGAAGACTCTGATTCTCATACCCAAATGAGATACGTATGCAGTGGATGCGACATCCGTGCGAGTCATTTTCTTGGACCCCTATTTTAGTAAAAAGTATATTAGATGTTACCTACACCCTTTAGACAAGAACAACAAGAGTGGATCCCGTAGAGTACTACGGATGCGTAGGGGTGCTAATACCTTCCCTTCGCATAATCGACTCCCGAACCCAAGATTTGGTTGCGAGACCTTGTCTTTTCCTTTCCTTTCTCCAGGTTTACTTCGAGCGTTTCCTTTCCCTCCTTTGGGATAAATAACGCACGGTGGCGACTCTTCTGTCATTTCTTCTTCGCCGGTTGTTTTTTTTTCGCATACTATATTTTTTAGGCTGCGACAGCTGGCGACTCTGCTGGGGACCGGTTTCCCTAAGCGAGTCCTTCCTAGCTTTTGTAGGTTTCTTATTTGTTGGGTGTTTATTATTTTGTACAGTTATTTATTTACCTGCTTTACCTTATTGCATTCATGTACATATGTCTGCTGTATCTGTGGGTTTTGTGGGTTGGTTGTTTGTTGGGGTGAGATGTTCTATGAGTGATGAACCCACTACCCAGGTTTGAGCGTACACACAGGTTTTAGAGTGGATAGTCATGAGGCTTGCGTGGCATGTTGCTACGTTAAGTCGTTCATGAGACCCACATTCTAGACGAGGTTTCTGTTGGATATATTTTGTCCTATGGGTGTTCCATAACGACAAATATTCCTCTAGAAATCGTCGACTCTGGTGACCATTTCCCGAGAACTCAGTCGAGGCCTCTCCTCCGAGACGCGTTTATGTTAGCTCTGGTGGGCGCATTCTCGCTGCTCAATCCGAGGACCCCGAGACTGGGAACTTGCTTTAGGATATCCTGTTGAGGGGAGTCAGTGGAGGTCTTTTATCCCGTAATAATGCCAAACCTTCAGTGGTAAACGTATTATTCTCGACTGAGGGGCTGAAACTGACAAACTTTTGTTCTTAGAACCTACCAGTGAGGGGCGGGCTAAATCCAGGAAACCTTAACCTCCAACCAACCCGGTTTTCTGGAGCAGAGTTTTGATCTTGTATTACATTCCTCAGTGGGTTTCTTTTCACAGCAGTCCTGATTTCCATGTCACTGTATTACATCACATCATTCTGCATTCATATCATTTAACACAGGTTTATCCATTTCTAGGGGGTTTACATCTTCTTCTTGATTCTGGTCGGGGTTTTCTGGTTCTCCTGAGATGGATATTGGCAGAAAGGGACACGTCGCTTACAAGTTTCCAGTGGTTTGTTTGGAGCCTATTCAACAACTAATGAAGTTAATGGATCACGATTCTCTAGAAGGATTCCGGAAGGATTATGGTTTGATTCTAAGCTTCGTCGCGGTTCTCTCCAAAGATCAACACGATGCTCTCTTTACACTGCTGCAGTTCTATGACCCTCCATTGAGGTGTTTCACATTCCCGGATTATACTTTGGTCCCTACTTTGGAGGAGATTGCCAGTTTTCTCAGAGTTCCTATCAAGTCACAGTTGTTGTTCTACAGTTCTGAGTTTCTGCCCGATCTCAGCATGGTTGCTTCAGCCACATATTTGAGGAAATCAGTCTTGAAGGCTAATATGCATCAGAAGGGAGGAGTCAGTGGTTTTCATTTGAGTTTCTTACTGGGAGAAGCAAAGAAGAAACTTGAAGATGGTGACCAGAGGGGTTTCAATGCTGTGTTGGCTCTTTGTGTGTATGGGATTGTCCTGTTCCCTAATGTTGCCAAATTTGTGGACATGGACGCAATACGCCTCTTCGTGTTGGGAAATCCAGTGCCGACCTTGTTAGGAGATTTCTTTCATTCGGTGTACCACATGAATGAGAATAGAAAAGGAGGATTGTTGGATTGTTGTGCGCCTTTGTTTTATAAGTGGTTCAATTCTCACTTACCCAAATCAGGAGTGCTCGTTGATGTCGAGGGCTCGTTGAGTTGGTCGAAGAGATTGATGGGGTTGAGAGTTGAAGATATTTCTTGGTGGTCTGACCGGAGCTTGCTTCGGGCGGATATTATTCACAGTTGTGGGAACTTCCCAAATGTACCGTTGGTAGGAAGAAGAGGAGGAATCAACTATAATCCTTCTCTAGCAGTTAGACAGTTTGGATATGCTTTAAGAACTCCGCCTTTGGAAAAGGATGTGGAAGAATCTCTGTTTTTCCATTCTTTGCATGATTTGACTGTATCCCGTAAGGCAGCTGAGGCCTGGCTCAAGGTGATCAAGAGAGGAAGAACTGTGCTTGGAAAAGGAGATTGTAGAACTTACCCTTAGTATGGAGAGTGGCTTCAAGGAAGAGTCGAAGAGTTTGGTCTGCCGTTTCCTATTGAAGAACCTTTGTATCCACCTACTCCTGAGCAGTCAACAATGGTGAGCCGAGAGGAGTATGACAAATTGAAGAATGCCATGGAGGGACTTCAAACCGAGAACTCGGAGTTAAGTGCGAAGTTGCAAGACTGTATGCATCAATTCCATGAGGCAGAATATTAGAAGGGGGAAGCCGTCAGATTGCAAGAGGAAGCAGAGAGGAAATTAGCTGTGGAGGTGGACTTCTTCAGGAAGACAGACAAATCCTTGGGATCATCTAGTTCTGAGTTGAGGCGAGTCAAGCAACAGTTAATGGATGCTCATGGTAAATTAGCTGGGTGGCAAGAGCAATGAGATGCATTTTCAACTTCTCGGAAGGCAAAGGAGGAGGAGATGGTGACCGAACTGACTGGTCAGATGGAGAAATTGAAGACTTTGCTGAAGGAGAAGAACAATGAGCTTCTGTGCGCCCGTTCTACCAATGGTTACATCACAGATCAACTCAATGAGGCTCGAGGACAGATTGAAGAACTCAAGGTGCTGGCAGGTTTGAAGAAATCCAGACTTGAAGAGGTATTCGGAGAAGATGATGGGAATTACTACATAGAGCACATCAACGAGTTGGATGGAGTTATTCACCAGAGGAATCTGCTTATCCGGAGTTTGAAAGAATTCCCAGATCATCCTGACACGGTAGCATTGCTGGCTGAAGTGAGGAGCAGTCCTTATGGTTTGTACACAGGAGGCTGAGTTCTGATTTTTGCTCCTCCCTTTACTTATTGCTTTGTTGCTGTGTAGTGATGATCCACAGGCTTGTTGTGGAGATCCTCTTTTGATGTATTTTTGGCTAAGGCCCCTTTCCTTGAACTCATTTGTATGATGGTTTCCCTTTATTGCATCTTGATCTCAGAAGTTTATCCATTACTCGGTCTTCTTGCACTATTCACCTGATGTGAGACTGGAATCAAGGGGGTAGAATACCTGTTGGATTTGATAAACATGTCATTGCATTTACATATTCATATTTTTCATAACAGGTACCGCTGCGGTGTTCTCATATTATTTGGTGTTCCACTAGCAGGATAGCTGATTCAGGAATTCACCGGTACGGTACCCGCAGAAACCAGCAAAGAGCAATGGAAAGCTTACAAGCAGAGCTCGCCGAGATGAGGATCCGCATGACCCAATTCATGGATGTGGTTCAAGGGGTGGCTCAGGGACAGCAAGAGCTCAGGCAGATGATGCAGAGGAATCCCGCCACTACTCAACCAGAGACCTTGACTGATCCTCCAGCTGGAGAGGTTAACGGACCCAGTGGACCGGGGCCTACCCCGATCCCGCATGTCAACTCTGGTCAACAGCCCGTCCATGATGATCAGGACGATCAGTTCACCCAGATGCAGGAAGACTTTGGCATGGGCCATGGCATGGACCCCATGTTCAGGAGATTAGAGGAGAGGCTGAAGGCGGTGGAAGGACAAAACCCTCTAGGGGTAGATGTTTCTGACTTGGGGTTGGTCCCAGGCGTGAGGGTGCCACCAAAATTTAAAGTCCCAGTCTTTGACAAATACAATGGCAGCTCTTGCCCCAAAACTCACGTGCAAGCCTATTTCCGTAAAATGGTTGCATACTCCGATGACGAGAAGCTACTTATGTACTTCTTCCAGGACAGCCTAGCTGGGGCATCCTTGGAATGGTACATGAGGCCGGATAGAGCCCACATCCGTTGCTGGAGGGATTTGGCGGAGGCTTTCGTGAAGCAGTACCAGTATAATGCAGACATGGCTCCGGACAGAACTCAACTTCAAAATCTGTCTCTTAAAAGCAATGAGTGCTTCAGGGAATACGCTCAACGCTGGAGGGAGACAGCTTCCCGTGTTCAGCCTCCTATGTTGGAAAAGGAAATGGCCAACATGTTCATGAATACGCTTCCTGGACCTTACCTGGAGCGTCTGGTGGGGTGCAATGCCTCCAACTTTGCTGATGTGGTCTCTACCGGGGAGAGGGTGGAGAATTACCTGAAGACCTGCAAGATCCAAAATGGAGGTGGATCTTCATCAGGGGTAAAGAAGCCGTTCATTTGAGGGCGTAAGCAGAGAGAGGGGGGAGTGAATTCTTTGACTTCCTATCAGAGCAGAGGTGTCCGGAGGAACAGTTTTCAGAATTACCATCAACAACCGTATGTTGCGGCTGTGACCATTCCAGCTGCAGCACCACTACAACAATAACAACCACAGCGTCAACCAGCTCAGTACCAACAGCAGCAACAACCGGGTAACAGACCCGCCTATCAACAGAGGCAAAGGATGATGGACCGGCGTTTCGACACCCTTCCAATGTCGTACGCTCAGTTGCTTTCTAGTCTTCAACAACTACAACTTGTGCAATTGCGCACTCTGGCTCCTCCTGTTGGTAGGCTTCCGGTGGGTTACGACGCCAACGCTAGGTGTAGCTTCCACTCTGGGGCACCTGGCCATAACATTGAGAACTGCAAAACTTTTAAGCACGTAGTTCAGGACCTCATAGATTCAAAAGCCATCAACCTTGCACCGGCTCCTAATGTCGTCAACAATCCCATGCCGCAGCATGGTGGTGCAAACGTTAATATGCTGGAAGGAGAAGCCAAGTCCATTAAGGATGTGTTGAAGTTGAAGACTCCGCTGTTGGAGATTAAAGAATGCTTGCTGAAGGCCGATGTTTTCCCCGGTTGTGGGAAGGATTGTTTGGATTGTGCTACACAGGGCAAGGGATGCTTGAAGCTGCAGCAGGGTATCCAGGTCTTGCTTGACAATGGTATCCTCCAAGTTGAAGACTTGTCTGTCAAAGAGTTTGCTGAAGGAGTAGAGGAAGAGGTGTTTGAAGGTGCTGCTGATGAATTCGCAAATGTGGTTCCTGCTGATTTTGTAATTCATGATGATGTATTTAATTTTTCTAATGTTGTTGCTGATATCCCAAACAACATGGTTGATTCTGATGTAATTGAACTTGATTCCGATGTTTCGGATGTTTATGTTTCAATGAATGAGATTTCTGAGTATGACCATGATGTTGCTACTATCACCATTTTCTACCCAACTAATCAGATCAATGTGCCAGAAGCGCAACCGGTGCCACCAGTGCGATCGTCCACCATGACTGTCACAACCCCTGGTCCGTTACCTTTCACCAGCAAAAGGGCCATTCCTTGGCACTATGGGGGGAGTGTATACACGCACGATCATGGGGTGGAACGGCCACTGAAAGTAGAAGAGGGTCAGAAGTCTGAACTTGAAGTTGAAGGTTCCGCAGTGGACAATGTTGGTGGGATCGGGCGATTCACCAGGAGTGGTAGACTGTTCTCGCCACCGGTTGCCCAAGCTGATAATGCTGATGCTGCGGCGAAAGCCAAAGGCAAGCAAGTCGTGAGTGAGGGTACGTCTGCACCCCAGGCTGGTTCTGGGCCCACTTTTGCGAAGGATGTGGACGAGCTTTTGAGAATCATAAAGAAAAGCGACTACAAGGTAGTCGATCAGTTGATTCAGACTCCGTCCAAGATATCTATTCTATCACTTCTGTTGTGTTCGGAGGCACACAGGGAGGCACTTTTGAAGGTTCTTAACGCTGCTTATGTACCTCAAGAAATCTCGGTAAACCAACTAGAAGGGATTGTTGCCAATGTTCATGCAAGCAACGGGTTGGGTTTTACCGATTCTGACTTAACACCAGCCGGACGCAATCATAACAAGGCTCTGCACATCTCGATGGAATGCAAAGACACCGTGTTATCACATGTTCTGGTGGATACAGGTTCCTCTCTCAATGTGTTACCCAAGAGAGCCCTGTCAAGGTTAGAAGTAGAAGGTTTGGTCTTGAAGCCTTCTAATCTCGTGGTGAGAGCCTTCGATGGTTCTAAGAGGTCGATGTTTGGAGAGGTAGAATTGCCCATTCTGATTGGATCACAAACCTTCAACACTGTCTTCTATGTGATGGATATCAGTCCCTCGTACAGTTGCCTGTTGGGTCGTCCCTGGATCCACAACGCTGGGGCAGTCTCCTCGACTCTGCATCAAAAGATCAAATTCCCAGTCAATGGAAGAATTATCTCTGTCTGTGGTGAGGAGGATATTCTGGTCAGTAACCTGTCTACATTCAAGTATGTAGAGGTAGAAGGTGAAATTCATGAGACCTTGTGTCAGGCCTTTGAATCAGTTCAGATCAAGGATGCAGCTCCGGTGGAAGAGGTTAAAGCGGGTGCCTCTATCTCATCCTTTAAGCAGGCACAGGCCTTGGTGGATTCAGGTGTTGCTCCCGGTTGGGGACGTCTGTTGGAGTTACCAATGAAAGACGACAAGTTCGGGATTGGGTATCAGCCATCTTTGACTTCTACAACTTCAACACTTCAGGCTCGTCAGGGGCCAATTACTTTCTCCAGCGTTGGCGTCATCCAATATGGCCAGATCTCTGCGATCAACGATGAAGATGGGGATAGTGATTGCGACATCGACAACTGGGTGCGTCCGAGGATCCCGGGCGAAGTCATCAACAATTGGTCTTCCGAGGAAATTGTCCAAGTCACTCTTCTAGAGGAGTAATTTTTCTTTGTTTATTCATGCATGTCCAAGTCTTACGTTCCGCCCAGGGCGTGATGACTCATTGTAGGGCTCATCTATGTGAATACCTGCATTGTTTATCATAAAGGAAGGACGTCTTTTGCATTCAATTATTTTGTTCACTGTCTTTCTATTTTGCAGTTTTCAAAATTTCAAAAGAATAAAAATATTTGGCAATGTTTTGTTTAGTTTTCACTCACTGTTCACACTCATAAGCACATACCATCACTCATGCAGATGCACATCACCGGATCCTATTGATAACGGTTCTGCTATGGCTCGCTTCGACTTCGAAAATCCAATCTTCCAAGCTGAAGAAGAGGGTGATGAAGACTGTGAACTCCCTGAAGAACTTGCCAGGTTCTTAAAACAGGAAGAAAGGGTCATTCAACCGTATCAAGAGTCTACTGAAGTGATTAATCTCGGCACCGAGGACGCCAGGAGAGAAATCAAGATAGGGGCTGCTTTGGAAGATGATGTGAAGAAAGGGCTGATTGAATTGCTGCAAGAATATGTTGACATTTTCGCCTGGTCTTATCAGGACATGCCCGGGCTTGACACAGACATCGTGGTACACCGCTTGCCTCTCAAAGAAGGTTGTCCTCCGGTCAAGCAGAAGCTCAGAAGAACAAGACCAGAGATGGCTGTCAAGATAAAGGAAGAAGTGCAAAAGCAGTTGGATGCAGGGTTTCTAGCAGTCACCAATTATCCTCCATGGGTTGCAAACATCGTCCCAGTACCTAAGAAGGATGGAAAGGTACGGATGTGTGTTGACTACCGGGATCTGAACAGAGCCAGTCCTAAAGATGATTTCCCATTACCTCACATCGACGTCTTGGTGGATAACACGGCTCAGTTCTCGGTATTCTCCTTCATGGATGGCTTTTCTGGCTATAACCAAATCAAGATGGCACCAGAAGACATGGACAAGACAACTTTCATAACCCCATGGGACACCTTCTGCTACAAGGTGATGCCGTTTGGTCTGAAAAACGCTGGGGCAACATATCAACGAGCTATGGTGACTCTGTTCCATGATATGATTCATCATGAAATCGAGGTTTATGTGGACGATATGATTGCCAAATCTCAGACAGGAGAAGAACATTTGGTGAATCTGCAGAAATTGTTTGAACGGTTAAGGAAATTCAAGCTGAGGCTTAATCCGAACAAGTGCACTTTCGGGGTGAGATCTGGAAAATTGCTGGGTTTTATTGTTAGCGGAAAAGGGATTGAGGTGGATCCTGACAAAGTGAAAGCAATACAGGAAATGCCTGAGCCAAGAACAGAGAAGCAAGTCCGTGGTTTCTTAGGGAGGTTGAACTACATTGCAAGGTTCATCTCTCACCTAACAGCCACGTGTGAGCCAATTTTCAAATTGCTGAGGAAAGATCAGGCTATCAGGTGGAATGACGATTGTCAAAGGGCTTTTGAAAAGATAAAAGAGTATTTGCAGAATCCCCCTATCCTCATGCCTCCAGTCCCAGGGAGACCGTTGATTATGTACTTGACAGTACTTGACAATTCTATGGGTTGCGTTCTCGGTCAACACGACGAGACAGGTAGGAAAGAGCATGCCATCTACTACTTGAGTAAGAAGTTCACAGATTGCGAGTCGAGATACTCAATGCTTGAGAAGACATGTTGTGCACTTGCATGGGCTGATAAGCGATTGAGACAATATATGCTGTCTCACACAACCTTAATGATCTCCAAGATGGATCCAGTCAAATACATATTCGAGAAGCCAGCTCTCACCGGAAGGGTTGCTCGTTGGCAAATGGTACTGACAGAGTACGATATCCAGTATACATCCCAGAAAGCCATCAAAGGGAGTATTCTGTCAGACTATCTTGCTCAGCAGCCGATTGATGATTATGAGCCGATGAAGTTTGATTTTCCAGATGAAGACATCATGTTCCTCAAGATGAAAGACTGTGAAGAGCCAGTTGTTGAGGAGGGACCTGATCCAAACGAAAAGTGGACTTTGTTGTTTGATAGGGCTGTCAATGCTAGAGGAAGTGGAATTGGCGCTGTCATTACTACTCCAAAAGGTGCCCACATGCCTTTCACCGCTCGTCTGACTTTTGAGTGCACAAATAATGAAGCTGAGTACGAGGCCTGTATCTTGGGTATTGAGCAAGCCATTGATTTGAGAATCAAGACTCTAGAAATCTTCGGAGATTCAGCTCTGGTGATCAATCAAGTGAATGGTGATTGGAATACTCTCCAGCCCACTCTGGTCCCCTACAGAGATTACACGAGAAGACTGTTGACTTTCTTCACAACAGTAAAATTGTATCATATACCTCATGATGAGAACCAGATGGCGGACGCACTTGCTACTCTATCCTCCATGATCAAGGTAATTCGTTGGAACCATGCTCCCAGGATCGATGTGATGCGCCTTGATAGGGCCGCGTATGTGTTTGCTGCTGAACTGGTAGTTGATGACAAGCCCTGGTATCACGACATCAAATGCTTTCTGAAGAATCAAGAGTACCCTGCAGGGGCATCCAACAATGACGGAAAGACTTTGAGAAGATTGGCAGGCAGTTTCTTCTTGAACAAGGACGATGTGATGTATAAGAGGAACTTTGACATGGTTTTGCTCAGATGCGTGGACAAACACGAAGCAGACATGTTAATGCAGGAAGTTCATGAAGGCTCCTTCGGTACTCATGCCGGCGGACATGCAATGACTAAGAAATTGCTGAGAGCGGGTTATTACTGGATGACCATGGAATCTGATTGTTTCAAATATGCTCGAAAATGTCATAAATGCCAGATTTATGTTGATAAGGTGCATGTGCCGCCAAATCCTTTGAATGTGATGTCTTCGCCATGGCCGTTTGCTATGTGGGGCATTGATATGATTGGAAAGATTGAGCCGACTGCTTCCAATGGGCATCGCTTCATCCTTGTTGCCATCGACTATTTCACCAAGTGGGTCGAAGCAGCGTCGTTTGCGAATGTCACCAGACATGTGGTTGCCCGATTCATTAACAAAGAAATCATTTGTCGTTATGGGGTTCCTGAAAGAATCATCACTGATAATGGTTCCAATCTCAATAACAAAATGATGAAGGAGTTGTGCCAGAACTTCAATATTCAGCACCACAATTCTTCCCCCTATCGTCCTAAGATGAACGGTGCTGTTGAGGCAGCGAATAAGAATATAAAGAAGATTGTGCAGAAGATGGTCGTTACGTACAGAGATTGGCATGAGATGCTACCCTTCGCCTTGCATGGGTACCGCACTTCAGTACGTACATCGACTGGGGCAACCCCTTACTCCCTTGTGTATGGTATGGAAGCAGTCCTACCTGTTGAAGTGGAGATTCCTTCTCTAAGGGTCCTGTTGGATGTCAAGCTAGACGAAGCTGAATGGATTCGAACAAGGTTCAACGAGTTGAGTCTTATCGAAGAGAAGCGAATGGCGGCCGTTTGTCATGGGCAGTTGTATCAGAGTCGGATGAAGAGAGCCTTTGATCAGAAAGTGCGTCCTCGGTGTTTCCAAGTCGGAGATTTAGTGTTGAAAAGGATCCTTCCTCCTCAGACAGATCACAGGGGCAAGTGGACTCCTAACTATGAGGGACCGTATATTGTCACCAAGATTTTTTTGATGGTGGGGCCTTAATGCTTGCAACTATGGATGGTGAAGACTTCACTTCCCCTGTGAACTCAGACGCAGTTAAAAAATACTTCGCATAAAATAGACCCGCTGGACAATAAAAAGAATAGTCCAGGCAAAAATGGGCATCCCGACGAACCAAGAAAAAGAAAAAGGTTCGGGCAAAAATTAGGGATTAAAAATGAAAAGATTGTACACCCGGTAAGTTGAAAACCTGAAAGGGCAACTTAGGCAAGAATGGGTATCCCGGTGGATTGAAAACCCGAAAGGGCGATCCAGGCAAAAGTTAGGGATTAAGCGAATGGTTGTGTTTTGAGTAATTCTGAATCTCATCTCATGTCGATAACTGGAAACTTTCCAATCACCCTTTTCAGAAAGTCGATCATCTAGAGGATCTTGAAGACGAGCAAGTCATAGCAGAATTGGAACCCAATAGAAATCCATTTCACATTGCCATTAGATTAATTTATGTTTTATCTTTTGTGCGATTACCTCTTTCCAGGGATTGCTTCCTGATGTAAATGCCTATTCATAGGCCATTCAATCAATGAAATCATGTTATTTAGAATATCTCTGTGTTCATTTTCATTTTACTATTTTGTTTGCAAAAATGACGTCCGGATTTTTTTTTGATAAACATTGCATCATGAAACATAAGAGCTTTACAGGTACATGCTCAATGAACATTTTAAAATTGCTGTAAATTTTAAGAACTTTGAATCGTCTATTCAGAACAGGTACACTTGGGGCATTTCCTTAAGATTCCAGCAGTTTCTCACTATGGTGCTTCCCCAAGCATGTGATTCAGACTATACACTCCCCAGCGGAGTTGACAGTGCCAGACTGTATCTTCCCAACAGAAGCAGATACTCCTTAGAGTTCGATGCCAGATCGATGATCTCTTTCCTTGAAACATAATCTCGGTACCGTATCGGTGTTTGCTCCCCCTGCTGAGTCATCTCTCGTAGATTATGGTTGCCAGAACCACTGCCGCCTTTCCTCAGCAACAAGCTTTCAGTGCCATTCTCTCCCCAGTCAGAGTCTCGGTATTTCGTTATCGTCAGAACACCGCATGGCCGGTCATTTCCCCATAGCGTTCATTGTGTTGTGTATTTCCAACAGCATTGCCAGGGTCCAGAAGATCGTGATCATCTTCCCAGCAAAATTTCTTGCCTCAGCTTGGCATTCTACCCAGCATTTCGCATCCCTGCATGTAGAATCATATTGCATTGCAAATCGCGTAGCATTTCCATTTTCATGGAGCATTACGCCATTGAAAAATTCAAACATACGCATGTAAGCATAAAACATTCTCGGTATCCCCAGGGATAAGCCAGAAGTTGTTTCCAGTACTCAGACTGAAGATTGTTCATGACTTACCTTTGTTATCCCCAGCAAGTGTCATTGGCCCATGCGCCGCCTCTATTATCGTTCCCTATTTTTGCCGATGCTGACAGGCATGAAGTTTCCGGTATTCAGACCGAAGTGGCGTTCAGGCCAATGTTCCGATATTCAGATCGAAGAAGTTTCCGACGTTCAGGTCGATGCAACTTGTGGCATTCATGCCAATTTTCCGGTATTCAGACCGAAGTGGCGTTCAGGCCAATGTTCCGATATTCAGATCGAAGAAGTTTCCGACGTTCAGGTCGATGCAACTTGTGGCATTCATGCCAATTTTCCGGTATTCATACCGAAGTGGCATTCAGGCCAAGTTTCCGGTATTCAGACCGAAGTGGCATTCATGCCAGTTTTTCCGGTATTCAGACCGAAGTGGCATTCAAGCCAATTTCCCGGTGTTCAGACTGATGTTTGATAATCTAATATCTTCCGATGCTCAGATCGAAGTCATTTCCAGTATTCAGACCGATGAGCGGCATTCAGGCCATGGTTATTTCTGTATTACCATTTATTTTGGTATCCAGGTTAATATTCTTTTTCGGTATTCAGACCGATTCTCACCGTACCAGACGGATTTTTGTTCAAAACCACCTCTTTGCCGATTCTGACAGGCACTTTTACTTCACTTCACTTCAGTGTAAATTTCCGGGTTTTTTTTATTGTATTCAATCCCTTGATACCTCGAAAGTGCGAAAGTCGCTGCTATTTTCCTTTCGGGTCTCCAGTTGATTGAATAGGGGCAGCTGTAATACCCCAAAATTTACCTTTCATTTTTCTTGGAAGCATGGGATTGTGTTTCACATCACATTAGCATCATACTAGGTCATACTCATTGCATACTGCATCAGTGACTTGGGAAATCAGGGTTTTATTGATCACTCCTTAACAGAAGGAGCCTACACAGAGAAAGACTGAGAATTGAATTTCATTCTCCAAATATACAAGTCTCAAGGGTCTCAAGGGGTTCCATATGTCTTATTATGGTCCTCAGTTCATCAGTGGAAGATTCAGAGCTCTCAGAGTGTGCATATGGATTTAATAAAAAAATCAGGGTTTCATGGCTACCCGCAACAGGCGAGGTTTAGTTGGAAGTAGAAGGGCTCATTCATGTCATGAAAGAGAAGAACCTAGGCCTATGAAGATCCTCAATTATCTCACAAAGATCCATTGGCAGTCAGTGTAATCACTTCCTAGTCATTTTGGCCCTAAAACCGGGGTTTGGTATAAAATCAGTTTATTTCTGATTCTTTGGGTGGAACTCTTTTCCATGGCCCTCCATATGTCCACAAGGGTCTACATACAAAAAATTAGCTCTTTATTTGAGCCATAGGTGCTTCAATTGATCAATGGAATCGGGAATCAGACAGATTGGGAAAAGTCAACTGTGGGGCCAGAAAAGTCAACTCCCGACATTTTGAAAGTGGAACCTCAAAATTCATGTCTAATGAAGCCTACATGTGAAATTTGATCAAGGTTGGATCATGGATTCATCATTTAATCAGGAGTTGGAAAAATTACCAAATTTGGAAATAGTTGACTTTCCATTTAAGGCAAGTTTTTATGGTTTTTGCACCCACTTTAAGCCTATATTCCATCAAGATACAAGCTCCATTTGAAAATTTCTCCAACATGAAAGTTGTTCCTCTTGTTCCAAGCTTTCTAGAGATATAAAGTTTGTTTCATTTGGATTAAAAGTGAGAAAGTTAGGCTTGGTCAAAGTAAGACATTATTTTAGAACACTTAGAAAATTTTCTAAGTCCAAAATTTGCAAAATTTGTCAAGACTTATGGGCCAGATTTCTTGCTCTTCAGGGCATCTTTTGGAAACACTTTCTTCATGACAGTTGTACCTTGTTACGTCCTCTTTCACACCTTTTTGGAACCACCCCATTTGGATCATTGGTTTGGAAGATACACTCATCTGAAGTTGGTATCATAGGCTGAATTTTTTTGACAGCATTTTGGCCAAACTGGCCCAACCATTTTGCAGCCATGAGACCTGAACTTTATGGCCATTTTTCACCTCTTTCCACTCATCATTTCAAGATGTGTTCAACATGAAAAATGTTAATCTCCCTACCCTCTTTCTACTGTTTGCATTGCTTTGCCATTTGGACATGTATTCATCAAGTTACAATGCCTTAAAGTCACCTAGTTGTGTTGTTTTCATGCTGCACAAGAAAAACCAAGTTTAACCACAAAAACGACCAACACATCTTTTACCTCATTTGGCCATTTTCTTTTGGTTCATTCACTTAAGTTTTGCCACTTTTAACCATTTCTTTTCACACCTCATTCTTGCACACTTTGTCCATGACTCAAAACCAACACTTAAGCCCATTTGAGCACTTTAATCCAACATATATAAGCATCATAAAAACCCTAATCTGAAGAGAGAGAGGCTGCTATTTTTCAAAGGAGGCAAGGCAAGAAGAAAGAGACCAAGTTGTATTCCCTTCCATTTTCACAAATTTTAAGAGTTCTCAAAGCACAAGCATCTCATTTTCATTCCTTTCCTCTCATTCCAACAAGAAGCAGTGGACTTTCTCCACTAGGTAATCTTTTATCCCAACCTTCCATGGCCATGCATATTTTGTTGTTTCATTACTTTCATTTGATGCTCACCATGCTTGCTATTATTTTCTTTTTTCTTTTTTCATGCCATACCATGCTTGTTTCATATTATTTTCCCATGTTAGAAATATACCATGCTTGTTTATAAAACCCTCACCATGAGGCCTTGTTTTAAACTTTAAGTTTTTTTGACATTTATTTTTATGAAAATCTTTGCATGAGCCTACCTTGTTGTTCGCTTTTCTCTATGCTAGAGCCATTATTTTTAATAAAACAAAACACCATTGTATTCTACTCGTTTCAAACTTGAACTTTGATTTTTACATCATTGCATTTGGAGCCCTGAGTTGTGAGATATGTTGGTTGAAAGATGGAAGAAATATCTTGCGTATCACACGTTTCCAGCTACATGCATGGCTGTTTTATTTGCTCCATGAAGCAGATGACACGTGGCGCTCCCCATAGCCTTTAGATCGCGCGGCCGGTTTTCAATCCTGCCCATCCATTCGCTTTTTGTCATCTAGTGTTTTAAAATGTGGTGGACCAATTAACATTATGTTACATAGCCTCATTTAATAAAATGCTACTTTTTATTATTTGGCTGTCATGTTGGTTTTCACGTAGGCCTTACCAAGTAGTGCTATCCCACACCCGCCTGGCCCACTCTCCTTTCATTTTCATTTTTTTTATTCTACTTATTTTTATTTTATATTCTGTTTTGTTTTAATTATTAGAAATATTTTATTTATTCCTAAAAATACTAAAAAATAATTTTCACATTCTTTAATGTTTTATTTAATTTATTTAATTTTTATTTTCATATTTTAGTTAATGTTAATATTTTATTTCAATTATTCATTTCAAATGGTTCATTTTAATACACATTTTGCATTTATTTTATTTCCATAACTTAAAATTATTTTTAGATTCTGATTTTTGGGATGAGGGTTGACCAATGTCTCATGGTCAACCTGACCTTTTATTGGAATTTTATTTCCCATTTTTAATTTATTTTGGATTTATTTTTGGCCTAGTTTGCTCGGTTGACTCTACATTTGACTTCTGTTCTATTTCAATTAATTTATACACTAATTTTCATTATTTTTAAAATCTTTTTGGGGGATGATGATGTACTGACCCCATCTAACTTATTTTAATTTTTCATAATTTTTGTGATTAATTTACTATTTATTCTTGATTTATTTCTAACCTAGTCTTGTTGTTTGACTTTCGGTTTGACCTTTGTTTTGATTCAATTAATTCAATAACCAATTTTCATTATTTTTAAAATATTTTTGGGGGATGATGATGTCTTGACCCCACCTCATTTAATTTATTTTTTCATAATTTATTGAATTAATTTACTATTTATTTGATAATTTTTAAGTTGACTTGACTTTTTAGTTGACTTTTTTATGATTGATGTTTGACATAGGGATTGCTTAGGGCAATTGAAGAGATCTTTTGATCCTCCCTTGTTCATCTCATGTGCCACATATTAGAGGCCTTTCATCTTGATTTTATTTGATCCTTGCATCATTTCCCGATTAAATTATTCATTGATTCTTTGTGTGCATAATTTCACTTGTCTTATTCATCTGATATTTTTTGTACTTGTTTCTTTCATCCATGTCTTTATTTTTTGATTGCTTAATATGTTTATACTTCTCATACATTGTTTAATGCTTCATTATTTCATTCTTTGATTATTTGACTTGATCATATACTTGTTTATATATCTTATATGTCTGATTAATAACTGTTGCCTACTTGTATGATGTATGAGGCATATATTATTATTGTTTGATTGCCATGAACAATCCCCATTCATAACAAATGTATCCCTCTCCCATGAAATGTATAATATTTATTCTTTCATTCTTTATTCATCTGTTAATACAATAATTAAAATGAACATTCGATAACCATTTCAAAACAAGATCAAAACCTCGATCCAACGTCGAGTAATCATTTTTCAAAACCTAACAGAACCAGCACGTATTCATCCACCCTTTTGTAAGTCGATTGCTTTATGCATCGCCATCAACCTTGTAAGTCGATTGCTTTATGCATCGCCATCAACCTTGTAAGTCGATTGCTTTATGCATCGCCATCTACCCTTATTCATAGCACCTCTCCTTGCTCCACTCGTTAATTCTTGTTCCGATTAGGTAGCACCCATTAGATAGAACATTTTGTATGATAACATAGGTAGGATTCCCATATCCTTTTGTATGATAACATAGGTAGGATTCCCATATCCTTTTGTATGATAACATAGGTAGGATTCCCTTATTCTTTTGTATGATAACATAGGTAGAATTCCCATATTCTTTGCATGCTAATATTAGGTAGATATTCCCATTTGTAAATCCTAACACTTAAGTACATATTGCATGACAACTCTAGGGCAGAGCTTCCCCCACTTCTAGACCTTTCCGAGCGTCTCCGATCTTGTGGCATGTAGTCCGTTCTATTGCAAAGAGGTAACTGCCTAAGACTCGATTCAGCGAGCTGCGACACCTGCTGCTAGGACGTGAACACATTGCCCACTCTCCTTTGACATAACTGGTGTCTTCCTTTGTAAGTCCATGTTCAGATGGCAATCCCTATGTAGCCGAACTACGACAACTCTGATTCTCATGTTCAGATGAGATACGTAGGCACAAGATGCGATGTCTTGCCGAGTTTAACTGACAACTAACAACTAATCCTTGTTTGTTTTCGCCCTCGTTGCGATTCTTTTCTCTCGCCCTCGTTGCGATCTAGACCTTCCCTTTCTCTTGCCCTAGTTGCAATCGAGACCCTTATTCTCGTAGTTAGCTGAACTACGTTTTGCTCTGATTCTCATTCCAGATGAGATACGTAGGCATAAGACGCGATGTCTTAGCGAGCACACATCTCTTTAACCCATAGGTAGCCGAGCTACGAAGACTCTGATTCTCATACCCAAATGAGATACGTATGCAGTGGATGCGACATCCGTGCGAGTCATTTTCTTGGACCCCTCTTTTAGTAAAAAGTACATTAGATGTTACCTACACCCTTTAGACAAGAACAACAAGAGTGGATCCCGTAGAGTACTACGGATGCGTAGGGGTGCTAATACCTTCCCTTCGCATAATCGACTCCCGAACCCAAGATTTGGTTGCGAGACCTTGTCTTTTCCTTTCTTTTCTCCAGGTTTACTTCGAGCGTTTTCTTTCCCTCCTTTGGGATAAATAACGCACGGTGGCGACTCTTCTGTCATTTCTTCTTCGCCGGTTGTTTTTTTCGCATACTATATTTTTTAGGCTGCGACAAATTAGACCTCTCATGATGGAAGGAGAGAGTAATATATTAGATGTAATAATTATTCTATTAAACCAACTCATTAATAGATGTGCACAGACATTAAATACATAGACGTGGATCTGAATCTTTAGTCATTAAATTACTTTTACCTAAAAAAGAATAATTATTTAATATTATGTTTAAAAAAAAACTTCCATAATAGCCATTCGAGCTAATAATAGGTAACATACGTAACCATTGAACATGTAGCTCTAAAGCAATTGTCACTTATTGTAAAAAGTTTTATTATTGATAGATGTGGTAAACTATTAAAAATGTAAAGAGACAATAACCATTGGTATTACGATATGGAGGGGAATGAGATTTTAGTAGATACATTGTTTATTTTTAAATAGTGTTTTTATTTATATTATTTTAATTGGGTCAACTCTATTTGACACGTGGTTAAAAGAATTTTTTAATGGAAGAAAAAGTAAAACTACATGGTAACATTTTTGTTAAGGAATCATGAATGTGTAGTGAAGTAGTGAGACAAATCTTTGTGTGGTTAAACAAATTTCTGGTACATTTGAGAGGGGGTGGACATGGAAGAATAATACTATAATGTTCAAGTTAGTAAATGAGTGAAAAGTAGCATGAGATGCGTGAATTGAATATTTGAAATAACACGATCTAGTCTTTATATAGTATCAGAAGTTTATACCATTCACGCGTGTTTCATCGTTTTGTGCAAGTATTCGCTCGTTTAGATTCAATGACAAGAGTTGCAATAAAAGGTGTGACCGTGTGTACTCATAAGGGACGAGGGTCCATATATTTTGTGTACCTTTCTCCTCAGTTCTTGTTATTGGGCCTTCTAGTGGGCCTTCAGGACGATCTAGAATTGTCGCCCTCAAGTCTTTATTCCTATCTTGTAGAGCAAAGACTTTAACGGGCATGTCTTCATCCATATCTCTAGTATAAATAGATAAAAAGTCGTGATGGGACGTTGTTGTCTTAAGGAAAACATGTTTTATATGTTTCATCTGTGACTAACAATGATTTGTAAATACTTATTGACACATGTCCCTGGGTCTAATGCTAATGATTCCTTCTAGTAATATGACATATGAGTGATATCAAACATTGTGCAATGTGTCGCATCCGCGAAAAACAACCGGCGGGCTAAAACAAAACAAACAGAGCCGCCACCGTGTGTTATTTATCCCAAAGAGGAAAAGGAAACGCTCGAAGTAAACCTGGAAAAGACATGGTCTCGCGACCAAAGAGAGATGGGATCGGGAGTCGGTTATGCGAAGGGAAGGTATTAGCACCCCTACGCATCCGTCGTACTCGACGGGATCCACGCTCAAAAGGAAAGAAGAAAGGTTGCTAAACACTGCTCAAAAGAATGCACACACACACTGGAAACAAAACAGGTGCACTACGCCAAAAACTGGAATAGACAGCGCACCTTAGAGGGCGCTTTATTACAAAAGCGCTCTCTAAAGTGAAGCGAAAAATAAGGAGCAATAGACAGCGCACTTTAGAGGGCGCTTTTGTAATAAAGCGCCCTCTAAGGTGAAGCGAAAAAATAAGGAGGAGATAGAGGGACAACAATACATGGCGCTTTTTATAAAGCGCCCTCTAAGGTTATCCTTAGAGGGCGCTTTTACTAAAGCGCTGTTATAAGTCCATGTGCATTTCCAGCTTATAAAGCGCTTCTGGAAAGCCTCAGAGAGCGCTTCCATAAGCGCCCTCTTAGGCCCCCTTTAGAGGACGCTTTTTTTCCACAAGCGCCCTCTAAGGTGAAACGAAAAAATAAGGAGGAGATAGAGGGACAACAATACATGGCGCTTTTTAGAAAGCGCCCTCTAAGGTTACCCTTAGAGGGTGCTTTTAAAGCGCTTCTGGAAAGCCTTAGAGAGCGCTTCCATAAGCGCCCTCTTAGGCCCCCTTTAGAGGGCGCTTTTTTTCCACAAGCGCCCTCTAATGTCCCCTTTAGTAAACATTAAAATTATAACATACTGCGCGTTTTGTTATTTCACTATCTGTTATTTTCGTTCTTTTTCACGTTAGGGTTCTAAGGCGTTTTCCTTCCACCTCTGTTAGATCTACATTATTACTGCGCGTTTCCTCCTTCTACCAATCAAAGGTACACGCTTTGCCCAATTTCTGTTTTATGTTATTGCTTTGTTTTAGCTTTGCCCAATTTCTGTTTTATGTTATTGTTGTCTATGCTACGTTTGTTTCGACCTGTAAAGTTTCAATATTCATAGTCATTTAAATAGTTTGGGTTTATTAGGAAATTGACGGTTGGTTTTTAGTGACCATGATAGCGCATGCAATGGGACTACATTACCCAGTAGTTAGGGTTATACGACCTATGAACATATGATTTTGTGTCAACACCAGTATCATTAGAAACCTAGGTCCGAATGTGTTTGAACTCTTCTGAAATTGTTTTTTGTTTATTCTAATTAGTAATGGATAATACATGGATGTCTTCCAATCGATTGTCGAGAGAGTACGAGAATGGGGTATCAGAATTCGTTAAGTTTGCCGTTGCGCACGCCGAAGACCCCAGTAGAATGATATGTCCTTGCTTGGGTTGTTGTTATGGGAAACGGGTTGACGCAGTTCAGTTGACATTGCATCTAATGAGGCATGGAATTGATCGAAGTTATACATGTTGGAATTTGCATGGTGAGAAAAGTAACGAGAATGTTGAACCGGGGGATAGTACGACCTATGCCTCAAACTATAGTGGCGCAGATACATACGATTGTGATCGAGTTGAAGAGATTGCAGAAGCACTTGAAGGAGATCTTAAGGATTGTCCCGAAATGTTTGAGAGGTTGGTAAGTGATGCAGAGAAACCTTTGTATGATGGTTGCACTAAATTCACAAGATTGTCTGCGGTATTAAAGTTGTACAACTTAAAGGCGGGCAATGGGTGGTCGGATAAAAGTTTCACAGAGTTATTAGCCCTTTTGAAAGATATGCTTCCTGAGGATAATGTTCTTCCCAATCGAACATATGAGACCAAAAAGATGTTGTGCTCTATTGGCATGAGCTATGATAAGATACATGCATGTCCAAACGATTGCGTTTTGTTTCGAAATGAGTATGCATCGTTAAATGAGTGTCCTAAATGCGGTGTCTTGCGATATAAGAACAAGTTGTCTCCAGCAAAAGTCTTGTGGTATTTTCCTGTTATTCCGAGATTTAGACGCATGTTTCATAGTGAAACCGATTCAAGACACTTGACCTGGCATGCAGATGAAAGAATTATAGATGGAAAGTATCGACATCCGGCAGATTCACCACAGTGGTTGAAAATTGATAATGATTATCCTGAATTTGGAGAAGAATCAAGAAACCTTCGCTTGGCATTATCTACTGATGGAATGAACCCACACGGTATCCAGAGTATCTCACACAGTACATGGCCTGTGATTATTATGATTTATAACCTACCTCCATGGCTATGTATGGAGCGTAAGTACATGATGTTGTCTATGTTGATTTCTGGACCTAAACAACCAGGGAATGACATAGACGTGTACTTGAAGCCCTTAATCGAAGATTTAAAGATTTTGTGGGAGACCGGTGTGGAGGTTTATGATGGATATAGGAAAGAAAGTTTCAACTTGGGGGCGATGTTGTTTGGCACAATTAATGATTTTCCAGCATACGGAAATCTATCAGGGTATAGCATAAAAGGTCAATGTGCGTGTCCTATTTGTGAAGATAAAACAGATTGGAAGCGCTTGGAGTTTGGTCAGAAGAATGTCTTTCTCGGTCATCGGAGATTCTTAAATTCAAATCATCACTACCGTGGATGGAGAAAGGCGTTCAATGGAGAGACAGAACAAGGCAGAGCTCCACCTATATTGACGGGTGATCAAATTTTTGAAAAGGTGAAAGATTTGGATACTCAGTTTGGCAAGCCTTTTGCCCACACACTTGTCAAAAGTGGGTGGAAGAAGAGGTCAATTTTTTTTGAATTGCCGTATTGGAAGTCCTTGTATGTGAGACATTTTCTTGATGTTATGCATATTGAAAAAAATGTATTTGAAAGTGTTATTGGCACGTTACTCAATATACAAGGAAAGTCTAAGGATGGCCTTAAGGCAAGAAAGGACTTGATAGCAATGGGAATAAGAACTGAATTAGGACCCTTGAAGAAAGGAAAACGAACATATCTACCTCCTGCTGCTTATACTCTATCTAGAAAGGAGAAAAAAACATTGTGTAAGTTTCTAAGTGAAGTTAAAGTTCCAGAAGGGTACTCTTCAGATATTAGAAGACTTGTGTCTATGAAAGACCTCAAGTTAAAGAGTTTAAAGACCCATGATTGCCATGTTATAATGGAACATTTTCTCTCAATAGGTATACGTTCTATTCTTCCAGAAAAAGTAAGAAGCTCTATAACTAAGTTGTGTTCTTTCTTCAAGTCAATTTGCAGTAAGGTGATCAATCCTGCGATCTTACCAATGTTGCAAAAAGAAATCGTTATTACTTTGTGTGAGCTTGAAATGTTTTTTCCTCCATCATTTTTTGACATAATGGTACATCTAGTTGTTCATCTTGTGAAAGAGACACAATTGTGTGGACCAGCTTATATGAGATGGATGTACCCTGTTGAACGTTATATGAAAATATTAAAAGGGTACGTGAAGAACCGAAGTCGACCAGAAGGTTGTATGGTTGAAAGATACATTGTTGAAGAAGCGATTGAGTTTTGTACTGAATATTTGTCTAATGTTCAGTCAATCGGACTCCCCAAGTCTCAGCTTGTCGAAAAGAAAGAAGGAAAAAATCTAATTGGAAATAAAATCGTGGCAGCATCAAGGGTCGAACGGGATCAAGTGCATTTGTATGTTCTGCACAATGAGAATGAGGTTGAGCCGTATGTTGAAATTCACAAGGATGTTCTCCGATGTTTAAATCCCAATAGAAATGAAAATTGGATAGTACGAGAGCACAATCGATGTTTTATACCTTGGTTTAAGGATCATATTTATTCAAAGTATTATTCAGATCCCGCTTCAATAACAGAAAGGTTGAGATGCTTAGCATATGGTCCAAGTTTCCATGTTTTTTCTTATAGCGCATACGCGATTAATGGATACACATTTTATACCAAAGAACAAGATGATAAAAGTACTATGCAGAATAGTGGTGTCACCGTGATAGCTGAAGCAATGCACATATCAAGTGTGAAGGACTTAAACCCCAAATTTGCAAATCTGTCGTATTTTGGTGTTATCGAGCGCATTTGGGTGTTTGATTATGAGAAGTTTCAGATTCCTATATTTGGTTGCAAGTGGGTTGAAAATAATAATGGCATTCGAATGGATAAGTCAGGATTTTTGCAAGTGGATCTTAATAGGGTGGGATACAAAGATGAGTCTTTTATTCTAGCCTCTCAAGCTAGACAAGTGTTCTATGTCAATGATCCGAAAAGTACGAAATGGTCTATAGTTCTTTTTTCCAACAAAGTAATTGATGAAAACACTGGAGATCAAGGTGATATTGATGTTGAGATTGAATCGTTTACCAGAAATGATCAAGATGAGAATATTATATCAAATGATTCATATATTAGAAATGATCATAATGAGGGTATTTGGATCAATCCAACCGTCCGTGTTGTTAAGAGACATGTAGAACATATTCCAACCAAGAAAAGAAAGAGAACTTAGTGAAAAAGGTACAGGTCAAATGATTTTAATTGTTTTCTTTATTACAGGTAAAATGACTTTTATGATTTTAATTGTTTTTACATTTGTCATCTGATTTTAATTGTTTTCTTTATTACAGGTAAAATGGCTATTATGAAGTCAATCATTCGTGCAAGAGACAAGGGTGTAAAATTTGAAGTACATTGGAGTGCTGAAGACCAACTAATTTTTTTTCATCAGGCTTGTGTCTCAATAGAGGATGGGTATCTACCTAAAGTTACTTTTGTAGTGGTCCAAAAGAGACATCACACCCGTCTCTTTCCTGTCAACCCCAAAGAGACCGATAGAAGTGGAAATATTATGCCAGGTTTTTTCAATATATTTCTCAACGCAGCTGGTATATATTATCATTTGAATTTATCACTTTTTGCTGATTTTGTTGTTCTAAATTGTCAAAGGAACCGTGGTAGACACCAGCATTTGTCACCCTAGGGAATTTGATTTTTACCTTAACAGCCATGCAGGAATTCAGGTAATATTAGCTATGTCATTTAACTTTATGCCGTTGTTTACTATTTGTTGCTCAATCGCCTTTTGACAGTTCTGTGTTATTTGCATTTGGACGTGTTCTTTTTGCAGGGGACTAGTCGACCAACGCATTATCATGTGTTGTATGATGAAAATAAATTCACTGCAGACCAGCTACAGAGTTTGACCAATAACTTGTGCTACACGTAATGATATGATTTGCTTTTTTAATCTTAATTAATGTTTTCTAAACTTGTACTGTTTTCATTTAATTTTAGAAGCCTTCTGATACTATTTTTTTCCATTCAGTTATGCGAGGTGTACTCGATCTGTCTCAATAGGTTTGTTACTCGATTCCCTTTGCTTGTTTTTGTTTTAGGCTATACAAAACTTTAGTTTAACAAAAATGTTATCTTGTATGCAGTTCCTCCTGCCTATTATGCACACTTGCTATTATTCATCATGCCTTTTTTGGATATACTACTTATGCTGCCATCTGTTTTTTTGGTTGAGCCTTATTTTGTATGGATGTGCGATAGAACTACTAGACAGCTTTTGGATATACAGAACATGTTTGCCACCATGGGTGGATGGGCGTTATTTTGTTTAGTATTGGTTAGAACTACTAGACAGCTTTTGGATACAGTGGTCACTGGGTGTTGGTTGCTATGGATCTTTCGAGACTAATAGTGTATTATCTCGATTCGTTATCGGGTGATTGGAATAAATATCCGAGTATGAAGAAGACGGTTGACGCGTAAGTGAAATTCCCCTAAATATTCGTGTGTATTTGTATATTTAATTATGTCTGTCAGATATTTCATCTAATTTGTTACTAAATCATGAATATGTTTTATTCTCTTAATTGTAGTACTTTGAGGAATACAAATCTTACTCAAGAGCTCATTTGGATGAAATGAAGGATGAATTGTGTCAATTCATTGTTGATCAAAGAATCATATAGCTAGGTTGTATATTGTTGTACATATATGTATGGAATGTTGTTGTTGTATGCTGTTGTTGTATATATGTTGTATATTGTTGTTGTACTTTTACTAAATCATGAATATGTTGTTGTATATTGTTGATCAAAGAATCATATATTAATGTTGTATATATGGAGGATTAATGTTGTATATAAATGGATTCATGTTGTATATATCAATGGATTAATGGTGTATAACATTGGATTAAAGGATGAAATCAATATGAATTTTACACTTTTGCAGCATGCGAACAGGTTACCAATTAAATATCCACTGTTTTTCAAACAAATTTTTTTTAAAATAACTAACACTTTAGAGGGCGCTTTCTGTAGGAAGCGCCCTCTAAACACTTTACATTGACAACTTTAGAGGGCGCTTTGTCCAGAAAGCGCCCTCTAAACACTTTACATTGACAACTTTAGAGGGCGCTTTTTCCTGAAAGCGCCCTCTAAACACTTTACATTGACAACTTTAGAGGGCGCTTTTTCCTGAAAGCGCCCTCTAAACACTTTACATTGACAACTTTAGAGGGCGATTTTTCCAGAAAGCGCCCTCTAAGGTGTCCCTTTATGGACCACTCCAGAGGGCGCTTTTTTCTGAAAGCGCACTATAATATGGCCCTTAAAGGGCCACTTTAGACAGCGCTTTCTCCAGGAAAACAAAGCGCTGTCTTTACCTATGCCAGCGCCACTTTAGAGGACGCTTAAAAACGCTGTTATAGGCCAAAATAAGCGCCCTCTTTTCCCTTATTTGGCGTAGTGGTGGGAGAAAAGAGAAACGGGCTCGCTAGGATATCGCATCCTATGCCTACGTATCTCATCTGGAATGAGAATCAGAGCTACCATAGTTCGGCTCACGCACGCCGAAACAAAACACACGCATAGACGCTGAGACGTCAAAACAAACACACAAACAGGCAAACATGGAAACCGAATGCCAATCATTGGACTTACATCAGACTCCGAACCAACAAACACACACAGGAAACCAACTGCCAATCGCTGGACTTACGTCAGACTCCACACAAACAAATGCCAATAGGATACGGAATGCCAATCGCTGGTCTTACATCCATCTCCTAACACACAAGAGGGTAACAAACAGACAAGTTAATAGGGAGTCGGGAACTCGAGCCTAATAACTGTCAAGCAAACGCACACAAAAAGAAAAAAGGGTGCCCAGAGAGATCTCGTACGACCTCCTGCCTACGTACCTCATCTGGAATGAGGATCAGGGCAACGTAGTTCCCCTGAACAGGGGAGAAACTTTCTCCTAACCAGAGACTGGGAAATGACAAACTAGAAGGGAGACTGACTCGAGCCTAATAGTTATCATGTATTCCACAATGGTCCTAGGTTGAGGTTTCTATCTAACTTGCACAGGCAGCAAGCTATCCTAAACAGGCAAAGCAAAGCAATCATACACACAATTAGCACACACTATATACAAACAGATGGGCCCACACAAGGTTAGGCTTTAGTCAAGGGGTCATGTCAACCTCGACAAACAAGCCACTGTATTAGGGTGATGTTAGCTCTTAACCCTAACATTGAGAGTTAGGGTGAAGCAGATGAAATGGGAAGTGAGGGTAAGACCTCACAGCTCTTATCCCTGGCCTGGGAGAGCTTCAGACAAATGAAAGTGGGAGTTCAGAAAGCTGGAACTCTTCTCCACATATGACTGACTCAACAAAGATCTTGGGTTAATATCCACAATGCATCAACACAAGGTGTGTGAGCAAAGTGGATGACACACTGAATAGCAGGGGATGGGCTGCACATCCCTTGTATCTGCCAATGCCTCTTCACTTAGGAGGTCTTTGATATGTACAAGGACAAAGATAAACAAACACAAGCATTGCCTCTTAAGGAGGACTTCAGACAGGTGCCTGCCCAAGTAACAGGACAGGTCTTCCAGACTACATGGAGTCAGAGGATTATACCTCAATGCTTAAGCTACCAAGCAAAGCAAAAGCAAGTTCAAGAGAACTATGAGCAACTAATGTACCTGAAAACAATCTAACTCAGTCAGTATACAATTCACAAAGTCAAACAGACAGTTAATAGTCAACAGTCAACAGACATAGTCAAACAGACAATGCAACAAGGTGCAAAGCACAAGCTCAACTCAAATGAGATAAGAGCCACCTACAAAATAACTCAAGATTAGCCAATCATTAACCAAATAATCCAACTCACGCAATGTGAATCAATCGCCTCATGGCCATATGCTTCTTATCCTGAAAACAAAGCTCAAACATAAGCACAAACCACTAGGACAAGGCCTAGGGTCAAAGAGGGAGAAATAATTCAAAACAGAACATGAAAATTGGCATAAATCAACTTCAATCAAACAAGAACCTAATCCAAAAGGTCTCATGTCAATAGCATCCACCAAATTCATTTCACAAGTCAAATAAGGCAAGGCATGCAAGTTGGAAAGCTCATTGAAGCAACAGAATGAACAAATCCACATTAATTCAAAAATGATTCCATAAATCTCAAGAAAAATCATGGCTAGACAGAACTCATCACATGATCAACACACCAAAAATCAAGGCATTTGGACAAGTTTAGGCAAGGCAATCAAATTCCACAAGGCAAGGTAAGAACAAACAAGCTCAATTGAGACACAATTTGGTACATCAACTTAGCACAAGCCTAAAACAGAATTTACAAATGATAAATGCCTCAAACCAAAGCCACAATAAACTTCAAAGTGTCTAGAAACAATGTGCAAAATTTTACATTCATAGGATAAACAACCATTATTTTACGAATCATTGAAGTTCATGACTATTCAAAAGTCCACAAATGATCATCCAGCAAGAAAAATACCAAACAAATCAGAAATCAATCCAAAAATTCCACAAAAATTCATGAGCATTCACAACATTCATATCAAGCATTATACAAAAAATCATGTCATTTGGCATTTATTTGGCATGGAAAAGAAAATCATCAAATTGAGCAAGCAAAGGTGTGACACACATTGTCACACCTACATTAACCAGATCATATCTCAACAACCATAAATGCTAAAAATGCAAACTCAACACCAAAAGGTCCCTAAAGATGCCTAGTTTAAGCATGCAAAGTTTCAAAGGCATTGGATTAAATCTTATCATTTCACAAAGCATATGGCAAGCAAGGTCAAGAAAACACACATATTAACAAACCCTAAGGCAAAACATTTTTCAACCGTGCACAATTTCTGGAAAAATAGCCAAAAAATACTAGATATGATGAGGAACGAAATTCAAAAAACCACACATCATTTGGATGATTAGTTATTGACTTATGAATTTTTGAAGTGAATGAAAAATAGAAAAAAGCACATGAAAGCATGGTATGAATGGATGAAGAGAAATGGAATAAAATACAATGCATATTGGAAAAGTGACCAAGGCTGGAATCGAACCGTGCCAAGATTTGAATGAGCGCGCCTAGTTAAGTGAAACGCACCGTTTCACTTAACTGATGTGGCAAAGGCAAGCGCTCTTGTCCAATCATTATGCCAAGCCAGCAACACGTTGGACCAATGCATGGCTATTAACACAAAGACTCATGCACAACGCGCCAGAATGGATCAAACACGGCCTGGACATGAAAACCCTACCTTCTTCATACAGTTCATCACATTCATATGCTCAAGAACACAAATGTCCAGAAATTCAAAATGAACATATCACTGGATTCATCTTTCAACATACATCAAGGATCGAGGCTTGGTTTATTCTAATTCATCCTATGTTCAAAGATTCGAGCAAGAGAAGTTTCATGTGTCAAACTTAAAATCAACATAACTACCTCATTTCTCCATGAAAATCAATGATCTAAAGTTCAGAGTAATCACCAATGAAGGATCTACAACATGCATATAATAATTTCATGAACCATGAGAGTCGAATTCTGACCTTCAAGGAGAAACAGAAGTGGAATCGGTTGATTTAGGTCCTGAAAAGCAGAAACAGATGCTCCTCAATGCTTAGGTGGATGAATGGATGAAGAATTGGATGTTAATCGTGCTTGATCTTGCTTGAATCTCCAACTGCCATTGAGGGATGTGAACTTCAACAGCTTCGAATTTGCATGAAACTTGATGGATCTTGCTTCCTCAATGCTCAATTATGCTTCTAAATCATGAATCAATCAAGAACAAGGCAATGTATGTAGAGAAAATTGAAGAAAAAGTGAGAGAACCAATTGAAGCAAATTTTCAGATCTGAGAATTATGATGTGTTAATCATGAATTCTGTTATGCTTTGCCTTTTATATGATGTACTAATCACATCCTTAATCATGCTTAACCATGTGATAAGTGGATTAGTGAAAATGAAGTGTTTTGGCCAATTTGAAAATTCACCTTATACATGTAATGACCAATGGAACAGTGCACGTTTCTGCTTGGAAATGCACTTCAAATGCTATTTTGAACCAAATGCAAGTGGTGGGAAGTGAAAGCAATGCACCATTTTCAAATTTGGAATTTCCCTCCAAAATTCAAATGAAAAGTCAAATATTTTTGTGATCAAAATGCATGGCTTATGATGCATGAATTGGATAGTGAATGTCAAGAGAGAAATGTTGCAAAAAGAACCATCTCATTTGGCCTTATGGTTAAAAAGTTATGCATGCTTGAAGTTCAAATTCATTTGGCAATGATTGATCCATATCTTTTCAACCATACATGAGAAATTCATGTTCTTGGACTTTTTGGAAATGGGAGAACAAGATCTTCAACTTTCATGTTGGAAAAAATTTCATTTGAAGCATTTTTGATAATGTAATCTTGAGGAGAAAACCTTTCCATTTTTGGCAATTTTGAATTACAAGTCACTTTCTATTTTTGGAAAGTTTTGTCCTGACTTTATTTTCTTCAATGTTGATGTTTGAAATGTCAAGTGAGACTTGTTTGAACATGAATGAGGCCTCTCTAACCATCTCCCACCTTCAAATCCATGGTTGAATGCACAGTTGACTTTTGCAATTGATAGATGACTTGGTCATGCACAGATGAATTTGAGCCTCAATCTTCTGATGAAATGGCTCCCAGATGAAACCCTAGCTTATACAAGCTCATTAAAACCATATGATGATCCCCTATCTCCATTAAAACCTCATCTCCTTAACAAACCCTGATAGGCACAATACAACTGATTAGGGTTGACCAGATGTCAAAACCCTAATCCCAATGCACATGATCAGGAACAATGAACCTCTTGGTGATGATAAGACCATGATAATGGTGATGTACCATTGCAACCAAGATAATGATCAATCTCCTTGAGGAACCAAGAAACCCTAATTGAAGCATAAACCCTCAGATGATTGGTGATCAATTCATGAAACCCTTAAGCTTGAATCTTTTAACCTCTCTATCTTCTGATAAAGACTTAGGAGGATGACTTGCTCAGTGTTTCCACATGATATGCAAATATGCAATGACTAATGTCCTACAAGATGAAATGCGATATGCTAAGCTAGTCCCAAGAGAGGAGGGCAAATTTTGAGGTGTTACAGCTGCCCCTATTCAATCCATTATGAACCTGTCGATATGAACAGCCTCGGCTTTCAGATGATCAGGGTGAAGAGTGATTGAATACCAATAACATACGAACAATTTGCACTCTGATGGGAAATAATTAACCATGCCTGTCAGAATCGGCAAAGAAGCAATCTCGAAAGAAACATCCGTCTGGTACGGAGAAAGTCGGCCTGAATACCGCACAGAAATATTGTCTGGATACCAAAATAAATGGTAACACAGTAATAACCATGGCATGAACGCCGCTCATCAGTCTGAACACTGAGCATCAGAATATGAGAGTATTGATGTTGGTCTGAATACCGGGAGACTGGCCTGAACACCGGAAAGATTGGCCTGAACGCCACTTCGGTCGGGATACCGGGAGATTGGCCTGAATGCCACTTCGGTCTGGATACCGGAGGATTGGCCTGAGTGCCACAAGCTGCATCGATCTGAACTTCAGAAGCTTCTTCGATCTGAAAATCGGAACTTGGTCTGAACACCAAACAACTGGCCTGAACGCCACTTTGGTCTGAACACCACTTCGGTCTGGATACCGGAAACTTGGCCTGAATGCCACAAGTACTTCAACCTGATTGTTGGAAACTTCTTCGATCTAAAAATCGGAAGCTGACCTGAATACCACAAGTTCTTCGACCTGAACGTCGGAAACTTCTTCGATCTGAAAATCGGAAACTGGTCTGAATACCACCTTGGTCTTGATACCGGAAACTGGTCTGAATACCACCTCGGTCTGAACACCGGAAACTGGTCTGAATACCACCTCGGTCTAAACACCGGAAAACTTGGCCTGAATGCCATAAGTACTTCAACCTGATTGCTGGAAACTTCTTCGATCTGAAAATCGGAAACTGGCCTGAATACCACAAGTTCTTCGACCTGAACGTCGGAAACTTCTTCGATCTGAAAATCGGAAACTGGTATGAATACCACCTTGGTCTTGATACCGGAAAGTGGTCTGAATACCACCTCGGTCTGAACACCGGAAAACTGGCCGGACTGCCATCTCGGTCTGAACACCGGAAAAACTTCCATGCCTGTCAGCGTCGGCAAAAAGAAATAGCGATAAATGAGTCGGCACACGTGACAACGACCCATGCTGGGGATAACAAGCCATGAACCGGCTATCTTCTATTCAACCCTAGCCAACGAACACTTTGCATTCAGCTGGGGATTATTCTTTCTCTTTTCTTTACTTTTTGGACCCCGAAACTTCCTGGATTATCATTCCATCTCCGCCCGATAGAAACTCTTCCTCCAATATCATACTACTGGGGAATATCATTGATTTAAAATCACGATTCCAAACTCCTCGGAATAACACCTTCACCTTCTGGCGAAACCACCTCTCAAACAATAATCACGGCTTGAGACTAGCTTATGCTTGCAATGCTGATGCATGATATTTTTTAACGTAATGCTCCATAATCATGGAAATGCTACGCGATTTATTATGCAATATGCTATGCTTATCTACATGAATGCATAAAAAGTATCCCCCTCGAGGGACTCTTCTGGGGAGCTAGAGGCACTCTGCTGAGGAACTCGCCAACACTCCGATCTCCACCCTGCTGGGGAATAATACTGCTGCTGGGAAATAGGCTACCCTCACCAGGGATAACCTCCTCCTCTGCACCCAATCCGCTTGGGGACTTCGTTGGGGAAAGAACCACCAACGCACTCTGTGGGGAAACCAACAATCTCTGACTTGCTGGGGATATAACAATCCCGACTCTGCTCGGAGAAACCAATACCAATAGATACCTCCACTGGGAAACAACAACCTTCGGGCCTGGCTGCTGAGGAAACACCGATCTCAAACCTGCTGGGGGAAGATAACCATCCCGACCCTGCTAAGGGAGACACAAACCTAGAATCTGCTGAGGAGGTAACAATCCCAACTCTGCTTGGGGAAACCAGGAAAATCTGGTGCCGAACACCCGTCGACTCGTCGAACCATGGCATTCACCGTCTAAATTCACCGTCAACTTTCCAATTTTGAGAACTCCCAGACTCGTCTAGACTTTCTGATTCATCACCTTGTATTCTCGCCTGCCCCGTACTCTACGAAGAGCGAACTCCTTAGATTGGTACTAACTTTTTAATCTCCAGACTTTGAAGAGTCTTCTTGATTAATATCCAGAATCGTCGTACGTCTCTCGTCGTCGTCTTTTCACCATTCTCCATTCCTTCGTCCCTGATTGGACTCTGCGGGGATCTTTCGTCAAAAGCTTCCACATCATAACCTGTAAGTGAGTGAAAATATCTAACAGCACCTGCAACAGAGATCGTTAGATAAAAACGTGCCCCAGGCGTGTCAAGATTTCAACACTTGGGTCACTCAACCTTCCGAATAAGATTTCAAGTTTTCAATCTTATAAACATGCATTGGAAGGGACCTGTATGTCTTGAAATGCAACATTCTTTATCACAAACAATTGGATGTTTTTGCAATCAAAGCGGTAATGAAAAACAAAAACAAAATTATTTGACTGAATATGCATTTTATTGATTGAAAAAGTGTGGCTCAAATTGAGCAATACAAAGGAAGCAATTCCTGAAAAGAGGTAATTGCGCATAAAAGGAAAAATCTATCCTAATGGCAATGTGAAACCCGTGATCTCATCGAATTCCAACTCGGTTACACCCCATATGTCCTCAGACTCTCCTTGCTTTCTGCCTTCTGAACAAGACGCTTCCAGCTGTTCCCTACCAGGGACTATCCATGTCATATCCAAAGTACAAACGATCATGCCAGACGCAGTTGTTCGTTTCAATCCCTCTTTTGCCTGGACCGCCCTTTCGGGTTTTCAGTCCACCGGGATACCCCTTTTTGCCCAAGTTGCCTTTTCAGGTTTTCGACTTGCCGGGTGTACAGTTTTCCCTTTTTTATCCCTAATTTTTGCCCGAACCTTTTCATCATTTTTTTCGGTTCGCCGGGATGCCCATTTTTGCCTGGACTATTTTATTCTTTTCGTCCAGCGGGTCTCTTTTATACGAAGTATTTTTTAACTGCGTCCGCATTCACAGGGGATGGAAAATCCTCGCCATCCATGGTCGTTAACAACAAGGCTCCGCCAGAGAAAACCTTCTTGACCACGAATGGACCTTCATAATTGGGTGTCCACTTGCCCCTACGATCGTTTTAAGGAGGAAGGATCCTTTTCAGCACCATATCACCTACGTGATACACTCGAGGTCGTACCTTTCGGTCAAAAGCACGCTTCATCCGCTACTGGTATAACTGCCCATGACAGATGGTTGCCAGCCTCTTTTCCTCAATCAGGCTCAACTCTTCGTACCGGGTTCTTACCCATTCCGCCTCTTGTAACTTCACGTCCATCAGGACTCTCAAAGAGGGAATTTGAACCTCAACCGGTAGCACGGCTTCCATTCCATATACCAACGAGAAAGGCGTTGCCCCGGTAGATGTACGCACCGAAGTTCGATACCCATGCAATGCAAATGGCAACATCTCATGCCAGTCCTTATAAGTCACAACCATCTTCTGCACAATCTTCTTGATATTCTTATTGGCTGCCTCGACCGCCCCATTCATCTTCGGATGATAGGGAGAAGAATTGTGATGTTCAATCTTGAATTCCCGGCACAGTTCTGCCATCATCTTATTGTTGAGATTAGAACCATTATCAGTAATGATTCTCTCGGGAACCCCATATCTGCAAATGATGTCTCTCTTGAGAAACCTGGCAACAACCTGCTTCGTCACGTTCGCATAAGAGGCTGCTTCCACCCACTTGGTGAAGTAATCAATAGCCACTAGTATAAACCGATGCCCATTCGACGCCGTAGGCTCAATCTTCCCTATCATATCGATGCCCCACATAGCGAACGGCCATGGAGACGACATCAAACTCAACGGATTTGGAGGCACGTGCACCTTGTCAGCATAAATCTGGCATTTATGACACTTCCGCACAAAATTGAAACATTGGGCCTCAATTGTCATCCAATAATAACCTGCCCTCAGCAGCTTCTTCACCATTGCATTCCCACTGGCATAGGTACCGAACGACCCCTCATGAACCTCTTTCATCAATTGGCTTGCTTCTTTATCATCAACACATCTGAGCAAGACCCAATCAAAATTCCGCTTGTACAGAACCCCATCCTTATTCAAGTAGAACACCATGGCCAACCTCCGCAGAGTCTTTCGGTCCTTCTTAGATGCTCCCTCAGGATACTCTTGGGTTTCCAGATAGCGCTTGATATCGTAATACCACAGCTTCTCATCATCAGGCACTGTGTCAACAGCAAACACATAAGCCGGTCTATCCAGACGTCCCACCTCAACACTGGGGAACTGATTCCACCACTGCACCTTGATCAAGGCAGCCAGAGTAGCCAAAGCATCTGCCAACGGATTCTCTTCTCTCGGCACATGATGCATTTTCACCTTGGTGAAAAACGTCAACAATCTCCTCGTATAATCCCGATATGGAACTAAATGAGACTGATGCGTATACCATTTTCCGTTAACTTAGTTCACAACCAAAGCTGAATCTCCATATATAACAAGGTTCTTGATCCTCAAATCAATCGCCTCTTTAATCCCCAAGATACAAGCTTCGTATTCAGCCACGTTATTGGTGCACTAAAATGTTAGCCGGGCAGCAAAAGGAATATGGGATCCTTTCGGCGTAACCAAAACATCACCAACACCGCTACCATTCACGTTAACGGCCCCATCAAACATCAGAATCCATTCGGATTCAGGGTAAGGCCCCTCCTCCGGGATTGGTTCCTCACAATCTTTCGATTTGAGAAACATGATGTCCTCATCAGGGAATTCAAACTTCATCGGTTGATAATCCTCAATGGGTTGCTGAGCGAGGTAATCAGACAATACACTCCCCTTGATTGCTTTCTGAGAGGTATACTGGATATCATATTCTGTCAAAATCATTTGCCACCTCGCAACCCGTCCGGTCAATGCTGGCTTCTCAAATATATACTTGATTGGATCCATCTTGGAAATCAATAAAGTGGTATGAACCAACATATACTGTCTCAGTCGGCGAGCAGCCCAGACCAAAGCACAACAAGTTTTCTCGAGCAGTGAATATCTCGTTTCACAGTCGGTAAACTTTTTGCTAAGGTAGTATATGGCATGCTCTTTTCGACCAGACTCGTCATGCTGCCCCAATACACACCCCATAGACCCCTCGAGGACTGTCAAGTACAGGATTAACGGTCGTCCCTCCACAGGAGGCATCAGAATCGGAGGCTCCTGCAAATACTCTTTTATCTTTTCAAATGCCGCCTGGCAATCATTATTCCACCTGACCGTTTGATCTTTTCTTAATAACTTGAAAATTGGTTCACACGTGGCGGTTAGGTGAGATATGAATCGTGAAATGTAGTTCAATCTACCTAAGAAACCACGAACCTCCTTCTCCTTTCTCGGTTCAGGCATTTCTCTTATTGCTTTTACCTTAGCAGGATCAACCTAAATTCCTTTTTCACTTACAATGAACCCCAACAATTTACCGGACCGCACTCCGAAAGTGCACTTGTTCGGATTCAACCTCAGTCTGAATTGTCTCAGCCGGTCGAACAACTTGGCCAGATCCACCAAGTGCCCCTCTTCTGTCTGGGACTTTGCTATCATGTCATCAACATAGCATTCGATTTCATGATGAATCATATCATGAAACAAAGTCACCATGGCTCTCTGATAAGTAGCACCGGCGTTCTTGAGACCAAATGGCATCACCTTATAATAGAAAGTGCCCCATGGTGTGATGAACGTTGTTTTCTCCATATCATCTGGCGACATTTTGATTTGATTATAGCTAGAAAAGCCATCCATGAAGGAAAACACCGAGAGTTGAGCTGTATTATCTACCAACACATCAATGTGAGGTAATGGGAAATCATCTTCGGGCTAGCTCTATTCAGATCCCGGTAGTTCACACACATTCTCACCTTCCCATCTTTCTTCGGAACTGGCACAATGTTTGCAACCCAAGGCGGGTAATTAGTGACAGCTAGGAAACCAGCATCCCACTGCTTCTGCACTTCCTCTTTAATTTTCATCGCCATGTCAGGTCGAGTTCTGCGCAACTTCTGCTTCACTGGAGGACAATCTGCTCTCAACGGTAGCTTGTGCACAACAATATCGGTATCCAACCCGGGCATATCTTGATAAGACCAGGCAAAGATGTCGACATACTCTTTCAACAATGCTACCATTCTGCTCTTGACACTTTCCTCCAAAGCAGCCCCGATCTTCACCTCTTTTCTGACCTCGTCGGAACCCAGATTCACTATCTCAACGGGCTTCTCATGCGGCTGAATCACCTTCTCCTCTTGTCTCAACAATCTGGCTAATTCCCCTGGCAGTTCACAATCATCTTCGCCTTCTTCTTCGGCATGATAGATCGGATTGTCGAAGTCATATGAGGTGTAACCAAATTGTTATCAATGAGATCCGGAGAATTATTTTTCGAAGTCGGAACGAGACAAATCAAAAAGGGAAAAAAATGAAAACAAACATTGTCATTTTTATTTTTGTTTTTAAACTGCAAAAATAAATGAAAAACAGGGAACACCGTTTTTAATGTGAAAAACATCCATTTATTAATGATGCAAAATGTTGCAAAATGAAACATGAGGTGGCCCTTACAATGGACCATTACGTTTCGGGCAAAACGTATGGCTTTCATGCAAACAGAATTGAAAAACAGAAATATTACTCTTCAAGATGAGTGACAGTGATGATCTTTTTAGGCCTTCCAGTTCTGGACTTCCATCCCTGGTACGCACGGTTTTATCCAACCATCAAACTCGCAGTCACTGTCAGCCTCTTCACCTGTCGCACAGGCGTGATCCGAATCTTCAGCAATTGCACCCACCATCACCTGACCATGCGTCGGCATGGGATTAGCATTAACATTCAGTGATAGTGTAAAATTGAGGGCCTTGGAATCCACCAGGTCTTGGACAACATGCTTAAAGGCTCTACAACCCTCAATGTTATGTCCAGAGGCACCAGAATGGAATTCACACTTGGCGTTCTCATCATAATTAGGAGGCCTCTGATCTGATCTCAATGGAGCTAATATCCTCAATTGTACCATTCCGAGATCTTTCAATTTCTTCAACATAAGATCATACATCATGGGTGGCTTATCAAACTGACGATCAGTCCCTTTTCCTCTCACTTGGCATCCAGCTCTCTGTGCTCTCTGTTGAGGGAACTGATGTTGCCGTGGTACAAATTGATTACCAGCAGGGGTGGTTACCGCAGCAGTGTGCTGGTAGTAATGATCCCCACCGTATCCTCTCTGGGCATACACAGCACTCGCGCCATCCTCCTTCTTATGCTGACCATTACCAAAGGATTTCTTCGATCCAGACGACGAAGCGTTTCCTTGTATTTTCCCCTTCTTCAGCCAGTCTTCAATCCTCCCCACCTTCTCGGCAATTGCTTTCTGCCCCAAGGCGAACTCTTGCATGACATTGATCAACTCTCCCATCTTCTCTTTCAATTCGAGAATGTATGTGTTGGGTGGATTCATCATTCCTATGTCAATCAAACATGTTAGAAACTGACACCTGCAAAATAGAAGACAATTATTATGACTCACACATGCATGCAATGTCTATCCGTATGAGGAACACCCTGTCTTTCGATCCTGGTTTCATCGAGACAGATAATAATTCAGCAACAACATTCTAACATCAATCGTCTGGTTTTGCCATACAGAGCAGGAAGTTATGATTTAGCAAAGATATCACCCAACCATGTGTTTGTTGTGAGTGTGCACAGATAAGCAAATAAAGCTTGAAGATCAATCACTGAATGATAATAACCACTGTATACCAAAAGTGCACTACAAGTGCAAAAGTCATACATCAGGCTGATACAAGTCAAATTATAATTCTCCAGAATCAGAAAGAAAATACAAGCAAGTGAATTCCGTCAACAGGCCTGACGATAATTCACACAAATGATAACAAATGCGACAAAAGTCTAAGCTGAAGAAGGTCCTACAGACGGTTCTGCATCATCAACCATCCTGGTGAACTTCACAGCAAACCTGAGCTCAGTGTTCTCCTGCTGCAATCTCCCTATCTCCTTCTGGTGAATCTTCATCTGTCGGAAATAATGATCCCTCTCAGCAAGATAATGATCTCTCTCAGCAATGATCTTCGTGTTCTCTGCTTCCTTAATCTTCAACTTTGCCTCCCACTCAGCAATAAAGGCTCTAACTCGGGTATCTCTCTGATTCTTCACAAGGACCTGTCTCCTCTTCTCATCTTCAATATCCCTCAAGGCTCTGGCTAGCTTCTCCTTAGTGATGTCGTGCTCTTTTGTAGACGACTCCAATGCTTGGCTGACCTTGCTATAATAAGCGGTGTCTATCTCAAAGCGCTTCACCACGAGAGCATGTCTCTTATCCTGATCTTCCATTCTCCCTTTGATCTCCTGATTAGCCATCTGAATCCTAGCAACACTCATCTCCAATTCAGTCTTCTCTACGTGCAGCTGATCTCTGGCTTTCTTCATCTCAAGGAACTCTTCCATGCTGACAGAAGAACGCGGCCCCTCAATCAAAGGACACCAAGGATCACCTCCAGGAAATGGTAGATGCGTGAGTTCAATCCTCTTCCTAAGCCAACCATCAAATGGAGGAAAAGACCTGTTGTTAACCTTACCAAAAGGAACCTTGCCCTTCCTCTGAATGTTACGCCATGCCCCAGACACTTGCCTCAACCGTGACAGATTACCCTCAGCCGGGAAGTAGAGAGACTCCTGAATCTCACGCTCGAGAGGAGGAACCTCCATAGCAAACCCCATTTGTCTCCTAAGAAGCGTTGGATTGTAATTAATGCAACCCTGAACTCCTATGAGAGGCACATTGGGAAGCCTCCCACAACTGTAGATGAAATCTCATCCGGCCACACCATTGTGAGTCCAAGCTATGTCCTTGGCCCGCAAACCCATCAACCTGACTGACCACTTGACATTAGGATCAAGAGTGACAAAGGCACCTCTGGAAGGCAAATACCCCATAAACCACTTATGCAGCAACTGAGCACAACATCGGATCAATCCCCCACGCCGCTTCTCGTTCCAATTATGGACCGAGTAATAGACATCTCCAACCAAAGTAGGAACAGGATTCCTCTGTATAAACAATCCGATGGCATTAATGTCCACAAAGTTCTTCTGGTTAGGAAACATAATAATCCCATAAATGCTCACAGCAATCAAGGCACAGACAGTCCTCCAATTACCCACAGCAGCACGTTCCTTGGTTTTAGCCTCCAAGAAACTCAGATGAAAACCAGGCAACTTTCCCTTCTCCTTCAAACCCCCCTTAATCACCTCCGGGCTCAAATAAAGAGCACGAGAAATCTCAGCAGCACCAGGTTCCCCCTTAGTGGCATAGAAAGGAATCTGATCTCTGATCTGAATACCCAGGATGCTAGCATAATCCTCCATCAAGGGTCCCAACAAGTAATCCGGGAAAACGAAACATCTCAAGCCCGGGTCATAAAACTGGAGAAGAGTATGAATGGCGCTCCTTTCACTGTTTGTGAGCCTGAAAACCAACTTCAGAATACCACCGTATGCCTCACGGAACATCCCCACATGGTCGGGTGTAATCAATGTTATCATATCTCTCAGCACTCCAATCTCTGGGTCGAAGAAACTATAGACAACATCGTCCTTCAAACCGGTCCTCATGTCTGGAACAAAGAAGTCTCTCAACCAGGATCTCGATCAAGAATGTCCCTGCATATGGATAAACATGAGTTAGATGCAGATAAATGCAAAATGTGAATGATGCTGATGTATGAATGCAATGCATTGTGCCATCCTCCAAGTCATCTGAACATCTGTTGCACTGAAGCCTTGATCTCTGAACTGATCACAACCATCTGCGGTACTGAGCAATCATAAGTCCAACTCGGGAGTTCCGAAATAAACGGAACTGAAAGGTACATCACCATCATCACCAGAGATTCTCTGAACATATAACCATAAGACCCTCTGAACCAGCCCGAGGAATCCTGAAATAAACAGATCCCCACTGATAAATACCGCGGACAGAACTCCGGCGTCTCGGAAACAAATCCATAAATCCGACTTATAAATAGGTCTCTGATCAAATACCGGAACCATTAGTCACCACCAAAGTCACCATCAGGACATGCATCTGTAAGAATCAACCCTCCCCTCACAGGTAAATTCTAATCAGGTCATCCTAAGGCGGATAATGGTCTCGACAATCGGGCAAAGATACTCAACGGGTTTGCCCTTTCGGGTGTGCCGTTGCAGCTCTCTTAAGATCGTCTAAACCAAAGATCCGGGAAAGAACGGTCACCGAAGTCAACAGCTCTAAAGAGATAACCCAACCAAAGTGGAATACCCCACTAAGGAAGAGCTCACTCAGAAGAACCTCGTCCGACTTGTGGTATGTCACGTCGCAACATCATGCTGATAAAGCAAGTGAGGAAACGTGAGACCACACTAATCCTAGGTGTATACTCGGGCTTGGGTTTTAGCCCCTCTCAGAACACCCCCCCCCCCCCAAATCATAGGAACCAACCTGTACAGAGGACAACAACATGATAGTATGATGCATGCAAATATTTATGCAAATATATACACAACATAATAATCATAAATGCAATAAATAGAGCAACACAAGCAACCTAACTATCCTAGAGAATGCTAGGAGAGACTCGCTTAGGGAAGATGGACCAGCAAAAGGTCAACTTCTATGGTCCCCAGCAGAGTCGCCAGCTGTCGCATCCGCGAAAAACAACCGGCGGACTAAAACAAAATAAACAGAGCCGCCACCGTGCGTTATTTATCCCAAAGAGGGAAAGGAAACGCTCGAAGTAAACCTGGAAAAGACATGGTCTCGCGACCAAAGAGAGATGGGATCGGGAGTCGGTTATGCGAAGGGAAGGTATTAGCACCCCTACGCATCCGTCGTACTCGACGGGATCCACGCTCAAAAGGAAAGAAGAAAGGTTGCTAAACACTTCTCAAAAGAATGCACACACACACTGGAAACAAAACAGGTGGGAGAAAAGAGAAACGGGCTCGCTAGGATATCGCATCCTATGCCTACGTATCTCATCTGGAATGAGAATCAGAGCTACCGTAGTTCGGCTCACGCACGCCGAAACAAAACACACGCATAGACGCTGAGACGTCAAAACAAACACACAAACAGGCAAACATGGAAACCGAATGCCAATCGTTGGACTTACATCAGACTCCGAACCAACAAACACACATAGGAAACCAACTGCCAATCGCTGGACTTACGTCAGACTCCACACAAACAAATGCCAATAGGATACGGAATGCCAATCGCTGGTCTTACATCCATCTCCTAACACACAAGGGGGTAACAAATAGACAAGTTAATAGGGAGTCGGGAACTCGAGCCTAATAACTGTCAAGCAAACGCACACAAAAAGAAAAAAGGGTGCCCGGAGAGATCTCGTACAACCTCCTGCCTACGTACCTCATCTGGAATGAGGATCAGGGCAACGTAGTTCCCCTGAACAGGGGAGAAACTTTCTCCTAACCAGAGACTGGGAAATGACAAACTAGAAGGGAGACTGACTCGAGCCTAATAGTTATCATGTATTCCACAATGGTCCTAGGTTGAGGTTTCTATCTAACTTGCACAGGCAGCAAGCTATCCTAAACAGGCAAAGCAAAGCAATCATACACACAATTAGCACACACTATATACAAACAGATGGGCCCACACAAGGTTAGGCTTTAGTCAAGGGGTCATGTCAACCTCGACAAACAAGCCACTGTATTAGGGTGATGTTAGCTCTTAACCCTAACATTGAGAGTTAGGGTGAAGCAGATGAAATGGGAAGTGAGGGTAAGACCTCACAGCTCTTATCCCTGGCCTGGGAGAGCTTCAGACAAATGAAAGTGGGAGTTCAGAAAGCTGGAACTCTTCTCCACATATGACTGACTCAACAAAGATCTTGGGTTAATATCCACAATGCATCAACACAAGGTGTGTGAGCAAAGTGGATGACACACTGAATAGCAGGGGATGGGCTGCACATCCCTTGTATCTGCCAATGCCTCTTCACTTAGGAGGTCTTTGATATGTACAAGGACAAAGATAAACAAACACAAGCATTGCCTCTTAAGGAGGACTTCAGACAGGTGCCTGCCCAAGTAACAGGATAGGTCTTCCAGACTACATGGAGTCAGAGGATTATACCTCAATGCTTAAGCTACCAAGCAAAGCAAAAGCAAGTTCAAGAGAACTATGAGCAACTAATGTACCTGAAAACAATCTAACTCAGTCAGTATACAATTCACAAAGTCAAACAGACAGTTAATAGTCAACAGTCAACAGACATAGTCAAACAGACAATGCAACAAGGTGCAAAGCACAAGCTCAACTCAAATGAGATAAGAGCCACCTACAAAATAACTCAAGATTAGCCAATCATTAACCAAATAATCCAACTCAAGCAATGTGAATCAATCGCCTCATGGCCATATGCTTCTTATCCTGAAAACAAAGCTCAAACATAAGCACAAACCACTAGGACAAGGCCTAGGGTCAAAGAGGGAGAAATAATTCAAAACAGAACATGAAAATTGGCATAAATCAACTTCAATCAAACAAGAACCTAATCCAAAAGGTCTCATATCAATAGCATCCACCAAATTCATTTCACAAGTCAAATAAGGCAAGGCATGCAAGTTGGAAAGCTCATTGAAGCAACAGAATGAACAAATCCACATTAATTCAAAAATGATTCCATAAATCTCAAGAAAAATCATGGCTAGACAGAACTCATCACATGATCAACACACCAAAAATCAAGGCATTTGGACAAGTTTAAGCAAGGCAATCAAATTCCACAAGGCAAGGTAAGAACAAACAAGCTCAATTGAGACACAATTTGGTACATCAACTTAGCACAAGCCTAAAACAGAATTTACAAATGATAAATGCCTCAAACCAAAGCCACAATAAACTTCAAAGTGTCTAGAAACAATGTGCAAAATTTTACATTCATAGGATAAACAACCATTATTTCACGAATCATTGAAGTTCATGACTATTCAAAAGTCCACAAATGATCATCCAGCAAGAAAAATACCAAACAAATCAGAAATCAATCCAAAAATTCCACAAAAATTCATGAGCATTCACAACATTCATATCAAGCATTATACAAAAAATCATGTCATTTGGCATTTATTTGGCATGGAAAAGAAAATCATCAAATTGAGCAAGCAAAGGTGTGACACACATTGTCACACCTACATTAACCAGATCATATCTCAACAACCATAAATGCTAAAAATGCAAACTCAACACCAAAAGGTCCCTAAAGATGCCTAGTTTAAGCATGCAAAGTTTCAAAGGCATTGGATTAAATCTTATCATTTCACAAAGCATATGGCAAGCAAGGTCAAGAAAACACACATATTAACAAACCCTAAGGCAAAACATTTTTCAACCGTGCACAATTTCTGGAAAAATAGCCAAAAAATACTAGATATGATGAGGAACGAAATTCAAAAAACCACACATCATTTGGATGATTAGTTATTGACTTATGAATTTTTGAAGTGAATGAAAAATAGAAAAAAGCACATGAAAGCATGGTATGAATGGATGAAGAGAAATGGAATAAAATACAATGCATATTGGAAAAGTGACCAAGGCTGGAATCGAACCGTGCCAAGATTTGAATGAGCGCGCCTAGTTAAGTGAAACGCACCGTTTCACTTAACTGATGTGGCAAAGGCAAGCGCTCTTGTCCAATCATTATGCCAAGCCAGCAACACGTTGGACCAATGCATGGCTATTAACACAAAGACTCATGCACAACGCGCCAGAATGGATCAAACACGGCCTGGACATGAAAACCCTACCTTCTTCATACAGTTCATCACATTCATATGCTCAAGAACACAAATGTCCAGGAATTCAAAATGAACATATCACTGGATTCATCTTTCAACATACATCAAGGATCGAGGCTTGGTTTATTCTAATTCATCCTATGTTCAAAGATTCGAGCAAGAGAAGTTTCATGTGTCAAACTTAAAATCAACATAACTACCTCATTTCTCCATGAAAATCAATGATCTAAAGTTCAGAGTAATCACCAATGAAGGATCTACAACATGCATATAATAATTTCATGAACCATGAGAGTCGAATTCTGACCTTCAAGGAGAAACAGAAGTGGAATCGGTTGATTTAGGTCCTGAAAAGCAGAAACAGATGCTCCTCAATGCTTAGGTGGATGAATGGATGAAGAATTGGATGTTAATCGTGCTTGATCTTGCTTGAATCTCCAACTGCCATTGAGGGATGTGAACTTCAACAGCTTCGAATTTGCATGAAACTTGATGGATCTTGCTTCCTCAATGCTCAATTATGCTTCTAAATCATGAATCAATCAAGAACAAGGCAATGTATGTAGAGAAAATTGAAGAAAAAGTGAGAGAACCAAGTGAAGCAAATTTTCAGATCTAAGAATTATGATGTGTTAATCATGAATTCTGTTATGCTTTACCTTTTATATGATGTACTAATCACATCCTTAATCATGCTTAACCATGTGATAAGTGGATTAGTGAAAATGAAGTGTTTTGGCCAATTTGCAAATTCACCTTATACATGTAATGACCAATGGAACACTGCACGTTTCTGCTTGGAAATGCACTTCAAATGCTATTTTGAACCAAATGCAAGTGGTGGGAAGTGAAAGCAATGCACCATTTTCAAATTTGGAATTTCCCTCCAAAATTCAAATGAAAAGTCAAATATTTTTGTGATCAAAATGCATGGCTTATGATGCATGAATTGGATAATGCATGTCAAGAGAGAAATGTTGCAAAAAGAACCATCTCATTTGGCCTTATGGTTAAAAAGTTATGCATGTTTGAAGTTCAAATTCATTTGGCAATGATTGATCCATATCTTTTCAACCATACATGAGAAATTCATGTTCTTGGACTTTTTGGAAATGGGAGAACCAGATCTTCAACTTTCATGTTGGACAAAATTTCATTTGAAGCAGTTTTGATGATGTAATCTTGAGGAGAAAACCTTTCCATTTTTGGCAATTTTGAATTACAAGTCACTTTCTATTTTTGGAAAGTTTTGTCCTGACTTTATTTTCTTCAATGTTGATGTTTGAAATGTCAAGTGAGACTTGTTTGAACATGAATGAGGCCTCTCTAACCATCTCCCACCTTCAAATCCATGGTTGAATGCACAGTTGACTTTTGCAATTGATAGATGACTTGGTCATGCACAGATGAATTTGAGCCTCAATCTTCTGATGAAATGGCTCCCAGATGAAACCTTAGCTTATACAAGCTCATTAAAACCATATGATGATCCCCTATCTCCATTAAAACCTCATCTCCTTAACAAACCCTGATAGGCACAATACAACTGATTAGGGTTGACTAGAGGTCAAAACCCTAATCCCAATGCACATGATCAGGAACAATGAACCTCTTGGTGATGATAAGACCATGATAATGGTGATGTACCATTGCAACCAAGATAATGATCAATCTCCTTGAGGAACCAAGAAACCCTAATTGAAGCACAAACCCTCAGATGATTGGTGATCAATTCATGAAACCCTTAAGCTTGAATCTTTTAACCTCTCTATCTTCTGATAAAGACTTAGGAGGATGACTTGCTCAGTGTTTCCACATGATATGCAAATATGCAATTACTAATTTCCTACAAGATGAAATTCAATATGCTAAGCTAGTCCCAAGAGAGGAGGGCAAATTTTGAGGTGTTACACAATGAGATCTCAATCGTTGGTGGTGCGGTTCAAACTTCATAACATAAATGATCACCATGTTCATCTTTCTTGATGGGTATATAAAAAGTCCTAAGGTTACCATATTCTCCTTTTTGCCTTTAGTGCATCTTTGAAAGTTATCCTCTTACGTCTGCAACCTTCAATATCTTCGCCAGTTTTTTCCCATTGGCCACTAATTTGTGATTATGCCACCTCTTTTGGTAAAACATACAACATTTAGGTTTTGAAGTTCATATTTTTAAGGTAATGCTTAAGTTTGAACTTTCTCTTATTTTCACACTTACTTTAATAGGTTTTCTAGAGAGTTATGGGTTTTTAGTCTTTTTGGGTTTCATATTTTAGTGAATTCCTTTGCTATATATAACTTTGGTGGGGCGTAACTTTTGTCTTTGTGTCGATCATGTGTTTTTCTTATGATTATTTATTCAATGCGTTCGACAACTTTTTTATACATGGACAACTCTGAATTTAAAGATCAGAGGGCGTCAAGGAACAACTCTGCAATGTGACTAGATCAAGAGACATTGGACATTATTTTTGCCTTTGTAGGTGAAGGCGGCCTAGACGATACTTTTATTGAAGTGGTTCCTTCTTAAAATTGGGAAGTGTTTCCTCTCAAAGAGGATAAGACGATTTATAGCAAGTGTGACGGGTGTGTCATCACTCTCTATGAATACTTGTTTTATTTGATATGTTTCCAACTTCTCTCCAACAACTTTGAAGTGGGAATTCTAAACCATCTCGTAATTATGGAACTATATTCTTGAATTGTATTCAAGTGTAAGAGAAGATCAAAATTGATATATCTTATAACTCAAGCCAAGTTGACAAGATTATTCAAATTTGAAATCATAATTTGTATTGATCATCAAGTGTGTGGTGACATTTATTTGTAGTATAAAGTAATGTGACTTCTAAGTATCGTAAAAAAAATCTGTGTGCTTTCTTGTTTTATGTGACCATTAAGTTGTTGGTGATTATTGTAAAAAGGTCATTTGAATTGGTTTGATTCAAAGTCCACCATAGTTGTTGGTGTTATTGGAAATCAAGGAAGTGACGTGCTTCTTTGTCATTGTTAGAATATTGTTGGAAAAGTCTTGGTGTGAGGCTTGTACAAATATCTAATAAAAATGAAACCTCTCACAGAATATGAGGGGATTAGATGTACCCTGGATTGATAAGGGAAACTAGTATAACTCTATGTGTTAATTTACTTTAATGCATCTATTTTTCTACATATCACTTATATATCTTAAACCAGAAAAATAAATTCATCGCTTCATTACTCATAAAACCAATCAAAGTAAACCATAAATTTCTTAAGTAAATTTTTTGTTAATGTCTCTCTAAAAATCATTAAACCTAATTCACCCCTCTTAGATTGTGCACTCTAATACTTACAATTGACATCAGAGTAGGTTATAAGTAACATATTCCTAAAGATCCAGAAATGGCTTTCGCAAATTCGATTTTTATTTAAGGTATAAGAGTCACAAGGTATAATAGTCATAAGGTGTACTCTAACTTAACTCATCTGCTCACCGACTCAACTACGAACATGTAAGACCAATACAAAACATCACTCATTTTATTCACCAAATTCTAGCACATCAACTCAACTCACCACACTCATCAACAATCATCAAAGTCACAAAAAATTGAATCAAACAACTCACTTTACACATTTAAAACATCTGATTCTCATCCTTACACACACATATAACCTTTAAGGCATTACTATGAGGTAGTACTATACATCATTTGTCGAACGCTTCAAACTACATCGCAATCGAAGTTACAAAACTCACGTTACACGCAAAATAGAAATTCTCATACGAACTTCTAGAGGTTTGCTACACCCCCCGTAGAAACCATTACGACCCATAGTGGCTGACTCGTTCTCTCCCCATGCTTGTTGCCAATCTAGTATAATAACCAAATGGATGCTACGACTATCTGTAACAGCTGCTACGACCCGTAACAACTTCCAGGAGCATTTTCACTCTTCGCGATTTTGTGGAAATTCTTTGATTTTTCAACATTGCATAAAGACCCCAAACCCCAAAATTTGACTTCCAACAACCCAAAAACACATAGTAACTAATGGTATTCAAATCACATGACAATTTAACACTTCATAACACCGAATCAACATTATCACATCAATGCATCATGCTTTTTTCATTAAGACATAACCTAAACATACAAACTACACCATCTCTAATTTTATCATGGCATCTAATCATACAAAAATTCACATAAAAAACATATATTAACAAGTCAAAACATTGAATTAATAATAGCAAGCTAATGGGTCTTACACAAACCCCTTCAAGGTCCAAATTTACAACAATGGTGGAAAAGGAAGAAGAAAAGCAAAAAGGAAAAGGATCCCTTTCTATACCACATACTTTAACACCCATAGATAAATAATTCTCCCCTTACCTCGATTCGTGAAAAAGTTTGAATCTTGATGATTGAAACTCCTTTCCTTCACTCTTGCTCTACTAGGGATTTTCTTTCCTCTTTTTCTTTTTTTCTCCCAATTTCACGTACTTCACTTTCTCTTCTTCTTTTTTCTTTCTTTCTATTTTATAATAAAATAAAAATCAAATTCTAATTGGTTCCCACTGTCACCCTCACTCTTTATTAATTCCACTTACCTCCTTAATTAACCATTACTTTATATTTTCCTCCCAAATCCACTTATTCACATTCTCCACACTAATTTTCTAATATTCTTAACTAACTACAATTTCTAATAATTCTATCAAAAATCCAATAATTCCAAATAATATTAATTAAATAAAATAAAGCACTCTAACATTCAATTAAAATAACATGAAACATTTTTAACTCAATTAAAATATTAAAAATCAAAATTGGGGTGTTATAATGACCACAATGTCGTCGTTGTGAGGATGAACGTCAAATAAATCTTCCTCTATGAAGACAATCACGACTTCTGGTGCTTTCGTATCCTTGACCTATGGAGGTCTTCCACGCTTAAGACTTGACACGTGTATATCCCGCAGGAGGAGGTGGTCTTACCTCCCCTAGCTAATCCTCATGTTATGGTATTAAGCATGTGACATACCACCTTTGCCTTAGGATGCTTCTTTGGATTTTCTTGGCCATGGACTTCTGGCATCTTCTCGCCCACACGGGTTACGTTGTTCCGCCTGGTTGGAGGAGTCACCATTCACATACTTCTTAAGGTGACCCTATTGTATCAACTTTTCTATTTCCTTATTTAACTGGTAACAATCGTCAGTATGATGTCCTTTTACCCTATGGAACTTACACCAGCTTTAAGGCTCATTGTTGATTCTAAGTGTTGGCAACAATTTTGGTAAAACAAAGAGTGTTCACAAGATGTTATGTGTGATGTCTTAACATGAGATATCCTATGTACCTGCTGGAGTTCAAGAACATGTGCATGCAGGATTGTTTCAGAATGCCATATACAATGACAAGGCTTCTGATATTGGATGTACCTGCTGGAGCTTAAATGAAAGACATGTTCATGCAGGATTGTTTCAGATGACATACACAATGTCATGACATCTGATGTGGATGTACCTGCTGGAAGTTATAAAAGGAATTATTGGATTATGTAGGATTTTTCCAGGATGTCAGACCCGATGTCATGACATCCTGTACACAGAACATTCAGTATGAATGTCTGGTGTTTTGTGATTGCACAATTAATGGCAATCTTTGTATGATTGAAGATATGGCTAGCTGGCGCATTCAATCATGGATTACAACCAAATTTACTTATTTTCCAAGGATATCTATACAGCTGTTATAAAAAGATTTGATTGGAAAATAGATTTAGGGTTTTCAAGATGTCTAAGCCCAGCTGGATGCTTCTATAAAAAGGGACTTAGAAAACCTGTTTGAATACACAACCAAGACTGAGCGAAATACAGAGAGAGAGCTAGGGTTTGTGTCTGTTTAGTCGTAAGACTTGTAGGTCATTCAAGTCATCCATTGATGATTGAATTGGACTGATTTGTGGTTGTAATTTGTCACTCTAAAGCTGTTAAGCAAGAGTGTGTGTCTTCTTGATAAAAGCTTTGAAGAAAGATCAAGAGTGTGTCTTCTTGATTGAAACTGTGAAGTAAAATCAAGAGTGTGTAATTGAAAAGTATTTTCTTTTCACAAGGGATTGTTGTTTAAAATCACTGGTGTGTGATTGTAGGGAAGTGAGTGGGTTCTCATATCTAAGAGTGCTTAGGTAGAAGTTGCACGGGTAGAGATTAGGTGATAAAGACTGTAACTTGTTGAAGTGTACAGAGAGTCTTTGAACTAATTCTATTTTAGTGAATTTCCTTCCTGGCTTGGTAGCCCCCAGACGTAGGTGAGTTGCACCGAACTGGGTTAACAATTGCTTGTGTTATTTGTTTTACCATTCTGTATTGTTTTATCCATTGTGTGTTAACAGATATTAGTGTCGTAACATTGCCTTCGACATCTTATATCTGATACCAGAATTTCACTCATATTCCATCACCTAGGACCTGGGGGTAGGTGGTGTTGGGATGTTGTGCAAATGGAGTACCTTGCGCAAGATCTATTCTCGGCAGGCGTTCAAAGATGTGAAACTCTATGTCGCCTTCCCAACCCTTTTGAACATGGATTTATCATTTACGGGCAAGGTTTAAATGTTTTTTCCTTTAAAGACAATAGCTCTCGGCGCTAAGAACTTTCTTTTGACATCCAATGCCTTCTTTTCAGCATTAGTTTCTCCTCCTTTGAGGTAGCCCTCCGCCCTAGCGACTACCTCAGGTAGCGTGAGCATTGGCTTTTGGGCGAGGCATTCATTGAAGTGTCCTCGCTTTGAGTCCATTTTGGAATGCCCCCACAAATATTTATTGATTCAGAGGCACAATCTTGATGGTGGCCGAAGCGGGCTAGATAGTCCCACAATGATTCTGATTGACCGTGACGCGTGTTGAACAGGCTTGTGGTGAACATCTTCCCGTGGAGACTGAAGGCGAACTTGTGTACTAACTTTCTCACCAATTTCTGATAGTTATTAATAGAGGCACGAGGAAGGCCCATGTACCATCTGATGGTGGCTTCCAACGTCCGGTGGTGGCGTCATAATTTGTCAATGACTACTTGTATACTTGCCATGACCTTGACATCGCCTGTATCACTAGTACCCCTAAGAGTAGGGAATGAAACTCTTATGTTCACCATGGATGATAAAAGTTATGCGCGGGAGTTAAGGGTACAACAAAGAAAGTGACAGTTGTTAAAAAGAGGTGTGACCCAAGTTAGTTTTATCGAGTCTCATGGTGTGCGCCAATGTACTACCCAAGTGTGCGTATCCCACCCGACGAGGACATGAAGACTCTCAAAGGCCATAGTAGGAATATTATAGATTTAAGGGGTGATGGTTAGCTCACGACGACGAGTAGCCCTATGCGGTGGTTTATGAGGCTGTACAAGAGATCAACTCACGTAAGGTGAAAACCCTTAATGATGGCTGACGCTGATGGGTTGCAGGCGAACTGTTATATTAACAGTGTTAAGGCTACTAGGAGCGTAACAGTCTTTGAGCAGTGGTAAACGTGTATGACTTAAGAATCTGTCCATCCACTTTAGGGGTATTGTATTTATAAGGATTCCCGAGGCCTAGGTTTTTTGCACCCTGGATGTGGTCTTAACGGTTCCCCGCTTACTAGGGGTTATTGAATGCCTATCTTCACGGGGTCATCGATGACTCTCTCTCGCGTTGCTCATATGTACGCGGGCCCTCCTGGGCGAATCTCTTAGATTCCGCTTTGGTGGTTCATTTGCTGGGCGAAGGCGTCCTAATATAGGGTTTCCCAAATATAACGGTACATAATATATTCTGATTCACACATCACTTTTCACTCTCTTACTAACTTGAGTGTTTAAGTGTTACTCTTGCAGGTCAACCCCTTCTCCACCGTATCCGAAATTTAGGACCACCGTAACAAGCTCTGTCTCCTGACTTATTGATCAACTCTAATTCCACTACAAAACATAAATTTCTTATAGTAAAAAGATAAAAAAATGAATACCTAATAGAAAATCAAATACATTTTTAACAGATTATTGAATATTTATCAAATAAATAAATAAAAGGAAGTATTAATTTTGAGTAGAGTGAATGCATTTAAGTTTAATGAAATACATCTTTTTTATACTCTCATCCAATAAAAATATATCCTTCTACCATATTGTAGAAACAATTTAAAAATTTTAATCTTATTTTTTAAACATTTAAATTTAATGCATGATCTCTTTTCTCTTTAAAATATTAATTGTCAATTAAAAATATAAATGACATGAATCCTATTTATTTAAATAACTCAAAAAGATAGTTAGATATAAGAAAAAAAAAAGTTGGATTTTAAGATGAGTGAAGTAAACTAATAAATCCTTGAAGCTGAGCCGAGTCGAGGCCGAGTTCGCGCGAAATACGAAAAAACCGGGTGGGAGAAGAGGCCAAGCCACACTCGTCTCATTCACTGTCACTCACTCAGTCTCAAAATTCAATTGTGGTGTGTGTTCCTTCCATATTTCCATTCCAACCCCATCCATCTTTTCATAACCCCAAATTACCCTTCTTTCTTACTCTCCCTCTTAGGTTATCGTCTTCTTCTCCTTACCATCGTTCAATCTCATTTCTTCCGACAAATTTCTCAATTCGAATTTTCCTCTGAATATTCAAACATTCTTCTTTCATTCTCACCACCGCCCATAATTTCACTGGTAATTTTTGTGAGTTTTTTATTTTTTTGAATTTTTTATTTTAGGGTTTCGTTATTCCGAGGTAAACGTGAATTCATGATAATTCTTGAATTTTTAATTGATTTTTTTTCAGTTCTCTGGTTAGCTGTTCGTGGTGGATTACATGCAGAGGAAATATTTAAATGTGAGTTTTGTTATTTTTCCAATGTTTTTCTTAGTATTGTTTGTGATTTAATTATTTTTTTTGGTTTTAGTATTTTTATTTGGGAGGGGGTGGAGAAGCTAATTGTACTAATATGGTAGTGTGAGTTTAGCAATATATCTGTTTCTTATGGTGATTTAAGGTTTAAATATTTGAATTGAATGGTGAAGTTGAGAGGAAGAACAAAGTCCTAATGACAAGGGTTTTCTATATGGGAGGGAGGGATGAGTGTATACTTAAAATTGGATTTTCACACTTCACTCTTAGTTAAAGTGTGTTTTAGACCCAGCATTGTGTGATTTTGTTGATATGAGCTGCATTGTAGTTTTGTTAAGATTAAAATCATGTGTTAGGGAGTCTGGTTGGTTTGGTCAACTTTCTATGCATACTATTGCTTGCTATTTCGATTTGACATGCGGATTTTGCAGAAACTTGCAAAATTTTAGTATAAGAACGAACTTCGACACAAACACTTGACACGGACACCAATACATACTAAGAACAAACTTCGACACAGACACTTGACACGGACACCAATACATATTTGGTTAATTATAGAGTATAATTAAATAGAATATCTAAATTGAGAATCAAAATGTATTTGTGCATCTAAGTTGAACAATTTGTTGCAAAGAAAGCAATCCGAATACCACAATTAGACATGTAGGGCCAAAACCACAATCATGGTAGAATTTTCAACACCCCTCACACTTGGACTCAAATGAGCCTGAAATGTGGATGATGCGGGAGGCCCAACAACAAGTCTAGTTTATAGTCTAATACCATCTTAAATTTTATATTGGGTATAACTCATTCTTATAAAACCTGTTTGTAAGGTGACGATTTTCTCACTTGTAAACTTTTGTTCAAGCCATCTCTCATCCAATTTGAGACCCTTAATACCCCTCCCCACGCCCATGAATGCATATTTGGAGCATAATTCAAATGACCTGATAGCTGATGGTCCTACAGATCTGGGATAGACTCTAATTCCATCATAAAATTTTAGGATGAAACTAACTCAACCTTCCAAAACTGACTTCAAAGATGAAAGTTGACCAAGCTTTATAAATGCTACACATGCCAATCTCTTGGAAGTGTGGGACTAAATTCACATATTCACACCCAATACAATGAATGTGTTGGAGGCTTCAAGGAAGACAACCCAAATGTTGCAATTGGACAGCTAGGGGCAAACCGCAATGAAGGCAAAATTTCCAACAGACCCGTCAGGCTCGGGCCCCAATGATCTTGAAGCGTGGACGATGTCGGAAGCCCAACAACAAATCTAGGATAGTTGCATACCATCTTAAATTTTTATTTTGTACCTAACTCATCTTTACAAAACTGATCTGTAAGCTGAAGATTGCCCTCATGCTCAAGCCCCAATGAGTCTGAAACATGGACGATCCGAGAATCCCAACAACAAATCTAGTTTAGTGTCTGAGACCATCTTACCTTTTCATACTGAGCCTAACTCATCCTTATGAAACTACCTTGTAAGTTGAGGATTGTCCTCATTTATAAACTTATGTTCAAGCTATTTTTCATCCAATACGAGATTGCATATCTGGAGCATGATTCTAGTGGCTTGATAGCAGAAACCTGAAGACGAGTGGTCAAACAATTCTTTGATAGATTCTGATATCATGAATTTTTGGTCGAGCGTAACTCAACCTTACAAAGCCAACTTGTAAGATGAGAGTTACCCAAATTTTATAAACACTTCACAAACCATATTTCTAAGCAATATGGGATTAAATTCACCGCTTCACACCTAACACAATGAAGGTGTTGGAGACTGCAAAGAAGGCAATCCTAATGTTGCAATTAGATAGCTCAGGACAGATTGCAATGAAGACGGAATTTCAAACACCCCCTAACACTCAAGCCCCAGTGAGCCTGAAGCGTAGATGATGCTGGAAGCCTAACAACATATTTAGGATAGACTCTGATAACATTCTAGAAGATAGTTTTCATATATTTCAATGTTGTAATTACAATAAAATAGTTAATCTGTTTAGATAGTAAATTCTAGGCCCAATAGAGCCACAAACTACAAAATAATGTAACCACAAAAATGACTATTCACAATCTAATATTTAAAATAGGCAATATCGCAGACTTTGATCATTATTGCCACAATTTTTTTTTCCCTTTAAGCAGTTCTTATTCTCATTATGTGGAATAGACGTAATAATGGAATGGAAATTGTTTGCCAAATGTGGTATTTTGTCAAACCTTATACTTGGCTTCCATGGTAAATTGGTTTTCTTCAAAAATGGAATGGTTGAATCCTTCTTCAGGAATGAACTTTACTAAATGAAATTGCCTATAATTTTGAGAGAAATTCTTTGGATATATTGAGGTATGGACTTGGAGAATCATCTTACAATTGAATCTCTTTTCTAGTTGGTGCTTGTTAGGTTGCTTGCAGATGAAAGCTGTTCAGTAACAGTGAACAGCCTGGTGTTCTGCTTCATACTTGTGTAGTGTCCTGCTCAGTAATATTCAACCTTATATGCTAATGGCTTCTGATCAAAGACGAAAGCGATTAAATGGTGCAAGCATGGTTGGTTATGGTTCTCTAGAGCAATGTAGGACTAAAAGAAAGAATTTTGGACCACCAGTGCAAAGTGATTTAACCATGAAATCTCACATTTCTGTTGAATGGGATTCTAATCACCAAAGGGTTGTTGCCAAGCGGGAACAGATTGGTATCAGTTGGAGACAAATGAAACCATTTGCCAGATTTGATCACAATGGACATGAAGTCTTGGCAGATGTGCTTGCCATACCTGGAGAGATTTTTGACCTGGATAGTTTAAGTGGAGTGCTTTCCAATGAGGTAACAATTTTGCCTTGTTATTTTCAATTATTTGCCAATGTAAGAATATATATTTTTTGTTATTCTAAATTGCCTTTTGTATAACTTTTTGGCAGGTTTGGAACACACACCTTTTGGACAATGAGAGAGATTTTCTCAAGCAGTTTCTTCCTGGTGACTTAGAGCCACATCAAGTTGTCCAAGAATTACTTTCTGGAGATGACCTTCACTTTGGAAACCCTTTCTTGAAATGGCAAGATGTCTTTCTTTATATTTTCTCTGTATAGACATGGTGTGTTGTATGTTGTATGTGTGGTTGATCTGATTACATAGTCTGTGCATGCATAAACATATGCTAGATGTGATTATTTCTTCGCTTGCATGACTGATGAGGACTGTTATTCATTGGTGCAATGTGATAACTGGATTTACAATATTTTTGTGTTGACTTAACCAAATTCACCAACTGCATATTTGGTTAGAGGTCCCGTGTCTCTTGGATTTTGTTAAATTTGATCAAAGTTTATTGGATTAGTGAATAGTGATGTCAAGTGCCAACCTAGTTGGGGTGGCTAACCTTCTCTGACGTGCTTGCTTGTGCTTGAAAAATGTAATTTAATATATGGTTAAATATATGATACCCCTCTGCAATGTTAGCGAAATTTGGTTTATCCCTTGTAAATTTTTTTTTTGGATCCCCCTTGAAATGTTAAAATTCTGGGTCTTTTGCCCCTTAAGCGCCAAAGTTACCACCTGTTATATATATATCCCCCAAATTCAGTGTTAAAAAAAAATACAGGGGAATCCAAAAAAATAATATTACAAGGGGGTAAAACGAAACTCGCCTACATTGCAGGGGGTGTTGTATAATTAACCCTTTAATATATTTATAGTTTTGTATTTCCCAAAATTTGTAAATTTAGGGGACTCAATTTGATTGTATTTACTTTTTCTTTCTTCATTAGGTTTATAGTTTATATTTGGGTTAAATATATTTTTGGTCCTTCTAAATAAGTGAATTATTGTTTTGGTCCCTCTATTTTTTTTGTTTTTAATATTTATCATTCTAAAATGTAAAATCAGTGTTTTTTTTTGGTTCTGATCGTCAGGTGACATCTATTAACTAATGCATTTTTATGGTTCTGATCATCATGTGCCATCAGTTAAACTAATGCGTTTTTATGGAAAGTCACCTCTGATCATCTTTTAGGTGACACCTGATAATGTCCATTGTGGCTAGCATGCGACTCTCCATAATTTTTTCCTTGAGCCCTAAGATGAATGTTAGGGAGTTAAAAACAATATTTTAGATTTTAAAAGGATGAAAACTAAAGGAAAAACTCAACTGAGACTAAAACCAAAATTTGCCTATTTTACAAGAACTAACAACAGTAATTTTACTAATTTCAGCTTTTTAAGGCGTGAAAATCAAAGGAGGTGTTTTACAAGGACCCAAACCAAAATTCTCTCATTTTATATGGATTACAAGCATAGTTAACCCTTTATATACTTTTTTGTTTATATTTATTTGATGATAGTTTCTTTTTGAGTTGTACGTCAACAATGTTGTTATGCATGGTTCCAGCTCTAAAGTTAATTCATTGAATTGTTGGAGTTCACAAATCTAGGTATCCAAATTGACTTAACTCGCTTATATAACTGTTTTTTATGCAAACTTGGGTAAAGTCATAGGTTTTACGTAGAATGAGTCTACTACATAATGGTTATTTTCCTCAGACATGCCTAAAATCAGTGGCTCTGTCCATTTTAGATTAACCTAAAATGCAACAGTAATACAGTATGGTCTGGTTTCTTTCTGTCTTTATTGTATTCTCAATATTCAATTAAATTATTCATTTCCGTTGATTGTCTGTTTCTATCAATTTCTCGATTCACTTCGGTGGGTTTCTAACATTAGGGCATATCATATTTCAATTGTATAAAAATAACTTTTCTTTAATTTTGTGGGTCATTCATTAAAATATTCATCTTTTTAGATTTTAGAGCCACAATTGAATGGTGTAATATGCATTTGCAGGGGTGCCTCACTTTGTTCAGGTGAGCTTCATCCAGATATGATTGTTTACCAAGAGCAACATCTAAAGTCTGATAAGAGAGCATACTTCTCGCAATTACGGAATTATCATAAGGAGTAAGTCACGCACAGTTATTTTACTGTAGATTCCGGTCTTGTTTCTTTTGGTATGATACTTAATAAAAATGTTCTCATTTGGTATTTTGCAGTATGATTGGATTTCTAATAAAGTTGAAGGAGAGGTGGGAGAGCTGCAAAGATCCAGAAAAGGATATTCTACCAAACACTCTGAGGTTTGATATTTGGATGATTGTCTATATATTGCATTTTGCATACACCAAACTCTTCCACAGAGAAGTAACGAGTAAAAACAGGTGTATTCCATAATGTTATGAGAAGGACATGTGCTTTACCTGTGCTTTCAATACTTACAAAGATAGTTAGTTATCCATGATTGATATAAATAATCTTGGGTGCCGCATTGTTTCTGATGAAAAAGAAACAACTACTCTAGTTTTTTGTTTAGCTGATGCATATACTGGTAGATAAGAGTTTGTTGTGCATTTACCTATTTTATATATTTGTGCAGGTCAAAAAATGTCATAGAGAAAAGAAAACTTTCAAACTTGAATGAATTTAGAGATGATGATCATGATGGGAATATTACAGTGACATCTGATTCATATTCCTGGGGTGCAGAGGAGAAAGCATACGGTGACAGCCAAATTTCCTCAAAGGGACAGGGCGATGAACTTCAAAAAAGGTAACTATCACAACTGCACTTGATTTTGGGTGGCTTTTGTAAAGGTTGCTTCAGATATTTGCTTATTCTGCTATGGTGCCTCCAAGATCTTGAATTTGACTGCTATTGTCAATCAAAAATATTTTTTGATTACTAAATGAGTATCTCTGGTGAGTAGGCAGATGTCAAATGTACTATGGAGCAAAGTATATAACTAATTCCCAAGGTCATTTGATGCAAAATTGATAGAAATTTGATATTTTATTAGAAAATGCTAGGAAAAATCCTCTTAAGTACTAAACATAATAGAATACACAGTAGCTTTGAGGGCTGCACACCTCCCTGCCCAAAGACCCAATTTCCCCTGAAATGCTTAGGTAGCTCTCCCTCATCCTCTCATAGTAATAGACAACATGCCTTATTTCTTCTGACTATGTCTTCTACAGGTTGAATGGCTGGCCTAGCCATGGTCTGCCTCTTCCATTGGTTTATATGTATATCAGCTTTTACTGTTTCCATGCTTAAATAACTGTGTATAGAATGATGTTTGACAGGGTGCTTGGCAAAGACTTCAATAAAGGTAATCCAAGAAATATGATGGCTTCTTCAGATTTTATGATTAACGTGGGAGGAAGACCCAATAAAGGAGGCAAACTACCGAAGGAGAACATTCATGCCAGTGATGGTGACAAATATATGTCATATATCAAGGTTAGACACTCCCTCTTGAATCTCTGAAACAATACTGAATTGGTAGGGGTAAACATCTCTCTCGCTCTCTGGGTTAGTTATAGTGCTACTGTAATTAGAGGGACATTAAAGTTGATTCTCTGTTATGCAAAATAATTATTGTCACAACTCTTAGGTTTTTAAACTTCAACTAACATTTGAAAAGTGAAAAGGTTTTTTAAAACGGCTATATTCTTTTAATTCACCTTATTTGGTAGATTTGTTCATTTGATTTATGTATGTTCTGTTTAACACAGTTCTAATATAGAATACAAAAAAGTATTATTTGGCGGTTTTCCTTCTTTTTTTATGATGAGAGAACAAAGCAGACTTTTCTATTTTTTACTGCACAATTATTAGTATCTCTAAGGCATTTGCTGTTTATTTCCTATGTTCAGATTAGCAAGAAGCAGCACGAACTTGTTAAGGGTTTGAAGCTATCATGTAAAAGTATCCCGGCTAGCACTCTTAACTGTGTTTTGGGTGACCTTGATAACTTTAATGCACAACCGTACGGTTTATTTATCAAAGAAGAACAGAAGAACTTGCATGAGCATTGGTTAGTGCAATGCTGAGGGCTACCTTTGTCAAATTATTCTAGCAGGGTACAATACATTTGAAGTTTGTTATCATTGTTGCTTACTAGAAGATATTTTATTTTTATAGGTTGCAGTTGGTGAAGAAACACCTCCCTGCATCATATGCAAGCTGGACAGAGAGACTGATAGAGAAACGTGCAATGAGAAATTCTTTGTTGCTTGAGATGAAAAATAAGCCAAACGTACTGGTAGAGGTTTGTAATAACGCTTCCTTTCCTGAAGATCCATTATAGTTTCCTAGCAGTTGTGAGCTAGCATACCTGTATCAGTATATCTGTTTCTTGAATTCAATAAGATACTTAGGTTTACCTTGCCTCTTGTAGCATAAGAGTGGGCATTATTCTTAATGGTTTCTGTTAAAATCTTTTCCATACAGGATGAAGATATTTTGAGCACAGGAGTCCAGGCTCAGGACAAGGAGGATGGTGGTTTTAATAAGCAGTCTAGCTTGGAAGATAAAGAAGATTCTATTGTCAGTATTCCAGAAAACCCGTCCCTCCATAATTCTTATCACAGCGGCGATGACGAGCTCCACCATTTGCATATAGATTCGAAAAACGATATTTTATCAAAAGGAGATGATGCTTTACATAACAAAACTGGACTTTTAAGTATTATGAATAGTCAGAATGATCCTATCGATAAAGTAGCTTCTTTCTCGTCTGATGAAGATTCTATTGCTAGATTCCAAGAGAGCTTGTCTCTCCATAATTCTTATCACATCAGTGACAAAGAGCTCCGTCGCTTGCATATAGATTTGGAACGAAGTATTTTATCAAAAGGAGATGATGCTTCGCAGAACAAAGCTGGGCATTCAAGGATTACGCACTTTCAGAAAGATCCCATTGGTGAAGAAGCTTCATTGTCATATAATGAAGATTCTATTTCTAGATTCCCAGAGAATACGTCCGTCAATAAATCTTATAGTAGTGGTGATGAGGAGCTTCACAGCTTACATATAGATTTGGAAAAAAATATTTTATCAAAAGTAGATGATGCTTCACAGAACAAAACTGAACATTCCAGGATTATGCACTCTCAGGATGATCCCATGGGCGAAGGAGCTCCTTTCTCGTATAATGAAGATTATGTTGCTAGATTCCCAGAGAATTTGTCTGTCAGTAAATCTTATCACAGCGGTGATGAGGAGCTCCACCGCTTGCATATAGATTTGGAAAAAAATATTTTATCCAAAGTGGATGTTTCACAGAACAAATCTGAGCATTCAAGGATTATGAACTCTCGGGATGATTCCATTGGTGAAGGATCGTCTAATGGTCATGCCTGGCAAGCAGTTGAAATGCCACACTCTTACTATGATTTAGCTGCTACCCACAACTACTCTGCTGGTGGGTTATCTCTGGTAAATTCACAAATGAACAAAGATAAACAAATTCAAATGATTGGGCCAGAATCTAATTTTCATCAAGACACTGGTAAGGAGTTGTTACACAGGCAGTCAGCTGATGGTTCCTTCAGTTCTTACCAAAGCCCGGATCAAGTTGGCTTGATTCAGTCTCTCATCAAGGATAAAGGGGTTAACTCCTATCATCATGAACAGAAAAGAGCCGGGTTGATTTTCCAGCCTTCAAATGATGTTCCGATGGTTGATGGCCAATTTTCTAGTCATTTTAAGGAGTCCTTGCAAACATCTCTGACATTGGATCAAGATCAGAGGCAAGCTGGTAACTTTTATGTCCCAGAAAATGTATCAGGTAATATTTATTCTGATGCAGGAAGATACTCAATCCCCAGGCAAGATCCATTATCTCCAGGAAATATATCTGATTGGGCTGTTAGTGCCCCTCGCATGGTGGCACCCTCTCAACCTCATGTAAATACTGGAGATTTCATTGGTCAGCCTTGGTTTTCTTCTGATCCTCAAGTTCAGGGTGCCTGGAATGGATCTAGCATTGGGAGTCTATCTAGTCAGAGTCTTGGCACTGGAGGGAACTCCGATCAAAGCTTATTTAGTTTTCTATCTCAGTGTAATCAATTACGTTCGAGTAGCCCTTATGAGTCAATCAGACACACTGACCAGTTCCTTTCGCCCAGAACCTATGGAGCAGTAGATGCAAGTACACATAGGATCAATGCTGTTGTACCACCATCTTCTCATCCACTAGATTATTTGAGTGGACGTGATGCACCTGGTGCTCTGGTGCCTGATGATATGACATGGACGAACTTGCCTTCTCAGAATCATGTTTTAAATGATCAAGTGGCAAAAGCATACTTGAGGTCATGGAACCGGTAAAATATGTTTTTATCTAGTTTAGCATAGTTAGTTTTTGTGACTGGAGCAAGATCCACAGAAGGGTTACATATCCTGAGATGAGATAGGTTTATGTAAATAACTATACCATGATCACAAGTCAGCACCATGTACATATCTAGATGTTAGATGTGCTGGAAAGAGAAAGCAGGGGTAAGCAAGCTTAAATTTCAGGCTGATAGGGAAGTTAGATATTTCGTTCTTAGTTTTGAATTATTTTTTAATGTTTCTAGAGAGATTCTTTAATAATCTTGAAAGGTATCAAATGCTGAAAGCAAGTGCCTCTTTTTGAGTTATATTTTTGTTCTTTTTCATGATTTGTTTATATTGAAACAAATGGTCTTACTCAGGTATGAACATATTCTAATTTATTTATAACCTTTTCAGAACACCTTTTCTGTTTATAAGCTTTGATTTATTAATTGTATCATACTTTTTATATAACCTCTATCTGTCTTCTGATATTCTGCCGCAATGCGTTATATACAAGCCAATAAATAATGGGGGTATAGTGGCTCATAAGAAGTATGTAAAGCTTTACTAGGAAAGGTATTTGAATTATTGCATTCCACCTTCACTAGCTGGAATGGGACCATTTGTCTTGTTGGTTTCTTCACAACCACATATAGTATGAAAGATAATGAATAAGAAAATACATTATCAATTTTGTTCCGAAAATAATAGTTTGGGTAAATCAGGTTCTATAGGCTCTAGCAATTTACTCCTTTCAAATTTGTAAAATAGTAATTTAGTCTTCGAATATTAGTGATTTTATTATATTTTCATGGTTTAACTTCATAGTTTTCAATATACTTGTCTTAACGTAGTAAGAATTTTCATCAAGTAGCTAGAGATCCTGATGATCACATTTAACACATGGACATTATTGTACTTGATTATCACCATACTTAGACAGCGGTGAAGTACAAGTTGTTTATATTGACCCTCAAAAGAGCTGCCATGACATGGTTCAAGGCTCTTGAAGACAGCTTCATGAATTCTTGGAGGAAATTATGTAATGAGTTTACAACATAGAGATGTCAACCGAAGACATTAGCCATTCTTAGTGGAATCCATTATAGAGATAAGGAGACTTAAGGAGTACATCGACAAGTTTACCATTGTGGAGGTTGAGGTTGGGAGAGCCAATGATAAATTGAATTGTTGTATTTTTGATAAGGGTCTGAGACTAGATTGCATGTGTCGGGAAAAGTTAGGATTTGAGGAACTAGAGAACATGAGCGAGTCCAACCATACATAAATTACAAAGAGAAGCCTCTACCTAATGACATTGAGAGAAATAAGGCTTTGAGAAATGCAGGAAATAGAATGCAAAACATGCTTTGTGGAGACGAGGACAAAGAAAGGCACAAATGACCACAATCCATATTACCGAGTTTAAGCAGGTTGGGGTTAAGCACCCTCATGCTGTGAAGGATTCAACGCCGAAAAATTAATTCACTTGAAGCATGTAATAGAAGATTTGATTAAGGGATGACTTGGTAGATATATCAAGGATGATGCACAAAAGGGAGACTATAAAAGACACTGCTCTCCCCGTCCGTGTTGCATGTCGCCAAGAAAGACAATCGAGTCCTCACTCATGTCACTTATTAAGAGTGGAGCTTTGCTGACAGAACCCACCGAAACTATTCTAGGGAAGCTGTACATGAGAGGTCTTTCCACTCTCTTCTGAAATGTTTCATTTCAGAACGTGACGAAGGCAAATACATTCTTTACAAAGTCAGTAAGATACTATTGATTTTCAATGGTCCAAAATGCCAAGAAATATGTGATAAAGTGTGAAAGATTCCAGAAGCACGAAGACATTCACATCGTCAATCCTTCCAAACTTAGAACCTTGACTGCACCATGTCCGTTCTCTAGGTGGGGAATATCCTTAGTATTTTTTTCACCGACTCTAGAGCAATTAAGTTTCTAATTCTGGCTGTATATTATTTTATCAAATGGATCGAATACGAGGCCTTAACGAATATCATAACCATCAAAATTCAGAAATTCTTTAAGACAAAAAAAATTAGACAGGTATTGGATCCCCTAGGCCTTCATCATAGACAATGATACCCCATTCACGAATAAAAAATCGAAGAAACTCATTCAAGATCTTGAAGTTAAGTACCACGCCACATTAGTGGAGCACCCTCAAACCAACAACTAGTCATATGCTACCAATATAGTTCTACTAAAGGGACTACATATGAGACTAAAAGGTTCTACTAAGGGCAACTAGAAAGACGAACTCCCACCTATCCTTTAGGCATACCGCATAAAACCTCATTTGGCCACTGTGGAAACGTCTTTCAGGCTAACCTACGACTCTGAGACCGTCATCCTCGTCGAGGCGGGAGAACTCAAATGGAGGAAGGAACATCCCCTCCACAAAGAATAAAAGTCACAAGCGATTGGGAAAAGTTAGACTTCCTAGATGAAAAGAGATGCTTCACCGCTCTCACTGATGTCGTTGCCAAACATGCCGCAACTACCAAGTATTACAATAAAGACAATCCCAAATAATTCTACCCCGTCAACCTTGGTCTAAAGAGTTGACATATAAAGGAAAAAAGTTGAAGAAGGCAAGCTCACGCCAAACTGTAAAGGCCCATACTGGGTACGAATCAGTATAGGAAAAACACCCGCACAATGGAAACTCTCAACAGAGAACTTATCCCAAGAACATGGAATTACAATTGAGTCACTTCCATAAATTGATTTATAAATTATGTGTAAAATCTATACAATATAAACTTTTGCAGCACAACTTTAATAAACAAGATTTTCACCAAACCAAATTTTCACTTGACCATAAAATTAAATCCTTTTTTTGTGTGCTAAATAGAGATCCATTCTCATATATTTTCACATTCATAAACATGATTTTATTTCTAACTTCTCACTCTTTTTCTAAAAATTATTTTTATTTATTTATTTCACTAAAAGTTTTACTGTAGCACTTTTGAGAAAGTCATTTTACGAGTGAAGAAATTTAATTTTGCAAGGGTAATTTTGTAAGTTCACCAATGAAGTTTTGCTTTTACCTTAATTGAATATTTCATCCCTTTATAGAATTTTTTTTGGATTCGAAGCTAAAATCGTAAAAAGTTTTGTGCGAAAAAATGATTGTTTTATTCGCCTGAATCTTAAAATTGATTACATAAGGAGTGTGTATAGGACATGTAACTTAGTTTTGTACAATTAAATAATGCTGAAAATTAATTCACTATAAATGCTATCCTATCCTAAAGCATGAAATAAAATAAAATTTTTTATCTTAATTATTACCTATTAATAGTTGTACAATTAGAATTTTAAAGATCTGATTTTGACTTCGTAATCAACACCCCCTTCAATCTGGGCGGTGGATATTTATCATGCCTAGATTGAATATGATACTTTCATATGTATTTCTTTTTGGAGAGATTTAGTTAGGATTCCAGTTGTTTGATTTCACGATTACACACATGATCAATACTTATAGTATCATTGCCAATCTTCTCTTTTATGAAATGTTATTCAATTTCCACATGCTTTGTTCTATCATGGTGAATTGGGTTCTTTGCAACGCTGATGGTAGCTTTGTTGTCACAGTATAACCTTATAGCCTAATTGGTTTGAATTTCAATTTCATTTGGTATCTTCTTCAGGCATATTCCTTCATAAATGCTTTATGTCATGATCCTAAATTCAACTTCTGCACTAGCTCTAGCTAGCACATTCTGTTTCTTGATTCTCTAAGTAATCATATTTTCTCACGCAAAAGAGCAAAAGCTGTAGCGGTAAATTCATGACCATCAGGCTATGGATAAGCTTAACGTCAATAAAACCAGAGTCGCCACCGTGCTTTTATTGTTTCCAAAGGAAAAAGGAAAAAGTACGAACAAAACCCAAAAATAAGAAGTTTTCAAATCAAAATTAATAAAATGCCAGAGATTACAGGTAAGGGGGTTGGTTACACAGAGGAAAGGTGTTAGCACCCAAACTATCCTAGGTACTCTTAGGGAGTTCTTTTTTATGTGCGTATGTGTTTTTGGTATAAAAGATGTTTGAGAAAAAAAATAGAGTGTGAGGATGAGAAAAGAATTCATTGATTATATTTTTGTGTTGACAAGACCTTCGGACTTGTGCCTAAGTACCAACATAAAAATGAGGCATTAAAACCTCGTAGTTCGTGGTAACAATTTCAAAATGAGTGAATTGCTTTTAATCAAAATTTAAGTTAAAAGGGGCACAAAGAGCCCAAAAGTTTGAATGAGAGTTAGTTTTTTTTGTCTTTTAAAATTTTAAGTCAAATGTGGTTAAGGCGATCGATTCCTTTTATTCTTCAGTAATATGATATGTATTCTCATTTGATATGTACTCTGATTTGATAATTTTGTTTATATCTTGTTGCTATTTGTCTTGTTTGTGTATGGTGGTTTCCTGTGAGTTGTAGATATCTTCAATAGGGTGTATATTGTAACACTAAATAAAAGTAGGAAAAAGTCAAAAATCATAATAATCTAGAATTGAGGGGGAGGGGGTTGCGCAGCGGGCGACACCAGAAAAGGAGGCGGTGAAGCAAAAAGGCCCCGAAGTAGGGCAGAGTCGTGGTGGAGGTGTGTCTGTTCGACGACTGCATGGCCGCGGTCAGCAGATATGGTACAACCACAACAATGTGAGAGGGGACGTGTGCGGATGGCGGCGGGCGAAAAATCTGTGGCGCACAACATAGTTACGCATGTTCAGCGGCATAGTAATGCCTTAATATGGCGATAGGGCCACAGTTAACATCATGCACAACAAAGCCGCAGCGACGCGAGAACGGCGGCACGCAGTTGGTGGCAGCGAGCCATGGGTTGGCGGGGAGGGGGTACGGACGGCACGGAGGACGAAGGTCGATCGTCGTTGTTCGACGGGTCGATGATTTCAAATTTCACTGTCCGATTTGGCGAGTTTTGAGTAGTTTTATGACTTCGCTGACTGTTCGTTCTGTTTTGATGAGTTTAGAGTCCTTTTGACAATTTTGGAGTTGAAGGTATGTATGAGGTGCCTCATGAGTTATGAGTTGACCCTATTGAATGTGAGAGTTGTAGAATATTATTGTTACTCCGTTGACTAATGTTGAGCATGTATAATAATTTTCTTACCCTGTTGGTGAGCATAATTGAGTAATGATATGTTTTACTCTGTTGATGAGTATTGTTGAGCATATATATATTTTTTTCCTGTTGGTGTATAATGTTGAATGAATATATATAATTATATGTGTCATATCCCAAATTTTGACCACTACGTTTCATCTGAGTAGGTCCTTTTGAGTCCATGTCTTGCATCAGGGTAGGTCACCTGCACTTGAGTCTTTATATAATTTATTTCATGCGAGTCAGTTCAGTGGCATCTGAATTTTGATATTTCACATGAGCACCTCATTTGTTAAAGTCAAAAGGTTAACTCCAATGACCCAAAAGTCAAAGGAGGACCATTTTAGACTTTTTATTTTATTTTATTTAATTTTATAATTTTCACTATTTCAGTTACCATTATTCTTTATGGTATTGATCTATTGAAATTTATTATTATTATTATTATTATTATTATTATTATTATTATTATTATTATTATTATTATTATTCATTTTATTATTATTACTGTTATTTTCTTTATCATTAGCTTAATATTATTTTTCTAGGTTTAGTTATCTTTTTAACTATTCTTATTAGCATTATTACTACTTTTTTACTAAAGTTTTATTATTATTATTATTATTATTATTAATTATTATTATTATTAAGTATCCATGTGTTAGTACTATTATTATTAGTATTAGTCTCATCACAGTTAAACATTAGTATTTTCTTTAAGGTTTAACTATTTATTTTATTATCATAATTTTTTTATTCTTTTGAGTTTGAGTTAGCAAGACCCAGGGCTAAGTCAAAACAATCAAAGTCCAAAAGTTCAGAAGTTCAAAAAACACTAAACATACCCAAATGAGGAATCAGATTGGATCTAAGCACAATTACATAAAGAATCTTTTTTTTTCATAATGTTTGATTTCAGCTATAATTGAGAACTTCCACTAATACACAAATCAAATATAGACTTTCTAAAATCAAATCAATCTGACAAAAACGATTTTTGGTCGGTGGTCAAGGGTTTAGTGTGGTGGTCAAAAGGGGGAGCTATAAAGAGATGATAGTGTGAAAGAGAGAAGAGAGGGAGAGAATACATTAGAGAGAGAAATGAAAGGGAAAATAAAATGAATTTGGAAGAGAATCCAAGCAGCCTTCGATCAGAGATATGTGTGGCTTCCTCACCCCTTTGATGGTCATACTTTGACCTACTTTAATGCACACACGCCCACTTTTATTATTATGCACCATCAGATCATTCCTTTTGATCAGTTGACCCTTTGATGGTCAACTGATCCGATGACCCATAATAAGTCTATGCTTCCCTTAGTAATCTCATCCAAGGGCCCTGGGTTCTTCACGTTTTTCCCTTAATTTATTCATTATTTATTTAATTTTCTTTTTTCTATATTTTTTCTCTAATGGGCTTTGAGGCAGTGGACTTAGCCCTTTCGTTTTAACACCTCCCATCTTACTCACCAATGTCCATATCTTCCATCTTGTATTTCTTTGTTTTTTTAGTTGATTATTTTGTGTTTTTTTAATTGTGTTTAGTTATTTAGGTAATTGTTAGTTAGTTAAAAAAATTATCGTTTTTATTTAATTTTTTTTATTTTAAATTCTAATAGTTTAAATTATTTGATTAATGAGAAAATTATATATTAAATTTTTCTTTATTTTATAAGTTCAACCCTTCTCTTTAAATTCAATATATATATATATATATATATATATATATATATATATATATATATATATATATATATATATATATATATATATATATATAATTTTTTTTAAATTCTTATAATTTAAATTATTTGATTAATGAGAAAATGATATATAAATCTTTTCTTTTTATTTTATAAGTTCAACCATTCTCTTTAAATTCAATATATATATATATATATATATATATATATATATATATATATATATATATATATATATATATATATATATATATATATATATATATATATATATATATATATATATATATATATATATATATATATATATATATATATATATATATATATACACGAAGCTAATTTGTAACAAGGGTGGGCCCATGTCCCCACCACAATGATTATTTATTCAATATTTATATTATAAACAATATATTAATATATAATTGTACTAAAAATTAAGAATTTTTTTTTATAATGGACCTCACTTAATAAATAATATTAAATAATTTAATTACTCTCACACACCAATTATCCCACTGCATTTAAAATATCTAATTATTTGTTTTTTATTTAAAAATAATTAATTTTATATAATAAATAAAATAAATTTTTTAAATAAAATTTAAAAAATTCAACTTTTCTTGTCCTATTCCTATTAATTCTTTTTTGATTCTTTTCAAATATAAACAAATCATTTTTCATATTCCTCTTTTTCTCACTCTAATTTCTCTCACTGCTAAGTGCATCCATATTACCCGTTTCTTCTCCATTTTTTAATTTTAATCTTTATAATTTATTTTTATTATTATAATAAAATTAAAAATATATTATTATCTTATTGAGCTTGAGATTGTGTTAATGGCGGTAAATTTAAATTTAAAATTTTGTAGTGTTTATTTTATAACATCCATGTTACTAGTTTCTTCTCCATTTTTTAATTTTAATTTTTATGAATTTATAATTTATTTTTATTATTGTAATTAGAGTAAAAATATATTATTATCTTATTGAATTTGAGATTGTGTTAATGGAAGCAAATTTAATTTTAGAGTTTTGTAGTGTTTATTCGAAATTGTTGTGTTTGTATCAATTTTATAGTATTAGTATGAACTTTTTGAATATGATTTTAATTGTGATTTTTTGTTTGTTTTTAGTAGTAAGCAATGAAAAGATATTTGAAAAGAAAATCAACAAGCAATCATCAACTCCTAATCATCAAACATATAATGTATATAATGTTGAAAATAAGAAAATCATTCAACAACATGAAAAATCGTTAGAACAATTATAATGTATATTTATATTTTTGGAAATGAAATATTATATACATATTGATCCCACTACTTAAAATTTCTGGCTCCGTCCCTATATATATATATATATATATATATATATTATATATATATATATATATATATATATATATATATATATATATATATATATATATATATATATATATATATATATATATAATTTTTTTTATTTTCAAATAAAAATACAATAAATAATAGAATTGCTTGTTAGTTGCAAATAACTCATATTTGTATGCATCATCAAATCTTTTTTTATATAATTAATTTAAACTAATGTTTTTGCAAATTGGAGGTGGATGCACATCCACCATGTTCCTATGTATTTAGTTGATTTAACGCTCGCTGCATCCATCGATTACTTAAAATCAAAATGATCTAAAAACAATCCAAACTCATCAAATTTCTTTTATGCCCCTGGGCATTTCATTAAAAAATCTTTTCATAAATGGATAGGTTAAGTCATTTCGATGCGAAACCAAAACAAGTGCTTAAGCTCCATCGTGCAAACATACAAGCTAATTTTTAAAACGCAAGAACTTGACTTAAACCTCATCTTATAAAATCAATCAACCCACAAACATTTTTTACTGAACTACGATGCTCTGATTTTCTCACTGAACTATGAGAATACATAGGAACATAATTTTGAAACCTTGGCGAGCATAATAAATAATTATTATTCCCTTTTCTTTTGTAAATATCTCTTCTTGTGAATATCTTAATAATTATCTTGATGAATAAAAATAAAATAAAACAAATACTCCCTTAATGAACAATCAACTCTAGGACTATAGAATGTTTCCGTTGAGTACAACAAATGCGAGGGGTGCTAATACATCCCCATTACATAATCGACTCCCAAACCCATATTTTCATTGCAATGACCATCTTATCCTTTTTCTTTCCCTATGGGTTTTATCGTTATTTTTCCTTTCCTTAGGAATAAATAAAATTCAGTGGTGACTCTGTTAGTTCATCCATGAGTGTGTGATGCGCTTCACATACTCGTATTTTTCGTGATGCAACAACTGACGACCCTGGTTGGAAAATATCAACTAAAGAGATTCAAGCATACCCTTTACTTCTATGGTTGTTTGATTTGTGTGTTTATTTAAGTTATTATTATTTTTCTTTGTTTTGTTTTATTCATTTATTTTATTTTCTCTATTATTTCATATATTATCTTAATATTCATGGGTTTTTCATTTCATTTTGAGGATGAGCTCCATACATGAGTTTGACGAGAAGAAACATAAGTTTAAGTAAGGGGTTCATCCTATTTTGGCCACTGGATTTTTATCTCATGAGGTTTTTAACGACAACTCTGTCTAGAGTAGATCATTTCAATGCGTTTGTCGTGAGTTGGCTAGCCCATCTTCATGATGAAAATTTAAAGTTGGTTCACGACTCTAGGGACCTCTTCTAGAAACTGAACATGAGACTTCGTTTATACGAAGACTCCCCTAGGAGAGACCGTCGCGGTGCAAAAAATACCCAAGCGTAAGAAATGCTTGAAATATAAACAAAGCAGAGTTGCCACCCAACTTTATTTATTCCCAAAGAGGGAAAGGGAAAATATCGATAAAACCCACAAAAAACCAAAAGAAATGGTCTTCGCAATCAAATCGGGTTCGGGAGTCGGTTATGCAAGGGGAATATATTAACACCTCTCACATCTATTGTACTCAACGTGACCTATTTAGTTAGTTTCGTGTTAGAGTGTGTTAGTGTGATATTGTTTGCGATCTTCTACTTATCGAGTGAGAAAAAAAAGGAATATTTTTCATTAAAGGGGTGTCTGACAAGATTTCTCAATCCTACTCCTACGTATCTCCAGGTGGTATGGATAAGTCAAGGTTACATAGTTCTACTAAAAGAGAACTATTGGGTTTATTGCTTTTAGGGAGTGATGCTTAGATCGTATTTGAGCGGTTAAACCTTTACTTGTTGCTCGCTCTTGGAGGTTGAAGTCTTTGTTTATTTTGCATCGAAATGGATGTGGCACACTCTTTTATAAAAAAATGGTTTTTGAAGTCGCACAAGGACGGAAAACAAGTTTGATTGGTTAAGTTGTTTTTATCATAAAGATTTGATCTTTGTGGAAGGTGAGTAAATATTTGAGCAGAGGTGTGCACCAAGCGCGTGTTTACTTGGTGTATGCATGGATGTGGTCTCATTGTCCCCTTATTCCAAGTTTATTTAATGTGTTTTTTATTTGAAAGACTAATAACTATTTTGAATTCGGTGTGCTCCGAACGCTCGACCATCAAGGGTTCTAAAGAGATGTGTATCTCTTGGTAATTTGTCTTTCAATTTTATTACGAGAAAGGTTTTTGCATAAACGACTTGGCTTCGGATCAAGCGTTGCAAGTTTGATTATAAAAAGAATTTGGAACTACGTAACTTTGAGTTCTCCATATCACTTGGAGATACATAAGAGCAGGATTGAGAAATCTTGTCAAGCACCCCTTTAATAAAAATATGTTCTTCTTTTTGTTTTTTCTCACTAGGTAAGTAGAAGATCGCAAACAATATCATGCTAACACTCTATCACAAAACTAACTAAATAGGTCCCATTGAGTGCAATAGATGTGAGGGGTGCTAATACATTCCCCTTGCATAACCGACTCCCGAATCCGATTTGGTTGTGACGACCATTTCTTTTTGTTTTTTATGGGTTTTATTGATATTTTTCCTTTCCCTCTTTGGGAATAAATAAAGTTCGGTGACAACTCTGTTTTGTTTATATTTCAAGCGTTCCTTATGCTCGGGTATTTTTCACACCGCGACACATAGCGAAACCGAATAAAACATTTACATGTATCAAGGTTATAGTGATATTGCCAAAACCATAACCAAGGAAATCCCAATTAAATTGCATACACATTCCAATATAACATAGCACCCCCAACATAAAGGTATTTACAAAGTTTATGAATTGTTACAACGCAAACTTAGTGTAACCGAAATAACATAGCCATCATTATGTGAAACACAAAGATTCAATATGTCGAACGAAAACTTAACAATATAACAACATATAATCGAATATTGAACCCACAGATGAATGTCACAAACAAACAAAACAACAACAACATAATATATTACATTTTTACAAATATTAAACAATCAAAAAATAAAACAAAAATCCAGCAATAACACAATAACTTTGAATTGAGAATCAACTATGCACGAAAATAGTAAACGCGAATCATATCAGAATGAATGGAAATAAAAACACAATACACAAAAATAATTATAATCAAGAAGGAAAACCAACCGTAAAAGGAAATGTGTAACACTGAATGTTCTTTGTGTAAAGCAAGATGATTGAGTTGCAATATTGTTGTAGTGACCTGAACGGTTTTTGAACAGGGAGAGTTTGCTGAATTTTATAGAAAATGTTGTATTGTCGTTATTGTAACATTGTTGATGAATATGATTTCCAGAATATTTGGATGGATTGGTTCTGCAGTGGCGGATCAAATAGTTGATCTTCACATCTCAGATCCTAACAATACTGATACCTAAAAAAATAGAAATAATCATAGCAACTTAACTTTCGTGGTGATAATTTCTGGTGTCGTTGGCGAGTCACACGGTGGTTGCTTGGAGCATAGTTGGTAGCAGATGTAGGTGAGGTTTTGATGATGAGTTTGTTTGGAGAAGAACACATATGAAGGTGAGGGTGCTATGAGAGAGAATCACGATGGAGGTTTAGCTTGTGTCGAAGAGTTTATTTGTGCAATGTTTAAGGGTGATTTCCTGTGGTTGTTCAAATATTGAACAAAAGAGGGTTAAGGTTTGGCGAGTGAGTTGAGCAAAGGGGTTCATCGAAACAGTTGCAGGAGGCGGAAAATGGATGAAGGTTGGATGTGTTTGAAGAGGATATTTAGGAGAAGATTATATTTGGTGTTGGATAAATTTTGTGTAAAATGTGAGAGAGGTTATGAGGATATAAAATATGTATTTACATGGTGGGTATGAGGAGATTATCGGAGGTGATATTTTAGGGGAGTATTCGGAGTGGAAGATTTTTTTTTAGTGAAGGTGAGGGTATGATGTTTGTTATCAGAGGAAGAGGTGAGGTCAGTCTCAAATGCGTGAGAGGGAATATTGAGTCCTTTTGCTAGGGGCTGTTTGGATATGTATATATTATCAAAACCATTTTTTTCATTCAAAATGAGAGTGAGTGGATGATGTGCCAAGTCTTGAGTGGGGGGAGGAAGAGATATTTTACTGATTTTTTATTCATTTTCTTTTGTTATTTTAAATTGTGATTTTCTGATTGGTCAAGAGATGATCACATGGATAGCCAACTTTGACGTTTGATTAACTTGAATTTGATAGTCAAGATTAAATCAAAGAAACACAAATACTAACCAGTTTTTAAAAATGTTTAGAATGCCCCTTCTAAAACTTTAATTGATAAAAAAATTAATTAAATCAATTAAAACTAGTAAAATTCACACACTCTTAAATAATCACAATAAAATCAAAATGACAACATGGAAAAATCTATTTAAATTTCCTGAATCTTTTGACAAAAAGATAAAAATAAAATGACTGAATATGAATAAAAATCAAGCGCAAAAGTGCTCAAAAAATTAAACTAAATGCATTAAAATGATCAACATGAAATAAATTTCTCAGAAATATACATGTTTTGATCAATTTTTGAAATTAAAAATGATTGGTTAAAAGGCTCAGATAGGTCAAAATGCGACTGAAGAAGTAGTCAAAAAACAAAACGAGCACGTCAAGTTAAGCTACGCAAATCGTAGATTAATAATATTATCGTCTTCAAGTCTGATCTTTAAATTTTTTGCCCGCTAATTTCACGCACATTTGAAAATCTATTCAACTGGTATGTCTGTACATCCGAAAATTTATTTTGGTCGACATTTCAGGCATTATGCATGGTGAAATGCATGATATGTTATACAGGTGATACAAAGTAAAGTAAAGTCGGATGCATGAAAGTTTTTAAAATGACCGGACAAAATTGGGGTATGACAACAATTACCTGCACGTTGCAGACACGATGAATGAGTGGAAGAAGTCATTATGATAATGACATATGCATGATGGTTTGAATATTGTTGTGAGTTTTACTAAAAATGCCATATTTCTTCCATATCACAAATATGATCGAAAAATGACATTTTGGGGGGGCATCTGTTAGCTTGAGATTTTTAGCTTAGCGTTTAGATATGAATATGTGATATAAGAGATATAGAAATTTAAAGTGCAGATAACCATGTCATATTTTCTTCCACAAGATATAGACTCGACAGGTTGACCTTTTTGACTGGAGTGATGGAGGGACGTGAAGACGTTTTTGACAGAAGTGGCAGTTTTGAGTGATTCAAGTTCTGAGGACACGTGGAAACAAAAGAAAAAAGTTGTGAAGTCGTATACATGTAGGATGTTAAAGACAGAGGCCCATGCAATAATGTATGTGTCAGATCTTTAAGAGGTAGTCATTACTCGCAGTTGAGAATGTATTTAGTATATAAGTGAATTTTGATATGGTAGTGAGGGGTTCACATTTCATTCAGTTTTATTTAAAATTCACACAACTGAGTCACATAGATAAATAATTTATGAGAGATGTAAGAACTTGCATTCCACTCTTAATTCAAGCATTTTTATCCAATTGCTTTATTTTATTTGGTTTATCCATTTAAGCACTATTTTATTTACTTCTTTGAATTTTTACATTGAAAAACCTTTTAGCACTAATACATTTTCTCAAACGTTTAACACAAAAAGTCCTTTAGGATTTTTCGAGTTTGATCGTGCAAATAAATAAAACCGGGGATTGTTTACTAAATACACTAGTAAACAAATCCCCACAGGCACCAGATGAGCCAATAGAACTTTGCAAAAGGCAAACCGACAACCAACCTTTCTAATCTTTATCCTAGTGGGGGAATGTTCCCTAATGTCTGGGTTAGGAAAATCTAGATTTCCCACCTCTAAGTCGATCACCTCTGCATCAACTCGAGATGATGCATAACTAATCTTTACATCCAAAATGGGGCATTGCTATAAAGCTAATTAAAATCAAAGAAGAGCAAGAGATAAGAAAATATGTACCTTTTACTTTAGTGCAAAATTTGGAGATTCAAGAAGAAGGCAAGACGATTATAGATAAATGATGCAAAACTCATAAAATCTTAGAGAGAAATTGCATAAAATCATAAGTACAAAGAAGGAAGTGCTATCAGTAAGAAACAAAGGAAATCAAAAAGTGAAACTCAATCTCAAAGTTCCTAATATATAAGCATTGAAGAGTGACAATATCAACAACCATGAATTAACATAAGATCAAAAAACCACATCCAACGGCCAAGATAGATCCACGCTTCTGCAACGACAATCAAGTGTACTTAAATGGCCCTAGACTCGCCATCTTCGTGTCATATGCACATTGACAGACGTGGAAGCCTTCCTTGAGGAAATGTTTCAGCTGGACAATTAACATTAAATTTACATGTTCCCAATGCCACATACTCCCACTTAATGCTATAATAGAGCCCATTTCCCTTCTAGGGACATCTCCTCAACGGAACCTGTGCTGAAACCGGTCTTAAACGCACTGCTTCAACATTCATCACTTCATCACTTCATCACTAATAGAGAGACTTAAGAGCAACTATTCCGACTTGGTCAAATACCCAATACAAGAGTCCAATCCAGCCAAGACTCTTCACTAACCGACAAGCATGCGTACCTCTACTCTAGAGTTTCACATAGGAGCGCACCTCTTGTCCCCATATCTACCGTTGATCCATATCACACAGTGTTCTGCATCCGTGCTAGATAATCCCGGAATAGTTCTAACC